>NC_052016.1:37544851-38744851 GCF_015832195.1 Motacilla alba alba
CTGGAGACTGAAATCACTCAATAGTAAACAAGGAAGCAACTGTGCAGACTTCCCTACCTTCTTCTTGCAAAAACGTTTTGTTTCTATCCACTCAGAGCTCTCCCAAGATGCTTCCATTCATTTTCCAAGCTTGTTTCATGCAAGGCTTTTTTGATGACTACTCAAGGTCTAGTCCTGTCTTCACAAGTATTCCTGCTATGCTTAAGCACATGACTTAAGGAGGGAGTAGGGAGTGCTAAGTTTGCTGCTGAGATATTCATGTTCTTGTAAATAAAGCAATATGCAATTTCTGAGAACATGCAAAGGGATTTTTGTCTTTACCCTGTGAGTGATTACTGTTTAAAACTTAAATAAGAATCGAGAGTTAAATTTAAATTTAGTCCCTACTCCTGTGCAAACTCTTGACTCCACTGTGTCACACAGATTTATCAGGAGTCTGCACATGGAACTTTATTGGCCTTTTCCCATCTTCCCAAAGAAAGCCTATATCAGTTCTTAAAGAGGTTCAACCAATTTTAACATGTTTTTTTCCTATCTAACAGTGCTGCTGATCCGCAGCTACAAATGGTCAAATTTGCTTCATGTATGAATTGCAACATCAGCATAAACAGGCTCACATAAATAAATTTGAGAACACTTTAGTGAGATCTGTAAAGAAGACTGTTTCATCTTGTTTTTCAGAGTAGAATAAATTAGATCCAGGAAAATCAGACAATTCATTTTGAGTATGTCTGAAGTATCTGGAAGAAGGAAAGCTTGATTCGTGTGATCTTATTGTTCATTCTGTAATGTTTAGCTACTTTCTTTTATAAAGATGATTTCTTTCTAGATTTCCATAATATGGTCCTTTCACTAGACAAAATGAGACATTGCCTTTGTAAATTTGCTAAATCAATTGTGCATTAAAACATGACTAATGAAGCATGCAAATCAGATTCTTACTTTTGTCATTTTTATTGTCTTTAGAAATGGTGACTTTCCTATTTGGTAGATGAAAAGCTTTCTCATTCATTGTGTAGGTTAAGCAGGCTTTTGTAAAGAAATGGAGTTCAACTCAAAACTCAAAAGGATTTTAATTGATTTTATTCTTCAGTGAAGCTGCTGTAAAGATGTTGGCTATACAAGAATAAAGTAGCTTATCAAATTTCCTGCACTGAAACAGAAACCTTCTAGTGAGAAAGATAACTATTAGCTGCTGTTACAGAATAGAAATAAATTGTTTTGGCCTGATCTAAGAAAAGAAAAACTAGGTTTGGAGATCTTTCTGTTGTTGTTGTTTTGGAATATCTGTCAGTTTTTCCATTTTGGATCAATCAAATATCAAGCAGCCACAGATAAATCAACCCAAATGAAGTGACTGTTCTTTCTGTATCCATAAGATACACAATTAGTTGCCAAAGGCAACTGGTGGATTGATGGGAAAAGGAGAAACCTGAGCAGAAAAAGTAAGACACATGAATAGTGCATTGTCATTTAAGCATTCTACACAAAATCTGATCATCACTGGCTTGGATGGATTTTTATGAGGTTATGAGAAAATTCTCATTTTAAAATGTTCATAAGCAGAAGATAACACTCATGAAGAAAGATTTAATTTCAGAATTTATTTTTAGGGACATATTCAAAGAGTAAATCTGGAAAATGTATCACAGGGTCATAGAATAGTTTGTGTTAGAAGGGACTTCAAAGACCATCTAATTCCAACCCCACTGCCATTGGTGAATTTTTAGTATTAATGCTTCATTTGCCTGGTTGCACCCGAAAAGAAAACACATTTTCTAATGACATTGAAAGGAAAACATTATTTGGATTATATAATCTCAACTTTTTTTTTCCTGACAGAAATTTAATATTTAGTTTCTGACTTTCACTTTTGTGAAATTGTTTTCCTTTAACAACTGAAAGAGTTACATATTCAGGGATGCACACATAGTCAAAAACAGAATTTCCTTTGGTGAAAAAGATATCCCTTCCCAACATATTTTCCCAAGAAAGGTGATTTTTAATTGATTGATTTGTTTTCATAAAGGAAATAGATTTCTCTGATTTGCATTAGTTAATGCTTGCACGTTTGGAGTCACAAAGAAGCTCCTAATAACTCTCCAGGTAAAAAACTGCTTAGATTTATGTCTGATAGTATATCCTGGGAGCAGACTTTTTAAAACAAAGGAGTACATTCATTTGTAAAAGGCTGTTGGTTTTGAATATACACTGAACTTTCATTACATGAGCTGAAAACCTCCAGAAACGAGTCTTTGGGGAGTCTAAGGTGAACAACAGAACAATCTGCTGACTATTGTTTTGCAGTTCAAGAGATTTCTGCCTGTGTCTCTCCCTCTTGGCCACTGTGCTGCTTGTGTCTGCTCTGGGAGTAAGGCAGATGACAGGGAACGCGAGCCTTCACATGAATCACTGCAGCGGAAAATCTCGTCACGTAGCGCATTCTGCCAGGAAAAGTGTTTTGGTCTAAAATATCATGCCATGAACTGGAGAGTTTGAAAAGCAGAGGTTGTTTACTTTGTCTTCTGTGGTTGAGTGGAAAGTTTCTAGCAGCAAGGACAAAAGGCAGCTGGATAACTCTGTAAGCTCCTTCAAAAAGGGAACACCAGAACTTGCTTATGTAGATCCAGGTTATTAACTAAGTTGTAACTTAGGTGCCCCTTTTCCTTTGAAGTAGCATGAAAAATGAAAGTATTCTATTATGGTTGTCCAGCTTCTCCTTTTCTTTAGCTGATGATTTTTGAGGCACAGAGGTTAATTTTATTGTTTATTTATTTGCTGCATGTTTAATACTGCAGACTGTACTTCCATTCTTTAAACAGATCTCACAGTACTTTTGAAAGCAAAGTTGTGTATGTTTGCATTAGGAACAAGCAGAGTGCTTGGAAATTTCTCTGAGATTCACTTGAGTATGTCAGAGTGGGTGTGTGTCTAATTTGATTAGCTCATTTGCTGTGTTAAGAGATTGCTGTTCCTTTGGAGTCATGTGCTTTCTTTCATGGAACAATCTGATGGAAACTCATACTCCCAAAAAACATAGTAAGTTGCATCTGCAAAAGCAAGTTGGTGTTCAATCATCATCTGCAGAAGTCATCCCACTGACAGTGATACACAAATCATGTTTGTGTATCACAATCCTCACACAGACCACAGTACCATGATGCTATTGAGCAACAAAAATGCTCTGTCTCAGATATTATTTAGCATATTGGCTTAGTTTAAGAACCAACTCAGCTTTTCCAGGTAAGCTTGCTTTTTCTTTCAGAACCAAGAATTCAAATTTCATCTTGTAGTAAAATTTGCAAATTTACAATAATGCTGAAATTATATTGGGGTTTGTTTGGGTTTAAAATAGCTCAAGGCACTAATGATTCTGACACAGGGCTTGAAGAGTATTAGGAATTGAGAATCTGATAGTCTTCTTTGTGTTTTATATTTTACATCTGTGCCAGAAGTATCACAGTCTCAATCTTTTCTGTGACATCCTCCGAAAGAATATGCTGTGAAAAAGCAATTTTCTGATAGTCATTTCTAGAGCAGAACTGCATAATAATTTCTTTAAAATTCATGTTTTCTCACTCACCTGCAGTAAGTGATAATTTCTAACATTTAAAAATGGACTTCCCTTGCTAAAATAATAAAGTCAAGGGTGCAAATTACAAGTTTCAAAAACCTGGGAACATCAACCACTGATATGTCACCTCATTCCCATGAAAGCCTAGACATTGAGAGAAATTTAATGTGTATCTTCCCAGCTCATTGGACGAGCACTTGTTGCCAAAGCTTTATCAGTAGCAGTAGCGTGTAGAACCCTTAAGACTCTAGAATTCTCTGCCATGTCTGTGTTGTCCTTTTGAGGTAGATTCTTCTGCACTGTTCTTTTTTAAGAAGCAAATCTCCGTTCAAATGGAGATTAAAATACAGAAAGGAAGGCCTGTAATAGTGTGAGAAGGAAACTTAAGGGACTCTGAAAGGAAAGATGGTAAGGACCACTAAGGGAGTCTCAGAGTGACTTTGTTTTCCTTACTGTGATTAAATTCTTCATTATCCTTGATTATGTTTGTATCAAAAGGATTTGGTCAAATTCAAAAGTAGATCTGCTTTATGAGGTGCTGCAAGATACTGATAAAACCAGAAGATTTTAAAGGGAATTACAGTGGTTAGAACTATTATAAGGAATATGTTTCAAAAACCCTCAGTTTTCTGAAAAAAAAAAAAAAAAAGCAGATCCATGATTGGTAGGAAATATTCAGGGGGGAAAAGTGTTTAACATTATTAAATTTGAGAATATTACAGTGAAGAATTAGAGAAAAGGAAAATTTTTAAAGGAATATGCCAGTGAAAAAGGCCTGTGGTATTTGATAGCACACAGCTGTAGGCTCTCTTCCCCTGGTGCTGACAAAATTGTCCTCCGGGCAGTTCTAGACATGTCCTTAAAGATAGATAATCCCATAAAAGATGGCAGAAAAGAAAAAGGAAGGAAGGAAGGAAGGAAGGAAGGAAGGAAGGAAGGAAGGAAGGAAGGAAGGAAGGAAGGAAGGAAGGGAGAGAGAGAGAGAGAGAAAGAAAGAAAGAAAGAAGGAAAGAAAGAAAGAAGGAAAGAAAGAAGGAAAGAAAGAAAGAAAGAAAGAAAGAAAGAAAGAAAGAAAGAAAGAAAGAAAGAAAGAAAGAAAGAAAGAAAGAAAGAAAGAAAGAAAGAAAGAAAGAAAGAAAGAAAGAAAGAAAGAAAGAAAGAAAGAAAGAAAGAAAGAAAGAAAGAAAGAAAGAAAAGAAAGAAAGAAAGAAAGAAAGAAAGAAAGAAAGAAAGAAAGAAAGAAAGAAAGAAAGAAAGAAAGAAAGAAAGAAAGAATCTGATGGGTCTGTTTGGAGGGATTAATTTATGGGGAAAGAATATGTGAAGAAGGATATAAAAATGCCTTGCTTGATTGAGACACAATTAAAAAGGAGAACGGACGGAAGGATCCACATTTTTTCTAAGAGTAAACAAGTCTTAAGTTTATTTTTAGACCTTTTTTTCCTTCAAACACATATTCCCATTGAAGTTTCCGAGGGGAAAAGAAAACTTCCCAGAACGAAACCCTTTCATATCAGCAGAACAGAGATCTACTATGTCTGACACCATCAATTAGTCTGCATTCTCTAGCATAGATTTTAATATCACACTTTATAAATAGATAAAACAGATTTCTTGGGATTTATAAGCTGTGTATAAGTCAAAAATATAAAAAAGTAAAAATAAGAAAGAAATACTAATTTGTAATTTTTAAGATAACTAGAAATTCCCTCACCTTCCCTATGACACAAAAAGCCTTATGCAACCAGTGTTTAAAATACTGCATTAAAATGGGTAATCCTGAAACAGAGTAAGCATTGTCACCATCCTCCAGTGGAGGCTTCTGTAGCCCTACCTCTTATCAGCTGCAATGATAACGTTTCCTCAGGACTGCTGCCTTTGAAAAATTCTGGTCCTGTCTGAGCTGTAGTTTGGATCTTAAGCTCAATGGATCTGAGAATCAGGCCCTTCGTGTTTAACTAGGCTTGCTCGTTTATTTAAAATTGACTGTAAATTGACATTTATTATTCTTTGAAGTAATCAATCTTTAATTTCTGTTCAAGGTCAGCCTTCTAACATTCATTTACCTTTGAAACAGAAACTGTTGCAGGTGGTGGAGTTTTTGCATGGAACAAGGGCAGCTTTGAGAAAGGAAGGGAGCAGAGGCTGACACCAAGTAGAAAATACCTAGCAGGTCTTAAACTGAAGAGGCAGGACTGAAAGAAGTGAAAATGGGCCTGCATCAAAATTTAGTAATAAAACCATATCCTACTGGCTTGGACTGAATCAAGAAAAATATCATAGTAATACCATTAAATAATGTGATAATGTATATAATAAGATTTGCCATGACACAGCTCTACTTTGCAGTGCATATGGCACGATGAGCAGAGTTAATTTTTCATTGCTTTTGGGAATGTGATGTTCTCTTGTTAAGGTGCGAACTGACTTGTCATCACTTCTGGGAATTCAGTTTTAGTGGTCTGGTATTATTTCTTGGGGTAAATATACACTAACATTACTTAACATACATTAGCAGCAGAGTGTGTCTAGCTAAGAAAATGCAAATCACGAGTTTTAAGACGCAATATGGAATATAAACTGCAACCTGGCAAAGAAAACTCCTAAATTTAAAGTAGTGAGATTGGCAGATTTTTTATTCTGTCATAGGAGCTGATTACTCTTTTCCCTTAGAAACCTTTGATACTGAAACCTTCTACAACAAAAAGCCAATTTTTAAAACATTTTGTGTCAAGAAACCAAAGTAGATAAAAGGCAATTTGAAATCATATTGGAATATCTTGCTTTATTAGCCGCATTTTAAAAGCTAGTCTCCATGGTATTCCATAATAATTTGTTAGATGACCAGAACAGTTTGAAAGAGATGTCTCATTACAGCGTCCAGGCTTTTATTTTAATCCACTTTCCTCAATTTACTCGATGTGGACAATAAGACCAAGGTGATTTATTAAATTGGTCTCATGGTAAGTGGATCTGATGCCCAATAGTGTCTCACTTACAAACCTGTTAAATTCATAATAACGTAGGACAAGATAAAGTCTATAACCCTTAAACTGTTGTTTTTTTAAGTCTTGATTCAGAGCACTCAGTCCAGGAAGAAAGCTTAGGCACATAAATAAAATATCACCAGACCCGATGTTAAAATGTGTAAATAGTAGTTATTTTGTAGCCCAGATCTTCCTAATACTCAAAAGTATTTAGAAATTCTCTCACATGCACACTTCAAAACATAAGTATTTCCCCTTGTTTTTCTGTTTATTTCTGTTTCATAAACAAAATTTTTCTATACCACTGCCTACAAAATATGATTTTTAATGCCACACTAAGCTCAGTGGACTAGTATTCTTCTGTCAAGAATTTGTGATGCAAAGTAAGAAAATGTTAAGCTCAAAGCTACTAATAATAAATGTTATGTAACAAGAAGAATCGGTGAAAAAATGAAGCACTTAGACAGCAGCTAATGATTCGAGAATTATAGAACCAGAGAAGCAGTGAATGGAATGAACCTCAGAGGTCTCCATCCAAATTTCATTATTGGAGTGGGACTGTTGCCAACACTCTATGAGATGAATCTTGAAAGTGCTCAGACATGGAGATTACCCAGGCTCTCTGAGAGACATCTTCTAGCGCTGCCCTACTCAATGAATGCTTTCATTTCCTCTAAGATAAAACTGGCTTTCCCCAAGTTTTTGGAAATTCCCAAGACATTTGCAGCCCCTTGGCCCCTATTGTATCACCTACCCTAACTGAGAAGAGTTTTGCTCTATCATCCTCCTAAACTGCCCTTCATGTAATTATGAACAAATTCAGCTCCAGCTTTAAGATCAGCTCCCACCTGTGAGACCAGGAAGGCCAGTGTGATGCCCTGCTCCCCTCAGAGTGCCTCCTGGCCAAGGAAGCTTGGCATGGTGATCCGCTGTCCCTCAGGGGACCTTGCCTCTGAGACCACGTGGTTTGTTGTGGTACCCCTCTCCCTTCAAGGCTGAGCATTTCAGGCCAGGATAGTGCTCCAGTCCCACTGTGGTCCCATTCCCCTCCTAGCTGTCCTGCTTCTGGGGTCTGGTAGGCTGGAGGGGTGTCCTGCTCCTATTCAGGATGCCCTGCCTTGAGTTGCATCAGAGAGCCCCGTTGTCCTCCAAGGCTCTCCAGGCTGCCCTGCCTCCAGGCTGTAGTAGTAAGTCCTGCCTCCCTCAAGGCTGCTCTGTTTCTGGATCAATTCCTTTTACGGGAAGCTGCCCAGTGTCCTTGGCCTGGCAGGTGGGCTAGTTCCCTTTGAGACTGCCGTGTCTTCAGGGCATGGTGGAGTGTCCCAGACCCCCTCAACTCCTACACCTGACAAGTCAGCATTGTGCTCCATGCCCAGCAGGAAGGTTCAGTGTCCTTTCAGCTGGGATCGCTACATGATCTTGATCTCTTGATCAGAAGATCATTACATCTCTTGATTACCCCTTCAAAATATTTCATGTTGCAGTTCAGTAAGTGATTACAATTAGCAATAGAAGAGTAGTTGTAAGTAAAACAGGTGCTGCTTGTGAGAATAAGTGCAGACCAGCAGTGACATTAGAGATAGGGCCACCAAACCCTTTGTCAAGCATAAAGGGTGTTCACTACAGCCTCTGGCCTCTCTGGCAGGGACAGCCAGCAATCCTTCAAAGGCCCTTCTCTAAAAATGACTCCTCTGAAATGGACAGCCTCTCCTGGGGCAGGCCATTAGCCCCACTAGTATGAAATCCTGACAACAGCAACTGGAGTCAGACCACAGATTGGAGAGGCCTGTATTTGTCTGTGATACCAAAATTGCTAATACAGGCATTTATGAATCACCACCTCTACCACAAACACAGGACTGAAGCTGTGTCTTTAATAATTTTTTTTTTTTTTTTTAGCGCTAAAGGCAAAATTTCTGTCCCTTTCTCTTTGGACTTGCCCTCCAATAGCCTCAGTATTGTGCTAGTTCAGCTCTTTTTTTTCAGCTATACAATGAATTAGTTCAGTGAATGAAATGGAATAAAAGTAAACCCTCCAAAATAGCAATGTCACACTCCCTAAAAAAAAATTGGGTTTGTAATTTTAATCAGTGCCTTGATCTGGATCGACTTGCATCTGCACAGACAAGTGGGTTTGCAAACAAAAAAAAAGCAACAATTGGCAACAGATCTTGCTGTTGAGAAAATTGCCATCTTGAGCTACATCTCGAACTCACCAAGTAATTTCATACACTGGTACACATAAATGCTCATTAGAGAACAATTACTTCAATAACTACCAACTTCAGCAAATTTCTAGTTCTGTGATCTGGGATCAAAACTGTGTTCCTTTAATAACTTCTTGTGTCACTGTCAAATTGATCCTTGTGATGTTGAAATAGGAGTCTCAATGGAAGCAATTTCTTACCTTTCCATAAAACAGATCTTCCCTAAATAGTCAGTATAGAGCTGCTCCAGAAAGTCCTCATATTTTGCAAAAACAAAACAGAAAAGCCCAACTTGTCACTTTCTCTAGAACACAGAGCATGGAATTTTGCTGCACTTTAGATCAGGACAGAATAAAGCATGCTTTAATTATTAAGGAATAATTATATCCACATGAAGGAGTTTGGGAACTTATTGCCTTTGTGAAAGAGTAGTTATTGATGCATAAAACACTACAACATTACAGAGCCATGGTTACTTCTATTTCCCTTTTCCTTGTTGACAAGGACAGCAGCTGACTGTCAGTGCTCTAGAGGAGCAGGCTGTTAAAAGCAGGTTCTGGCTGCATGAGCTTGGTCCCAGGTATCCCTGGAGTGGATCCAGAGTTAGGCATTCCAGAAGGTAACATTCTCCCCCTTCAGACAGAGGTGAATGAGCAAATTCTGGACTTTTAATGTTATTATTGATGGGCTGCTCTGAGGTGTTATAAGCTGATCAATGTAGCAAGTTGCCAGGCAAATATGAATAGTTAAGTTCTGTTATTTTTGCCACTTTCATGTGTTTTCATAATACCTGTCTAACTACAATTTAACTAATAAAAATTATATCCCTAACAACTCCACAGCAGCATATCAAAGGTCAAATTCTTGGCTTCCAACACCAATCTAATTATTCTAGGCATGTCAGCTCAGTAGGGATTCATCTCTCCATAAGAAAGTTTGCTTTTGAGACAAGTCCCAGTTTCTTATGAGGTTTCAGCACCCCACATTCCCTCCTCTGTCAATTCTGCCCCCTAAAGGTTCCATCGGAGGTGATTTACCTGAGGACAGGTGCACAGACAATCATAAGATACAGTTTGCTTGAAAAAAAATTCATTTTTTGCATAAGATAATATTCACATAGGAAATCAAATCTCTCAAACAGGTTGGTGAACTGGTATCTGAACAGTGACCCTGTAAGTCTCTGTTGCAAGTGTCCTTGTAAAAGCATCTTTGGCTGAGTCTAGTGAAAGTCACTGAATTGCTTCTCTGCTGAATTCCTATAATTCAGCTGGCAAACAGTCTCATGTGCAAACTTAGCCTAGACATCTCAAGTGTTACGTTTGACCATTTCTGTAACTACAGGAGCAGTTCTAAAGACTAATTACAAGTATCTATGTATAGTTTGGCCAATCCTGCAGCATCAATTATCTGGGAGCATCTCTGAGACAATAGTGCCATCATTTAGCTTATAAACACCAGGAGCTGCCTGAGGAAACCTCCAGGACTGGCTGAAATTCTCTCTTGGAGAGCTTCTGCAGTGGTTTCTCACCTTGTTGTGAAGGCAGCTGGGAGTTTGGTTGGCCACCTGATGTCATGTCAGTCCATTATCTCAAATGAGTTGTCTCAGGCAGCAGGATCAGCCTGCAGAGTTCCTCAGCCACCCAGGGAATTTGTGATTGTGCTGAGTATGCACACTGGCACAGCCAGGATACACAGCTACACTGTGACTGCAACTTGTCAGAAATGAGTATATCTAGATGTTATGTATCAGTTAGGAAACTGCTGGCATGGCAATGTTTAGAAAACTGAGAGATCAGGGCGAGAAGTTCCAGTTTTAAATAAGAAAAACAGATTTTTTTTCTTTTTTCTAAATTAATCCATCAGCAACAATCTTGGCAACAGTCACTGCTTCTGCTATACTGACCATAATCACTTCATATACAGAACTTTTTGTCTTTAACAATTGTATTTTAAATTTTTGTGAGCACACATGCACCTGATGGTCAGAGGTCAGGATGAGTAGGATTAAGAGCACAGTACAAGCCATGTTGGAATATCCTGATTAGTACAATTATGTTATAGTTTTCAGACGTATATTGCCTCTGCAATAGTCCCAAATTATAGATCAAATGCAAAGTTCAATCTTACATCACAACTAAAACTTAAAATCCATAATTCTTTCCACAGGGGGAATTCTGATTGCTTTTCTTTTGGGGCGTTCTCAGATGTGAGAGGTTTTGGGTCATTCATTACTGTATTTGTACTGAAGATAAAATAGCTATTAAATATAGCAGAGAGGCAAAATAATCACTCAGAGAGACAAAATAATTTTTAAAATATCTAATAGAAAAATATATGAAATACACTCATCCCTATGGAGCAACCATGATTAGGCTACTGTATTTGACAATGTTCTGGACTTGACCTTATCTTCAATATTTTTAGTTCTCTTCCTCCTGCACACCACAGTTTGAGAGCTTTTTGTCCTTTGTTACTGTAAATTTTAAGATTGTACTGGATAATGAAACATTTTGGTTTGCAGTGCATGAAATTATTTGTATAAATTTAACTTGAAGTCTATGTGTGTTTGTAACAATATTCCAAATATCATTGTAATATGATACAATAATATTAAAAATATGTTTGTAATACCTATTTGGACAATGTCCAAATCCACTCCCTGAAATAACAACCCAGATGGTCTCTCCCATTCCTGTGTCACATAGAAGAAGTGCTTTCAATAATACTTTGCGCTTAGGGAGATTTTTATATTATCTCTAAACATGTACAACACAGAGCATGTACTGCTAGCTGATCATCCACACACCAAAAATGCAGGGTAGTATTATAGATTAACTTAAATATTAATATAATAAATCACAAATCTTGAAGATAAAATCATCTACTTTTTGGGATAGAGACAAGATGAAAATCCAATGCTTCTAGCCATGTGTGTATTTCTAACTTAGGCATTAGAAATTTCAATATGCTTTCTCATAAAACATGTTATTCAAAGTTTATACTCCTATTTGACCATAATTTCCAGGAACCATTGTGGGATTCATTGTGGTTTAAGGTTGTTAGTGTTCAGTTTTTTATTTATCCTGGCATCAAAAGACAGAACAGCTCAAATTCATACTGAGCTCATACTCCTACAAAATGAACATGACCTTTCATATGCCATTTTAAAAACATGTCTTACATTTGCTTATAATTTAAATCTTCTGTGGTTTTACATCTTCTGTGTAATTCCCCTTTTCCTCCTCACCAAGCTGGTAATTCTTTATAAGCTATACACACATAGATTTACTACCTATAAGTCATAATTTTTATGTATTTCCAGAACATATTAGATGCAAGGCAGAGAATGTGCCATTTTCTTATATTTTTTCTGTCATTAAGAAATTACATTTTTTTTTTCAAACCTCTTGCAGGCTCCAATACTGCAGTAAAGATTAGCATATTTTCATTTGGAGTTGCAGTGGTGTGCCCTCCTTGTTAAACCCATCTATTCTATTATTGTTGTTTCCACACTGAAGAAGGTAGTGTTCCCAATGAAAATGAATGGATCACACAAATTAACTTAGTCACAAGAAGAGTTCTAATTCTGTGTAATTTCTTTTTTTTTTCTAAATCCTCCATTTTTAATTATGTACTGTTTTGATTGAGCAGCTTGAATTTCATTTCAATTTTTTTCCAGAATACCATTTCTTAGGTTTATGGACAGAAAGATCCTGTCAGCTACTGAAATAGACCTGACAACTGGCTCTGGCCCAGCCCTCCTGGAATTTATGTTTCATGTAATTCACTTGAGCTCTGTGGCAAAACTGTAAAGCAAGAATCAGGGAAATATTGCTTTGCTGTCATCTATTTTGTGGCAAACTACCAAAGCAGGATCTGAAGGGCAATACCTGGAACAATGAGATTTGAATATTGATGGGCTTCTCTAGTCCACATCTGTAACAAAAATAACTGGTGTAAGAAACTCTTTCCTTAAGGAAGAGAACTCTTTTCTTTACCTTGCCTTTAAAAGTACTAGCAATGTTCTCAGAAACAAGTTTCACCCAAACTGTGAACTCTGCTACACTGATTTCTCTAGCTTGACAAATTATGGCCGAAACATCTGTATTTCCAGAGACTCTTTATTATATCATGCAGGTTTCTGAACACTACAAGCAAAACCATTATATACTACCTAAGTACTCTTTTTCTCATGAAAGAAAATACGAACATACCACATATAAAGTTCATGTAATTCTCAATATTGGCTCCTTTATTGTACCCCTTCTATCTTATGTAGTTTGAAGAAAGAGAGAAAAGGGAGACCATTAACACCTAGGTCATACAATTATACCTGTATTATGGAGAGTTTAGTATAAATAAGTTGATCTTCTCCCTGGCAGTGATCACAGATGAATTAGCAGAGTCTCCCAATTCTGCCAAAGTCCACAGCCACATCAGGTGCCAAGGTCTACTATCAGATCAATAATCCAGGAGGCTGAGCTCTGTTTGCAGCCAGAAAAATCATCATCTTAGGTACCTCAGAGTGCTGACTCCATGCTGTAACCTGGCCAATTATATTTAATTTATTGGGGAACATCATCAAGCAACATTCTGAAGAGGTATGACCTCACTTCTGCTAAGTTATAGACAGTTCTGGAAAAATAGCTACATTGTTCTCAGCTTGTGAAATACACAGCACTGATCACACGTTCTTATTTTTCATGTTTTAGTGGGAGGCAGCAGGATTTGGCAATTTTCCTTATTGGAAGAGGAAGGAAAATACCAAACTGGGGAGAAAAAAATGCCAGCCCACTATCATAGTTACCGTTGGTCGCTTGTCAACAGTGACAGCTGAACATGAAGAAAATTGTTCACAGCAGGGAAACGTGAGGAACGTAGCAGAATGCCTTACTGTATAAGACAGTTATGGAAGGGAAAGCAAGAAGACAGACAGCTATTTGCCAGACCTGACAGAGCCATCTAAGTTATTTTCATGGCTCTTCCAGTTAAAATGCTTTACAGGAGTGCTCCCAAAGCGTTATGTGTATCACTGAAGGAGGCAAATAAACGCCTCATCCATTTTCTGAAAAACAGAAAGAGACAGAAACCAAGATGACAGAATGCCTGCTATTGGGCAAAGAAATAAAAGAGAGGTGTAATTTCAATTATTGCAGCTTTATCTGTGGTCTAGTTTAATTCCTCTAACCTCATGTGACATAGCAAGTCAAACATTTAGGCCCAGACTGTACCCTAAGAAGCAAAGAAATAAGTAAGATATGATATTTAGAAAGCAAGAAAACCTCTTTTTTGAATGAATAGTGAAATTTTTACATATTTGCTCTTCATCTCAGACTTGTCAATCATGCTATAATCCATCAGGAGAGAAAGGCAGAGCAGTTGAAAAAGAAATGGGTCTTTAAGTGTAAAAATTCCATCTCAGATTCCAGCAAACAATATCAGGTAGAAGGCAGAGTTTTTCTCAGAAAAGAAAGTTTCTTAAAGCTATCACACAAGAGAAGTGACAATATAGGTTGGACTCAAGTGATTTGCATTTCTTTTCAGTGAATTCATGACTCTGAGAGTATTACTTCACTTTCTTTCTGGTAAGCTGTGTGCCTGGGTACAATATTCTGCACCCACTGAAAGCTTATGGGAGATGGCTCATGAGATTTAGCTCTTCAAACAACATTACACACCTTCTCCCTCCTGTGAGAACTCTAGAATAGAATACAAGCAACAGTCTGGCACTTCTCTCAGCATATTTTTCCTGTGAAAATTTGGCTGCACATATCAAATCACCATGGTATGAGATTATACATGTATATTCTTTTCTTTTCAAGGCTTCAGGAATAATACAGAAGGGAAAACAAAAAGACAGATGCCCATTTGCCAGATCTGGCAGAGCCATCTAAGTGATTTTCATGGCTCTTCCACAATCACACAGAATTAGATGATCACTGAAGTCAGAAAAGACATCAGGAAATCATCTAGTCCAGCTCCCACTCAAAGGACTGTCAGCTACAGTTGGGGCCATTTGTAGCCAGGTTTTTTAACACATCTAAGGAAGGAAACTACAAAATATCTTTGAATGCCTTCACAGTAAGAAAAGTAATAGTTTTTAATGTTTCCATGTCCTTCATTTCAATTTATGCTTATCTCCTCTTCTCCTTTTGCTGAGTACCACTGAGAAGAGTCTGGCTTCATCTTTTTTACTCCCTCCCACATTGGGGACTCTGAGTCTACCTGCACAAGAGAGGTTACTTAGTAATTGTTGCAACTTCTTCAGTGAACTCACTCCAATATACCCATGGTTTTCTTACCTAGGGAAAAGTTTTGCATAACAAAATTTTTAGGCCACTCATAACTTTAAAATAACTTTGACATCAAATTTCAGAAGTATTTTGCTGTTTGTTCAGAGTACATGATTTGTAAATGCACAAAAAGTTAGGTGGGAACTGAACAAGGTCAGTATATAACAAACATATCACTATACTATGCCCATTTATTGGCCATTGTAGTAATCACAATTCTCAAAAACCTGCTTAGCTCCTCCAATCCACAGAGGAACGGAGACACACTTTGGTGACCTTTATAGAAATTGTCAGAATACAACTTTCTTCCAACTGACCCAGTTACTACTTATTCAGAGCTTGGCACTCTCAATGGAAGAAAAAAAATGAAGGAACATTTTGGTTCCATTTAGATTAAGTTTTTAGGTTTGCAGCTGCAAAATAGAGCTTCTGTTTTCAAATAAAATGAAGTCTAAAGTCTTGGAAAAGATAATTAAAATATCTTGCAGAGATAGTTCTGGGATGCTCCATTACCTGTAAGTAAGGGTTCGTTTGTGAGAAGGTGTCTATAATTTAAGACTGAATGGTCTGAGCCCTAGACACATTCTTGGCCTGCAGCAGTGGGTATCTCAGATCAGCTTAGCTTCTGACAGACCCTTCCTCACTCAAACCTAACATCAATGGTTGAAAAGTGCAATGATTCCCAGGAAAAGGCTGGAATATGCAGTGTTAATGAAGAAGGATAAGAAGATGATAGATTGAGGGAGGGAAGTTAATGAGGAAAACCAAAGGACAAGGAAGGAAGAGCATAAATAAAATGAACTCTTTAAATTTGCAGTGTGAATTAGAATTCACTTCAAATTCGTCAGAATTAACAAGGGCAAGTTTCAGGAATAAGAGTAATATTTGAAGTAGTGGCAACTTTGAGAGACACAGTAGGGATAAAAGTGCATGAAGAGACTGCAAAGATAGCCAAAGGTATCTTTTGAGACCAAGGAAATCACTGTGACTTCCTGAGTAATAAAAAACAATGCAAAGTGATGCTACAGGAGGATCATTCCAATAACAAAACACATAACAAACAAAATTGATTAAATAACAAAACTTGGTGAGGATATTGGAATAGATTTTTGCCACAATATTTTGCCATCCAAATAGGAAGTGGATTTATTAGCCAAGAATTGGCCAATACTCAATCTGAACTTCCAAAGCCACAACATGCGGTTGTTGCCCATTTTCAAATATCTGACTGTACCAAGTGGAGTTCGGGTCATCTTAGCTACAAGCCTTAAAGCTAGTCATAAGACATTACTGGCTTAAAAAGGCAGTTTTTGACAGTTTTCCTCAGAGCTTAGCTCCTTAGACACCATTGTAGCAGTCTTTCACTGAACCATCTGCAATGTATCAGCCTCCTTCCTGAACCAGGGGACCCAGCTCTGGACACAGAATCAATGATGTAGTCCCAGCAGTTCCAAGTAGAGACAGAGAGTCATACCTCCCTCACCCCACTGGTCACTTTCCATGTGATGTAGATGAATGATACAGCTCGCCTCTCATGCAGCGAGAGCGCATGATGAGTCATACCCAACCTGGCTGCACCTCCACCCCACAACCCCCAGATGCTTTCCAGCAGGGCTGCTCTTCAATTTCTCACTCTGCACCTATGCACAGGATTACCCCACCTCAAATGCAGATATCTGGATTTCATCCAAGCTAATGACAAAGCTGGCAATAAGTCTGAATCTTCTGAGGGCCAGCGCAGTGTTATTTCCACACTCAGCAAGTAGCACAGCAGCCTCAACCACAGCTGCTATTATTGGAATTCTGAAGTAATAAATGTTTCCCTTTCCACTTTCCCTTCAGCACCACTCTACTCAATTCCTAATACTTGGTGACCTTCACATGTACTTACACATTATATTTAAACTCATAAGATGCTTTTGACACCTCCTGGTTTTGCTGCAAATGCACTTCTTCTACCATGACATTTTCTTCATGACAGTTTTCTTTCCTCAAGATCTAACAGAACAAGGGTTCACTTAGAAATATGTTCCCGTGATAGTTCCAATAACCAGTTATCACCCTTGGGTAATGGGTGATGTCAGCAGGATTTGTATTCCTATGATGGGAGTATAATTTGTCCTCTAAACAGTATGAAAGCTCACATTCCTCAGTTCAGTGTCGCAAGTTCAGGACCTTGCACTGAGCCGTGTATTCAAACTGAAGGACTGGCACGGATGTCTTGGTGTGCTCACAGACATCCGTGTATGTAAACAAATTGCTCTAAGTGTCTTAAAAATTATTAAAAGAAAAAGCTTTTACCTGATTAAAAAAAAAAAAAAGGTTCCAGTAGGACCAGTCATCTTCCTTTTGGAATAAAGCAGATAGGAGAAATCTGTGTGTATGTTGTCAAAGCAGTTTCCTCAATCACATATAGAACATAAATGGAGTGAAACACCAACCATCTGGCAGATTTCCAAAGGAGCTCAGGACCAAAACATTCATGCTTATGCTGGAAACTAAGAGTCTGGAAGGCTTTCCCAGTATCTCTAAAACATCAGCACCACGTTCAAGGATGAGCAGTCAGGTATCATCTGTGTTGACAAAGAGGTGGAGGAGGACAAGAATAGGTGCCAGGGTAAGTCATGCAGTATCTGAAGCATAGGAGAGAAGGATATATTAAATCCCTGCCTGCCAACTTTGCTAGTTGCCGAGTGCTTTTGAAAATCTGATGCCTCATTTAGCTGACTAAAGAGTGATTGAGCTGTACCAGAAATACAAACCCAGCTGTCAGAGAAAACTGGAAAATATGTTCTGGAGTAGTTTTTCAAAATCAAATTCTTTTTCTCTATATAGAACACTGGTTTATTTTAAAATGTTTAATTAGGCTAAGTTTAGCTGTGTATATCACCTGAAAATAGAAAAGACACTCTAAAACTATGCAGGTTAGTCCAAATGCATGCTGACTAAAACTTCATGCACTCACTAACCACCAGATATTCACACCATAGCAGAGAAAAACATTGTGACAAAGAATGCAGAGGCATTAAATTTTTATCTGGAGATTATTTTTTCCCCTTACCCCTTCAACTAGAAATCAAAATACTTGGTGAGAAAGAGGCCCACAGCCCAAGATTATGGGAGTAGCTTTGGAATGCTTGGCAGTGACTATAGATGTTTTCATATTTCAAGGGTTTTAAGACCTTCAAAAGCTCTATGAATGTCACAAAGAAAAGGGGAGATGAACCGCTTCCACCTCTGTCATTACTTAAGTCTCATGCCTAGAAGGTGTGAAATTAAATTCTACTATACAAACACAGGAGGTGTGGATGATTACTGAAAAAAATTAGCAGTGATGTGAAGCTAATGAAAGAACTTGAGGTGTCAAAGTAAATGTGAGATGAAAAGAATAGGGGCAAATCAGAAGCCTTTGAAAGACTGAGTGATCAAATGGCTCTGCAAAGTGTCGCACAGAGGTCCACTTTCAGTCTGTACGGAACATGTGTCTAAAACATATTCTCATATTCTGAAACCACTTCATATGGTACCATTGTGCCCTGCATGGCATAGTCTCATTGCCACTTGACATTTCAGCATACCACACACCTTCTGCTTCCCTAGGTTTCTTACTTATTGCTGTGCAACTTATTACAAATTCCTGAAATCTAATGTACACCTAGCGTTCTGTTTCTGAGCAAGAATTTGTGAGGGTCATTCAAGTGAAAAGGAGAAATTCGCCTCTTTAATTTTCTTGGCCCCACCTCCTCATCCCCATGGGGCAGGAGAATAATCTTGCTCTCTACTCTCTAATTCATATACTCTATTTCCCTTCCCCCACCCCCAGGAATATTTCCACCTCCTGTGTGCCCAGGGACCTCCTGATTTTTGGCAGTACTTCATGGTATGTCAGTATTCCAGAGGTCAGCTGAGGATAAACTCTAATTGAAAGATGTTAAAATAGGCTGCAAGGGACAAAAATTCAAAACCCCGAGTCTATCAAAATCTGTTACTGATGAAGCATCTGAGCGGGCTATGTCCTTAAAATATGCATCAAAAGTAATCTTTCAAACCTCTTCTTCAGGTCTCCATTGGCACCCCCAGAGGAAATAATTTCAAACTGTTCAGAGAGCAGCAATCCTGTTCTGGTCCTTGAAATCCTTCGAGCAACACACACCCACACACCAGCATTATTTTCTCACCTCCTCCGTATAAAAACAAAACAGAAACGTGAGAACAGTGGGCTGGAGATGGAGCTGCGGAAAGTGAAGTTGGAAGGATTAATTATGTAATACGCCCCCTCTCCCGCCCTTACCCACAGCAACACGAGTGAGGTAAACCCAATCCTCCCAGCTGACAACTCAGAACTAAAAAGTGCCCGGAGGAGTGAAGGCAAAATAAACGTGTGGGGAAGGTGGCGATGCACTCCTACGGAGGAAGATGTCATTAGGAAAAGGCTAAAAACGAGTTCAAATCACCTTTAGCCTCTTCCCTTCCCTCCCCAGCGAGACCTCTCCCTCCGCCTCTTCCCCTCTCCTCCCCCCAGCTCCTCCTCCCCCCTTTTCAGCAGGAGCTGCAGCCGGATCGGGACTATATTCCTACAGTTCACGGCTCTCTGACGGAGCGTGGATCCTCCTGAAAAACTTCAAGTAAAACAGGAGCTGGGAGCACACACACGAGAAGATATATTAAGAAAGCAGGTTTGCTACTTAACTCGGAGGAAAGAAGCTGGAGCAGACTTCTTCGGTTGCTCTCTAAGAGCCTTGCCGAGAGTCCTTGCAAAGAAAAGTGTTGCTGATTCAAAAGAAGAGGAGGGATGGGGAAGAGAAAAAAAATTGTGCATGTCTGTGTGAGAGGGAGACAACGTGTGTGCGCGTACGTGTGAATGCGTGCTCGTGTGCGAGAGGGTGTAGGCGACGGGTGGGGGGAGCTTGAAATTATATTTTTTTTTTCTACGAAAGACACGTGAATGCAATTCCCAGTGAGGGGCACCAAGCTCTGCCCAAGAGCAGAAGGGGTAGGGAGAGGGAAAGGGAGAAGAGAAGGAAAGGAAGAGGAGAGGGAAGGGGAGAGGGGGGGAGGAGGGAGGGAGGGAGAAGGAGGAGGAGAAGGGATTCTATTTCAGAAGACATTCGTAGAAAGAGGGTGGCAAATTCTGTGACCGTCTTTAAAGGAAGTGTCCTGGGACGTAGAGAGAAAGAAAGAAGCCCAAAGAAGGAAAATAAAGGGCTATGATTTCCTTGTCCTGTTGCTTTGTCTCTGGCTCCCTCTGCCTCTGGAAGAGTAGCCACAGGACACAAAGATGCCCAGCTGGTCACTGCACGCCCAAGTTCAGTTTAGCTGGTGCTTCTCTCCTGTTTAGCCCGACTGCTTTCTCTGAAGGGGAGGACTCATAGCCCGACAGCCTTTTAGTTTAACCTGAAGAGTGTGTGCCGCCTCTCTCTGCCCACCCCAAGAACTCGCTGGAGGTGGAGGAGAGGGGAGAAAGAGGAGGACTTGAAAGTGCCTGAGGAGCTCCCGATGCTAAGAGGAGACAAACATTCCTGTGGACGACGCAGAAAGGACAAAGCTGACTGATTTATTGCTGTTTTCCATATTTTTTTTTTATCTCCCTGTCCTTTGGCGCACACCAGTGTTTGGAGATCTTTGAAAACACAAACCAAAACACCAGCCCCGAAGCCCCAACCCCTTGGCTAGCTCTTATGGGAATGAAACACTCCTCCCGCTGCCTGCTCCTAAGGAGGAAAATGGCGGAGAACGCTGCCGACAGCACCGAGGTGAGTAAGGATGCGAGCCGGAGCCGGCGCCGCGCTCCCCCAGACCCGAGCACCGATCCCTCGGCAGAAGCAGCGGGAAGTGCAGAACAACTTTCCCGGCCCCTCCGGCCAGCTCCTGCCTGCCGTGCTGCTATGGTTTCCTGCATTCCCCCCCTCCCTCCCCCCACTTTCCTGCCCCCCGGATCCCTCCGTTCCCCGTAGGCAGAGAAGTTTGCCCGGCGCCGAGCCCTCCAGGCGCTCGGGGCTGCCCGGGGCCGCCGCTCCGCGGCCGCTTCCCGGGAAGTTGGGTGGCCGTGCGGAGCGGAGGCTCCGCGGGGTGTCGGCTCCGGGGGCAGCGGGGGGCGGGCGGCGGTAATTCGGGTGTTGGGCACGCCGAAAGGAACACATCGTCCCTTGCGGCAGCACCTTGGCCAGCTCCCCGTGCTTTCCGCCGGCAGCCTTGGCTGGGATCGTTTGGGGCCACTTTAGGAGCATCCGTGTCTCTGCAGCATCCTGGATATTACCAGAGCGGAGCTGCCCGAGGTGGGGGCTGTCCGGCTGGCCTGGGCAGTGCCGAAAATAGCTTTGCACTGCCTTCAGGCCGGGAGGGTACCCTGCGAGGTCTCAGGTTTTCTGCAAGAAATCCACCCCGTCCCCGCCGCTCCCCCATCCGTTACCTTCTGCTTCCTCAACACTGGGGTTGAGCAGCCCCTGTTTACTTGTCTGGGGCTGTCTTGACCCCACTGAGACTTCCCAGGGGATACAGCAGTGTGCGAAGTCTCAGGTCTGGAAAAGCAGAAGGATGCAGGATGCAGTCCCAGCATCTCTGCGAGCATGTGAGAAGGAGACAGGCGAAAGTGCGAGCGTGTGCCAAACTCGCTGTTTCTATTAATAGACTGTGCCTAGCACTCTGACTGAACACTTAACACATGCTTTAGCAAGATGCAGCACAGCCATGTACAGACCCCACGGACACTGCACCCCAAACAACTTTACAGCTTTGCCCTTGCAGGGGCAGCACTGAACCTTCTCCCCAGTTACCCCGCAGAGGGAATAAAGAGCAAAACGTACTGTGAACACATGACTATTCCATTCTTTATTATTTCCACATCTCTGCCTAATGTTTCAGTTAGTCCTCCCAGTAGGTGTCCTGCTCGCTCATGAATTCTATCCACATTTCTCTTCTCAACGGTGTTCTCTCTGCTTGACCTTCACAAATGTGCCTCCTTTGCCATGCCAGGTGAAGAGCCAAATTTTCTTAAATGAATATGATGTAAGCACTAAATCAAAGAACATGCCTGCTACTGCCTTACAACCCCATAGAGTACTGCTTGCAGAAGAGGCTTCTATAAATAGCAAGAAGTCTGGCTGCACATCTGTAAACCGTCGTAGTCCTGACAGCACATATTGCATTATAGGTCCCCGGATCCCAGGACAGGATTGCAACAAGAAATGTACAAGCACAGGCAGTTCCTTTCAAAGTCATTTTTGTCAATGGAAATTGTTTTTAGACAGGGAAAATTGGTGAAAAGAGCTCTTTACAGATTCCTCTTCTATTTCATTCACTCTTTGCACATTTTTATTGTTTAAACATGTTTTCCTGCTTGTGCAATGCTGCACACACTGCAATGTCATTTTATAGAGAAGGATTTTTTTAACAAAAACAGATTCATTCCTATGCTGCATACAGGTTAGGAGAATATTAAAATGCTTTGCTTCGTCTCCTCAGAGTATCCATCAGTGACAGACTTATGAAATGAGAGTGAAAATATTGCAGATTAGGCATATCCTGCTCCACTTCTACCTTCAGAAAATCAGAAGGGATACATTTGTAACCCCTGCCTAGATATTTTTTATTTTATTTATGTTCATATTTCTCATATGGTCTGAGAGAAATTGTCTGTCTGCATATGTGCAGAGGTAGAAGTGCACCAAGCAAAATTTGCCAAGACCTGTGAAGCTCCTTTACTCGTCAAGCATCTATATTTAGCAAAGCCATATGATACCAGTTTGACCTTCAAACCTGTATTTCTCTAACTTTCTCCTGAAGTTAGCAAATATGTGTGACAGAAGGAATACAGGACAAAATATCTCACTTTTGGACTTACCAAAGTGTCAGAGAAAATCAGGAATTGGTATAAATTTGCTTCATTTGAAGCAAATGGGGTATCAGTAGTACTCATTATTTGATATTAAATTTCTGAAGAATTGTGATGTCACAGTCATACAGGCACGATATAAACAAAGTCAGCAGTTATGAGAGATGAAGAATTAAAACATTTAACAACTTGTCAGAATGCCCTACTACCAAATTATTCCAAAGACTTTCTGGTTCTTGCTTAGACTGATTTGACCCAGTTTACTTGTCTTACAGCTTCATAGTATATTTTTCATGTTTTGGGGTTTTGTTTTTTTTTTTTTTAATCTACCACAACTAAGAGCATTTATCAAAGTTTTGGTCAAGTATGGCAAGTATACTCTTTCAGTTGTAAGGCAGCTTAAAACAATACATTAAGTCAAGGAACATGGACACTTCATGAAAAACTTTTTATCCCTTGACTGCCTTTTGTTGCCCGTGCTACCTCTTCAGCTTAAAGAGCTTAGAGAAATGATGAGAACAGGCACAGAAAAGGAACAAATAAAGCTACAGTTAGACAGTACTCACTGTTTCCTCAAGCAAAAATACAGAATAGAAAAGCAATTGCTCACTAGCATTACTTTCCAGTCAAGGAAGACACCTTGTGTTACCAGGAAACATAGTGGAGTGCACTCCCATGGTTCCAGCTGTACAGACATTTACATCACTGGTATCCCCACAGCCTTATATCTTGATACAAAACATGGTCAAGTGACTCCAAGTGGGCTATTGGGCCTTGAATGGGAATATCAGAACTATCAGAAGGGTTTTGCAATTTATTTCACTGATAACAGCCTGATATCAGTCTAGCTGCCAGAGTTTACTTAGAACCAGTGGCTTGTTGTATGTGTTTATAGTACCCTGAGAATACACAGTGTTTTGTATAAAAATAAAAGTCAAGGGGGGAATAAAAACCCTAATATTTTTTTATTTAGACCCTCACTAAATGCCACGGGGTCCCACTAATAGGAAACCTGACAGAATGGTTTCAGATCTGTGTCTGCAGCACACAAGGAAAAAAGATGCAGAAAATCTTTACTGCCCATGGCCATCACATGAATATTAAGAGATGTTCCACTGGAACAAAAGCTTGAGAATCTCTTCTCAAGATAAAAAAATGAACCTCTGTATCTTTAGTCATGAAAGGAGGCTTGTCTAAATAAAACAGGACTGTTTGCATAAATAACAGATGCAGAATTGCGTTCTCTGCAAATAATTAAAGACACTCTGACAGAAAACAAAGTAAAAGAGAAACTGTTCTTTGTAGAACATGCGCACAAAGATTCTGCAAAATTCATGGTGCTGACCTGCTGTAGATTTTGGGTTCTGGGTTTTTTTATTTTAAAACTATTATTTGGAATCCTTAGCAATAGTAGGCCTGATATCAGTGATGGAGAAAAAAATCTGAAAGAAGTGTGATTTCACAAGAAGTGTGCCTGACTGTAACTTGTGAACCTGTGCCAGGTGAAGGGAACACAATCAAAATCATAGAATAATTTGAGTTGGAAGGAAAACTTAAGGTCACCTAGTCCCCTCACCTTGCCATGGGCAGGACATATTCAACTTGACCAGGTTGCTCAGAGCCCCATCCAGCCTGACATTGAATGTTTTCATGGATGGGGTGTTAATCACCTCTCTAAGCAACCTGTGCCACTGTTTCACCATCCTCATTGGAAAAAATTTCTTCCTAATGTCAAGTCTATATATAAATCTAGTCTAAATCAACCCTCTTTTAGTTTAAAACCATTATGCCTTGTCCTGTCACAACAGGTCCTCCTACAAAGTTTGTCCCCATCTTTCTTGTAGGCCCCCTTTAATACTGACAAGGTGCAACAACCACAAAGTGCCGCAATAGCACGAAGTGCCAGGGTTTATGTACACATCCAAAAGATATCTACCTGTGACAGGCTAGTGTCTGACTGAAACAATCCTGGAACTTGAACTGATCTGGTTTTGTACAATCTAATTGCTCAGTAACTTCATAAAAAGCTATTCTTGTGCTGAAGACTTCACAGTCTACAGAGAGAAAAGATTCTTGTCTCATTGCTAAGAATAGAGAGATCAGTTAATTTATTTATGGTGGCATAATGGAGTCCTCCCAGAAGAATGACTTATTATGCAAACCTTGGGCTTTGGTTAGATTTGGCGTAACATGCCTGATAGATGTTCTTCCCTAAACAGATGAATAAAATGGATTCAGGATTGTGTGATCTGGGTCAGCAAAGGTAACTGACTGTTCTGTTGTCAGATGTGGGGAGGTTAAAGTGTTCTATCTGCATGAAATCCAGTCATACCACTACTGAGGAGGAAAAAAACATATTATAGAATCTATTGAAACCATGAGCTTCTATTTGTGATTTATGAGTAGGAAGAGGGATTTCTCCTTAATAAGCTACCAAAGTGGAAATTAACAGAAGCAGAACAGGAGTGTGTGTAACAGAGAAAATTGGACTGAACTTTTTCAGTAAACCAAAGTTTTGCTCCTGGTTATTGTGCTGGGTGATCTTGCAGATAGAATTAATTCTCTCTCAGCTTTTCCATTCATTCTGTTGGATTCTATGGTTCATTAGTGAGAGGTGTAGTAGAAATTTCTTATTTGGTGCTATTAAATTGCTTAGAACAGCATATATGAATGAACATTAATGAGCGGGTGATGTTTACCCGAGAGAGAAATGGCACTGCTGTATGGTGTATATCTTGGACTAACAGAAGTCACAAGAGGTCTGGCCTGGTGTCCCAGAGCCAGCTGAGGAGGCAGTTTGTAACACAAATTTCAATCTTACTGAGTGGCCGCATGCCTGTGTCACATAACTTTGAACGGGAAAAGTTGTGGATGTGTGCAAGTGGTGTAGGTAAGCTACAGAGACCAGACCACTGTCTCATGATCCAGAGGTGTTGCGCTGCTGATAAGACGGTCAGAAAGCTGACCCAGGATGTCAAGGGCTTCACTGAGGGTGTAACCAAATTCCCAAGGGCTGTAGGGGCAACTCTGAGTTAAAGCAGGGAATATTTTGCCTCCAACACATTTTGATCCTTTACAATGCTCCTCCAAGACCTGAGTCGCCCATGCTATTAGACTAGTACAAGGTACTAGTATAAGGTAGTTCTAACATAGTCGTAGGGGCTTTTTTTTTTTTTGGTTTCTAGCCAATTCAAGAGTGGGGGAGCAGAAATATGGCTCTGAGCCACCTTCCACAACTTCAGCTGTGCAGAACATTAATTTAGCTCAGCTGAAGATAGAGCTAAATGCATTCGACTCCTTTCTCAAATTCAATACTAAAAGTTCAAGGTATTGACCATGAGATTTTGTCCCCATTGAAGAAATAGATTTTATTTGGCATTAATAATAGAGATAGGATGAAGAAACACATGCTTAAGTAAAGAGTAACAGCAATCACTCAAAGCAGAGTTTCAAGATGAAGATATCTTATCATTGTTCATCCTCTGCCTGCATAGGGTTGTTTTATTGGGTAACATTTTAGTGTCAAGAAGACTGGGATTTTTAGAAAGGGTCTGGTTCATATTGGTGACATCATGGGCCAAATCACATTTTGTCCTTGTTCTAATGCTAAAAGAGGACTTCCATGCTAGTAAGCAGGCTTTAATGACACTTCTTTTTTCAACCTCAGTTTGTGAAAAGCACAAAATTCTTCAGAGAAGAGCACAATATATTCTGTAGATGATAGATTTTGTAATTGTTCTACATCCATACAAAAAGTGAGCTTAGCAAGAGTGATTTACATGCCTTCCAAAGCTCTATCCTGATTATGAAATATGAAGGCTTATGCTTTTACTGATAAAGGTAGAGCAGAGAAATACTTAAAGGTGAAAAGCATTGAACCTATTCTTTTAATAAAATTTTGTCTCAGCCTTTCTGAGTTTGCAACAAAGTTCAGTCCCTTGACAGGTGAGATAATAAACAGCTGAAGGGGGTGAATAATGAAACTTGTTGCTCCTACCTCTGATTCCACAGAAAATTCTGTGTACCTGCTGCCCTGATCACTAACTTTGATTCTGTTTTTATTTTGATCTAGAAGTTTTAGATCAAATGGGTCCTTTCCATGTTTTTCTTTTTTCTTTGGGAGTAACCTCTAATTAACAGAAACAAAAAACACTCATCTCAAGGAAGCAAAAAGGAGATTACCCAGTAAGTGGCTGAGTTGATGACCCCAAGGGTGTCTTCCCTATGCCAGAATGCAGCAATTTTTGATTAATCACAGCCTACCTGTCTTTTTCCTGTGTCCTTGAACACGTCCTGGCTGGCTTCATGAAGTCTTTTGGCATGTTATTTCTTTAAGGGTGTTGCATGGGAGCTGAGTCGCTTCACAGTGACGGTGAGAGGATGGGCACTATTGAATTCTTATTGTTTCACTTTTAAGCTGAGATTAAACTTGTGGAGGGACAGGTGTTGATCTCTGCACTCTTGTGACCAGTGACAGGACTTGAAGGAACAGCATGAAGCTGAGTCAGGAAAGGCTTAGGCTGGATATCAGGAAAAGTTTTCTACCCAAAGGGCAGTTGGGCACTGGAACAGGCTCTCCAGGGAAGTGATCACTGCACCAAGCCTGACAGAGTTCAAGAAGCATTTGGACAACACTCTCAGGCGCACAGTGTGATTTTTGGGGATGTCCTGTGCAGGGCCAGGAGATGAACTCAATGATCCTCATGGGTCCCTTCCAACTCAGCTTATTCTATGATGCTATGACTCTACAATTCTGTGATTGATTCTATGATTCTATGATTTAAGAGGTAAGTAAGGTCAAGGATGATAGCTTTACGTATTTCTTACATGCTAGATTTGCTAAGTCCCAGTTCTGAAATATAAAGAACCCTAAAATTTAAAAGGCATGTAAAATGCTGTCTTTTCCATGATCTACATAATTACAAAAATGGAAATTCACTTTAAAAATCTGGAACAGAAAATCTATTTACCTTCATTTTATTGCATCAACAATTCAGAGATTTAAAGACCAGAATTGGAAATAAGGCAGACTCATTTTCAGAAGCACTCACTGCCAAGTTCACTTTTCTGAAAATTCTGTTAAGTGCAGTAATTAAAGATAATTTTCCTTTGTATTTTGAGTGTGAAATGCTAGGTGATCATAAATAAAATCTCAATTTTTTTCCCCCAAATTTTAGTAATAAAACATTTGAAAGGATATTAAGGTGAGAAAAAATTGTTTAGCTGAAATTTTGACAGAGAAACAATAAAAAAGGTGACGAGGATACCATTCTTCCTCAGTTAAAATATCCTGTCCTGCAGTACATGCTTTTGGAAGTTTTTGAGTATTGAGGACTGCACCTGGACCCTTTCCTCACAGAGTGAATTCTTGTTCAAAAAGAGGCATTACCACTTTTTCTAACCATTGCTCACAATAGAAGGAGTTCCTTAAACTCTTAAGTTTTTCCTTTTTTTTTTTTTTTTTGAGGAGTGGGAACCCACCTTGGAAGAAGGGCATGGAGATGGGTATTTTCTAAGACATTGTTTGATACCACTGTCCTCCTCAGCTTTTCCTTGTGCCAAACTCTTCACCACAGTGCAGCTGGCAAGCTTCCCATTCAGCATTCTGTTTGGTCTAGAGCACACACTTCAGTTCCTAGTGCTCTCCTTGTCCTGTCCCAAGGTACCAAATATATTTGAGATGTTCTGCCACAGTTCCTCCCTGGTCCCCCTTTTTGAAAGAAAAAGTAGCACTTCCATCTCTCATGTCATCATGATGAAAGTCAACATCTATTGGCTGAGAAGCAGTAGCATGTCATGGTCTCCAAGGTGTAGTGTTGAAGTGTTCCCTCAGTGGCCACAAAGCACACTTGGGGTCATGTGTGGCCTCCCAGTTCTCCTGTCCTGCTTGTCCTTTTTTGGCCAGACAGCTTATGTTTCATTGCTTCCAATGGGACCAGGAAAGCTCAGACCTGGTCTCAGAGCCCAGAATAACATGTGACCTAGACAGGGCCTTCCAGCAACAATCCACCAGTTCAGACTGATTTATGATTTGGACCTTAATTTCTCATTTAGATAGGAAGAGAGGAGATGTTGCCATCTATTTCAGTTTTTGCTTGTGTCCATGTGCTATTCTTCAATCCATTGTGAAATTTGACCCCAGCTTGGGAGGAAGACCAGCTACTGATATTCTTTTCGTTAGTCCTAAACAGCGAAGTAATTTACCCTTCCCGTAACTCATTCTGAACTACTTCTATTTGAGGACCAAAGATCTCATGATTGTGACCCACAGTAGGCATTAACCTGTCTGAAGTACAGGATGTGTACTTCTTTATTTTACTCTAATATGATTTACATTAGGATATATCAGGAGTAACACCTCTGAGTCCTATATAAATAGAGATCCCAGTGGTGTGGCTGAAACATAGACGTGTTGATTTGACAAAACTTCTGCAGACTATCTCATGCAACCTCATGGCCAGGGTAGAAGTCACCAGCTTTAGAGCACGTTGGCCATTGCTGTCTCTGGCCAACTCTTGAAAATCTCCAAGCACAGAGATTCCACTGCCTCTCTGGGTAACCTCTTCCAGGGCTGCACCCTCAGCTGACCTCTCAGAGGACAAGGTTTTCTTATTGTCCTATCTGAACCTCAATAATTGTGGCTTGTGATCTTTTCACCTCATTATCTCATCTGCTGCTATTTAGAAGAGTTCTCTTCCATATTCTTTATAACTATCTTTCAAGTGCTTGCAGGCTGCTGTTAGATTGTCCCTTAGTCTCCTCTTTGACAAATCAAGTTCAGCACACAGTAATCTCTTCTTATAGATTGTCCTCTCAGGGCCATGACCATTGCATTATATGGTATCTTGCTTACCTCTTTTTAACTAAAGGCTGTGCAGAAATTGTTATGAGAATGGAAAGGAAGAATATTTTCCTAAATGAGAGAACACAGTAGAAGACTAACTGATTAATGCACGTGGCCAGGTAGCGTCAGCAAAGTGTATTTTGCAGAAATCCCCTGTGACAGAGCCCAGCTGTATATCTGGCATGTTTTACTTCAGTATTTTGGGTCATATTTTCCCTAGAAAGAGAGGTCAAATGTAAAAAGTAGCACTGCTTCTTACCCACAGTTTGCATCTTGTCTAAGTGTGCATGTAGAACAGCTGTTTCAGGAGGAAATAAAATGAGATAGAGTTAACCACATCACAACATAGTTGTCTCCTTAGGAGGCACAGTGTTTTAAACCTAATTAGGATTAGCCAAATTTAGTAGGAGGAGGGGGTGTTCCGCAGTTGCTAGGGATGCTTGCCTGTTGTTGAGCCTTAAAAAAGGGTAAGGGCCATCATTACCCTTTCAGTTTCGTTTGCTTTGGTAAAACCCAGTAAATCCTCTGCAAGCCTGTAGCAGACCAAGGATGCAAAATAGCAAAACTGAGATATGAAACAGCTATTGGGCAGAGAAGACAAAAAAAGGCAACAGATTTTAGTGTGCAAGAAAGTATGTTGCAGACTGAAATTTCAGATGAATCGTTTCCAGCTCTGTGTAAGTTTGCTGATTTCTTAGATTCTTTGGATTAGAAGAGGCAAACATAAAGTTACCCTAAAGTAAAAGCCCTGTTCTGGAAAGTATTGTATTTATATAGTATTATATTTAGTCATGTAACAGAATGCTTTGCAAATTTACTGGAGGTCAAACTATATAATGAAATTATTTTGTGAAGTTGGAAAAGAAAAGACAAGAGAGACAAAAGGCAGTCAGGAAAGTGGGTGGGCAGGTAGATGGAGGGAAAAAAGGAGGAAGGGTGAAGAGGGGAGGGAAAGAGGGAGAAAGAACAAGGAGGGGGAGGAAGGGAGGAAGGAAGGGAGGAAGGAAGGGAGGAAGGAAGGGAGGGAGGGAGGGAGGGAGGGAGGGAGGAAGGGAGGAAGGGAGGAAGGGAGGAAGGGAGGAAGGGAGGAAGGAAGGAAGGAAGGAAGGAAGGAAGGAAGGAAGGAAGGAAGGAAGGAAGGAAGGAAGGAAGGAAGGAAGGAAGGAAGGAAGGAAGGAAGGAAGGAAGGAAGGAAGGAAGGAAGGAAGGAAGGAAGGAAGGAAGGAAGGAAGGAAGGAAGGAAGGAAGGAAGGAAGGAAGGAAGGAAGGGAAGGAAGGAAGGAAGGAAGGAAGGAAGGAAGGAAGGAAGGAAGGAAGGAAGGAAGGAAGGAAGGAAGGAAGGAAGGAAGGAAGGAAGGAAGGAAGGAAGGAAGGAAGGAAGGAGAGGGAAGAGAGATGGGGAAATAGAGTCAACATACAGAGAAACACAGGAACAGTAGAAATACTTAATTATCAAAAAATCACAGAAGACTGTTTTTATCAGTAAAGGCCAAGGTGAAGAAAGCACTGAGTACCTTGGCCTTTTCCTCATTCATTGTCCCCAGGGCCCCTGCTCCATTTAGCCACGGGCCTACATTTTCCTTAGCCTCCCTTTTGGTGCCTGTGTACGTGCAGATCATTATTCCATTGTCAGGTTTAACAAATGTCAGGAATCAAGGAGCTGTAGGCAGAGGTAGCAGGAGGCCTTCAGAGGAGTGAATCAATTTACCCTTTTACAGCCTGTCAATAAGGAAATAGCAGGGCAGGTTGCAATAGCCTGCAAGGTCTAATGCAAATCTCAATTTCTCTGTCAAAGCGAATAAGCCCAACATTCACTGCTCTTTGACAAATTAGTCAGTTATGAAATAAGAAGAGACAGTATGTAGTTCTAGGCCTGTGATTCACTCCCACCAACCATGAAAAAAGAAAGAACATAACACAGAAAAAACCAAGACTCTTTTAAATTAGTTATCAAGGTATGTATTTTAAATCTTCCTTGAAATTCTCCATCAAAATTTGCCTTTATCAGCATTGTCTTACAAATGATTAAAATCAACTGGTAATCTCACAAATAAGGGATTTACAATACTGTGAGAGATACTCTGCCAGTGGAAACTTATCACCAACTCTTACACCTTTGCACACACACCTAAAGCCCACTCCAATCTCCACTCCAACGAGTAGAACCAGGACAATGTGCAATATTCCTCGCTCGTCTCCGTGTCAGGATTCCAAGCAGCAGCTCAGCTCCAACTCACCTCGTCTCACCTCATAGGCACATTGTCATTGCTGAACTTAACATATTACTGTAAAGATCATTTTCCTAGCTCGCTGTTTCAACTACATTACCCTTCTATTAATATCTAAATAGCTGAATCTTTATATTCTATTAAATCCAAAAGCTGATTGCACTTCCCAGGGCTGTTCAAAGCATGTGTCCTGCTACCTATCTGAATTTCTTATTCAGCACCAAGAGATTAATTCAAGCCTCCAGTGCCAAACTGCATCTCACACTTCTTAGATTTTTCAAACATACTCTAATGAATAATAATACTAGCACCATGACAGTGTGTATACTGCTTAATGAAGTATATTTTGCCTAACAAAATTGTAAAACTAGGCCAATGGGTTTATATTTCTGTTTTCTCTGTATTTGACATTCAATTTTTGTCCTGCTTTCCTAAGAGAGACATTTTTCATCAGATAAACTTAATGGGAGGCAAAGATATATAAGGATTTTAAGTAAATAAGGTGCTTGCACTTATTACTGTGAGATTTTCATGAAAATGTGAAACTGTTCTCATAGCCTCAATACCACTATTTTTTGGATGAAAAAATCTCTATGCCATCTTTCTATCTTTTTAGGTCTGTTCCTTTCTCAACAGAAAACCAATAATGCTTCTCAGTGCTCATAAAATATCTCTTTGTTGCTTTGTGAAAGGGAAGGCAAAAGTATTTATGTTTCCAAGACCTACCTCCACCTGGTAAAACTGAGTATTTTAACCATGCCTACTAGAAAACAAAGGTATTCTCCGCTCAAGAAATGTTTACCCTCATGTAAATCCATCAGTTTCAGCAGAATTATTTTTGATTTATATAGGTTCAAAACCAGCTTACATCTATATATAAAATTGTATTTTAAAGGATGAATCACTGGTGGTTTTGCTGAAGAATAGAGTTTTCATCATTCTATTTCACGATTGCATAAAAATGTTAGGAGCATGCTTTTTTGTATTGCTTTCTTAACCATATTTAAAAGATGGGTGTAAGATACCAAAAGCTTATTTGATTGCTAACACAAAGCTACAAAAGCCTGATTTATATCAACACAATTATCAATTGCTGCTTTTGAAATACACAGTGTAGATACCTTTTTAACAGGTGTGGTTCAGAACCCACTGTAGTTAACATAAATCACTGAAGATCTCTGAACATTTCAGTGAATGTTTGATTAATAATGCAAGAAATGCTGAACGCACTGGTTTGTTCATGTGTGTCAGTAGCACTCAGCATGATTATTTATTGTAGAATCAAGTCCATACCAGCAGGGTATTTAAAAACACTCCTCATCTACCTTGTGTAATATGGAGCAAGAGTAATTCTGCTGAAACTAGAGGTATTACCTTTGTTCTGCATGTTAGATTCATATCCATTCTCTTAAATGACTGCTGAAAACACATTGAAGTCAATTACGGCATTTGCAGCTCTCCTGGGAAAAAATGTATTACCAAGCCTGGAATTGACAGGTTTTTAATCTCAGTCTTTTCCAATGAAATTTCTTGCACTAGGTAAACTAACACCAAATAACACTTAATGGCCAAATATGAGCAAGTGTAGTTCATTAGGCTAAATTTACAGGGTGGTTAGGAGCATATATGTTGTCCTTGCTATAAATGGGGACTAGTCTCACAAATACACACCATGGCCTTTGTTGTCTGCAGAAAGATTAGTATTTCTTTGTCCATTACTAAGCAGACTGGCATGGGTTAACCCCAGTTGGCAACTAAGTACCATGCAGCTGCTCCTTCACTCCTTTTCTTCCCCAGGGAGATGGGGAGGAGAATCAGGAGGGGAAAAAAAAGTAAAACTCATGAGCTAAGAAAAGTTTAATAATTGAAAGAATGTAAAATATAATAATAACAACAATGCTATTAAAACTACTACTACTAATAATAATAATAATAATAATGATTTCAATAAAATGGAGAGGGAGAGACAAACAAGTGATGCACAATATAGTTTCTCCCCATAGACTGATGCCCAGCCCTTCCCTGAGCAGCAATCAGCATCTCCGAGCCATCTCACCCCAGTTTATACACTGAGCTGATGTTCAGTGGAATATCCCTTCAGCCAGCTGGGGTCAGCTCTCCTGGCCATGCTTCCTCCCAGCTTCTTTTCCACCTGCTCACTGACAGGGCATGAGACACTGAAAAGTCCTTTCCTTAGAGCAAGCAGCAACCAAAATATCAGTATGGCTCTCACACTAAATCCAAAACACAGCACTGTGCCAGCTACTAAAGAATGTGCTCTGTCCCAGCCGAAACCAGGAGGAAGACTTACAAGTAGCTTTCCTTTACATGGGCATTTTAAACCTCAGATTTTAATTTAATTAGCTGCTTTGCCATGGTTGTAAAATACCATCACCATTTAAAAAAAAAATTTGATACCCAGTGTAATTCCAGAATCTGATAATTAATGAACTGCCTCAGTCACACAACAGTTTCTTCTCTGACACTATTCCAAATCAAGAAAGTTACTCCACTCCCCATCTTATAACTAAAATGCAAATGTGATACATAACCCTAATTCTGAGTGAACAGGACTGTGCTACTTAATAATTCAATAACTGCTTTGACATTGTGATCATTTGTCATTTCAGCCATGCTGTTCCTTAAAGACACATTAAGAGGCGTGCTTATAAAATTCTTTAGCAGCTGTATGTGTGTGCATACATATACTTGCAATGTTTTATATTTACATAAAATTCAAACTGGACATTTTGTCATGACTTCCATTTCTTTGTGCACCTGTGTTAGTCTTATTAAACTTGTGTCAGAGAAGACACAACTATGCCTATGTGGGCTCAAACTCTGTAAAATTATAAAACCCTGGTTAAAGTCTTACATCAAGTGTTTGTATATGTATGTATACATATACATTTACATGTTGATAGAGAAACTCTGTGTTTAAAAAGGCAGTTTTATGGAAAAGTCCTAGCTTTTTATTTCTTTACATCCTTTATATTCACTATGTTCCTCTGCATGGGTGTTGTGACAATTTAGTTTAGAGGTGAAGAATCACAGGAAGATGAACCCTTCCATTTCAAGTTCAAAACCAACCTCATATTTTAGATATAGTACCACCTGAGCTGAAGTAAGCTTAAATTGAACTAGCTTGGAGAGCTGTTATTAATTCAAGCCCCCAGTGCAGAAAGGGAGCATTTAAATATATTTGTCTCTTTGAGTTTATATCACTTTCGAGCATTCACACCTTTGATTCAGCAATTAAATATAGTTAGTCTTCTTTTCTTAAATTCTGTAACACCTACACATCTCATAGCTCATAGAGATGCCCACCTGCATCCTGGGCTCCTTTACCTGCCCCACAGGGTCTCCCACGGCCAGCTGTGCCCCGTGACAGGATCAGAAGCAATGGGCACAAACTGAAACACCGGAGGTTCCATCTTCAAATCAGGAAATATTGTTTTACTGCAAGGATGATTGAACACCAGCACAGATTGCCCAGGTTGATGGTGGAGTCTCTTTTCTTGGAGATAATCAAAAGCCATCTGGATACGCGTAGGCAACTGGCCTGAGGTGGTACTGCTTGAACATAGGGGCTAGACCAAACAACTTCTAGAGGTTCCTTCCAGCTGCAGCTGCTCTGTGGTTTTGTGAAATCAAACACAACATACAAATAAAATGGAAATCTCAGTGGTTTATATGTCCATTTCACGCATCACATTTGTCTTTGCTGATATTCTAAAATCTGGTACATTTAGGAATCTATAACAAAGAAGCACAGCGTCTGTTTTTCCTCAAACACTCAATCCTGTGAAATGCTGAGTATGGTCACATCTCTATTCACTATAGTGTTTTTTACACCTGATGAACTAAGGTCTCAATAAAATGAAAAGGACCAATGATTTATTAAAGTTACTGGATTGTACAGACTGTACAGAACAAAGGAAGTCAAGTCAATTAACTTAATGTGCTAGGCAACAATTCTATATTTAGCTTTTTTCACTTTGCATTGGTTTTATTTTTTTGACTGCTGGATATGACTTTGCTATCTTTGACATCAACTTAAAATCCTTCCTAATCATCTGGTTTAAGTGTGAAATCCTAGGTTAAGTAAAGGTAGTATTATTTATTTGGGATTTCCTAAGGAGTTAGGGGAGATGCTGTTGTCAGTTCCCATTGTTTTTCCTTCATCTTTTAACCATTTAGATCTTTGTCTGGGGTATGGTCCTCAAAAGAAACATTACTGTTTGAGGGATACAGTTTATGTGTCTTGCTGCTGGTGGCAGAACCTTGCATTCCTCTGACTCACAGCATGCTTCAGAGTTCTGCTGAAAATCACTTCGTTGTCAGTAAAAGGAGAAAAACGAAAACTGGTGGGTTTATGTGGTGCAGAATGATTTTATCTCCAGGGATTCAGTGGCTCCGGAAAAAAAAAAAATAAAACCCAAAAAAAAAACCCAACAGAAAAAAAACCAAACCAAATCAAGAAAACCACCCCAAACATTTTTAAAAGCCTTTTTTTAGGAGATCTTCTTGATGACAGTAATTTGTTTCCCAGGATATTTTAAGAAATATGCACAACTCATAGGATAGAGTCCTAACATCTCTATAATTGAATCAAGAAATCTTTATTATTTTCTGTTGTTATTATTTTATTTTTAATGGATCAGCTAGGATCTGGAATCTGCTCACAGAAATTCAAATGCTTTAATAAAGTATCTGAGCTGCTGGCCTGCTTGTCCTGTCTAAGGAGCAGAGACAAACACCTCTGAATGGCAACTCTGCCCGTCTCAAACCATACTTTAAAGAAACCTTTTTCTTTCTATTGATCCTAGACAGAGCCTAGAGCAGTTTGGCGGCCAAACTCCAGTTATATTCCCCTACCAAAAGGAGTGGCTTTTGATTTGTATGAAAGTACCGAGAGCATACTACCCTGATTTATATGTCTTTGAAAAATCCTATTTTTTGTCTGTGTTTTTCTCATTTTCAAAATCTTCTCCTTGTCAGAAAGCTCTCCCTCCCCATTAATTCTGAATGTGCAGCCAGTTCAGAAGTGAGAGCTGATGCTTCTTCTCTGCCTCTATCCCACTCAGCTGTCAATCATTCCATGAGCAGAAGAAATATTTAAAGAAACAGGATCCCATGAAGCTTGATATGTTCCAAAAAGAAAAAAAAAAGCACTTCATGTCAATAAAACCTTGAGTCACCTTGAATTGAAACACTATTTTTACTTCTGTTATTTCTCTGTTCTTTTTCTTCCAGTTTCTGAGATCAAGTTAATGTTCAAATAAGCAGCAAGTGAAACTTTCAGTCTTATCCTTTAACTCCAAGTTATCTTAAGCAATTTGCAGCTTCTTTTTAATTTTTTTTTTTTATTTCAGAGGTTTTTAGGGCAGTACAACAGCACATCAAAAGGCAAGAAAATCTGAAGGTCTGTTCTGCCATCAGAACACAGATAGGGTTAGTGCAACAAAGAATTTTGCATTGCTGTACATCATGCTGTGCCCATGCTGTGGCTAAAGAACAATAATGCCAACCTTATATGTGGAAAGGTGATAAGGCTGGCTAAAAAAAGACACTGAATCTGCGTCAATGTGTTACTTTTCTAGGCCTTTCTGCACCCAGAAACTTGTACTCAGTCTTTTCAAGGTTTCTTCACAACTGTGAATAGTAAAAACCTTTCTGATATCCACTCTCTGAGCTTTTCAGGTTAAGAAAAGTCACATGAATCAGTGGAATTCACAGGTCAGAAGCACTTTAATCAGAAAACATCAGTCTTCACACTCATCAAGCTATTTACACAGCATCAACAGAAGAATAATATGAACAGAAGCCCAGTTATCCAGATCTTGCTACTGCCAGTTACATTTTCTGCTCTTGTTGTTGCTAGTAATTTCCTTTTTGCTCTACAGCTTTCCTGAGTGGAGCCACTTCTCCAGTCTGTAGTGATTCTACACAATCATTTCTATTGCTTCTCTATTACTGCCTAAGCAAAGGGAAGGATGAACCACTCATGCATGCACAAGGACGTCTCGTTACCCAGCTGCTCCTGTGGATGCTCTTGGCAGAGCCAGATCTTTTCACACAACAAGAAACAATCAGAGCCCAGGAAGGATGTCAACAGAAAAGCATGGAAGGGCGTGTGGCCACTGCAGAAAGGGGGGAGCAGGATGCAGACTGTCCCTGCAGGCCTGAGATGTGCAGGAAGGACCCAACTCCAGCTGACCCCATGCCGTGCAAGCAGCATTTGCTTGTTGCAAAAGAGACACTGAGAACTGTCACGACAGTCACAGGTTGTGTTTTGTGGACAAAGCATTGTGCTTTGTGTCCATAAGTCAGGCAAGGATTCCCATTCTGTCTTAGCCAAGCATGTACCCACTCTCATCTCAAAATAACATATGCTGCCTTATGAATCAGCATCAAGAGAAGTGCTGAGGCACAAAGGGAAAGTGCTGCCAATCCCTTATGAAAATGGCAGCAACAAGAAAAGCAAGGCAAATTATAGCAGCAAAAGCCAGGGTGGAGACAGCCCCTTGGTGAATAGAAATGGAGGTGGCTCAGGGTATGTTGTTTGTTATATTTTAACTAACATGAAACCAGTCAGTATAAAATTCATACATTCTCACTCCTGGAGAGAGAAGAGAAGATGCACTCTTCATTGTAAATCTTTAGGGGAACTGTCTTCTCCAACTTCAAGTGCCCAAGAGTCAGAATTTTCTTCCTTTTGTAGACTTAACCATGTTTGTGAGGCCAAAATGCTACTGACTGAGTTTTAGCAGCTGGGGATCCTGAGCAGAAGCTAAGATGGCTTTCTGCCAGTTTTCTACCCAGTGATTTAACTACAGCTGGACCCTTTACATCTGATTTAAAAAAAAAAAAAAACAAAAACAGACCTTTGAATGTCATCACAGGAGTTGTATTCTAATGACTGCAAACAAAAATAGTAATTGCTAAGAGGCATCAGAGTGCAATATGCTTTTGATCAGTTTCTTCTAGAAATTCCTGCATGAAAGATACAACGTTAAATATCAAATGTCTTTTTAATGTCTCTTTTGAAAACAGTTGACATTACATGAGATTTCTGATTTAGCAGGGGGGTACAAAATATGCTGAAAAGGGAATATAAACCAAAGTTTAACTTAAAAAAATATAAGACCTGCAACTGTAGTTAAATCATAATACAAATGTGTTTTTGTAATTTTTCCATGGTTGTGACACTGGGTGTCCTCAGTTACTGGGGAGGACAATGTGAGTTGAAGGCAGCCCAACCCCGTTGCTCTCACTGAAATTAGTCTGTTAGTTTTTCAACTTTTATACTTAAAGTTGGGTCATGTCAGCACAGTCCCCTTTACAAGTCTGGCTAACTCAGGGAGGTGATCATGTTTTTAATGAACTCAGGGAGAAACACTTAAACTATCTGTTGATTCACCTAAAATCAACTTCTTTGCAACAGCTGTGGGCAGCTGCATTATTCTCTGAGTTTCACAGGCACTTCATCCTTGCCCATCTTCAGTGAGCCATCATAAGTGTTGATTCAGAGAGCCACATTCCACTTCTAGGGGTTTCATCTGTCACAAAAAGATGAAAAGTTCCAGTAAACCACAGTGAGAAATTGTTGATTCCTTCAAGGTCACACAGGGAGGTGGACTTAAGACCAACACAGAGGACAAAAAACTGCCAGGTGATGAAGAGAAAGTCTGTGCTATAACATATTAAGATCCAGTGAGCTACAGCTCCAAAGGAAGTGGCAGGATGTCATTGCTCTGTGCAGGGAAATGTTATTTTTTGCCAGTTGACAAATGGAAGTGACAAATGTGGGACTTCTATTCAATGTTGGTGCTTGTTTGCTGGTAGCTCTGCAGCAGCACAGAACTGTAAGTCACTCTGCTGATTTTCTCTGGCACTTCAGCTCAGGAACTGCCATTTCTCAGTCTTGTTCATCTTTCTGTCTCTGCACTTATCCTGCAGAGGGTAAGAAATAATAAACCTGGATGCTTCTTAGGCAGAGACCTGCTCTAGAGCTTCTCAAACTATGCTGAGTGTAGATCAGAACCATGGCTAGGACACGGAGTAAGTGGTCAACTGGATATTTTTTCTCCTCCATACTAAGGCTCGGCAAAGCCTACAGAATATAACATCTTCCTGAAGAACTTCCTATAGAGCTGTTGTGAAACAGCTGAAACTCAGTGAGAGGGGAAGAAAGACTGGTATATCAGCTGCAAAGTGACTTTCAGAGATCAGTGCCTTAGAAATTTGCTAAGCAGAGGAGGGCTTCCATTAAATTTTCTGCTAATTTAAGAAAATAATTTGTACAGATAGAATACTCTGGTTATTTTTGTTAATAATTAGCCTCTAAAAATAGTGGAGCTCTACTTTTTCAAGTGAAGTTCAGCTTACTGCCTGATACTGAGAAAAGGCCTAAAAATAACTGGTTTTATAGTTGATTAGCACTTTCTGGTTCTTGTTCTTTGTCACTAGAGAGTCAGTCGAAATTATGCCGGGGAGGGGAAGAGGCCGGTCAGTGATACAGCTACTTTCCCTACAAGAAAGGTGCTGCGAGCATCGATAATGGAGGCTCTAACTCCCTCTGACCTCTCCTCAACAGATTTTCATGCACTTGCTGGGGTGATGTAAAGCAGCTTGAAAGTACCAAGTCCTTTTTGTTTCCTCTCCATTCATTTCCATTGCCTTGCCTGTTCAGCAAGGCAGGCACTTATGCAGCAGGAATGATAGTAAAAACCAATAAGAAAATCACAATGGAAAGTTCACACTTCTCTGGCTTTGTATCTTCATAACTCTTTATGCAATGATCTGCAACAAACTCTTCCTCTTCACTGCATTCAACTTTGATATTTTCAGTGCAGGCTTCTATAACTTCTGTTGCTATTTCTACAACAAGCTGCGCCTTGTGATGCGAGGCGTTTTAAAGTAATCTGGCACATGAATATCTCTCTTCACTTGAAAATCAATAAAAACCTTCAGTCACATTTACATTTCTGTGTACTGCTTCCAGATAACAGGAGCATGTCTTCCCTGGGTTATAGCTGATCACAAAGTGAAAACAACTGCTAAGGTTTCATGCCTCAGAAGATGACCTTGTCCTTATTTATTTTTTTCTTGTCACAAAAAGAGCTGACTTGCCTAGCCATCCTTAAAATAGATCTAATTACCATCTGTTAACAGGCCCCTAATGCTCTGACTGTAGATCCATATGCACCATTCATGGTTTCACAGCCATGATGATAAATTGTCTGTAATTCAGAATTCATGTGGAATTACATCAGCTTAACTGGGTGACCCAGCACACGTTATGGAAACTTCTCTAGAGCCTTGCATACTGAATGTTGGACTCCACAAAGAAATGCAAGGGCAGCCTCCTAATCAATTTACACTGTGAGTTATACTGTAAAAAAGAAGTATTCAGGCAATGCTGATGAGTCCTCTCTGTTGCATGCAGAAGGACAGAGAAAGGAGAAACCTAGATCCTTCTTCCAGCTAGTCCAAGTTGGTGCAAAGGCAGCCCTAGAAAACTGAGCCCCACATTACAGGAGGAAAAAGGAGCTGAGTCGTGACTTGCTAAATAACAATATAGGCTTTGAGCTACTCCCAGGAAAAGAAAGCATGGAATGATTTCTTCATTCTGTGTGATTGCATAGCACCAAATCTACCCAAGCAGCAGGGAACATGACTCACCAGCAGCCCTGAACTTTGTTCATGTGCACACAAGAAGAGCCACTTACCCTTGTTCTAGCTACTCCCTCACTGTACTCAGCCACCCTAGAAACAGTGCTGGCTTTACAGGTCTTGGTGACTCCTCTCAGCCACACATAAAACTGAGTGTGTTTCCATCCTGTCTGAAAAAATGAGGCAGTTTGACTACTTGTATTGCAGAATGCAAGGGGAAGGGAAAGACTTCACAACTGCAGTTTTAAGCCAGTGCTGTTTGAGCAATACGACACTTTTGCAGCCTTCTCTCTCTGCCATGCCAAACCTGAAAGGGTCTTGGAAATGGTTAGGGGGAGTTCAGTCCCTGAACAGCACCCCATAGCTGTGTGCTACTTGTTGATGGCATAGAACTGCTTGCCCAGTCAGGTCAGGTGGGACATTAAATATCAGTATCAGTGCAATTAGTAAGCATATAACATTAACAATTATCACTACCAAATATAGAGGTGCCTCTGCAATGAATGCCCAGGAATGAAAGTGATATGGTTTATTTTTAGATTCCTCCCGTTTGGGAGCGATATTTTAAAATCATCTGGAAGACCTGATGCATTTTATTAATGCAGAGATATTTCTTTCCCTTGTGTAACTCCCTAAAAGGCAAATCAGAAATAAAATTACATTAAACTTGGAAAAGCTCTTTATTTCCCAGAGGCTGTAGCCTACTTCAAATGGAAAATACTGTTATCAGCCTTTCCTCTTTCCAGTTTCAACAATAGACAGGCAGTAGTCTTACCTCAAACCTTCCCTCTGAACAACTGCAAAAAATAAGCCTCTAATAGCTCTGTCAGGACAACAGGCTGCTTCCTCTTCTTATACCTGTGCATCTTGATTTCTTTTGTTCTAGACAGTTTTCGATGTAGCACTTTAAAGGCAGGAGATCTGTTGAAACTCCCAAAACCAGACATCTCAGAAGGAAAATCTGTTCCAGGAAAACATACAACATAGTTTATACCTACTGCTTGTTTTTTTCTGGATAATTGAATGAAAGATGAAAAGTGTTCCATAGTGATCAGTCAATTTAAGTGCTCCCTGGCCTTTACTGGCTGTTTTAGGTGTTAGGTGCTCTTCAAATTTTGATAGAAGTGATACCAATGATGTAACATATGGTTGTCAATAACAATCGTAACTCTCACAGTTAACCTCAGTTCTAAATTTAAAATTCCTGCGATGATATTGGAATTTCACAGTCAACATTGATAGGCTTGGGACCACACATTAGGGCACCTTCCTGTTTTTCACTACCAATTTAACTTCTACCAACTGAATAAAGAATTAAATTAAATTAAATTCTTATCTTCTTTAGTCACAAAAGGGGAGACTTAAAATTACAAGAAGGTAGGAAGGATTTTTTTTTTTAATCTTTTGGTTTTATTTGCCTTTCACGAATCTTTGAAAAGGGTCAGGATGCTCCACAGAAAGCAGGGACTTGCAGTGTTACCATGTCAGACATAGCTGTGAATCTGTGTAAGACCAGAAGCTTCAACCGGCAAGAGACATGGGCTTTGTGAAGCTGCTGGTGTGCTGCTCTGTGGTCCACACACCAGAGTACACTTTTCAGACTGGATGCTGGAGCAGGAGAAAGGCTGCTGTGGCATAAGCCAGCCAAAAATCTCATACATCTTAGCAAGGCACTATATTCAGAAGAGCTCTGTTAGAAAGCATGCTTTTCCTAGGAGCCCTGATATATGGTACTGAGTCAGGAAAAAGCTGAGAAGTCTGGATTGTCTCTCAGAAACACCTAACCCTGGTGGTCTAGCCTGTATTTCTTGGCTTGCCAGATCTACTTATAGGTATCAATCTTGTGTCAAAATAACCTGTATATTTGAATAGATCCACCTCTTCTATTCCTGATTACGGTTAAAAATGGAAAGAGAACCGCAGGACATCTAGCCACAGATCATCACAACTTTCTTTATTTATCCATAGTTCACCTTTATTTAAATCTTCAGCTTTCAGATTCTTGACTTACATGGCAGAGACCATTAAACTGCAACAAATCCATATGCTGCGAGTGTGGAGGCAACAGCACGCTTATACATGGAGATCCGTTTCCAGATTATTGATAGCAGTTAGATTAGTCTCTACCCTATTAAAAGAAGAATTAATTTAGCCATCTGCCAACTGTAGTTTGCTTTTGATATTATCCATCAGAGGACCAGGCTTCTAAAACACAATCCCCCGCTGAGCTGAAGCTGTGAATCCCTGGCTGTGAGAGAAGCGGGTTTGAGACTTCAGCCAGCGCTTGAGAACCTCCTCACTGTGCAACTTACCTCACTCCTAATGAGGCTCAAGGGGCTCCAAACAAACAGATGGACAACAGAGTCTACTGACAGACCATCTGCTCAACACCACAGAGTACAGGTGAAAACACAAGGCATTTCTCCAGCTGTTCATTGTAGCAGTGATCTTGCAAACCAAGGTGTTACTGTGATAGTAAATCTAAAATAATAATATGCATTAGATCTACCAAATGCCAAAGATAATCAAAATGCGACCTTGTCCTAAAGAAAGGTGCCTCTCAACACTTTAAAAATTATGCTTTGCTATCATTCTACAAGGTGCTTTGCAAAGAATAAATTTCAGCTAATACTAATATATTTCTCTCATATTTTCCTTTTGTTCTGTGCTGAACTAGACTTTTCATGCCCTGCATGGGACATTCTACTCTAAATGCACTGCAAAATCTCCATCTTTATGAAAAGTAACGCATGTTCAATTAAATGTCAACATCTGTAAATTGTTGCTGGCACCGTGCACTAAGCAGTCATGAGAGCAGATTGGATGAAGAGCATTTTCATTACATGCACACAGAATGAACTGCTCACACATTTATAAATATTACAAATACTTAATATCATTCCTGTCCTTAAATTTTATCAACTCATTTCCTGTAATCTCAGTTCTGTTCTGTTACATGTAGCTTTAGAACGTTTTCATTTCTGAGTGACATCCTCATCTTCTTATAGTATGCATTCTTTAATCTCATGAAAGCAGGTTCTGTTCTTATTGTGTGTACAAAACTATCAACCAAAATTTATAACCTACCTCATCATTTGCACTAGGCTCATGTTTATAAACCTTGCCACCTGTATCTCCTGCACAGTGCAAATATAACTATGTCTTAATATCATAGAATAATATGTGTGGAAAGGGCCTCTGGAGGCCATCTAGTTCAACATCCTGCTCAGATAAAAGATAGCTTTAAAGGCTGGTAAGGGATATTCTCCAGCTGAGTTCTGCAGTCTACACAGTTGGAGACCCCACAGACCATTCATTTCAGTGCTTAAACTTTATTAGGGAGAAGAATTATTCCTGCATACCCAGGAATATTGGAAACTGGAAATTGGATTGCTTATTTTGTGACCTGTCACTGAGAAAATTCTGGCACTACCTAACAGACAGTCCCTATGAAAAATCTTGGTAGTGTGAAACACTCTGGATCAGATCCATGAAGGTATCATGGCACCTATTTTGCATTTACAAATCTACATTTCTTTTTAGCTTCTGCACAATAAGTAACAATTTTGCAAACATTGTGATCTTTACATTCCATTTTGCTACTTGGTGTTATTTCTGCTGCAGCCTAAGTATGCTGACCACACCTTTATCATATTGATGACCAGCTTGCATCTTTTCCTTTGAATTTTTGAGGATTTGGACATCTAAGGTATAATCTAGTTCCTTGTACAACTGATCAGTCTCAGTTGTTCTGGACAGAGGCTTTATTCTAAAGCACCAGTGTTTTCACAATATTTTTCCTATCCAATTGCTTAAGGGTATTATGTCACAGTTGTAATACACTCTAAGCTATGCTTGTCTGTATAAGGGACAGTGAATTTCCTGCTGATAACAAATGGACAGGTTTGTCTGTGTCAGATTGATCTGGCATTCCAAACAATCCATATAGAAAGTTCAGAGCAGCGCCTCACTTTGAAGTGGCTGAACAAGGGGAAGCCTTAAAGCAAGCAATTTTAAGAATCAGTTCTCTCTCCCAGTTTTCTTACAGAGTCTGCCTGACTAGATTCAGTTTTAGAGTTTAGATGGATTTGCATTTTCATTGAACTCATACTTACATGCAACTTAAAACAGACTGAGCCTGACTTTCATCAAGCAGAAAGTAGATTTATAGCTGCTAAAGAATTGGCAATTTCATACTGGTTTTTAGACAACTTAAAGCTTCCACTAAGTAAATGTTCTTTACTGGTCTTCAGAGGTCCTAGTTCCTGAAAGCATGTACCTAATACAGGCAGATATATATATAAAAAAATAAATAAATATATATATATATAATATTATATATATATATATATATATATATATATATATATCCTTGTTCCCAAACAGCTACATCTGTCTGCAGTTGAATGTTGGAACTCCCTGATTTCCTGCCGTTTTGCATTCCTTGTGAACTTCCCATCCTCAGCATGGAAAGGTTTTCCCATGTGTAGAGGAGCTAAAAAAGCCTGGTTTCCAGCAAGTATGTGCTCTTTATGCCCCCAGCTCTTAATTTAGTTCTGAGCAATGCCTGGTCTTCTTTGTACACCTTCATTACTGCTTGTCCAGTCCAGAGGCCTCACATTGCACATGTAGCACCAGCCAGGTGGCTTAATAGACCTAGAGCAGGTAGAAAGCATGACAACTGAAATCTAGCTGCTTCAATTTCAGTGGATCATCAAATCACTTATCCTTCTACCTAATTAAGAAATGCACCAAAATATAATTGTATTTGATATTTCCACACTTCTGTCAAATCAGACTGGCTTGGACAAGCTCAGAAGCTATTAACGGGAGGCATAGGCAAGATACTGTAAGAGCTTCATTTCCTCAGAAAATCAGGTTAAAACTTCTCTGATAATGGATTAGATTCTTTGCCCTATTCAAAGATCACTTAAGATAAGCCTTGGACAAAGACTTCAAAACAATACAAGATAAAGGAGGTTTTAACTTGCATGATGACGGCCAAGAAGTTTTTGTTGAAGCCTAAATTTTGGCAGGAGGATAGCAAATACCTTTTATATTTGGCTGTGCTTTTATATCTGCAGCAGGAAGAAGCTGTATTGTTGGAATTGCTATGGTGATTGCATACCAGTTGATAATCTTTTGCACTCCAGAAGTCTTGATTATTAAATTCAGACTTATTAAAATGGTGTTAGGCACATTCTATTCTCGTAGTTCTGACATAGAAAGCTATCTGGCTCAAAAAATAAGTAAAAATCGACATTTAGATATGATAAAACCTCTTGTTTAAAAGCAAGATGATGCTGAAATTGAGTAAGTTAAAACTGCAATTCCATTTTTAATTAGTTTCTTAAGGAAAAGTTCAGCACTTCCCAGCAGAAGGTACAGTTAACCACTTCAATGCCTTAAAAATGCCATAAATAACTAAGAATTTGTCAAGAATAAAATACTGCAGCTTGAACAACAGTTTTGCAAGGATTGGAATTTTAACCTCCAGCCTGATGTCTCCATAGTAATATCAAGAAAAGAGAATTGAAATTCAAGTTTATTTTTACTCTACACACCACAGCTTTTGTCACAAACCTCCTGGAAAATGAATTGTGCATATTTCACCATCTTGTCTCTCTGTAGACAGATGGATATATCTAAAAGGCTCAAATTTTCAAAAATAGCTCATGATTTTTGAATACTCAGTTCTCTTTTGTATTTTAGGAGTTGTACACCCAGGCAGGCTTGTTGGTCCATGTTGGATTAGGTCCAGTTTTCAAAGAAGAAGTTCAACAGTACCCATTGACGCACATGGGCAACTCTGTATGTCTCAAAGTCACACAGAGGTGTCGCTGAAGTGCCTGTATATGTTTCAGAAGCCTACATCAGGAGCTTGTGAGTTGTGGGATTTTGAGAAAGAATGAGGTTTACGAATCTTGTCTTTTGCAAGAATTCAAAGATTTTAAGGAAACCAGTCCTGTTCTAGGACATTTGTTCACCTGCAGTGTACCAACCCTGGCTACAAAGAAAGAGGAAATAAATTTCATTTGATTTTTAAAAGTAGGAAAGTGTTTCCCTAATTTAATTTGATTTAAATGTTGAAATGGTGCACAAAGGTAGGACTTCAGTTGCAAAGTGGTGATAGACTGCTTCTCAGATCCTTCAGATCCCCCACCTTCACCTTCAGTATCACATGGGAGATGGAAAAATAGAGGACTGCATGTTTAGCACAGTGAAGAATAAATTCTGAAGCAGCTGCTTTCATTCCTTCAGACTTCATCTGCATTAGTAGCAAGCCAGTGTTCTGCAATTGTGTGCAGCTGGCCAGAATCCATACATGGGTTCTGCAGAGTTTTTTAGATTCTTTACACTGATGTGAGGTTTGCCTCCAGCCCAGATGCTTTGCCTTTTCAGGTGTTATTCAAAAGATGAGTTGTTCCTCATGTAGGCTATACATATATATGCTAAGCTTGCAAATCACATCAAGGGTTCTTTTCAGTTCTGGAAAGAATATAGGAAGTTGTCTTTCCTTGATAGCTGTTGCTTTAAAAGCATGTTTTCTCCTTCAGCAATTATACCATACCCCTAAAAGCATAGTTGTTTCTAGTTTACAATCTCAGATCTCTACACCAGAAGACTTTATTATTTCTGATATGAATAATGGCTTTCATTGCAATTCTTTATTCTGTAGTTGTCCACTGTGTTTATGTTTTCCCCAGATATTTTTTTGTCATAGGGCATAAGTCATTCTCAAGTGAAAATTTTCATAGAGTCCATGTCAACTTCTTGAAAGAAGGATTTCCCGAGCCCCATTCAAAAATTATTCTTAAAATTGTGACGTTGTTTTGGAATAACAGAATTACAGTGCTACATACAGAAATTTCATCAAGAGGTATTACAGATCCTGCAAAATTTACACCATTTGAATCCGGAAGTTAGCGTTGTGTTAGTATGCCTCAAACAGAAATGAGGCAGCTGGTTTAAAGTCCCTGTGACTGAGTGCTGCTGGCTGAGAAGATCACCACCTCTATGCAGTTTTCTACTGCCCGTGCTGCATGAGGCTGTGGTACCCACAGCACAGGGTGGACCTATTGGCATTCAGAGCCAAATGTTGTCAAACAACCACCATCAACATGTTTTTTCCACAGGCGGCTTGGCTACAAACTAAGGCAGCTGAGAAGCAGAACTAATAGGCTTCCACTTCTTCTGCTGGGTGGGATATGTTCTTCCTGGCAGAGATGTAGATGCACAGTTGAGAGCAGTAAGTCTTCAAGTAGTTTGGATAAAGCTGAAAAGTACTGCGAGTCAAAGGTGCAATACTGCCTCAGTAGTTTAATAAAAAGTTATCTTGCCACCCCTTGGCCATAGCAGAATTCAGTTGCAGACTAGAAAACAGTGATGTGAATTTTTTTGCAGGAAAGAAATTCATTCAGACTTTCTTAGCTTAAGTCATTAGGTTTAATTTCTTTCAGTATCATTAGTCAGAGTAACCTTGTTCTCATAATCCAGTCTAGACCCTTCCATGCAGCCAGGAGCAGAATTGATACTGCCTGAGATCCAGATAGGAGATTTGCCTACAAGACCAGCCTCTTTTCCCATAGCAAATGCTCTCTGCTGTACAGAAAACCACATTTAAATTTGCAGTTTGACAGCAACAGAGATGCTAGAAGCCCCCTTCATCTAGAAAAACTGATACAACTTCTCTCTATTACAAATCTTTTGAGCAATTGCCTGTGATGCACTGCCGTGTGTCTGGAGACATTCTTAGCTAAGACAGGAACAGAATTTAGTGACTATTTTATTTTATAAATTATATAAACTTATGTATTTTGCTTGTAAAATAATGTAGAGGGTAAGATTTAGGAGGAAAGTGTAGGACTTTACAGATTTCATATCACAATGAAACAGAATTTCATACACCTACAGTTTAAGACTTTGCAATCCAGCAGAAAAATACAGAAAGGACTGCTAAGAAAGGTAACTGCAAAAAATTACATAGGGTGCGTGCCAATGGAGAAAACAGTTGAGATATAACCTCAAGTATGTAATTAAAAGTAGGAAGATAATATTTGAAAGAGTTGAATATTAAGAGCAACACTTTGACAGACTAAGTTATCAGTGTTAGTGCTTGCAATGAACAGGCAATGAAGCAATGTCATAAGAGAAATTACTTGACTGCAGATGGACATTTTTGAAACTAGAAATACAAACACCAATTGGGAGCAAGTGTATTCTGTGTGGGAGGTGAACTAGGTGAGGTGAACAGGGTGAGGTGATAAAGTAAAAAATGTAAGAAATAAAAAAGACTTATAAATAAAGCACTTCTGTATCTTTGGGGATGAAAAATGTTACAGGAACATAAACCAATGGTATTTACTTTTTAAACAGATGGACCAAAGAAGCCATCAAAAGATGACACCTAGAAATCTACAAAATGTGGGGGCTTTTTTCTTCTTCCTCTTTTTTTTTTTTTTTTTTTTTTTTGATTGAAGCAAACTGAACTAGGCTAATTGATGCTATTCAGAGACTGTACAGGGGATTGACACCTCACAGTACCAAGCTATAGAAGACAGCATGAACTTCATGAAAGTAGTGAGGAGAGGCTCAGGCAACTCTGGTCCCCACTGAGAAACTACTGAGTCATAAAAAAACCCAAAATTACAAAAGGATATGATATATTTTAAGTAGGATTGACCTTAATATATGAAGTTGTTGGCCCATAATTTGCGGGTGACTTAGTGCACAGGTGAAGCTGTAGGATATTGCTCAGTCTTTCTCAGTTTTCAGCTTTTTGCTTCATACTAAGGATTCAAAATGTAGATAAACACATGGGCCAGACCAGGGTCTGTCTTACCTCATATTTGAAAAACATTCTATCTTCTGTCTTATGTGCAACAGGTATCAAATGTGAACCAAGGGGGTGTGAGAATTCTGTGGCTATCAGAATGCTGGTGTTGGAGATGCAGTACTCAATAAAAAATTAGGTGCTGGGCGCCATGGTGTGTTGGAAACATATAACTCCTGCAACTCCCGCAACTCCCAACAACAGGAAACTGCATTAAGAGACCACACATGCCACACATCTCCCTGTAGTGCTTCTGGGACATGCTGAGAGACTTTCTGATAGCGTCAGGGACTTTCAGATATTGTGAGCCTTCTCAGACCTAGCTCATCAATATAGACAGGTATCTTACCTGATAATAAGGAATCAGGTGTGAATCCTGCCCTTGTTGGCAACACTGTGTCTGGAATCCTTTTTTCATTAGCTCTTCTTTGCAGGGGAACTATGTATTTATTGCAACCTGCCTCTCATATTGCTGTGGTACTTTGACAGAATAGGACAGTAATGGAGAAAAAGTAGCACTTTACTGCTTTGTGTCAATGTTTGCAGTAACCTACAACACCCATAATTTACAATTACTCTGCACTAATTTAGGTATCTGCAGAGAAACATTAAGGAAAAATCCATTAAGGAAATTTTACAGGACATAAAATAAAGATCCAGGAACAGAAGGCAGCTTAAATTTCACTTATGATACACCAAGTGTCTTTGGACTTGTTATCTACTAGATAGTTACAATAATATCACTAACAATATTACACTAACAGTTACAATAATATCACTAACAATAATATCACTAAGCTAGACATAGAGATAAATATTTTATTTTAATGATGCCTCATTTAAAAATATTTAACAAAATTCCATGTTCTCCTAGGTTTGCACCATTCCATCCCAGCCTCCTCAGCCTACTGTTGTTCCAAAGCCAGTTCAGTCTGTCATCCATGTTCCATTGCAACCCAGCTGCCCGGGCCGAGGCAAGATGGCAAAGCTCATCAATCCAGAAGAGATGACATCCAGGGATTATTACTTTGATTCCTATGCTCACTTTGGAATTCATGAGGTAATGTTTATTTTTGTTTCAGCAATTGTTAAATAACTAACAATTAATAATAATAATTATTATTATTGTTATTATTATTATTGTTGTTGTTATAATATTTCTTTTATATTTTACTTACTTATCTGTATCCCACTTGCTCATTATTATATTCCTCTGCCTTTCCTCAGACAATTGTGGAGTCTGGTTAAGTGCCAAAGATATCACCCACTTCTCTAGAGACTTGCACTCAAAACCTCTGTCCCACTTAGATTCTTATTGTAGCTGTCTGTGCAGAGGTGAATTTCACAAATGCATCAATGCAGTGCATTTATGAGGGCTGCAAACCAGCTCAGCCACAGCCATGGGCACTCCCTTACTGCTAAGTTGGGATTTTGTTCTCTTGAGTGTTTGAGCACAGACATCAGCAGAACAGCCAAACTGCTGTCATGAGAAGCCAAACAGTTTCCTGACTCTTGGCATGTAACTTGAATGCACAGGTTGCATTGATGGGAACATTGAGCCCAATTGCCTCCATTAAATACACTCCTAGAAAGAATTTTAAATACTCGATGGACAATTTACTATCAAAATGCTCACTGTAGACGAGTTGTAAATAAATCACTGATACCTTGCCCTGCTGATATTTTTGTGACCCAAGAGGATGAGATCTTTATGAGCAGGATGCAAAAAAGCAAATGTGAAATGACTTTGTGCATTCCTCACAAACAGCATAACAATATCTATTTCCATTACTCTAGTAATTGGTTGTGGGGTGTAAACATAAAAATTTGTACCTGCCAGTAACATCTTGCCTTTGTAGCATTCAGAAATTCAGTTCAAGAATGGAAGACTATAGAGAAACAATTGAGTGGGAAGGAGATCTAGGAGAAATTTTGAAGACACATCAGAGACCTTAAATCAAATGGAGCTCCCGATGGAAGGATACAGCCATGTAGGTCTCAGGGAGTGCAGAGAGCTTCTTGCTGAGGCTGGGAAGTTTCCTCCTTGCCTGCAGAAGGTGTGCACTGGTAAAAGATCTCTGTCAACAAGTAAAGGAGCTGCTAGAGGAGGCTGGCAGACTTTGAAGCATCAGGGGCATGAGGAAGAGGCTGACTAGATCTTGTCTGAGAGCATGAAGGTACAAGACCCTAAAAGCCCAACTGTAGTGAAAGGAGAGGCAGCCATAGTCTGTATTTACCAGGTTTGAAAGTGGGGACTCCTCTGATGGTGAAGGCTGGAAACTTGTGCCTTCTGGGAACAGGAGGGAGGCTCTCAATCCACCTGCAGACCCCTGGCTACAGAATAGGGTCAGTGTCTTCATTGTAGCTGAGGGGCAGAAAGTTCTGTCCAACAAACCTCCAGAACCAGCTGGCTCTGAGCCAGGCAGAGGCATTGGGAGCAAGTGACAAGTGATAGCTGCAAAGGCTCTCACCTGCAGGGTACAGCAGCCCCTTCTGCTGACAAGAACTTCTGCCAAGGCATTTGGATCTGGGACATTGTGGAGAGGCTGCTGGCATTTGTCCATCCCTTAGACCAGCCCTTAGAGCCTGCTGCTGTTCTACATGAGCACCAGTGAGACCTGGAGCATATCAAGTGTCACCGGGCAGCTCTCAGGATGATGATCAACAGCAAAGTGTGCCAAGTAGATTTTTGCCTCAATTTCAACAGCACAAACAAGGACTTGAGGAGAAATGTTACCATGGGTCCACAATTGCTTGTGCAGCGGATGTCAATGACAAGTTTTTGGTTTTTATATCTATGGGACCCTTTTTGAGGCTTGAGGTCTGCGAGGAAGAGATGGAATCCACCTGAAAAAACCTGCTTAAAGGCATCAGTATTGACACCTGGGGAGATACCACTAGTGACTGGTCTCCAGATGGACTTTGTGTTGCTCATTACAACATTTTTGGAGCAGCAGTTCAGTCAGTTCTCAGCCCCCTGCACTGACCATTTATGCAGTCCATAGCTCATTTATTTTTCAATGAGGATGTTATGGGAAAAAATGTTGAAAATTTTGCAAAAAATCGAGATAAAAACCATTCTCTTCCTCATTCATCTTCCTTCATCCACAAAGCCCATTACTTCACCACAGAAAGATACCAAGTGCTCAGTCATCTCCAAATCCATGCTGAACACTCCCAGTCACCTTCTTGTTCTTAATATGTGTGGAAATAGTTTCCATGAGGGTGTACTCACACCTTTCCAGTGGTGATGGACTGCTCTTTGCCTGATACCAAAGCATGCTTTATGATAAAAGTAGCCTTTTGTTCATCTGCAGTCACTGAGCTCACATAGTGTCCTGCCAAGACAGGTAAGTAAGTAAGCAGCTGATACATGTAGCAATCCAGCTCATGATTGCCTCAGACTGCTGGGCAGTGAATGGATCCTCTTCATCCTGAAATTGAAAAACTCATTTGTCTACTTGCTTAAACTATGAAAGTAAGCAAGAGTATAAGCAAACCTTCAGCCTTCTAGACATAACAGAAGCATTTTCAGAAAACTAAAGTTTGTGTTGAATGGTCTACACTTCTCTTAAAAATGGCACCTGGGTCTTGAGCTGGGTCCTCTTTCTAGATATAGTTTGACTGACAGATGTACAAGAAAAAGCAAGGTATCGATGGAACTAAATGCATGTACTGCTGCTATCAGTGCATCAAAAATCAGCACCTAACAATGACATCTCCAACTAGTGAGATAGTAGTCTAGGTGATACATTAATATCTTCTGGAAATTGATCAAGTAAATGAGTGGAAAGAGCAGCAAGGGAGGACCTTACAAATGCAGAATTTCTAAGCTCTGCTATGGGCTTCTGCCTCACATGGGCAAGGCTGTCAGGCCTGCTGTTGTATAATGTCTTCTGGAACCATTTCTTTTCTGTTCAAAGAGGAACCTCAGAAGGTCCCTCCACTGAGGCTCAGGGTTGTGCATGTTTTAGGAGGAAAGGAATGTTTGGATTTCTGTATGGCTTCTGTCTATTCCCAAAGCAGTGCTGCGGTTAGATTACATTCTGCTTGTTGGTTGTAACAGTAAAGTAATAGCAGAATAAAATCATACAAGGGACATCATGCTGCTTCTTAATAATTCAGCTCAAAGTAGTTTTACAGTTGCTTTGATGTGTGCACCCCAAAGTACTTGAGAAACCCTTCATGTTGTGTGTCAATAATGCTACAATGACAGCAAGGGAATGCATTCAGCTGCAGTGTGGAAGGCATATAGGCATTTCAAATAGTCACGCAATCCTTTTATTTTCATTACAGGAAATGTTGAAAGATGAAGTGCGCACATTAACCTATAGAAACTCAATGTATCACAATAAACATGTTTTTAAAGATAAGATTGTCCTCGATGTTGGAAGTGGCACGGGAATCCTCTCCATGTTTGCTGCAAAGGCAGGAGCCAAGAAGGTATACGGGGTAAGGAGACTCTTTCTCACATTTTGAATTTGTCTGTGCATTTTGCCTGGCAATTTGGCTTAGTGATTTACCTTTTCTTACTTGTTTTGGTTTGAAATTCTACTCTCCAAGCTCATCTATGGTTTGGTTTAAGTGACTTCAGTGCAGTTCTGTTGTATTCTTGTATGACTTGCACTACTGCACCTTTTCCAAAGGGGGATGTAAATATCTTTTCATATGTGGAACCTTTGGTGTTCTGGTACATATTCACATTTCTTCTTGGCTGAAAAAAAATGTTAAAGAGACTCACTCCTACTCAGAGGGGTTAAGGGAACTATCTTGCTTTTTAAATTTTCAGGGTCTGCAACTTTGTAGTCTTGGAAACACATCTCCTTAATACACTTTTCCCTGCATATTACAACTCAGCAAATTGTGCAAGAAAGCATGTGTATGTTTTCTGTGCCAACAATAACACTTTTCAGAGGCAGAAGGAAATTATTACCTTAAATACATTGAACTTTAGAAGCATGAATGTGCTGTTCTCTGCAGAGAAGTCATTACGGAGAGCATAAATTTGCTTACTAAGTATATTCAAACTTATTTGTACTGACTGTAAAATGACAAATGCAGTTTCTTTTTGCTTTAGACTTCTCTTTGCCCTGAAGACACAATGCAATGTAGAAAAGGGGAAATAGATCCTATTTCTCAGTGTAGTTCAACAAAATTGTTTACTAAAACTTAATTAGGTACATCCGTGCATTTGAAGACGCTGATGCCACTAAGTATCCAAACTGTGTGTCTTTATTACTGGTAATGATACATGAAATGCCATTTCAATTCTCAGGCTTATATTTTCAAAATCCAGTGTAACTTCTGAGTATCTCATTTGAATATCAGACTAGAGTGCAAAACTATAGATAGCTGAAATCAAAAGGTGCTGGGAAAAGTTTTGGAGTTTAAGCCTGAGATAGGCAGCTGGAAGGTATTTTCTTATAAACCAAGTATTACTTATTAATACAATTTATTACCTCAAAGCCTCAGGGAGGATAAACCAGCAGCTTTCTGTGATGCAGAAATGCAGGTCTCATGCAAAGATGTTGCAGTGCTCTAGAAGTATAAGCATATACAAAATGATGGTGATGTGCTCCCACCTTCCCATCTCTCAGATCCCTGGCCATATGGTCTTCCTCCCTCCCTTGTGCTGGCACTGGTGCTTATCTGATTCTACAGTGAGCCAGCTCGCTGGCAGAAAATTCATCAAGTAAAAGAAAAGTAAATACTTTTCCATGTTTGTTGTTATTGTGAGGGTTTTTTGTGTTTGGGTTTTGGGATTTTTCCCCCCTTTGGACTTCTTTAGAGTTCAGGCTTTACCTTAGGACTTTATAAAGCTGAGTGGCACAGCAGTGCCAGCTCACCGACGGACTGTTCATCACTGAAGCTGGTGGGTGTGCTATCCATGGAACTTAGCTCTCAGAGGAACTCCCTTAGGTGTGAAACTCTTCTGCTACAGCCAAAGAATTTCAACCTTCTTGTCAGATGAGCTGTCTCACCATGAACCCTGTACACAGTAAGCTGCAGAGTGGATTTGTGTTGGACAAGCAGCCATTTCAGACCTAGCAGTGGCAATCTTATAGTCAAACTAAGCATTTACGGTCATATTTGCCATTGGAAACTGTGAGTGTTCCATTTAAAAAGCAAACATTTGCTATGAGTTATTACACAGAGCTGTGATATTCCAGTTTCTTCTCTACAGTTAAATGTGATTTTTCAAACAGCATGATGTGGGAACTGTTGACAAATGCAGAGTGTTGTTTTTTTGACTACAGAAATCACTCTCCTCTTACTCACACTTTCTCTCTTTGGGTTCAAATTCATCCACTACTTTGTCTGGTTCTTCTTATCCCTTCTTACTGTTGGAACTAATTCCTTGCCCCTACCTAAGCCAACAGCTAGAATTATCTCTGGGTCTTCAAGAGATGTAAATCATAGAATCATTAACTTAAAGCTGTATCAAGGTGGCCAAGGACATGTCCAGTCTAATTTGGAAAATCTCCAAGTATAGAGACTCTAAATACTCTCTCAGCACCTCTTCCAGGCCTACAATGAGCAGGAATTTCCCTTGCCACAGTTCATGATTACTGATTTTTGACTTGTCCCTGTGCATTTCAGAAAAGAATTTGACTTTACTTTCTTTGCAAGCCCTTTTGGGATACTTTTAGATTGCTATTGGAATGGGGGGGGGAATCTCTTCTACAACCTGAACAGAGCCAGCCTCCTCATTTTTCCTTCTTTCTTCACCTGCTCTGAGCCCTAACCCTTGTGGGAGGGTACCACGCAATGATGTTCATCTAGCAGGGGAGCTGTTGTAAGAGAAGTAGAGATAGAATTGGCACACAGCTCTTGGTGCTTGGGAGGGGTCAGTGAGGGACACAAAAGTACAAAAAATATCCCTTGAAGCCTTGGTTCATCTGCTGCATTTACTCATACAAAATTCAGGACAGTCACTGCAGTAGAACTATCTGAATTCCATGCTATTTTCAGGCAAACAAGACAGTGCAGGGAAGAAGGAGTTAAACAGACACAGAAAATGAAGGCTGATGTTAGATGTCAGCTGCTTTGTATAGAAAGGTGGTGATGAGGACACAGCCCAGGGGAAATCTGGGGATCTTGTGACTGTTTCAGGAAGAGACCACAGTAAATGAGGAGACATTTGCAGCAGTAGATTGAAGACTGAGAAGTAAAATGAAAGCAGAGGTGAATACACACACACAGAGAACCAGATACAGCTGAAGCAATTCAAAGGTCCATGCTGGGACCACTGCTGTTTAAGATCTTCATTAAGGACAATAGATGGTGGGATTGAGTTCACCCTCAGCAAGTTTGCATATGACACAAAATTGTTTTGTGCAGCTGATGTACTTGAGGGAAAATAGGCCACACAGTGGAATCTTGTCAGGCTTGAGGAGTGGGCCTGTGTGAACCTTGTGATTTTCAACATGGCCAAGAACAGGATCCTTCACTTGAATCAGGGCAATCCTTTGAAGATCTCCTCAAGCCTAAACCATCCTATGATTCTGTGATTATAAGATCAGGTACAGACTTTCTTTATTGGAAGGTGTGCTTTTCATAAAATCCAAATGCTTTGTAAAATAGGACAGATTTGAGCAGATCACTGACTTGAAAGAAAACTGAGAAAAAAAAATCTAACACCAATTTTTCCTCTACTTCTTCACCTGCAGAATTCAGTTTTCTTTTTTCTGAAATGGGTTGCTTTTTAAAATAAAATTCAACCACAGTATAGAGGCCAAGTCAAAATGCAGATGAATAACTTTAGCCACCCTAAAGCAAGTTGTTGTTTTTTTTTCTGAAATATGTATTCCTTCATGAAACATTTAATTGTTCTGAGGGGTTTCTTCTTTTGCTTCTTTGCATCTGAAGCTGATTTTTGGAAACTGGTTGTCATTCCTGAGAGAGAACTTTTTTATTTCTAAAGAACCTTGTTCTTTAGAAAGTTTGGAATGCAACCTCCAAACACCTACCTATGCCTGCTTTATTTAAAAACTGTTCAAAATGGGCAATGAAATTGAAAATACCAGACAGATGTGAATAAAGACAGGGAAAATGAGTATAATAGCAGTAACTCTAGACAGGGCATACAGTCCATACAGTGTACAGTAAGGGAAGAACCTGGATGGAGCAAAAGGATGTCCCTCACCCCAAAGGATTTCTTCCTTGAACTCTCTGGACTGGCACACAGGTGTTCCTTTCCACAAGCCTGTTTTGGTTTATGCTCAGGCCATTGAGCCACATTTTAGGAATGGTTTACGTCCACAGGCAAACTAAGCAGAATCAATGTGCTCCTATGGGGACTGGGATTGATATTATGACTGTTATTATGTCTGTTTCTTGCACAATATAAAAAGAATAAAGGATTTGTGTGTCCTTGTGTCCGCTGTCCTGCCATCTGTGAGTGCTGTCTCAGAGGTCAAGCACAATTTAGCTTTTAGAGATTAAATGGGATTCACTGGCTATATAAACCACTTCATTAGAGATAATATAGTTCTATTTGACATTCCCACAGGGGAATTAGGGAGACAAGGATTATGCAAAGTAGTATCATCTGTTTAATGCCAAATTTGGGAGAGGTAAATTAGGAACTGATTCAGTGACTACAAGCAACTTTGGCCTTCATGATTTTCAAGGGGCACAAAACCCAGAGAGATTCATGGAATGTAGTTTTTCTCTAAAAGATATTAGAGGTCATTGCAAACATGCTTTTATGCTAGCACACCGATTTTACCAAATTTAAGGGCAAATCTAAAACTCAGAGGCACTCTGTAATTATTTTCCTAGAAAAAGCACAGAACTGGTCAGAGAAAAAGCCATGCAGAGCTGGATGTTCTTTTAAATAGAAAAATTCAGTCCTTTCTTATTTGTTAAATGACTGCATTCTTTTGGAATAGCAACTTTTCTAAAGAATATAGATTTTTCACATAGAAAGCAATTGCTTCTTGGTACAAACCAGTATTGGCATATTTGAATTTTAATATTATTCACAAAGTTTGAACGTATTTTGTTTTAAAATATATATGGAAATGTAGCATCATCCAAATTAATTCCATTCAGCAGATTGTTATGGGGGAAGAGGCAATATTCTATAGTATCAGGAATAAATTAAATATAATTAATAATGTATCAGGAATAAATTAAATATAATTAATAATGTACATTTTGTAGGTAGAACTTCTTTTTTTTCACATTTCAATAATTTTAAGAGCAATCTTTTCCACAGGAGCCACTTTAACTCGGACACAGACTTTAATTTAAATATTAAAATATCATTAATTATGATCCTCCCCATAGGTTTGATTTACTTTTGTCAATGGTTACATGCTTTGTAGAGTCTTTGCTGCCTTCAGTAGATGCTTTTCATTCACACAGCTGAGTTCTCTAACAGATAAAATGCTCTTTATCTTGCTTTTCTTTTTTTCTTTTTTTTTCCTAGATTGAATGCTCAAGTATATCTGACTACTCAGAAAAAATTATCAAGGCCAACCACTTGGACAACAGTAAGACATACATAATTTTTTTTTCAGGAAAAAGAGAAGATAACAGTTTTGGTTTTTTTCTGATTAATTTCTGGTTTGTGTTTTACATGTAAATGGTAGTTTTGCAGATGTAAATACAAAACTAAACACCTCTTTCAAGGCACTACAACAATTTCTCACAGGAATTACTGTCAATTCTGTATTTGTCAGAGACAAAAAAAGGAAATAGATATGGGAACTGGGATATAGATATGGGAAATAGATATGGGAACCAAACTGGGAAGTTTGGTTTAGCAAAGCAGAAGGAAGACCCTATATTAGAGCTGAACTCATCAAATTAATTCTGCCATTAGAATTCCATCTTCTCTCTTAAACAGAATAGAAATACAAACACACATGCTGACATTCAAATTGGAATAAGGTTTAAAGCAAAAAGTATTCACTACCTTCTCTGACTCCCTACTCTAAGAAAATACTTTTTTCAAAACCTTATCAAAATGCACACTCACCCAAACAAAAATGTTCTAATCCTAAAATAAAAATATCACATAAACCTTCTTTTTTGATTGAAAAGAGAGCTGATGAAATTTCCAAGTATGTGGAAACTCTAAATTAAGAAAAAAAACAAACCAAAAACCAACAAAAACCTAGAAGTAACCCCAAGCTACTGAAAATCCTTAGCACAAAATAATTCCCAACAAGTTCTATTTCATGCCTTCAGTCCTCCTCCAAATCACAGCACTCAAGATATCTTTGTAACAACCTCAAAAGTCAGTCTTTTTTTAACTGAGGCCGTGAGACTGTTCCTGTTTAAAAGTGCTTTTTTGTGAATAGCTTGCCTTTGCTGCAGAGCAGGTCATGGCTGGGCTGTACCCAGTGCCCCCACTTTCAGCTGTGTCTGCGCTGGTGCTCTGCCTGCACATGTGCAGGAATGAGTTTCTGTGCTGGTTCAGATCTGCTCTGATTTTTATTGCTGTCACTGGCAGTTTGGGACTAACCCCGAGCTCTCTGTGAGGAATATTTATTGTACATCATGGGCATTCAAGTGTGGTGTGAAACAAGAGGCCAGCCAGCCTATGTAACTCTTGGTTCAGGAAAAGAAGGAAGCAAAGGAGCGAAAATACTCTTTCCACAGTAGGGATAAGGCACTAAAGGAGTGAAGTGTGACCTCCGTGGTTGTCCTGAACCTTGGGTGCAGAGGCTGTGTGTTCCCAGAACAGCATTCATTGGCCGGAGACACAAATAGCGCACCGCAAATCAATTTGTGTTTGAGTTTCCAGCAGCAGGAGTTGCGTGTGAAGGAACCATTGTCAGAATAAATTGGAAGGTTCCAGTGTTCTCCAAAAGATGCAGAAGATTTTTATCTCTGTCTTTTCCTCCTGTTCCTACAAGGAGAAGGTGACTGGGAACCTGTGGAGGCAGGAACAGAACTCCCTCCCTTTGGGAGGAGACTTGGCAGGCGAGGTTCAGCAGTCTGCCTGACTGCAGTTTGGTTTGCAAACTGCACACCTGAACCAACATTTACACTTTCACACTCCACACTGACCCACATTCACTTCTATTTTAATGCAGCCAGGTACTGAGCCAAAGAATCTTGTTGCTCATGGAAATTTTCCTTTCCCCACCGCACCCAAATGTTTTGAGCAATGCAGAGTCAGCAAAAGGGGCTGAACCGAGGGAAAACCCACTGCTTCCAGAACAGATACATGCAATGCATCTGAGGAAAGCATGATCTGTCCCCACATGATGCCTTATGAAGTGAAGGGAGGTGGGAGGAACCAGTGCTGCTGCTGCTGCTTACACGGTGACTGTTCTAGGCGTAAACAGGGGGCTTCAAAGTCAGGTGTGTCACTCTGGCAGCTGTCAACAGTGCTAAAATTCACTCCAAAAGAATTGGGGCAGTGGAAGTTCTTGGGAGAAAAGAGAACTAAAGAGAACTCATGGCTGGAGCTTATAGACATAAAGAGTCTTCAGTATAACAAGAGATGAACTATTGGATTACTAACTGTGAAATAAATTAGTTTAAATAATGGCAAAGAGAAGAGAACTCTGCTCTTTTCCAGTCAGGTTGCTCTTACAGCTGATACTTTGTGGTACCAGTCTGAGTCAGAGTGTTCCCAATTTCTTAGGGGCCAATCTGGATTAAAAATTTGCTATGCACATAAAGTGGCCACATCTGGTTAGAGCAATACTAGTACTGAATGTATTTGGGAAAGACAAAACCTTCTTTTCCCTGGGCTGAGTTCTAAAAATCACTCAACCCACACTTCCACACTCAGTCAGCTAACCTAGTTCTAGCTAAATTAAATTAAATTAAATTAAATTACCTTCCTTTTTCTGAAACTGAATATTGACCATTTCATCAAAAAAACCCTGCTATCATTAAAAATTACCATTAATTAAGAGTAGTGGAATAGTCTTATCAATTAGTAATGGAAAGTTGAATATTCACCTTATTCCTAAATTTCAAGTGCATCTGTTACCTTTTCAAGGAAGAATCCAGAACCATGAGACTTTTTCCACTGAAACAAACAACATAAACATGAGAGAAACACATGCTGAAAATTATTTAGCCCAACCTAAAAATACATTTGTAAATAGGATTTTTTTTTTTAAGGAGGAATGATTGGTGACTTGTGTAGTCCTAAAACAAAATTATTTGTTACAACTGAATTAAATATGGCCCAACATTCAAACATTAGTGTGTAAACCTGCAAGGATGTTTAAAGGCTTCTAAGTGGATTCTTTGATATACTTGGTCAATGACCTAGAAATCTGCCAAATTCTAAAGGGCATTTTAAAATGATATCACACAGGTAACCAGGTAAGGCCTGTTTTTCTGTTGTTTTTAGACATGGTGGAGTTTTTTGTTTGGCCTTTGACTTTTGGGTTGGTATTTTTTCCTTTTATACTGCTACTAAAAATGCTATTTATTATACACACTCTGAATACTTTTTAAAAAGTGTGGAGTGCATTGAGTCACGTGGAGTCATGCCTTATGGACAGGCATTCAAGAAGAGAATCATATTGAAAAGGTCAGCCTGACATTCACCAGTAAGGATCTTAGTCAGGTGTTTTATTATGTGAAACATATTTCTTTGGATTCTCTTTTCAGTAATCACAATATTTAAAGGTAAAGTGGAAGAAGTTGAATTACCTGTGGATCAAGTAGACATCATCATCAGCGAGTGGATGGGTTACTGTCTGTTCTATGAGTCAATGTTAAACACAGTCATCTTCGCACGAGACAAGTGGCTGGTAGGTGCTCTGCATGTCGTGCTCCTTGCTGGAGCAGTCACCATTTATTTTCTGACTGCAAGCCTTCCCTTCCCTACTGTCACCATAACGAGACACAGTCACATCTCCAAGTGCCATTTCTTAGGCTTTAACAAGGAGATAACAAAGGGAACCTCAGTGAAAGAGCTTTGCTTTTGATTAAGTGCTGGCCGGCCAAGTTTGCCTAGACACTGTCTAATGACATTGCCGCAGGCTGCAAGGTTAAAGCTGGTGTGCAAATCTGAAGGAAAACAATAAAGGCATGCAAGGGGTGCTTGTCTGGTTTTTGTATGTGCAGTTCAAAATGTGATGTCTTTGTCAGGTGAATAGATTACGAGATCCATTTCCCCACAATTCATCAACAGAAACCTGGAGGGCTAATGTTTCCAGACCGAGCTGCTTTGTACGTGGTAGCAATTGAAGACAGACAGTACAAGGACTTCAAAATTCACTGTGAGTAAGCACCTGCCAGTAACACTTTTCTGTGGTTATTTCCCTAAAATCTTTCACTTTCAGTAGCCTACTGTGATCTCTTTGCAGGCCAGAATTCCAATATGAATGTGAACTCTGAGAAAATGTTGGTCTGCTGATAAATTCAGGAAATCTGTAATAATTTAAAGTGCACAAAGGAGAGATCCATGTATAAATTGATGAAGACTTTGCCTAGAGTTATATTAATACCTCTAGCTATATTTAAAATGTGGATTAAAGGAGATTTAGTTTTGTTGTTGTTTTGATAAATATATAATCCATCATAACAGCCACAAAACCCAGTAATATTCTTTTGCCATTCAGGTCCTTATTTTTGTTTTTAACATAACAAAAACATAAAAGCAGTAAGATGTAAATTAATTGTACATGTGAAGAAATACACCTAGAAAAAAATTTTATCTCCATTATGGCCTGTTGAAAAGAAAAACCCCACAACATGTATAGCTTTTAAAAACCATTTTATGCGAGAATTTTAAAATTAAAAATAAGGATCAGATATTTAAATTTTACTTATATGTTAAAAAGGGTTCTAATTTGGGGGTTTTTTTTAGTACTTCATAGATGTATAAAATTGACCTTTCCTTTGCTTTTAAAATGTTGGGAGGGTTTCCTTGCAGTATCATTGAATAACTGGTGCTGTTACCGACATCTACAAGTGACCTAGTCCAGGCTTCTGCTGTGATCAAATTAACAAGTTTTGCATTATTTCATTCTTCTTTTCCTTTCAACATTTTTAATTTTTTTTTTCAAAGCTGGGCAGTTTCACTTAAAGGTATTTTCCATTATGGAAAAAAAAAAAAAAAGAACCACAAAATCCCTAAGCAGATTTATTAACCAAAGATACATGGGAAAATCTGGGTTAAATTAGTGGGCTCAGACAACCTTTAAATAAAAATGCCTAACTCCTCATTCCTTGACTCTCACCTCCTCCCAGAAAAGAAGGCTTAATGTTTCTGTAATCAAATTCAGTGCTAATACACAGAACTGCCAGTTGGTCAAAATTGCTATTTTGGGTCAAAAGCGAGCCCAATGCAGTGGGGTGGTGACAAGAAGTCTCTGTAGGTGCCAGGAAGGATTATATCTCCCCCTCAAGCACAGCCTAGATTTTTCTCCTCAGCTATGTGATGACCTTGACAGTTAAACTTGTTATAAAATGTACAGATTCAAATGGACGTATAAGGCATCCATTCTGTAAAGGAATCAGAGCCATTTTGGCCTAAAATCTTTCATTTTGTTTTTGAACTCCTTCCTTTCTAGACCTTGAGTCTTTTTCTTTTCTCACAGACAATACATCTGTTTTCAAATTGTTTCATTTTAAGCCATGAGAAAAAATGTACAAAGACGTTTTTTCCTCTTCTAAAATGTTGTTTTCCTTTAAGACACTTTACTTTCTGATTCCACCTCTGATTTCCCTTCCCACCTTTACCTTATATACCTCGGTGTCCTCAGTTATTTCTGTCTCGCTATCTATCTGCACCACCCTCTTGTCTCTCCTTTCCATTTTTAAATCCTTGAGAGTGTTTCCTTACAGTTCAATTTTTCATCTTTTTCTCTCTTAAGGAGGATAGAGTCTTGCCTTCATATGAGATGCAGGCCTGAGCATTTTAGAGAGCGTTCAAGAACCATTATACTGATAAAGAAATAATGCAATATGAGGTTTCTAAAAAAATCTAACTTCTGATTTTTCTAACTGAAGATTAATGCCACAGAGTACTACTACAGTCAATTACTCTGATTTACTGCAAAATGTAAAACATATAATTTTATTTTTTACCTCCTGTGACAGCTACCTGCCTCAGACAGATTGGGCCACATATTTCAAAGGTATCCCATGTGGCCTGAGGTGCAGTAAATTATGGAGGCCCCAATAATAAATAAAAACTATTAAGTTGTTTATTCCGGGCTTCCTAGTTAATCTTTTCTGAGTAATCACATAAAAATATATGACTTTTTAAAATGTAATCTGAAGTTCTCACACGCTTATGATGCCTGAAACAAAAGTTTTCAGCTCCCCTGAAATGTTGAGAAACTCACAAACCAATAAAGAGTTAATAAAGAGATATCAAAGAATCATTCATGTCCATGTTTTTCCAGTTTAAGGATATGCAGATTTTTATATCACATGACATTTTCTATCATACTCCTCTGGAAACCCCAGTAGCTGAAATGCTATGCTCTGAAAAAAAATGAGACATTTCAAAGATGCTCACAAGTGTGTTTATCTGGTTTTTTTCTGTTCAAGCCATTTATAAAAACACTCATGGTATTCAGTTTAGATTTTGAGATGAAACACTGAATGGACCTTGACTTACATGCTTCAAAAGACTAAGATTTCCCTTGTTTGAAGGTTCTTGTTTTCACTTTGTTAAGCAAGCTTAAAAGCAAAGCCAGTGTACTTCTCCATTTTTAAATGTTTTCATTTTGTGCAAAAAAACCTCAACATGATAACATGGAACAATCAGAAGAACAATTCAAATACAGAAGATTGGCATGGCTTTTAAATCTTTTTCACCAAAAGTGAACCTTTTGCTTCTCTGTCATGTTGTATGTGGAGATTTAAACTTGGAGTCCCAACTACTGAAACACACCTGCCAGTAATTTACTTGCTGAAACTAAAACTACTGAAATAATCAAAAGAGCATGTAAACTGCCAATTGAGTGGCAATCTATGAGGAGAAAAAAAAAAAACATAACAAAACCAAAAAAAACCCAACACTCAGCCTGACATCAGATTATTTTGGACAACAATCGCAAGCGTCTAAAGCCACAAAAATCATTGACAAATCTCATATAAAACAGTTTTGGATGCACCAAAAAATAAGGGTCACTTGTTCAAAGATGTACATTGAGGGCTTATTTTGCCACAACTGCTTTATCTGTAAAATAGCAATGACATAGACAGCTGCAGCAGGGAGCAAAGAGCTGAAGGGGACATCTGAAAATTAGGGGATGGTAGAAATTCTTCCAAAAGAAAAATGCTTTGAGAAGCAACAAAAAATTTCTATTATTGCTGCTAACCTTGACAAATCTATTTGCACTGACAGGGTGGGAGAATGTGTACGGCTTTGACATGACCTGTATTAGAGATGTTGCCATGAAGGAGCCCTTGGTGGACATAGTAGATCCAAAGCAAGTGGTGACCAACGCCTGCTTAATAAAGGTTTGGTAATTCTGAATATACCTCATTGTGACGGTTTACATCTAACTGCAGGGTTCTTTTGGGACCTGCTGCTTGTGTTTTGCTTGCTTTGAAGCAGCTGCAGAAGCCATCAATGCAGAATGCTGCCACACTATGAAGGAAAATTGTGCAGTTTTAGATTAGCCAGTTGTTGCATGTTTCACATGCTCAATCCTATCACATGACCTGAGCTTGAACACTGATACCTTGATTTCTTATGGAATTCCCAAAAGCAAGGTGCTCCTTGTATCTCTACTCATCTGGTTACATCTGCAGGCTGTAACTCAAGATTCTTACAAATTTTACATGTGCAAATACTGGATGAAGAGAGACGTGGTATATTTAGATATGAATTTGAATTGCCCTGCCTTTTAGTAAATAGAGGTTGGAAATTACTGATTGAGTGCTGCTGAGGAGAAGGGGTAAATTATTCTGTCTGCAGTGAGAAAGTCTGAAGCATCAGTTCTTGAATTGATGATAAAATAAATAATTACCTGCAGAGCATGTGATCAGAATTTGAACTCAATTTATTTCTCTAACTTTCTAATTCTTAGCCTTATATAGAATTCTCTCTCAGCCCCAACATCTGCACCCAGAGGTTAACTGGTACTCTGCTCTACATGAGACAGAGAGGTCACTAAACCCTGTTCACAAGATCATGTTAACAATAAAGGAACTGCCTGCAGGAACATTTGAAACCTCTAAAATTCCCTTCACGTGAAGGAATCCTCATGTGAGACAACTGTCCTGAACAAGGCTATCTGCATCAATAGTAGTGGTACTACCAGGTCCATGAATCCAAGAACTCATTTATTCCAAAGAATCAGTTCTATCTTTTCCCTTTCACTTTTTGCCAGTGAAAACCACAGCATTAAATATTCCCATATGTAAAAGGGAAAGCCATGCCTCCAGTCAGCAAAACCTTTACTGAAAGCAGCAAAAAGGAACAGAAGCAGAAACTCTGCATGAGTACGTATGCATGCACAGTCCATTTGCACTGAGGGGAACACAAGATGGCCGTGCCTGAAAACAGCCTCAACCAGAGCAATTTAATATTGCAGCACACACAAAAGAAACAGCTATTTAGACTCTATGAAATACGTCCAGAGAGAAAGAGATCAGGGAGAAAAATGGGTTGGCTGCTCTGGAATAAAAACCTGCATGCCCTTAATTGAAGTGCAAATCCAATGCTTTATTTAGAAGGTCTTCAAATGTAATTTGGTTTAAGATGACAGACAACAATTTTCAAAGTGTTTCTATTCAGACTTTATATTTAGTTTTGACATCTTTTGTCCATACACTGAATGGTGCTGTACCACATAGAGGCACCATGAGAGCAAAGCCAGTAATAAGTACACAAGCACAAACTACCTCCCATTCCAGAATCAGTCCCTAATCTCACAAACTGATCACCAAGCAAAGAGAAAATTGTCAATGAAAAGCATAAAGGAGGGAGATTTATGTTCAAGATAGCAATATGAAAGCAGGAAAAACAGACTCTGTAGTTATACATTTTTTAATTTAATTTACTTTTGCACATGGTTTATTTATATAAAATGTGTTTCTTTCCTCCTGAAAATATTTGTGAATTCAGAGAATAATATTAGCCTAAGAAAAGACTTGAGAATAAACAAAGCCATAATGTTTAATTATTCAAATGTTTTATTACAGCACTTTTGGATAGCACAGCTTGTTCATATTAGATTCACAGAGGGATTTTTAGGGTTGTATTCAACCCAAAGCCAGCTAATTTAGGGTGCCTATCAGATCAGTCTGGGTTCTCTCTACATTAGTCAGTGGATGGACCAGTCACTAGATACATTCCTCAGAGACCAGTCAAGGTCTTGTGCTTCTGCAGTTATTTCAATTCCCAGTTTAGATGCTCTGGATGGTGCTACAAAATCAGCAAAATAAGACATCAACTGCACATGCTGTGTAGCCATGGCACTTATCTGACATGCTGGAGACTTGAGTAAAATTTCCTGATTTTTACTCCTCAGAAACTGGATGTAACCCAAGTCCTGAATGCTTTAAGGAACTTTAGGCACTGGACCACAGGTCCACTAGGGGTCATGCATGCAGGGAATGCAGCATCCTCTCTGCTGTGAGAGCCATTCTCTTTTGCATGATCTCTTAAATACATCTGAGGGACACAGGAATTGTCCTGCCAAATAGGAGTCCTGTGTTCCACAGCAAATCAGCCAGGGAGAGTAGTGAGAACTAAGCATCTTCAAACCACCAGAATCAAGAAGTGAACTCAGAAATAAGTGTACAGGTGTCCTGCTGGGGACCTACTACTTTCAGTAACATCGTCAAAAATATGGAAAAGTTTGTTTCATACTTGGTAAAAAGTGTTTTCTTCTCTGGTCCAAATACAAACAAACAAACCAATGAAAGAACTCCACCAAACCTGGACATCCACTGAGATTTGCACATTTAGCTTATTTCCATGCTCACAAAGTTCTAGCTGAGTAACCTGACTGTCTGGGAAGGAGATCAGGAAAGAGGTGCCATGGCACTCTAGAAGCAACCTTAACTCCAGTTTCTATCATTTGTCTCCTGTGCAGTTAGCTGTAATGAGTGTTGCCATTTTATATAAGGATATATGGTTGCCAGAGTACAGTTCAAGGAGATCACCAAAACCAGACTTGGCCATTCTCATAATTATATTAATTAATAAAAAAACCACCCCACTTTCGTCTCTTACCTTGAGTTGTAAAAAAAGCTATGTTTCTGTTCTTAAAAAAAAGGACTGAAAAACTGACCAACAGTTTGTTCAGGATATCTGTTTAATATTTTTGAGAAATTTCTGACTCTCTAATGAAAATATTTCCTAGTGCTTTTGAGTCCACTTTACCCTGCGCAGCCAACACAGCTCAGAGAGAGGGAGCTAGCTCCCTTTTATGTGCCTCGCCACTAGACTTAAGTCCCAATTTCCCCACAGTGAGATCACTAAAAAGACACAAAAAATTACAGAAATCTGCAGCTATCACCCACCAGTCCAGTTTAGCTTGGCAAAGTAAATTTTGCAGTCTGCTGTGGAACTCTGCCAGGAGGCCTCAGAAGTTCTCATTCCTACCATGCTTTTTTCTTACCCTCTTTTGAGGGGGAAAAACCAAAAGCATTTTAAGGTTATCACAGCTTTAAATGACCAGTTTTATGCATAGGTCACATAGGATAAACACTAGTGCCTCAGGGTGTCGTTGCAATGCGGTAGAATAATTTTCATTATGTTTAAGTCATTCTTGAAAAATAATGTTAACCAGACAGGCCAAAGCTATGGCTTGCTTAAATCATCTCCCCATAAGTCTTCCAAGTCTCAGAAACACATATGTGGTCCACGCAAAGACCTCAGTAACTGAAATATGGCTGCATCTTTCTATGTCTTCTCTTTTTGCAGTCCTGCCTTAGATTACAGAAGGCAATTTCTACAAGAGCCCTGTAATGGGTCCTAAAAGAGGCTACAAGAGCCCTCTAATGGGCAGTCAAGACTCTGCTCTCCATTCTTGCAATACAAGTCTTAAGAAATGCTGGTGAGGTCAGAGACACAATTCCTGACTTCAGCTGGTAGAGTAGAGAGAATTGGTATTTCTGCCTACAAAAATTCTGTTTCCCTGTATGCATGAGCAATAAGGGTACCAGAGCTATGAGAATGAACAATGAAGGTACCAGAAAGTGCATACATTTCCCACAGCATTGGAATAGAGCTTCATACTTACTATCCTCCCTATCATCACTACAACTTCTGGAAACAACCTAGGTGAAAGCAGTACCTAGCTGCGAAAATCAGATCCATCTGAAAAAAACAGAACAGTGAGATTCAAATATTGAGGGAAATAAGCAATCCTGAAGACTACATTGTCCCTTCCAACTACTGCAATCAAGCCATAGTATGACTGACATAATTTATTTCTGTCTTGATCAAGAGCAAGATCCCTGTGCTCACCATTTGGAATCAGTTACCTGACACAGGACTAGAAAGCATCACCATCAAAAAGAAGGCCCCTCTTGTGCCTCAAATGTTTTGGCTGCTTGACACAGTCAAATAATTTTTCTTTCCACAGATGCAAAAACAAATAAGTTTTTTTTAAAAAATCCCAACTCTGGCATCTTTCCTCATGCTGACAGTCCCTGATGATAAAATTCTTTGAACTGGACCTGTATCTCCATGTCAACATCTACCTGTATTTATCAGAGCACCTCTTTTACCCTGATTTTCCCCAGCTCCTACAGCCCCTCCCTGCCATTCCCAAGAACACACACTCTTCAGTGAGTCTCCTCAGTCTCAGCTTAGTCAGATAACTGCATGATATATTAGAATATATCTCTGATTTCTTAGTGTTAAAAGGCTGCCAGTCATCTTTGTGTCTGATCATTAAATGAAATACTAAAGTACCTCATTTTAACACTTAACCTGAGAGTCACAGACATCTGCATGTAAGCGTCATTTCTTTCTCCTCAAAACAGGAAGTAGATATTTATACAGTGAAGACGGAAGAATTGGAATTTACTTCTGCATTCTGCCTCCAAATTCAGCGCAATGATTACATTCATGCCTTGGTCACCTATTTTAATATTGAATTTACAAAGTGCCACAAGAAGATGGGGTTTTCTACAGGTAATCTGCATTTCTTTTGATTTCATTTCTGTTGCTATCAGTCTATCAGTGCTGCTGGTCAGATGGTACAGGAAGGTTTAATGTACCACCACATTTGAATTTCAGTGATAAAAACTATTGTAATTTTGGGGGAGGTGAGCAGGATAGGGAAAGGACAACTGCTTATAGGAATTCTGTGGAAACAGAGGCAGAATTTCACAATGGCTATCAAGCTTAGAGCTTAGCAGGAATTACGACCTGTGAATTTATGTCCCTCACCAATTATATCTAAATCCTGTGTCAAATTTCTCAGATTAGACAGAGAATTATCGGCTCAGAGAGAAATAGCAGCTCTGCATCCTAGTTTTCCCCAAATCCGAAACCCAACGAAGCTTGTCCCAGAGCCTAGAACAAAACTACCATTTTTTCCAAGCTATAAAAACACACATACTGATTATGTGAGTTGTCTCTAACAACCCAGATGTGAAACTCTAACTTGCCTTGGTGAGCAGATATTTAAAGGAATAACTCCACTCCCTCTAGGCATTGCTTACCAGACTGAATAAACCAGAGTCTTGCAAAAAATGCAAAAACCTCATCCTGTAGACAGCCTTTGTGTAGAAAGGAGGGTGAAGTGTTTCTCTGCCTCTGTTCAGTTTATTATGATATGGTAGGTGCAGAAGAATTACTCCATAAAAATGTTGTTTTGCCATCTGCTGCTGAAGGTCACCACTGTCTAGAAGACTGGTAAAGATTCTCACCTGGTGTCTGTTGGCAAAGCTGCACTGAATTCAGTAAAATTCACCAGTTTGTAGGACATGCCAAAACATTTCTTCATTGATATGTATTTTTATAAATTATGAATAAGTGTTTAATTTGGGGTGGACTTGGAGACCTGGGCCTGCATTACACACACCCCCTGTTGTTGGGGCACAAGTTTCTAGTTATGTCAGGCTTTTCTAGGGAACGTGGCCCTACACAGGGGGATGTGCTCAACTACGTGGGTGTGTACAAGGCAGCAGTTATGATTTAGAATGTAAATTCAATTTCATTTTAGTCTAACATGTTCTCAGTTAGAAATTTTACTTAGCCATGTCTAAATAGTAAACAGTAATCCATAGTAAATAGTAAATAGTAATCCAGGAGTTCTGGATCAGAACTCCTACAAGAAGATATCTCGTTTAACAATTGGGATTAACAGTCATTAAAACTGTCTGGAGACAGACAGAAATTATCTGGTAAAATCCTTTTCCTTTCAATGATACCAATTTTCCAGCACAGTTTCTGAAAAAAAGTTGGTTTTATATCAGTCTTCTGATTCTAGAATTTTAGAAAAGAGTTTAAAATTCCTATCCTGCCAGGCTTCTTTGAAAAGCATCAGCATTTCCCCAGCCACAAACAATTTTCAAAGCCAAGTTATTTTTTTGAAACACTGATGTTGAAAGGAAATAAAATCATTATTTTATTAAACTGTTAATAATGATACCATACAGTGACCTCATGTGAATGGGGGATACAAATACAAGAAAAATAAATTTATCAGAGGCTTTTTTTGCCAAGTTAGGAAGTCTTTGAGCTCCTACAGCTATTCTTAGGTTTCTAGATGCTCTTGACTGCAAGAATGGTAGGAACAAAAAGTGACCAATACATGTTCATTAGGCACTACTCAAAGATTGAAACTTAAATCAGAAATAGAACCAAAGAAGTAAATTAAAAGCCTGAAATAGGAAAGGGTCTCATCAAAGTGATTCTGCTAAGCAAGACTAGAAATTAATTTATGCCAGTTTCCATCTCTGGAAAATTGCCCAAAATGCCTTTTAATAGCCCCAAAACAGATCAAGGTGCAAATGCCCTTTCATCTGCTCTATCCTGGAAACTAAAAAATTTGCTGGTTTGTGATCACTAGTCAAATGTTTCATCTGTAACACTGTGATTAATAATTTTTGATGGACCTTTCCTTCATGCTTTTGTATCATTGTTTTTTTGAACTAATTTAGATTTCTGAAATTCAAAGCCCTTAGTGGTAAAGATTTTCCCAATTTGAACATGTGTGGGTTAAAAGAAAAGCATAAAAATGTGCCTATCCTGCCCTGTAACCCCTTTTGTGGAATCTTTCTTGCTGGATGTGATTCACATCTGACATATTCCAGTAAAAATTAGAAGACAACTCACAGACAGCCAATAGAACTGTGTTCTAAAGCATATTTGCCAATATAGTACATAAAGTATTCTATAAAAAGAAAGATTTTTCCCAGTTGTTTCCAAGTCATAATTTGATTTGCAAGGCATTTAAGAAATTTCAATAAGCGATACCCATATATATATTTTTTAGCACCTGATGCTCCTTATACTCACTGGAAGCAAACTGTCTTCTACTTGGAGGACTATTTAACTGTGAGACGAGGAGAAGAAATCTATGGGACAATATCCATGAAACCAAATGAAAAAAATGTGGTAAGTCAGCAGCCCTGATCCTAATTCCACCTTTACTGATCACAAACCATGACTGGCAATAAAGAAAATGCATAGGAGTAAAACAATGAGTGTGCTAAAGGCATTCATGTTTATTAGGAAGAGCTCCAGTCACAGCCTCACTAAAGCTGATGACAGCAATGGTAAAGCAGTGCTAATGTTACAGAAGTCAGCCTGCAAGCAGGCTAGTATGGGAAGGGAGAAAGGATTCAAATACATCACTGAGTCAGCTGCCCTCTGCAATCAGCTTTAATCACATTTTGTGACGCAAGCAGGCAAGGGGTTTTTCACAGTGTCACTGAAATCAGTGGAAAGATCCCTTCTGCCAACCCAGGATGATCAAGAGTAAGTACTTCAGTTCCACATCTATGGGCACTGAGAGATTTGCCACTCAGTGCCCAAGGACAGTCCAACAGGAAATTAGATAACACATTTCAGAGGAATGCTTGTATGAACTCACTGATCGAATGTACTTGGACTCACTAATTGAGTGAAAGGGTTGTTTAAAAATTGTGCCTTTCCATAGAAAATACAGATGCTTTATTTAAAACTAACACTAAAGCATGACGGATATCACACTACTGTGACTGCTGAAAACTTCCTCAGTTTCCCTGCTATGCACTGAATCCCCCTAGTGCTTCTTTTAACTGGTAAGGAAACTGTGAGACACGATCTGATAGACAACCTATGGCTGGGTAGAACAAGACATGAGAATTATGGCTTCTGGGAGAAACACTAGACCATTTTCTGCCAAAAATCCTCAGCAGTATCTCTTCATTTTCCATTACAGTAAACAGCAGTTAAAATAACCTGTTATCCATCTACACAGTTGTTGTAATTGTTGAAAAATTGCATTTGTTAACTGCAACAAATCTTAACATTTTTTTGTCTTCCCTTTTCTCATTGCTTTTCCATTTTTATACCAAACACAGATTGGATATGGTAGTATTGATACAGAGGGAGAAATAAACACAAAATAAACTTGGCATTAAAACAAACACATTCACCCCTGAGGCTATTTGCTGCAAGAGGAAAATAATCTGTTTCCCCACCCTTATGTTGTCCTAGGGGGACCAGAATATTTTCTTTTGGTTTAAATATATCAATTTTCAGTGAGGGGAAAAATGAATAAAATATCGCAAATTTGTTCACACAGCAGTCAGCACCTGAATGCAGATTTGGGTGCTAAAATAAATGTGCTCTTGATAGTTGTCATAAGACAGAGAGACCACCTCGGTTCAAAAGGATTTGCTAGCGCTTTATTCTTCGAAAACTTGAAGTTTTTCAAAAGCTTGCATAGACACAGCTTCCTTCTGTAGGGCTGTGTAGTGCCTCTTCCCTAAAAACGTGTCATTATAAGATAAAAAATTACTCTACAATGGGAAGTTTACTAGATCTATTCTGTAACAACCCCTAGTGGGAAAGCCCCTTAGCCTAAATTAAGAGCATCTCAATGGGAGATACCCTATGAAAATTTTGATAGGATACATATGATAATAGCATTTCAGAAGCTTCCTGAACCAGGAAGTAACCAGGACGTTAAATCCACCTCAGGAAGAGTATAGAAAAATGACCACAAGCACAGACTGTGTGATGAATGCAATTAAACATCTTACAGCCTGCTTTTTCAGTGTTAGCACCATTTAAACCCAGAAGAAGTTAGAAACCACCCCAGGAATCTCTTGAATCTGCTGGTCTTTTCAACCCAAGCAATGATAACTGAATTGATACATTAAACTTATGGTCTTACTTACATGTTGCATTTAAATCTTTTTACAGCGTGACCTGGATTTCACAGTAGACTTGGATTTTAAAGGACAGCTATGTGAAATGTCAGTATCTAATGACTACAAAATGCGTTAGCAAGAAACCTCTCAGAGAGATGAAAAGGAGAATTTTATCAAGTCTTGAACTGCTGAGCTTCAAGCTAGGAACAACTGTTCACAAGATTATTATATTAAATACTAGAATGTTTACTCTGATAGAGGGTGGTAACCTGATCTTTCTTGCAGATAGTACAGGGGGCTGGGATCCCACTGTGAATGTACAGTATACAGAACTGTAGCTTTTGTTAAACATAGAAAAAAATAAGCAACAGTCTTGAGTGTTCTGGTTAACTTTAGGATGGCAGAAGATGCATATACAAATTGTATTACTTACTGTGAATTTCTGGTTCTTCCAAGCTTTGCATGTTACAGATGATTAGGGCAGTTTTCTCACTATGAAAGACTACTACAGCACATTACTGTGATAGTATTACTGGACTTACATTCAATATAAATGAATATATATATTGTACATGAGAAAAAAAACCAGTCATTTCATAATAGGAATTTGTTTTGTGATTATTTAATTCTCATTACGCAGTTATGGAAAGATAATGATGTTACTTCTGGCTCTACTCTAGGCAGTGATATATTCCATTAACTGTCCAATGTTATAGCTTTGGTAAATATTCCATGCAAAGTGTAGATAAGAGCTGGGCATTTACAGGAAGTTCAACAAGTATATTTTTGAATGTCCTCTGAAAATGTGGACCATTAGTTTTGAAATTCACCTTCCCAACTGGATGTCTGTCAGAGCTTTAAAAACATTAGCTTTTTATCCTTGAAAATATTCTGTGGTGAGTTTTTATAGCTGGATTTTGCATGAGACTTTCAGAAATCAGACACCTAGCATTTAAATGTGATGAATGCAAAGTCTCTGAAATGGTGGATAATTCATGCTTCTTGGCCATGCCATATTTCAGTTCTTTGCAAAATTCTTAATACAAAATAATTTTTAAAAAATAGGAATTAGTGTTACCTTTTGGTGATGTTTTAGATAAGTTTGAAATTGCAAATACTATTCTCAAGAGTGCAGTAATTTGCAGGAGCAAGTTAATGTCTTTAAAAAAAATGTCAATGGCTTCTGATATTACTAAGATGTCTGTAGCTTTCCCGTCCCCTTGAGTCCCTTGTTTTTCGTACAAAATCTCCTGCTTATTGTTAAAATATTAAGTGCTTATAATTCCTCATATGTATGTATCAGGTCTTTTTACTATATGAATGTGGGCCATTTAATCACATGTAATTCATCAACAACTGCATCACCAGTCCTATCAACACATTTTCCAGTTCGTCTGGCATTAGGCACTAAATCATGTTCTATCTTGTACTGGGTAAGATTGACTAGTTTTTTGCCTAAAAATATTTTTAATCACCTGCAAATAAAGCATACTTGAAGATGTATTTTGCCAGTATTTGTCAACTTCTCGCTTTTTAGAAACCTGTTTCTATTGATTTTCCCTCCACAGAAACTGTACAGTGCCTCCATTTTCTTATGGTTTAAAGAATATGATCTGGGGATTTTATTGAATGGTGTCTATGTAGAGTGAAATTAAACTGTAATTCAGCAGTAAAAGATACTGTTTGCAATTTAGTTCATCACTGTTGTTTAAAGCTTCTTTCATATTTTTGGATTGAGGATGAATAACTTACCTTACAAAATTGAGTTTATCTGTGAAATATTGCTGTCATTTTCAGGGAATGAGTTCACTGTAGCTACTCTTTCAGTAATGGACTAGAAAAAAACATCTAAAAGTCCCTTTCTAGTAACACTTCTGTGATTCTAGGAATTTAAGGTAAGAAAATCTACTATAGTTTTTCTCAGGCACTCCATTTATACAAAAATCCACTCAAACAATGTTTTCATCTTCTTCTTTGCCACTAATCACTGAGATGACTATTACTGAAAGAGGAAAGACTCTTTTACTTTATTTGCCTAAATTATACTTTGAAAGCCTTTCAAACCATCCACTTCTCTAGCCCACAATGTGAATATTTAATAACTTTAATACTGAAAGAATAACAAAGAAGGGGGAAAAAAGTCTCGTACCTTATTTAAAACAAAACAAAAAAGACACATAAAAAATAAAAAAGTAAAAAAAGAAAAAAGAAAAAAAAGAAAGAAAAAAAAAGAAAGAAAAAAGAAAAAAAAAGAAAAAAAAAGAAAAAAGAAAAAAAAGAAAAAAGAAAAAAATACATTCCCAAGGGTCTTTACTGGGAATGTGTCATTTTTGCCTGACAGAAAGCACTGGTCAAGAAGCAGCAAAAAAATTCCACTTGATCAGAACAGCTCATTAACTAATTTGAGAAATATTTAAGGACTGCTGTACATCAATTGCCCTTTCTGCCTCATCTTTCAATTGCTGACAGTGAACTGTTAGTCTCTCTTCAATAGTGCCCACCTTCCTTCAGTACTTGAAGTGCCCATTCACTTCAGTGTTGCAGGATAGGATTACATCCTGACTGATAGTGTTAATGGCACAGTTCTGAGGTGGTCACCACACCTCAGGCACATTCCATCCTGGAAAATTAGCTAAATTTATTCACAAAAAAACCCCAAACAAACAAAAACCAAACATACAAAAACAACAAAAAAACCCCAACCCGCATGTATTTCTCCATGACAGAAAGAACCGAGAGTGCCTACCAGAGTGCTGAGTGCCTCCAAATCACAGTGATCAAAAAGCAAATGCAGGCTTGCAAGGCCACTAAAGCTGTTACCTACCAACAAGGTTTTGAAAGCGCCGGTGAGTTCGGCACACATAGCATTGGTTAGGTCAGCATTAGTGAAACAGATATGCAAAGACCTTGCAGGTCAGGTGCAATCAGCTACAAGGCTTTCCTCAGCAATCCAAGTCATAACTACCACAGAGTCTGAGCCTCATTTTCTCAAGGCTTTAATAAGAAGGTTTCTCGTGGACTCCAGGACTGAACCCAAGCTACGGATTTTCAAAGCTTTGCACTAAAATATAATGTCAAAATGATGGTTGAGAGCTGAAACAGACACGTGTTTAAAAGATTTAATTCCCTTCCCACAGACAGGAAAAGAAGATCATGAGCTGAGGACAGAGCATGAGAAAGAAACAGAAATACAGTATTTACACAAAAGACTGTCCCTGATGAGTAACACAGCGCTGGAGAAAAGAGAAAGCAGGTCGCTTCTGCCTTGACTCTGATCTGAAGGCAGAAGTATTAAAGTGCTTCTCAGGGATTGTTCTGTCACTTGAAACAAAAAGGAGCATTCAAAAAAAGCTCCATGCTGAGCACGCCTCTAAAAGGCACAGTGGGCAATTCACACTTGCAGTGCTTGATAGGATTAAGCAAGTAGTCCCTAGTGTTAGGGGGGCCACTGTATTCCCAAAGTTCTCTAAAGAACAGCACAGTATGGCTCTATTCTCATAAGGGCTTCTTATTCCCAGCACCAATTAAACCTTGCCAGATGTCAATAGTTCCAGGTTTGGGTTTTGCAGGGGTTGTTCTGTGGACCTTTCTATGCGCAGAATTAGGGGTTTACAGCCTTTTAATACTGTCTTAGACTTCTAATAAGAGTTGAAACTGTCCAAAATGGAAACAAGAATATTACACAAGGAGGTACTATTTACCCAGTAATACCTAAGACATGTTTTTTACCACAGTGCTAATTTGAAGAACCTTCTCAGAGATCATTTCTAACAGGACTTGTTTTAAATTTAATATTAATTTAGAAATTAATTTAACACATACAAATTTGATTATAGATAATTAATTCACTTAGAAGGTAAGTTTATCAAGGATACATGGTATTCTACATATATAAGGAAGACTAAGTCTCTGTTTTAGGAAGAGTAGAAAGTACAGGGCTGACCCGCTGGAAAGCAGCTCTTCAGAGAAGGACCTGGGGAAGCTGGTGGACAACAAGCTGTCCATGAGCCAGAGGTGTGTCCCTGAGGCCAAGAAGGTCAATAGTATCCGGGGTGCCTTAGGAACAGTATTGTCAACAGATTGAAGGAGGTGATCTTGCCCCTCCACTCAGTCCTGGTGAGGCGAATCTAGAGTGCTATGTCCAGTTCTGGGCTTCACAGTCCAAGAGAGACATGGAGCTCCTGGAGCAGGTCCAGCAGAGGGGAATGAGGATGACTGGGGGACAGGAGCATCTCTCTTAGTAGGAAAAGGCTGAGAGAGCTGGGCCTGTTCAGCCTCGAGAAGACTGAGAGGGTACCTCTTCAATGTCTGTAATCACCTTAAGGGGGAGTGTCAAGAGAATGACTCCAGACTCTTCTCAGTGGCGCCGAACAATAGCACAAGAGGCAAAGGGCAGAAACTGATGCACAGGAAGTTCCAAATGAGCCTGTCACTTGGTTTGCTCAGCCTAGAGGAGACTGAAGGGAGACCTCATTGTGGTCTTGAGCATCCTTACAGGGAGAAGCAAAGGGGAAAATACTGACCTTTGCATCCTTGCTGCCAGCAGCAGGACTCAAGGAAACAGCATGAAGCTGAGTTAGGGGAGGTTTAGGTTTGATATCAGGAAAACGTTTTTACTCAGAGGGTGGCTGAGCACTGGAACAGGCTCTCCAGGGAAGTGGTCACAGCACCGAGCCTGACAGAGTGCAGGAAGTGTTTGGACAACACTCTCAGGCAAATGGTATGACTCTTGGGGTTGTGCTGTGCAGGGCCAATAGTTTGACTCAATGATCCTCATAGGTCCCTTCCACTTCAGGATATTCTATGATTTCATGAGGAAGAACTTTACTGTGTAGGGGACCAAGAACTGGAACAGATTGGCCAAAGAGGTTCTGGAATCTCCTTCCCTAGAAATACTTAAAAATCACTTGGAAACTAATCCTGAGTAATGGATTCTAAGGGACCCTGCTTGAGCAGGGGGTTAGACTACATGACCTCCAGTGGTCCTTTCCAAAACTAACCATTCAGGAATTCTTTGATTTCCAAGAACAAAGTCTCCCCCCAGCCTCTCTGGGCAGCTGTTCCAGTTTTGTGATAATCTCACAGGGACACTTAATGTTCAACTGGAATTTCTCTTGTTTTAACCTAGGACTGTTGGTTCTTGTTATTTTACTATTTTCCCCCAAGAAAAGCCAGGCTCTCTTTTCACTGTAACTCTCCATTAGGTACTGGAAAATACAGTTAGTTCCCACCTCAGTCCCCTCATGGTAACTCCCCTCTTCCTTACACAATCCATGATTGCATCCTAGCCTAAATATGAATTACACCTATCCACCTGCAATCCCTCCTCCTCCGCTTTTCCTCCTAACAGTCTATGTTGCTGCTGTTACACAGTGCTTAACAAATGCATCTAAGGGTTTTGCAACAAATGTAATCCCAAGGATCACTATTTAAAAGAGAACTTCAGTTTTCTTACTGTGCTGTGTTGGTGCCATGGAGGACACATTTTATGACAATTGCTATTGGCTTATAAGGTCTAAGTTTATGCCAGTGTGAGCATCTGCCTAGCTGGAATATACAGCTAAGCCAGGTGATTACTTTTTCAATAAACATGAAGCATTCACAGACTAGTTCCAACTGGAAAAGGGGGAGGTTTTTTACCTTTTTTTGAAATATTTCTTTCAACATTTCTCAGAGATGATTATAGATCTTAATTTGCTAAGCCCATGTGGGATCATACAGATGACAAATCCTTTAGATGGCGTCTAAACTTCCTAGAAATTAAGTGTGAATAAACAGCACCTACAAATCTTTTTAAAAAGCAACTAAAGAAATAAACCTGATGCTTCAGATCTGATATAACAATATGTTTAGAGTAAAGAGAACATGAATCATCAGCTAGAGATTTCCCAGAAAACTGGTATTTCTGCACAGTATGATGACTGGGGTGAGCCAGGGCAGTAGTACGCCTACAGGGAACAAGAGTGTTCTCTGAAAATAGCTGCTGCTTCTGGGGATAGGCACAAAAAAGGTAAAATATGTGTTCTACACAGTCGAGACAGAGAAAGAATCAGACCACTGCCCACAGATGACTGCTAAAGCAGACCACCTGTCTCTTAGACAAAAAAAAATTCTTCTAGGGTCCAGATACAACTGACAGGAAAGAAAAAGATTTTTATGATCTCAAAATTTTTGAAATCTCTGCTGTTCTCTTTGCATGTCTGTCAGGCTTCCCAGGTACCCACACAATTTCCCTGACTCCCTTCCCTTTCTCTTTTCTTTGTATGTTTGATATTTTCTCATTTTTGAGTGGAAACCAACAATAGAGAGATTTGCGATGATGCAAACAACATGAAGATAGTATTTTTTAAGAAAGCTTGGGGAGATACTACAGTTTGATTATGAAACAGAAGGAAACCATGTTACCTTTGAGATAACAACTGCAGCACAAAATCAGTCTTATTTCCACAGACAACACACAGGTTTGGGCTACAATCCAAGTCATTCCTCTGAATCATCAAGTGGGATCTTTTAGAAGCACAGCAATCAGCAAGATCAAGCCTGAGCTGACCCCTAAGCCTTCATGTGGAAAACAGAACATCCTCTTTTGCAGCTCGGTTCTGTGCTTTTGTGTCCAGCCATCTCCCATTTACGTAAATGAAGCGTCAGCATTTCCAGTACAACACAGCCCTAGATCTGGAAATGGACCCCTGTGTTAAGGTCACAAACCATACTTGCCCTACCATTTTAATGCAGGAATATGAACTGGCAGCCCAGAAAGACATGTGTAACTCACTAACAGTAACTTGCAATGCCAATCAGTTAGCAGAAGCACTTTATCACCATTGTGGCATAATTTTCACATTCATTGGCATGACAAATCAATGTCATTAGCTAATGAGATATGATTAAAGCAAATATAATTGCTATTATCACCACCGAGGGAGTATCTCAGAAAAAAAAAGCTCATTATTTTGTTCGCTTTCCTCTGGGGTGAGTGTAGATAGCAAGAAATGTAAGTGCTGTGTGAAGCTGAAGCAGCAGAAGCTGAAGCAGCAGCGTGTGATGGATAACGTTTGTACGTCAAGTAGCCAACAACAAAACAAAACGCGTGATGACAATACATTTTGAGCTATGAATTGAGGGTATGGAAGCAGCAGAATTCAAAAAGTGAAGGTATCCTTTACCAGTAAAGATATGGAGGTAACTGAGAGAAGAACTTAAGAAAATAATTGGAAAACGTTCAGAAGACTAGGTAAATTGTCCTGACACAACCCACTAACAAAAGTAGTGAAGACAATAAGGTCTAACATTTTCTGGGAGAAATTTCCATTTGAATTCTGTTGCTAAATGATACCATTAAGTAGGAATTCTATTAAGCAGCAGGATGTCTACTCTCCATCTGGGCAAATTCCTAGACCCTTGCAACCTAATGTTCATGGGTCCAAATGCAAAATTCACTTATGCTTGCCAGAACATTGATACTGTGTTATGTTCTTCCCATTATTGTTCCTTCAACAGTACTGCCATAATATGATGTTTCTTTCCCTTCATCTTGAGAAGTTTCTAGCTTGTACTTCAGTAATGTATAGGATTCCCTTTGTGGCATCTGCTTATAAACCAAAACCAGACCTTTCTTGAACATTTCTACTAAGCTGTCCTCATCTCCTACCTGTCTGTGTGTCATGTGTCCTTTTTACTACAGTCCACTCACATAAACACTCGTGACAGTGAGGATAAATCTAGTTGGGCTGGAGATACTGCCAGTCCCACAAAACTTTGAATGTTCATAGAGAGCTAGAATTTTAGAAGACAAAAATACCACTGTGATTTACCAATCTCTTGAAAAAAATCCAACCCCATTGCTGAAGCAAGACAAGCTGGAACAGGTTGCCTAGGACCACTTACAGTGAGGTTTGGAGTATCTTCAAGGATGGATACTCCATCCACAACTTCTCTGGGAAAACTAGTCCAGTGTTTGAGAACTTCCACAGGAAAAAAGAAATTTCAATTCCAATTTCTTGTGTTCAGGTGGAATTTCACATGTTTGTGCCTGTAGCCTCTTCTACAGTCACTGGGTACTCCAGAGAAAAGTCTGGTTCCTTTCTCTTCATTCCCAAAGTTCATTAAGTATTTACATTTACTGAAAAGATCCCTCTTGAGCTTTTTCTTCTTTAAGCCCCCTGGGCCCAGTCATTCAGCTAGTCTTCAGAGCAGTTTCCTGTCCAACTGTCTAACACTTTGTCATCTTGTCAGTGAGGATGTTATGGGAGAGTGTCAAAAGCCTTACTAAAGCTGAGTTAAACAACATCCATGAATCTCTTCTCATCCATCAAGCTAGACATCTCACTGTGGAAATTATCAGCTTCATTATGCACAATTTCCCCATCATCATTCCAAGCTGATTATTCCTGATCACCACCTTGTCCTTTATGTATCTCAGAATGGTTTCCAGTACTAGCTGTCCATCACCTTCCCAGGGACTGTAAGGCTCATTGCTGTCTGGATCCTTCTTCTTGCCCTTCTGGAAGACAGGACAGACATTTGCTTTCTAAGAGATGTCCTGCACCACAGAGTGCTTTCATAACACCCTTAAATGCTGTGTTGCAGGTGTTGTGGTCATCTTAAATTAATTGCTAGGCTTTAATGTTGGTACACAAAGCAGACATTCAAAACAGTCTGCTTAACTAAAATGGTATTGGTTTGGGGATTTTTCCATCTGTACCACCAAAATGTAGGTTGTAAGGAAACCTTGGATGTTTCTAGTCCAAGCAGAAATTTCCTCAAAGCTGTATCAAATCACTGTGGCTTTGTGTAAACTGTTGTGAAAACTTGCAAAAATGGGGACTTTATAAGTTATCAGCAAGTTGGATACAAATCCCCTTCACAATAAACCATGCCTAGCTTATTTAGCATTACATTTTGAAACCTGCCAGAAGTTACTTTTTAATCATTTGCTAGATGTCTGTAATTGTGTATGACTTAACTTTCTTGTCCAATAGCACCCTACAGAAATCTAAGTACACCATGTTTGCACAGCTGCATTGTCTGCACAGCAATGACAGAAAGGTACATTTAGCTACTGTTCTACACAAGAATCATGTCAGCGAAGAACAAATATTAAACAAAAAATTCACCATTTAATCATTTGAGCAGCACCCAACTGCTGTGCAGCATTCCCTGCGTGGGACAAGCCAAGAGCAAGGGCTTCACACATTTTACCTGAGTTTACTAATTCCTTGCACAACCTCCCCTGGGGCTTCTAATGACATAAATTATTTCAGTGTAAAAGGTGACTCGACCGAAGGTTACAAAAAAAAATGCTATAAGCATACCTGTAGGAAGTTTCACTCCTATCATTCATTTATCTTTCTGACAGAAGTGTCATTTAATGCAAATCAGTTTCTCTGTCAGAATAATACTTAAAGAAGTCCTGTCACTGAGAAACTGCATTAGTGATTTATGCCTCATTTCAGAGGGATGAGCAACAGCCTTATTACAGCTTCATAATATAAATCCATACAATACAGGGTTGCCATGACAACTGATGAGCCTTAATAGCCTAGATTCAAAGGACCTTGTTCAAAGCTGTCAAGTAGTGCAGTTCAATGCAGTTCAGTCATTTGCACCTGTAAGAACTAGGAGAAGGCCATGCAGAAACTGAGCAGTTCACTCAGGCTCTCAGGGGAAGCATCTGAGCTTTGCAGCTGAGAGCCTTCCTTACCTCTGAGCTATGCACTGCTAGTCCTGAGGCTTTCCAGCCCCCAGCAGAGGTATCCAAACTGGTGTTTGGCTGTAGCAATACTGAGCTCCCCAGGCTGTCTGAGAAACATGGTTCATATCCATTTATTAATATTTAAAGGAGAGGTTAAAAAGAGCTAAGACAATTAAACACCTTGGTACTCAAAAAGGGCTTCCCACCCCTCTAGACTTCTTTTCTCAAAACTGTGATCTTAGCTGTGTTTTCCGCCCATATCCTCCCACTAACTGTGGTATTTGTCAGATTTTGCTGGGCTAGTTCAGCTCACTAATGAAGGAGAGAATTCTGTCTTTTTCTTCTTTTCTCTATTTTTTTTTTTTGTCCTTGAGATTCTGCCAAGGCCTAAAATGACTTGTTGCAGGGTTCTAACAACTTGTAAAAGGTAAAATGGAGGACTAATGACTGGCAGGAATGGAGATTTGCAAACCTACCCAGCAGTCTACCCTCTGAAAACAGCAGCACCTGAGCTTTAACAGCAGCTATACAGTCACAGCAATATTCACATTCCCAATTCATAGACTTGATCTGCTCTGAAAAGGTAAGATTTAAGTGTAGTGCTGCAGCAGCACTGAATCCTGCAAATAGGCAGACTGATTTTCCAAAGCTGGTAATACCCACTTTACAATGAGGTCATTAAGAAGACAGAAAAAAAAAAAAAAAATAAGCTGGATACTGTGACACAAAACCTAAAAAAGCATATTATGTATGCTCTGAGCAAAAGAACATGGCTCTCACAACATGAGGCAAAGATGACACAAGACAGAACACCAGGCACAACACGGTATGTCATAGAGGGATGGCAGGTGTGGCTGCTGCTCTTCACTGCTTCGAGTCCAGCCAAAATCTGAGCTGAGTACCTACTGCAAAAGTGAAGATGCAGACACAACACATAAATGCCATCAGCCACACAAAACACAGCAGGGTCTTCACTGTTCATTACCCAGACACACACAAACAGCACCTCAAGTAATGAGAGTGCTTGAGTAAGATTCAGAGCCACATGTGTTACTAGAATGTCTCAGTTCCACAGGATTCCCTACTCCCTCCCTGTTCAACCCATGAAAACCAGACATTTCCAGTGAGAAAGCTCCTCTGAATCTGGGTTTTTTCTTGTAATGATTGTTGTGCTCAGGAGAAGCATGTGGCAGAAAAGGCACTGAAAACTGCAGAAGCTAAACACAGCTGTCCAATATAGCTGGACTTGTCTGAAACTCTTCCCTCTTCAGTGTTTGAAAGGAAATAAGCAATGCTCATCTGACTAATCCACTGTCCTTCAAATTCAAGTACATTTGGGAGGATTCAGTGTCACTGCATACAATATTTCAGATTAGTAATAGAAATGAACTTTCATACATGCCCTGTAAAGTTAACCTACTGGGGTTTTTTTCCCCTTGAGAAGCCTATTTTCATCAGACAATTACCAGGTGCCTTTTACTAGCTTCATATTAAAAGAACTTCAGTTGCTTGATGTGTGAACAGGCCAAAGTGCCCAATTCCCTTCTTTTTCCAGAAGTGTATGTGAGTGCTATTGCAATTCCTGTAATTTCAATAATCAAAAAAGACCCATTATTTCAACAGCTGTGGATGAATTCAGGAAGTTGCCACTGATGAGCTTTATGAGCATGTTTCTGCTTTCTAAAACAAGCTTCCATTTGCGCAGATGATAAAGTGGATTTATTCCAAAATGATCTCACATGGTAGAAAATTCTGCCAATATACGGATGTTGAAAACAAAAATGGTCCCGAGTTGGGAAATTTTACTTGAGCTAATTTACTACCAAAGTACACAAATCTTTTATCAATGATTGAGGTTCTGGGGAAAGAAAAAGAGTGTAAAAACCATTAGACAAATGTATTCATGTACATTCTTTCTCTCCTCTGCTCCTGAGTTTCAGTTTCCTTTTTTTCCACTACGAGGTCAACTCCGTCAGAATTTGTCCAGGGAGCCAACAGGCAGCACAGGAAGTTGTGGGGCTGTGTGTAAGCTTTCTGCCAACCCAAATAATATGGTTTCAGCCATTCAATCCCAATGCTCCTGGTTGTCCTGGGCTTCGGGATGCCAGTTGTCCTCATCCTCATTTGTCCCTGCTCCAGCATGGGGTGTGACCACTGACTGCAGTCCTTTCAGAGGCAAACTTGCTTCAGTGTGGTCTGTTCCTCACATATTCCTTGTATGTGGAGCATTCCCATTTTAACATCTGTACATCACTCCTTAAAACTGGTATGTGAGGAGGTGCTGTACACTTCTGTCAGGGAGGTTATATTGTGCAATGATTTTTTTCCACTGTTGCTCCATTCACATCTAGGCAGACTGGAACCTGTTTTGACTGGCACACAGCAATTCATGGATGTCCAGTTCCAAAGGGTTAGGAGCACTCTGTTACATCCATACAAATGGACTTTATGTTGTGCATATCCAAAGATCTGTCAGTATTCGGTACCTGACCAGGCAGAGATACATTTCTCCCAACGGGGAATTGAAATGGAAAAATGGAGAAAAATAAGAAAAGAGGAAAAGGAAGCTTCACTTCTGTTAAGCCAGTATTAACTTTCTGAAGAGCTGAGAAAAATACTGCCAGGAGGTATAAAACCCTGCTGGAGAGTCAGAAGACAGCAATCCAGCAATACAGTTAGCATCAAGGAATGTGGGAACCTGACAATTCCCACACCAGTTTGATGGCCAGCTGGACAGCAGAATCTGTTCAGGAGTAGAGCCTTGTGGCATGTTATTCATACCTGTCTTCAGTGAGCACAAGTTCACCAGCAACTGCTGTTTGTTCAGGTGTGCCAGCAGGTGAATAAGCCCTGACCTGAGGTTTAGATAACCAAACAGACCATGAGAAACCCTGCACATGACACAAGCAACTCTGAACACTGCAAATAACAGGTTGAGAAGCTGTAAGTTGTTACAGACAGAACTGTGAGCAGTGCCTGGATTTCCCAGGTGGGTAAGGGGGAGTTACACAGTAACCTCACAAATAATTGGAGGGGAATAGTTGGGACTCTTTTGAGAGTGGAAACTTGCAAGCAGCACCTCAGTAACTGTATCAATAACAGCATCTAAAGTCAAGGTGACTCAGGAAATGGTAGAAGAAATAGCTACGTGGGTACAGATAAAAAAGAAAACCTGGGACTAACAGGGAAAAGGCAACTAGGGACAAGTTGTTTCTTTGGGATATGAAGGACAGAGAAAGGGAGGGGTCAGGGTAGATGGAAGAAGAATAAGCATGAAAAAAATCAAGAGAAGGTAGAATAAAAGGGACCAGTTTTATGCAGGCAAGTTGCTGGTCAGAATTTATCTGAATGAGCCTTGTGCCCCGTAGCTGCAGGACATCCAATCTTTTCATTAAACCTTATTTTCTGCTTGATCCTGGGGAGAGGTGTAGGGCAGAGTGAGAGAAAGAGAGCACTGCAAGTCACAGGAGTTGTGTACATGCACGTTTTCATCAGCAAGCTTCAGTCTTGATCTGTTGGAAAGGAAGAGGAGGATTAGGTTATCTGTGCTCATATTTATAGGAACGCTGCTTGTGTATATGTGGGTGACAAGCAGTGAAGACATCAATCTCTGTGTGGTCTGTGTGGCTGGTGATGTTGGTACTGTGTGTGTATCTGCACCTTTGCAATGTGTACTCAGCTTGGGATTTGGCTGGACTTCCAAAAAGGATCAGCAGCAGCCACAGCTATCAATCCTAGATGGAAGACATTGCCTGGGTGCTAGACTGCACCAGATTTGTCTATAGAAGGAGAAATCCCCCACATCCCAGGATTCAGCTGCTTCTTAGCATTAACTGTTCTCAAATTGTGTACATCCTGCTGGTAGGGTCTCAGTGCATGCTTAAAGACACCCAAATAAAAATGATGTGGGAGTCACAGAAAGAAAATCCACTTCACTTGTCACTGTCCTTCAAAATCAAGATGAACTTCAGGGATAAAGAAATTAAGGATCTGAATTTGTGGGGCTAGAATAATGGACAGTAAAGCTGAAATTAAGGGCTCAAACTGTCTTCCTGAAGCTGACAGAGGCTGGAGGAAATATTGCTGGTTCCAATATCGATGGGGGAACAGATCACTCAAAGTCAATTAGCAGAGCCAATATTTAAACTGATGACACATTTTTCCCAGCTGAAATTGGGATGAAGTGTTGGTTTTGTTGATGTTTAAATTAATGGTTTGCATTAGTTCAGCTCCAGCTAAGACTGAACACAGATGGTTCAATTCTAAGATTTCCATGATGGATAACATGCCACAGTCAATAAGGTGGCTCAACTTTCCCCAACCAGTAATGGACTTCAAGAAGCAACCCTGGGAAGTGAACAGAAAGTCTATTGATTTTCAGTAATGGATACTCATTTTGCTCCTTTAGGGTTTTAGAGCTTCTTAGGCACCTCACTGAAGGCAAGGGGAGTTTCTGTCATTTGCATGACCAGATTCTCAGGAATCAACAAGGGAAAAACTCTTAATAATCAGCTTATGCTGGGCTGCTTGGTTTATCCATCATTCCTGATAGAAGTAAACCCCTGGTTATTCTACCTGATAGGGAAGGGGTCACATTCAGACCCCAACTCATAGGAAAGAGCATTTGAGTGCTGATATGGATATAGAAATTGCTATATGGGGAAGTCTATAAACCCCTATTGTGCAGTTCGTGGAACTAAATGAACACCTTTGATCAGACTGAAATCCCAAGAGCACAATTAATTACTGACAAAGTTTTTATCCAAAATAGAGTTACTTATTGAGCTAATGCTTATTATTCATCTTTAGTTTCAAAATGATTCATTAGTTATATTAAATAATTTATTTGAAAACATTTAGAAAATGTTTTTAAAACATAATGTCAGTTTTATATAATGAAATCTACCATCTTGTGTGATATTTTAATGAAATAAATTATGCCATGGGTTCCACTTTCCCAACAAGCTCACCATTGTGAATACTTGTTCTTAAATGCTTACCACAATAGCTGGATGCAGTGAAGACATATCCCACCAGAAATAATTGTTGATCATGTGGTGGCTGTGTGATGCACTCCAAAGTTCCTTATTTCCATTTTTATTCCACAAAAGCTTCCAAAGATAATTGACATCTGCACTTCTTATGATCCAGGGTGGGCCATGATTTTCTAAAATGCATCCCCATGGATAAAATGTGTCTCAGTGCTATGAGACCCTGGAGGAATGTTGTGTGGCAGCTGCTTTTGAAAAAGCAGTCATGTGTTTAGCGACATGAAGAGGAATTTTTTCTAAGCATTGCTAAAAGAGCAATATCTCACTGAATTTCAGTCAGATTTTTCACTCATTAAATGTTGTAAGTTTTTCAAAATCTTCCTCAAAATAAGATCCTCTGTTTCTGAAAATTCCACCTCCAAAATTTTCTATGGCACCTCCTGTGGCAGACTTTTGGAGACAAAGAGCTGTTCAGTCAGCCTTAACATGTTTTGAACTACAAACAACTACACCTATGGCAATTTTGAAAAAAGTGTAAAGAGAGCTTAGCACAAAATCAGGATTTAAGGATCTGAACAGAAATGAAATAAGCAGTATTCAGAGGATGGGTTATTCACACAAGTAGGAATTTACTTCATATTCAAAATAGTTTTCTTCCCATAAAATTATTTCTTCTTATTAATAATGTGGCAGCTTTTACAAGCCTGATGACAAAGCAGGATTCAGTGGTGTTAGGCATCAAACAGAATAAAAGACTGTTACTGCCCCAAATACACTGTCAATTAACTAAAGACAATATTTATAAAAGCAAGATCAGATCATATAAAGATTTCAACTTTCACTTACACCTACAGTCAGAACACAGCAGAAGAAATATTTGGAAGATAAAAGCAAATCTGATAGTGCCAGGTAGTGTTGTATAAATGTATGGCTTGTCTAAACATGCCTCAGCATTTTATTGCCTCATACAGCATGACTTTTTATTCGTATCAGATTGAAGGTCGATGGTTTTCTCTTTCACTTTATCTTCATGTTCTTTTAAAATCCTGGGGCAAAGAAAGAATACTTGTGAGAAAAAAAGTCAATAAAACCCACAAGAGATTGAACAAAAAAACATTTTCTCAAGAGTATAAAACTGTCCAGAGATTTAACAGAAGATGACAATATTCTGTGAACTAACAAACAAGCATAAAAGTACAATTATGGTGGCCACATCACACAACTGCCATTGTTTATTTAGTTAGAAAAATTTAGTTAGTGCTGATTGTTAACATTTATTGCACATTACACACAGACTCAAAACAGTGACTTTCATTTCTTACTTTTAAGGCTGGAACAAAACTAAAACAAATATGGCTGCCTATCAATTACCAACGCTTTCACAAAATTTCACTGATTTCAGCAACAATATTAGAGATTTTCCAACTCATTACCAGTGTCTTCACCTCTGTAAGTAGTTCAGAGGGGCCATACTTTCCTGTATCTTTACCCCTAGCCTTTATATAACTTCAAAAATCCACTTCTTGCTGTCTCCCAGCCCCCAGGCAGACAGCAGAATTTGAGCTGTAATGAGCAGAGGGAAGAAGGAAGCCTATCCAATGTCCTGCTGCAAGGAGTCAGCAGCATGCATTTTCAAGTATATTTCTCTAAACCTTCAGGAAATTCTTGCAAGAATTATCACAACAGCCAAGGCCTTCAGCTTTCCTAGCAACAATCCAGATATTTCTGGATCTATACAGAGTTTCACCAGCATAACTCTTTATGAACCTGAGCAACTCTCAGTCAGAGCAACAGGGTCAGGCTACAGAGCAGTTTAAAAGCTGTGAATATTTCACCACCCTGAATTCCTATAATGAATAATATAAAACTAATATTAATATAATATAATATAACATAAAACTAGTTAAACAAAGAGAATTCACAATGTCATCAGGTACAGGGCAGTCAGGCACATAAAAAACTCATTCTTGGTGTTTTTTTCTTACCTAGCTAAGTGAAGCACGGACTTTTCCACATTGTACCCAGAATATGCACTGCATTCATAGAAAATTAAATTGTAATCCTACAATCAAAGAGAAAGACCATTTCAACTACTTTTGCACAATGTCTCACTCCAGCTGTAAAAAGAGCAGCACAGATATACTGAAATATGAAAATTAAGAAGGAGAAATAGATTATTTTAGGATTTTAATTCTAGAGCTAACAGTAAAGAGTAACAAAAGAAGTCCAAGTGTGCCTCACAAATAACAACTACATGCTTCTCTTAGCAGATATTTGTTCTGTAGAGTGGGTTTTGATGTAAGAGCTCAAATGAAAACAGATCTTGTAAGGTACTAAGTCTTGTGAACTTCCCTTGTGATGATCGGGCAATTCCCACATCATTGAGTGCTGAACAAAGCAGGTGAAAAGAATTCCAGTAACTCTTCTTTTTGTACTTGTGAAATTTTTTTGCACTTTCTTTGCAGTCAGCCTGCATCTTTCAGTTTTGTACTCCCCCGGGAGCTTTGTAATTAGGAAGACTGGTTAAATGATCAAGTCTGGGAGAGATTCTCAGCTGAAGTGTTATAAATTCAAAGGCAAGAGATCATCTGCACAAGAGATCTGCACAGAACCTGGCAGTTCTGATGGCAGAGAAGTTTAAAAGGGAATGACAGATTATCCTCCAAAATATATATCTGTTTGCTTTCACAACCTTCTACAATGAAGGTCACCTACATTGCCTCTGTGCTATTACTACCTGTCCTTTTACCCATCCAGATTCCAAATTTTTATTTACTTTCCACTTGTCTCTTTGTCTTATTGCTATTTATAGCAGTAGCTTAAAATTCAAGCAAGTAAGTCAGTACCTTAGAAAATTACAATCACGTCTGCAGAGTTGCTTTTATTTGTTATTAACTGTGGTTACTGTACTTATACTTATTTAACCACCCTTCAGAAGACACTTATAATTCAGTTTTCAAAACTTTCCATTAAGAAGACCAGGTATTTCTGGTTTGGTTTGATTTTTTTCTCTATATACCATGCTTCCCGTGTGGCACGACTTTTGGAAATTTTTGTCATCTTTGTGGAATTTCAGAGACAAAAATGGGGAAAAGAATTCCATAAATACAGTAGTGTATTTTAGCAGCTCTAAAAAAAGTGCTTCAGAGTTATCCAATGTCAGTTTTGTATATGTTGTCAATGGTTATATTGTTTGTTCAAATGAAAAACAGGATTAAATAACATACATAATTTCTTGATGACCAGATAAGCACAAAAAAGCAGAGAAGGAAGAAATCAGGCAATGTTAGTGTTGAATAGACATTTTATCAATTTTTTAAAAACATATATAACATTTGCAATAATGTAACCCTCTCTTGCTTTTCTTAGAAAAGTTTTAAGATAAAATTTGACCAGGTCAAATTTCTTACTAGCTATGCAAATAGAAGCTTGAAATAAAAATTACACTCTCTTTTTCTGCTCAGCTGATCAGAACTCTAATAGAAAACCTACTGTGGTCAGTTTATAGGTATTTCATGTCAGTCTAGCTGAGAGTGATACTACTCCAACATCTTCCTCACATACAACAAAGTGTCACCAGAGGAGAACTCTCAGTGATAATTTCATTTATGCTGGCATGAATTTGAATGGACTTTTCAGCAAATTGCTTGGACAGAAGGATAACAATTTAAACTCAAATGATAATAAGTGCTTAATTCTCTCAGTCAAGCAAAAAAGGTTCTTGTCTGAAAGACAAGATAGTCTGGAAATACAACATGCCATTTCCCTGATTCAAAGAGGAAACTAATTGATAGAATACACAAGGAGCACAAACTAGGAGGAGAAAGGACACATATAATTATTAAGCTAGGAAATGCCATCCATCTCCATCCAGGAATCAGCTACTGAACCTTGGAGACCACTGACAATTACTTCATTTTAAAAGCTTACCTACAAATCAGCAGACATCTAAAGAAAAGGGAGGAAAGTGAAGTATTACTAGAGGAAGCTGGGCAATTTTCTGTCCTGTAAAGTACCATCACTCTAAGAATAGCTGCCTCATTAGCAGTATTTGTGTAAGAATGGCATTGATAGGTTGACAAAGATGACACTGTATGAATACCCAGAAACAGTCCTCATTCCATGAAGCACATATACTCTGCAAAGCCAAGGCAGACAAGGCATTATTACCTTATTTTATAGTTGGGGAACAGTGATAGAGAAGAACTTACTGATTTAAGATCACTCAGGAAGTACATGCAGGGCCGAAATAAAATTATGTACATATAAGCATGCCTGAGCAGCACCTTTACAATAAGGCATTTTATTTAAATAATTTAAATTTAAATAATTGGCAGTGCTTACACTTCTGTACTCAAACAGAACATTGGCTGTTCCTGGGCACTCACAATACGATTTAAACACTCTATCTTGGTCAATGGATCAAGCTAAGCTAAAGAGAAATTTGTTCTATGGAGTGTTCCTTCTGGATCCTCTGCTAAGACAAGTCAAATGGACTTCCACAATCCCTGTGCTCATTCCATTCTTCCTCTTCACAGGGTATAACAAACACACTGGAACTACAAGTCTTCTCAAATGACAACTCCCTTCAGGCTACCATTATTCCTTTTAAAAATTAATTGTGCTGCCCTTCTTGCAGAGAAGCTTTGTGACAAGGACATTATAATGGAAGCCTTTGCATTTCTGACCAAAGCTGTAGTACAGTAGAGTGCTTGTAAGATCTGGGACTGAAGCAAAGCAAGGGTTAATACAGCTGGGCTGAAATGTCCCCTGAAAATACATGTTCCTTTCTGACTATAGAAAAAGTAAAACCAATCCCATCCTGTGAGACATTGAAACAATCCTTAAAACTGTTGGACTTCAGGATCAACAGGCTAAACTGATTCTTTGCACAACAAGAGCTTGTTTTCACCAAATATGGCTATACAAATTAGTATCAGCTCAGCACCTAGCCCTGTGCATTTCAGATCATTTGTGAGTAATTCATGGGATTATTCACAAAACAAGTAACTCAACTGCATACAGTAACAGAGACAGTGGTATGTGGTTTCACAGGAATTTCACGGCCATTTAGCAAGAATTAATATTTCATTAAAATTCATGGTTATTATTAGCTCAGCAAGCAAATTATTATAATTTAATTATATCTATGCTACTTTTCAACTAATACATTGCCATTAATCACTCCTTCTCTTAACTACCTCAGGCAGCACATTCAAACATTCAAGTGAGTCATTCAGATCCATTCATTTGATTATAACCATCTTATTTGACAACTTTTTGTTTTACTTATGCAAAACATTTTATTTTCTTGCATGGCATGTTAGAATTAATAGCCTGGTGGGCTGTGAGCTCTATATACCAGAGTGATTCATCTTTGTTTTACTAGTACAGTTTTTTTAGAGCAAGATGACATGCAAGACACCTACTCTCTGTCCATTTAGCATTTATGTGTCACTTGTTTTTTCACAGAAGGATTCAGTGTTACACCATGGACTCCCTCCTAGCTTCCAGGGTCTCAAAGTTATCTGCATTTCCATGCACACAAGAAAATAAAGCTGATTTCCTAAAGGGAGATCCATTGGGGGTTAAAGTTCAAGGCTGATAATCCTCTCTGACAAAAACCAAATAATGGACACAAAGCTGAATATGGAGGTATAATTGCAAAAGACTATGTGAATAATCAAAAAAAGATAAAAAGAGCTCAGGCCCTAATTCTTTCAGTTACAGAAAGATGCCTAGCAGCAACCTTTCCTGGAAAAACAATTCAGATGCACTTCAAATTTTGAAAATACCCTTTTTATTACTGGCAGTAAATCTATTTTCAAAGGCAAAAGAGGTAAATATGTGAAATCCAGCATACTGTTTAATTTAGGTATATTCCTACCAATTCAGTGAATATTTCAGCAATATTTCGATTACTTACTTCTAAATAAATGAATATTCTGCAGGCATTCATATTCAAACTATAAGCACTGCATAAAGAGATTCAAAGGAAAAATTGATGGGCATGGTACACAAGAATATAAACAAGTATCTGGTATTTCCAGTCCCTTGATTGCTTAAATTATGCCATGGATCACCAGTGCTCTGGTAGATGCAGACTGTTAACTCTACTTATTTTATCTCCTTGATGGAAAGTTACTAAAAGTAAACATGTTTTCTACTCCTACCACAGGAGTAACAGATGGTCTTCTTTGGTTTTACAAGAGGTAGGAGGGAGAAAAGGTCCCCAGATTATCTCTATGTTAAGAATCCTTTCACAGGGAAAAGGGAGGAAAAAAGAGAGAAAAGAAGCAGCAAGGGAAAAATAGAGAAAAACTGAGAACAAAGAGAGACAAGACACAATGAGAATGAATTCTTAAATATTTTTCTTCTCCACTCACTTTTTGGTTTGGTTTAGGGTTTTTTATTTGATTGCTTTGGTTTTAGGGTGTTCTCTTTATCTAGGCAGTTGTAAGTACTATAATTATCAGGACTTACATCACTGAAAGCTGAATTGAAGAGTGTGATGGGGTTCCTAATCCTTAAAGATACCTATCTGACTAAGATTAATCTGTATTTCTACGAATTTAGACACATTGAGACTCCATTTTAAAACCTCCACCTTCAAGCCTTGTAAGGAGTTCCCAAAGCACAGTACCTTTGCAAGATGGTCTCCCATTCCCATGGGGACCTCGCGCTCCTTTTCGTTATCGGTTTTGTTACCCAACAAAAGAACAGGCACATTCTCCCCAGTTGCCTCCTGCAGAAGATTAATCTGTATTTCTACGAATTTAGACACATTGAGATCTGACTAAGATTAATCTGTATTTCTACGAATTTAGACACATTGAGACTCCATTTTAAAACCTCCACCTTCAAGCCTTGTAAGGAGTTCCCAAAGCACAGTACCTTTGCAAGATGGTCTCCCATTCCCATGGGGACCTCGCGCTCCTTTTCGTTATCGGTTTTGTTACCCAACAAAAGAACAGGCACATTCTCCCCAGTTGCCTCCTGCAGAATAAACAACAAATATCAACTGAAGTGTAGAATTCAAAAGATCACAGATGAAGAGGATAAAAGCTAACAAGTGTCACACTCTAACAAGACATTTAAGACTTCACACAAACCAGGTATGTGCCACTTTGCTTACAAACATGTCAGGAATTGAAGTTGGATAAAAGACATGAAAAAGACAAAATGCTAAGATTACACTGACTAGGGATTTTTTTTAAATAACAGCACAGAAGCTCATTAGACTTTACATTAAAATGGGAGAGAGAAAACCACCATGCTACACAGGCTCAGATATTATGTGTTTACAACTGCTGCTTTTCTAATTACATGGCCAGGAAAAATAATGGCAACACCTGGGTACTATTATACCAAATGAATTACACTAAATAGTGAAGAAATACACAGAATAGGCCCCCCAAAATACATAGAATAGACAGAAATCAAAATCCATTCTGAAAAGTGTTATAATTATCACAGTGAGTGCTTTCCTTAGGTGGGCTGAGTGCTACAGCAGTAAAGGGACTTGGCAGTACGTCCAACTTAGCAACTGTTTGCAGCGAACAAAAATTAGTTAGTAAAGAAGAGTGAACTATTAGAGCTTGGAAAAAAGTTTTGACCACAATATTCCATTTTTCTGAATCAAAATCAGCAATGCTCCTCTAGCTTTTACTGTACTGAATTAAAACATGCCACTTATTTATTAAGATCATATAATTAGCAAAGGCCTGTTCTTCCCAAATGCATGCTAATAGTACTTCAGTAAGACTACTCATATCTCGAATAACTATAACTGTTTGGAGGCATTTAAATGACTGAGTCCTAATCTGAACTCCCAAAGCCACCTCCTGGCTAGTCAGGAAACATAACAGTATATAATAATAATAATGTTAGTAGTATATATAATAATATTATAATAATAGTGTGTTATACTAAAGCACATGTCCAATAAAATCAGACTAAATGATCTTTGCATATTGATTTGTCCCTCACTTTTTCAGTGTGCAAACAGGAAGTCACACTTCATTCTTGCTACAAGTCAGCCCTTTGTGGCAGCTGCCTCAGTTTTATTTTTACTCTTTGTTCTGGCCACAAGCAAATTCCGTTGCTTATGCTCTTAACATGTTTTAATTTTTAATGAACTGATGTCACTCAGTGATATGAGCTATGATTGCCTTTTCAAGTGGTTAAAAGGATGATCCCCAGGAAACTGAACTGTCTTTCACGAGGCAGTTTCACAGCACTAATGTAGATTACGTTTATGGCTTAGGTTCAAAACATAGTCTATTTTCCACGAGCTACATGCTTGGTTATCAAATGCTAGTGATCATCAGTGATCACCAGATCACCATCACTGATCCAAAACATATCCCAGTGCTAGCAGTGATCCAGGGGGGGTCAATCAGCCAAGCTCCCTTCATGAGAAATCAGAGGACTCCATGCTGAGATTTTCCCACCACTCATTCAAAGTCCTTAAAAACCTGGAACTATGATGTTTTTTCTGTAGAAATAGAGATGAAAAACAACTTCACTGGCAACAGTACAGACCAAACTCACAAGCAAAAATGTAATTGTGATGACACAAGAAACATGGTGCTCTCTGTTTTACCCTGCTAACAGCCCTTGTTCAGAGGAAGGCAGAGACTGACACCAGGGTTTAGATTTCAAGTTATGTCAAGTTACCTCAATGCTTATCAGCCATTGCTTGACAGCTGTGAATGTGTCTTTTGCTGTTATGTCATACATCACAATGACACCATCAGCTTTTCTGAAAAACTGCTTGGTAATGCTGCGGTACCTACGAGTAAGAATCTGGTTACAGCTCTCTTCAACAGAAGCAACAATCTGACAAGTTTAAAATTTTAGTAATTCCTCCATACAAAGGCAAATAAATTATTTGGAAAAAAAAATTAAAATAAAAGTATTTTTTAAAAGAAAATGTTTGGAAAAGCTGCCCCTGCCTTCTTTAACTGATTCTGGGCTAGGCAGGATAATTAGCTGCATATCTCACCTTCTCTCACCTTTCATTTTAAGCTTGGAGGAGAAATTTCCCCCTCAGCACTCTTCTAAAGCTAGCTAGTTTTTTGGAGACCTTTTTCCAAAGCTTCATGTAGAAGATGCAGATTGTCATTATCATCCTTGCTTTTAGTAACAGTAATAGAAAATTACACAATATGTGAGGAGATGGGGAAGGAAATGACCACTGAAATATTACAAAAGCCTGGAGTTCTACTACAATGGTATTGCTTTAGTAAAAAAAATAAACTCCTTTTTTTTATCCACTAAGGTATTTTCTGATATAGAAATAATGCTAGGTGCATTTTAAAATCAGTCTTCCTCCTAAAAAAACAGTGCGGCACTAAACTTTTCAGAGCTTAATTAGTGCTGCAAGGAAATGAGCTAAATTGTGAATCCACTGGCTCTATTAGGAATGTTTCTATATTTGTTCCTGTCCCAAGAAGCAGGATTAGGTGCACACTTAATGATCTTTAAACAGATGATTCAAGGAAGTGAGACCTTAATATGCATACAGGTCTTGACTGCCATGGAGTTAAATTTCATCATACTGTCTTTATTCCAAACAAGGAGTTTTGCCACTTCCATCCCTCCAATTCCCTCCTCCATCCCAGCAGATGAGGGAGTGAGGGAGCAGCTACACAGCTGGGCTGACTCCCAGTGTTGAACCATAAGAGACCCTTCCTCACCGTTCCTGGCCAGCTGTGTCCCAGAGCTGCAGCGCTACCTGGGTGTGATCTACTGTGATAGTTCTCACGTTGTAATCCACACCTGCAACAGAAAGGCAAGGTGAGCTGTCTCTTTACAAACTGTTTGCTCTTTGAAAATTGGACCCAGCAAATAGCAACAATTCCAGAGAAGTAAAAAGATAGGCGCTGCATTAAAAATTTTGCCTAGAGTCTCCAGCTATCAGAGCACAAGAGCTTTTATTTGCTTGAAGTCGTCCAGCAATAAAATACCGAATGGTAGTAGAGTAGTTCCATTTTGTAAAATATGCAAGATAAGTCACTTTCCAAATCACAGAACACGAGTCAATAGTCCATCTGACAGTCCACAGCAGTCTATGCCATTTAGCCTGGAATTCACTGTATGACATCAGTTGTGTGAAATGCGTTAGTTTATTCTGAGCTAATCACATGGGAGCCTTCCACAGTTAGTGGAAAAACACAAGGCATGGCACAGGGAACAGTGGACAAATGCTGAAGATAGGTGGACTGAACATGTGGAGAACATCTTCCCCTATTTATAGCATAGAATCACTTCCCTTAGGTTAGTGGGCATAAAAATTCATTTATTTAAACTTTTAAATTAATTGCCTCCCAATTCCTCTAACCTCTGAAGATGTACGTATTTTCTGGATATTTATAACAATAATTAGAGTTTAAAATGTTAATCAGTCACTACCTCCTCCTAATGACAACCTACATATTTTTGGTATCAAATTGAACTGTATCATAAAATCACAGAATCATTGAATAATTCAGGTTAGAAGGGATCTCATTAGGTCAGCAACAGTATCTTTGGGGCCATTTTCCACAAAAATGGGATTTTTACCAGTGGCATCAATGGAGAAGCATCTATGCCTGCTTAAATTCTTTCAATAGGCAATTAAAAAACCTGTGTGGAGAATATATCTATTGCTTGTATCTCAAGGGCAGAAATTTCAACTATTCTGTAGAAATTCAATGAGAACACTCCTCTCCATATTGTTCACTTGACTTTTCCATTGTCTGTACCTTGCCAGCCATAGCCCACACCTGTGAAACTCACTGATGTGAACACTAAATCAAAGCTATGACAAATGTCTTCTTGCCATTTTCTTTGCAAGAACCCTGGATGACCAGCCAAAAGAGGAAAAAGTTCAGACTCATTCCGGTGCTTTTCCTTAGGAAAATTGCACACACTGTGTAAGACCTCAGAGTGTAGAGAAGTGTATCAGCCAATTACAGAACAACATGGACAGGACACAGCTTTTAGATCTATAGGATACATGAACAGATAATGGCAGATAGGTGTCCAAGCTCCCATTCCAGTTAATGAAGATACACTTAGTGAAAAACTAGGACATTACTAAGCTCACCTTGAAGTAGGTAAGTCTTATTTCATATATGCTACAGAATAAGTAATGTCTCAATACAGGCTAAGCATAAAGAATCTGGCCATTTAACCCAGCTGCATTGCAATAACCTATACTTGAGTTCTTGTATCTTGATTTTGTGTCTGACTTTTGAAAGCTTGGTCTACAGCTTTAGGCAAGGTAAGAAGGTAGGCTTTGAAAATTTTGGCTTTCGAAACACTGGTCTGACATATTTTTTTGGTGATTAGTATAAAGCTAAATCTTCAAATAGGTGATTCAGATATTCTACTTTCTCTCTGAAACAAATTCAGATTACTTAGAGGGATAGCAATGAGATATGAAGGTGGGATTGTTAGTACAGTGCAGTCTAGAGGACAGGATATCAGTTTCAGAACTATGATATCTGCAAGGAAATTCTAGCTTCACAGCAATCAGTAGATTTTTTCTGATTTATCTCACTGCTGGCCAGGATTTCAGTACAGAATCTACTCTGAAGCTTCTCCATCAATTATGTGCTTTCCAGTTCAGGAGAACTTACTTTGCACGTCCTACTTTTACAACATCTGTATGTGTCTGTTTTATAACACATGGCCTGATCTCAGGAGAAACTCTTAAGTTCTTTCAGAACAAAAATAACAATAGTTATATTGTTAAACTTACCTACAGTAGCAGCTGTGCCTGGGAAAAAGCGATCTTCACAAAATCTTCTTAAGAATGAAGTCTTTCCAACACTCGAATTGCCCACAAAAACGATCTTGAATAAGCGCTCTGGAACAGAGTTTATTCTCTCCTCCTTTAAGTAAGAGCAAAAATTAGCCTCCAACTGTTCTATAAATCCTGTTGCCTCTCCAGTTAAAGGCTGATATGGGGAAAATAATAGATTTTGTCCTATCATATTCTTCATTACTCATGAAGCAATATTCTGTTTCTTAAAATAACTCAGCATTTCAGATGTTTGCCATGCATCATTCCAGATCATCCAAAGTGCTGTGATTTGCACTGAGCTCTGGAAGTATACTGAATATGAACCTTTACATGAAACTGACAAAATAAAACAGTTTATGTTCATGGCCACAAATCAGAATTTATAAAGCTTCACACAGCTCTGCACAGTAGCCTCATTCTATACCAGTGACACAGAGGAAGCAGCACATCCTCATCTAGATAACAGAAGCAAAGTCATAATTTTTTGGCTTATGCTACCAGATTCTTCTCTCTGCTACTACCATAGAGCCAAGAACTTCCATCTAATTACTGCATTTCTACATCTGTTTAAGATTACAGGCAGAAGCATGGAGGAGAGACGCAGACAGAGAATTAGACCAGTTAATCAGGTGTAAACATTCAGCTATGTTTCTGTCATTTCGCTTTTTAAGCAGAAGGAACAGCAATTTGTTCTGCTTATCCAGGTTCTGTTTACTGCAGGCTAAGCTAAGTGGATGCTGGAGAGAATATTTATATCCTCTATCAAGTAGGTCATCATTCTTTTGTATGTAAATCAGGAGTTGCTTAGGGAAGCACTTGTAGCACCAGCTGGTTTGCAGGGGGTGTCCTTGCTGGTGTCTTCTATTTTGTGTAAAGTTGAAGGAAGAGGGAGATAGAAAATTTGCTTTCAATACTGCAGAAGAAGAGAAAGATCATGGATGGTCCTGACATTAGTTTGTTAAGGTGTGGGTTATGAGGGGGAAAAGGGGGGAAAGGGGGGAAAGGGGGGAAAGGGGGGAAAGGGGGGAAAGGGGGGAAAGGCCCTCTGCCAGTCATTTGATGTGCAGGATCCATGTCTTCATGAAGACATCGGAACTGAAATCACTGCCCGACAGTCGTTTGAATGAGACACTGAAATCTACTCTTGGAAGTGTTTTCTACAAATATACAGAAGCCTTAGAGAAAGAAGAAGAAATAGCTGCTCTTGATGGGGAAAAAAACCCAAACAACAAAGGCTTGAGCTGCTGTCTCCCTTCGTGTGAAAAAAAAATCATTCACACTGTAAATTCTGGGGACAAAAAATACATGTCTCTTTCATGAGCTGGGCTTATAGCCCACCACAATTATAGAGAGGTGTCTTATTTTCCTTTTCTATTAAAATTCTAAACCCCATGGCAACTATAGGCTACTAGTAGCACACATAGATTTATACAAAGCACATTCTCAGTCTCAATGAAAACCATTCCAAGCTTATTAGTCTGTGTGCTCTGGGAAATAAAACAAGCTAACATACAATCATCAGCCAGGCAGTATTATCAGTGCTTCTGAGAACCACAGTCAAATATATGGACTACATGACCCGAAATACTTTGTCCCTGGTGATCATACACACTCCAGTAGCACTAAGAATCAAAGACCCCAGAGGCCTTCAGCTCAGCTCCCAACACAGTAAGAAGCCATTTTCCAATGAGATGTATCAAGTCCAGTCATGAAAATAACCTTAATAATCAAACTTCATTATAAATCTGCATGTGAACACTATGCTAGGGGATAAGCTGCTCCATAGCCGGCTTCCACAAAGTGCTGATGGGAAAATGGAATACCAGTAAAATGATAATTTATTCTAGTTTACAATGTAGTCTGAAAAAGTCTGCAGTCTGAAGAAGTCTTCCCTAGATCTGTTTTTTGAGTAGTGTTTATATAAAAAGTAGCCAGGTAAAGTAACACACCTAGCTTTTGTACAATTTAACACAAATGTGGGAGATTACAGGTATAAACATAATGGTTCATATTCCATATTGAAAGTGAATCTCATGAAGAAGTTTTGGACAGAAAATTCTCCTTTAATTTCCATTAGGGTTCCTTCAGGTATTGAATATATTCCTTCAGGCTTGTCCTAGCTGGATAGGATGACCTACCTGGCTTTTGTCATCCTAACGTCCAGTGATGCCATGCTTTGAAAATGTGACACAAAATAAGTCATACAGCAAGCAAAAAGCATGCACTTTGAATTAAACAATTTCAAAATATGAAGCTCTTTTCTGTATCCTCAATGATTTATTAAAAGGTACCACTTAGAAATTATTATGTAACCGTGGCATAATTCTATCATAATTTTTAAGATATGCTTGCTTCTTCTAAAAGAACCATATAATTATGACCAAGCAAACCAATTTTTCCTATACTTTAATCTTTTTAATATGTGCTTCAAAAATGAGTAATCCTTAACAATGATTCTAAATTTAGAAAATAAGCACAGCTAGCTCTGAAGCAATAGCAGTGCAAAAAGAACTTTAGACTCCAAAGAAATGTACCTTCCAGCATACTGTTTTAAGGATTATTACTGAATGGTGAATTCATTGCTAACACGCATATACAAGCTAGAGCTGGAAAAATATAGGATTTCCATTTGCTAAGTAAAAGTATTTTCAATAATAATTAAAAAATCATTATAATCCTCCCATTATTTCTCAGATAATGTAACAGCTACCAAAGCTGATTCAAAAGTATCAGAATATGAGAAATATCACCTTGTGGCAAAAAAAAAAAAAAAAAAAAAAACCAAAGCAAAACAACCAATTTTTTTTTTTAAAAATGCTTCTTTTTTGAGATAATTTCTGCCTTCAACTGGATCTTCTTGTATCCTCGGTTACAAGGCTTAACTGCACTTTCCCTAAACAGTCCTTCAAATGTAAATCAATGCACACACTGTCTGCAGTTACCACCCTTTAGGTTGAGTTTCCCTTCTTTGCACCTTCAGCACTTCATGCAATGGCTTAATATGTCATGCTTCAACTTAAAAACAGATAACCAAATAATTTTAGATTCTAGGAATGACACATCAACCTACGACACCACTTCATGGCATCCAAGGTCCTTCAGAATAGAATAGAACAGCAGTGTTCCAGTTGGATGGGACCTACAGTGACCTAGTCCAACTCCCTGACCACTTCAGGGCTAACCAAAACTTAAAGCATGTTATGAAAGGCATTATCAAAAAAGTATCTTAAACACTGACAGTCTTGTGGCATGGACCACCTCCCTAGAAAGCCCATTCCTGTGTCTGACCACCCTCTTACTAAAGAAATGCTTCCTAATGTCAAGCCTGCACCTCCCCTGAGGTAGCTTTTAACTATTCCCACACATGCTATTGCTGGATCCCAGGGAGAAGGGATCAGCACCTCCCTCTCCCCTTCCCCTCCTCAGGAAGCTGCAGAGAGTAAGGAAGTTGTCCCTCAGCCTATTTTTGCAAACTGGACAAACCGAGAGCCCTCAGCCACTCCTCAGAGGACACACTTTCCAGACCCCCCATCAGCTTTGTGGCCCTCCTCTGGATGTATCCAAGGACCTTCACATTCTCCTTAAATCATAGGGCCCAGAACTTCACACTCTACTCAAGGTGAGATTTCCTTTTTCCTCTTACATTTGACAGTGTTTCCTTCCCTACAGGCTCTTCTCTAGAAGATGATGATGAGTGTTCCATTGATTGCTCTCTGGATCTGTTACTCATTTCTGTATCGAAAGTATTTTCATCTTCTCCAGTCCATCTGCTCAGCTGCTTATCAACCAGCCTGTCAAGAAGCTGGGGTAGGTGATCTTCTTCAATTGATATTATTCTTTGGAGATGTGACGTTTTAGGCATTCCTCCAGTGACTCCAGCATCAGGCTCTTCAGAGAGAACTCCATTCAGTCCAGCAGAATTCCTTCTCTTTGAGTTACTGAAAATATCATCTTCTTCAAATGAATGGCTAGACAGAGAAGGAAGAAAGTACATCACAGAAACATAATGGACCTGCTATTTTATTCTGAATTTAATCTGAATAACTGAATTTAATCTCCTATGTTTTTGATTAGTCACAGTAGGCAGAGGAGAGTCATTCCAGTGTCTGCTGAAAAGTCAGCTCATCATACCGTGTATATATATATATATTGATAATTATAAGCATCATGGGGAAAGCTAATAATTTAGAGGACAAACCTGAACCAAAATGGAAAATAATAGATTAACACCAATTCTAATCTCATAGAAGAGCTAAAGTAAACTTCTCTACTGTGATTTTTTCCTTTCCCACCTTCACTCCTGTTCTGGAGGAATAAAAGAAACCCCCAAGAGAGATCATTTCTATGTGCAATCTGATTCTCTTTTTACTCAATAGGATGGACATGGGTTTGTTTAATATGGATAAAAAAATTCCAAGTGGAGACTCAGAATTGTACCACATTAACATAGGCTCGTGGGCAAGTTCTTGTCTCCCAGCCTACAGCCAGTCACAGAGGGGAAATCTCTTGCCTTAGCAGACAGCACACTTGTTTTATGTTAAAATTTGGCTCTTCATTTTCAAATTTCTTAATGAGCACAGTAATCTTATAGTGACAGACACTTAAGAAATACACTCTTTTAAAAGTTCAAAAGTATCAGAAAGGAAGCATTCCACATCTTCTTCCTCTAAACCTCATCATACTCAAACAGGGAACACATGAAAAAAAGTTCCTACCTGTTTGGCAGCACCTTGCCCTCTATGTATTTCCCAATGATAGACCCTGATCTTTGCTTCCAGCTGGCTTTTGGAACAGTTGTTTTGCATTTCTGCAGAAATACAGAATACTTCTTACTGATTAGCTTCTGGTGTTTGTTATGGTTAACTACCCTCATTCCGAATACTTAAATAATGCAATGAAAACAAAAGAAAAAAATATAGAAAAAATCCTAGAGGTATAAATGCTTCACAATTTCAATTGATAAACAATCAGAACAGGGAACTCCAGATCCTGCAAAAATGCATCTGCTTTGTAAATAAAACAGCACAATGTCATGAAAAAAATAGTAAATGGGTAATTTTTTTTACACAAGCAGCTCCTTGTAGGACTAAGAACACAATCAAATATAAACTAAGTGGCCTTAGTCTCCTGACACCAGGGTACTTCTAGAACATCTTAGGAGTCCATTCTTTGCTGCTGCTTAAAAAGTTAATAGGATCTGCTCTTACCCCTGTCTCAGGTACTGAGGTACTCAGGTACTGATTCAGGTACACCAGTTATTGTACTGTAGTATAAATGTGTCAGGATATTACCGACTCTTGACGGGGAAAATTAACACATTTAATTGTTCAATTTTTAGGTTATTTCATCCTTTCATGATTGCATCCTTTGTTTCTTCCAAAACACATTCATCTCTCTTCAGATAGTTCCCACTTTATAATTCCCAACATGTAGCTCTTAAAATCGTTTAGCAAATTTAAAAAAACCCCTTATTTTCAAATGTGAAAAGAAGACAATACAAATTAAGAACAGGGTAAGATTTAAGGGGCAGGAAAGTTCATCTCCTGTACAGCCTTCTGTTCCCCTTCTTTTGAAACTGTTCTCACATGTGTCTGCTCAACATTGGGTTTGAAAATAATAGTTGGTTACCTGCAAAAATATGTCACGTTCATCCTTGAGATGTTTGTTCCTCTCTCTGCAAAGAAAACACAAACAAAAGAAACACTGAAGCCAAGTGCTTGAACTGCTGACTTTTCTACACCTCACTAACAGACAGATTGGGCAGTTGGCAGTGCAAACTTTTCATCATCCTTTATTTATATTCTCACCTCGGCCAGTTCCTTGTCTGGGCTATTGATTCTCCAGCAGGGCTATGTTGATTAAAGCTAGATGGGATCTGGATCTCTTCTGTATTTTATCTAAACAAATGCCTTAACACATAGAAATCAGTTGTGGTCAATATGCCTTCACATACCGTAAATTAGAATGTTTAATGATTTTCACAGTAAAGATGACCTCTTAATGTGGAGAGGGTGCAATGAACACATCTCTTGTTCATCTGCTGACAGCTGTGAAAGCCAGTTATTGTGGCAATTGCGGCTGCCACAGAAACGTCACCCTAGGAAAACATCCATCTTCCATCCTTTGTGCAGAAACAATGAAAGTGTCAAGAAACAGATACTCCAGGCAATCAGCAAGCTCTGATCAGATCTGACAGCACACCTGCTTAGTACATCATCTATTGTCTCCATCTGTTGCTGGCTGGCCACAGGAGAGACTGAGCAGCCAGGGTGAATGAAAAAAACCTCTGTTGCCAGATATTTCTATCTATTTCCCCAAAACTTGCAGCAGACAAGATGACAGAGTGGCCTATGGAAAAAACATGCTGCAAAATAAGAGCCTTTCCTCAAGCCTGTGAAATTTTTAGGCAACTTCAAAATGAGGTCTCCTGAAGGAAATGCAGCCAATGGAGGCCTAGAGGCAGGTGCAACCTACAGCCCATGCTGACCATTGAGAAAACAAAACCCAACATTGCTTCACGTTGAAAAGAGGGCTACAGGTAGCTGAACACAGCTCCAAACTTAAAGTCTATCAATAAAGGAATGTTAGCTATGTACATTTTGGAGTCATTTTACAAATATTTTGGGGAAATAATCCTCATTTTGGCTCAACTCCCAGCACTTGAGAAGCAACAGAGCCTTTCAGCAAGCTCCTGGAGCCAGGCTTCTATCTCAGAATCAGCTTAGAGCTGTTCAGTGCTGCTCCGTTTTACATTTGATTTTTGGAAAGGAGATTGTCCTACAGTACTGAATTTTCAAAATGAAGCATATCTTCCAGGTGTGCTGCCCTCTACTCTATGCAAGAACCAACCCTATAAGAGTCTTTTGTAACCATTTTTGCTATTTTTGTGTCATTATCCTGTGGCAGTTGACATTGACTGGCTGCCAGATGTACACCCAGCCACTCTCACTCTCCCTCCTCAACACAAGGGAAGATAATAACATGGAAAAGCTTGTGGGACAAGATAAAAACAATAAGGTTACTTACCAGCTACCCATTACAGATGAAATACTCAACTGTAGGATGGTGAGAAATAAAAACAAAACTAAAATCACCTTTCTTCTAAGGCTCAACTTCACTCCTACACCCTCAGCTCTTCTACCTCCTTAACCAATCCTGCGTGGCACAAGGGAGTGGGGAATAGTTGGGCTTGTGGTCATTCCATAACAATAATTCTCTCTGCAGCTCCTTCCTCCTCATAGTTTTCTCGCTCCAGTGTGAGTTCCCTCAAACAGGTTACAGTCCTTCACAAACTCCAGCACAGATCCTTTCCATGGGGAATAATTCTTCAGGAATGGACTGCTCCAGCATGGGTCCTCCATGGGCCACAATTCCTGCCAGAAAACCTGCCCTGCATGGGCTCCTCTCCATGGACCAAGCTCCTGCCAGGAGCCTGCTCTTGTGTGGACTCTGCACAGGCTACAAGGGACTCTGCTCCAGCAGTGCCTGGAGCACCTTCTACCCCTCCTTCACTGACCTTGGTGTCTGAAGGGCTTTTCTCACACTTTTTTTTCTCTCCTCTCTCCCAACTTCTGCATTGTTTTCCATCCTTTCTTACTGAGGTTTTCCCAGAAGCACATGGGCCTGTGGGTCTCCACTGTTCCCCATGCTGTGTCCATTCTCACAGGGCAGCCCTGGCTTCTCTCAGGCACACAGGCTGCCCTGTGGCACCCCACTGTCAACACCTTGACACCTACACTCACTACATATCTCAACATAATTTCATCCTTTAATGGACCTCTTTAGCATTATATAAGAGGTTTTTGGAAGATCAACATTACCTTAAAAAATCCAGCTGCTTCAAAAGTCCTGACTTCTCTCTCTGTAAGGTTTCTGTCACCCGGTACACCTCCCTGAAAAAAAAAAAAAAATTAGAAATTGTTCTAACCACAGTAGGAACACTGCTAAAATGCTTCCCCCTAGGAGTATCTACATTTGAGACCTCAGCTTCTTCAAACTTGTAGATTCTATTCTGCATGAATGGTTAATATTTTAAAGAAGTTTATTCAGTATAAGGCCCACAGTAGCACAGCAGTATGAGTTAGCAGAGGAAGGAGTAGAGGTTCTTTTTTCAAAAAATATTGCTTTTTAATTTCTTCATCCAGAGAGCTTAATACATGTTGATACTGACACCTGGAGCATTCAGAGCAGATACACTGCTAAAATACTTCTCAATTATGGCCACTAAAAAACAGGTGACATTTTATCCAGAATTAGAGCTTACCCTGCTGCAGGAACCATATGTCAGGCTCTCACGTCTACAATCCCCACGATTTCTTTCCAATTCCTGACACTTATGCAGCCATTTTAACACCATTTACTTTGATTTAACATGATTCGGTGTCTGGCCTTTAATGGTTTTTTTTGTCTTTCAGTGAAGCCCCAAGTTCTTCCTGTGCACTGTCTGAACATTACACCTGCTTTAGCAGCTCAGGTCTTACCAGACTGACACAGATGTTTAAAGCAACACTGCAGGTGCAGTTGAGTAGGGCTGAGCTCTAATTCCATAAACCACTATTAAATCCAAAGTGCTTTGTAAGTGCAGTAGTATTATTCAGCAGTCTGACCACTGGGCAGATATCCTTTGAAGCTTTTAAATCAGATCATTCCATAGTCTTTGCTCTGGATCTGAAAAGAGAGGCCTCAAAGAGGAAACAAACCACCTTGAGGAGGAGTATTTCTACTGTCTACTTCCAAAACACACATCAAACATGCAAACCTAAAAATTCTAATCATGGTGGCCATTCCTTAACACTAATTTATCAACAAAGTTCATTATTTTTACCCTCAAGAAAAATCAAAGAAGTGATAACTTAATAGAGCTTGGCACAAAGCTTAAGAGAAAAAGAATGTGACATTTGAACTAATGTTCTGCTCTATCCTGAAATATGTCAACCAGCAACAGCTCTGAATTATATAGTTCATTGCTGCAATAGCTGGGTCCATCTGTCATTCATGTGCTCTCCACTGGCAATGAGAGGCTTCTACGGATCCCTGAGCATTTTCTTTAAAATGGACTTGAGTGAACATTTCTGCCAATTACAGCCTCAGGGTAGTGATTCTTCTGCTTTGTGCAGAAGGCTGGAGCAAGACAGGTAGCTTGAACTGTCACAAGTCATTATCCCTCAAAATATGAACTGTAAATATTTCTTCTTGATTTTTTTTTGGGGGGGTAATTTGGTGTCAGAATCTGAAACCTTCAACATTTGAACTGGAAACCCCAAAATTATGGTTCTGAATTGCCATAAAGCCTTGTGGGAATGAGGATAAGCTAAATTTTAACTTGCTGGCCTTTTTAGGCTTACTTTTGATGAAGGAAAAAAAGAAGATCCTAGGTATCTCAGTCAGAGTGCATTCTGAGAAGCAAGTTTCAGATAGACTCAGCTTTGAGGAGGATGAAGCATCATGTGCTACAACTGTAAGGCATTTCCACAAGGAATTCCATTGGTATCTCAAAACTAAGACACTACATTGATTTTTAATTCCAAATACCCTCAACTAATGGCAGTGGGGAGAACACTGACATTTTGAACACAAAATTAGCAAAAGATTCCATAGAAGCCAGATATGCCACAGAAAACATGCTGAGTTACTTGGGGGAAAGCAGCTAGAACTGCACTCGGCTTGGCAGATGGTTTCTGCTTTTGACACAAACTTAAATCACAGCACTGGGTACCCTTAGGGGGCTCACTGGCATACCAAGCAAGTGCATGAGAACTGCTGCAGCTGGACACTTACATTTCCTTCTCCTCATGGAGCCTTGATGCCTCCTCCTGAAGCACCTGTAGCTGCTGTTGAGCCAGGCTCAGCTCACGGGATGTTCTCTCCAGGTCTCTCAGCAGCTCCTGGTTAGTCAGCTTCAGCTTGGTGTTCTCTACTTTGGTTTCTTCTTTGCCACTGAGGAGTTGTGTACACTGATGCTCTAACTGGGGTGGAAGAAAAGAGAACAGAAAGCATTACAGCTGACTGAGGCATCTTGGTTTTGAGGATTTCAGTTTGGCTCTTAGAGACGAGCTGAGCAGGGAGCTATTTCCATCAAAGCAAAAAAATGAATAAAACACACATGGTGCTCTTCCACTGCCCTTTATACAGACATAATTATTACACAAAAACAAAGCTATTCCATTCTATGACTGAATTTAAACCAGTTCAAGAACACATCAGTACAAACCATAAAAAAGGTGCTACAGAGCAGATTAGCAGCATTAAGCTGATATTCACAACTGCTATTTTAGACCATTTTCCACAAAGACCAGGCCTACACAGAGTGATTCAGATATCTACCTAAAAACTGTTAGATTTAAATCTGATAGCTGATAAACCTTCCCATCCCCAGCAATATGAACAAGCAGTGACCTTTTTGCCACCTCAGACAGATCTGCCAAGAAGTGTGAATTAGAGCCTTTTTATTCAGTTTTATATTCCCTCTCCAATGTACATCAAAGGAAAGATACAACTTCTCTGTAAAACAAGCAACAGCAGATGATAGTGGCTTCTGGTACATAAAGAAGTTGTACCTGCTTATCCCTGGCTAACTGAGCAAATTTAGACAGCAGAGCAAAACTTTGTATTAGGGAAAGCATTGCTGACCTTAAAATACAAAAGTTTTATTTGATTTTTTTTTTTTCATTTTAAGGGATGTAAAACATACTTGCAACATTACAATGATAACCATTTCAGTCTTCTGGATCTGAGACATAATAATGTTTGAACTCTCATTTTGGCCATCCCAACAAGCAGAGCTCACCCAACCAAAATCTGTCCTCACCCTGCTCTTCCAGTCAGTTCCTACCCTAGAACACTGCTGTTGTTGCAGCCTTGGTTTTCAACAAGGCCCAGGTTAAAAATAAATGCAGAAAGCATATAGCCTGGACTGTAAGAAGTCAGGAACACGTGTAGAGTGGGAACACTTGGCAGCAGCAGCAGCTTAATGTATTTGCTGAACTGTAGCCTCAGCAGGCTCACATTTCCCATAGAACACTGGCTGGGCATTAGATTACTGCTGAACAAGGTTGGCTTACATGGATAGATTACATCAGTCCCTGAATATTGCTTCCACTCCTCAACACAACAAAGTTATCTATCCTAAGTAAAAGATCAGCTGCTTCAGGTACTTAAGACAAGACTCATCCAGAGGAGTGGCTTTGGGAGAAGCAAAAAGTGACTACACAAAGATGAACTTTCAAAAATCTAAGCTGCAAAAAGCTGCAGACAAAAACCCCACTTAGAGAACAGTATGGCCATCTGAAAACTTACACAGAGACTGTTCTGGAAAAGTGACTGCAATAGTAGCCAACATCAGCTCCCAGAATCACCTACAGTGACGTCAGAAATACTTGCTATAAATCCTGGTGCTCACTCTTGTCAGAAAAATGATAATATAATGTCTAAAACCCAGAGCTCAACAAGAGGAGAAAGGATTGTTTCACAGCAATACAAAGCTCTCTTCTTCCACTTTACCCTTTGAGGGTACAATCCTTTGAGAAATGCCAAACACTACCTTTACAGCATTCATCGAAACAGCTCTCAATCAGAGAAATAACTCACTAGGGGAATGCTCAGCTGGTAGTAGAATGGCATAGATTCTATAGCTTCTAGCTGCTTATTGGAGTTGCTAATTGGCTTCTATGTTCATCTGGTAGATGTAAACTGCTGAGGAAAAGACTCATGGCCCATAAACATGTTTAAGAAAATCTAAGTAGCAGAGAGAATTAACCCATTCCATAGGTCAAGCACAGACACGGTAGTTGATGGTGCATATTCTCTTTTTTTTGACAAAGATGAGAGGAAAATCAAGTTTAAGTTGAATAAAGAACCGGGATTATCAAATGCAAATGAGCTGTCGCTGAAGACATTTATTGGTGTCCCCGAAAGACACACACATTGAGCACCCTCCATGCATTTCCTTGTTCTTAGCTCAGCATACTTTCTGTAGTTTTTATATTTCTTTTCTCCCTATTTATTTCAGCAGCATGTGAAACATGCAAAATTTATACAGTGCCATAAGGCAGTTATAAGCACTTGAGTGCTACTGATCCATGTTTTCATGTATCTCATTCCCAATTCCAACATCGTGCTCTTCAGTGGTTGCTATCAGCACAGAACCCAGCATTTTATGTGAGAAGTCCAGTAACTCCCCTGCATTTCACCCTGGTCCACACCTGCTTTCTTCTCTCACACAAGAGCCTGTGCCCTAGAGGTTATGCTGGATATCCTCTGTCCCCAATGCCTCCTCCTGAGATGCTCCAACTGACATCCCTTGAGGAACAATGCCAGTCAGCCAGGCTTCACAAGGAAAAATACCTCTGGCTATGTCAGAGGAAACAACACAGAGCTCATCTGGTTTGAAAGCTTCCTTTCATATTTTTCTTAATGATTTCCAACACAAAAAAACCCCTGTATTTTAAATTTAGAAAAAAAAGACTTATGAAGTTTGGAAAAAAGCATTTGTGTTGCTCCCTTGTGGGCCAATAGGTTCTCATAAAACCAAGCATAGAAGTCATAATTAAATCAAGCTACCTTTACTGTCTGCAAGAAGAGATTTAATTATCAAAGTATATTTCCATGCCAGAGGAGGAGGAAAAAGTGAAAGAGATCTCCAGATAAGGCAAACATTAGACACCACACATGGGTACCTCAGCGAATGAAAAGTAATACCATAGTATTAGAGACATAGTACAATAAAAATAGATCTGAGTAAAGATGAGAGTCACTTTCTGAGAGGATCAATAGAAATCAGAAAAATATATGTAGAAAACAGGGCCTCTAGCTACACTGAGTAAAGCACTCAAATAAATAGGCTAGGTTGATATACCAGAAAAAAAAAAAATCAAATACTGCATATCAGATTAACAATGGGCCAATCAGCTGGTTGAATGACAAAAGTTTCAGTTGTCATCAATCATGTAAATGAAATTATGTCATCTCAGCATTAGAAATAGTGAATTTCATTTGTCCAACACAGCTTCCTTTCCACAAAACCAAAATAGGATAGTTTAATCTTTATGGTGTATGAAGAGCCTGACTTTCAAAAGCACCCTTGCTGTGATTCATGCAAATTCATAATGGAGAGGGGAAATACTAAATACTAGAAATTACAAAATAAATTAAAAAAAAACCAACACAGCAATTTTATTAATAATAAGCAATGCAGCGAATAGAAATGGAAAACAAAAATCAGATAAAAAACCAATACTAATAAAAATAGCACAGACATTGTTTCATGTTCTCCAAGATAGGTAGTACTAGACAATGGCAATGTAGACAACAATCATAAGATAAGACTTCCTGGTATTGTTGCCTATATTGATTGATTATACCAGGCTTAAAATTGAATGAAAGCCTTTGAATAGCTTCTGTGGGTTTATCCCAAATTTAGAAAACACATACTTGAAAAAAAAAGTTTTTTCCAGAATTACTCGTTGACAACCAAGTTTTAACAGAGCTTTAAAGCAAAAACAAACAAACAAAGGAAAATATTGAACATAATCATTAGAAAATTAGAATAAGTAATTTCTTATACTTTCGCAGTTAGTTTCAGACTAAAAATGCCTGATCTGTATGAACCCACTGGTCTCTTCAAAGTATATACTATTACATTATAGTGCTGCAATGTGGTAAAGAACCTACATAAAACCACATATATTCTGATTCATAGTGGTACTGGACAAAGGTAATTAACATTAGGCTTTTAGTTCAGTCCTGCATTCTTATCAGCTAAACTTCACAGAATAACAGAGTACCAGGTTGGAAGGGTAACTCAAGGTTCATCTGCTCCAACCTTTTTTGGCAAAAATACAGTTTAGCCAAGATGACCCAGCATCCTGCCCAGCTAAATCTTTAGTGTCAAATGTTGGGGAATCAACCACTTCCCCAGGAAGTTTATTGCAACAGCTGATGGTTCTAATTGTGAAAAACTTTCTTCTTTTTGTCCACAAATTCATATTCTACAGAGGGAATTGTGTTTACAGCATTCCATTTCAGCCCTTTAAATTCCAGTGCTACCTCCTTTCCCTATTGCTAGTCTTTCCTGCAATGACCTTGGAGCCACTTTACAGCAAGTTCTCTGCTCCCCCAAGCAGGCCATGCATTTTAGAAGCAAAACACCTCAGGTTTTATTATGGGAACTTGACAAGCTGTTACCAATGCAAGGGAAACATGCACTGCTATAAAACTGTTATCACAGAGATATATCAGGAGCAAGTTGTTCAGGAGGGAGCATTTTGAGTTCATAGTGCTGAATCAGTCCAAAACAAGTAAATGAGTGGCTGGTACAGGCTTTAAGCAGAGGTGTGCACTAGAAGAGCCAAATCATTGTTCTCTGCTCTCAAGCTGTCTGTGCGTTAAGCCAGTTCCTAGAAGACTGAAGGCAGTGGAATTATGCTACATTTTCATAAAAATTAACCTAGTACCTGGGGAGAATATGCAAAGCATTATTTTATTCTCCATTTTACCACATAAAAGGAGAAGTACTTTAGAAATAGACGTTAACATTTTTCCTAAGCATATGACACAAAAACAACAGAAGGTCACAATTTGGCAGAACCACATCACAGTGGTTCTTGCAAACTTGCAAAACTTGCAGTTTTGGAACCTAAAATAGTACCTAAAGAAAATCATACGAGCAAATAAGAGCTATCTATTTTTTAACTCCAAAGGATATCAGTTAGTACCCTTTTCTGTTTTTGAACCAACTGTTCCAGTTCTTGTTCTTTTGACAGCAGCTTGCGCTCCAGCTCTTGACTGTGGGATTGAAACCTCTCTGTGTCCTGCAAAATTCCAAGAGGAAATGGATTAACAGAACAGCACAATTGCATCACAGGAGGAGAAATAATGAGTCAGGAATTAAGCTTTCCATAGTGAACATCACAAGACACGGGTAGTTTTCCATTTAGGGATGGTATCACTCATGAATCTCTAAAATGCTGCAGTCCAGCAGCTTCCATGGCTGTGGTTGGTACAGAACGTGCTGATTGCACATGAGTAGGTCTTGAGTCTACAAAGTGGAGGCAGACGTCTCAGGCAAGAGGCTGAGGAGCTGAGCCAGTCTAGATCAATGCAGCTAGAATATATCCTCTCGTTTCCAGCCACAGCAACTCAGGCTGATGTGAAAAAACAGCAACTGCCACGCTTCAAATCCATCACTAACAGCAATTTTTCATGTATGTTCCACTGGTATAAACAAGCAACTGGGGCTTCAAGCTCTGCCTTTCACTTAGCAATATTATATTAACCTGTCCACTATCTAAGCATCCTGCAGTCACTGGGAACTTCCAGTCACATTTGGGATTACTCCTGACACTCCTCAGCTGAGAAAAATTGTCAGCTCTCTCCTGAGTAAAATCAGGTTCCAGAAGTTTGTATCAGTTGAGAATCTGCCCTGTTTCTCCAAAAACAGGCTTCTACTCTCTAAGGGCCCAAGGAAAATGCCTCTAAACAAAAATAAAAATTCCCTCATGACAGCAGTGGTTCTTACAAGTGTTTTCCCTTAAGCAGTACATGTAATGGGGTAATGAAATGCATGATAACTGGCTCTTTCTGGGGAAGAATATACATGCAAGTGAAAAAACAGACTAACTGCCCCCTTTGTGTAATATTCAGTCAGCAGGGTATTAAGTATTGTAAATAGCTACAATTTGTACTTATTTGCATCTTACCAATTTCTTTAAATGTATTCTTCAAGAGCTGCTCTTCATTCAAGCCACAATAATTACCCCTTTATATGGCATCAATGCATCTCTCCAGGCTGTAAAGTCTTTGTAAGACTTTGCATTAGAGAAAGAATTTAACAGTCAGATCTATCCAGATCTCAAATTAGTCATGCAAAGAAACAATACTTCATGAGTGTCTGGCAGCCCTTAGTGTGACTGCTGACTAAACTGTAAATAGCTTGAGTGGGAAGCTTTCATGAAAAAGCCTGAAAGAAATGGCTTAACCTCAAATATACAACCAATTAGGAGATCCAACAATCATTGCTTTTGGAAAAGTCTTTGTTGTTTGGGGGTTTTCAGTACCACTTCAGTTGTGGACTATTAAGAGCATATAAACTATTTGTTCCACAAAAGTGCTGTCAGGCAAAGTTGCAAATACTTTTTATCCTTCAGCTGGCAGACAAACTTTATTTAAAGGTTTCGTTTCATCCATCACTAAAAACTGCTCTGAGCTTGGAATGGAAAAAAAACTTGAAAATTTGAGTCAGGTTCACAACCCAGTAAGGCAAGTGAAAAGAGCAATTCCTTAAACAGCTGATAAGGCACTTTTTTTCCTTTTTCTCTTTATTTTTCTTTTATTTTATTTTGGTTGCCAGGGAACAAAAAATACTTGATATATTTGCATCACAAAAGGAAGTTTAAGATATATTTGATTATATTGTCTAGATATATTTACACATACTTGATTGAGAATGGAGGCAATAATCACTATTTTTGGCAACTATTTCTATCACGTATTGCTGAAACCCTGTATTTGTTTCATTTATATGACTGATGCCAAGACAACAAAAAGGGATGAGCCAGTAGCTCATGACTGACTGTCCCAGGGCACCCAAAGCAGTTATGGAACCTCCAATATTTTAATACTCAAAACATAATTGGCCAAGTTCCTGAGCACCCTGATCTAGCTAGGAAGTAAGGCATCACCTTCCCACCTACAAGATTCTAAGGTGACTCTTTCCTGGAGCATGCTGGAAGTCCTTGTTACTTTCCTAATTTTACAAGAAAAAGCAGGAGAGAAAAATCCAAAGAAAAGACTATAGACACAGAGAGGAGATTTAAAGATGACTTCCCAAGAAAAGGGAATTCATCTTCAGGTGTTTTGTAAGTACCATAGCAGTGACCAAAGATTCCGCCCTGTGTTTATTTTGCAAATAACCTGTGGTTGTTCCACAAATTATCATCATTTGATTCATTTCTCATTGTTATCCACTCCCAAAAATCAGAGACTGCAGAATTTAACAGGATTGATGCTGCTCTGAACAACCTCACAGAGTGTTTTTCCTGATTGTGACCAGAAGCTGGACCTAGAGCAGCACCAATAATACAATGTTTGTAGTTCAAGTGACTTTCAAAAGAATGCCAGCTGTGCTGCATGACAGCCACTGAGCACAGGACATCACAGCTCCTCCATCCAATAAGTCACTTAGCTTGCAGCTGCAGAGACAAAAAGTTTGAAGCTGCAACACAAAAGTAGCTGCGAGGTAAAAGATGCTTTTTCTTCCTTTGTTGTGAAACACATTTTGTGGGCATTAATTTCACACCCAGAATGAGTTTAAAACCACTGAAAGGGGGAGCAGAATCCATGGCCACTATAACAGAGACACTCACTTTCAAGAGAAACTGCTCCTTCTCCTTTTTGATTTGCTGTTCCATTTCCTCATAGAGATGTTGAATTTCTTCATCATAAGCAGCAATCTTCCTAATAAGAGATAAAAATGCACTGAGTGGGTCTTTGCATCATTACTTCAAGTCATGGCCCACATTACCAGCTAAGCTCAACATCTCTGCCTTAACACAAGACTCCAAAGAATGTTCTGGTATAAGGAAATAGAAATTTTTGTGCAGCAAAGCTCACAGATTAACTTTTTTTTTTCTCATGGAAGTAAAGCTTCAGTAGCTCAAAAGCTAATATAAAGCTGATGTTTCCATATAAAGCAGCTGTTCATTATGCAATTTTAATGACTACTAGATCTTAGGTATAAGGAAAAGAGTTTTCTAATGCCAATACCAAGATATCAGAACGTAAATTTGACAGTTAAAATTATTTTCACAGCAACTTCCTTTTTTCACTCTTGGACTGCACTGTTGCCCATTCAAGGGAACTGAATGAGGTATTTCTATCTAAGACACATTAGCTAGAATGGAATTCTTGAAAGACCTTCTTGAAAGCAGTCTTACTGCCTTTCTAACTGCTCTGCTGAAACAAATTTGAAAAGCCTAGATGAGGAACAGAAATGAATATACTGTGGACAAGTGTATGCAACTGTAGGAAGAAAAAAGAAGAATCTACTAAGTGCACTTTTTCTAGTGGAATATTGCAATTAACGTCACTGCAGTTTGATCCATGAAGGATTATATAAAGCAAATGTTTAGCTTGGACAGAAAAAAATTTAACTGTTGACAGGAAACAAGATATCTGCTTTGTTCTGCTACTATTTCTATTCTATGCTCATTAATCCAGACATTGAAAAGCAAAAAATATCTTTGCGTCAAACTCAGGGGACATCCCAGAATAATTTTTATAGTGATTATTAGGAACTTTATCTGACAGTACTGTATATTGCCTCATATTCTTCATGCCATAGCTGTTCCTTGAGTAATCTGCATAATGCATCTGTCACAAATAAAGTGCCAAATCTTCAAGGGCATTCACATCAGCAAGAGCAAGACAAGGAACATGCAGTAGAAAAAAAACCCAACATTTATTTTGTATCTACTTTTTTTTTTCTTTCTTCACCCAATGTGGTACATATTCTATGTTTTCCCTTATTTAAGGCCTGGTTCTCTTCTAATTTAAAACAAAGCAAATTTTAAAGAAAATTCAAAAACTTTACCTAATCTAAGAAGAGTGAGTAAAACCAGAAACAACTGTCTTTCCCCCTTTCAACAGCAGAACACATGACATTGCCAACTTGCTTTTTCAGTCACAGGTAAAAAAATGTGAGACATTTTCCCAGGATTTACAGAAGCAATAAACAACTGTCAAGTTACAAGAATTGGAGGAAAACAATGGCTGTCACTTAGACTTTTGTAAACTCTGACTAGGTGAGGAAACCAGGCCCCAAAAGGGCCTTTGCCATGTTACTGCAACATTTCAAATAGAGAGTGCCAGAAAATCCAGAAGCCCTTTACCTGCCTTATCCCCTTTTACTGTAAAAATGTGTCATGTTCTGATCTCAAATTATTTTTTTTTTAAACTAAGAAAAATGCTACTTTCTTAAATTGGCGCTCATCAATGGAATCAAATTACACAAATTCATAGAAAAATAACTACTTAGAAAGGCATGACAGAGATGCTAGGACCATAAATCTACTGTATTCATGCAATAAAATGTCACTTTGACCAGCACTAGACTGACTACTGAAAAGCCCTGTAACTTTGCAGAGGCAGAACACACTGCACAGCAGTCAGTGTTTCCATGGGAATCATAAAGATTTCCTGGGCTTCTGTGTGACAAGGAGAATAACTGGTTCTGTGTTTTAGCTTGCTGATTTAGGATTTTTTTTTTCCTCTAATGTGTTTGCAAGCAAAGGACATGGTAGCACCACGAAGACTACATCCTGAAAGCCCTACTGAATGTAGGAATCTTTTCAGTTGCTCTGGCATATAAGCACACGCCATTTCTGCAGGCTGAATACCCTCCAAGCATTTCCTTCATGGATTTCCATTCTTATCTCTGATCAAATTAAACAGAAGGGGAAAATAATATCCCCTCGTAATCAAAAGTCTAACAATTATAAGTAAAATAACCAACAAGCAGAAGAAAAAAAAACTTAGCTGGCAAATATTGCCCACATATATTCAGGAGAAAAAAAACTGAATCGATAAGGATATATTTTTATGTGAAAACATGTCACATGTTTTTCTATTCCCTTAGATTACTCCTTCAAGTTTTACTTAACACAAAATTTTATAATTTCAGCCATATTTGATAATTTAGTCTCTCCTTTCAGTAGCACTGTGGAATAAACAGATAGAGATGAAAGCAGATGAAATGTAATGTGAGTTCACTAAGTTCAGATGATAGGTTCAGGACCAACACACTTACAAGGGTTTTATTTCTGCCCATTCATGTAGCTGCAATGTGAATTGTTTTGATTTCATAACTGCTGTCCACACAGTTTGTCATAATGGTTCTTTCTCCTTAAAAAAATACAGTGATTTGTGCACAGTGTGAACTAATGTCCTGAGATGCTGATCCTCCTCATCTTCCACAAAGATGGATTCTGACACTATCCCATGCTAAGTGAGAAGTCAGTTCATCTTTCCCTTCCCCTTTACCCTTTTGTTTATCTTGCCTGTTTAGAACTCTTGTTTGAAACAGAGTCTACATTTTTATTAGATTTGTCCTTCAAATGCAAAAACACAGCAGCAGACAGAGCTAATGGCAGTTGAAGATTTTATCTGCTATTAGAAGAAAAAGGTCTTTCTCATCTCTTTTAGGCTTACTTCCTATCAGTTTTATTAAAAGCCCCTTGGTTCTACTGCCAGGGATTTGAAGACTAACAAGGTCTGTCATATTCCACTCCAGCCTTTGCCTCCTCATTCAAGAGATACGACCTTTTAAAAATAGCTCTCTCAGAATAGCTGCTCTAGTCCTTTAACCGCTGAGTTGCCATTCCCTGCACTTTTCCTCATCCCACTACACTCTTCCTGTGTTGCAGAGACCAGAACTTCCCACAGTGCGCTCAGGATATGGGTGCACTAAGAGTCCGTGTAGTGGCAAAAACATGCTTTGCCACATGCCCAGTACCCTCTCTGGTAGTGCCCAGCAGTTTACTGGGCCCTTTTGGCTGATTTTGGGAAGCTCTCTGCAATGCCCTCATGGGCTTTCTCTGGAATTGTAATTGCCCATCACATAAGTATGATTTTATTTTCACTTCCTAACATTCATCTCTGCTTTTTTTGGGTGCTCAACACATCAACCTGTTTTTTTAAAAAAAACACCTTCTGCTATGTTTAAGAAGCCATCTAACTTCAAACTAGCGCTTAAAATGAAACACAAATACCAAAAATCAAGGAGAACTAACCTACCCTAGCAAACAAATATTGTACCCACAAAATCACATTCGGTTTCAATTTAAAACCCGTTTGGTTTTGGGTTTTTTTCTCTCTCTCTAGTTACATCAGTATTAACCTGCACAGTCCCCCATGTGTGTTGTATTTGCATGTTTGTGTATTGACAATATATGTTCATCCTCACTGCTCCCAGGACCTACAAACAGGAGCAGCAGCAACCTTCCGGATCTATTGAACCAGAACAGGAGGAATCCTGGATCTCTCAGATCATGGGACTCAGGTTCAAGAATGAAAATATGCACATATGAAAGGTCCAGAAGAAAAGACAAAAAAAAAAAAATGTAGAGAAGAACATCATGGGTGAAGAGCATAGATTTTTACGGCACAAAGATCCTAGCACACACGCATGAAGTTTCTGAGGGCATCCAGGATAGAAGAAAAAGGAACAAATGAAGACAAAAGCACAGCCTACACCCAGGAAATGAGACAAAAGGCTGAGAGTAGACTGCCTTATTGCCTAATGACTCACAGAGGTGAGTCAAGAAAGAAAGACTCAGGAAGGAAAGATGAAAGATCAAATTCATATTCAATTTCCAAAGAGTATTATTGTCACCAATCAAGAACAACCCAGTAGACATTATAGGTCCTCAAAACCCAGCATGCCTTCTCTTCTGTGACCTCACAGTAAATCCTGGCCAGACTCTCAGATACATGCATCTTAGTGCTAGTGAGTTGTAATTCATACATAGTTTAAAAGAAACAGGTTATTTATCCCCACTTTACTGGGAAAGACAACATTACTATTCTGAGTCCTTCCAGCAATCGACTACAAACAAAACAACAATCAACATGCTGAAATCAGCAGTGTTATCAGGAGCAACAAAAAGAAGAAATTAGCTAAAAAATGTGTCTACTACAAAGGCATAAAAATCCAACGCACTTTCAAGGTAGAGATTTCACATCAGCCAGAAAAGATAATGCTAATGTACTCTCTGTACACCTCTGTGCTGATCAGAGCTATTAAAGAGACACATTTATTCATTCAGCTCCCAAAAAACCCCCCAAAAAACTCACAGAACAAACTTCTCACCACACGTGGTAGTTACAATCTCTAGTCTAAAACAGACAGCAAAACACTCTGTATGCTGTTTCCAGCTGCCTGAAGGCTAAAACCACACACAGAGACTTAGCTGAAAATGCTGCTACCAATATAAACCAATTGTCTTTAATGATCATACATTTTTAGGTTTTTTCCTGCTTCATAAGCCTTGTCACATTCTCACAATAGTCAGGAGAGTGCTGAACAAATGAAGTAAAATTTCAAAAATATATTTGCCTTTATTGCTCTGTCTGTAAGAATCTGAAATTCCGAAGTAACACTTTAAAATAAAAATACAATGGGACTTCAACTCGCCCATAATTCTGCATTTTGTTAAGATTTAGCATAACAACTTTTCTCCCTCTAGATAACTACATATAAAAGAATGATTTATTGATTTTTTAGTTCTTGTACATATTTTTGTGTGTGTTTTATGTACTTGTTTATATTTACATTTTATACATTTTATATATAAAGTATACATATGTTATTTACTATATTTCATAACTTTGCTTTATATATATTAGTTAGCTTACATTTTCACTAGTATCAGTGCTTTGTGCTGCTCTAGCATCTTAAACCTCTTATGTCTCTGGCCAGCTAATCCAGGTTTATAGGTTTTTTGCACGCAATGCTTGCAAAGCACACAGACAATTTACCAGATTTACTGTTAAGTATGACTTTCCTCTGGAATCAAAGTGATTAACTAGATTGGAATCCCTCAATATTGTCTTAAAACTTCAAAGTAATAACAGATTTCTGCAAAAGAATTTCAGTCAATAAAATCTTAACCAGAAGAGAAAAGCTAGTTTAATTCAGTTCTGCCATATGAATGGTTCTACCAGTAGTCTTAATGCTTGATAAAATTTTACCCGATAGGAAATTTTACATTATGCGAAGTCTTGTCCTTCGTTCTCAAATGAAATACCTTGTTTATTTCATAAGTTCAAATAGCAGGTGAAATAGCTGTAAAACTACACAAGCAGTCTAACAAAGAGAAGTACTAACTTTTTTAGAGCACATTCCAACTCATTCTTTTCATTATCTGCTTCTTGGAGCTGGGAAAAAATTCTGACCAGGAACTCTTCAAAATTGGAAAGTAAATGAGGTTCGTCTTTTCTTAGCTGCAACCAAAGTTGCTTCACATCAGTCTCACTGAAAGAAAACATCATAAAGGATTCATTAAGAGAGAACATTTCCCAGGCTGCAGTAAATATCCTTAGCACCCTTAGTAGATGGAGGCTTCAGGGCAACACTAGTCAGAACACAAAACTTATTAAAAACAACTTAAACTGTGCCAGATTTGAAAAGGATGAGGGGGTGGGAAATTACGGAGATTGAATTTATTTTTTAAAAATGCATTGCAACACCTGGCCATTCCTGACTGCAGAATAGCACAGGAACTGCTTGTTTAGTGTGTGCTTTGCCGGACACTCCACCTAAACAGGAATGGGTAAGAAAGAAGACAGTATGCCCTGCCATCACTTCTATTAGAAGTAAAGAAGTTCCCACAGATCTAGAGGGAAGGGGGCAGTGGAAAAGCTAATCAAAACCCCTCCCTCATTAGAAATGAATGAGATTCAGACTCCTAAGTAACACAGGTATGTTTAAAAAATTGCATTTGTACCACATTCTGTCATTTTCGATATATTTTTCTTCCATGGTGATTCTGCTACAAAAAGCAGAACAAAACGTCTTGAAATTTTGATTTAAAGATTTACCAAGATAATGTTGTGTTTCCAAATCTGTTCAGCAGACACTGACAGCTCTATTGTGAATGATAATGGGTTTCTAATACTTTGCCAATATTCTCCTGAACCACTTTGTTTCTTCCTGACTCACTCTCCTCCATGAGCATTGCAATCCTGAACCTAGCCAGCAAAGAGTGCTGTATTTAAAGGACAAAATGAGAATAAGGATAGAAAAAGTGGGTGACTTTTCATATCTCTTCATAATGAAAGACTTTCAGGATGGCTGACAATGAACTGTTTCCTGGCAGTCAGGGGAAGAGATGGGCAGATGAGCACTTTTGTTGCATAGTAAGACTCACCAATGTATTTCTTAAATATTTGTATCACTTGTCTAGATTCTCTCCCATTTTTGCCCAATGCTTTTTTTGTTTGTTTGTTTGGGGTTTTTTTGGTGGGTTTTTTGTTTGTTTGTTTGGGTTTTTTTTGGTTTTTTTTTTTTGTTCTACAGTATTCATTGTAATTGACCAATGAATGTGAGGCCAGCACACAAAAAGCTCTTTGAGCAGGTTTTATGCTCCATGTTTCAGAGTGATCCATCCTCGCCTCAGAAGAAGTAGCATTACCAGAGCAATCACAATATGCAATTAGGTATGAAGACAAGAAAAAGCAGAAAAAGTGGAGAAATCTTCCCTACTTATGGCACACTCTAAACACAGCCCTTGCCAGAAATAGCAGTCAACATGCATTGATTGAAAATCAGTGACATCTGTGGATTATATGCTTGTAATTATCTATGTTCAGATCACATGGCAGAGATACATGTTTCATTTGCCTGGAGTACAACAGTTTTGCTCTTGGAAATTTGGTCAAACAGCATTTTATCACAACAGCAAGGAAATTAGTTTTTTAGAGAATCTCTGTGGTTTTGAGTAGCTTTTGTTCTTGCCATCATCTCGGATTCTATTAAAATCAAACCTTGAGGTGAATCATAAAAGGTCCTACAGCTGATGGCTATTGCTGTGAGAACTCACTCATCCAAAACCTTTGCAGCTCCAAGCCGATCCATGAGATTTGAGAACTGGAATTCTTCATCCTCATCACCAGTCATGGTCTCTTCATATCTAACTGGGCAGGCTGTTTCACCTTCTGATGGTTGCCCCATGTCATTTTTCAAAGCAATCTGCTCCAAAAGAAATTGGCCTAAGAATTAGAAATTACACACATTAGCATTTTCAGAAATTACTATAAGAAGCAATATCATACTCAACATACTAAAACCCAAATTTTGTGGTAAATAAACAAAAGGATGGGACATGCCAAGGGGATCCCTGAGTTCTATGGCTGGCTTTGTGCCCAGTTTAATGTCTAACCTTCAGTAAATCATCCACCTCAAAATTCACAGACAATAAAAAAATTAGTATCTCCAGGCAAAAACATAGAAGGACATAAATTGCAGTAACAACTCTTCATAAATGTTGTTTCTTTCTTGATAGGTTTAAACAGATTAGGAATCTAAAATATCAGTATTGATAAAATATATATTAAATAAAATCTAACATTCTTTTTAGTGCATGACCAAAGACACATATTCAATCCTACCTAAATTGCATACAGAGAGCTACATTTTATTAACAGTAGTTGTATGGTGAGGATGCAGAAGTGAAATTGTCATGTGAATAATCAATACATTTGTGCTCATTTGTCACAGACCAGATACATTCCATCAAATTCCAAATGCACCATCTATTTTAATCTGAACATCCACAAGTCAAAATTTTGGACCGGGTTGGGGGCTGGGCGATATTGTGATCTCTATTTATGCAGAGGATTTTTTTGTTATATTCTAAGTTCCAGTAGAGAAATTTCTATAGATCCAAAGAAACAAATACTGGTGTGGTTTTATGTTTTTATTAACTCCATCTTGCATCTTTTCTCATAGCACCCAACAGAGCATGCTGGCAACAGAATGGAGTATGTTGCAAAGAGGAGTTACAGTAAATTTCAGATTTGCCACCACTGGAGAAATAGAAACAGGACTCTCCCAGTTGAGAGAGTAATTGGTTTTATCCAGACACTACTCTGCCTGCTCAAGCAGTTTTTATCTATGAGAGCTTCTGCTTTTATCAGGAAAGCCAGCATCATCATCTAGCCAAACGTAGGACTAGCTGGCCTGGAAAATACCTGTCAATTCTGTGTAGCAGGTTAAGATGTACCATGCTTCACACTGTCTATCCTCATCTTTTACGTGGTGTGGTCCATGTCCTTTGTGTGCCTGTGTGGGTGTCTTTGGGGTACATGTTTAACTTCACTACCAGCTGAACCTGCAAACAGGAAAGCAGTGGCCACACCCACCTGGGCCTCTGGACTGGGCTCCAGCACCTGAGCAGGAGGAATCCCCAGGATCTGGAGCTGCTTGAGATGGCAGCCACTTACAACTTTCCATAATAAAGAGTTTTGGTTATGCAGGGACTGCTTATGGAAGTAATCTTATTTTAACTCATGAAAAGCAAAGCATCTATTATTCCATTTTTTAATAATGTCCAATTTCAGATTAGAGCATACCCTGTGAAGATACTTCATCTACCTCTACAATGGGAGAGGTGGGTGTCCTGGCTTAGGGCAACAATTTTGGAAGAAAAACCTCTAAAGGGGATTTATCTAGAAAAAGAAATTCAAGTGGACATGAGGACATTGGGACGTGACAGAACTAGGGTTTCAAACTCCTGATGAAAATACAAATGAAGGTCCTGTTTGTTGGACCTGTAGATATTAACTAAATTGAGATTTACTGTTACAATTCAAGCCTAGATGAGATTCAGTTTTCTAGAGAAAAATGCTTAAACCTTAGCCAGAAGAGCTAAAATTAGGTACAAAATTGATTCTGCATAAACAATCAAGCACAGTCTAACTAACATTGTCATCTTATCTGGAATGTCACATCTGAGGAGAAAACCACGCTGTGACAGAGAATATGACAGTAAGAGTGCTGTTGAAAAAGAGGCAGTTACAAAGAACTTATCAGATCATATCTTACAGAAGTAATAAGTGCCTCATCCTGTTTTGTTTTGAAATGAATTACCACCACTTGAAGAATTAATTCATTGTAAAAAGCATTCCTATAGCTCTAAGGACAGTGGTGTTAACATACTCCTAGCATTGTCTTACATTAAGATTAGAGATAATTTTAATTATCTTTCATGTCCTATTACCTAATAGGAAATAACACACAAGACTCCCCAACCCCCTTGCCCAAAGGAAACCTTCAATAAATTGTGCATAGATTTACTCAACAGCTTAAAACAGGTGTGATTCAGATAATTACATCATTTTTTCATATTGCATCATGGCTTGCCATTTTACACAGAAGAAAAAGACCCAGGAGCCTTATGTCTATTTATTCATATATTTTGATCACTTCTTCCTTTGCTACATATATCTGCTATATTTAGGGAACAGTCTGGCTCCCTGTGTGCATTATTAAGTGTCCTATTAAGACAAAGTTCCTCTTGATTCATGTGGAGAGTACAGAACATGAATAAAGCTCAAAAGAGGAGACATGCTTTCCAAAACTCACTGAATCCTGTGATGAACTCCTTTGGGGTAAGTGAGCCATTGCCATCAGCATCCAATGTAACAAAAACTTTTTCAAGTTCTTCCAGGCTAAGAGGTAACTCAGGATGCAGTCTCTGTAATGACAAAACATGCAGCAACTTTATCCATTACTAGAGGATAAGAGGAAGACTGGGTTCCACAAAGCATCCATGGTACAGCAGGATAGGTCCTTTGCTTCCCCGAATGAAAATCCAACTACAGAGCAAAACCAGATCAAGTGAGGGACATTTGCTTTAATGACTTATTTGTCTTTATCAATCCTTTAAGACAACACAAGGAGAACAACTGCCTGGTGCCACAAATTCCAATCACACAGGGAGTCTCAGCCTCCTGGTGAAATGGCTTGATTATCTTGGTGAAATGCCTTGGTTATGAGGCTACAAAACTTGGCAGCAGAATTGTACAACTAGTTCCTTCCACGCCATAAAGTCAAGCAAGAGACTCTCTAGATGACTACATTATAGAGAATATACTGTCCTAATTCAAGCTGATTCAAAAAGTGTACATGAATAAATAAGCAAATAAAACAAAGCTAAGAAAGCTGCATAGTCTAAGGACAAAACCTGTAGCTCCCACAATGAGTTAAATGGAGTTCACCACTGTCTACTTCTGAAATGCACCATGTTCACACCAAAAAAAGACATAGCTGCATAAAACCAGCTACACAAATATCACATATTTTTTCCTGATAATCTAAAGACATAAAAGAAAAGAACTCTATAAAACTGATCCTAATGGTTTTACTCTAATTCTTTTAACAGTGTAGACGGATTCCCAGAAACAGGAGGAAACTGGAGTGGTAAGCAACCCCAATAACCAGCATTTCCACTGGGAGACAGGACTAGGAAAATTAAAACCTTTCCTCAGCTTGAGAAGCAATATAAATGCACACTAGTTCAGTCCTCTGCTTTATTAATTAACATTTTAATCCCCCCCAATTCCAGTTGTATATACAACATACTAAAACTGCAAGGTAGAAGGTTGATAAAGTTCATTAGACTAAAAGTGCTGATCTGTTCCACTGTGGGGGAGGGATTTAGGTCCAAAAAATGTTTCTCCTGCAATCCAAAACAGCAGAAACCACTGTTCAATCTTCTAAGCCATATAGGCAAGGAAAGAATTGGCTGAGTGCATTAACCAGGAGTTTCCTGGTTGCCACAAAGAGTTTAGAGTATGCTTTATGAACTGTATGGATAACAGTGTTAAAAAGAATTCCAAGGTGGCCCTGAGAAGTAAAAGCAACAGAGCTGCTAAAGCACAGAACTATCTGGAATAGTCACAAAGGGATTTCTGAGCAGGATTAGTTGTGTATTGCTGCCTGCTTCCAAAAACAAAACCTAGGAAAACTTGATGTATACTCCATTTAAATTACTTATTTCATCAGTGTCTTCAGTTTCTCACTTAAACACACCCATCTTCCCAAAGTTTGGATTTCAGTCTCTAAGATCTAAAGGGAAACCTTTTTAAATCAGCTTCTCCTGTAAAATTCTTACAGACAACACCACACTGATGACAGAGAAGGTGCTTCAAACAAATTACTCTTTTTGCATTCAGCAAAACAGAAACTGCACTCTTACCACCAGATCTTTGGGACCTGCTGAAGGAGCACCCAGTTTGACCATGCCAAAAACACAGACCCAGCTGCTATTCCAGTGCAATGGCCTGGAGGTCTTGCTGCAAACCTGACTGACAAATATGGGCTTCTCCAACCTCAGCTGCAGTGCCCTAATGCAGCATCCAAATTCGGATAAGAATTACACTAAATTTACAGTAGAAAACACCACAATTACTTGCCTTTTCTTAGGGGAAAAAAAAAAAAGGTATGAAAATAGGAGATTCTAAGCAATGTACCAACATTTTGCACCATTAAATTCCCTCCAGATAATTTGCAGACTTTTATGAGCTAGGACACACTTACTTAGACTAAGTCAATGTTTTCCCAACCTCTTGGGGTTTTTTCTTAATAAAAAAATGTGGGTGGTTTGTGGCTAGGAAAGCAAAATGTTACTGGTCTCACGGTTGTGTTTTTGTTTATTTCCTCATTTCAAGCTTACTGTAAAGATACATAGGCCCTTTCAATATGAGGCTCTTAAGTTTTTTTAAAAAAAAGAAAAAAAAACATATTCAGAGATACTATTGGAGCTCCAAAAGAAGCTATCTGCACTGCCACCAATTGTGCTCTGTGGTTTCATGACATCTGTGCTCAATTCTCCTAAAATACCAAGCTTTTACTCAGCTAAATACAAGGACAGAGGTCAAATAGCTAAGAGCAACATCTGAACCCAATCCTCTCATGTACATTAGAACAAAACATTTTACAGCACTAATTCTCATTATTCATTATAACCTCAAGGACCAACAGATGAAACTGTGGTTTCAAGTCAAAGGTCGAATTTTCTTTCTTGCAATTTTAGAAAATCTTTTGGTTGGTTTGAAAGTTGGGTACATTTCATATTTGGAAACAGAATGAAAAATTCTTTTAAAATTCAGCTTTTAACATCCTCTCACAATAAACAACATCATATAATCAAGGAGGAGTAAATCTTTAGTGTAGTAACTGTTACAGACACAAGAGAAAACACGGCAAGATTTGTTCCATCAAAATTAATTGAATTTCAGATACTTAGCACTCTGTTGAAATCATGCCTTGTATCCCATGACTAAAGATTTAAAAGCTTAGCATTAGCATCCTATATTTGAAGCAAAGCTTCAGGAATGACAAGCAGTACAGACCTACCAAACACAGCACAATGCAAAAGTGATCCACACTTAGTACCTTTTAAGGAAAAAACTGATTTATTTAATTGAATTTTGTTTTTCTTATAGGGAACAAACATCATGAAAAATGCAGGAAATAAAATCAAGTATAAAGAAAGACCATCTCAAATGTCCTGAGCACCTTTATTTCTGTAATAAAGAACTTACATACATAGACGAAGTTTTCAGTTATAGTAAACAAACATGATGAAATAGAAGAATAAAACAGAACTTTATTTGTTCTTTGCAACTATTTCTGCTGCATCTTTTGCAACATCTGTTTTAGAACCTGAAGTATAAATTTAGCAGCACTAAGCATAAACCTAGAATCAAACAGAATCAAATCATTTTACATTCCTTGCAAAAAACAGGTATTAAAACTTTTTATATACATACACATAAATATATGGTCTTTTCCATTAGGTAAAAATCTATGCCATTCAGCTTTTAGAAAGATTGTAAAACTAATCCATTAAACTGTCTGTGGCTTTGGATTTACCAAACACTACCACTGGCAATATGTTTGGTTTTTTGAATTCAATTACTTATCAGTGAGATAATGCAGATTGGCAAAGCCTACAGAGAGCAAGCATCCGCATTCCTCTCTTTTCAACTTTGCTTAATTAACAGAGGTCATCAGAAAACTCAGCAACACACAGCTGCAAAGAAAGCTCTTGAGAGATAGCAAACTGAGCAGTTTACTTGGGAGGGTTTTGCTTTTCCAAAATAGGTACTTAAAGTTGTTTCGACTGTGTTTTCATACATACAGACATCTTTGTTTCTGAGGACAGGGCAAGTTTCTAAATTTTCTATTAGATGCTTTCTTTAATTGTAGATCATGATGAATTTGTTCTGCTCCTGCTCCCCAATTCTGTTTCATCCATAAACACTGAAGTAGAAATGGATTAACACAAATTATGCTTTGCATGTCAAGCATGAGTACATTGCTGTTCTCTGCCACATACTGGTTCAAATCATCTTATCACTTCTGCAATGTGCCACAATCACATTTTCAAAAGCTTTTGTTATATATAGCTGCTTTTTCTCATCAGAATATTCAGCAAATCTGATTTTGGGCCCTCAAACAAATTAAGCACAATTTCCTAAGACTGCTGCCAACACTGAATCATACTAAAAATATTGTTCCTCTGTACTTTCTACATATAGATATATGATCCAGCTGAGAGTTCACCATTGTCTGACAGTGAAGCCACAGTGAAAGGCTTTATTTACACAATTTTGCTGAAAAAAGGATAAAATTGGCAGACTAAATACACCCCTGACACTGTGGGATCACAAAGCAATGAATTTAATGGTGTTTCAATGTTCTCAACAAGAATAGAATTGAATTCCTGAGGCTTTTTTTTAAACCTAATTTACTTTGATTTTCCACTTTTTTGTTGCTTTGTCTGTAAGGAAAAAATGCAAGCATTATGTAAGACTTCAAAGATATTATTTTAAATCCCACATATCTTTTTAAAATTATGAGGAGGGTGTTAACATCTTTAAATTAATCAGTCTCAACTCAAGCTTTAGGAGCTTCTCTCATTGTGCATTTCACACAACCAATTTTGTTTTACCTGCATGTCTTGACGAGTGACGAAGCCTTTGCCTTCCAGATCACAAATCTGAAAGAATTCTTGTGCTTTTCCCAGCACAGTTAGGTCTGGGTCTTGTTCTCCAGTCCCGCTCCTCTCTGCATCTCCTGTTTGCACAGGACTGGGGTAGTCTCCTTTTATTCTGTCCATGGCAACAAACTCAGCTCAGGAATATCCTGGGATGCTGCTATCCCATTTACCCATAAATTCTGATCTGAAACCTGTGCCTGGAAAAAAGTAAGGAAAAAAGCAAATCAGACCCTCTTAATGATGCTTTCCACAATCTCTTAGTGACCATCTCTTTAATTAGGCACCAAAGCTTAGAAGAAGAAAAAGCTTTTTGAAAACTCTTACCTTGATGGGCTGCACTAAAGACATTGCAAATGGGATGATGAACAAGGAAGGGGGAGTCTGAGGGAAGGAGAAGACAAAACTAGCTCTGAAATGGAATCTCCAAGCAAGATCAGACAGTTTGACAAGAAATATGGACAATCAATCAACATGAACAAGAAAACACAAATACAGGTAAAGGCAAGAGTAACTTAAGTCACTACAACTTCATATATTTGTCTAGAATTTGTTCTTCTTATCTAAGTAGGTGTGCCTAAAGTAGACACAAATTTGTCTGAAAATTTTTAACAAAACAAATAATTTTTTAAGGCATTTCACTAATATGAGAACATATAGCCTGATTCTGATCCAGTATGACTGGCACAATCTGGAACAACACAAAGGCCAGTGAATATTGTTTAAATACGGGACTTATGTTGTCTGCAGAGCAAAGACCTCAGCACTGCATGGATGTGAAGGTAGAATATGAGGAAACAAGACCTTAGGCTTGTCTCTGCAGCTTCTTAAAGTGAAAAGATTCTGATCACATAGAGCTACTCAGCCTGTTCTACTCTATGCTTAAGTTCAAACCTGGCACTCTTGGAACATCTTCTAAGCATCTTCTAAGATGTGTTCACCTACACAGAACCCACACAGCTTGCTTTTTTTTTTTGCTTTTTTTTTTTTTTTTTTTTTTTTTTTTTTCTTTTTTTATTTCAACAATTTTTCAGAAGGCCACAACTTCAGGAACCGGCCAAGCTAACCAAGATAATAAGTGCAGCTAATGCCTGCCTCGGCACATTCCATTAGACTTCCTTAGGAAAAAAAGAAAAGCCATGCAAGGAATAAATATCCCACTGCAAGTAAAAGAACAGAAATACAAAACCAGATTAAAACTGGTGGAACAAAACAGCACTATATACACTTTGATAAAGTTGTTTGCTGTTAGCAAACAGTACAATTCAGCAAATATCACCATGCTTCCTAAATATTTCCATACACAAAATGAAATTACATGCATCATGAGAGCCTCACCTTCTTGTACTGTGCCCCACCTTTTATACACATCGTAAAAACTTGCTACACAGCAAATGTCTTCAATACAGCAGAAAATTAAATTAGAGCATCTGCAAAAATTCTTAATCCTTATGGCAGCTTCTAAAGCTGATAGAGTTCACCATAATTCCTACAGTGTCCTGATACTTTGCAAATGCTGGTAATAACATGAAAGATTAAAACTGCAATTTGTCCCACATTACTGAATAACCACTCAGTAATTACCTTAAAGCCAGTTTCAAATAACACAGGTAGTTCCATTCACTCATCCATCTCCTTTAGAAAATGAATGGCTTACAAAATCAATTCCATTAAGACCTCTGTTTTCCATTGTTTTATCTACAAACAACTTCACTATGCAAAATAGGTCATATTTTATATACCTGATGCAAACAAGCATGGCTCCAAATACTAAACAAGGATGTGTGATTCACGAGGCTTAAGTCCATTAATCATGAGGCAAATTTTGGATGGATCTGCAAAAGGCAGGTCACTGTTAATATTCCAAAAGGCATTTCCATAATTTCCAATCAGGTCTACTGCAAATCACCAAACTCTAGAAGTAAAGAGCAATGCTGAGCCACAGATTTCACAAGTCGTGAAGTGTGACAACCCTGCTCTCCCTAACTGTGATAGTTAAAAACCTAGAGAGCAGTGCTGCCTGACCTCATATCTCTTCTGTTTTTAGGTTTCAGTGAAATATTTTTCTTAGCATGTGTCTACAGGTACAAATTTTCTGTAGCACACTTCAAAACATATCATCAGCTGAAAAATATCATAAGCTTATTTAATACCAAGGTCACCTTGGATTTATCCAAACACTGTTATGAGAGAGAACACATCTTGCAAACACTACAAAATATAAAATAGATTGCATACTTTTACTACAAGAAATATTTATTTCCTACAACCGAATGTTAAAATAACCCACAGCTGCAGTGTTGCATGCCTGACACATGAAGAGGGACCTCGTCAGAAATAACTTAGTGTCAGTGTTAGTTATCAGAGTTAGTTATTCAGCACTGTGCTGAAAAGCTCCTAAAGCTAAAATGCATCACCACAAGGAAGTCATTCTGTTCCCAACTGCTCTGCCCTGTTTTTGAACAAGTGTTCATCCAGTTAGACAGTGAAATCTGTTGTAGAATCCTTTCAATTTCAACTGGAAAGTTATCGTTTATTTAATTTAATTAAGCCCAAGTGGCCCATCAAGGAAGAATCAAAAAAAGCAGGACCTACAGAGAATGACAGAGGCATGGGACTGCTAAGACCAAAGAGAGCACAATAACCAAGCTCAAGTACATAGAAGTTTTCTAGGTACGGGATTGGAGAAAAATGCTCCCTATGCCCATAATACAATCCACAAGAAGCAAACATGTCAGACAAGCCAGACATGAAAACCCACCCAAGGATAAAGAAGGTGGAGCACTGAACCCCTGGCTGCAAAGTTCTGCCATCATGGAAGAACAAACCAAACACAAATCTGCAAATAATGGCAGAGGAGATGACTAGATCAGTGGACTTCAGTGTTACTTCTAGCCATCTAAAAGAAGATTTTATGACCATCTAATGTAAAAATTCAGATACCACACTTAAAACAACTAGCAGAGATAAAAAGTTGTGTGCTCAAGAGACTAAGACAATTAACCTTTAAGCTCTCATGAAAGCATATAAAGCTTGGCCTAACCATATGGACACCTAGACACAACTGGATGAAAAAAAAGGGGACATTGATTTCTCCAGTTTTGGCTTTTCAAGTAAAAACGTGCAAGTCAGAAAATCTTGTGATGAAATGTATCATCAAAGCCTCTTCCACACAGCCTGAATTCACTTCTCTCACGATGTACATGATCTCTCATGTCTCTTCATCTTAGGAGATTGTACACCATGGAGTGCGTGTGAGGAGTTTAACTCTGGAGGGGGAGGTCTGAGGCAGGCTGGAGTTCCTGTGAGGGACCACAAGAAGGTAATCTGAAAGTGTCATTAAAATAATTTCAGGGGAGTAGCAAAGGCAGAGACAAAAGAAGAATCCTACATCCACTGGCCTGTAAAAGGAAAAACTAAGTTATGTAGAAATTCCTTTAGTGCAAGTAGGTGTGTGTGGGAGAACCAAATTCTGTTTAGAATCAGTCTTGACAGACTGCGTAGATTCACTCTTAACAGAAACTCTCCAGCCAGACCCGATTAGCTTTCAAAGATTAAAGGAACCATTACGATCACCTACTTTGCTATCTGCAAGCTTAAAGCTTTATTTATACCACAACAAGGCTTTAACAATTACTTACAATTTATTTCAAGGTAAGGGAGCTCAGCAGAAGTCAAGAAGGAAAAAGACCTGGGAGAAGATATTGCGTGTTATACATACACCAAAGTCATGTAAATGGAATTTCTCCTTTTCAGAAGATTACTGGTTAAGGAAAACAAACAAAGAAACAAACAAAAAAGAAAAACAAACCAAACCAACCACCAAAAAAAAACCCACCTTAAATCTAAAGAAGAAGGATAAAAATCCAGATTAAATATCAGAAGCAGTGTCTCAACAATATTAACTGTGAAACAGGAGAAAAACAGAAAATACGCTTGAAGTGATTAAGCATTAAGGATTCCAAAACACACAGCCAAAGACTTTGGACAGAGACCACTTACTCCCCACTGGGCATTTGTCCCAAGATGAATCCACAAATACATATGTTGGAAAAAACCCAAACTATGCCAATTCTGTGCACTATGATGCAGAATTTCAACTCTGACTGGTGAACATATCTTCATTAAACTTTTATTTTTAACATTTGCATCCAAGCAACTAGTCTTCACTGGGCTTGTAAGAAAATTTTCTTCTCCCAAAGGCCAGCTTCCCCAGAGGAAGAAGAAGACAAAAGATCTCCTGCCTGTCTTCTTGCTGGCTTCTACAGACGTAGCAAATAAAACTATCCATGTATTAAAATTCAGATGCCCAGGGTAAGCAGGCATATTCATTTATTCACCATCCTGCTCTTCAATATGAAAACACTAATGAAAAACAACCAACAGGATGTTCATTGCCTAAATCTTAGCAGTTCTTAGGGGTCCATACTAAAAAGGCAGGATTAAATTAAAATGGATCTGCTAAGTGCTGCTAGGATCCTTGAGAAGTAAAGCTACTCTAGGTAATCATTTTAACAGAAATACATCTTTTCCTCTTGCTTCATTGCTTTGGATGCTTCCTTTTTAATGCATTTAAGAAGTCAAAAGCTAAGAGCTGCCTGAAAATGCAAACTTCTTATGAAGGAACACTGAATTTAGGGCCAGCCATCATCATGAAAATCACAGTTGCAGAATAATCGCAAGAACTGAGAGCACCCTGCCTGTAGTCCATGCAAGCTTAAGGACTCCTTGTCTCCTCTCCGTCTCCTCTCCCTCCTTTTGTTCTTTCTGCCTTATTCCAGAAAACCAGCTCCAAGAAGAACTCTTCTGCCCACCTCTTGTTCCTCACCTGCCTGCTGGTCGCACGAACCTTGTGTCTTCAGAAACTGCTTTCCTATGCAACATCTGAGCAGGATGGTGGTACAAGTGTACATGAGTATCTGAGTGGGTGTTTTCCTCACTAAATCTGTCTTTATCTCTCTAAATTACCAATAAATCGTTACTGCATACAAATACAACTCGGCCAGTTACCTATTTTGGGCTAAAATTCTGGCTAACATCTGTGGCTGCAGCATGAGGTTCTAGAAATGTCTGCTTGTAAACTGGACAGACATTAGCACCTACAGAACTTGTATTAGAACTATTCCAGAACTATGGGGAACTATTCTACCATTATTTTGACTTATTTCTAAAGCATCATTTGTTAATTCAGGAATGTAAAAACCATTGTTAAGAAGGAGCATCTTCTTACAACATATGCAACACATTCCAAACGTAGTGAAGTCAAAACTGGGCTGAGTCCATCCGACTGCAAAGAATCACAGAACCATTTATGTTGGAAAAAGCTTCTAAACACAATTTATTGTGCTGCATTGTTCCAAGTACTGAAATTAAATGTGATTAACAATATTGATAACGGCACTGTATTAGTAAGTGGTGTAACATGACGTTCTGGTAGGAGATATTGCCAGTTCACATGAGCTGTTCCATTTGTAGACAAATTATTTGCACTGGAAACCCCCTCCCCGTGAAGTAAAGATCTGTAAAAAGTTTAAGCTAAACAGTATATACCCCTTTTAATTGTCTTATCTTTCAGATTTTCCTAATGACTCACTGCTAAACAGAGCTACTTTCAGCTGGTGAAATCAGGTTGACAAGAACATCTTTAAAGTACACCATTTTCACAAAAAAATCCTTGAAATATTCTGCCTCCTCCAAAAGCCCTTGCTAAAAATGTAACTTCTGAAAAAAAAAATCAAAACCTTTTATCTTCCTGAAAGCCAACAACAATTTGGCTTGAAGTCTAAAATACACTGTCTATTTCTAGTTTTTCAAGGACTGTTACATCTTTAACTTAAGTCAAAGGGTTTTGAGATGCAAATTAAATATTGTCTTCAAATAAGAATAATTTTTCATGGAAAAATTTTTCATATAAAATTTCAGCCTACTCTGCCATGGACCTTAGAGGACCCAAGTCAATGCAGATTCCACTAGAAGACAGAGAGACATATTCCAAGTGTTTCCTTAGTTATTTGGCACCTGGTTTGAAGCCAGGTTGGCACGAATTATTGTCTTCAAAACTTTCAGAATTTCTAAAACTACAAACTTGCTCTTGGAAAATATCTTCACTTGAGTCAGTGGAACAGGTTTTATGGGGCAAAAGCATGTCAGTGAAGCACAGGAATATTTAGTTTGCTAGTCCACTGCTCTTCCACGGCAAAAAGTAATGGTAAAATATGATACCAAAAGACTCATATTTTCCTATATGTGGAACAAGATAACCTTCATGCTATCTGCTCCACACAGCTAACTTCCAAGGCCTTGGAAACACATAAACAAATCCACTTATCTTTGTTTGATTAGGAGGCTTGGTGTACTTCATCCTGTTCAGTTCTACGAAAAAAGGTCTTGCTATGCAAACAATTAAAAATGCATCATTACAGATTCTTAATTGGATTTTAATTCACTACTGCCTTTGAATAGAGATACAACTTCCCCTTTCTCTGTGATCAAGTTACTCAGAAAGTTATCTTTACAATTGTGCAAGATCCCTGACTTCATTTATGCTGCTCTTCAGTTAATGGAAGTTCCCCAGCAAGACCCTTCACTTTCCTTGACATCCCATCTGTGAGACTAAGGAATAAGATGGGTCCAAAAATCTTTAAACTCAGTTTCAACCAGACACAGACATCCTGGTGCTTCTGCATGGATTAGGTCATGAACAGTGGAATCAATTATGTTTTTATATCAGGTTTAACTTGAACTGACTAAATTTGTATTTTTTAACATGAGAAATAAAACCCTATAGATGTGCTATTCCCAACTTACATGTTGGGACGATATGTTCATACATATTTAGACTGCAAATTAGCCAAGAATGGAGAGGGAATCAGGGAAGACCACTATACCCTTTACTCCTCCTAAAAAATCATGATTGGATATCATTTGTCAATGAACAGAAACGGGAGAAAAGAGAGACCTGTTAGAAGCAGCACATTCATCCTGTGGTCTGAAGAAACCACAAACAAAGCTTGTAGAGTGGTGCTCTTTAGTGCATTTATTTCTGCTGCTTCTTTTACTGTTATCTTCCAGTCCACCACAAGATAAGAGGAAAGGGTGATGGTGGGGGCAGAGATGGTTCACAAGGAACCAAACATATCTCATTCATTTCAGCAGTGGTGAACTTAAGTCTCTGAGAGCTGGCAGACCATGAGACTGTAAAGTATTACTGCCCTAAATCTCGTTTGCTACTTAATCCATTCACAGAAATGTATCTTCCTTTTTGTACTTCACACTCTGTCTTTTGATTTCTTTTCTCAATTTCATGAAAGATGAGAATCTAGTTTAGAGAAGACCAACATTTAATTTTCATCCTTGTACTTTTGGGTGTAATGGTTCCCTTTTGATCTGTGCAATTACTGAAGCTCAAATATGGGGACCAGAGTTCTTAGAACAACCCACAGAAAACCAATAGATTTTTACCCATGCATCAGAATAATTTACTTATTCTAAAAAGAAAAGCGAAACTAAACTGAAAACTACTGTTGAAAACCACAAAGTTGCAACTAAGAAAACAGAAGAGCACATTAAATTAGCCAATGTGTTCTAGAGGGATTTGACCATTCTCCCAATTGTGACACTACCCACGTTTCACTACATGCAGTAATAATCTGTTCTACTGGGGTATATTAAGAAATCTATTATCCTGCTAGCAGCACGTTTCTTTCATAACTGTCATTTACAGTCATCATAAACCTTCAGTATCAAGAAAGACAGAAAACTAAATCAGAGATCACGTAAGTGCTACAGCAGAGTAAGAGTGACACCAAACTATTGCAGGGGGACACAGGAATCATTTCTACAACCACCAGGAACAGCACTGCCTTCTTCAATAAGCATTTGGTGGTCCGAAGGCAGCCACCAGCCACAAACTCAATCATCCTCCGTATCTGCAGGGAAGCGAAAACCAGCGGGGCAGCTCCTGGGGTGGCCGGGCCATCCAGGGATTTCTCTCTGACGGCGTCGGCACGAAGCTACACGAGGCACGGCGGGGGCGCCAGCACAGCCACCGCCCGCCGCCGCCACTTTCGGGCACCCCCTTCGGGCACCATTCCGCGTGTGGGAGGAGTCACGACAGCCGCACCCCGGCACTGAGCTGTCGCTCCCCACGCCAGCCCCGGCCCCACGGCGGAGTTGGCTCCACCGCCGTGCGGGCGTTCGCGCCGCGGCCAGCGCTGCGGGGGCTGCACCAGCCTGCTGGCGGCCGCCTCCAGCCACCTTCCTGCCACCTTCCTGCCACCTTCCAGCCTGGCAGCGAGCGGAGGGAGGTCCATGGGCAGCCCCCCGCCCCGCCACCCTGCCTGGCCGCCGCTCCCCTCGGGGCCAGAGCGCGTTCGGTGCCGGGTGCCGGCCCCGCCGGGCCCCGCCGGGCCCTGTGCCCGCGGGCCGCGCAGGAAGCGCGGCTTGCGACACGGCGGGGCTCGCTGGGGACACCGGGGCTCTCTCTGCAGGGCACGGCGGAGCGGCGGCCGCGGGTGCCTCCCCGCCGGGAGAGCGGTCCGGCCGGGCTCGGACCTCGGCGTGCCCCGCTCGGGCCGCGGTGCCGCCCGCACTCACCTGCCGCAGGCGCCGGCCCCTGGGGCTGGCCCGGCCGGCGCTCCCCGGGCTGGAAGCGAGACCGCGGAAAGGCTGAAACCACTTTCCTAACTTTGTTTTGAACACGGGTGACATAATCGGGCGAGGCGGGCTGTGGCCCAGGGGCGGGACGGCCGGCCTGGCCTCTCTCCCTCCCTCCCTCTCTACCTGCAGCCGGAGCCCGGTTGCCCCGCCCGGTCTCACCTCACCTCGGGCGGGAGCGACTCGCCCTCGGCGAGATCGGAGAGCCAGGGGAAGGTGAGGGGGGTGAACCTTCCCTAAGCCGGTCAGGGCAGGAGGGTTTGGAAGGGCTCCGGAACGCTCATCCACAGCAAGGTCCTAAGGCGGTGACCAGTCCAAATGGACCTATTAGGATCTCCCCACCTTGTCATCTCAAACTCTGCAAGTTCTATTTGCAGGAGGTGGCCGTGGGAGACAGAATTGGTTCACATTTGATTCAAAGATTTCACTTAGCCCAAAGTAAATTTTGAAAAACGCCCACTTCTGGGATCAGATTTTCCAAGCAGTCCCACAAGAAGAGAAAAAACTTTGACATAATTCCCATCACTGTAAGGTCTCCCAAGTGCAGAAGAGCTTCTAGGGCACAGTGTCCAAGAAGGCTTCACCTCCCTCTTCTTGATCAGATGATTTGGTTGCAGACACATCTGTGACATGAACTGCACTGGTCTGTTCTCATGTCCTTATCCACACTGTCCTTGGGTTCAACAGCTGTCCCAAGGTAAAGCTTCACGCACCCAAGGCACTCCTTTCCACACCATTAAAGCCCTCTTCCTTGCCTTCCCAATCCATCTTTACCGAACAGCCTGAAACCCTTCAGGCTTATCTCCCTAAAGTCAGCTACAATCCCAGACCTCTGGTAAACTGCAAATCTTGCAGCTACAAGGGGGAATGTGAGGAAGACCAGCAGGTAGTCTGCCAAATATAGGCACATACATAAGCCTGATAAAATTACTTACAAAGCACTACAAGTAATCATTTAATACAGTTATTGAACGTTGAGTTGATTATGTGCTTTTAACTAGGATGGATTCCACAAAGGGAAGTATTACTTCCCTCATTACAGTGATTGACTGTAGGCTTGAACAAGGCAAGCTTGAGTGCGGATTTACCATGCAGTAAAGTGCTACTTGACAGTTACTGCTCACATCCATGCTCTGCGAGAAAGGTAAATATTTGAAACTTGCTTACCACAGCAGCTGCCTTGTATGTACTGTGGGTGAAAACAGGCACACAGGTACTTAGCATGAAATCATCAGCCTGCTAAATACTATAATACTCTGCACAAACTGTTTTGACTCAGCCTAACTTTTCTATTTAACCTTTTCCTAAGCAGGTAAATGTGGGTAAAAGACAGAATTGCCTTTCTTTTAAAGGTGTAGACAATCTTACAAGACTCTTTCAGAGAAAAGAAGGCACACTATCAGCCACAAAGTACAAGACATAATACAAAAGCTTGTGAAGAAACTGAAGACAGTATATAGAAAGTTTCAGAACAGCAGAAAATTTGTGACATGCATGGGGAAAACAGCTCACTGAAATAGCATTTGCAGACTTAGTGGTAACTTTGTGTATTAAGACTCCAGGGAATACATCTTAAAATTGAAGACTGTTTAGGTATCTTGTTGCAACCAGTCATTCCATTTTCTTCCCTACCAGTCAGTATGAGGCAGTTTAGACTTTTCAGTTTCTGTAAGAAAATTGTGGGGCTTACTAAGCAATAGTAGAAGAGCTGGTCAATGACATTTTCTAGGTCTTGTCTGAGCAGCTAATGCTGTTCTTATATATATATATCTGTGAATACTTTGGAGTGTAGCCTTAGAGAGCCAGGTAGAAATGGTCTATTGCTCTCTCTCGTATTTTTTATTATCTCTCATAGCAAATCATTATGGATTGTGTTGCACTCATGTACTGCTGTGATTTCTTTCAGCAGTTTCTGATCATACACCTTTGAATGCATTTAATTCCCTAGCTGGTAGACACAAAGACCCTAATGGTCTTGAGCAGCCACCGTTTGTTCTTTGTGAACAGCCAGAATCAAATTCATTACCTTATCTCTCTCCTGAAATAAGTGGATTGAAAAGCAGTAAACTCGTATACTGTGATGTCAGAGACTGTGACGCTAACTGCAAAGAGAAAAAATAGCCCGAGAATAAATGTGCACAGGCATGAATCTACTTCTTAACACAGACTGCATTTCAACGTAAATTACAGTGCTAAATGGAATACTTGAAAGAATTAAACCCTTTTATATGGGTGTAAAATTGTCCTCTATGAAATCTAGACATTAACTCACTTGATTTTCTTTGAGGACTAAAAGCAGGAGATTTTGAAAAATAGTGGTGTGCAAAACATATTGTCAGGAGCTAGGATCCTTCTGACTGCTATGTTTAATGTACAGTGAGTTAGAAACTGGATGACAGTTTCTACCACTGGGTTATACAAATGCCAGAACTACAAACAGAAACATGTGGTAGGCAGAAGACAGCTTGCAGCTCTTAAATCAGGAAATGCCAAGTGCAATATAAAAATAAAACCACCACCCTTTAAATAAAACAGGCTGTATTTCACAGTTTATTCAGGGTGATGTGTGTTTATTTCAGTCTGCAAAGCCATCATACTGCAGGGATGCAAGGGGTCATTTTTTTTTGCATTTAGGCTGTCAGTAGCAGGCCTATTTTGTCTTTCCACTCTAATGCAGCTTTTAATTGCCTATGAAATTGCACCACCCTGAGGGAATTTCATACTAACATTCAAAATCGTGTTTTCCTTCTTTATGCTCAAGGATCAGAGGAAAAGTTACAAAACTGGAGTCATAAACATGCTGCAAGAAATTTGCAGATTTACAGTAAACTATACCAGAAACTTACAGCAAAATGGAAGTTGCATTAAGTGACAGGTAGAAAACTGGAGGTATTCCAGCTTGATCAGCTCTAGAGTAATCTTGCTTGACACAGTAAAGGAGATACACATCAGACTTCATGCTCACATCACCTGCAGTGCAGTATGAATTTGATTGGGCTGCACTACAAAACAATAAATGCAAGACTTTTCTAAAAATCAAGGTTTAATTACAGAATTAATCTGGCTGTCATCCATTTCAACCAGCCTGTTGCTCACAGCAGAGGCAGGTTGTCCAGGGCCTTGTCCAACTGGAATCTGAATATTTCCAAAGATGGAGACTCCACAACAACCATGGACAATCTGTTCTGTTGCTTGACATTACACACAGTAAAAACTTTTTTTTTTTATATTTAGGTGGAGTTTCCTGTATTTTAATTTGTGTCCACTGCCTCTTGTCCTTCCACTTTGCAGTATTCAGAACAGACTGCCTTTGTCTTCTTTATAACCTCCAACCACGTATTTATATACATTGGTAAAACTCCCTCGCAGGCCTTCGTTCCTTGAGGCTAAACAGTCTCTCAGTATCTTCTCAAATGTTTCAATCCTTTAATCATTCTGGGAACTGTTTTCTGGATTCACTCCAGTACATCCATGTCTCATACTGGGAAATGCAGGACTGCCTCCAACATCCCAGATGTAGTTGAGTGCTCAGTAGAAGGGAAAGATCATTTTCCTCAATCGTGCCAGAGACATTCCTCCACTCCAAGGGAACTTGCCATCACACTGGCCTGCTCCCTCCCTCAGGGATACATCCCATCAGGTTCCACAGACTTAGAATCACAGAATATCTCAAGTTGGAAGGGACACGTAATGATCAGTAACTCTAAATCCCTGCTCCCCACAGCACTAACTAAAGCTGAACCATACAACTAAGAGCATCATCCAGGTGCTCCTTGAACTCTGACAGGATTAGTAGCATTAGTACCAGTTTCCTTAGGGAGTCTGTTCTAGTGGTTGACCACCTTCTCAGTGAAGAACCTTTGCCTGATGTTTAATCTGAACCTACCTGGTGCAGCTTCACTGCATTTCCTTGTGTCCTGTTGCTGGTCACCAGAGGGAGGAGATCAGCCCCTCCCCTTCACTGCTTGCCTTCAGGAAATTGTAGACTGTGATGAGGTCACCCCCAGCCTTCTCTAAGCTAAACAAACCAAGGCAACCTCAGCCACTTCCTCCTAAGTCTTGCCTTTGAGACCTGTCGCCACTTTTGTCACCCTCCTCTGGACACACTCCAATATCCACAGCTTTATATCCTTCATTTATTATGGAACCCAAAACTGCCCCCTGCACTCCAGGTGAGGCTGCCCCAGTGCAGAGCAGAGCAGAGCAGGACAATTCCCATTGCCTGGCTGGTGATGCTGTGCCTGATGCACCCCAGGACACGCTTAGCCCTCCTGGCTGCCAGGGCACTGCTGGGTCATGTTCCACTTGCCAGGGTCCCCCAGGTCCCTGTCCACAGTGCTGTTCTCCAGTCTCTCACCCTCCAATTTGTATGAATAACCAGGATTACTGTGTCCCACTAGGAGAATCTAGCACTTGGTCTAGTTAAATTTCATACAGTTGGTGATGGCTCAGCTCTCCATATCTCTCTGCAGGACCTCTTTACCCCCGAGGAAGTCCACAGCTCTTCCTAATTTAGTATCATTGACAGGCTTATTGTATATTTGATTCCTGTGTCCAGATAATTTATGAAAACATGGAAGAGCACTGGCTGTAAAATTGAGCCCTTGGGAACACCGGTGGTGACTGGCTGCCAGCCCAGCCAGTAACCCCATTTACCCAACATATTATGGATTTGTCTATCTTTGTGCTGGGCAGTTGATTAAGAGTAGTATCAAAAGTATGGTAAAATTCCAAAACTCCACATTTACTGACTTCCCTTGGTCAATCAGGTGCGTGACCTTATAATGAAAGGAAATTAAATTGGTTAAGACAGACTTTCCCCTTGTGAACCTGTGCTCACTATATCAATGACTGGATTGCCTCTCAAAAAAACCTTCTCTGTAATTTTACCAGGCACTGAAAAGTAAGACTGGCAGGTCTATCATTACCTTCTTACCCTTCTTGAAACATTGGCAGCTTCCAGTTGACTGGGACCTCACCAGACTCCCAAGACCACTGAAGAAAAATAATGCAGAGAGGTCCTGTGATAACTTTGTCCAGCCCCATCAGTATCCTGGGATGAATCCTGCCAGGCTCCACAGATTTATGTGCATCCAGCTTGAACAGCTACTCTTGAACAAGTTCAGGGACAGCTGGGAGTTCATCATCCCCTCAGTCCCGGTCTTCCAACACAGGTCTCCTGGGATCCAGGGCCCAGCAGTGGTGTTAAAGACAGAGGCAAAGAAGGCATGAAATACCTCTGCATTGTCTGTATCCCTGTTTGTGAGGTGACTGATCCCATCAATCAACAGACCAGTGTTATCTCTGATTCTCTGTTTGCTGTTAATGTATTTTGAAAAGTCTTTCTTGTCCTTCACAGTGCTGGCCAGCTTGAACTGTAGTCAAGCTTTGATTGCATGAATTTTCTCCTGGCAGTGCCAAACAGAATCTCTCTAGTCCTCCTGTGTTGCCTGTTCTTGCTTCCAGTGTCTGTACAGTTTCTTTTTGCCTAACTCCTGTAAAATCCTTGTTCAGCTAAGGCAGCCCTTTGCACTGCTTGCTTGACTTCCCTTCCTTTGGAATTGCCTGCTACTGTGCTCTTAAGAGATGGCTCTTAGAAAGTGACTGGCATTCATGGACCCAAATACCTTCAGAAGCAGATCCCCAGAGGTCCCTACTAGCTAGCTCCTTCAGCAGCCCAAAATCTGCTCTTCCCATATCCAGGGACAAAGTTTTCCTGGTGTTTTTTTCTCCAAACACCAATTATTTGAAACACAACTACTTGGTGGTCACTGTGATCAAGACAGCCACCAGCCACCACTTCACCCCTGAGACCCTCTGTGTTTGCAAACAGCAAAGCTGGGAGGGCACCTATCCTAGGTGGCTGCCTTAGTCCTGCACAAAGAAGTTATCCTCCATGTGCTTCAGCAATTTCCTGGACCTGTTTGTTTCTGCTGTATGATGCTAACCAGTTGATGCCTGGGAAGTTAAAATCTTCCATAAGGACAAGGGCAGATGAACTAGAGATATCCCTCAATTCCTTGTTGAATAATTCAGCACTGTTGTTGTTGTCTCTCCTGGCTGCTTTGGCTTTCCTCACCCTGTCCATGCAAGCTCAGGACAATATTGCTGGTTTCCCCCTCGGCCACTTTTCCGTGCTGCCACCACTTGTGTGCTTCCTTTGGATGGTTGAGTTCAGTCAGGAGCTCCTTGTTCCTTCGTGAAGGCATCTTGACACTTTTGCTTGACTTTCTGGGTGTTGGGAAGGAACATTCTCAGGCATAATGTATAATAAACTACCAAAAATAACAAGAAAAATAATTTCTTTCATATAAACTGCATAAAAAATGTTTTCCTTAAGCCATGTGCAACTCAGCATTGGCACATGAATAACTAGAGCTGTTGCATAAACGGGCACTTTTTCCAGCAAGGCACTATCAGCTCCACAAGAAAGCATGAATTAACAGGTGTGTTTGTAAATAACCAAAGCAAGGACATCTACATTGCTTATTTGCCCTGTCCTTCAGAATACAGGGCAGCTCAGCAGTTGCTGTCTCTTGTGGCTTTAAAGGAAACCAAATGAGCTATCTAATACACAGTGACCTATTTCTTCCCCCTTAATACTGAATGCACAGTCTTCGTGCATGCTCATGTCTATCATGCTCTTCCAACCCCTTTCCCTCAGGGCTAAGCAAACCCATTTCTGAAATATTAAAAACCTCAACATTCCCAGGGGAACATTAAAACCAGTTCTTCAAGTTGATTTTTTTCCCCATCACATTTTACAACCATGCTCTTCATATTTCTCAAACTGAAAAGAATTAGCATTTAATTTTTATTTTAAAAGAAAAACACCATTTTAGAGTGTTTCCCTGTGAGGATGTGGAGCCAGCAGTACAGTGGAAGGACTTCTCTCTCAGTCTGTGCCATGATACAGTTCTAATTTTACTCAATATTCCACAGTTTGCTGAACCATAAACCAGTCTTTAAAAGACTGTCACTAAAAATCTTGATCTCCTCTCCTAAGGGAAAGGTATCCTGGATCAAATCCAGCATTAATTATATACTGCCTTACCAATTCCCCCCACGTTCATGCTGAGGTGGTAAACTGTATTTTTGTCCACAAGCTGTCCATCTGTGATGAAGCATTACATAGATTCCAGCCCTAAAGTGCACTGATAGCTCAAGGCTCTGTTAGATATATACCTTTCACTCAGGAATTTTCAGTTTAAATTAATAGTTACTACAAAGAGAATTATATTGTCTTATTGAATGCAATTCTCATAGATAGACTATTAAATTCTTTTCAGTGATGGATTTTGTGCATCAAAGAAAAACTTCCAGAAACTCACCACCTTTACGAGGATGCTTGATAGAAACCTGTTTTTTTTCACAAAGACACTGCATAGGTTTATATTCTGAAATTTGAAAATCAGTCATATTTACTACCATAGCAGCTAAAGGCCAGAAAAACTGGAGATCTAATGTAATACACAACAGAAGACAGTTTCTTTCCAGAAATCAATTACTTAATGGAGCAGACAATTTAGAGCACTAGCAGTTTTCTCCAATTTGTTAATGCAAACCATAACATTTTTGCTCCTTTTGTCACACTACAGTGGTAGATTAAATACAGTAAATGTGATACCACACACTTGCCATGGAAGAGATGCAAAGGCAAGATGTGTGCAATGTCACTGGAGTGGGGACATTTCAGGAAGCATGGTGGAAGAAGCCAGAAGCCAACCAGTTATGTTTACAGCAGACAGCAACACTTTGCTCCCCATGCTCCTTGCAACAGCGCTGTAGCTACACCTCTCACTTCTGACGGCTCTGCATCATTTGTGCACCACTTCTGTAAGTCTGCTCTCATCACAACATGTCAAAAGACATGAAAATTTGACTACGGGAGAGTCCCCTGACTCTCCATCCAATACTCCATCCCACTCGGAATATATAAACATTGCTAAACATCCAGGAAGATCATCAGCATGAAAGCTGAATTTAAAAATTTTGAAGGACAAATTTAAAGCAGTAGTATTCTTATGTTCTCTCCCCTTCTTGCATCACTCCCCAGCCCTAGTGTACATGCACACTCAAGCACCCTTTCACTTATGTAACCATTTTTCTCCCATTGATTTCCCCCAAACTCAACTTTTCCATCTCTTGTCCTTGTCTTATCCCATTGTTTTGGGTCATATTTCTTATACTAAAAATAAAATTCAAAACAGTTTAAAAATATCAGCCCGGAGCTGCTATTTAAGTTGCTCTCATAAACATTCAGTAATTAGCTGATAGAGCTTTGTCAGGCTACAGTATTTTCAACAGCTGTGTTAAAACAAAATATGTGATGATAGTATTTGTGTCAGCCAGTCTCTTTACAGAAATAAATATTTTTAATGTAATCTCCCTAGTTAATACATAGACAATAACACAGTGTATCCAATATCCAATCATCCTTTGAAAGGCTTATTTGCACCAGCTGTTCTCAGCTGGGATTATTTTCTTGGACAACTTTCACCAGGTCAAAGGTAGATATTGACTGGAAAAAAAGACTACATGTACGAGCTACTTGGTCACCTCCAGGCCTGTAACCAAACCCATCACTTAATACAATACACCGCATTAGCATACTCCCACTCCAAATTAGTTTTTAACAATGCTCCAGATACTTCATCTGTTTCACTTTATGGCAACATGAATGCAAGCAAAGCATGGGAACAGGAAAAGGGAGGCAAGCAGGCCAAGGCCTTCTGTTGTTCCTGAAACCTGGACACGAGTCAGATGCTCACTGCCTGCATTGGTTTATATATTACACTGCTTTATGAGTCCAAGGGAAGAAATCAGTATCAGTGAAGAAGCTGAGTAAAGATGAGAAACATTTGAGGTTGTTCCTTCTGGTGTCAGTATGATTTCATTCCCTTTAAATTAAATTTGGCATTTGTTGGCCAGAAGACAAACAGGAAATGGATGTAACTGATACTGGCTTGGAAACATAATGTCACTTCCACTACCTGCCTTCCTGATTGGCACCACCTCCAGATAGGAACCCAGCAGCTTCCAGATGCTGATACATTTATCCTTTCTTATTCTTCTTTCATCCCTCTCTAATTGCAAAAATGTTTTTCTAGAAAGGAAAATACTGAAACAAAAACACCTCAAAGACCTCAAAACACCTCAAAGGCAATAGACAAAATACAAATACAGAAATGAATGACATTTCTAGTGAGCCCTTTCCAATTAAAAAAATCGATTCAAACATGCAAATTTCCAGTCTTGGTGTTGTACACCATGGCTGTCTCTTGTCCATTCATTACCATAGGAATGAAATGTGACCTCTCCAACTAAATCCCCCAGTTAGGACAAGCGTAGCACTCAAATTGCTGGATGTTTTATGCGGCACAAGTATCTGTATGAGTATGTGGAAGGAGTGACTACTCCTCTACTACCTTTTCTGACACAACAGGGACTGTAGGGAGGAAGCCAAGAACAGGAATGTATGGAGAGAAACCTGGCTGACATGATAAGGGAGGCAGTGATGAAAACCAAACTTGGTCAGTCACATTAACTCATAAGAGCATGCAAGAGTGTGTGAAAGTTTCTTTCATCCTGGACTTTGGAAATGGTATTGGGGGATCGGACTGCAAGGCATGCAGGGATCAATGGAACTGCACACACCCATGGTGGGGGGGATGAACAAAGGAAGGCAGAGTCAAGAACAACAAAGGGGCTTAACAGAGAGAGGCATAAGAGAGGCCAGTTGGCTTTAAAATGGGGGAAAGCATTCCATCTGTCGGCCCCCAAAGTATTTTTTGTGACTTGTGAAGAGTAGATGGCTATACTGGAGTAGGCCTGTGCTGTTTTGGAAGTCTGCTGTTTTGGACAGTGCCTGAAAATAGTCACAACATTGATGGACATTTAGGTCACAGGAATTTTAAGACTGACATGTGCTCATCTTCCTGAAAGTAATTTTCACTATGTAAACTGCTCAGACTCACTTGAGCCTTCCTGCTATGATCTTCTGTGCTGATAAATGTTTAAAAAGGGTGAGAGTTGTCCTCAAGCCGCCAACTGAACTGGCATCCAATGTAGTCCTGAATTCAAGTCACCAACTCTAGCCAGCACATCATGTGTCTCTCATCTAGCTTGGATAAGAGTGTACTGGGACATGTAGTAAAAAACAGAGCTGTATCCTTTTTTTTCTCCCTTTGGATTCTAACAAAAACAAGAATTTGTGCAAACTGACCCTGTAAATGAACTGGAATGCAGACAGACACTCTCCCAAACTGCTCTGGATGAAATGAGATCCATTCAGCAATAACTGAGTACACTCCAATTGTAAAAATCAAAGCTGGTCCAGGAAGCCAGTATGAGCTGATCTTATTTTTCTATGTTATTCTGAAGTACTGTGCTCATGTGAAAACACGCTGTCACAAGAAAAATTTAGTAAGAAAGCTCTACCTCAGATCAAGACACGCTAAGAGAGTAGCATGCTGTGTTGCACAGGTGTAAAACCAAAATGGAGAACAAAGTTTCACTACATGAAACAATAACAGAAAGTATCAGGTTTCCTTCCCCAGAACCACACCAAGATCCCTTCTCTTTTCTTTAACACTCTAAAGGCCAAGAAATTATTTTCCTCCCTTTCTCAATGTTCTTTTTATTAAGTCCAACTATTTCCTGTATTGTACTTGTACAGTTCTGGACTTTGCTTGCAATAATAATTACTCTCCCCTTCCCAGAGAAAGGACAGTTATTTTACAGACATCTTCAATAACAAAATTCATCAGCACAAAAAGCAGAACACATTGAACATTGAAAGAAGAGGTAAAACTTCAATTGTGCAGTGAGATTAAGATTGTGCCATTCAATTCAAATTAAGCAGCAAACAAGACACCATCACACAAACAATCAGAAAAGTCTCGGAGATCAGTAAAAATTGTGGTACTTTGTGTCCATGAAGCGCTAAAAAAGAAACTTCAGTTTTCTTAACTAAAAACATCAATTTCAGAGGAAATAAAAGACCAAATCAAAGGAACAACAGTACATGTATTTGTTAGTTTCACAAAATGTATGCTCTGTAGAATACTGTGTAATAATAAAAAGGATTCAGTAATACACAAATTCCCTGCGTGATTTGCTATTATTTTATACAATGTGGGGAACAAAGTGCCTTTTGCAGAGCTAGCGTAGTAGTGACTCTAACACAAATCATACCTACAAGAGTAGAACCTAGAGTTCCCAGCTGGGATCAGAAATCATACTTCCTAAAATAAAGGAAAATGCATTTTAGCCCTAAATGGTTTAGGGACAGGAAAATTGCCATGAAATTACAAACAGAAACAGGTAAACAACTTGCGCAAGATCCACTGACAGACAACGGTAGGAGCACGCAAGAGAAGGAAGAGATATTTGTGTCCTCAGTTATGATGCCAGATATGTTGTCATCTCATGCTTCCAGTTCCACCGGTTTAGTACGACTTTGAGCAGACCTGGTCATGCCAGCAGCTGCAGTGCCTTTAAATGCAATACATTTGAAACACAGCCTTTGATCCAAAAAGTCCATTAACAATTCTATAACAAACCAACATAGATCATTCTATATCTGCTACAATTATATACAGGGACTTGTTACTGGCCATAGCCAAAGAAAAATCCTGGAAAGCTTTCAACTTTGACTTTGTCCATTCGTGCTACTTAGGTCCTTTAACAAAGGACACTAGGGACACAATTCCATAGCAGATCGATCACACAACAGTGCATTTCACTGTAACAGCCCCTTCCTCAGCCTCTTCATGTGTTTAGATACTCAGGTTTGTTCTTTACCCAAATATTGTCTCTTTTGCTCTTTCTACATGTGAAAAATACTCTTCAACTTTACAACCAGTTATGCAAACCTGCATATGTTACTGAAAGCTTTCTATTGTAGTGTTTAAAAACTAAAGGATGGCATCTTTTGAAATTTTCCTTGTTAGTTTAACTGTATTGTTTATAGTTAAGTTAATCTAAACGTTGTCTTCAGTAACACCAAGTTTATGAGCACCGAGTGTATCTTAAACTCTGACCAGACACGAATCACAGCAGCTCATGAATACTGCAAGGAGATGGCAAAAATTCCACAGGACAAGAACTGAGAAAGGCGTATGGCACTGCTGCTATCCCAACAGTGAGCCCAAGTTACATACCAAACAACTAACAACCACAAGTTTATGGGCCTCATGTCCATCAAAACCAATGGTCAAATCCTGCTGCAAGGGCTTTGTTATGTTCCCACTATATAATTGAAGCTTACAGTAAAATGTACATAAAGTTAAACCTTACAGCTTTGTTGAACTTTATCTGGAGGAAACTGATGAAGGAGCTGTAGATTTTTTTTTTTTTTTTTTTAGGTTTAGAATCCAAACTAAGAGACCTCCAAACAAAGTAACATGTACTACAGAACAAGGACACACACACACATATGCACACATAGCCATGTCCCCTGGGGTTTTGCTGTTGTTGTTCTTACTTTGTTTTATAGGCAATCTTTATAAAAGATTAATTTCATCATATGCATACTGTATTAGAGGCATATTTCTAACCACTTTTAATATACTTTAGAAAATCAAAACATAAATCTTGCCTTTGAAAACTTACCAATACTCAATGTATTTAAGGCTCACTAAGCAACTTCAGATTTATAATAGTCTCTACATTTGAAAAATGCATTAGTAAAGTTTACAGATTTTTAAAAAGAGTTCACCAGTCTCTCTTAAATATTTAATAGCTTCCCTCCTCCATAAATGTATGCCAGCTTTTCTTTCAGCTCTCTTTCATACATCTATGTTGTTGTCTTTACAAAAGGAACAAAAGTATCAAAAAAACCACAAACAATACTCAGTTCAAACTTAACAAAATTCTATTAAGTACTCAGGGTAGATTTGGTTGGCATCGAAGATGACAAAGATCTTTGGGTTCCAGGTATTATCCACACAGCTGTCATACAAGTTCACAAAGCTTCCATCTTTTGAAGGAGGCCTCATGTACTTTGAATCACCACCGATATAGTCACCAGTTAATACACGAGCAAGAAACATGACTTTATCTGGTCTGTGCAGATGAGGCTGCAGGTTCACACCATGAATCTGGAAAGTATCTCCGTGCTTCATGCTCTCTTTGCAGAAATGGCTGGAATATGATGCATCTCTTGCAAAATAGGTGCCTTTCAAATAAAAAACAAAGAAAATTTGATTACATTCTTACCATGACAGTTTGACTACCAGAGCATAGCTATCAACATGATGAAAAAAGGCAGTTCTTTTATGTTCATAAGGAAACGGTTTTTTTGTTGTTAATTGTTATATCATAACAATATGACCAAATATTTTTAGTGTGAACATTTTAGTAGAGAGATTGTCTTGTGATCAACACCGCTTTGCTGGACATCCCTTCCCCATGCTCCCTGGCCCTACCAGCCAGTTGTGACAATGACATTCCTTATTGCATCCTTAATTACACTTGCCATAAAAGCAGAGCTGTATTAAACAGCTCTTGGGTAAACACAAGGCATGCATCACAAAGTACATACTACAGGGAAGACTTAATGTTGGGCTGTTAACACTATCACTGTTGTATGTGACAGCAGTACTTACCTTTTCCGTATACAGCAGCATGCATCCCATTTATTCTCCAGTCAAAGTTATGAATACATATTGCTTCTACAAATTCATTACTGGTGCCATGAAACAGCATCTGCTCATTAATTGTTGGGACACCTCTTTTCTTCTTCAGTTGAGCTTTTTTCCTACAGGAAACACACAATAAATCCATAAATAAGCACATAATAAATAAATAGTTGTACAAACACACTAAATTACTGTGAAAACACTGCTGAGGGTACAGACATAAGACATTCCATTTTACAAATACCTAGATGACTCTAGGTTTTAAACACGTCAGAATTCTTAAGGTACATATTTAGAAATCACACATTTCTGAATGCCATAGGACTATTTTCCAACATAGTCTAAGATTTAAAAAAAAGGTCATCCTACATCGATTTTATCAATATTGTTCATGTGTTATTAGTTTCAGTGTGGTCATTTTTGGCAGATACATCTTTAAAAGAAAGGTAATTTTACACATTTGGTTTCCTCCACCTGTTTTAATGTCATAGTAGAAGGGATAACAAAGTTGGTAGATTATAAAGCACTATTACCTAGGCAATCCAGCAAAAACGAATCTACTGATCTAAGGGCTAGTTATGCTGAACATCTGAAATTTCTTCAACCAGGAGCCCTCTGTTGTTGGCTGTTGATCTCTGACAATATATAAATGTAGCCTTGAGTAACTTCTATTGAAACAGGGGAATGGAACGGATTTATAGAAAAAGTGAATAATCAAACCAGAGATGTTCTGTGACAGTCCTTCACTATCTCTGACCAGTTCATTTCATAAAGCAAATTTAGCATCATCATTAATATGGGAACTTTGTAAGAAGCAAATGTGTTCTGACCACTGCAGTGATGCAAATAATCGTTCAAGCAATGATCAAATGTTATCTCTTATCTTATTAATTAAACAAAACACTTTTTCAAAACCATAAAAGTTTAAGTGGCAATTGTTCGTCCTAAGCAGTAAAATATACTGAGTACACTGGCAAGCTGGTTGTGCAGAATGCAGAAATGCCACAACAGGACACTTTGGCAATTTGGAACAGAATTCAAGGAGTCCAACTGTTCTAAAAAGCATCATCTTAGCACCTTGTACAAGCAGTGACAAGATAATCCAACAAAATTCAACAAAATTAACTTGATCCAGCACAGTGAAAATTCTCGTTCAGCCAATTCACTCAATAAAAGGTAAAACCTCCAGCAAAACTAAATACCCAGAGACATGCTTCTTGTACCTGTGTAAGCACACAAGCTTTTTCTAAAACTGGTCAGCAATCTCACTGACCAACACCTTTTTTTTACTTGTACTCCTCGACAACTCCAAACTGAGATGCTAGACTAAGCATCATCTTCTTTTCAACTTTCCTACCTGGGACACCAAAAGAAGTGAATTTGAAATGCTGGAATACTTATTTCTTTGTAATATACTAGCAGGCAAAAATTTCTTCACCAGTATGTGCAAGCCTACAGCACTGTCTTGTGACCCAAGGGCAGGACCTGGCATTTTACCTCATTGAACCTCACAACTGGACTCAGCCCATCAATCCAGTCTGTCCAGGTCCGTCTGGAGAGCCTTCCTGCCCCTCCAGCAGATCCACACTCCCACCCAGCCTGGTGCCATTTGCAAACTGACTGAGGGTGCCCTTGATCCCCTTGTCCTGATCCCAAATAAAGATATTAAACAGGACCGGCCCCAACACTGAGCCCTGGTGACCAGCTGGATGCAGCTCCATTCACCATCACTTCCTGGGCCTGGCTATCCAGACAGCTTTTTACCAAGCAACCAGTGCACCTGTCCGAGCCACAAGCAGCCAGATTCTCCAGGAGAATGTTGTGGGAAAACAGTGTCGAAGGCTCTACTGAAGTCCAGGTAAAAAATAACTGCAGCCTTTCCCTCATCCACTTAGTGGGTCACCCTGTCATAGAAGGAGGTGAGGTTGGTCATCAAGCAGGACCTGCCTTTCCTAAATTTATCCTGGCTGGGCCTGACCCCTGCACACGCTGTGTGATGGCACTCAGGATGAGCTGTTCCTTGACCTTCCCTGGCACTGAGCTCACTCAGCCTGACTGGTCTGTAGTTCTCTGGATCCTCCTTCCAACTCTTCTTGTGCATGGGCATCACACTTGCTCTACCCCGGCAAACCAGGACCTCCCCAGTGAGCCAGGACTGCTGCTAAATGGCTGAAAGTGGCTCAGCGAGCACCCCCCAGCTCCCTTGGTACCCTCCAGTAGAGTCCATCCATTCCCATAGACTTGTGTGGAGTAGCAGGTTCCATTTTCTCTTGAATTATGAGGGCTGCGTTTTGCTTCCCACTTCTGTCTACCAGCTCAGGGTCTGGGTGCCCAGATAACAACTGGTCTTACTATTAATGCCTTTGTTGCCTCAGTCTTTTCTTCATCCTTTGTTACTATGTTTCCCCCATATCCAGTAAAGGATGGAGATTCTCTATAGCCGTGCTTTTGTTATGATTTATTTTAAAAAAAATTATTGTCTTCTACAGCAGTGGCCAAATTAGGTTCTAGTTGGGCTTTGGTCCTTCTAATTTTCTCTCTCCAAAACATCTCAACATCTTTTACTCCTCCTGAGTTGCCTGTCCCTTCTTCCCAAGGTCATAAACCCTCTTTTTTGCCAGAATTCCAGCCAAAATTCTCTGTTCAGCCAGGATGATCTTACTCCTCAACTACTTGTCTTTCAGCACATGTGGACAGTCTGCTCCAGAGCCTTTAGGATTTCCCTCTTGAAGAGTGTTCAGCCTTCCTGGACTCATCTGCCCTTCAGGACTGCCTCACAAGGGACTCTGTCAAACAATCTCCTGAACAACCCAAAGTTTGACCTCTGGAAGTCCAAGGCAGCAGTTCTGCTGACCCTCTTCCTTACTCCATCAAGAAAAAAAGGAAACTTAACTAAAAGTTGGGTAACTCTCTTAACCATTAACATATATAATGAATTTCACTTCCTCACACATGTTGATATAGCTTTAAATTAACAATAAATGACATATCTTTAAAAAAATAATGTAACTTATGCAAGATTTTAGTATACATCTGGCTAGTCATTTCCTCACTCTTTAACTTAGTCTAGATTATTTTATTAGAGAAAAAGATCTTTAAACCTTCTGATATGCACTCCTTCCTACAAGATACACAAACAACTTTTGTCAAGTACAATTGCTTAAGACTGTCACCAAAAATAAGTGGATACCAAACTGGGTACTTCCTACTTCTTCCAGGCCAGCACAATATGAAGAAGGAAAAGCCAAGAACTTAGAAAAAGGTTTTGTAGGACATTAAACTTAGAAGAATTGCATGAATATGTGTTCAATGGACACTTAGTTCTGTCCTATGCTTCATAAAATTGAGAAATTTAACAAGACTGAAATACTAATTTGCTTTGTTCAGTAAAAATTAAAATAATACAAGCCCCTCAAGGAATCATTTTACAAAAAGCTGATTTTTGTCTCCTTACTTCACTGTAAGGATCATAGGCATCTACCGCACTGATATTCTGAACACCTTAAATACATAATCTATGCTACAGCTTTATCTAATGCATTTCTACAAGTATTAAATTTCTGCACCTGTTGAAGCTAGTCTTGAAAATTAAATTTTTAATAAAAGAAATGACAAATAAGAAATTTTTTTAAAGTTAAAAAGTAACAAAAAATTTAATTAATAATAAAAACAGTTAAACATATTTCTGCTGCATGACTTAAAACTTTTCTCCATTAACAATCCTAAAACTGTTGGTTTTAGAAATCATCTCACCTGCAAAAAAACTCCCACAAGTCTAGATTTTGTATTCTCTTAATTCTTTTAATTCGGTGGCTATCCATTGTTTTTCCAAAGAGACTAGAAACTTCATTATATTCATTTGTTTTCTTTTGCAATGGAATAAGCTGGAAAAAAAGAGGTTAGTGCAATTTCAGTTCGATGCATTATTTCATTGTCACATGTTTTTGACCAAGTTGCATACCAACTCTTACCTGGTATGGCTCCTCAGTATTTACATTCTCCCAGTGTGAAGGCATAGGGATAGCCTCATTTTCACAGATGAAACTTCAAACAAAAAAGGTAAAAGCACATCACTTCAAAGACATGAGGCATTTTCTTCCTGTCAAACTCCTGCTCCAAACAACACAGTGTGCAAAAAAAGCAAACCCCCCATGAAGTTTACACAGAGCTACTAAAAAGAATAGTTTAAGCACATGCACTACATACATTGATGCTCTTAAGTCTTAAAACTGGGACTAAAAGAAGAAATCTCCTGAAAGTAAAAAATGTCACCACATGGAAATAAGAGTACTGAACGCAATTATTCAAAGAACAAAGTAAATTGCCACATCATTGTATGCACTATTTAGCAAATATCTACTGAAAAAATGTTGGCACTTCAAAACCAGTCTTCTTGAAAGTCAGTGTAAACAGATTGCTACTACATTTCTTATGACAAATGAAAAATTTATTTTTTAATGTATAACCACACTACAATTCAGAACTATTTTTTTTCTCAGAAACTATTTGGGGAAAAAAATCCACATATCCTACGTACTCAATTTCACCTGTGGTAGTAACACTGCATAGCTCAGTTTATTGTTTAGTGAGTTCCAGATTTACATCAGCTCAGCTTTACATCTAATGACTGATCAAATGGTAAGAAACTGACAATCTAAAGCAATTAAACTCCTAATAAAAGAATTACACCACAATTTCTTAAACTCCAAGTAATTCTAGAGTAAATGAGTAAAATACAGGCTCAACATGTAACTCACTCTTTTTTTCCTGTTACAATACTACTTCTAAATAATTTATGGAGTCAATGGATTCCATTTTTTGATGCTGCTTCCCCGCAGCAATTCTGATTCAACAGGCAATCAGAGCAAGTGATTCCAAAAGCAAATAAATATAAGCAATAAAGGTTAAACATTTTGGTTTCATTTTACTTAGAAGAAGCAGGAATAAAAGAAAAATAAGGAGTCTTCCTCTTATTTCCTTACCTGAATGAATTGATTGCAAAGGGAGCTCGCTTTATTGGACGTTGTTTAAGGGTAGTTAGGTTGATTTGTTTCATCACTGAGCATAAAACAAGAATTTGGAAGAAATTTTTGGGAATGCATCGACAACATATGAAACATTTAAGTATCATTTTTTAAAAGAATATTACTACACCCTAAGCTACTTGACAGGAATCCTATTTCAACAAGTAACAAATCAGCATTTTCAATAAATGTTTCTAAATGCATTGTCATTTACATGAGTTGGGAAAATGTCCAAATATTACATACACTAAAGATATATTTTTCAAATATCCATCTAACATTCAGTCCCACTAAATCACAGGCAGAACTTCCACGGACTTGAAAGGAATGACAAAGAACACACTATCCTTAGTGTCAGACATCATGGCCTAAAGAGAGTAACATAAAACTGTTCTTTAACACATGCTTATAGCATAGTGCTTTTATTCTGGATGCAAAACACAGTTTTTAATAAAAAGACAATTCAACACAAGTAAGCATAAAACTACTTGTATTGTTAGATAGCACCTTACTGCCAGTATATTGCTGTTTTACCCAGTCTCCACTTTCTGTATTTGAAATATTTGAAATTTGAATACAAATATTGGAATATGTATTTATTTCCTTTATTTCCTATATTGAAGCATATAGCTGTTTTGTAATTTAATCAGAAAATAAACCACCTATGAATAGAAAAACTGAAAGAAAAGTTACTAGAACACACCTGTGAACAAAGAACAGATTACATTTATTATTAGTTACATACAATAGAAACCTGTAATACGCTGTAATTTACAAGAACAGCATAAGCAAAATTTTCACAATCTACCAGTAAATCCATTTGCCTATCTCCTTGTTATTCTGAGAACAGAACTGGCTTCAACTACCTGCTGAATTATTAAATCATTTTGATGCCAGTATTTTGCAGGAAGCCTGCTTTACAGCAATGTTTCTTATATAGAATGAATGGAAGAGGTTTTCCAAGCTTACATGGAGTTGCACGTGAAAGAAAAAAAGGTTCAACCTTCCCAGTCAGTTGAAGAGATGTATCCTACATGCCACTTGCAGCTGGAGCAAGCAGTAGGAACTCCAATGCAGTGCTATTAAACAAAACTTGCTACTTCATTAATAAACTACACAAAAAATGAACAGGGCAGCTGTTTCTAAAAACTGCTATGTACTTTCCAGTAAAGAAGACATTCTTAATCATGGTTTTGCATCAAATATGAAGACAATAACCTGCTGAATGAACAAAAGTGCTGGTGTATCTGAGACCTTCTATTGTTTAAATTTACTCTTTGGCAAGACACATACCTGAAAAGTCCAGTGTGTAGTTAAACTTTGCAGTAGTAAAAGACAGAGATCCATGGGGGTCTGTTCGGAAACTCCTTTCAATATCTTCACTGCTGATAGAGCAGTGATTGTTTGAGTCGCTCTTCAAAATAAAAGAAAAAGCATATTAAGACAAACTCAGCCATAGGTAATTTGATGTATGGAATCCATCAGAGCCAATATAACTTCATAGTTATTTACCTGAAACATATGCCATTTACCACACTCAGCCAAATAAAACCAGCCCCACTGGGTATCAGAGGTATCCATGTCTTCAACTGAACTTTCCATCTCTGCAAACACATCTTCTGATGGTCCTTGAAGCATTTCCTGAAACATCCACACACATACACACAAATAAAGTTTAGAGAAATTCATAAAAAAAAACCAAAATAAAGTGTATTTGCAATAACTACCAAAAAAATCCTATCAGGTTGAGGACTGATCTGTTCTTTCCCTTTGAGAGAAAAATTCTCAATTTGCTACTTATCCAGTATTATCTTTTAACTTAGGTAAACACTTCCAAATTTTTCTTAATTGTCTGTAAAGTGTGACAGTAAAGGCAAGAGCTACAGCCTTTATCTGATCAAAGAGAGGTGCTAAATTTCATACTGATGGTTGTAGGATCAAGGCCACTCAGAAATATACAACAGGCTCATCGTTCATACTTCTCAAGAATGAGATGTTGGGGTTACATCCAACAGCTTGATGGAAACACCTACTAGGCACTCACCAACAGTGAACAAATCAGACTGGAAATCAATAGTTTTAAGAAAAAAAATTAATACTAAGACAAAGAATACAATTATTTAACTATGAAAGACCACAGTAGATTATTCCTTCCCACTGCATGAAGAAGAATTTTCCCCCCTAATGCACCCACTTAAAAATAACATAGTAAAATTCCTGATACTTTGTACTTGTATTTACAGAAAAGGTTCACACCAAAAGCAAGACTGGCTCCCACACAAGCAATGACTACCACAGTTGGGGTTCTGAAGGATGAAAGAAAAAGAAGTGAGGAAAGGATACAGCAGAGGTCTACAAAATCATGACAAAACCAAATAGGGAGTAAAGAATCACATTTTCATCTGCCATATGGAGGAGACACCTATTGAAGGTTGCACATGTCAAGTTTAAAGTAAGTGAAAGAAAAACCTCAGGAACCAGATGGCAACCTATGGAATTTCTTTTCATGGTATGGTTTGGATGCTGCAAATTTATGGAAGTTCAAAAAGCAGCTAGACAAGTTTAAGTCCACCAAGAGCTATGCCAGAATATCTTTAGAAGAACAGTCCCTGCCAGAATTCAGCTCATTCTTTGTTCGTCTATAAAATTCTGAAAACTCTGAAAGTGCTCACCTCTATTTGCATGTATTTCCTAATGTGTCAACTTTCTGCAACAACCTCCCCAAGCAAAAAAATTCTAAGTAAGTTTCAGGGAACCTTTCAGAGAAAAAACTTGCCCCACTCCCAGAAAAGGTCAGCAATTCATCCACTCTAACTGTTTAAGCAAAACACTTTGGCACTCTTCCCAAATATGTCCTCAAGTTCACTTTTTCTTCCAAGAAGTGAAACAACACCCTCCAGCACAAGTCAAACAATATGCAGTTAGTATCCTGGATGCTTCAGTTGTTTCCTGGTCACTTCAACCCAGAAAAAAATAGAGACCTGAGGAAGACAAATACCAGAGACTAAAAGTAGGCATCCCCATTCTGGCCAGTGCTACTGGGGCAGCAGTTCAGAGCAGGAGGCACTTCTGGCATCACCCCTCATCCCCCATTTTTCCCCAGCTAGTTGTATTTCTGAAGTTGTTTGGAAAAAATAAATCTGAGAAACCTCTTATCAGGGGAATCATAAGTGGATCTCTAAAACATCACCAAATTGCAGAATCTGAGGGCAAACCTACTTCAGTGAAAATGAAAGCCTACCCAAGGCTCCATGTATGGATTGCTGCCTCAAGTTCAAGCAGCAATACACAAAAGGTTCATCAGCTGCACAGAAAAAGTATTTTGAAAGAGATAAGAAAACCATTCTCTGCTTCAGAGGGCATCTGTCAACATCTCTTCTATTACTCACAGCAACACAGCCACGGAACCTGCATTCCCTTGGTGTTGAAAGCACAACTGGCCAACATCTTTTGGTGAAAATCTTTCACCTTCAATTTGATTCTTCCTCTTGGATAAGTATTTGACTATGTTCTATCCTACTGAGAGCAGGCAGAGGTAGGCTGCACTTCTTTAAAGCTGAGGAAAGCAATTGAGGCTTTTCTTGGAAATGTTTTGTTTCCTCATGCTCCCATTAAAGTGGTGAGCTCAGCTCCCTCGCAGCATTAGTTCAGGGCCTTGACTCTGATCAATCCAACCAATGATGCCTTTTGAACAAGAGGACATGCCTTTACAAGCAGAGAAGGCATGATTATCTGTGCCTGACAACACACTTAAGAGTCCTCCAGGGGCATCTCATTATTCACTCCGGAATAAACCATTTACTAAGAGATAGTTATTCCCATGGCTTTACAAAAATCTTACATCCAACAGACATATTTGTACCCTCATCACAAAGCCTAGGGTAAACAGGTATATTCCAGGATATTTTAAAAGTGTGGTGGAAACACCTGAAGGCATGAATATGTAAAGCCATAAAAACAAGAGAACTGTTCTCAAAGGGGGCACAAATCCAAAATGTTTGAAGGAATTACTGATTAATTCAAAATCAAATGCACATCATTTATAAGTATTAGGTAGCATTTTGAGAAGGGCCTCAACTCCCATCATTAGCACTGTTTCTACTGGTCCAGGAGCTACCAGAACACCTCAAATTAAACAAATGTCTTAGGAAAAACTTCCTCCTAAACAAGAACAGCACTTGTGCGCTGTGACTGAATGGCTTTACTACTTTTGGCAATGCACTTTCTCTTTTTCCCGTAAGTACTTCATGTTCGACTGATATACATCCTTTACAGTGTGCAGACTCAGGGAATGCTTTGGGTTAGAAGAGAACTTTGGGACCACCTGGATTCAATCCCCCTGCCATGGGCAGGGACACCTTCCACTGGACCAGGTTGCTCCAAATCCCATCCACCCTGCCCTTGAATACTCCCAGGGACAGGGCATCCACAGCTTCTCTGGGCAACCTGTGCCAGGGTCTCACCACCCAGATGATCACAAAGACAGCAGCATCCCAGTGGACTGTCTGGCAGCTTCCCGTGCTGCCTGCTTCACTTGGCACATCGTGCTTTATTGCCAAAGGCTCTTCTCCCTACAAGCATCGACTTGGTACAAGTATCCTGCTGGGAACACAGGCAGTGCTAGGGGAATCTCTGGCTCTCCCTCAGAGAACACGACACCTGATTAGGAGACTTGCCCGAGGTGAGCCCGCAGGGCTCGGGAGGGGAGGCAGGAGAAGGACCAGCACCAGCACCACTACGGGACACACTCTGGAATGACAATGCCCTTCCCACCTGCGCCCCCACGCACCCGCTCCGTGCTGCCGGGGGCCGCCGTCGCAATCCCACCCGTAACCGCACCCTCCGGAGCCGAATCCATGGGCGCTCAAGGGCACGGCCCGGCGACCGAGCCGAGCACAGAGCCACTACCCCTCCATCGGGCGCGCAGGCCGCTCCCCCACACGCAGCGGCCGCCGCCTCCCACCCCGGTGCCCAGCCTGGCAGCGCGCTGCGCGGCGGCCGGGGCGGGGCGGGGCGGGGCGGGGCGGGCGGGCGGCGGCCTGCGGGGCGCGCGGGGGGAGGGCGCGGCGCGGCGCGGGGGGAGGGGCGGCGGCGGCGGCCGTTCCGCCCCGCCCGCACTCACCGCAGCGGCCGCGCGCACCGGGCGCGCTCCCGCAGGCCGCCCGCGCCGCGCGGGCCGGGCGCGCGGGGCCCGCTCCGCTCCCGGCGCTTCCGTTACCGGCGGCCGCGCAGGGCGGGGCCAGCGCCGCGGTGGCCGCGCCCCATTGGCCCGTCGGGGGCGGGCATGCAAATCAAGGCGGGGCGGGGCGGGGCGGGGGTGGAGCCGCTGTCGTGACGCGCGGAGGGGACGAGGAGGGCCCAGGCCCAGGCCCGGGAGCTGTGCGGGCACCTGTGCCGCAGTGCCAGCACCGATGCCGGCACCGGCACGCTTCCGACCCCAGCACCGCCTCCAGCCCCAGCCCCAGTCCCAGTGCCAAAAACAGTCCAGACTCCCGTCCAGTATCAACACCAGTACCAGGCCCTAGTTCCAGTATCCGTACCACTGCCTGTGCCAGTACCGGCATCAGCACCACTTGCAATCCGAGCACCAGTCCCTGTTCCAGCACCAGTCCCAGTTCCAAAACCAGTCCAAGTACCTGTACCAGTACAAACACCAGGCCCAGTGCCAGTATCAGTACCAGTTCAGTGCCAGTGCCGGTCCCAGTACCTTTACGAGGCCCAGTCCCAGTTTTGGCATCAGTCCCAATTTCAAAAGCAGTCCAAGTGCCTGTACCAGTACTAAAACCAGTACCAGGCCCAGTTGCAGTTGCAGTCCCAGTCCAAGCACTAGTACCAGTAGCAATCCCAGTTCCAGTCTCACTACCAGTACTAGTGCCAGTGTCAATCCCAGTTCCAATTCTGGTACCAATAGTTGTTCAGGTACCTCTCCCTGTAGCTGCAGAGTACCAGGCCCAGTTCCAGTCCCAGTATCAGTGCCAGCCACAGTTTCAGTTCCAGTGCCAGGACCAGTAACAGTAACAGTAACAGTCCTAGTTCCAGTACCAGTACTGGTGCCAGTCCCTTGTGGTACCAGAGCTGCGACATCGTGCTGGTGCCAGGCACGGCAGCAGATGTGACCATCGCACCGTGCACAGCGTAGATCACACAGAGCAAAGAAGGCAGCAATAAGAGGCTGCTGCAGCGGCTTGGGGCCCATGAGCAGCTCTGCCACAATGAGGTCTGGCAGAAGCAGCAGCTCTAAGACCAGTCAGTAAAAGAAGCCACAGTGCTGAGCATAGATCACCCTTTGGTGCAGACAGTCTAGGAGGGGAGCTGCTGGGTGGAGAAGCTGGCAGTGACACCACCTACAGCATTCTAATGTCAGCCAGTGGCCTCGTAACTTCCAAAACACAGACAGTCCTTATACAGGTGTGCCGTCATTGCAGCACATCCTGCAGGGAAGGGTTTTCATTGAGCGGCATGCCAAGAACAACACAGGTGGAGTGAAAATGATTGATTTCTCCAATTCTAAGGGAGTGTCAAACAGGATGTTTATCCAGATTCTGGCTGTGCTGACCTTGCCTCTGAATACAGAGTTAGAAAAGGTTATCTATTTGAGTAAAAAGCAGCCCTTGGTAAATCACTGGAGGTATTTCAATGGCATGAATATAATGCTTCTTGAATAAAGGATTTTTCCAGAGGTAGAGCCATTGTTTTCAAGTAAGTTATTTGTATTGACGCTGTTGGAAAGCACATGAAGTTTGTTGGGACATAGCCTGCCTTGCTTGATGGATCTATACAAAGACTAGAAGCAAGGAAGGATTCTGTTACCACCTTAGCTGCTGGATGTCTGTTGAACATCTTTTGTTTTGAATGAAAAGATGCTGGCAATGCTTGAAGTCTAATATGGGCCTCTTTGAGTCATTTATTTCTATTGCTATTGTGTCTGTTGTGTATTTTTTTAAAAAAGGGTCATGCTTTTTGCAGAATTTGTGCATTTGAAGTTACAGTAGCGGAATGCACAGCTTTCTAGCAGCCAAAAGTTTTAAAGAGGTTTCTGCTGCTGTGCCTTGAAGTGTGGGATAGAGTTGAGATTTTTGTTGTGCGTTTCTTCCCTTTCTTTGTATGTTTAGACTGATAATTAATAATGGAGCACAAACCTCTCTTGAGATAAGAATATCTTCATATCTGTTATGAGACTGTGTTCTTAGCAAGCTGCATGCTAATGCCAGACTCCTTATGGCAACAAGAACATAAAAACCTTTCAAATCCAAAGATTTCTGTGGATATGTGATGTACTGTGTGCAGACTAACAGCCTATCTAAAGAAGATGTAATTGCATTAATTGACTTTCATCAGCCTCTACTTCAAGCAGCAAAAAGGCAGAAAGTGGAGAGTGGCCACATGACTTGAGTTACAAACCCATTCTCGCAGGGAATGGTCAAATGGAAGTGAAAGAGAGGACTTCCTGGTACTGCCTGGTACATAAATTGTAGGATCATGGAAGAATTAAGGTTTGAAAGGACTGATGAAGTTCTTTAATCCAGTCTCCTTACCAAAGCAGGTCTTACTTAAAATCTAGATTAGGTTGCTCAATTCCTCATTCAAACTTTTTTTTTTTTTCCTCTCCAGGCATGTCTGCTGAGCTGTTTTCAAGGGCAAGAAGCTTTTGTCTTTCTGTCCATTCCAGAATTTCTTGTGTTGCAACTTGTGCACATTGACTCTTTCAGTGTAACCCTGTGAGGTGAGCTCCCTCAGTCTTCCTGGCAGTGCCTTTCCCTGGGCAGGAAAAGAACAGGCACAGTGTCTCCAAGCTGGTAAAAGCTACCTGAAACAGATGGAAATTACAGTCAATTACCTTAGGATAGTGTTTCTTTAATTGTATAAGACAGGGGATTAAAAGAGGATTCAAGTTGGAATGCATCTTTATCATCTTTGAGGAGGGCCACAAAGGTGTTCAGAGGGCTGGAGCACCCCTTTTCCATAGACGAACGGAGAGAGGTGAGGCTGTTAGCCTGGAGAAGAGGTGGTTCCAGGGAGACTTCATTGTGACCTCCTATCCTTGGAAGTGTTCAAGGACACGTTGGGTGGGGCTCTGAGCAGCCTGGTCCAGTGAAATCTGTCCCTGCCCATGGCAGGTGAGGTGGAACTAGATGATCTTTCGGTCTCTTCCAACCCAAACCATTCTACAACTATATCTAGTGCAGCCTCCTGCTTAAATCAGGATCAACTATGAGATCAGGTCATTTTGCTCAGGACTGTATCCAGTCAGGTCTTGAATCCTACTAGGATATAGACTGCATAACCTCTCTATCCTACCTCTTCCAGTGCTTGATACTTGACTCTCATTGGCATGAAAAAAATTTCCCTATATCCTCTCATCACAAATTAAGCCTTCTGCCTCTTCTCCTACCACCATATACTGCTGTGAGGAGCCTGGCCTGGTCTTCTTAACCTCTGCAGAAGGAATCTTCTGTTGGAATATTGCAGTTAGTTGCCTCACCCAAGCCTTCTTCAGGCTAACCAAGTCCAGGTCCATCAGTTTCTCCTCACAGGACAAGTGCTCCAGCCTCCTGACTGTCTTGGTGTTCCTCTGCTGAAATTGTTTCAGTTGATCAATTTTATCAGCCTTTCATGTATTGATGAGCCTCAAACTGGATGTGGTATTTTGGATGGGGTAAAAAAATCCTAGTATTCCTTTCTTTTGAGATCCTGAATATGGTCCTGCTATTTTATAGCCAAGGGTGCAGTTGTCCTCCACTGCCTCCAGGGCACACTGTGGGATTACATCCAGCTTTCCATCTACCAGGACCACATTGCTTTTCAGAATAGCTGCTCACCATTTCTTAACACATATTGTTGCTGGGGGTTATCTCTTCCCAGGTGCAGAATTTTGCCTTCATTCGTTTTCAGTTTCATATGGTGCCTGTGAGCCCACTCCTCCAGTTTGTCTGTGTCCCTCTGAAGAGCTGCTCTCTGCCCTCGAGTGTATCAACTAAGAAAAGACAAGGAACATAAACTGTCATTATAGACTCACCATGAGGGGAAAGTGGGTGCTTCTTTGGTATTTGCCATTTCATAGTAGATTAATTTTTAATAATCAGTGTAATGTTACATATATGCAAGTGAATGATAATGTAAATGATAACGACGTATAATTCTGCCAGCATTAACTGAAAGTAAGCAGAAACCAAACAGAACAACCAAAGAAGGAATAAAATATAAACACACCATGCCCCCCAAGACCCCCCATAACAGTATAATGACTGTGCCATGAAAAGAAAAGGCTGACTGTGTTTTGCAACTTTTCAGAATACTTCAAGATTTTATGATGGACATGTGTATTGCAGCATAAAGGAAATTGTAGGATGCGTGTGACACCTGTGGTATCCACAAACTTGTACACTCACAAATGCAGTTGCCCAGTGGCGAGAGAAGAGATTGAGGAAATACTCTGCTTATTACAGAGCATCACACCTGGAGGCCATGTCTGTCCACCTCAAATATGGCATTGGTCTTGACATGTGGAGGAAGCTCTAAAAGAACATTATTTTACATTCTTTGCTTGAAAGTCTGCATCCTCTTGATTTGTTGTTCAAGGAGCTGTTAGATGTGTCAGGTGATTTTTCGTAACCTGAATCTCCTGCATCCTTCTGTTTGCTGGAAGATCCTTTTCTAGCCCAGTTCCTGCTATGCTTTCCCCAGCTATGCCTATTCTGCACTCTGTGGGAGATGGAAAAGGTCTGGGAACATATCAGTTCTTCCATGTTTTTTGTTTGTTTGTTTTTTGTTTTACTGAATGAAAGCCATTGTCCCAAGCAGTATATGATGTCCTACCTCTTATTAATGGATAATAAAACCCACATCCTAGAGACTTCCTTGTCTCCTTTCACTTTTCTTGCACATTCCTAGATGTTTTTTTTTCCCCTGATTGTCTCACTCTTATATCCAATACTTCACCATTACTTGGTTGCTTAAAATTGCCAGTTGCCTGTCTCCTTTTATGGGTAGACTGAACTCCATCTGAACTCCATCATCCCTGGATTGTTTGTTTGGGGTTTGGGTTTTTTTGGTGGGGTTTTTTTTGTTTGTTTGTTTGGTTGGTTTGTTTTTTTGGTGGTGTTTAGGAGGGTTTTTTTCTACAGGGAGGAAGAGTCCAGAAGTTTCCAGATCTTCAGCTGACATCGAGAGAACTTAAATCCAAATAGATGCAGTTGTAGCAGCTGCAGAAAGCAGAGAACTTTTCATTTCTTTGTTTCTCTCTGGAGATGAACACGGAAGACCCATGAGGAACAACACTTTAACACCTGCACTAATTTTTGACTCCTATCTTTTCTAGGCTGGCACTGCATTGCTAACTGCAGCATTGCATAATGATTGTTTACCTGAGTCAAACAGTCAGAGAATGAGATAACGTCAAAGCCAGTGACTCTGCCAGCACCAGCACAATTTCTCAGGTATGACACATGAACAGCTGCATGGGGCTGGTTGTCACTGACCCTGCAGTGCTGCTCCTTCTCTGTTGTTTTAATGACTGAACTCCACTCATCACCCTATTTCTCTTATGTCCTGGGTTAAGAGACAGGTGTCTGCCCAGGAAGGCGAGAAGCTTCCTGGAATGGAAAATATGATGCCCTTCCCTCCAAATTATTAAAATGTTTAAATGACAGGGCTTTCAGGCAGAGATAAGGGAAAAGGAATAACAGTTCTTTACTAGAATGTATATAATAAGGAAAAAAAAAAAAGCAAAAAAAAACCCCAAACAACCACAACAGCAGCAACACCGAACAAAACCAAAATCCTGTAACAACTTTTTCTCGGCCATCAGGCTCTCCCCTTCGGTGCAGTTCCGGTCGCAGCCGGCAGGGGCGCTGCTGGCTCCCGGCCGGGCAGGGGGTGCGGTGATTCCCCCGAACCTGCAGGGGGCGCTGTGGCGCGGGCTCAGCTGCCCCTCCTCATGGCAAGGGCGGCTCAAGCGAGGGGCAAGAGGGGACATGCAAAACTTACTTTCCCCTTGCAAAATTTACAGGGAGCAGCTGGTCTCAGTGCCACTCCAGGTGGTGAGCTCGTCTGCAGCAAACCACAGTGCAGCCCTGTCTAGGAAACACAGGTGCCCAATCCCCACACCACACGTGACTGCTCTCCCCTCCAGTCGCTGAGAGCAGAAGGGGCTGAGTGCAGCCCCTGACCCCCAGCCAAGTCTCAGTAAGCCCCCTGACCTCTCACAGTATCTCTGCATTTCCCAAGAGAAACCCTTCAGCCAGAGAGTCCCCAGCCACTAGCACCCCTTCTTCTGCAACTGCACCCCTTCTCCCCTGCTCCCCCAGGACCATTTCAATGGAATTCCAAGACATCCAGCTAGGTCTTTTGTCTCATAAGTATTGTCCATTCATCATCTCCGGAGCAACAAATGGGGAGAAAATTACCTGAGAGAAAGAAAGAAGGGGAAAAAAAAAGAAAGAAAGAAAGAAAGAAAAAGCCTAACCCATAACACCTTCCTATGTGAAATATGCATAGTGTTTGTTTCTGTGTATGCCTGCAATGGACTCCATCAGCCTGAGATTTGAATACACACATTAGTTGTCTATACAGAGAAAAAAGACTTAACCATAGCCTGATGCATTCCTCTCCCACCATTCATTGCAACCTAGGAAGGATTACTTGCAACCTTGTTCAATGTCTGGATATGGCATCTCTGTCCACCTCACCTCCTAGTGAATAACACTTATATAGGGAGCAGCTTGTCCATCTGTGCTGGGCTGGACTATCTCTGAAGAGAGGAGCATTTGCAGAGTACCTTTGAGCCGAGCCCAGTTACATTAGGCAGCACAAGCAAGTACCCATAGTTTCTTCTGTGCCTGGGGAATGTGGTGAGCAAGATTGGGATGATCAGACACAATGCCACACTGCAAACTGTGGGGTTGGGAGACTGTTTGTCTGGGAAGTCTGAGGAGGATAGGCATTCATAAGAAGAGGCAAAGTTGCATTCCACATCTCTCTGGATCCTCATGATGTCTCCATCCACCAGAACTCAAGTGATGTTTAAGAGTGTACTGGGGTCTGGCTGGGATAGAGTTAATTTTCTTCATAGCAGACTCTATAGTGCTACATTTGGGATTTGTGACTAAAGCAAGCCCTGGTAACACACCTGTGTTCTGGCTACTGCTGAGCACTGCTTGCACAGCATCAAAGCTTTCTCTTGCTCAACGCACCCCCCTATCAGGGGTATTTGAGAATTTGGAGGGAACACAAGCAGGACAGCTGACCTAAACTGACCCATATGATACTGTATGCCCTACAATGTCATACACCATAACAGAAACTGTGGAGAGAGAGATTTTGGGAAGGCAGTTGTTGCTCAGAGACTGATTGGACATCAGTCTGCTTTTGCATCACTGGTTTTTTTCCTCTTCCCCTTTCCTTCAGTTAATAAACTGTATTTATCTCAGCCTGTGAGTTTTCTCACTTTTGCTCTCCCTATGCTGCTGTGGTTTTCAGGGGGGAGTGAGTGAGATACCATGTGTTGCTTAGCTGTGGGTGAGGGTTAACCTGCCACAAGCTGAGAAAAGAAAATCTCCAGAGTCTCTCTGGTGTACACACAGTTGGGCTTCCACACAGCTACAGCACATTCCCATACTCAAATGTGCACACACACATGCATCCGAGCTGTAATCCATGCACTCACCGCCCCACTCCTCAGGGTGCTTTGAACTGCCAAGGGATGCTCCACAAACAGCTGCATCTGCACCATGCCTGAGCCAGCACTGGGACACTGCTTGGAGATGCCTCCTACAGGGTACAGAGGCACCCATCTACTGACCTTGTTTATACCCCCCATGGCAACCTGATTGCAGGGAGGTCAGACGTGGGGCTGTTGCAGAGAGCACGAAGGCTCTCTGCTGTCCACATCTGGACTTTGGCCTGCTCCTCTGGCCTGCTCCTCCATGTGTGCACCAGAGCTACCGTCAAGGGAGACCTTAGGCACACCAAGAGTGGCTATAGGGCACCAGAGCCCAGGTGCTGTTCTCCTTGGTCCTGCCAGTGGAAAGGCAAAGCTTGGGCAGAAGAGCCCCCAACCCATGGGTTAAGACCTGACTGCACAGCCAGTTTTGCAGACAGAGCTTTGGCTTTTATGGCAATGGACAATGCTTTGAGGAACAAGGACAAGAGCATGTTTTCCAACGGGCTCTCCAGGCTAACTGGGAAAGCTTGTCCTAAGGACACTCTGCATGCAGATTCTAGTGTCTCTCCTCCTTTTGTGGCCTTTCAGTAGTACTGTGGGCCTTCCTGGGACTCCAACATTTGCTTCTTTCTTGGTCTCTGTGAAGCTACTCTCTCTGCTCTCTCACGGTTCTTTCAGTCTTTCTGCAGTATTTTCTCACCTCTCCAAGGCTACTGTATGAGCTCTGGGACTCTTTCTTGCCTACCTTTTTCCACCTTTCTGAGGCTAATCTTTGTTATCCTTTGCATTTGCAGACTTTATGCTACTTTTTTCTCTGAAGTTCTTTCCTGCTTTCTTCTAATCTCTCCGTGTCTGCAAGGCTACTTTGTTCTTTGGGACTCTCCCAACCTCTCCACTTCTTCCCTAGCCTCTCCAAAGCGGCTTTGGCTGTCTTTCAGTTTCTTCCTTACTCTCACTAAGGGAAATTTGGAGCACTTTCAGTCTTTCTGTTTGTTTCATATCCCACTCACCCTTCAGCCCCACTTTCTGAAGTTTGACTGGATTTCATGGGGCTGTTTTAGTCTCCCTTCAAGGTTCATGGCATCTCAGTGGCTCCTCTTCTTTCTCCTGGAACTTCTTCAGCCTTCATGTTTGTTTCTTCCCTTCTCCAAGGCAATTTTCTGTTGCTCCTTTAGCCTCTCTCTTCTCCTAGCAGCTACAGGCACACACCTCTAGAGCACTTCCAGAATCTCTGATACTTTCTTGTTATTGTTAAAGTCTCTCGTGTTTTCATCATGGTTCTTTCAAGCTTTCTACTAGTTTCTTTGCCTCTTTCAGGCTATTTTGTGTTCTCTGAGTCTTACAGATTTTTGGCTGATTTCCCCTTCTTTGATGCTACTCTTTAGGGCACTATCAATCTTTCTTCCCCCCCCCCCCCCCCCCCCCCCCCCCCACACTTTTAAAAAAAAATCTTATCTTGAGGCCACCTTTGGTACTAGTGAATAGTCTGGAGCTCCTTTAATAGCTGTGATACTTTCTTGTTATCACTGAGCCTCTTCTGTATTCTCTGAGGTGGCTCTTTGCCTTATCTCTTTCTTTCTTGGCCTCTGACACTGCTGCATTTTGTTTTCTTGAGCATTTTCAGACTTTCTTCCCTTCCCTGAGGCTAGCATATGCACTCAGAATCTCTTTTGGACTCTCTGTTGCTTTGTTCACTTCTGCTTGGCTCCTGTTTCTTTTGGGGATCTTTCAGCCCATCTTCTACTCTCCTGGCATTTCGAGGGCTGTTCTGTAATCATTCTCTATCTGAGTGTTAATCAATGTTCACATTTTGTCTAAGACTTCTCAGAGTCCTCTGAATGTCTTTCAAGCTCTCTACTATTTTGTCCTCACTTCAGCTATTCTGTCTTCTCTGTGACCCTTGCAATCTCTTTCCTGTATCAGGCTCCCAAAACCATTTTTCCATTATTTGGGGATTTTTCACACCTTTTTCTGTTTTAATATTGTTTTGAAGGATGAGAGAGGACTGGGGAAGGTGGGGTGGAGGCAGGGGAGAGGAATCTTTTCACAAATGAAACACCTTCAAGAGCTCTGGATTTCAACTGCAGTGGAGCTGGAATAGATCTCCATGAGTCACCTTTTGGAATTGATTTATTTATATATTTATTGTCCCTTTTCAGTTTTGGTGGTGGAGTTGGAAGACAAATGAGCTGAAAGAAGCACCTTTTTAAAAATCCTTTATTTTTATATCATCCTAGTAAAAATCTTTTATATAAAGGCGAAAGTAGGTATTGCATAGAAGAAACACTGGTGCAAACATCACCCGGTGGGAATGGCATGTTGTTTCTTAGTGTCTACTCTCTACTGCACAAAAGATGACTACCCCAGAGGCAAACATCTCCAGGTTTCCCCATGCCAGCTACAGGATGAAGCTGCTCAACTTATGGAAAGAAGTTACATCAGAATTATGTGTGGCCTATTCCATGCTGCTCCCAAGAACCATCTGCTGGAAAAACATCCTCTTCCTCCTTGCCTTTTCTATGCCTGACCAATATGTCACCCAGGAAAGACCACGAGGATCAGTCTGGCTGCCTTCTGTGCGTGTACCCTCCCTGTGTGTGAGTTTGTATTTCATGCATAGAAATGGAGCGGGTGGACTCAGGATAGGAGAGTTTGCCTAACTTAGCCATAGTCCAGGAACACAAAGCATGACATATCCAAGGCATCTTCCATCTCAGAGACATTTATGTCATTGTCTTTTAGCATTTCACATGCTACTTAGCTATGGGCACTTTTTTTTGAGTGCCTGCCACCTGGGTTTCCTGTAACGAACATCCTTGGTATGACCAGGAGTGAGCAGAACTCACTGCTAATTCACGCTTCATCAGCTTTCAAAGAGAGCTTCTTTGGGCGGGTCTCCTGTTTCGTCTCTGCTTAAGTTCCATGGCAGCTCCGGATCATGAAGGACAGTAAGACAGTAGGTATGCTACAGTCTGAAGGAACACTCAGAGAAACAGCACTTTCACAGACTTAACTGTGCTTTCATGAATTAGAGATACAGGGACGTATGCATTTATACAAATCAATATTTGTGTATATTAAAGATACTTTTACTCAGTATCAGTTTTTATTTAAAAACATGCTAAAAACTTATAGTTAAATAATCAGAGTGACATTTGGAGAAAACACACAGGCAGCCACCCACCAGCATAAGCAAAAAAAAGTGCATACATACATGAGTCAAAGCTCCCTTTGACCAGTTTACAGGACAATTAGTGCCTTCTCTGACAAACTGACTGCTGCAACCTCACACTTTCCAGAGCTGTTTTTTGCTGCCTGAAAAGTGGTATTACCTTTCTGCTTCTTTGAGGATGTCTGTCATCACCTCCCACATCAGAGAGTCAGCTAGAGACACAAATCAGTCCTGCTTTTGACTCCTCTCCTGTAGGTGGCTTCATAGAGATGAATACATGAAGCTCATGTAACTATCTCACTTAATACTGTGCTTAAAATGCCTAAAGTAGTCATTAAAAAAAGATTTCAGGATCTATGCTGCTAGATCGTGAAATGGAATGAAGCATTCTAGAAAAATAAGTTTGGATGGAAGGCAAAGTAGCTGAGTTTGCAACTACACATTTCATCTCTGAGTTACTCATAAACATCTTTTATTTCCTTATTACTTTCACTAATATATTTTACCATTTTTGTACAAAAACTGACTGCAGATTAAAATGTAAGATGCGGCAGGTACCACTGTGCGACCCAAAAGGAGAGAGATGATGCTCCTACTCAGCCCTACACCTGGCTCCTTTTGAGCACCAGAAAATCTAGAGAAAGCTAAGCACCTCTGCCCAAAGGGAGAATGCAGTGGAGCCATCAGACGAAAACCATCCTGTCTTTTCTTGCAAAAATGGGAACATATCTTAGCAACTTTGGATACAGTCTTACATATAGCAGCAGATATACTGGGCATCAAAGCTCCTTCTTCAATGTGGAACAGCCATCTTCAGTGAGGCTCAGATGCTCCTGGTCCCAATTTTTGTTAGAAATGGAAGTAAAACTGGATTCAGTTTCTGTGCTTTCCCTCTGCTTCTTCCCTGACTCCTTCAAGGGCTATTCAAGTGAAATAGCTGAACCCATATGGCCTCGTCTGCTTCAGTGGGAAACCAGAGCCCTGTGAAATTTGGGCATTGTGCTCATATGGGCAAGGGCTGTGCTTTAAGAATAGTAACCTTCTTCTTCACTGCAACTCCAAAATTCATCTCTATCTCCCACACATTCACACTCCTTCCTGTCACACTGATTTCATAGGAACTCAAAAAAGTGACACGTAGGCCACACAAAACACTATTGCTGCCAGATGTACAGATGCATGCAGGACTTATTAGGAAGATAAATAGGGGACTAAAACCTCCCAGATATAAAGTGGCTCAACAGCTATTTCAGCCCACAAGGAAAAAGGTAGGCTGAATGATACAATGAAAATTACATATTTTTAGAGCTTTAAGTATGAATATTCAGATTGGACATTAATAGAAACTTGCTTATCAGAAGAGTAGTTTGAGATGGTATGGCTCTGAAAGGCACAAAATCTTCATCCTCAACAGTTTCTGAAACTCAGCCCGATAATGTCATACTGAATCCCATCTCACCTATGTGTCAATACCTCTTTGGGCGTGACATTGGATGAGGTAACCTTTGAAGGTTGCTTCTGACAGCTGTCCATGCAAAAAGCAGTGTTTCTTTCAGGGCTGAGTCAAGCCCTGACTGAAGTTTAATCACAGCATCCTCCATTGTCCGAGCCTTTCCTTCTTCCTTCACAAAACAGCAAAAACCTGTAAAAATGGGTAAGTGGGGGCCCCTTGCAATGAAGAAGCATTCAAAGTGGAGAAATACACGTTCAAGTTTTCTAACAGGAATGTTGGTAAAAATGTGCATTGAGTAAACTACCCCAGTGGATGAACTTGGCAATCTGTCAGCAAAAAACAATTCTCTACTGAAGGTGTGCCAATACAGACCATCTCCCAGTGCTGTTCTGGAAATTGCCCCTTTCCTGCATCATGTGGTCACTCATAATCAAACTGTCTTTTCTAGCTCAGGGAGGTAGCTGTCTTTAGCCTGAGGAAATCCCTACAACAAAGGCCATGGCATGATAATGGTGCCATCAAATTGCCATCCCCTTTCTTCACATCCAGCAGCTTGCCATGCCTTGGGCAAACTTTTTGAAGCAGACAACACAGTCAGTGAAGTCTGCTGCCAGACTTCATATCAGACTGCAATCTCTCTCCTTTGTGCTGGCAGTAACTTGCTTAGTCAGTGCTTTTAGCTTTCAAAGTAGCATGACATAAAGCAGCCAGGCACTGCTTTGGGTGAGTAAAGGCATTGGAACTTTGTCTCGCCAAAGTAGGAAGCGCATCATCTGGTCCAATGGGAAGGACTTTGCATTCCATCTGAGGAAAGAGTCTCTGATTTTAAAAGAAACACCTTGTTACAGTAAGGGCATCAAGGCCCTAATAAAGGGAGGTGCTGCCTCCCCATGGACTTGAGAAAAGTTATGTCTTTGCCTGCACCTACTGTCAACTTTGCAAAACAGGTCCTCTGGAGATCGCACAGCAGTTCCGAAATTAATGTACAATAGATGTGTAAAACCAAAAACAGTAAGAAGTTATAAGTCAGGCAACTAAATTCTAAGCTATATTCATCATAATAATAATCATCATCATTATCATAATAAAAAAGTATACACCGTAAGGTACAAGAAGCTGCAAAGCAAAGCAGCTCCAATTCCTAGGACTCTCAGTTAGAGTGGCTTTTGTGAGTCTTCCAGTAAATCAGACATAAGGGTTGCAAACCTAGTGGAAGACTTTGAAGAATTCTCCCTTGAAGTCAAACACACATAATTTTTGCACATATAGCATGGATTAGTAGAGCAAAACATTTTCTTAAGTTAAGAAACATTCTTAGAGCAGATCTATGATTTCGTGTAGAAAATCCATTTGTTTGGGGAGTTTCCCCCCTCTTTGGCAAATAAATGGCAAATGTGAAACAGAAGAAAAAAAAGAGTCAAATAAGTTGTGATAATAACTGGGCAAGTAACAACGAAGTGGATCTGTCAATGGGACGGATTTCCTCAGCAGCGCTAGGCGTGATGCTCCTTGCAGTCATTCTTTGTGTTCATTTTATGATGAGACAGAAGGGTTGATGTGATAATGTTTCCGAGGCTTTAGGCATCATATTTTTTGCCAGTCCTGTGAATTTGCTGGAATAGTGTCATGGAGAAGGCCATGCCAAGAATCTGAAGGAAAACAAACAATAAGGGCTTTAGTACAGGAAGGTTGCCAAAACTGCACTGCTGACCTGTGTTCATGGCCCAGCTGTAGTTTGAACAGTCATTCTACACTAGCCATATGTCTCAAGCTTCAACACCAAGCAGTAAGTCTTACTGTATGCTCAGGCACATAGTGATGTCCATGGTTGTATCTGTCAGAGCACAGATGGAAGCAAAAAAGCTCTCAGGGTTCTTTGTTATACGTGCAACAATTTTTTGGAATCAGTACATACAAGTCACTCTTCCCTTTGACCCAACAACTTGTGTTTGTTTAGTCAGGTAACAGTGACTGAAAGATCAGATTCAGATATTCTCCCCCAAAAGTACGGCAGTGATAGAATCATAGAATATCCTGAAGGGACCCACAAGGATCATTGAGTCCATCTCCTGGCCCTGCACAGGATAACAAAAATCATACTGTGTGCCTGAGAGCATTGTCCAAATGCTAGAACTCTGGCAAGCTTAGTGCCGTGACCACTTCCCTGGAGCCACAACCCCAAAACCTTAGCAGATTATTATGATACTTCTGCACTTGTTTTTTTAAAACACATTGACCTCCTCAGTTCAGTGGCCATGATTTGACTAATTTTGGTAATTTCTAGAACTTGCTTTCAAAATGAAAAATCAACCAGTTCCTGAAAGGACAGTGTAACAGATGGTTTAATATGGGAACTCCAAAGAGGTACCCTGAAGTCAAAACACAGGCAAGCAAAACCCCAGTGTAGCACGTCCTCTTTGCAGGACCAATTACTGACCTGCTTCCTTTCTCAGCATGTGGCCTTAAATGAACTCATAAAACAAATCTGACATTTTTGAAATAATATTCCAAGTCAAAGCAGTTGAGCATCACTTTTCACACAGCAGAGTCAAGAATGCTGACAGCAAATCAAAGCCCTGTTGAAAAACATCAGACCAATATTACCTGCATTATGAGGACACACATCCCAATCGAGCCAAGGACATGCTTATTGTCATCAAACCAGCTCATGACTTTCTCGTAACATCCCTGGAATGATGAAAGATGAAAATTGAAACCCCAAGGTCACATTTTCTGTCATGTGCATTCCCTCTATTTTGTTCCTTCCCACCCCTAGCAAAGACTCAACCTGGGCAAAGTGAGCCTTACCGTTTTCCACAGTGATTCAGTAGAGTTCCGTCCACAGTCTTGGGAGTTTTCCATACAACATCGGTCTGGAACAATGTTTTCTCCCAGCACTGGGTACCAATCTGTATAGTCATTCACACCACAGCATTTCATCTGTGAAGAAGTAAATATTATATTAATTAATAAATTAACTAGCACAATTTGTAAAGCTTGCACAACCACAAACTTTTATTTCCACAAAACCACTCTGTATTTTCAAATAGGTCACCACAACACTTTTGTAGTTTTAAGGTATTCTGTGGTTGCTTATCACCTAAAGCAAATACTGAAAAACACAAAGAAAAAAACAAAACCAAAGAAATGGCTCCAGACCCAAATCTTCTTGTCACAAATACATGAGCCCAAACACTAAAACAAGGTAATAAGCCCACAACTGTTAAAAGCAAAATCCTGCCAAAGCTGCAGTGCCACCTATGCAGATTTTGCTGCCTCTCTGCTCTTACAGATCATCTCTGTGCCTGTGATAGCCACACAGAATCCCAGACAGGTGAGCATCTTTCACCTTACAGAGTACGCTTTGATCCTGGGTTTCACAGTACCCCTGGGTTTCACAGTATTCCCTGGATGTTCAAGAGAACAAAATCAGAAATCAAAACCTGCATTAGCCATCTTTTAGACTCGGCATGAATGCCACTGCAGCAGCCTTGATGACCAAATTGTTACTTTTTTACTATTGAGAAAATATGTTTACCTCTGCTTGAATGATATTCCATGCATTTTTCAGTCCAATATTATTTTCTGAATTGTAAAGCTTCATTCCTTCCTTCAAATCCTGCTTTGCACTCTCACTGACCTGCACCATGTAGAAGATAGAGGAAGTCAATGCACTGCTGTTCAGAGGAAAGGACCAAATGGTACAGACACATATACAGAATGTTCATCTTTTACCTTCTCTCACCACAAACTTAACAGGGGTAAAAAGCTTCAGGACTCTCACAAATCATGGGACCTTTAAGTAGCTGCCGAGGCCTAGTCTCTCCCTCAGACTGCGAAACAGTGGGTTAATTCTCTTGAGGCAGGAGACGTCTGCTAAAAGTCCATCATACAGTCATCATCTGATTCAAACTAACTGAATATGAACAGCATTTATCTGCTGAGCTTGCTGTAACCTTGCCAGAGGCAGCTGTTGGCAATGCCCCACAGCAGCCTCTCCTCCCTTAACCTATGGCCTGTTTTAATTTGCTAATGTCACAAAACCAGAGTCCCGGCTTCCCAACCTTAGCAGAGTTATCCTTGCATGGGTTCAGGCAGGCTACAGTAAATAGTGAGTAAAGAAAAAAAAAAAGATATGATTGTTTTTCTCCTTGTGGGAGCAAGCTTGTAGGATTTATGACTTTCAAATGTGCTCTTCCTTCTTTAGAAGACAAAGTTGCAATGCTTAATGGGATATCTGAGATGTCCCATTTCTTGTGTTAATTTCAGTCTGGGCCCAGAGTCCTGGATGCAGGTAGGAATGTACCTTGCCTCTGGCAGTAGTGAGCTGGTAGAAGAGAAAGGATTATGGTCCTGGCATAAAGGTCAACGATTCTTAAGATCTGTTTCATCCCTCTTTTACAACCCAATCAAAATCAAGCAGTTCACCTCAGCTCCCTGAAAGTAGCAGGCATCATAATGACAACCTGAGATGAGATAAAGGTCTGGGAGGAGCTGTTTTAGAATGTCTGGACCTATTCGCACTGTAAGGTTCTGCCCTGTGTTTAGCAGAGGGCTCCAGTTCCCCAGTCACTTTTGCAGTGTTATGTATCTGATGGGCCAGCCAGTTGTGCCTACTTCACTTAGTTGCTAAGAGATAGCAGATTCCTACAGCGGGGGGCTTTATGAGAAACTATCTCCTGATCCATTCTGCACTCATACCAAACTCTCTGGGACTGCCCAGTCAAGTGAGACAACTGGTGGCATTTGGAATAACCTGTGACTATCTCATGTCTCTCTCCTCCAGTCCTGTTTCAAGGGCTGGCCCTAAGAAGCTGTAAGGTTTTAAACAGGACCTTCCACAACCCAGGACTACAAGATGATCAGCTTCTTGCAGACATCAAACATGTTGAAGGCTATCTAAGATTTCAGGACAAGAAGAAAAAGGAGGCTCTGGACCATGGTTTTATTTCAGGGATTTGTCTCCTGCTTGTTCTCCTCATCACTTCCTCCTCCTCCTTTAGAAGCAGCTCACAATACATAGCCAAAATCTCAAGGTTAAATCTTCACCAAAGTGAAGATCCAGGAGAACTCACATACTTTCATCAAAAAAAAAACTAAACCTGCTCTACATGCTGTAAGACTCTGCCCAAAATTGCTTTCTCATCTGCCTCACGATCGTCGAGAAAAAAGGACTGAGACCACCGAAAGAAAAAGGATCCTACATCCTGGTTTGGTGGGGGTTCGCCAAGTTCCCGGGACTGGAACTTGAGTTATTGTACCTCACGCTACACTGCTCCCAGTGAAAAGGACGAGGAGCATCTTGACCTTCCTTCGCCTGCACCGCTCTGTAACAATGGCCTGGAGTTTTCCACCCCCAAGCCTGGCTGGACTCTCTTCTGGAATTACCCTTTGGTGGTCTCCACAGAAGACTCTACAACCACCGTGGCAGATGGACTGAGATGGGAGAAACCACTCCCTCTAAGACTGAGACATGAAATCCCTATGTGGACAAGACTCTTTTTCCTCCTCAAGGACTGAAACCTGTAATCTGGGGGGAGGAGGGCAGTGTGTGTGTGGGGAGAACAGCTAACTGAACTGATCATGTTTGCCTGCAGGCAGTGAACTAGGAAAACAATAGCTCTCCCCACTGTTGAGATTACAAGACTATTGTGCTCTTTCTCCCCCTCCTTCCCAACTTTTAACATAAAAGGCCCCTCAAGTCAGCTAGCCTTTTGAAGCTTCCCCAACGTAAAGGCGACTCCTCGACTGGACATCGACTGGACTTCGAAGAATTGCATCGCCTCTATGTTGGTAGATATACCTACTCTGTCTTTCCTTCCTTTCCTATAGGGTTCTTCCTTCTCTCTCTTTCTCTCTCTCTCTCTCTCCAATTCCCTCCAATGCATTTTGCTGTGATTGTTCAATAAAGTACACTGATTTTGTTGCTGCAAACCCCCTTGCCGTGTTGGTGTTTTGTACCCTGAGATCAGATAACGAACCATCACAATCTCGTCCATAAGGGCGGATCGTGACACATGCTAGTGGAGATACTTAATCAGTACGGCATATTTGCTTACCTTGTCCATATAAACAAAGAATAAAATGACTAATATCAGCTCTGCCAGGAGAATTATCAGCAAAACGATGAAAAACTAGAACAAAGAAAAAAGAGACAGTGTATACACACTTGCCAAGTAGAGAGTAAACCTGGAGATCCTAGAAACTATGAAGATGATAGGCTTACTACCAGTTTGCCGGTTTCAGTCATGCTTTTGTCTTGCTTTTTTTGACTGCTGTGACAGCACACAGTCTTGGGAGTCTCTTTCCTTCACACAGACTACAGGACAGATGCTAAATCCCTTAGTGCAAAGATGAATGTGACATGCCTCAGAAATGATTCCCTAGCAGATGGGCTTGAACCACATGTGACTGTGGAATAGTCATCATATTACTCAGCAGTTCTATTCCTAGCTCTGTATCTGAAATTTCTCTCTCTGCAGAGGCATCCCAAGTGTGAGTTCTAGTTGTTTCTCACTACTTTTCAGGCCCAGTAGGCATTTATTTTCATGCCTTTATGCCCTAGCAGACTCCAGAGAGGCATGGCACCTGACCCCAGACACTGGGGAAGAAGCAGTAGGGAGCACAGCTAGCTCTTCAATTGGAAACTCATGACAGTCATGATAGTATAGAATAAACTTCTGCAGAACCTCTTAAGGATATAAAATCTTTTTTTGAAAGTTAAGCTGGTGTTCCAGTTAGCGTGGATGAATCACATGGACTTCAATACTAATCTCTGTTTGCTTTCCTAGCTGTACAACACATAAAACCAAGCAATCAGATAGCAAAAAATAGGTGCACATTTTGCCTCCAGTTTAATTCACTGAGGTGGTTTAAGAAATTCTGCCCAGCTATTCCCCAGCATCATATAAGTGAGAGTTTTGCAGGAGGAAAATATGCTCCTTAATGTCACAGCATCTGGACTTCCAAATAGTGACTGAATTGGAACCCATCTGCCTTGAAAGCCCTCCTCCCACCTTCTGCCACAATACCTCTCTCCTTGTAGGGTTCTCCTCTCCCCAGCACTTTTTTTGGAGGGGGATATTTATATTGGGAGGGGGGTGGGGCAGCGTTATATATTCCCCCATATAACCTCCCATCATTAGTCATGGAAGCTAAGGATAAAACCTCCTGGGTTGATGCAAGAAGATCCACACTGTGTTTTATGAGACGTGTTCCCAACCTCTGTGCTTCAGTGCTGGTCAGAGAATTTCAAGGGTCAGACTATTTATTTTTTACTGATAAGGCCTGGCAGAAACCTTGACTTCTTAACTTTGGCTCAGATGGTTTCCACCATCCTCTGACAAAGGCCTTAGATAAGGGCAATGTAGAAAACAGCCATGAGAGGCTTTGAACAAAAAATTTTTTCAGTCAGTCCTTCCAACAGACATTTCCAGAAAGGCTATGCAGTTTGATCCTACAGTTCATGCTTAACCATTCAGAAGTAACTGATAGCAATTTGCTTTGCTACCTAACACATTGGGGCACACAGTAACAAGGACACATTTGCTAATACACCATTGATATCATTGTAATCAAAGCTGTGGGATGTTGTACTGCAAGCCTACCGAAGACTGAAAGCCAAGGGCAATGTCACACTGAGCCAAAAGATTTTGCACAGGTCATTCAAATAAAATGATAACAAGGCAACCACCACTGATTTTAGTGAAAAGGGGTATTGATGTCTTACACTCAACAGCAGGCACTTGTTTTCCTTGATAGCACCTAGGCAGCCCAGGAAGCCGGTCACCATGATCACTGTGCCAATGGCAATGACTAGGTTGGCAGCTGAAAGCGATGGGAAGCTGGGAGAAAATGTGGCGAAGTTCCCTTGTGACACTGACAGCCAGATGCCCACACCCAGCAGACCACAGCCACATAACTGCAAAGAGACAAACAAAAGAAAGGTTTCACCATTAACGTAAATGTCCCTGTCTCTGAGACTTCTCCTGAAACTCTGAAAAGAAAAAATTTCACAAGCAATTTCTCAGGTAAGTGTTCTGCAGAAATGCTCTCAGTGGCTTGATGCTGAAACAAAATGAAATTACATGTTTGTACTTGGACTTGGTCATGTCACCTGTACTTATAATTCTATTTCAAAGCCACTGGGTGGCAGAATTCTCTTCTGAGAGACTTAGCACATGAAACCAGAGCTACACATTGATGTCCCAACAGCAACCCAATGCAATGTTTCTCTATGAAAATAAAAAATATTATTTGAAAGAATGCTCCATTGCACTTATTTGTGCAGTCATCTGCAATGTCTCAGAGTATTCAGCCCTGTATTGCGTCATCCTAGGGGAGGCAAGGAAGTCCTGAAGACATTTACAATCAAAAGCATCATTTCAGGAAATATTTGTCATAAAATGCCCAATCACAGTACCCAGGTTGGGTTTTAGTATGACTTCTCATAGCTTTAGTGTTGATAGCCAGTGATCACAAAATGTCACCAAAATCAGATTTATAGATACATTATCTACAGGAAGCTCAAGCCTTATCAAGATGCTCACAGGCATTCCCAAGGGAAGCAGAGTAACAAATGCACTGGGTAACACAGAGGAAACATTCAGGATTCTTATAAGGAGACCGGGAAGCACCTCTTCTTCCAAAACTCAACACACAATAATTCTCCACAGAGTGGCTGGGGAGCTTTGCATCACCAGGTATGGATAAATGTCACAACTTCTGTGTCCTATAACAGAGCTGGATACAGCTGCAACAAGTCAAACACCAGCTATCCCTATGAAAAGACTGGTACAAAACATACACACGTGCATGTGGCAGGGGCGGATTTTCGTCTCTTCCCTCAAATTCGTCCTCTCCACTTAATAAGCTTGAACTGATTTCTCATTGCCTCTCATGGTATGTCAGCAAGGGCAGTGTGAACTTGGAGTAGTAAAGAGCTGTGGGGAGATGCAAACCAGAAGCCTCCTGATCATATTCTGCTGCAGGACCCAGTGGACATGGCCACAGGTTCAAACTGTCTGCAGCTCATGGAATCAGCCACCCTATTGCTCCTGCTTTAAATTTCATCTACTCTGTCCTTGAATTGCTGCAGTTTTGGTGCCTCAAGCTCACTCAGGAATCCACCTTGTCGTTCAGCTGTTTCCACCGTTAGATGAGAACTACAGGCAGGGGCTGAGAGCTTAATGGTTCAGGAGGTCAGGAACAGCTCTCACCACACAACATTCATTTAAAGTATTAAATGGCATTTCTAAGCTGCCAGGGGTGCCATTGTCATTAGCTGGTGGCACTTTAATCAATGACTTCATGACACTCCATGGATGAGTCTGTAAATGTTTCCAAAGAAGTTTCTACCAAAGACCAAAATTGTTCAGTGTAACTTTCCATCAGATCCTGAATTCACAATTAAAAGGTCATTCACAAATGTGCTCCTTGGACTTTCATACTAAGTTCAGAAACCACAGCCTTAGCTCAAGTGTTTCGAAAGAGTGCTATGAATTCTAGAACCGTTAGGCCAAAAGCAATGGATGACTGCAGATAAATAAGCTGTAGGTAAGAGCAAGATCAGGGAAAAAGGCTTACAGAGGAAGGACAAGTAGAGGGCAAAAAGGAGTACATATGATTAATACAAAGCTCAGCCCATAAAGAATGACACCTCAGAATCCAACATCAATTATGAGATCATAGCAAAAGAGACAGAACAAAGGAGCCCTAGCCAGCATATCTTAACCATTTGAAAAAATCCTGCAGCACAATCCTTGAAAGAGATTTGGTCTAGAAGAGAAAGGTGGGTAGGAGATTACTCCAGAAGGTTCTTGTTTATGTTTACTTTGAAAAAGTTAGAAGCACCTGATTGCTTAAATGAGGGAAGGTAGAGTAACACTGAAAGTTCAGATTACACAAAACATCAGGTGATGGAGGGCTGTTAAAGGCTGATCTATGCAATTGGGGTTCTCCAGTGCCTGAAGAGTAAAAAGTCAGAGATTTGATAAAGGACATGACAACCTAAAAACTTCCACAAGGTGGCATCCCATACCAAATAGCACTAAAAGTTTAAGACAAATTTCATATTTCTTCTCTCCACATCTCCTCAATTTTTGTGCTTTCTTCTCTGTTTTCTTCTCTGCCATTCTACTGCATAGCAGTACTGCTGAAGCTAAAATTTATGCTTTAAATTTCAGGTCCCATGACAAATGCCTTTTTCACTCGTGCTTCTTTAAAAAATTCCAAATAATTCCACTGACATGGGACTTAATTGCATACCACCATACCAACCAAAGCTGGCTAGGATTCTAGCAATAAAATACCTTTAAGTGACACTTTATTCTATACCAGTCTCATTTTTTATACAATGTGAACACTACAAAAATGCTCTGACAAGTATTTATTCTCACAGGATCCACCTCTTTCTGTTAGGAACAACTGAATCCTGGAGTGTGAAAGCAGCAAGAATATATCAAGTCATCTTATTAATTCCTTTTTCACCATATAATTAAATAATATAAGCTGCTTGGTATTTAATTGGGTGAGAGTGATGGCACTGACATTCCTTCCCCAGAGAAATGGTTCAACAGAGTAATAAATTTTACTGGATTTTTCTTCTCAAAAAATGTTGGCTCGTTTCCCTCTCATGATTAGAAATCATCATCCTCTAGGCAACCATCAAATCTCTCCTTCTACTGCTGTTTATGTCACTGCAGAACACTGTCATAAAGTCAGTCACTTTTACTTATAGGGCAATTTATCCAAGCTATGGTACACATATTTTGAGCTTAAAAGCAAAAGGAACACCAATGTTCCTCATAGGTTCTCCCACACTTTGAATTCTCTTCACTACCTCAATGTCTGTCTGTATTCATCGCTGCGTCCAAAAAACATAAAGCATTCTAGGAAACATTAAGAGTCTCAAATGCTTTGAGGGAAATTAGAACTCCAGATAAACATAGAGAGAAAGAAACTCCAAAACAAGCCTTTCCCTGACAAGTGCCATCACCAGAACAGGAAAGGAGCTCATTTATTTTATTCCTCATTTTTGAGCATTATGTGAACTAATACAACAATACAAAGTTTCACAATAGAGCACCATACCCAGGTTTAGCTGCCTTAACCATAAAAAAGATACAGGAAGAGTTTACAAGACCCAGGAAAGGACAACACAGATGGTCAGATGTATGCCAAGACCGACATATTGTACAGAAGGAGATTGTGCACAGGATTATCTAGCCTGGGAGGAATTATGAGACAGGATGTGAATGAAATGTTCACAACTCTAGAGGTCAGTCAGAAAACCCAACAGCCTGTGTCTCAGTCCTTTCCAATAACAGGAACAAGGGGAATATTAGCAAGCATTTGTAATACATTTTGCTTCACACAACTGAGAAGTAAATTCATTAATTATGCCACAAGAATCAAGCATTGTGCCCACAATTGTCAGTAAGGGCTAGATAATTTTTGATATTGGTAATAGCATTTGTGGTTTTTTAGCATGTACACAAATAATGACATTTCGTGCTTCTCAGAGTAAAATAATGTGTGCAGAATCCAGCAAAACTACCAAGTGGCAACAAGCTGGGGTAAAGAAGGGATAGGAAATGCCATTCTGGTAATGTTTATTCATTGAATAGTGTTAGACTTGCCCTTGAAGTCACTGAACAGAATCAGAAAAAGGAAACTGATAAGGAAGACACTACCAAGAGGAAAAGAGATGAGGCCATATTCTTGTTGACTTTTGCAGTTATTCCATCCCATGCAAAGAATGCTTGATGGAAAAGCTGCACAAATAGGTGTGAAAGAGTTTGTTCTTGACATCAGACCTTCTAGTGCTGCTTAAACACCAGGAGAGCTCTTAGCACTAGGAAAAGAACAGAGAAACCAAATAGAAACCAAATAATGAGAGACAACCACATGGGACAAAAAGAATCAAGTGTCTCAGTTTGTACTCCACCTCGATAAACATGCCCATGGCCGTCTGTGGCCCAGTTACAGATAACAGAAAGCTCCCCACCTTCCTCTGTGCTGTGTTAAAACAGGAGATCTTGCCTGAAGCAAAAATGATGCCATGAAAAATACACTCTACAGCTTATATATGGCCCCATAAAATGGCAAAAAACACAGGAGGTTTGTTACAAGGAAATACTGACAGCATGACTGCAAAAAAAAATGTGTCAGAGCTGGGAACTGATTTCAGGACAACTGCAGTGACAAAAAGACACTCTGAATTAGGCTTTGACAGACTTCTGTTGAAACAGAAAGTCAACAGGAAGATGACCTGCACCAAGAGGACGAGCATGAAAAAGCCACGAGGACAAGCAGAATGCACCGTGAAAGTCTAGCACAGAAAGATTTTTCAGTGTCCAGGTGGCTTTTAAAATCCTCCCCTTTGTTGGGGTCTGCAACTTCCGAAAAGCTGCCAGTAATATTATCTTTCTGTTTCGTAAGTTCCACAAGGTCTTCTTTTCAAGACAGAGAGATTTTCCACCATTTCTATGACTCTCAGACCAATGAGTATGCAGATGAGATAAGGAAGACAATGGCCCTTATGAAGCAGCAAAGTCTTCTCACTCTGATCCTGAGGTTTGGGAGTTTTTGTGTGTTTTGGGGGGCGTTTTTTGAGTATTTTCCCCTCTCCTTCATTTATGGTATTGTAATGTATTACAGATCAGAATAACTGTTCTGGAAGGAGGCAGAGATGAGAACTACATGGTTTCCACCACTCCAAAACACACTCCAGAACAAAGATAGGCTTTCTGCAAATTAAGTTTTTGGATGCCAATTGCCAACTCCGGATTTGGGTGGTTAAACCATCTCTGGAAAGGGCTGGTGCTTAAAGGAGATTTTCAGGTAAGATTAGATAAATTTTCCTGCATTGTCTAGATAATCCACAGGATTAATCAAAACTGGGACTTAACAGCTGACAATCTCAGAGGTCTCTTGCAAAGCAAGATCATCTTCTAAATACGATCTAAAGTACTGCAAGGACATCAAAACCTGCGAAGTTCTTCAGCCATATACTAGAAAATTAGAGTATGGAAGTAGGTGAACATACTCAAATAAAACCTACTTAGTGCTACTGCCAGAGCAATGTGGCAGATTTAAACTCCTCTACAACATTCCTATGAACTGAGCATTGATGGAAGACAAAGGAATCATTTTGATGTCTTCTTTGAGTCTAGTTCTGTAACAGGTGTACTGACAGCCTGTGTGTAATAGAAGGTACAGAGCTGGAATTTGTGCAAATGCTGAGTTTCCTTAATCCATCTGCCAGAGAAAGCATTTATTATCTTCCTAGACTCATTCCCCCAAGAAGTACTCCTGGGGTGGTCCTGACAAACTTGAGGCATCAGAGGCTGTGATCTTCCGTGGGGCAAGAAGAGGGAGAGCTATCCTGAGGAGCATTAAATTCTGACACATTTCTCAGTCTGTGTTTTTGAAATGTGTAAATATGCACCCAGAAGCCTTAAGCTTTGGCTTGGATGCTCTTCCCTGGTCACTCTGGAGTCTTCAATAAAGGATGTGTTCTGCAAAAGAAAGTTTTAAGACCTTGGTTTGCTTGGTTTATCAAGGACAGCTTAAATTTCTTTTTATTTAGTTGAAGAGCAGCTCAGGTACTTCAGGCTGCACTTTAGGAAAAACTTTCACTGAGAAATTAGAACAGCACTGGAAGAACTTAGCAAAAAGGTGTCAAAATCTCCAGTCACAGAGGTTTTCAATGCTTTGCTACAGGCAGTCATGGTTGACCTGAGCTAGCACTAGCAGCAGCACCACTTGGTACAACTTGAAGAGATTCCTGTCAAGCAACATTTCTATGATTTTATAATTTCCTCAGCTACCATGTTCTTCCTAATTTGTGAAAAATATAAAACCATGTCATTTCTAATGAACACATGAAATCTCTTTCTTGTGGAAGCCCTATGGGGAGAGCTCTCTTGCCATGCTGGGGAATCAGCACACTTGTGTGTGTGTCTCCAGTGCCTGCACATTTTATGGCAGGGAGTTGCCATTTTGTTTACATTTAACAAACACCACTGCTCAATGACTAGCTGAACACAGTTGTAAAATGGTCAGAATATTCTTTAGTAAGAGCTAATGGAATAAATAATTCAAGTGTAAATATAAACAACAGTAAAAGGCTGTTTTCCTGTCCCCCACTTTATCAGACTGCAGAACAAGCCCTGACATGTCTGAAGTGGGGAAAGACTTCAAGAAGGTGGAAGGGGAACAAAAGGATGATGGACATAGACACACTGAGATTTGCTCAAGGGTTACAGACCCCGCCTACTGGGTCAATGCTGTTTAACCTCTTCATTAATGACCAGGATGATGGGACAGAGTGTTCCCTCACAAGTTTGTAGATAAACTCGAGTAGCTGACACAGCAGATGGCAGAGCTGCCCATCATACTGACCTGGACTGGATGAGGAATCATGCAGAGAGGACATCTGAGGAAGTTCAAGAAGGTGGAATGCAGAGTCCTGCACCTGGGGAGGAATGACCTACTGCACCAGGACACACCAAGGGCTGAGAGGCTGGGAAGCAGTTCTCCAGTGGAGAGCCTAGAGTCCTGGTAGACAACAAGCTGATCAGAAGCCAGCAATGCAACCTCAAAGCAAAGAAGGCCTACAGCAGCCAGGGCTGCGCTAGGAAGAATGTGCCTGGCAGTTTTGAGTGCTATCCTTTCCCCCTACTCAACACCAGTGAATCCAGCACAACTGGAATGCCATGTCCAGTTCTGGGCACCCCAGTACAAGACAGACATTGGTGAATACCAGTAAGGGAAAGGAGCCTCTTAAGGCTGAGAGGGCTGATTGCTTCTTCCTCAAGAAGACGAGGCTCGGGGGCTCTTATTGATCTGTATAAATACCTGATAAAAGGCACTGAAGAACAGGGAGCTGCTCTCCTCTTAGAAGTCTCAGTGACAGGACAAGATGACCACAAATTAAGGCACAAAATTAGATGCAAGACCTGGGAGGGGGACCAAACACCGAAGTGATGTTTCCAGAGTGGCTGAGGAACTTCCATCTGCGGAGATATTCCAAACCTGACTAGACACTCTACAGTCCGTCTGTTGATTAGAGAGTCTCTACAGTCTCTGTTCTAGCTGACTCTGCTCAAGCAAGGGACAGCAGATTATATGATCTCAGCATGTCCCTTCCCATCCCTTCCATTATTCTGTTAGGAGATAAGCTCTCAGATATCAATGAATAGCTTTATTCCAGGGGTATTCTCAACTATGCACATATACTCATCCTTCCCTGCCCCTCCCTGCCCCCTCCAGTACTCAGTGTCAGCCTGAACAGGTAATGAATAAGCCCACTCAATTATTCACAGCTTGTGTCCAAGACAAGCATAGCCCTGATTTTCTAATGACTGCCATTCATAATTTGGGGATAAACACCTCATTAATGAAATTTCTAGGTGATAAATTGTCAGTATTAAAAATAAGTGTGGAGAAATGTAGCAATACAAAGGAAACAAAAGATTAATTTAAAGGAACATAACCCGTAGAATGAGATTCCCAAATACAGACTTCCTGCAAAATTATTTGGGAAAAACTGATGCAAAAAAGCAAAGAGTAAAAATAAACGAGGCATTACTTTGGACTGTAGTAGTTCTTCTCCCAGAACTTCACAGCTATTTTGAGTGGAATACACAAAGCAAAAATCAACAAAATTCTCTCTGCCTGCAGCTGTGAAAGGTCAGATTTAGTTGTGCCAATGTCAGCATCATCATCTTTTTGTGTGTAAGTCACAATGCCCGAAGTGCAGTAGGCAAAAAAGACTGAACATTTGAAAAGGATTCAGAGATGTTGTATAAAGAAGGATTAAAATGTGTACAACACACTTAAGTGATAGTTAAACTCAGAGAGCAGGAAGGAGAATGGAGGCATAAATTCAAAACTAGTATTAGAATAAAAATATTAAACATTATACATCAAATACCAAAACTCCTGAAATCAGAAGGACTGGCAGGGCCTTAACCAGTCATCTGCTGTATGGAAAAGCATCAAAGACAAAAGAAAGTTCAAAGAGTCAAAGACAACATATATAAAATCCAGAAAATAACTAATCTAGAAAAAGGAATTATGCAGTCACTTCACAGAGGAGACATGACTGGAAGGATATTAAACATAAAATTCATAAAGGTTGTATAATTTTTAAAGGCTATATACATAGTACCCAAAAAGGACGTGTGGTTCCTACAGAAATACTAACCTTATGCATATATTACAATGTGCAGTTACACTGTCCCTGATAACAGACTGACAATAATAGCTCATTTAAAATATAGCAACAAAGCATTATACATAATCTTCACATTAAACTGTTTTCTCATTAGTAAGCATGGGGATAAGAGCTGAAAAATTCTCTAAGCAATTCACCATAATGAATGAGAATTCATCAGCCTAACGAAGCACTTCTGAGCATTAAGCCCTAGTCCTAAACACACATAACTGAAAAGATATCTTTCTGAAATGCAAAGTTTGGGGATTAAATGCAGCCTCTCTTTAATTCCTGCAAATGACCCTATCTACAGGCTTCAAACTAAAAACAGGCAGCAAATTACAATGCTGTCTCTTAATGCACCATTTTTTGAAGTGTCTTGACAGGAGATGTAAGTTTAGGGCTTTTCCCTATGTAATAACATTAATTACAAAATGGAAATCTGCAATGATTTTAAAATTGCTTTATATATTTTATTTTCTATTTAATTCCATTTCAGTTTGTTTGAAATAAAAATCCAATCTGAAAACAAGCTGGACAGAGAGATCTCCTGAATTCATTGCTCCACAGAAACATTCAGATCTGAGTTTGAGTGTAAAAGCAAATGTGTGTTGGTATTTCATGCCATTAGACCTGCAGAACAGAGAGAGAGCTGAATTTTGCTCTCCCAATTCTTAGAAAAATTTGAAGAATATTTAACTGCAATTACTAATCCCTCAGTAAGCATAATAAAGTATAATATTTGTACGTTAGCAACCATGATTTGGCCATTAAATTTGGTTCGCCTCAATATTAAAATCTCTTTCAAAATCACTTGATTCACCAGCACTGAAGGCTTTGAAAGCTAGAAGGAAACTTTTCAACAATTTTCATAGATGTCAACAGGAAGAGACAGTTTTACCAAGATAGTTTTCAGAGTAACAAACAGTCCAAATTCCAGTATACAAACGCCCCAAGGGAAACGCATCAGAGAAGACAGGAAATCATATTTTATTCCATTGAGAGTAGAGAGAAAAACAAATGTAATCATGATCAGTTGAGGTCCCTCTGAGCTCTAGTTTTTGAGCAACTGCATTAAAGCCTTCTTAAAACAGAACTATGTGTCTGTTTGAAACTATGTGCTAAATTCATTTGTTCTATATTTGCACAAATGCAGGAGCACGCACCTGCAGTACTTTCTTCTGAGATGGAAGCCCCTACTACTTATTCATGGACACTATCTGCCCAGCAAGGAGCACAGTCAAGTGGTCAATCCATCAAATATACATTTGCAATGCTTAGCACCCACTGGCATAACTCTATGGAATCTAGGCACCTCTGCTGGTCACATGTTGTTAATCTGTCTCCTTTTTCCTGAGCCAATTCTCCTGAAGCCGCTTTATCCGCTTTGTTTATTTTAACCACAGCTGCTTAATTCTACTATATCTCTTAATACCAAATAAAAGCAGCAGGAAACCACCCCACCCCACCCCCAGAAAAAAAAAATAAAAATCAGATGTTTGAAGGACTTGTGGTGAGGCAACAGTCAGCAATCCTCATCCAAATTTGTGTAACAGGACTGAAGTTACTGTGACTTAACATACTCTCTTGAAGATGTACTACAGGCCACAACCAAAACCACTGTGCACCTCAAACATTTTGTTCTCCATCTGCTGAAAAAGGGCTTACACTATATTCTGCAAATCCACTTGTATCCTTCTCTTTTAGCTGTTGGAGGCACATCTGAGAAAAGATGCAAGGGCTCAGTGTGAAGAAACTATCTTCAGAAGTTATTTGTAAACCAGTTCACTGCGTATGTGAGAAGTAAGCCTGGTAATTGTTGGACTATATGCATTTTACTCTTGGTCAATTTGCAGGTTAAAGCAGCACAAAACTCTGGGGGATTCACATCCCTCTTTAATTCACAACATCTGGCATCAGTGACAACTGACAAAGGAGTAAAACCAACTTCCAATTTTACTTATTTCACATCAGACTGTAGCATGGCTTCCAGTTCCTAATAACCTTGTATTGCTTAAGCTGTCAATAGAACAAGCACTGCAATACTCAAATACAACAGACAACAGGAGTGAAGGCAGGCAAACAAGTTCTTTGCCCTCTGCACTGTCTGCTCTTCTTGAAAGTGAAGGATTACAAAATTCTTGAATTTTGTAATAGCAATAATAAATAAATAGGGAAATAGCAATTATAATAAAGGATAAACAGTTTTGCTCAGCACTCATTAGGAAAAAAATCATTAAGTGTATTAGATCAACCAGAGAAAAATAGTATTCCAACTAATTCAGGGCAGATTTACTATTTCTTTGGTAATATTTAAAGTTATCCTATCTCTTTCCATTAAAAGGTTATATTTTGAAGCTACTACCTGGAGAATAACATCTCCCAGTGGACTGGGAACACCTCCTACTTATTGTTAAATACTCTATCAAGAGGTATTAAATTAAAAATATTTTATGTGTTATCCATCCATTGCCCGAGTCATCTCTATCTGTTCCTTTTCCAAGATGTAAAAATCCTCAGCCAAGTGAAACTTTTCACCTGCAGGTTGCTGGAAATACTACAAGGCTGAACCTAATTCTCTTCAGAGAGACCAGCAAGGGTTGACATTATAAAGGGGGCAGATGAGACAAATAAAAAGGGGTAGGACAGCAGCCATGTGCTACAATGAGAAGAGTTAGAAGCATCACAGTAGGCAGATGACTTGTCAGTTAACTGGATCTCACTTTTCCCTCCCATCCAGAGAGCTGTCTTAGGGAAGTGAAGAGCAGGCAATCACACTGGCTCAAGAAGAAACATGAATATTCAGTAAGAAAATTCAGCCAGCTACAGATTTAGCAAATGCCTTTGCTATCCCAAAACAAACATGGGACAGTGGCATTAGACCACTTAAATACAGATGCATGATGCAAACTATCTTTGAGTCGGGCATCACTTCCAAGAAAACACATTTTAAAAGCTTTCACTGACTTGCCTGAAAGAAGACCGAGGAATACTTATTGTGGAAGCAAGGAAAAAAAAAAGGAAATGTTCCAATTCATATCTAGACTATTTTAACAATATGTTCATGCCAAATTCACTACAAGAGGAAGGAACCTGCAGACAAACAGATGCCGGAATGGTTTAGTAAAAGGAGTACTGAGGTCAGGTCTGATCCTGCTCCGTGTTGATTAACCTCCATGGTGCAGCTACTACCAGGGTGAGAGAGAAATGGAGCTGTTTCATCACTATTAAGGTATTTTTTTATTCATATACCATGATGAAACAATCTTGGTATCAGAAGAGTTAGGAAAGAAGCTACTGTTGCCAGATAGGAGCTGTGATGTTATCTTGGTATCTGAAATGCTGGAAAAGTAGACTGGGACAAAATGATGTCTAGCAACCATCTGTAAATATCTCTGTAAATAGTTCTGGCAATTACTGTACCAAACAAATAAGTATTCATGGTGTTTATTTATTTCATCTTCTGACAGACACTGCTAATAAAACAGACAGCACATTTTGTGATGCAGTGATTTCAAAAGAATTAGAAGGAGGTAAACCTAAACATCCTAGAAAAGGTGGGGGAAAGCAACTAGAACAAATAAGGAAGACAAACAAGGCCGTATGCAAAGTGGAAGATAAGCTGTATCTCTTTTTTCCACTGAGGAGGAAGCCAGACTGAGGAGGAATTGGGTTAGCAAAGAAAAGTCCAAGGCTCTAAGGATTCACAACTAGCAAAATAACTTCATATGCTACCGGGGGGTGGCGGGGGGGAAGGTAGGGGGGTTCTGCAAGCAGTACATACAACAAGGACACTTGATGTCCTTGATGTCCAGAGAAGAGTGCAAGGAGTCACAGGCTTATCTGTAGTTTAGGTTGTCTTTTCCCTACCACATGTTCAGTCTAATATGACCAGTGGATGAAATATTTTGGGAAGCAGACATTCTGTATTGTCTGTGCCTTTAACAATCTAACTGAACCTGATGTGAAGCAGAGAAAATTGCTTCCCACTGGAGTCCAGTTGCACTTTGCACTTTTGTCTTCCCAAAGACAAATGCAATCGATATAAATGTACAGGAAAATGCTGGACCCTAGCAGAAATTTACATTTTCAAAAATATATAAAAAGTATCTTAAATGAAATTAACTTGCCATATAATCTGTAAAGTTACAGATCTTGATTTACACTGTAACACATAAAATCATTTGGTTTCTGTAGGTTCTCTTCAGACCATATGTTCTCATTTTTGGGGCTGGATAAGGTTCACAAAAAACACTACCAGAAGGAAGGAAGACTAAGTGAGAGTGGTGCTGGCTCACCCTTCCCTCTCTTTCAGTGAGCCAACACTGATTTTCTGACAGCATTCCATGTGAACACGCTGACAAGACTGCAGTAGTCACAGCTGGGAGGAACTGGAACTACAGAAGATAGGTCCATCCCACTGTTCATGGGATGGACAGATGTGGCAGATCTGTTCGTATCCATTTCCGCACAGATCAGAACAGGTACAGAGTTTTTACACCAACCAAACTGAGAGGAGTAAATGCATTTTATTTTGCAAGTCAAATAAAATTCAGCAATCAACAGAGCAGGTGATTGCCAGATCAGTAGCAGTAGCATGTAGCAATTTCTCCTAGCTTTTGTGTTGACAAGTGTTACAAAGTGTACTGAATGCTTTCTTGCTACCAGACACAGCAGCAAGTAAATTAATGAGTGTTAACTATGTTGAGGGAAATATATCCTCAATAACTCATACTCACTTGACTACAGCTTTGCCCTCAAAATTATTTTGTTTTACTTTGTGCTTTTACCTAAAAAACATAGCTGACTGCAGTTTAAAATACACTTTCAACAATCAATGAAGATAACAAAAGTCATACTTCATTACAAAATGTTTCAGAATAAGATTAAAAAAACTTTATCCATAACATCACGTAGGACATCTCCCAGGCTCTTATCTCTCCTCTGCCACTTTCAAATATGGGAAAGCCAAAATAAATGTACAAAACAGCAGAAACAAAAGGCAAAAGTCCAGTTTCATGATCACATTTTACTCAAGTACTGCTAACAACACACAGATACTAGCAGCAGCATCACTATTTGAGAAAATCATTATCTAACTGCATCATATGCACACAGAAAAAGAAAAGCAGTATTCAAATTCTGTAAGGAGCAAAAATCTGTGCCCACAAGCTTCATTTGGGTATGATGCAGTGAGATTACTCTTAAGGGCTGAAGTATTTTGTGCCAACATCGAATCAATATAATTGTTCCTATGTGTGATTCTTTCCACGTGCAGAAGAAAACTCCAGCAGTTCCTCAGACTGATTTATCCATTTTAGTTTACAGGAGGGAAATATGTCCTCAACAACTCATACTCACTTGACTGTGGCCAATAAAAAGCAAATGACTTTGCCACAGAAGACGTAATGAAATGTGGATTCCCTCAGATTTGTGACTTATGATTGGCATCTCAGCTTTCTGATCAATTGTGAACTAACCTCTGTTAATGCTTGCCCTCTTAGAGGGCATGTAGAGCAATTTGCTCATGTGTGGATTCTCTGGCATCTAGTAAAGCTAGAGTTTATTCTGCAGGGCTTTCTCTCAGGATCTGTATCCCCCACCCAATCACATCTTCAGTTTTATTTCTGTCCCTGCAGAATTCATTAAAATGTAAATTACATTCTACTGAAAAAAACATAAGACTGTTAATGGAATTTCATCCATTGCATTATGCAGATATCCAAAATAGACAACCACTTTGAGTGGTATGATATACAGTGAAAGTTATCCCCAAAGGTCATCTCTAGAAGCAAATGCACTATGTTTGATTTTTTTCTTATCCCAGGTGATATTTGTTTGCAGTTTGGACACATGCTTGATTAAAAAACTTAACAGATGGAAGGAATTAAATCCTTCAAACATGGCCTAAAAATATCTCCTGTTTCCCTACCTCTAATTCTTTATTCACAAGTTAACTGCCCCTAAGCACTTTTTCCTTCCATCTCTACAGGTCATCTGTAAGTAATTTATTAAGAAAAAGAAATTTAGGTACAAAGTAGGCTGTTCTTTCAGTAAGCCTAGGCCATACTCTCCAGTAATCTCTGACTTGTCTGTTTCTAAGACCAAACTACCAGACATTTATTCTGGTATCAGAAATACTTATTGGTTAACCACTAAGAAGAAAACCAACAAAATACAGTCACAGACAATGAATGACCCCCCCCCCATTTTAAATATATTTATTACAAACAAAGGATTCATTGCCCTTCTTGTTATCCAACTCTGTTATGAAAAAAAAAAAATTAACTGGTAAGAACCTAACACAAGACTACATATGGCTACTCTTTACAACTACAAGCACAACTGCAATGTTACATTACTTCAGTTTTCACCAAAGTCAACTGCCTTAGTTAGCAAGCTATGCATATATTCTGTAGCTATGGGATTGCCTAGATTCACACCTGCTAATGGCAAATGTGTCTTCATATTTTCGAACTCTAACAATGAAACCCAAATGAAACTATCTGATTACAAAAATTTTATCCGTGATGAAGAGAAATACACATGTTTTCGGGTTATTCCTCAGCAAAAGCCTAACTTCCCAGAAGATTAACTTCCACATTTATGATAGTATTGCTTTCGAGTGGGAGCTGACTCAAGGACTAAGCCCAAAGGTATAAACAAACTTCTGTAAGAAGTCTCACTCCACTGCATGGAAACCTTCAGCAACTTACACAGGAGACCTCAATTCAAGTCCCTACTGTTGGCAAAACAGTTAAAATTTCCTTATTCTATAATTTTATGTATTTCCTAAGGCACTTTAAAGTCTCATCATCCTGGGCTGCCTGTATAAATATGCATACTTTCAGAAAAAGACTCATGGCATCGATAAGTGGTGCTCATTTTGGATATACACCACATGGGTAACAGCATCCTACACAGCCCACAAGCAGAGACAGAGGTCATTCACACACACAACTTTTGTTGTCTTAAAAGTTGTGGCATAAAACTGCAAAGCTGTATTGCTAAACATGGATCAGGTGGAACTAGAATTGGAACATACCCTGCTTCAGAATGCATGATGACTTGGCTCATTGAAAGTACCTGTATTCCACCTGTATTCCATATGTTTACAAGTAACATGACTCACGGAGACAGAAATAAAACCTAGTTCAGTTCTAATGGGATGAGACTTTGTGTAAAAAAAGTATAAATTACATTTGGAGTCTTATAACCATCTTTTCTTTTTTTGCCATCCATCTGGATACTATTTATAAATTAGCCATTAATGAGAACAAAGATTATTGCATGTAAGCACTGTGACTTAAGTGAGTCAAAAGCCTTCTATTACTTCTGAAATACAAGATTCCCCATCTGGAAGATTAGAAAATAATGCTTCTTTACCCTACAGAGGTATCTTCTTTCTCTAATTAAAACATCCTTATGAGGAAAAGCAAACAATTGAAGCACCAGAATAAATCAGGGAAAAGCTTGGGAATAAAAAGAGAATACACAGAGTACGAAATACAAACATTTCCATCTTATTATCCCACATATTGCACTTTTTTGTCATTTTTCCCCGTTTGTATGGTACTTTTGTGGTGTCTACAAACTGTGAGCACAGAATGCCTCAAGAGATAAGCCATACCTATTTTTAGTTATGCCTGTTACCTTCATGAGCTTGGGAATCAAAGGACCACTCCCCATTAAGAATAATTTCTGAGTGGCAGTCTTTCACTCCCTGGATTTTCTTGATGCTCCTCTTCTCAGTGCCATTTTTGTGTTTCTGTATTTTGGCCCATTGTTTCCATGGCTAAACTAATGTTCATCCCTAGTTATTGAAAGCCTTTCGAGCAAGCTAATTCTTTAATACTAATGGTGGTTTTGCTGGCTTTATAAGGACAGATACATGCAAACCATGTGGATGGCTGAGACCTGTGGAGCCATGAAAAGTCTAAAAAGTCTAAAATAGAGAAAATAGAAATACAGGCTCCTAAATTCATACAAAGATATCTTTGTGAGTTTAAAGAAAAGAACACTCTTCATCAAAATTTTTTTTTTTCATTTTTCTTGAGAAAAACCCAAACCATTTCAGACTGAAATGATTCTAAGCCTGAACCAACTACCACCATTTTCGCTCTGATGTGTATTTTTTCTCAGAATGATGTTTCTTCTTTATGAAGCCAGTGGGAATGCATGGCTGTACACAGTCTCCAAAACCAGCTAGTCTTTTTCCCAGAAGAGCTGAGTTTACTGCTGTGAAGGAAGTATGCTTACTTGTCTTTACTGGCTGCCACAGGATACCTCAGTGTGCATGTAACAGGACTAGTGGATTCTCTGGAAGGTGACAATTCATAACACCCACTATGTGGAAATCTGTTTGTTTATACAGCTCTGCATGACAACAGATGATGGAGCTGTCAACATCAGTTTGAATACTTGATGTCTTATGGCAGATAACCTTCTATGCTTTTAGAGATTGACTTGCATAGCACCAATTCAGCTGTCCAGAAATGGCAACTTCCAAAGTCAGAGGTCTGTTGATCTTCAGCTTCTCACGATTTTGTCCCTGGTCTTCCTTTCAAGCCTGGTATACCTGGAATGTCCTTTCCCACATGGGTTTGCCAAGTTATCAGTCTTTATGCATTAAAGCCCATCTGGAGGGACCTTGAGTTGTGCTGAGACTGCTCATTTACTATATTTAGACCTGAGAATTATCTGCGATTATGTGCAGACAACATACTCAAAATGGCACAAAGATGAATCACAGAATCACAGACCAGCTGAGGTTGGAAGGGACCTCTGAAGGTCATCTGGACCAACCCCACTGCTCAAACAGGGCCACCTAGAATCAGTTGCCTGGGACCATGTCTGGGTGGCTATTGAACAACTTCAATGACAGAGAATTCACAACTTCTTCAGGCAACTTGTTCGTCCTTATAGCAAAATAAGTGTTTCCTGATGCTCAGGTTTTGCCCATTGCCTCTTGTACTGTCACAGGTCACCACTGAAAAAAAACTTGGCTTGGTTTTTTTTACACCCTCCTGTCAAGTATTTGCATACATTACTCAGATCCCCCTCTTCTCCAGGCTGAACAGTCCTGGCTCAGTCAGCCTTCCCTCATAGGAGAGATACTTTATCATCTTAGTAGCCCATTGACTCATTCCATTATGTCCATGTCTCTCTGGTACTGGGAAGCCCAGACCTCCAGGCGTGGCTTCACCAGTGCTGAATAAAGGCAAAGGGTCACTTTTCCTTAACCTTCTTGGAACACTCCCAGTGTTGGCCTTCTTTGCAGCAAGGACATATTGCTGGCTCCTGTTCAATCTGGTATCCACCAGAATTCCCAAGTCCTTTTCTGCCAAGCTGCTTTCCAGCCAATTGGCCCCATCACATAGTTGTGCATGGAGTTGTTCCTCCTCATGTTGCATTTTCCCTTGCTGAACTTCATGAGTTTCCTGTCAGCCCATGAAAACCAGCTCCACATCATGTTTATATTTTGATTAAAGCAGAAGTAACTCACTTGAAACTAAACTGGGCCTCTCTGTAGCCAAAAACCAGGAGATGCTATATTTTGAGCTCAACAGTAAGAGCTACCAAAAAGGCCCTAAGCAACTTGTTCTTCCTGCAAGGGCACACCGAGATATGTCTGTCACTCACATGCCACTACTTTAATAGTTTATGCAGCCCATGAAGAGTTCCCAATCTGGCAAGCATAGGAAGGTAGAAGATGGAAAGAAGAGTTGCCAGGAGCCACATGTGAAAGCATAAGCAACACATAACATCTCCAAATCTGCAAGAGTGGCAGCATTTAAACAAACAGAAAAAACTTATATCAGAGGGATGTGTCATTAAACACATTTGCAGGGACTGATTACCATCTTACAAAGTCAAGATATCCTGTTATCACATGTGAATCTTGAGTTTCCTTTACCAGGTCTGTAGAATTCATAAAAAAGCTCCAGTTGCTGACTGTAAATCTGTGCAGTGAAATCTGCCTGCATTGTGATGCTTGTCATGATAAAATCATTCTGAGGTAATTTTCTTATATGATATCTCAGTACTGACTTGCCTTACACAAGGTATATGACTGGCAAATAAAAGTAATCCTAAACTGCAGGCTGTGCTATAGATTTCAATACAAATATGGGTTACATGAACACATTGACTAAAATAATCTCCCAGCAGAGAGACAGCCATGGGATTTTGACCTTTCCAGTCCCTATCCAAAAAGCTTTCAAAAAATACTTCCCATTCCACAAGTTGAAATAGCCTTTGCTTTAGCGGGAATACCCAAAATGGCAGCCCTTGCTCACCTATCTTCCTATATGCCTCCATCTCTTTTACCACATGCATCAAAAAGAAGCTGAAGTGCCTTCTGTTATTGTTGCCATTGTGAAATACATCCAGCAGGACCCTAAAATCAGGAAAGACAAATCTAACTCCCAATATGTCTTTATACGTGCTGACATGTTTCTCCAATTATCCTCTGACTTCAGACACACTACAAGACTACAGAACCCTGTGCAGTGATTGCTTTGCTGCTCCCAATGCATGCCTGACTGAGGTGTGAACCCTGTGCCTTGCCTTCTCAAGCTCCTAGCTCATTTCTATAGAAATTAGATTACACTTGAACACCTCTTAGCAACAAAATGGAAGGCAATTAAAAAAAAAAAAAAAAGAAAACGGTACTATACTGTGAATAGCCCTCTACTCCTGTGTAGAGTCAGAGCATTTTCTCTCAAGCCACTTGTTATTTAAGTTTACTGTTTACATTTGCAGGGTTCAAGAAAAAAGTGATCCCTGTAGCAGCAACTACATCATCTCCCATGGATTAGCATGCTCTTATATGACTTAGTATCACCCTGGCTTCACATCTACCTTGCATTTTCAAGGCAGTTCAGCCACTTGGAAGAGGCACAACTCTTGTCTGTCCATCTGCTTTAAGGGAGAGGTAAATGAGCATCAGCATGCTCAACTGTTTGAAAGAGCCTGCAAACTGAGTATCAAATGGGAACAAGAGCACAGGACAATATATGTTTAAAAAACTCACAGATCTGCACTCCAGACACGAAACCCAGCTTTGTCTACTCTGAACATAAAACTATGAACAGCCATGCACTGGAGCAATGACAGCTGGACAAAGATCTCATTGCTCTCCCCAGATGTAGAAAAGGAACATTTTGCTACTTCTATCAGGAACCTTTGGAAGTGACCTCTGGTCTCAAAAATGCTTCTCTAATGGGTCAGAGTAAATGCAGATTGATTTAAGTCACAGATATTTAAATCATCAGCTTCCATCATCATTTAAACTGAAAGAAATTTCGAATAAGGCATGCATTTTAACCTGCATTGCTTTTGTACCCTTTACTCAGCTTCTTTCTCTGGATAATTAATGCATCTCTTTGTCAGGCCGGAGGAGAATCTGTTTCTATACACTAAAGTCATCTTTTGTTGGTAACTGAATTTTGGTAGAAATTAGCACTCAATCAAAAGCCACACTAGAACATTTCAAAACTCTACAGTATCAGTTACACAGTACTATGTTTAATGTGCTGTATGAATAAGAAATGGGGATGGTTTCTTATCAAGAAATCATCATAGTTTTCATTTTAAATGGATTTATTTAACAGTGGCAGTGTTACCTGCAGTTAAAGAACTGAATATTTCTCATGACCAAAATGTAAAAATGTAGAAACTGTCACTCCTAAATGCTTTTACCTCATTCCTATATGCTCAAAAATAGAAGGCAAGTCTGCCTGCTTTTTCAGCTGCCAGTTTTTCAATACTAAATAAAATAGGTGTTGAGAAGAACCAAAGGAATAATCTAAAATGAAAGCTACAGCTGGTTTAGGCTTTCAAAAACTGGTTTAGTCTTTCAGTAAGCATTGCTTCCAGCTGCTAAGTCTTCCACCAGTTTTCTCCCTTGCCTTCTTTGCAGAAATTGACAGGAAGTATCCACTCCTTGTATGTTTTTATTTAACTTGTATTTTCAGAGATTACAGTCATGAAATGTGTTGCAAAGATTTGGGATGGGGTTAGTTTTTCAAAAGAAGTTAAGCAGAGTTGAATTAAAGGATATATTTTTTTTCTCCTCTAGCTTAGAATGCTAATTAACATGTAGCAAAAATCAGAGAGGACTCTCTTGGCAAAGCATGAAGGAATTATAGTAATTCTTTATGTTGCACTTATTCAAGTCCTTTGCCTTTTCAAAAATAAAACTATTTTCATTTTCCTCTTCATTTTAAAAAAAGCTCATCTCCAGTAGGAGCTGTGCTGGAAGGGCACAAAGATAACAGAGCAGATGCTGTAAGGATTCACACTGCAGTAGCAATGGAACAATATCTCCTCATGCCACGGTCAAAATAGCAGCATGAAATGAGTCTCACATGCAAATTCACCCCGCTACAACAAACGAGGAAAAATATTTCCATAAAAAGCAGCAACCTGGGAGTAACAGTAAAGGCATTAGTCCAGGCTGGTTCTTTAGACACTGTGGTCTGTTAGGCTCCTCTCTCACTGCCAGAACAGCACTGTTTCAGTTTGCTCAGGTATTTTTGCCTCAGGTATAACTGTGATGATTTTGCAGTCCTACCTCACAAGTTTCAGTCTGTCCTTAGTAATAGGGACTGCTGAGGTGAGGTTACATAAGGGACAGCAAAGCTTGTACCGCCTAGTGAGAACAAAAGTAATGAAATAAATAAATTTTTTTGCCTAAAAAGTTAGATCTTTAATCATTGTTTTATGTATAATTTTATTAGTTAAGGGATCTCACTTGCTTAACTTACATGTCTGACATTAAAGGACTGGCTGTGGCCATAAGGAGCAGTTTAAAAGCTGGGATGACAGGTACAGTCAGGAACAGAAGGAGAAGAAGAGGGAAAACTCCAACTGATTGTTCCATTATGTCATTATTAACCAAGAGAACACTGAAGGTTGTAATCATCCAGCATGTGTGAAAAGAAAAAGGGGACACATAGATATAAGACTTTGTGGGTTTTTTTCAAATAAAGAAAAATAGTCAAAGTTGCATAAATAAAATTTCTACACCTAGCATAGCAAAGTAGCATTACTTAATAGAAAACTACACTTACTTGTTTCATAACATTAATATAAGGTGTAAAACAATAATTCCTACAGTTTATCAATATGAAGTGATAAATTTACTTCACCTTTTTTTGTGGAATGTTTTCTGAATGCACACATTATTGATCCTGAGATGCACCACTTTTTTCTCCCTCCAAAAAAAAAAGCTATCAGAATCACTCTGGCATATGTCCAGTACATTTTAGACACTAAATGATACCTCTGTGATGACCTCTAGCACTTTTCTTCCCCTGGTCTATTTCTCGAAAAGTAGGTAGGGTAAGGCTTGCACCATCCTTAGCACTGAGAGAATGAGAGCAATTTCCCTTTACACAGTTTAAAATAGAAATACAAACCTTGCCAGAATGATTTGAAAGCACTGGCAGATGGATAAAATATTTCTGAATCTGCATCGTGTAACATTTGGCAGCTAGCATGAGTACTGAACAGCTGACTTTTATGCAATGACATTATTAATTATATCTTCCTTGCCAAACAAGCACCGTAACTGAGCCTTTGCAGCAGTGTGTCATTAGGCAGCTCATGCATGTCTGCTGAGCTGCTCATACGGTAAGAGATGGAGCTGCCCTGTCCCAGGCCTACTAAAAACATCAGCCAAGCTCCCATCTGATTGCAAGAGCTACTATATATGGGCCAAAGACAGTGCAGCGACCAGAAGGCGGTGTGTTCCGCCCGTGTCGTTAGACATGGGACAACAGCCATTCCCAACATTACTCCTGGCTTGCCAAGACCACCAACAGTGCAAGACAGTCATTCATGCCTACTGACTAATTTGCATAAAATTTGCTTGCAGGCTGAAATATCTTCATTTTGGACATTTTCCATTCAAGGGGTTTTTGTTGGGTTTTTTTTTGTTGTTGTTTTAACTGGAATCTGCAGAAGCATCTCAAAAGCCCATGTATGCCTGCAGGCATTTATTAACTGAGCTCAGATTTGCACTGTGCAAAACTAACTCAATGAAAAGCCAGCTCTTGTTTCAGGAAACAGAAGAGCTGACAGAAGCCATCATGTCTCTAATCCTAACTGCCTTAAGCCTCAATTTTGTGCAACAACTATGATCCGTCTCACTTCAAGCCAACATAAGAAATATTGGATAGATGTATCAGATCAATGTATAAATGTCTGCAGCACTTGTAATTCAAACAAAATACTCACATATTCTCTGTCCAAAATCCCAACAGCCACTCACACACAGCAGCCATGTAAATCTATCCCTTTGACTTCCCTTTTTCACACATCCAAGCTCTCAGCAGTTCTGCAGGCCCCTGGAACCTGGTTCCTGGTGTTTCACACTTCTTCACACAGAAATTCCTGGGGGAATTTCATCTTGAATCTGATGATCTCCCTTCACTTCCACACCAGACTGCTCTCTTAGGCAGGCAAAAAAACCAGATGAGAAGCAGCACAGATTTGATTCCTTCTCAGAGAGCATAAGTTCCTAGCCAGCATTTGCCTTGAGATCCTTTGGATAATACATAACCATGGTCCTAGAGTGACAAGACCCGGCACATTCAATTGTATTTCAAACTTTGTGAGCAGCTCCACAACTTCATAAACTTGACCAATCCTGACAGCAGCTTATTGAAACAGACAAATTAATAAAATGGACTGATGCAATTTCACAGAGCCCTGAAGTAATCAAAAAGTCATTGGTAAGTTCAGTTTGCTTTTGAGCAGACCATAAGCATGCATCTTTAGATATTTAGAGATTGTTTTGAATTTGCAGCAAAGTATTGACTGCCACCATGTGGGTCTCATTTTCCTCTTGCTCTGAAAACTTATCCTGTTTATCAATGGGTTTCTTTATTTGTTTATAATTATAGTCAAGTCTGTGACAGCATGTGTGACTTCACAAGCTCTCTGTTCCATGTATTCCCAGCACTGCATGGTAGCTTTAGCTCTGTCATCATAATGTTAAAAATTCAAGTTGGAATAGGAACCAACATAAAACAGAAAATTAGAGTAGCATCTTGCATAATAGGAGGGCAGAGGATACAGCAACTTCTGCCATTCATACGCCAGTTGTTACAGCTCTTGTATCTTCACAAAGAGAAACTGCGTACACACCACAAAGAAGAGCCTACCTTATATTTCCAGAAGAGAAGAGGGAACAGTGAGAAGCAGAAATACCATGGCAGGAGGCAGAGAATGCCAGTTGTTTGCCAAAACACTGGTGTTGACCAAAACAGCAAGAGATGACCATACATTGTATGCTGTGAACAAGGCTCCAGAGCCACCCCACACAGATGAGGTTTACACACACCCCGGAATAAAAAGCTAAACTGGCTCTAGACCTTCCACATAGCAGAAAGCACCAGAAAAAAAGGTGGAAAGAGTGCACCATGACATCAATGACTTCTTATCTCTTGGGGTTTTTTAGTCAGAGGTGGACAACTGGAAATTCTGCAGTACCCCAAAGTGACAATCCTGGCCAATGGAATGGGCAGGAGTGCTAAAGGAGCTTGCCTTAGAGAGTTTCTCCAACAGACTCACGTCTGAAATTTTCCTGCAGATACACTGAAGGCATGAATAATGGATCATATGGAAGCTGTTAAACTGTTCATGTCTAGGAACGTGCCTCTGTTGAATGGACAACACTTTTTCAGGGGCTGAACTGACAGAATGTGAATTAAGACAATACAGTGATGGCTAACTATGTCCCTTCACACCAGTTCAAGATAAGGGGGATCTTGACTTCAAGGTTCAAAGGATTTGCCTGGGAAAGTTAGTTACATGGCACTCGCCATAGGAATTTTATACTTTATTATCATTATTAAACTCTATCATCAAGACTCCTCTTTGGGAATGGGGCTGACAAGCACTAGACCAGTCTCTGATAATGGCTTTGCTGTGTTATAATTACGTTTTTCATTTGCAATTTTGAAATTACATTCACCTTCTGTTGTAGTTTTGAAAAAATACTGAAAAAAAAAAGCAGCAGTACAGTTCTAACACAGTTCTTATTGCTTGGGTTCTTGCAAATGTGTGACTTCAGTTCTGGAACTACTAAACCACAGTTTCAGTTTAGAAAGGTGGAACACAGTAATCTGATGGAATGAATGAATGAATGACTGACTGAATGAATGTTGCTGTTAAACCTACTCTCCAGTCGCAAAGAAACAGCTATTTAGTCTTAGCTAAAGCAGTTCCGTGCTTTGTCTTAGTCTGGGAATATTTAAGAAACCAAACCTAAAAAAAAAGAACTCTGATTCCAGCTGGATGGGGAAAAAGCAGAGGCAGACAATATTTAATCCTGACAATGCTGCAGCATATTTATACAACACAAAACAGTCCTAAAATAGGAAGGCTGAACCAGACCCACACAACTCTTATAAGTTGGGGAGGCGGGGCAGGGGGAAGCATTAATACTTCATTGGTATTAATGATTCAAGTATCATATAGAAGATCTGGCTTTCAAATTTCAAGGGAAAAAGTGGTTACTAAGCAAGGCCTTGAACACATTTTAAGACAGCATCGTAATGATCACTTTGGCAGACTCTCTTCATTACTCAAATGAAAATTTAAGAGTCATAAATAAGAACAGCATCCCCCATGCTGCAGCTCCTTTCCTTGCTGATACAGAATGTGAAAATTACAAGATTGTGTGGTCTCTTATGGAAAAACTAAAAAAGACTTGCTAGCACAGCCTGCTGGATTTCAAAACAACAGGTTAAAAAAACTTTACTTTTTAATTTTTCCTGAAGTATTTTCCTTCTCCCCTTCTGCTGCATCCCAAAAGAAGCTGTAGACTAAGATGAGGTCACCCCTCAGCCTTCTCCAATCCAAGGTGAACAAACCAACTGACATCAGCTGCTTCTCCTAAGTCTTGCCCTTGAGACCTTTCACCATCTTGGCTGTCCTGCTCTGGACACACCCTAAATAGTCTGAAGTCCTTCTTATATAAAGGCATCTAAAAAAGCCCCCAGCACTCAAGGTGAGACCACCCCAATGCAGAGCAGAGCAGGACAATCCCCTCCCTTGCCCATCTGGCGATGCTGTGCCGGATGCACCCCAGGACACACTTGGTCCTGCTGGCTGCCAGGGCACTGCTGACTCATGTTCCACTTGCCATCCACTCAGGCCCAAGGTCTTTCTTAGTCATGTTGCCATTCTTGCTCTGCCCAATTTCGAGCAACACAAAAAGAGCAGCGTAATTGCTGTGAAGAAATGCTACCCAAATGTCATGGCAGAGGCTATATAGCAATTACGTCAGGCACGCGGCACTCTTATCCTCAACTCGTCATTTGTCTCCTGACATGTCATATGACCTCGGAGAGTCAGTTCACAACCTGAGCTAGATGTATTGCCCTCTCTGACCTGTAAAACTAGATGATCTTTGAACTAGCAAAGCATCTTCCTTATCACTCAAGAAGGATGTTGACTGCCTCAAACATTTAATCTACTCCCTCAAGGCTGTACAAAACCAGAGTAGAGATGTGGATAAGTATGGGGATTTTTGAAGTAGTTTTGAATGAGTTAGAGATGGGACCTCTGAGTTTTTTAGATGATGTGATTTATTTTTATTATCTTCTACATAGGCAGGAAGGGTGAGTTTGGCTAACATCTTCACTGCATGGTTCAGAAGATAATAAGTTACAAGTCCTTTTAAGGATTTATTGACCAACAGAACACTGCCAACAAGGATATTTATGTTTTGAAGTCTTTGTCATGTGTGTAGCTGATTTTCTAGGCCTAGACATTTCAGACACACATGACAGACTTCCACACACATGTATGTATATGTATGACAGTGAGATCAAAAAGACTAGTTCACAATTAAGTTTAGAAAAGTGGATTTGAATGTACTTCCTTCCTCAAATAACCTTCTGCCAGCTTTCCCCTGCACAAAGCACATCTGATCTTTGGTGTCAGACAAGCCTTAATTTAATCTGAAAGTTGAACCTAACGCTGTTTGGAAAGTGATTTAAAAACTTGACAGAATGGTCAGCCACGTATGTCAAGTACTGGCACCTTCTGTTTATTCCTCGTTCTCCTCCACTCACTCTATGCAGAAGAAAATCCAAGACAATTTTCAGTGCACTGGTTGTACAATGCACAGTCTAGGCAAGCTGTCTCTGAAACAGGGTACATGGTCCTCAAAGGAGGCAGTTGTAAAGCTGAACTGGCTCTAGACATGGGCTAGGAGGACTTTGTACGTGGACTTAGTGGCACCAACCAACACTAACATGGAGCTCTTTCATTCAACTTTATTGACCAGCATAGCTTGCCTGTGGTTGGAAAATCCTTTAAAAAGACAACTTGCTGAACAAAAAGTCCCATTTTTGTGCAGTAATAATGTTTCTTCTGCCTTGCCCCTCTGAATGAAACATTCCCTATGCTGTTTTCCAAAGCCACTGTAAAGATTTCTCCATTCATTCTCAGTCCATGCAGAATTGTTTTGTGCACATACTGAACCATGCACATGCCAGCAGGTGTAGAGCCATGGTTAAACTGAACCACCAGAGACAGCTCTCCCACTTTTCTGTAACCTCTTCAAAATGGCAGAAACTGAAAATGGCCACTAACACTTCAAATTGAACAGCTGACACCACATAAAACACTGAAGGAACACAGTGGTCAGAAATGAAGCAGGGTTAGCAATCATAAATTAAATGTGCTGAAATTCTTTGTTTATGCATCACTTGCTTTGTGCTTCACAAGAATTAGATCTGTCTAAGTACATTTACAAGGAGGCAGCTCAGGATTAATTTCTGGCTAAATGAATCCTTTCTTGGTGACAAGCAGTACGTGGTGATTTCTATGCTGCAGCAAAAATTTTCAAAGGCTATTTCCTTCATGGATTCCAGAAAAGTTTCTAGGGGTGGATGGTTTCTTAGTTAATTTTCTAACATTCTTTGTAAGAAGGTGAAATCATAAAATCACAGAACGGGTTGTGCTGGAAGAGATCTTTTAAGACTATCCAGTCCAACACCCCTGTTTAAAATGTTTCAAGAAGCTTAAATATTTATTTGAGTAGCAATGGCTTCCATTTAACATTATTGCAGTTATTTTACTGATTCTATTGGCAAAAATTCTTAAGGAACACTTTTATTAGAAAAAGACTAGTGTTCTTACCAATTACGAGTTTTTAAATCACTTTCCAAACAGCGTTAGGTTCAACTTTCAGATTAAATTAAGGCTTGTCTGACACCAGAGATCAGATGTGCTTTATGCAGGGAAAGCTGGCAGAAGGTTATTTGAGGAAGGAAGTACATTCAAATCCACTTTTCTAAACTTAATTGTGAACTAGTCTTTTTGATCTCACTGTCATACATATACATACATGTGTGTGGAAGTCTGTCATGTGTGTCTGAAATGTCTAGGCCTAGAAAATCAGCTACACACATGACAAAGACTTCAAAACATTTCACTCATATCTATCTTAATTTCCTCATAAAGAAAAATAAACAGGCATATTGTTTCCTCTACAGCAACAAACTACAGGTAAAACATTTAGATGTGGCTATAATGGGAAAGTTAAGTGATAAAAAGAGTCTAAGCAAAAATGGTTTTCTTAAATAGAAAAGATAAAACCCTGGCTACAGGGAAATCAATGTTATAGCTTCTGCTGACTTAACAGAATCACAGAAAGCAGGAAGTCAGGCTTCCCTATTTTCTTCATTATAAATGTTTCATTATAAAGATAGATAACACAAAACTCAGAGTAGAAGGAAGAGATGGTAAAAGGGATAAGGACCCCACCCTACCACTGGCAGCAGGATCCAAGCTATGCCACTGCCCCACTTCTGAAACAAACAGTTGGTTACCACCATTAGTTAAACAGTTGTTTTCCAATAAATAGATTAACTCTTGCTCACCACTTCTAGGAAAATATTTTGGGGAGCCATAAAAAAAAAAAGAAAAGAAAATCACTTTTATGCACCCAGCTTCATAAAATTTAGCTATCTATTTTCTTCAAGTTTTAGAGAATGGAATGACCTTGCTCCTTGGCAGACTTTTGGCAAGAAAACCCAAGACAGAAATGCAATAATGTGCTCCACAATCTTGACCTGATCTCTACTTAGCACATTTCTTACACCTATCAAAAGGGAAAAGTCACACATTACCTTTTTAGTGCAACAATTAATAGTAAAACAAAAGCAAAAGCAGCCTAACTCAGATGTTTCAAAAACAGAGACAGCAAAACAAGTACAGAATTGCTGATCTACATAGCCTGGGTTTGCCATGATATGGGTGCCTAGCTGCACTCAGAGAATTTCAAGCACTTTTGAAGTATGAAGCATTGCCAAGTATTAGCTCAGATGTGTTAAATACATTGTCAGGTGGCTATACCCTGGTTAAATATAATAGAAAGTGACCACACGTTTCCTACAGTTTAGAGCTTTGCAGCAAGAATGCAGAATGAATGAACTTTACACTATGCAACTGACTGAGAAGGACAGCAACTGTTCCACTTAGAAAGTGTAACTCAAAGAGCAGAATCTAATATTTGATCCCTTTACGCCCTGTAATAGCATTAAAAGCTACTGTAAGTAATGTAGAAACATGTTCTGCTACACACAAGGACAATTCTCTAAACTGCTTAGCCTATGTTTTAGTTTATATCTTCACCCCAGCCCGTCATTTTCACTTGTGTAACTTCTCCCTCTCAGGGCAGCTGATACCCTTCCATTCCCAATGTGGCTGTTTAGAATATTCAGGGAATCAAATTAAAATAGATACTCACATCAATAGTTTGGATTTTCTGGCCCTAAATGCTAGCCTCTGCCTAGAGGTGCTAAGATTGGTACAAGATTTGAGAGGACCTTATTTGCAGTTTCCTAATTTTAGATCTTCCCTGCGGACTGTACAAGCAGCCAAGACAGAAGTAGAAGGTCTTTGACCATGCCCTAGGTGACCATGCCCAAATCTATGGCTCTTTCTATGGGCAAAGATGTGCAAAACAGCCCCAGAAACACCTTAAAAGCATATTCTCTCTCTTTTTTTTCCCCCTGCCAACAAGATAGAAGAATGAAGATGTTCTACACAGCTATTCACAAAATCCTCCCAATTTTTTTCTAGTCCCAAAAGAATTTCTAGTAACAACCTGACATCTACATGAAGAATCAACCAATGAAGGGAAACCAGAAAAAGCAAGTCTCTTGTTCCCTGACGAGCATTAGAGATTGCTCTCAGACAAATTACATTAAATTTTTTCTCACTTAGTGAATGACTTAAATGTACAACAAGAAGACAGAGAGAGTATACCAGCTGAGCTTTTCATGTTATTAGCACCTATAAATCTTAAGTTATGCACAATGTATCTATTAAAATATTCAATTTTGCAGTATAGATTTGATGAGAACTATCACCTCGCTTCTGGACAAGGGATCAGGAATCTTCACTGCTTCACACAATGCCTTTCTATCCCTTACAACAGGAATTACAGCACATGCATATAAATGCCATCCATCTCTGGTAAGAACAGTTTCAATATTCAATCATTTACAGAAAAAAACCACAATTGCTTTTAAAGGGAACACAGCCTTCCATGTCAAAATACTGGTAGATTTGGGCATTCAGAACTTTGTATGAAATCAAAACAAACTCAAGGCAATCAAGTCCTTGGTAAATCAGTCCTGATGTGTTAGTGGATGCAGGAACAAAAGAACAGTGTGACCTTTAAGACCTAGATTCTCTGTTCAGTGTGATCCTGGTTTGCAGGAGGGCCTGCAAGGAGCGATTTCATTGCCTGAAATTTGGTTTCTCCATTAACAAAATTGGTCTACAAGCATTTAGCTTTTTTAGAAAGCACTTTTCAAAATCAGTCTTGCTACTTTCCTGATTCTGTCTTTGTACAGTAAGGACCTACCTGGAACTCAATGGTTCTACACCAATGAAAATCAAAGTAAGTATGATGATAGTAATCACTAGGAGAAGACTTAATCAGGACAGTCATTGCTACTTGATTGTCAAAAATCAAATGCCAACCACCTGAAATCTAGTAGTCCCTGCATAGGTTTACCTTATGTTGCAGTATTAAAAATGAAACAGAATCAATTCATTCACTTCTAATCAGCAGCAAAGTTCTTCAAGATGATCTGTCATCCACACAGCCACTAGGTCCAAACTTGCTTAGTAGCTCCATACAATGAAAGTGAAGTTGTCCATATCCTGTTTTTCATTGGGAATTGAGCTGACCCTTCACCAAGGCTTTACACACAGAGGAAGATATAAATTAGATGGCAACAGATTTGTTGCTAACAGCTTGGGTTAGATTTAAAACTATTACCTGCTGCACAATGCTTTATGTATTATATATATAAATATTTCCTGCACCTCAAGTGTAAAAGAAAGTATAATGGCCATATTTCTTCACCATAATATTCTTTTCTTGAATTGTACGTCATTACCAAGACATACATTGCCCTTTACCACCATACCCTCAGCCAGATGTCTGGTCCTATAAAAATGCTCTGAAAACAGCATCTAGCTAAGACATATATTGATAATGAACAATTTGTGTGTACATAACCAGACTGTATTAAAAGAAAAAAAAAAAACCAAACAAAAAACCAAAAAACTTGAACACCTCTAAGTAGTATGTGGATATTTTTAAGTCTCCAAGGCTTAGAAGAGGACCAACTAACCACTCAGTTGGCTTATTACTGGTCTTCATTCTGCATTACTGGAAGAAAAACCCTTATGATGGTTGAAGTGTACACCAGCAATCTCTTCCATAAAATTTAAGACACTGTAGAAATGTCTGCAGATTAAAACTGAAATATTTTAAAAATAAATAAAATAAATAAAACTACAATAGGATAGTCCAAACACAGGTCAAGGAAACCAAATCAGCTGTGTCCTTTTTTGCCTCCTCTTTCACCCCTCTGTCCACACAGGCTTATACATATGTAATGAGTAAGTCATATGCTTTGTCAAGAAAGAAAAACAACGAAAAATTAATCTCTCCTTGCACTGTTTCATACATGCACAAGCAATGTGCGCGCACATAATTAAAAACTGAGATTACACTTTCCATTTCAGTAGGTTCACACGGATGACAGGAGATTGCCATTTCAAAGGTCAACAAAATTCTTAACCATAGGGCTAAGAACATTTCAATGTATAACCATTAATTCCTTTTGTTAACAACTGCTTAACTAATTCATTGCAAATGTGCTGAGGAAAGTTCCTTTTTCTAACAGCTCCACATCTTCTCCTCAGCCAAGGAGAAAGTCAGAAGATTCCAGCATCTTCCAAGGCAATTAACAATAGCAAGCAACAACAGAGTCATTAGAGTCTTAGTTTGTCAAAGGTTAATGTCTTGTCAAAAGTTACGTCATGACATTTGGTTTTAAGAAGGAAAGTAATGTCGATTTTTCACCCTCTGCCTATATAATAGAGAATGGAAGACAAGAACAAAGAAGATTTTTATCAACTTTGCCAGTCTCCCTGAATTCTTGCACCTAAAGCTACTTTTACAATAGTCCATTTTTACACTAATTGATTAGAAGTTACCTGATGGAAGTGATACACACCAGCTTTTGAAGAGCCTACAAACCTGAAGGCTCCAGTACAAGAATACTAGGCTATTTTTTCCTAGTCACTTTATTGTCATTCTTCTTTTTATGAAATGATCAATTGCTGGCTCTTCTGTGAAGATACAATTCTTGCAATCCCATATCAGTTCACCATGGTTTCAGTATCTGCATGTACAGCTCACTTTACACTTTGCTAGTACACTCTCAAACATCTGGTTTACAGTAATCCTGCCACTAAATTTAAAGCTCCTCTCTCACCTCCCCTTGTGGAGCAACCCACTGTTCCTGTATTATATTAAAAAAACCCAAAAGAAATGAAGAGAAAGAACCAAAAAGGATCATTAAGCCTGTACTATTTGCATTTCAATAGGGAGAAGAGCAAGAGAGACCCTCAAAATGACTATACTTTGAACAAAACCTCTGGGCCATGCTTTCTCACAAAGGTATTCAGAGGATATTTATTCTCCCTTGTTCCATTAAGATCCCTCTTAATTAGTGTTATTTTAAAATATACACACAGGACCATCTTTATAAATTCAAGAGGACATCACGAGGCAAGTGTATGATACAAGTGAAAGCATTGTTTCATAGCCAGTATGAGAATTCTGCTAGGAATGTCACCTTCATTTGTCCTTTGGTTAAAGAACAGTGGTGATGTAGGCTGACAGTGCCTGCTTCCTGTGTTAGGTAACTCTGTATCACAGAAGCTGCACCACCAGTGCTTGTAAGAAGGATCATGGAAACAGCTGTGGACTAGTTTGCCCCTAACAGCAATTACTGGTGCCCAAGAAAACAAGAGGCTTTCCCTTCTTACTGTCAACAGCACAGGACTTAGCCAAGATCAGTGACTGGAGTGGTCTGACACTACCCCACAGCGGATGGGCAAATCCAAGTAGGATCAGAAGCTACCAGGCCATGGAAGTGAGGCCATATGGCAGTGTGAAAGCTTGGGGTAAACTGCCAATCATATTTCTTATTCCAAGTTCAGCACCATCATTTCTAGGATTCTCGTACAGAAGAACTGCCACACTAGATCAAATGCTAAGTGCCTACCACGTCAGTAGCTTGCCTTTGACAATCGGTGAAAACCAGACAAAGGAAGCCCAAGAAGCAAAACACACCCATGAAAGTCAATTTAAGAATGTCAGCTGATGCCCTCGAGACAATGGTCAGATTAAATCACAGGAAGTGAGATTTTTTTATGGCTTCGATATTTGACTAGTGGGCAGTCTTTTCACAGAGAAACCCAAAATATCCTTGAATCCTTTGTTGTTGATGTCATCCTGTAGCAGTCAATTCCACAACCAAAGTATCACAGGAATTTTCAGCATCTGGGAATTTTTTGAGTTTCAAGCGACTTGCATATTGATTTTCTACATTTTATAGAACAAGATGAAGAGAAACTACAGATTCCCTTCTCTACCAAGTTTCATTATTTTGCATTCTGTTACAGTGTTATTTATTCAACTCCTGTTAGTTCCTTATTCACTTTATTTCTATGACAAGCTTAGTCTTCTAAGCAGTCTTCTCTGGCTCCTCATACTTCTTGTACCTCTTTGAAGCAAAGAACAGCACAGCAAGTTTTCCCTTCAACGCCAGAAGTCCGGGAAGTGAGAGTTTTTCACCCATTGTGTCCCCAGCACAGCACAAAGATCAGCACATCACCTCACTATGATACATTCTCAGTCAACCATGAGCAGCTACAACTGCAATGCAAATAACCTCTGCAATTCACCACCCCAAAAGACTCAGAGAAAGACAACACATTTGCTTTGAGTATAGACAAGTGATCTCTAGCACTTTTGAAAGCCCAGCAGCTTAAAAAAAAAAAACAACCAAACAATTATGAGGCTAATCCACACCAAAATGGTATCACAGGCTGTTTTCTGCTCTTTTCATGAAGTAAAGCTGCTTGGCTTCATTTGCTGACATCCACTGAAATACGGAGAACTTTTTCAAGGAATTGGACATTTTTATATCAAGGTCATGTGACTGCCTCCCTGCTGAAGCCCATATATCAAAGCAGGCAGCTGCTAGCCTGAAAGCACAGCACAGCATCTATTTTCACACAGGAATTACTGTGTCGCTTGGCAGAATTCTGTTCTATATTCAGGGGGTGACATAAACCCACAGCAATGAACCCTGGAAGCTCAGTCTCTCTCTCTCTCTCTCTCCTCTGCACTGCACTCAGAGGTGAAATACCAGCAAAACGAAACCTGTCCTGTGCCAGGGAACTGTATGCTGATCAAGCATTCTCTCAGTCCTTCTTGGTCCTTTACTCCAATAGGGAAAGCCTGGGCTCAGCTTCATTAATAATTCAAACTAGATATGCATAAATTATGTTCATGGAAATTATGGAGAGGTTAAGCTGAACAAATTGAGAAATAATCCTCCAGCAATACATATTTCAAAATGCCATACTCTAAAATACTACTCTGTGCTAACATACCGTATGTTACTGTTTAATGATTCTATCTGAGCTACAAACTTTTAAAAGGATTAAAGCAAATTTATTTCTCAATTCTAAACTGCCATGAGTCACAGAGATAAAGAAAAAAAATCAGATTTTTTTCAAAGAAAAAAAGAGTTTTTGGCTTTTCTCATCATTTATTTTAAAATTACACCCATCTCATAAAAATGTACCTTTAAAACTGGGATGTTGCCAAGAAGCTTAGGCTTAACATTTAATCTAGTAATAAAATTGACAGATTGAAGGAGAGGACAGAAATGAATTAAAGTGAACTACAATAAAGACAAATGGGAAATGATTCACAGTGATTATGTCTTTTTAATGCACAAAAACAGAAGAAGGGTTAACTGGCTTGGCAGATGTTCCACACAGACCAATCTTATTGGCCAGACTGGGACTAAATTGAATACTGAATCTGAATGCCAAGATGATAATCTTCCCAAAATGGAAAATGGCAGTGTGGCACAGCAATCTCAGCTGATGACACACGTACAGAGTTTATTCATTTATTCAAACATAAATCAATGTATCAGGCTAGACTATTTTTTAAAGTTTAAGGGAAATGTGTGACAAATTGTTTTTCATTTCCTCTTTAACAACCAAAAGCTAGACGGTTTCTTGCTCTGACAGCCTGTTCACTACCCAACATGAGCTCTGGCTGCAGACTGATAGCTCAGCTTCGCAAATCCTGGAGCTGAAGTGCCTCCCTAGGCATTCATGCCTGGAAATCTCAGTAAATATTTTACTTAAAAATCCATAGACGTGAAAATCAATTCAGCAGTGCAACTAAGCTTACACTTATTTATTGTATGAGTCTCTGTATATTGCTTTTGCCCTGACCTTTCATAACTAATTTATGTATTATTCGCTTTCTAGTCTTCATGTTTTGCCTTTCTTAATGAAATATGGCAAAAGACCTGCATCTAGAAATTCATATTTTCATTTCTTTTTCCTTAAGCAAGTCTTTCTCTCTTTAAATTAACTCCACGCTGAGTAATGCCAGTGAATGTGGGGCTACAATAACACAACAAATTCAGAAAGGAGAGATGATATATGCACAGCTGAGAGGTCTATTCAGAACATGGAAGGCTTACTAAAAAAGAGAAAGGAAAGTCTCATTTACCCATTAGTCAATAGAAACAGAATTAGGAATCCAGTTTGATGAGGCTGAAGCAGAAGAGTTAAATTTAAGCTTTATTTTGTCCTAAGGAGGTGAAGAAATAGGAAAAAACAGCAGTTTCTATCAAATAAGTGGTAGACAATGGGTGCTAGAAAACTTCTGAGCCATGATGACCTTGGTGATCTCAGAATGAAAGAATTCTGTCATTCTGCAAAATGGGGGAGGGGGGGGGAGGGGGGGACGGAGGACGACACTGAGTATCGGTGGTTAATAATTAAGTTTGAATGTTGGGCACTTTCTGAGACATCTGTTTTTCCTTAGTGGTATTTTTTGACAGACAAAAAAATCCCAATTAACCAAACCCTAAGCTAAGAATCCAGGATGTAAAAAACTCCAAAGTGTTAGAAGGATTGGGAGTGTGTGGTCTCTTGCTCTTATCCTTGGATATCCCGTTCTTTACAGCACACAGTTAACTTTCAGCCAAAATTCAAGTGCTCATCCAAAACATTTTCCCAAGCTTTTAACTAATTCCATTCCCTGCTCTGGTCACCAGGGAGGAGAATGAGGAAGAAAGACACAATGGCAGAGGACTCTGTACCAGACTGTCTCTTATCTCCTCACCCCATGGATGTCTCACCTTTATCTCAGCATGGTACACACTGTTCACTAAAGGAGGGGAGCAGGGCAAAAGAAAAAACCATCTTTCAGCCTTTCTGCCAGCAGCCTGTACAAGCCATTCATTTCAGCTTTTCCCAGGACTGTCTTTCACTTCCCAAAGCCCATTTCTGATGGTCTTCAGGTTAGTGCTGATGGTTTACTCAACTTGTGGCTGCACTGGCACATGTGAAAAGCCATCAGCAGACTCTGACATTTCAGCTTCTCCTCTGTCTTCACTACTGGAACATGGTCACCTGCACAGCTGCCCCACTTAACAGTGACAGCGGAAAACACTCTGCTGAAGCACTCCTTCACCTAAATTTTCTGTCTTTCCAGAGTTATAATCAGACAGACACCATTCTCCATGTTTTGCTGGGACTCTGTTTGTCCACCCCCCAAGCAGTGTAGGTACATACAGCAATGACTGCAGTTAAAACTTTTCAGCAGCTGTAGAGGACGCAACATTACCATCCACTTTGTAAAAACTCAGTCCGATTTCTTTCTTTGCACACCAGCAAACAGCTGCCTTTCAGATACAAGCTTCAGAAGTTCTTTACTATAGGGTTTAAATTACATGTGAATTATTCCCAATGAGCAGCAATGACAAGAAAAGAGACAAGTCCCTTGCAGATTCTTTTCCTTCCATTAAGACAGTCAAAGGGACATGCTTTAATGAAGAGAGTTTTCCCAGTTAAGCTCCTGTGAATTATCCTAACTCATTTCAGATGTTTAGGTGCACACCCAGCCCTTAGATTACACATGTACATTATCAGAAAGAAATGGAGAATCATTCCTGTAGGGAACTGGAATTACAGCAGAGTCTAGTCAAGAAGAAAATGTAGAGCCAGACAACTACTGCTTTCCCCCCCCCGGAGTGTTCACATTTGGAGTTTGCCTGCAATACAGAATACAGTTTGTCCATAAACCAGAATTTATGCACACAATTGCCATCATAATTCTACACCTGAAGTCATACTAGACATATGAACACAGACTGTCTAGGCACAAAGCCCTCTCTTTCACATAAATGACCTTGCTTTCCTATAAAAACATAAGGAGTTCTACATTTGATTTTCTACTTGGTCATTTTTCCATTCATCTTGAATAAGAAGGAACTAATGATGTTCTAAGCAATAAATGTATGTGTCCTTTGAAAGAAAAGTAATTCTAGGTATACTGTCTTATATGTATTTCTCTCTGTGAATCTGACTTGGACAGAGGCAGAAGTGCTGTTTTCCTCTAGATATACATCAACAACACTGGCACAGCAAGTATAGAGTTCAGCATTATACCAAAATACCACACCTTTTGTATCAAACTCAACAGTGAACACCACTGGTAGGACTGTAAAAGGGAACAACGTGTGCAGAGAGTTACAAATTGAAGAAGGAAAGAGGGAGAGAGCGGCTAAAGGAAACACTGGGAATAGGCTAAGCTCTCTCAGGCTACAGCAGGCTTGACACAAAGAAAGATACAACCAAGTCTGGCCCCTTCATGACAGTAAGCATCTTGAGCTGTGAACAAATCAGCCAACTGCAGATGACAGCACACAGATAGGGGTACAGAGAAACAGATCACTAAAAACACACGGCTTTTACAAGTACCTGAGCCAACTGACAAAATTGTGAAGGAGTCTGGGGGCTCGAAGCAGAGCTGTGAGACACCTGAACTGTGAAGCCAACATGAGTCACAACCTAGCAATCACTCATCCCTTCCCAGCTTTTCAGTTCAAAAGCCAACTACAGGCTGAAATGAAAAGTGGTCGCATTCAAATGATCAAAGCAATGATCAAGTAATGAGGATGCTGCATGCACCTATAGTCCATGGCAGGGGTTTCCTTCTTATTAAACTTTATGAGGGCAGAAGAAAGACATGTGTTTGATGTTTCCAGTAAGAAAATGTAACCTAAAGGAATGCCAGCCTGTCCAAATTATTTCCTGGAGGAGCAGCCTCAAGAAAACAATGTGAAAAGGATCATGTTGACCCCTTTACTTCTCCTTCCATATTCTCAGCCGCTTCCCAACCCCTTCCACTTCTTCCTCCTCTTATTTTCCCTCCTCTTTTCTTTTAAACCACCCAAATCTGCTACTGCAGTCCTCCTACTACCTTATTATGTTTTTTAGTGCTCTGTAGCACTCAACTTTTTCAATTTCCCTTTCTGAATGCTTCACTATAAGCATGTTGCCTCACTGCTCTGTCCCCTCAACACACATTATGGGACTGCTTTGCATAAGAGAGAATGAAAGTGCCTGTCTCATTACTGAGATAAGTAGCAAGTACACAGGTACATGGGTTGCTAACAATTCTCAGACAGGGCAGAGGAGATCCCAAGTGCCAGGTCAAGGAAAGGGAAGAGAATTGCCACTAGGGAGATGACAACTCTAGCCTGGACAGAAAGGTTCCCTTGCGTCCCTCACCACAGAGCTGGAGCTCCTTCTGAGAGCTACTGAATCCATCCGTGCTCTTCCCATAGTTACGGTGAGTGTTCTTTAGCTTTTATTCACCAGAGTCAGGAAAACGTGTTGCAACAGCTGCACTGGTAGAATAACCAGAACATAAATACTGTCAGTGTTTAGCAAGGCTGAAATTAAAGCACCTCGGACTAACAGAGCTGAAGCAGAGTTCTACATGCACACTGAATCATGAGAACTATTTAATTCTGAAGTGTGACATACCACAGAGGGATTATTTTCTCTTTACCCACAAAGAAATAGTCTGAAACCTTATCTCTAAGAACAGTCTTTTACATGCAGATGATGTTAAATGAGAACTTCCCATACTGGCAGCAGGAAAGGGGCAAAACACCTGGAAAGCTGCTGCATACTGTCATGAATTAAAAAATATCTGCCACAAATACAAAAAATAAAAATACTTCTTTTATGATGCTAATACATTCTATATGTATCTCTCTCCCCAGTCTTTGATATGCTAGCAATACTCTATGATATCAAAAGCTAAAAAAAAAAAAAAAAAAAAAAAAAAAGTAACTGTAAAAAAAGCTCAATACAACAACCTGGAGAGAGCTATTAAAAAGGAGTAAGAGGTTCATATGGAACCTGTAATTTTAATAGCTAATTATTTTCTCAGTTTTCAAACTCCAACATGCATAGAACACATTTACAGTTCATAAACACGATTAAAGAGATTGTCTCAAAATTCATAGCTGTCACAGATGGCAACAGTTATACCTTTCAGCCCAACTGCAACAGCTGGCTGAGGGAACTACAAACAGCTGGATGGAATCCACTTTCAAGGCAAGCAGTAAAAACTACAGACAACCATTCTACTGGTTTCTGACAATCAAAAAGAATGCCAAGGAAAACATTAATCAGAACAAAGCATAACTGAACTATTTCAAAATCTACCTTCTGAAGAGCTTCAGTCTATCATGTCGAAAAGCTGCCATAAAATAGTATTTATAGAGTAGACAGAAACACACTTGTGCAGGACACACAGCACTAGCGCATTCAGTTATGTATCTGGGAGGAAGATCACTCAGAATAAACTGCATCTGGGTCCATCACACCCAGCAAGAATTATAGACCTCTACAAGATTTAATCTTATTATAAGAAGGTATATTTGCTATAATTAATGATGTTATTTTAATGTATTTGACTTCTGTCCTAACATCAGCAAATTAGATTTCAAGATAAAATAAGTTCTAACATCGATTCAACTTGAGTACTAATATTCCTTTAGTCATTAGAGATAATAACTCATTACACCAGACAACAGAAACATGTTCATCAGGTTATTAAAAAATCAATTTGGACACATTTCTTATGACCACGTCCTATGTAAGTTAAGTACTACAATCACAAGGTAAGAAGAGAGATAAAATGAAATTCATCAAGTGCTCCACTTTGTGCTGGTGCAGTTTCAGGTGCCTCAATACATGAAAGATGTAAAATGTCCAGAGGAGAGCCATCCTCAGATGGAGAAGGGTCTGGAGGTGAAGCTGTATGAGGAGCAGCTGAGGTCACTTGGTCTGTTCAGCCTGGAGAGGAGGAGACTGAGGGGAGACCTCACTGCAGTCTGCAACTTCCTCAGACTGAAGAGAAGCAGAGCGGCGGGCACTGATCTCTTCTCTGTGCTGACCAGTGACAGGACTCGAGGGAATGGCCTTAAGTTGTATCAGGGGAGCTTTAGGTTGGGTATTAGAAGGAGATTCTTCACCCAGAGGGTGGTTGGGCACTGGAACAGGCTCCACAGGAAAGTGGTCATAACACCAAGCCTGACAGAGTTCAAAAAGCGTTTGAACCACACTCTTGGGCACATGGTGTGACTCTTGGGGTGTCCTGTGCAGGGCCAGGAGTTGGACTTGATGATCCTTGTGGGTCTCTTCCAGCTCAGGATACTCTGTGGTTCTAAGCACCACCTCTGACCCTCTCTGTTCTTCACTATTTCCTAAGCATTGCATTTAAATAAATAAATAAATAACCACTGAAAATGCAATGTGCACTTGACTTTCATACACTGGAGTAAGGTGCTCATGCTACTCTGCTCCCATTATAAGCAGGATTTGTCTAAGTTATCAGATAATTATTCAGCCAGCAAATTCGACTGCCTCTGGCAATGGCCAATCATATCCAGTTGAATATGAGCATATCCCTTACTGTGCAAAATTATCCCCAGCTGAAAAGTAGAGTAGTTAGAAAACATGCATTTGACAAGAAAACTCCAAACTTCTTTATCTTTGAAAGACGTTCATTAATAAATTCCAGAAGAAGATTTCTCTTATCAAAGAAAGATTGTGTATGACATATCTGAGCATAAAAGAAGGAATCTTATCCTGTACATCCTTAATTAGGATAATGAAGCCTTTGGGTTCTGTGGGACCACCTCTGCAAATAAAGACTCCTCAGGCAAAATGCAGGAATAAGTCCCACTCTCAGAAGTCAACTGTTTTCTTACATAACTCATATTGGTGAACTTCACAGGAAGGTCATAAAAATCCTCAGTAACTCTACAGGCAGCTGAATTTCCAGAATGCTGGGAGACAGACCAGCTATTAACTCAGGACAACATTACTGCAACGCCAACTGTTAAGCGAATGCCTGCTTCCTGTAAAAAAGAGACACTATTTTACTTTATGTCTCTCCCTTACAATGCAGACTGCTTTCAAAACAGTTAGAACCACAGAATTCTTCATCCAAAAAGGATTTCCAGGGTACAAGGCTATCCCCATATGTTGAATCACTGTAGAATAGACTGCATTGCAACTAAAAAGTGCATTGTGCTTCCTATTCGACAGTGAAAAGGGATATTTACAGTGATGGGATGTGTGGGAATTGTTCAAAGCTGCCTCTTGGGAGGCTCACAATGGACATTAGGAAGCATGATTTTACTGAGAGGGTGGTCATACACTGGAACAGCCTCCCTGCAGAAGGTGGCCAATGCCTCTTGCCTGTCAGTGTTTAAGAGGCAATTTGGGCAATGTCCTCAACAACCTGCTCTAACTTCAGGTCAGTCCTGCAATGGTCAGGCAGTCGGAATAGGTTGCTATAGGTCCATTCCAACTGGAACACAGGCTGGAGTCCTATGTCTGCTTTTTTCCCATTTATACCAACCAGTTGTGCCCCATTTCTTATTCTGGAGTTACTCCTGAAAAGCAGAAAAAGTAATAAATTTGAAAGAGCTGTAGTGGGAGGTGCAGTGCACCTCCAAATGGCTGCCACCAGGCCTGCTGTCCCTGCTCCAGGCCACTGTGCACTTTGCCTCACATCCACATAGCCCCATGTCTCCTGAGTGCACTTGCAGTGTGCAATAACCTGAAACATGACAAGTCTCCAAATACAGAAGAGCACTTAGAGGACTCATAACTCCAAAACGATTCAGTTCAGGCCTAAGATCGTACACCTTTAGCATGTTACTCTCTGTTTCATAACACAAACTTTAACTGCACATTTTACAAATTTCTCCAGAATGGGACTAAAACTTCCTTTTTCCAGATGATCCTTCTGAACAGTAAAGCCAGGCTACATACTAAATATGTAAGTTAGGGGTAATGTATGGTATGAAAGCTGTGAAATAGATTTGCCATTCCAAATAGATCATTTCAGGTACAACATGTAAGATAACCTGCATACTGAATAAAACAAGTCTGACAGCCCAAATAATGCCACGCTGTTCTTATCTAAATCAGAAGTACTACAATTTAAGCCATTTATTGTCTGCCCATTAGCTTGAATTTAACTGAGGCACGCTCATCATTTTACACATGACTATTTTGCATCGATTATGCAATCAATGAAAGTTTTCTTCTGATTCAGAGGAATAAAAACCCCCATAAGCTACAGTCTGTACACCAAAGAAAAACCAGAAACTCAAATCAATGCCCAGATAAAAGGATTACATTTAGCTAAAGATGGACCTATACCGCAGAGTACCTGACACACAGAAATGCTAATCATGCTCAGGCGTGATGAACAGAAGTACTGAAACTGATTTTATGTGCAGAAGTAACAAGCAGGTCTTGAAATGCACAGGTGCTTGCTATGGTTCTCTGAAAGACTAGTTAATAAAAGGGTAGTTACTAAACTACCCAAGGAATATTTGCATGTCATTACAATCGCTGTATCTTAGGAAGAACATTGTTGCAGAAGCAAGGAATTGAGATTTACTTCATTTTGTGAATCTGTGTTGAGAAAGTTGATTATTCAGATGTGGCATTTACAGGTCTGACAAACAAAAAGCAGCAAAATACTGGAGATGAAATTGAACAGAATGTAACAGACTGACATCAATAATCAATTTCAGATGATACCTAGTTTAATCCTAAGTTGAAATACAGACAATATTTCTATACTCCATAAATAAATGCACCTTAAACAAGGTTGAGTAAATTCACTTGCTTTTGACCAAGATCCTTTCTCTTCTCTGTCACCAAAAAAATACTTCCTTTTTAATAAGGTTGCATTTTCTAAAACTAAATTACTTTCTCATCCTCTGCAGTGCAGAGCAGGATAGAAGCAAGATATAAGAAATGAAGAGCAAATGATGGACTTGTAAGCATGGAGATGGTATCAGCACTGGCAAAAGACACACCTGAGAACAGATGGGTCTTTCAAGACACTGGTGACAGATGGAAGTAACAACAGACAGGCCTGATGGCATCTTTCAAACAGAGTAAATTTAAAAGTTTCTGATTAAGTTTCCTACTTGTACTTCTCTTTTTAGTTGGTTTTTTTGGTTGGTTTTTTGTTGTTGTTGTTGTTGTTTTTTACTTTTTTAATAATAAAAACTATAATTAAAACCAGGAATCCTTTTATTGATTTACTGATCTTTCAAACATTCCTTCAGAGCTGTCTGAATTATAGCAGGAAGGAATGAAGCCACATTCCATTCAGAACACCTGCATTCACAGAGAATGTTTTCACACAATTCTTATCTTGCTTTCAGGGGATTTTTTAATGTCCCTGTGCAACCTGCCAATTTTAAGTGTGTTTACTGTTTGTCACTTTTTATTCTCAGTTCAAAATTTTTGCTGGGGCGATGTTTCAGTTGATAATTACACACTAAAACAAAATCCCTGGGCCAACAGCATGCCATTATTTACACAGAAAGATGCACATTCCTCTCAAAAAGATTATAATTTTCCATGGCAAATCAACCTCCCCTTCCTCCCATACCCAGCATAAGTACCACTGACTTATCTCTAGACATGTTAACTTTATTAACCAATAAAACCCCTCCTTACTTTGCTCTCCCTCCTCTGAACTAACACAGGGGCACAAAATGGGGATTGCATCTTTGAAAGGAAAAGCAATCATTATTGACTGCCATGCTTTGCATTCTGCTCTGTGTTTTCCCTGCACATAATTAGAGATGGGAAGCTGGCAGGCCAAGTGGAATGGTTCTCTAGGCGAGATCCAACCCTGAAAGCTGAAATAAAACTGGACACTAGATAAAGAGATTGCACATCAACTGGGAAGATCATGTTTGAATTTTCAGTTTATTTGGGTAATGAGAGGCAACTCATTTCATGGCAGAAGTTGCACACTTAGCAAGTAATTTAATATTATTTTTTTATCTCTACGTTTGGGACACTATCCAAAACCTCCCAAACTTCACAGCTTCTACAAAACATGATGTCCTGGGGAAAGACAGATGTATCAGATGATGTTCTAGAAGCAAAAGCAGATGGAATAACAAAGCAATAAATGTATTTTCATGGATACAGTTCACACAGTCAGAAGGGGGGGAAACTGTATCGATATTGAGGCTATTTAACCATTTAATGGGAAGCATTTTCTCTAAACAGGATGTTTTCCAAAATTTTCCCCAGAAACAGGTATCCACACTGAGAGTGACTGAGCAGGCTGTCACTGCAACAATGTCATTAACAAGCATGTAAAACATAAAAAGAGAATGTCATAATTTATAGCATAAGAGCAATATTGCTACTGCTGATCTGGGATGCAAAGCCTGCTTCCTACAACCTTCAGTACCATTGTATCCAGCTCCATCCTTAGAGAGATAAACTAGCAATGGGTGTAGGACACATTTAGCACTTTAAAATAATCTTATTCTTTCAATTTTACAGTCCCATTTGCCTGGCAGAATGCCACCAGCGTATGCAATTTAATACAGTCATTGCTGTCACAAGACGTACGAGATTGCTCTATCCATGGACTGTCTTCTATATATAACTGATAAGAGCTTGCATAATTAAGGTTGCATTTAGAAGTCTCAGCTATGTAACTAACAGCTCTTTGCAGTGTGCTTTCATTGCACATGAAACTCAAGCTTCCCTCACAACAGTACTTTTTCTTCTCCAAGAATATTTTGTTGTTGTATTTACAATGATCTTCAATGTTAACAAGGCCTCTAGATTTAAAACCTGGTGTAATTTCTCTGAACTTTTAATATTAAACTGCAGATGTTTTCTTCATATAAAAGAGAAACAGAATTTTATATGAGTGTTGAACAAGGAAAAGTCTGGGTATTATTGTTGTTCCATCCTGGATTGTGAAGCAGCTGAAGACTCCTTTGCCTGAGACTCTTCAAGGAGTCCATCTCACTTCCTACACGGTGCAAAAAGAAACTGTCAAAAGGAGGAATACCTGGAAAGCTACCAGTAAAAAGTAGATTTTGTGCTCAGTTGTGGTACCTTTATTCCTAGAGGAAACCAAATGCATCTAAATGTGACAGAAGACTTTCTCTTCCCAAGCAGTAAGAAAGCACTCATAAGAACAAATTTTGAGATGACAAACATAGGAGGTACAACTGCAACTTTTGCCTATAATTCAGAGGGATTTGTCCATCAAAGCAACTCTGGTTTGTCTGCTTCAGTTGTGCACTTGGGTAGTAATCCACAAAATGACACAAAGCTGTTTCGAACCATGAAATCTAAACAGACTCAATTAACTTATAACTTCAACTATAGAACAGTCCAATTTTCTTCTTCCTTGGCACAAGACAATGAAAACAAGTTAGGTATTAAACACTCAGTACATCTCTTACAATCAGTGTTGTACAATCAGTTTCCAATCACAGTACCTTTGCAGGAGAAACAGGCCACTTATCAGGTGATTAAGTGATTCACTAAAGGTTCCTGTTTAATTAGAAGTAACAGTTGCAGGATCTGAGGCATGCCACAGCTTTACCATTACCCAAGACTCTTGATTTTCTATTCAGCAGTATTTGTTCTTCTGCTGTTTCTAAGAAGTTGGCAATAAGAACAAAAAAATTACCCTGAAAATGAGCAGTGGGTCTTCTAGCAAACTTCTGCAGCTACTGGAACAGAATTCAGTTCACTGGTTCTGCTTGATGGAGCACTAGAGTTATGCAAGAGCTTCACTTACAGAGGCTTTCAGGACAAATTTTGGACAGGTTCTACTTTGCTCATGTTTAAATAATGTTAGGAATAGTCTATGAACCTCAGACAAGTGTGGACCATTTTGATCCACTTAGAATTCAAGTGAATTGAATTCTCCATTCTGCAGCCCTATTTATTGTCCAAGAGCCAACAAGACAGAGTTCTTCTTTTGCTTCCTTCCCCTGTTCCCAGGGGTAAATATGCAGTTTGAGTGTACAGCACTAACCTCTGTAAGAAATTTGTGACTGTTGTCCAACCCCTTTGCTTTCCCTCCCTATGGCATAAATTCCTACCATCACAGAAATTAAAATACTCAATACTTAGAATAATATTAGAAGGGCACACAACACGCTGTACCTTACAGCTGACTTACTCCTGACACGAGTGAGTGCTCAGACTTTAAAAAGATGTTCCAATGAGACATCTGTTATGAGTACCCAGGTAACCTCATCTGTAGGTAGTGTAATTTGCATTTATTTATCAATCTAGATACTGGCTCCCTCTCTGTGTTACTAAGGCGTTTCACAGGTAGCAATGAATTTTCCCAGGAAATACCCTTGAAAAAGAAGCACGATTATCTCCAGTGAGAGATGAAGGACAGATATAAAAAGGAACAGAGTGCACTGCTGAAGGTCAGTCTGAAACGACCATTGAAAGTCTATGAAACAACAATAATCAGACACGAAGTCTCCCAAAATCACAGACTGGGTGTGAGTCCTCTCATGCTTGTCCTTCCTCTCATGGTGTTTTGGCTGCGCAAAAGTCAAAAAGAAACAGTGACACGGCCTTTTGTGTCTCAGGATTGAGACAAAATTATTCCCTCTGACTGAAATAAAAAGAAAATGTTAAGAACACTGAGATTTTCTGTGTCATGCAACTGCAAATACCTTAGTGTGCATTTATCCCCAATATTCACGGCAAAATGCTTATATGATAATTATCCTACCAATCCCTACTGCTGCTAGTGGTAGCTGTGAGAGATGAGTAACAGAGGCTATTTTCATCATGCAGAAATAATTCTGCAGCAGCTCATACTGAGTTTATAGCATTTAGAAGCAAAGACGACATCAGTCTACAATTCAGGAGTTTGTTAAGAGTCCTTGCCCTGAATGATCAATTTTCATCAGCTTTAAATCCAGGCTGGGTGTATGTCAAATGTAGCTGCTGCCCAGAAAAATCCATGCAGATTATTTGAAGAAACATAGGGATGAGAGGAATTCAAAGCTAACAAAGCAGTTGTACACCTAAAATCATCCCTTTTTTTTCTTTTTTGGGTTTGTTTGTTTGTTTGAGAGGGTGGGAAATCAATTATAGTAAAAGGAATATGTTTTCCTACAAAGCATTACTTGCCTTTAGAGTCTGACCTTCACAGTAGCATAATGCTAATTCTTCCTGGTTTTCATCCCAGATCACTAGGAAAAAACCCAATGCTCGTACTAGAAATTCCCCCACCACAAACAGCCTGATAACCCTAGGAATGAAATAGGTAAATTAAGAGTATTTATAGCTTGGTTTTGATGGGCCTCTCTTTGGGAGCATAAAACACAGACTTCATGGGTTTGTAGTGCTCCTAACACTGCGAAACTACCAGGAAGCTTAGAGGTGTGAATTGACTACAAAAGCAAAGCAGACAGAAGCACAGATTTAGGCTCAGAAAGGAGCTCCCTCGAAGCAAGAATTCTAGGACCTATGGGAGTAATTTGCTTATTCTGTAATGCTGTCCACTCACGAGGAGCACATGGTCATTTCTGAATAACAACGTCCATGCTTCTGTACAGACCTAGATGCCTAGCATTTTCCTGGAGAGTATGAGAGCTTTTTTATATTTTTTCTGCTTGGTACAAAAGACATTTAGTTTGATCCAATCTACCAGTGTTTTATGGCTTACACATGTGGAGGGCAGGTCTACAAATGTGCGCTGAACAAGCCTTTCTGCACCGTAACACATCCCATGTTGCCTGCCTGAACAAGTCTAATGGACTTCTGTCCTAAGCTCTTACTCCATCATCAAGCCTCAAAAAAAAGCGGGCTCACCCTGTCCATACCAAATCTGTCAAAAGAAAGACTGTAGAAACAGCACAGATGTCCCTACAACTTGGAGGATGAAGAAATAGGAATGTCATTTAATAATCTGTGAGCTCCTAGCTACACACATGACAGCTAGCTGCAAGCAGCACTTCTCAGGTGCACTGCTTCCCTTGAAGCAGCTCATTAGTGATCAGAGGCACACTTAATGGGTTTGAAGCTGCACAGGGCGGGGATGACATAGCTCAGGCTGTCTTGGGGAAGACACAGATTCAAGCAGTAGCACTTAGTCTCTGTCTTTCCCCATCAGACAGAACATCTTGAAAAAAATTCTAATTCATAATGCAAAAAGTCATCAGGACACCTCCATTTCACACCAAGGAGAAATCCGCTTATGCAGGAGCTGCACCATAGCACAGTGTGTGATCCTCTCATACCCTTGACAGTACTGTAACCAGCCATTAAAGCCACCCAGCCAACCCTTCCTAATAGCTCATAAATCAGCACCACAATTCCAACATCTGTCGTTGAGACAGCACATGAAACTAATGGGAGCACTGAGATTAGAACCTGGTACTTCTCTGGGTCTTTCCTGTGCCAGAGAAGGCTTAAAAGGACATACACAAACCCCCTGAATGAAAACTAGACAGGTCAAAAAAGGACTTTATTTTACACAGATGACAAAAATAATTCTGCCTGAAAATATCCCAGCAATCTTCCCATCAGGATATTGTGCCTTACCAAAGTACAGCATATTTGCCTATTTCTGTATGGGAACAGAGCAGGATCTGCTGATTCCCAGCATCAAATCCTGCAGCAAACAGCCTCTCTTTAGGGTCACCCAGTTGAGCCTCCACCATGCCTAACAGACAGTGAGACCAGCTCAGCCCACCATGGTGTGATATAAGATTCCCCAATTTGGTGTGACAAGAAGCTGTTTTTCATTAAAATTCTATAAATTTGCTTCAGTACGTATTTTCCCACAAAATCAGGATGATTTAAGCAACCCAGGAGTCCCCATATCACTTATTCCAACCATCCACTTCCTCTAGCAACTCTTCACCCTCATCTTCTCCTCTGGTAAGCATCTAGAACAGATGCCAGACATAAAGGATCTTCTTTTCTCATCCTCTGACACTTTTCTATGGGGTTAGGATAAGAGTTTTCACCCTTATTTATCAATTCAATGCCACCTTCAGCCCCTGTCCCTCCAACAGACGAACCACTTACTGCATCCCTCTGGAGAACTAAGCAGCCTGGAGCCATTCCTTTCTTTCCATCATCAGCTGCGGAGAAACATCCACGAGCAGTAAACATTTCAGCTTTTTAAAATGTTCAGGAATTTACTACAAGAGTGATGGCACCAGGGAGAGACCCTGTCTTTGCATCCTTTTTTTTGCCTCCTTTCTCACATACATGAACTCACATAAAAGATAAAAGTGCTTTCTTTCCCCTACATGCACCCTTTAATTAAGGAATGTTCCTTTAATTTCTTGTAGTACTCCACGCATCTTTTTGATGCACTAGTGGAACACTACTACCATTTCATTATTACTCTCCAGCAAGCCTTAAAAGGCTGCAAAACAGAATGATGCCATACTTTTGATGTAGATATTGAGTGTTACAGTCCCTTCCTGCACAAAGGTGGCTGCCTGCACACAATACATACTCCCATGAACTTGTTTGTATCCTTTATCTTTCTCTTCCACAATGACAGGCTCATTGCATTTCTTTATTAAAGCCCTTCAGTTTTCCCAAGCGTAAAATATATTAAATGTAAAACTTCAGTAGGATAATAAACTAAGTCAGCTTCAAGTCAATACTTCCACCCCCAGCTTCTGGCTTTAATTCTCAAGTCTACCACTAAGTGTCAACACTTGTACCCAGCTCTGGTGCTGATATTCAATGGCCAGCAACTTGACCCTAGCCACATCATTTCAATTGTGCTTCCCATCTTTCTTACTTGGCAGTGCTTGTAATTCTCTGGCAGGGGAAGCCATTCATTCCAAATATTCTTACTGTAAACATGTCACAGTACCATGACGAAAGGTACTACGGAAGTGTAAAGTGATAGTAAAATGTTATTAATGTGTGTATGAAGATGCCATCACCTGAACTTGCAAGCACATTTTCAGCCCTGCAAAAGACATCAGAACCAAGAAACAGTGCTGTAAGAAAACTAGCAAGGGTATAATGAAGGATACAATAACAATAATAATTTTTTTTCTAAGATCAAGACAGAAACCTCTTATTTTTTCCTCAAGTGCTAATGCAAAACATTATTGGCATTTTTACAGTTCTTGACATTCATCAGTAGTAAGAATAGTAATCAAAGTGTTTTCCCTCCAACTGAATGAGACCAAAGAGAGAAATAAATTCTCGCATTGAAAAAAAATAGCAAAATACTGACATATTCACTTAGGTCTAAGTTTATGTATGACACTCATATTACTAACTTCCTATTCATCTAGAAAGAAAATTTCTTTATAACAAAATAAATTAAGTTCTGTGCAGCAGCAAAACTTGAATCTAACATTGAAGTCATAACACACAAACACGCCCGCACATCTGTACAGCCAAACTGAGCAATCACCTCTCACAGCTATAAAGTAACTTCCATTTTACATTTTTGCAAAGTGAAGGTGTGTATAGAAACATAGCTGGGCAAATTGATTTTGGAATCAGGCTGAACCCGAAATTAAATGCTTTGTGACAGCTGTCACTATTAGTCTGTCATGCATCAGAGAACATCAGGCCATACTATGACTTCAGCTGAAGAACATACATCCTTTGGTCTAAACCACTGGCTAGTCCAGTGCTTTCATGACAACTCTTGTGCACATTTCTTATACCTTTAATTGATATCCAGCAGGACATTACACATGAAATTCCACTTGCTTCTTTCCTATCAGGAATATAAATCCTCAGAGGGTCTCAGCCAACTTTAAGCCTTGCCAGGTAACATGCAACAGTACAACCCAGAAGCAATCTCCAGACCCCCAGCAGCCACTCCAGAAGCCTTCCACTATTTCTGTGGATTTGCAGTTACCATTGTTTCTTAGTCTACCAAAAGAAAACCCACAAACACCTTTGGAGAAAATTATGCATGACTGCACACTCCCATTGCTTGTACCACAAACTGCCTCCAATTTGCAAACTAGGCAAATAAAAAACCCTTTAGTCAAAAACTCTCCATTACATTGAGCAACTTGCTTTGCTAGCAGGCAATGTGCCATTTGTAGGGAGAGCTTGGGAATATGTTAATATACATACACCAAATGCAACTGATCATATTTCTCCACAGTACAGTTGCTAAAATGGCAAATTCAAGGAAGATGAGACCAAATGTTAAAGTTATCACAGATTACAAAACATTACATCCTAAGGATTCTCAACATGACCAAATACTTTATTCTTTAAAACGAAAGAGGCAGCAGATCCTTGGAGACAGACATCTAAAGAACTGCATCTGGAGGACAGATAATATGCTGGAGACAGCATATGGGTCATAAGCAGAATGCTGTTGCAATATTGTTAATCAAGATAGCTCAGCCTGATGTTTTTCATCCCTTTTTCCACAGGAACCAACTAAAAACTATACTGTAAAATTTTGCTCAAATTAGCTTGGAAATGGACATGGAATTTAGCTGTAATAGCTTGTGTTTGTGCCAAGTATTGCTGCTGTAGCACATTTCTCTTGTTAATGTCTTTAAACTATGAGAACGCTGCAATTACTCTGCATTGATTTTATACACAGACTTAGCGCAGTAACGTCTCCAATTTGTAAGCAAAACATCAGCACTGTAAATCAAACTGTTAAAGTCACAGTTTGAGCCAAACATGAGCAAATTAATAGAGAACAAGTAAGGAGATCTGTCTTTAGATTTCTATATATTAAACCTGTGGACTTTGGCAGCCACTGCTTTGTGCTTTATGTCATCCACATGGCAGAGGAAGAGAATTGCTGAATGACAGTGGCTTTATTGCTGCGTCCCTCACTGTTAGTCCATGCACACAGAGCTGAAGATGACTTGCAGGTTCTTCCTTCTGCAAGGTTAAGAAGTGCAGTCAGAGGAAAGCCATTTGTTTGACATTACAAGCCTTTCACAAGCAGCCTTACAGTGGAAATGGTGTCAGAATCTCTAAACACCATGCCATGAAAAAATGCCAGCAGAGCAGAATGTTGAATGAGCAAGTGATAATTACTTGATATAAGACTTGATTAGATCAATATCTCTGTGCAATGTAACAAAACACTTTATAACAGCACAGATGAAGCTTCCAGTGCACTGTCAGGGCAATGAAACTAGAGAAATTCGTAATATATACAAGTTTCTTGCTCAGAAGACTAGAGATACTTTAAGGTTAAACTTGTGATGCATACAACAGCAACACCTAAGAAACAGTCAATGAAGTCAGAAAAAGATTCCAATTAAAATTGGGTTCTGACACTTTGCCATCCACACCTGAACAAATGCATCCAACAAAAAATGAAGGGCTTATTTTTAAATCTGCCAGCTTTCAAAACGACACTATGGTTCCAAGAGATGTGCTAGCTTCCTGATTTTTGCCTTAACCATAACAGAGGTGTCAAAAATTCTCTTGTCTGTGATGTACACAGCTGAAGAGAACCCCAGCACTGCACTGGACACTCCATAGACACTGGAACATCTCAAAGGTGCCTCTGGTACTCTCAAGTGTGTGGCTAACATAGAGCCATGGGTGGGTGCAAATGCAGCCACTCAGACAAAAACCTGCTCAGAGGGAAGAAAGAAAAGAAGGGAAAGAAGGGAGGGGGGGAATACACATTTCTTCTGAGTGCCAGTACCAGAGAAAGAAGCTGTTGTTGCTGCACTCTAACTAGGCAATGACTGCAAGGCACTTAATTTTCCAATTAATTAGATCCTAACTCTAAATGTAGAAGTAATTGATGTGTCAACACAGACAAATGAAACAACTCTCGACATAAAAGCAAGGACGTTGCTCTAGTCCTCAGTAAAGGATGATGGATTCTATGATTTTTTGTAAAGAATCGCATCAGTGAGAGGCAATGCCACTGCAGCTCAGCAGCCAAGTAGTGGCATATTTATTATGTAAGGTGCCTCCACATTTTTCCACACTTTTAGCAGGCAACACATCCCTACAAAACTCACCACCTCTTTTCTTCAACTGTAAAAAGGCCTTTATCATGTTTTCAACGTGTGGTTCACCTAAGTATTCACTGACACCATAATCTTCCAAACACTATTTGCTTTCTTTTGTCAAACACGCTGCATGGCATCAATTCAACACTTAAAATTGCAAAGAAATTTTTGCATAGAAACCTTCTTTTAAAAGCTCTCTGAAAAATAGCAGCCAATTGCCCCCAGTTAGTTTGACTTTCACAAACCAAGATTTAAAGCACTAAGAACTTAACACACACCTGCTACTTTCTCTTAATTTCCCTTTTACCTGGGCATCATCCATTGCCATTTAATCAAATTTCTTAACTACAGTCTTTATGGGACAAGGGATGTTTTCTTTGCCTTCATCTGTAATGACCAGTACAATGGGTAGTTTTTACCAGGTTCTACAACCCCTTACTGAAGTAGTAATGCTGGCAGAAAGAGGCAAGGGGAAGAGGGGAAGCCAACACAAGAGTTAGATGGGAAGCTTGCATAACAGAGCAATGCCTCCCTATCTTTTTTTTTTTTTTTTGTTCTGTATACACACACCCACATGTGTGCATACACAAACACAGAGTTAGCAAGCACTATCAAGAATTGCTGTATGCCTTTTTTATGCCTTTTTGTAATGCTAGTCTCTTTTTTATTTTCTTTTCAATCAAACTAAATTACTGGCTCCAGGTAGGAAGCTTTTGGACTAGCTTCTAAAATACTTGATGGAAAGTTGCAAACTCACTGGCAACTGAGGCATTAAAAACAAAAATACTCCCAAACCCTTCACTAAGCCATGCAGCTGTTACAGGTCACTGGCAACGTGCTGTACACTACTTCAGTTCAGAATACCTGAGTTCCTACCATTCCACTACCTTGCTCATATATCACTATCTAATCTCCCCTTGAAAGAAAAATGTATTAACAGGATACCAGAAATTCAGTAATAACTTCGGGAGGCAAGTTTCATCTAAGTTTGACTGAGGGTTTTAGGAAAGTCAATTAATAAATGCGTTTTGCTTTAGCCATTTAGTGTGTGCTGACATTAAAGCAAGGCATCATCCAGTCCTTCAGCATCTGAACTATAAAAGTTAGCATGCAGGAATGGGAAGGAGCCAGATGGCTCCAGGGATGATGGGCTGGTCAAGGGATATCCCGTCTTTCACCCTAGCTAGGTCAACAGTTTGAAACACACTGAAAAAATTCCCATTCGACAGGAAAAGACCTGTTGGCCCACCCCAGTCCCCACGTTGCTCATAGGAACTGGCAGCTTTTCTAACATCTAATCAGCAACATTAGGGCATGAACAAGGAGAAATACTACCTCAACCAGTTCTCTCTGGAACACCACCAGGATGAGATGTACAGGTGTAGAAAGCTTGCTTAATAGAACCCAAATTCCACTGTTCTGCAGCCAAAGGATATCTGCTTACACTAAGGACAGCAGACAGTTAACTTTTTACTGATTATGAAAGCTTCAGCACAGAGGGAACAGAAAGGAACTGCCTTTTCAATGAGGCAAAAAAAATTTCAATAAGGTAAAAAAATTAGCTCAGCCCATTCCTCCGGCAACACTGTCTTACTCAAATGTTTTCCGAACTCTTAACACACAGCACTCGAGACAGATGAAAGGCTGATTCAAGTCTGTTCTTACTTCAGCTCTTTCTGAAATTGTATAAAAGCTCATCCTCCTCTCAAGTTGTTTAAATACCAGGAAACATTACTTTAGCTCTGTGAAATGCTGGCTGAGGGAACACCAGGCTTCCAACTTCCATGACTTTGACTCCTCTTCGGGCACACATCATGCACAGGAGGGGTTACACAATGGTTATTACAAACCCTCTGATTAGAAACCCCTTCTCTGGGCATACATCACAGCAGGCCTAAATGAGTATGAATGAGAGCAAATTCCATAAGAATCCATTTCTACAACACCTAGGGGAAAAGTTAATTTCTTATCCGCTTCACTACCAGCTTTGAAACACCCCTTGCTACAGAATCACCAGTCACGTGTCACAACCCTATAAGCAGCAAAATTGTGGTTTCTGACTTTATCAGAGCACTATAGACAGAGCACAAAACAAGAGAACATCAGCATTTCAGAGGCCACTTCTCTAGCACACAGTGGGCTTGGGTTTGCCTGTTTATGGACCCCCTAACTTCCAGATGTCAGAGTCAGCAGCACCCCAAATATGCTAGCTTACTCCCGTCTGCAGGCATGGACGAGATCAGCCAGCTTCAGGCTGCATGATTAAATCCAGGCACTGGCTGATCTCAAACTATTTCAGAGCTACAGAGTAGCTGTCCTAAAGCATATGCTTTAGATACTGGGCAACTGAGTTCCTTCCTAGTAATAGAAAGTCTTCCAGAGAGAGAGCAGTAACACATCTTATTTAGCAAAGTATACAGTGAACAGCTCTGGCTTGAAATAAATTTTATCTCCCTGTTAATGCAGGTATAGTCAAAGGTGCACAATTGGAGACAGCAGTTGAAGGAGCTTCTGATACAGCTGAGCATATTCAGAAATGTATTTAAAATTTAATCTCTGTTTAGAGATTTTCACTTCAAGATGCTGCAAACGTGTACAACAGACAAGCACTGAACCTGGCATTCTCCATTTTATACATCTCTAATCTCTAGATATCTATCTCCACACATTATCCACTCTATACATCTCTGGTATTCTCTGTACATCTCTATTCCCTAGCATTCTTCTAGTCAGCATGAAAGGTGCTGACTAAGCATTTGCTCCTTTTGGGAAACAGCTTTCAAAAGTAACACGGCACAGGTGATGGTCTGTTTAAAAATCAAACCCAGACTCCTGTAGGCTTGTGTAAGAAATTCTGCTGTGTGGGGAAAAGGAAAGAACAAGTTCTACTTTACTGGCACTACTGTTTGTTTGCATGCAATGGCACCTGTGATGGGCAAAGCACTGCTCTAATTCATGAGGAAGCAGAACTTTTTCCTCCAAAACCTCCACATGAAACAGGATCTCATTTCACAGTAAGAACAGCTAATAAGAATTGGGAAGCATTTCAAGAGAGTGATGCAGCTCCTCGATAAAATCTGCTTTGAAGTACATTGCCGTGCTCTCTCCTCCACACCTAAAACTTGCTCCTTGCCATTACAAGAAGGAACTATGTTATTGACCCCTAGGGTTCTTAATCCTCTTTTTTTTATAACTCCCTCACTCTGAACGCCCCTTTCAGCTCCCTCGATAAATGGATCAATTAGAATAGAAGACAGCAAAGTGTTGAGTCATCACTCATCTCCCACTGAACATTTAAGGAGCTGAGCACAGTCAATGGAGGGACTTATTCTTAGAAGTCTTCCAGTTGTTACTATAAGAGAAGTCTCTTTCACTTCCAACCTGTTATTAAGATGGCCCAACTACTTGCTTTCCAAATGGACTTAGCCTTTTACTCTTTACACTTTTGTTTACAGTAAAAATTAACAGTCAGGTGCCTCTAAAATTCATATTTAAGAATGTAAAAACCAATCAAACACACTAAAAAAACCCCCAAGCAAACAAACAAACAAAAAACCCAACAAGCAAAACCCCCACAACTATATTTTGTATTAACTAATATATTCTGGATTATTTTTTGTCTCCAGTTTTCACATTTTTTATGCCAGTTTTCAAGCCTTTCTGCCAGAGCTAATGCTCTGCCTAGCTTTTTGGTTTGCTTTATTTTCAGCTAGTATTTTAATAATCACATTACTCCAGGATCAAGACTTTAAGGTAACTGGACAGTTAAGGTCACGATATTTGGCAATATTGAAATCTTTCCATTTCTATCTCCTACATTGATGTCTTATTGTTTGCTGGTAAAATCATCCCATTACTGGATTCAAATGGAGCTTAAATCTAGCCAAGGAAGAAAACATCAAGAGATGTCTCTTATCTACCCATACAGCGCTAGCACACACTTTAAAAAAGAGGTACTACACAAAGAGAAGGAATTTATTTCAGACCGAGAAAGCAGAACACCAAAACACTAACGCTGTTGAAACAAACAGCACAAAATGGCAATTCATTATTTCAAGGGTTTAATAGAAATTGATTTTTTTTCATAACTTTGAGAGACTTTCCATTGTTTAATTTAGTCAGAAGACTATGAGCAGGCTCAAACACCAACCAACCAAACTCCTTTGCTTATAAGGACTCATCTCTCCTCCTCTTTTTCCCTTCCCTGCATCTCTGTTCACTGAGCATTGTAAGCATTACAACACAAGACATTCTTCTAAAAGTTTAAAACCTAACATTTCCAGAACACAAAAAAGTGGAGAGTTGTTCTCTTGGGTGGTCAGGTTCAGCTGCTCAGTAATGGGATAACTAAGGACTCAGAACTGAGGACAAGAATCATAAAAAAAAAAATTAAAAATCAGAGCCTGGGTAGTTGAAGCAGTGAAAATATGCTGGTTTGCCTCTTACACAAAGGAAATAAACCCATCATCTGCTAGGATGGTTCATCTGTGCAAGAACATAGTTAAATAAAACATAAAACTTACTTCCACTCAGCAGTCAAAAAGCAAAGGTAGGTCCGTGCATTTTGTCAGCAGTCTGGGTTTTGACAAGGAAAAAAAAAACACTAAGAAAATTGTGCTGAGCTCTTCTAACTCAGAACAAGTACTGCAATGAGTAAAGAATTATTCTGTTCCAGAGGCTAGGCTATTTTAAATGCCACTTGTACTCACATTAGGTATGGGGGCCATGAGGAGCCAGTGGGGGAGAGATCTTACACATCCCTCACTGCTGGGCCATGTGCAGGCCAGTTTCTGTAGTTTGCACCAAATGGCAAAACACTGTGCTTTTTATATTGTGTTGCTCAAAGACAAGCAATCAGCAAATTATGCAGGGAAGGACTGAATGAAAAATCCACTTTTGCAGGGATAGTTTACATAAACTAGCACAGTAAAAAGTAACTATACTCTAGGACACTAACATAAACAGCAGATGTGTTTATGGCAAGTGTTCCCCAACATCACAAACAAATAGTGAGATCTCCACAGTAGCTGGAAGAGAGCCATTTGAGAGCCAGATGGTTTAACGAACAGTCCAGGGTTCTCTTCTTGGGACTTTTTCAATCAGATGATATTCTTCTAAACACTAATCCAAAGCTAGCAGCCCTCTTTTCTTTGCTTTCAGATACAGAGGAAAAGCTGTCCCACCTAAGCTGCCTAAAAAGCTCTGTAGCACTTTCAGTAGAGCAGGGTAGCTGAAGTGAGCACAGCAACCACCAGTGATGTAAGCACCATTCTACCCCATGGATTCAGTGTCCAGTGGGAAACGAATGAAGAGGTCAAGATGAGGGACTACCTGTACTCATCAAAGCATCTTATACTCTCAAACAAAGTACTATTCCCCCTTCTGTAACCATAGACACTGCTCCACGCTCATGCCAAGCCATGCAGAAGTGGACACCAGGAACTGACCCAGAGAAAAAGCAAAAATCATGAATCCAGTTTGTTCCACTATAGGCAAAATGGTAATGATAATCACAGAGAGTTCTGTCTGTATCCATTGTTTCAGTCAGCCACATACTCCAACACCAGCTTGGCCAACCAACCAATCTCAGCTTTGCTCTACCAGCTTCCCCATCTTCTTTGGCCTAGAAGCTCATGAAGTTCCACCTCTTCTGCATTTCTTTTCCCTTCCTATCCCTCCTGAATCAACTCACCACCTCAAGAATGAATTCCACTCATGTTTCACCAGCAAATGTCACCTCATCAATCACTCTGCTTGGATGTTTTTTAACCTTTTACCTGCCTCATCTTCTGCGTGTGTAAACTCCCAAAACAGACCCTGCCTTTACCTCTGCATCTACACAAAACCATGAACAACCAGGTTCAGATCTCTAGGAGTCTCTAGAAATTCTACTGACACTTACATTAGGGCTTTTTTTTCTCTAGCTGTGTTACTTGGTCAGGTAAAGGTATCATCTCTTCCTACAAACCTCAGCACAATAATAAGTAACAATGGTAGCAAAAGCAAGAGCCGCAGCACTGTGTGAGATCCACATTATCAGCATAAGTGACAGCAGGGAAAACACCTAACTGTGACACCACGTTTGAGACGTGGATTGGAGAACAGTCTGCCCACTCGGACACGCTGTGGAATTTAAGAAGGCACAACATAATTACCCGAGCTGGTCTTGGCTAGGAGGCCAGGATTAGCACTCCCAACACTTCTGAAAAGTGGCCAGGAAGGCTGTTTTGCCTCTTGTCCAAAGGAAATAAAACCATCTCCTGCTAGATGGCCCCCAAACACTATTTGAGGCATTATTTTGACACAGATTTGAGAAAAGTGTCTTTACTGATATACCTGAGTGATTTGCAGCAGTGCATCCCTTGGCAGTGCACTGCACCAGTATCAACCCAGAAAACCAAGTCCTCTTCTCTGTCTCATAAATAACACACCCTTAGCTACCTTAGATTTTCTGTAGATTTTTCAGCCAGCTACACAGAGACATTAAAGGAAATCGTGACCTAATTCTGACACTGTGGTTTCATAATGTAAAGATAACCTAATTCTTCAGTAGTCCCAAAACTCCTCTTCCTGATAAATGACCTACTCCCTAGAGCATTTAATATTACTTTTAGCAATTAGAGGACTGAAGAGAATATGTAAACTGGAAATTAAAAAGCCTTGCTTTTCCTTTAGATCAGATGATGCACACAAACACAGAAAAACAGTGTGAATTTTATTGATGCGCCGCTCTGCATCCTAAGATATGGGCAATCAAATCTCTTGCTTCAGTGAGTACTGAGATCAGGGCAAAGAAAGCTGTTTTCCCCCACAGTACAACAAACACTATTGCTTTGGTGCATAGAAGTTCGCTTCCATCTTAAGCATCAACAGGTATGGGCTCTAAACAGATCAAGAAAGCTGTTGGTACAACAGTTCCAATTAGAACTGCTGGTACAAGAGTTCCACTTTCCATTAGCAAAGACCATGGCCAAAGACATTCAGCAAAGAGCAAGATGACAGATTCCTACCATATCATTAATCTGATCAAAAATAGTTTACATAATCAATTTAAAATACCTTAGCTTCCAATTCAACAGAAAACTGCATTGAAAAGCAAAAAAAAGAGACAAATCAACTAGGATACAGATCAGCTTAACACAACTTACCCTTAGGCATGGCTTGAAAAAGTGGAGGACGATTAGACAGGGAATGGTCATAGACTTTTCAGGGTACAGGCTAAATGGATTGGGCCATTAACAACAGTTAGTGAAGCAAAGAGCTTCTCTGCAGCATCATGCCAGGCATGGAGAATCAATGTTCTCAGAGGAAGGCCTTTACTTCAGTGAGGAAGTGCAACAGATGAGGCAAAGTTTTACCTTCCATTACTCCTGTATTACTGTCGGTGCAAGAAAGAAAGGTCTAACTTCTCTTAGAGCAATATCTTATAACGAGTACACCACGGCACACGGAATCTTCACATAGACACGCAAACATGTTGCTATTTGCAAGCATCATTGAAATAATTCAATAATTTAATTTTATTTCTCTAAAACACTAATGATAATGCTAACAAGTATTTTATTAAAATTATGGCAATCTGCCTTTATGGATTGCTTTCCAGATGAAATGTTTGTTGAGCATTAATCTTCACTTCTGCAGACTTCATCCATTTTGAAGGCCACATGTGTGCATGACAGCCTCATGTTACATCATCTGTGAAACTCACTGCACAAAACTCAGCGCACGTGCTTTCAGAATTTGTGGCTTCTCAAGACTTCCTTCCAATGATACCAATTGCATAAACACCCATGGAGCATAAAAGTAAAAGGTAAGTCCTCTACCCTGGCCTAAGAACCTCTAACAAAATGGTCATTAAAGCAACAAAACTGCATGAACTAAACAAAGTGCCAGGCTTCAGCATGAGGACTTGGGTCAGCCTGGACAGCATCCATTATTGGGAAGAATGCAAAGGGAAACTTCATTTCATAAGGACAACTCAGTTACTAAGAGCAACAGGATGAAACTTCCAAGGCCCTCATGGCTAACATCTATTATTATTTTATCAGTGAGCAGCATCCCCACTGAAGGTACACATGATGTCCTCTTTCTATCCTTCACAAGTACTCTCCTCTAACAGATGGTCAGTTTACATGTGGTAATGATCCACTGTAATTAAAAACTCTATTCTCATTAGCAATCCTCCAAGAATACGACAGCTCTGGCTCACTTTTTCTGATGAGTATGTGTTTTGTTTAATGATAAACAGCAGCCAGGAGAATAAAAAATACAGTAAATTTCTACACTGGGGCTGAGTGGAGGGGTTGGATTACAGATTCCTAAAAGACAGTCAAAGACACCATTCACCAAGGTTGAAAATGCCAAGTTTGAGGGTCAAGACAGAGCCTAGTAATCAGCATGTGCAATTCAGCTGTCTTCTGGAAGGATTCACTAAGTGTAATTCATATTCCCTTCACCTTTCAAGTCGTTTTCTCATTTCAAGTGAAATCAACATTTACAATCAACTGTTCTACCCTAATTACAGACCGCAATAATCACAAACTCTATTTTCTATAGAGACATAGATTTACTGCTTCCCCCTTCCTGCAATTCCTCTCCTCCTCTCCAGTTGGAAAAGCCAGAGAGCCAACACAGACATATATTTTTCAGGACTCATTACCTTCCCACCGACAATACAGATCATTTTGGATTCAGTGTCACTCAGAAAGGAGACCTTGTGGACTATAGACAGTGTCTGCAGAATTACTGACTCAAAAAATCTGTAACACCTGAGAAAGACCATCATCATCTAGAGGTCCTAAGGGGAAGAAGAACAGCCTTGCAGACAGGACCTTTAATCAAACCTTTGCAGATTCAGGTTCAATTCTTAGCTCTTCCATAAATCACTTCCCAACACTCACCATCTGTAAATATATATGGAGAAGCATTTCCCACTTCAGATCACAATGACTCAGCTGCTGAGAGCACCTTTTACTGTTTTTTAATTCAGAATCTCATCAAGCAGAACCTCAGTTACTGAGTGGTGTTCCCTAAGATGATACTTCTGCATATAACAGCACAGGCAGAGCCCCACTGTGCTCCACGCTAGGTTACCTGCAGGGTCCCAGGAGGAACAGCAGAGTCACAGAGACAGACAGAAAAATACAAGTTAAAGCATCCTCCCAGGACTAATTTCTTGGCTGGCAGGTACATACTGTGTACCAGGGTTTAAGATAGGCTTTTTCAGTCTCTGCAGATCCTCTATCAATTTTTCACTTACTTCAAACTTCCCACGAGTCTAACAAAAACCTGACTGCAAGTAAGTAAAAAGCAGGTATTTTCTAGTGCCAGATCTGACTACTAGATAGAAAATTATAATTATCAAGACAAAATTATTTCAAGTGCCAATGATGACATACAATCCCTCTTACAGGGAGTTCTATTTTCCATTTCAAGCAAATAGATTTTCTGTCCTGAGCATCAAAAATTTAAACCACTCATACTCTCCTGTGTTTTGCATTGAGCATGGCACGTTTCCAAAAGTCAATGTCAAAAAGCAGTAGGGAGGTCCAGTGTTACATTACATCTCAATTTTTTCTGCATCAGTCATGTTTGGTTTGCAGTTTTCAAACACAGTTTTATGTGTTGTATTTTCTGCTGACTCTGAATCCTGAAGTATCAGCCCTGGGTTTTAGAGACAACCTGAGCTATTTTCTTCTGTCACACTTTCACTAATAGCAGCTTTTTCGCAGGCAAGTTCTGCTCTGCTGTGCAGGGTCTCATTGACTTAACAAAGCCACTGTTTCTGTGAAACATGCAGATCTGCTTCTGAGTTGGAAAAGCACTAAAAGGACAAAAAGTTAAAAGCTCTCCAAGTTACCTCAGTCAATAAAATCAATTGATGCGACTATGCACATCACAGGTGGCCAACACAGAACTTTTGAGCCAAATAGGGACTGCAGGTAACACTCGTGGTTCAGCCCTATCTGACTACATTCCCAGGTTAGCCTCATGCAGCAACTAAGTACAGGGAGCTGTAAGAAGCTGTCACCTCAGTCTCCCAAATTACTCATAGAAATCCCCTTTCCCTGAGCTCTCCTAAATATGAGGTATGTAGCCTGTGGCATTCCACTGCTGAGAAATTTAATGCATGTCTCATAGGGCTGGGAGAGCTGGACACCTACAAGATACAAATGGCTTCATTAAGGGTCACTTTTATACAATTCTTGGACCACATACAGCATAGCTAATAAAATGTCATCTCATCTGCTTGCCACTTCAGAGGTCATTGTAACTACATGAAAAAAAACAAGGGTAAAAAAGCAGAGAGATGATCTAGAGCAGACAGGGGGCCTGACTAGAAGAGAAGTACACAGTGCTGATCTCAGGTCTGACATGTCCTCCTGCATGGCCTTGTTAAGACAGTCAAACCCTAAGGTGCCTTGTAATCCTTAATAAAGGACTTTGAAATTTGAAGAAGAAAGGTTAGTCTTAATACCCCTTGTCCCTGTCTTCATCTTGTGTTTTTGTTTTTTGTTTTGTTTCCCTGTCAGGAGCACAGAGAAGTGTTAGGCTTCTTGTTGTGGCAGGATTCTCTGCCTAGAGTGGGGGAAAACCAGCTTGAACTTTTTTATTTGCAAAGCTATCAATGGTGAGGAGAAAGGGATGTCATGCTGGCTTTGGTGGTCAAGAATGCTGAAACCAGCTGCACTCACCAATCCCAAAGTTAAACATTCTGAGGAAGAAAAAAGTACCTGATACTGGTATCAGTACCTGATAGCAGGTACTGATAAAGTACCTGATAAAGTACCTGATAAAGGACCCAAGAAGTGATACTACTTACAACTTAAATAAAGATGCTGAGCTGGCACAGCTGGCCTGGAGATATAGCACAGATATCACTTTATACTATAAAAATCCATTCCCACTTTTTAACTGTAAAGTGTTCTAACATGCTCCTTCTCCAACTGTATGTGTGGAAATTCCTCCCTTGAGTGGGGATGCTTCTCAAGGTTATTCCTCAAGGCTGAGCAGAAGAGATTTCCCCACAGTCATCAGCACAGGTGAGTAACATCAATCTCTACTTAATAATTGGTTTTGCTAGCTTTAATACAGTTGCTTGAATATTGCTCCAAAAATAGTACACTATACTAGTAGTTATAGCTACTGTAGATTAAGATCTTTTAGTCTGATCATTATAATTATCATAATAAGTTTAAATAAATACTTTATTTTATATCTAGACAGACAGATAGAGGGAGAGATTAGGGTTTACATCCTTAATCTTACAGGACAAAGTTCTGTAAAGATTCAATTACACCTATATAATCCTTCAGAGATAAACTGTTGGCAGAGTCTGGGGCCAAGACTGATTGCAGCTGCACTAAGACTCCTCTTTGAGAAGGAGTTTAGAAAGCAGGAGGATGCTTTCTGCACCTCGTGACTCAACAGGAGGGCTTCTTTAATACATTTCGTCTGAAGCGCCTGTTCTGCCTGCAACACTCGTGAGTCTTAATTTGATTTATTTATTGACCTATGCTTATGAAAGGCAGCAGTAAAAAGTGAATCGCACACAGGCAAAAAGTAAACACGGTATCTGCCAGGTCCTTGGGTTCTTCTCACTTTTGCCCCCGAGGTTTTTTCTTAGGAAAACAAAAAACTACAAGGTTCATCATCTGTGGCAGAGATAAGACCCTTTCATGCTCTCCCAGTGTATGCCAAGCCTATGTGGAAGGCAGCATCACCAGGCATCTTTTTGTGAGCAAATATATTAAAAGAAAGCTCTGTAAAGAAATTGCCTCAAGGCTCCAGTTCAATGGTAGCTATGGCAGTGTTCCTGTGCTGTTGGCTTGCACTCACTGTGGAAAGTCCCCACAAAGTCATGAATAAACAGAGCTCTTTATGCTTTTGCCATGGGATCACATGGGCGTATTAGTCCAAAATGAGCAGGAATCTTTTTTACAAAACCACACTATTCTGAAGGTAGAAGAATGGGTTCATTTAAGCAGGTCTTCCCAATTCAGTACTTTTGAATAAGAACTGTTAACTAAAAGCTCATGTCATTTGTCAGCTGAAATGTATTTTCTATCTCTATTGCCATATTTGAGTGACTAGGCCTTGAAAACAACTTTTAAAACTCTCTTCTTAATTAATACCTTAAACAGAGATAACTTGGAGTCATGTGACTTAACAGCAACTACATCAAGGTTAAGAGTTTTTGTTCGATGCAAAGGACATTTTAAATGAAGTGTCCCACTGCATGACAGACAACTCTATTCAGAGAAATGAGAAACAACAGAAAGAAGAAAAACCTAAAACAGTAAAAAATGCTGAAACAAATGCATGCTCCCTATGAGTCTGCAAATGGAAACATCATCATCCTTACTCGGGCACAGCAATGCTAAGCTGAAAATTCAAGCTGAGATCCATCCCACTTTGCTTAAGCCATCTACAAAGAAGTAATATAGAAGCTCTTGTTATCACATTTACCTGCCTGATCTGCAGCACCTCCCTCAGAACAAGCTTAGCTGTAATCTGTCACCTCCATAGGGAGTTTTTGGGGAATCTCTCAGGTACAGCATCCATAACACATATCTCCACATCACACATTTCTAAGCATAGATATATAGGTAGGTAGATAGGTAGGTAGGTAGGTAGGTAGGTAGGTAGGTAGATAGATAGATAGATAGATAGATAGATAGATAATTAAGCAAGATGACTCCTGTCCATGGAGCTGGAAAGACAATGGAGTTTTCCTGACACAAAGAATTCTGTCACAAGCTGTTGAGAGCAAGCTTAACAAATCCTCAGGCAGCAGCATCTGGCCAGTCACTGAACTGAGTACCAAGCACTTTAGAGTTTGAAAACTGGCCATCAACATTCTTCTCTCAGAGAGCTGACTTCATCAGCAGCAAAGACCAGCCAGTGACGACACCTTTCAAAATTCCTACTTTTAAATATGATGTTCAAGTTCAGGACTTCATTTGAAATTGTTACATTTTTTGGTTGCCAGTTTTGTTGTTGGTTTTTTGCAACTGATGGCTAAGGTATAATTTTGTAAAAATTGATTTCAGATAGGACTACAGATCAAGGTTTGATTTTCCAAAAGCTTGCAGAAGTGTTACAAAATGAAAACTTTACTGAAAACAAAACTCTATTAAAAAGGTATTTTTAATGGGCTCGACTATTGTCAAGAACACAAAACCAATTCCCGTTCATGACCAAGAGTACTCGGTCTTTCTCCAGTGCCCACTGTTTCACCATGGAGAACCAAAAGTATTTGTAACCTCTTCCTTCTCCTTCCTGGAGTGCCAGGCAAAAGGCTGCCTCTGCTCCATCTCAAGGAGCTGAGCTGTGACTTATCATTACAACAACCTCAGACTCAATCCCATGTAACGTCATGCTCACTATCAGGGTTTCTTAACCACTTCTACATTAATAATCCTTCAGAGAGAAAATAATTTAGGGTCCATGCAGCACAGTGATGACACTTCCGTGTCTCTGTGGTAAACTCTTGTGCTTCCCAAGGTTTTTCCTTTCAAGCATATGCTCCTTATGAATCTTTACACTGCCTTTTGTTTCAGCATGGCAGTGCTCATTTCAGCCCTAAGACAGATCTTAAATCTATACACTCTATATAATCCTAGGCAGACATAATTCAATAAGCCTGTTTTTCCTTTTCATGCTATTGGGTTTGAACACTTTCTTTGCTAAACCTGCCCACAACACATCCTATAACACAGAAAACCTTGAGCTGACTACCCATAAAATATATTGCGTCAATGGCCAGACATAAATCTGCGCTGATGCTGCAGCAAAAAGAACCACTGCTGAAATGAATGTCACATCAGGCTGCGGTCTCGGAAGAACACACAGAAGCAGGAGACACTACAGGGCAGAAACAATAAAGGAAGAAGCCTCCCTCTCTCCCCCAAGATGCTATGAAGCAAAAAATTAGGCCAGAGACTGTCATTAAAGCAGTATTATAATTACAGCTCCTAGAACCTTTTAGCAGTAAGTTGAGGACAAAAAAGAGTTTCTTTAGAAGGTGCCAAGCTTCTTTCAACAGAAAACAGAAAAACATCTCTCAATCATCCACTCAAAAATGTGAAGTCATGTCAGAGAATTGTGTGCATGCAGGCACAGTGCTATCAGATTCATAAAAGCGGTGCCTCACACAAGTGCAAATGAACCCTCTCAGCTTTCTCTGGTGGAGGCTGGGAAAGCAAGCAAGTAAGCCAGCAGCTGTTATTCCTCAGAAACCTGATCATAACCTCATCAGGATCTTTGCTTCCCCACTCAGTTACTCAAATTCTGAACCACAAAAGAGCAGGTATGACATTAGTACCAGCAAGGCTGGGCATGGAGAACAGATCAGTAGGTGTACAGCTGAACATCAGGCAGAAACAAATTGTGTGCTATGGATCCTAGCAAAAGAAAGAAAGGAGGAAAGAGCCTGTGGGAATACAGGGGAAGAGATTAAGGATGCTTTCGTCCTCCCCTTTCTCCCTCATACTTCTTTAGGAAGCACACAGCAAAGCTTTAGAAGACAAAAATACTCCTATGTCTATATTCCCATAAATTAGCAAATTACAGTAGTGTTGTTTCCCTCCTTTCACATTAATTTATGCACATCTCTCTGGAATGTTTGTTGGAGAGCTCTTTGTAGATCCAGAGTCAGGATCTCCTAATTGCAGAAGTAAGAGTTCCTGAATAATAAGAAACAGAAAACCATCCAGAACAGAAACCATCCAGACCCAAACAAGAAATTTTTCCTTCTTTCCACTGTTCTGGCTCCACTCCCCTGCCCTCCTGAAGTGCTGTAATGCTACCTACTTCTTTGTGTTCCCGAGAGTTTCCCAAGATATAGGAACTGGGAGAGCCAATTCCCACAAAGAGTTGTACACAGAACCATAGAATGAGATGGGACACCACCATCAGGGATGCAGGGAATAAGGACAGCCTTGAGGAAGAACAAATTTTATCCTACTTCTTGCATGTCACCTTCTGAGATTAAAAAAAAAAAAAAAAAAAAAAAAAAAAGTAGGGTAATGCTGCAAAGAAACAGTAGTTTCATGAGAAACACATTTTATGGTAGGAAGCACAGAGAAAAAAAAAAAATCACTAGTTAAGAACCAGAAAAATTAGAAGGAAGTGACAATTTAAACATCAGTGACATTTCTGATAATGTGTTTAATGGCACAGCACAGAAGAAAATTAATCCTTAACTTTCTAATTTGGATTTATGGAAGAAGTATATAATTCAGTGGATCTTCAGTATGTAACACACAGGGAGTATTTCAGCTTTCCAAAAGCATGTGCTGCTTCAATCAGGATATGTCAGTGGAATAGGTTGGGGAGTACTCATTAAATCACTTGTTTATTATTCACACTACAGGAATGTGAGTTCTATTGGTAAAATGAATCAATCAGAGAGCAAAGAGCTATTCTCTGGAGTCTGCATTAATCAGCCCGACAAGCTGTCACTAAGGATTGGGTCAGGCTCATAGCACAGCATCCAACCAGTGGGGAAAAAAAATCCCCGAGATGGCTGGAACAGGGAACAGTTCACCCATTTAAAGCTGTCCCCAGAGGCTTGTGTCAACCATTTATTACTGCTCACACACAGCTGCAGAAGCTTTTAAGTGAGAAAGCTGCATTCTCGGACGTTCCAGAACTGTGTGGAAACATGCTTGATCCCAGCTAGTTCTGGGAGGACAAGCAAGATGAAGTATCCTGAAAGAAATACTGCTGGGCTTTAATACAGCCCTCTAAAGAAAACGCATTCATGAACTTGGAAATGGTCTAAAACTAGGACACATGTCAGAACAGATACACTGTTGGGAAACACTCAGAGCTGTCATGCAGTCTGCACTTCAATAAAACGGTTTTAAAAGAACAACACTATTTTTACAGACTATTTTTCATACAAGCATATTGCTTTCAAGGTTTAGCTGTTGCCCAGACTCGCTCAATGTAAATCTAAAATATAAAGTATCATTTAAAAAAATGTCACTCATGAGAATGCACCAAAAAAAATAGCTTTTTCATTTTTTAAAGAAACCCCAACAAAACAAAACCTCACAACCATTAACCTGCCCCACTCCCAACCCTGCTGGTAAAGATCATGAACTCCTAAAATCACATTATTCTGAGATATACACTCTGTTAATGACAATGAAGATAATAGAGAATACAAGCAGTAGCTGGGCTGCAGGAGCCCTAAACAGACCAGAAACATGGAACAAAACAAAAGCAGTCAGCAGTTCTGATAATACTGTGAAGCCGTGTAACACATATAGCAACGCATAAAATCAATACACTGTACCAGAGAACACAATCACACACTGCGGCCACTTGGACGGAGGAGTGATAAGATCAATGTTCCTGTTCTTGTCAGCACTTGTGCCAACTGCACCTTCCAGCTAGATGGAGTTTAAAACTGAGCATGACCTACAGGGACAGAGCTGCGGGATGGGCTTCAAAAATTGCTGAATAGCTCAAGGAAGGAGAAGTGGTTTAGCTGAAGTGTACTTCAGGGGAGGCTGCCTGGGGGGAAAAACAATAAAAGGATGAGTGTCTAATTGCAGCAATGTAGTGTGACTGCAAATGCTCAGAAGTGAGGAAGAAAATCTGTCCTCACAACAGAGCTTCTCCATGGCACAGAACTCTATATGGAGGTCTGCGCATGCCGCCACTCTAAACTTGATGGTAAAAGCTACGCCACAGAACTACAGAAATATTAGTGCAAGCATTTAAATACAGCCTTAGGCAGCACTGGCAAGACTGCATCCTGCAGATCAAGAGATGGGATTATTCCACTCTAGGCAGCACTTGTCAGACCACGCTTGGACTATCCAGGCTTGGTCATCCCAGCTCAAGAAACTGAACACCATCCTGCATTGTTCCACCAAGACAAATAATAAATGCAGGTTGCTTCACAGAAAATTTTGGCATAGCTATAAGAAAAACTGAAAACAAACTGAACTAATTGAAAACAAACATTGAAATAGATTACCAAGAGAAACGCTAGCGTTAGTCTTGCTATAAAGACTCAGTGCTGAGCTTGACAAGGCCCTGGGAAACACAAACTCAGGATTTCCCTTCAACAGAAGGTTGGACCAGATGTTCTCTAGAGGTTCCTACCAACCTAGACATATTCCTATGACTTCATGATCTAAACATATGTTATGCTGTATGCATTGCTAAATACTACTTTTGCCGTAAGCTCATTTTAAATTTGATTTTTTTCTGATTTTTCTTTCCATTCCAGTAATAAAATAAAAATTTAAAAAGATAGTAATGACAAGACAATGGAGGACGGTTCACTGTTTTTCAAAATAACTGTCAGCATCTATTGAAATTAGCAAGCATGAGACTTTAAAGGAAATGCCCTTTCACAGAATATTTAATTATACTAGTAGACTTTCTGCCAGAGAATTTTGCATAAATGGCTGTAAGGAGTTCCATGAATTCATTCAATTCCTTTAGTCTCTATTAAGCATTTTTTACCATATACTTTGAAAGGCAAGATACACAAACTTTTGGTGTGATCCAGTATACCCAATTTTGCATTTGAGCTTCATGAATGAGAGATAAATCAATATACCAGAAGTCAAACATAGTAGTATTAAATTGTAACTCCACTACAGTTTATTTGGATCATGAATTTAAATACTCAAAACAGAACCATGGAAATTCTACCACTAATAAGGTGAACCTTACCACTAACACCCAGTAAATCATGAAGCACAACAATTATTTATTTCAATTAAGCTGTAAAAGGACAAACAGACTAAGAGACAAAACAAGAACAAAATCCACGAACAGTGTCAGGTTCCACTTCTACCTAAGAGCAGAAAGACAAACTCAAATTTCCAAAGAAAATGGGATTCCAACCTGCCAAAGTAACAGACAGCTCTATCGCACCAACATCATACATCATAGCCACCTCCACAGGCATATTCTATTAAGAGAGTAGCTAACACCTAAAAAAAGCCTAAACAAACACAAAAATATCAAGCCAGGAGCAAATCTAACTCCAGCAATCTGCATTTTAGACTACATCCTGTAAGACACAAAACCAACGCCGCACTGAAAGACATCCCAACATCCTCCCAGATGCCAAGAGTGCAAATAAAGATCCCACCTGAGAGTCCTCTCTACATTCCACATGCTGAAAAAGCTGTCAGCACAAACACTGCTCAGGCACTAAAAGACTAACATATGGCTTGAGGGGCTATGGAAAGCAGGAAGAAGTCCTACTGCCAGCCATGCAACAACGCTGCCTTCTGTAGGTGTTAAATCCAATGCTGGGTTACTTGTTCATTAGTTATGGAATATACTTTTTTTGCTGGTTTGGAGTCATAAAAAAACATTACAATGAAATCAATAAAGAGTGATATGCCCACAGCCAAGTCTTCACCTTGACAGTCATCAATTGGGTGACAATCTCAAGAAGAGACCTCCAGTTTACTGTGTCACTTTGCAGGTGGTGGGGAGGTTTAGGGCTTATGTTGTGTCATGAGAAACTGCCACTTTCCTAGGTATTTCTGGATGTCAGTGGCATGATGCCAGACCTCTGGAGTACACAGCCAAATAAAAGGATGCTGTACCAGTCCTAAACCTGTTAGCTCTGTGCCTGCAGACAACGCTGCACAAGCATGTGGAGTTCTGGGGTGGCTTGGCTCTGAAGTCTCTCACAAGGCAAATGGCACATAACAGATGGTCGGTTGCTTAAGACACTTAGCAGGGACTTCAGAGATCCAGATTCAATTTCAGTTTAACTTTGTACAAGTCTCTTAGAAGGACACATCTACACCATGGATATAGACAGATTTAAGCTGTCTCTGCCCAAGCTAATCTGGCAATGAAAGTGCAGGAGGACTGCTGCAGACACCCAAGCTTGAGGGAAGTGATCTGCAGGATTCCTGAGTTCGTGGGCACTGCCATACAGATCTCAACACAAGCCTCTCCATGCTGAAGTCTGCTGCATCTGGACTTCTGTCTTGGTTTTGGCTGGGATAGAGTTAGTTTTCTTCCTAGTAGCTGGAACAGTGCTGTGTTTTGGATTTGGCGTAAAAATAACATTGGTAACACAGAACTACAGAATGCCTTGGGTTGGAAGGGACCTTAAAGATCATCTAACTCCATACACACTGCCATGGAAAGGGAACCTTCCACTAGACCAGGCTGCTCAAAGCCCCAACCTGGCCTTGAACATCTCCAGGGATGGGGAATCCCCAACTTCCCTGGGCAATCTGTGCCAGTGCCTCACACCTGTTGCTGAGCTCTGCTTACCTTGAGTTAACAACACTTCAAGGTCTTATTTTCTGCCACTTAGAAGGTGCAGAAGAAGCTGGGAGGGAGTGTGGGCAGGACTGGCCAAAGGGATGTTTCATACCATAGAATGTCATGCTCAGTACATAAACTGCAGAGAGTCAGCAAGGAGCCATCAATCACTGCTCAGGGATGGGGTGGGCATCAGTCAGTGGATGTACTGTACATCACTAGGGGGATTTGGGGATTTAATTTATATCTCTCTGTTATTTTTCTTTTAATTACAATTATCATTATGTAGTTATTGTTGTTATCATATTTTATTTCTATTATTAAACTGCTTTTACCTCAACCCACTTACCTTTCTTGTGATTCTCCTCCCCATCCCACTGGGGTAGAGGGGTGGGGAAATGAACAAGCAGCTGTGTGGTACTTAATTGCTGGCTGGTGTTAAACCATGACAACTTGCTAGTTCTGGTCTCTAAAGGCTCTCAGCCCTCTACCCTCTGCTCTAATGCAGACATTCTCTTTGTTTTGGTGTCTCAGCTTTCCATCTGTATCAGGAGGATAAAAGCACAGCTCATACTTACAGGGTGTCAAGAGGATAAATACATTAAGTGGTCCTAAGGCACTCTGGGATTACGGCAACAGATGTAATATCAATTCCTTAAAGCAGTGAAAATTGAGAAGACGGGGCAACTGAAACTCTAAGGAAAGAGCAATTGAGAACATAAAGTTTACATTTTTCTAATTTAACTGTGTCTCTGCATCCAGAGGACACTGCAAAAGAAAAAGGGAAACTTTGGAACACAGCGATAGCTTGATGAAAGGTAAGTGGGGGATGGGCACAGAAGTAAAGGATAATAAGATTCTTACCTGTCAATTCAGTTTAAAACTACTATGAAATGAGACAAAAATAGATGTTTACATTTCTGAACTACAATCTATTCGTAGACACCTCTCTTACCTGCTCATGAGCATAACTAATTGGAAACTTTCCAAGACAACACAGAAGAAGAAAGGAGTCTTGTGAAGAATCCACGCTTCTCAGCAGTGACACAGCTACTAACAAAATGTAAGCATTCAGCAGCACCATTTAAAACAAAATGTGCTTAACACATCAATTAAAGAAGCCTAAAAGAACAAACCTCTAATTCAGAAGCAGCACTCCTAGTAAATTCCAATTCTCTAAGACAGCAAATTGAGGAAATTTGATTGAATAGTACAATGTAAATTCTTTACTCCCTGTTTTATTTTTGCATCATTTTAGCCTCAGTGATTGTATGTTGTGGTATAGAGGCAGGACTATATACGATGGAATTATTCCCAGTTAACTGCTTCCACTGTTACCGACTCCATACATTATTTGCAGAGTAAACTGCATGGTTTCAGTTAGCATGCTTTGCAGCACATCCACAACATGGCAGAAATGTGCACACAAGCAACTAATGCATCTCTCTTAATGACTGGTAATTTGTTAAGCTGATAAAACCTACAGCTTATAGTCATCTGTTCATAATCTTATCTTCATCCATAGCCCATTAATGTCTTGCTTCAGTCTTCTTCATCATAAAAAATTAAAAACATTAAACTCTGCTTATTTTTGAAAAAAAAAGTACTTATCAGTCACAACTCAATACAGTGTTAGAAATTAATAATTCTGTAACAGATGATTAGCATACCAGTTTCTGCTGGTTTTTATTCCTTGCAGCAACTCTCAATACATGTCATACACTTTTAAGAATCAACTATAATGTGATCATTTTCTACTGCAGACCTATAATTTGTACCTACAGCAGTACAAATTGTACCAGAATGCACATAAAACAGAAGTATGGGAAAATCCTCAAAAGAAATAAAAAAGATACTAATTCAGTCTCTGATGCTTCATGACTTGCCAGTGTCATATGGGAAGAAAGACAGTAGAGACTAGTTTAATGTATCTTCAAAACTATCCCTCTTGCATTGATTAGAAACATTAATAAGGGGTTTTCATTCAGCACTCAGAAGACAAGATTAGCAAAAGGAGCTTGAAATGAGGACCAAGTAGATTCAACAGAATCCATGAGTACAGAGTTCTTTCCCTACTAAAACAAGCAAGATTTTTAAACATTACGCATTTTTTTATTCCGAAAAGTTAATTCTCATCTCCTACATTTAACAACAAAAACATAGCAAACACAAGGAAGCAAAGAAAGAAATAAAAGTAATGGCAAACTAGTCTTCCTGTGCTCACGAAGACTGTAGGGACTTGTCTGTGGCTTGATTAGGGATAACAACAAAGAGCGGCTGGATGTTCTGTAACCCTGTGCAGAGCCTAGCGCTGGCTGCGTTACCTGAGCAGTGACAAAGCCACTGGCCAGGGTGCCTAGTTTTGAGAGACAGTATTGAAGATGAGCTGTAGGTGACTTCAAAAATTCAAACTGGCAGCGAGTTCCACGAATGTTCACAATCCTTCTATACTGGATGCAGTAGTTAAATGAAGAAAGTTCGGATAGCCATGTGAACTTTGGCCCAGCTCATTAAAGGCAGCAGGAAAGAATAATCCTTCCAGTCGAATTTCCAAACAACTAGAAGCTCAATTATCTGTGCTGAATAAATCAAGCAATTTAAGTTGCTCCTAAGCAGCAAGGGACCAAGCTAAATGGAGATCTGAGTTGATTTAAAGCTAATTTGTGTCAAAAAGTTCTGAAATGGCTTTCAGTTCAGTGTCTGCAGTAATTTCTATAAAGTGGTATTAAAACTATTAAGTTTCATGTGAGAAGTCTCCAACAGGTTCAGCAAACATTCACTGTCTAATAACACACCTTCAGCCATAAGGAGTCCCTTCCCTTTGTTTGGGAAGTGTGGTTTATTTATTTCTGCAAGATATTTAAAGCAAAGCCCAACATAAACAGCAGAATTCTTTCTTTTGTTCACAGTTTTCACAAGTTGCTGAAAGGCTGGGTAACTTTATGTATTACACAGAGGACCTATAGTATTCCATAATACCTGTGGTGACTTGGCTACCCATTAGGAACATCCCAACTATGTGTACAGCAAAACCCTAACAAACCACACTTTACTTTCCAGAAACCAGAATGCATTCTCCCATCTCTTCTACTCAGGTCTTGCTCTGTGTCAGCAGTGTTTAAATAAACAAATTAGATGCCTCCTTGGACAGCCAGATAATGGAGTTACAAGCTCATCCTCTACTTACATGAGAAAGATTATACCCCTTTAGATGGGCCTCTTGCAGACCTACTTACCTGGGGGGTAGCAGGAGCAGACAAAAAAGGGACCCTGCTAACCAAGGCCCTACCAAGTGGCTTACTTAAATGGGTCTCAGAATGCAGAATTAAGTAGGAAATATCACAGTTATTACCCTTCTTCAAAACTGACAATAACTCATCGCTTCATGGAAATTTGATACATTCTTGTTTTCAAAGTTAGGGGAGATGAGACATAGAAGGCTCAAGAAATTTGTTTAATGTCATCCTCACATCCTCAAAGAATATGAGGAACAGAACCTGAGTCATATGTCTTAAAGAAAGATTTCACTCTGGGAGTACAAGGGTGCAGGGAGAACTGGAGGGGAGGAATTTGTTTTCCAGCTTGGAATTCTTAATGCGCTTCTCCCCTTCAATGGCCATAAACCTCCTCATGTACAAATGAACAAACTGTCCAACAGGCCACATTACAACAGTTGTGTACAAGTCTGCCTGAGTGATGAATCAACTCGTTGTTTATCCAAAATAACAGACACAAATGGCTCTCACACCTACCTACAGCTAGAATTAAAACACTTCCACACTGAGGGAAAACCAAAATAATTTAAAAATCCCCCGCATCTAAAAAAATAAAACCAAAACAACCTAAATAAAATAGTGTTAGCAAAGAGTAGTTAGTAAGAGGAACACTGCAAAAAATGCTGTATCTTATGTCTTGCCTATCAAGTTGAAACAGCTTAGACCCTAAAACGAGGTATGAGGCCCTCACCACCCAGATTAATCAGTGTTAACTCAGCTCTCAAGCAAACCTCAATATTTTAAATTAAAACTAGTCTCAGGTCTCCAATAACATTTTAATATTATTCTGTAATGTCATCATGCTGGTTACAAATGGACTTCATTTACCTCACATTCATTAGGACACCACACTGTTTGAACTCAATATTACCTTTCCTTCTCCTCCCAGCCAAAACATTGTCATGCTAAAATGTTTTTCTAATAGTTCTCCCCCACCAGGGTGCATGTTTCCATAGGGACACCAACAGTGCTATACCATTTGGATAGGAAACTAAAACTAATAGCTGGGATCTTTTCACAGCTTCTCAAATCCCTATCAGAAAAAAAAAAAAAAAAAAAAAAAGAATTCTCCAGCTAAAGCCACTGAAAACATTAGCTTTTCTAGAATTCACTGTGTTGCTGGTTTCTCTTGGGTTTTTGATGTGGGGGGTTTTTTTGGCTGGGGGGACGGGTTGTTTGTTTGCGATTTTTCTGTTTGTTTTTGGGTGGTTGGTTGTTTTTGGATAGTCTCATTTTCACAGGATTGTACCACAACTGTCACCACAGTTATATCATTAGAGTGAAAATACAACAGAAGTAAATATCACTATTATGTCAAGAGACAAGCATCCCAGGGTCACTGACTGTCTCTCTTTGTCATTATCCCCTGTGTGAGAAAATGGATACTATCAGATAATGCAGCCAGCGGGAGGGCAACAAAAGAGTGAGAAATTTAATGTGTGTCCTTTCCAAAGCTGTTTGTCGTTAGCAATTTTGTTCTGATTTAAGCGACAAACTGTCCACCCCTTTTAAACCTCAGAGATTAATTTTCAGTTATTTGTAGGGACAAAGTCTCTTCACATGATTTAACTGTCTGTCCAACAGGTTCAGTTAGGCATTAAAGCTTTGTACTTTAAACTAAACAGTGCACTATATTATTTATTCCAGTTTGGCATAAATAAGTATGGATTACCTTATGCAAACCATTCTAAAGTTGTTAGCCATTTTACAGTACCAAGAGCTTTGACAGCAGCCAGACCCAGAGAATGGACATGCTCCCTCTCTTTTGGTATGACCTGAGACTTGAGTAAAAGTGGCCTGCATGGCTGCTGTACTACTGTCTTTATGCTCATTGATAAATGCACAATATTGGTTTTAATCTACAGAAAAAAAGTATTAATTACTCTTGCTCTAAGATTAAATTGCACAAATAATTAATGCAGAAAAATATTATCCAGGAGCAACAGTCTTTATCCATTATTGTAATTACAGTGCATTAGGGAAAAACTTGCTGTATTTGACTTTTTGCTGCTCCTGCTGGACCAGCAAGTTTCCAGACTATGTTCTTCTCTTCTAAACTTATGTTTCAGTAAAAGGAAAATGCTAGTAGAAAATTTACTTTGAAAGTAAATATTAAATAACTGAATTTGTATATTTGACTCCACTTAAATTAGATTAATGATAACTTCTGCTTATAACTTCTGTTTTTCATTGTAATGTTAATACACAGGTATTATTCTTATCAATTTTTTTTTATTTCTTTAAAATTAAAATCTTTTAACAAATAAACCCCATTAAGGATTTTCTTGACTATGCTTAGCTTTTCCTTAGTTCTTCTTGAAACACAAAAGACCAGACTTAATAATCTTGCCATACAGCTCCTAGTAAAATGCATTTTATATTAAAATTAAGCAATAGTAAAAACTATCAAGATGTCTACTATGAATGTTTCACTATATGCAGACTCATTAACCTAAGTTAAATTAATGGAACAAGACCAAATGTAACCATGACCATTGACTGCTTGCAAAGTTCCCTAGTGACTTTTTGGTATCTTACGCCAGTCATTTTGAAATTTCCATTTTAAGTCCACATGAAAGGCTCATTTCATGAGTAATTTTTTTTTAATCATGTTTCATAGAACTTGTTTTTCTATAACCAGTAATATTTTCTGATACATTTTGTGAAAATAATTATTGCAACCCTTTCCTCTAATAACAATGAAGTGAAATCTCCCATAGAAAGACATATACCCTAATGTTTATATTTAGTGATTACCTTCCTTGACAATTTAGCTGCTATCTGTGGAAACAAAAATCAATACTTTATTTCTTCTGCAGAGCAATATCGGCTACTTTGCAATCTCCACATGTTTGCACATAAATATTCTTGAAGGCAAACTAAATCAATTAACATTTGTAGTTGTCCATCCAGTCCCTTTGCAAAACATATTATGCACTTAGGATGAATTCAGTGTAAATCATCATCCTAGCCACACAATTAAATACTATAAGCTTCCTTAACCCTCAGCTCAGACTTTCCTAATCTCTGAAAGAAAGCAATGCCAGATGGCCATGAACAACTGTTAAGAATCAGAGGGACACAGAGAAATACCTGAAGCTTTCAGTAATTCAGTGGAGAAACACCTTCTGTTCCAACTTACTGCTATGCCCCACTTAGACAAATTTGCTTTGTACAACTCGTAGGTGATCCTTCCAGGTTAAGTGATACACACGCTAGTAGTTTTCAAAAGCTGTATTTTCTTGCCATGAATTGAATTCACAGACAGTGAATTTTTGCTACAACTCTTGGCTGCAGTTATCACAGTGACAGCATGTACAAAGTGCAGAGAGAATCCACTGACTACTGCACTTCTCCATCACTCGAAACATACAATTGTGCAGAAGTATCTATGGATATACATTAAAATAGGTAAAATACACGGTATGTAAAAATAATGTGTGTAATATATAATATTCACATATCATTAGTTGTCAAATCTGTATGAGTTAGCTGCAAGGCTGAAAGAAGAGTGGAGCTCATTGGCCCATGAGGCACATATTAGGCCCCATTTCTCTGCCTCAAGAAGAAATGATGGAAAAAGGTTCCTCTTTTCCTACAGAAGAATATCCTCCTCTGAGCCAAAACTAAGAATCAGTTGAAACACCCAGCATGCCAGAATGCCAAAGGGCACCTCCAGTGTTCATTTTCAGAGGAAGCATCTCACAACCACCACTTCATATGGTAACGGTGTGGAAGTGGTCTCCTCATCTCTGAAGACCGGAAGCCTCATTCTGCTTTAAATTACAGTTAGGAAATTTCATGTTTAAAAGTGAAGCTTCTCTTTTTGAAAATAAATCACCTTGCATTGCAAAAGATGATAGTCACTGCTCGAGAGCAGGCCACAGCTTCACATTTTTGGACTTGGGTTTCTTAACAGAAATTCAGAAGGAAGCAGTGAGAACAGGCAAGCCTGGGAATGGAAAAAAGCAGGTTAAGAAGAATGATGGCACTGAAACAGCAGGGAGTGCTTCAGGGCAGGGCAGAAGCGAAAGGCACTGTGGGGAGCCCCATGCTGGACTAGCAGGAGAGCTCAGGGCAGGAGTGAGAGATGCTGCAGGTGCACAGCATCAGCAAGGAGCACATACAGAGCCAAACATTCACAACCTCTCAGACAGTCATGGTGGAACTAGTGGAGGTTCCAAGTATGAAGCCAGATGTGGCAAACTACAAAACACATACTGTGCAGTGTGCTTCATTCTAGTTGCATTCCCGTGAATCAAAGGATGATGTTGTTCATTTGAATGTCTCAAACAATAAAACAGCACAGTCAAAAAAAGAAAAAAAAGAATACAGCAAAACTGAGGGAATGCATGGGAACACAATTCTGGCTTGCAAAATTGAGTATAAGACAGCTACAGTTAAGAATGGGGGACTTCTGAGCAATTTAAACCAGGCCAAAGGATCACATGTCTGTTGTAAACTACTTTGAAAAGTACCTGACATCTTGCATTTAGCATTTTTCAATAATCTCTCAAATTCACCAGGCCAGAGCATTATTTTCATTCTGAATAGAATAGTTCACATTAAAAAAAGGGCATTTTTAGAATATCGGCTAGAGATGTGGTGATAAAGTTTAGTAACAGAAACAAAAGTGATATAAGCCTTACACCAAAAGACATGGTAAAGAGAGTGTGAAAGGGATTAAGAGGTAAGGGTAAGAACTGAAGAAGCACAGGACACTAGAGAACTGTTCCAGATGGTAGGCTAGTTTTAACCTAAGCAGCAATGTGTTTGTATAAAAGTCCAGTGGGAGCTGAGCAGACAGAGATGAGCACACAGATGAAGTCTGAAATGTTCTTGTGAGTTCAAGGGATGGAAAAAAAGGACTCTGAAGGTCTGATGCAGAGTCAAGAAAATTGCTGCTTGGGAAGAAGAAAAAATCAAAGAAAGATGTTGCATCTGAGGAGGTAAGGAGTAAGAGACACCTACATAACAGATCACAGAGGACATGAGTAATGAAATCAGATAAAAGCTTTTCTAAAACTAGTCACCACATACATATATGAAAAAAAAAAAAACCAGTTCAAGGTGTCAAAGTAATGCAGCAATGAGTCAAATAGCCAGTTTGATATAAATACAGTGTGTTCAAATTTATTCCAAAAATACATTTAGCAACTTTCTAGTAGGGTATGTGTACAGAAAAAAAAATTAAAAAATTAAAATCATAAGTGAGCTCTGATCAGATGTTCTTCAGTGATCAGTTCTATCCTTCTATTTCAGTAAGATGCCCACAAGTTGAGTAATTGTAGCATTTCAGTCTATTACTGATAAAAGCTCACTGTTGCGTGAGCGGTTCAACACTGTACCAAATCTCCCATTAACTCTTGCTCTTAGAGGTTATTTCAGTAAGTGGGTCAAGATAAACAGACAACCTGCTAGTAAGGCTTCTAATTTGAACAATGATATCTGTATACCAGAGGTAGCTATTTGAACTAGACTGCTAATGCCTCCTTTTCCAAAATAAATCCCAGGATGATGTTTTCATTTATTTATGAAGCTTACTGTATGTTTCTGGATCACAACCATGAATGGTTTTGTTCACGTGCCCAAGCTTTGTAACTACCAGGAAAGAAGTGACCTTTGCTTTCAAACTAAGCAAACCCTTTCATATTGGGTTATATTCATGAATACTCAGTATTTCAATTAGCCTGTGATTTCCTTAAAAATACTGTACTGAAGGATGCTTAGCTGGCAGAAGACTTAACTTTTTCTCCCTCCCTTGTACCTGACAATACTTTGCTCAAAGTAGCCATTATGCTTTTAACTTGCTGGCTGAAACATTCATTGTTGCAACTCCTCACGCCTCTTGGCTGATGGAGGAAAATCAATTTTGATCCCTGAGAAGCAAGTGCAAGTCTCCAACTTCACACACCAATGTGTACAATTGCAGCTGAAACTGAATCCATATTAAATCACCATTCCAGGCATTTTACATTTATGCTGAGACCTTAAGAGGTTAGAACATACATGATTTACTGTTTTGAATTGGAGAAATGGGACAGAAGTTCCTTTAAATGAAAAAAAAGCACTTTGTCAAATGAAGTTTACACAAAGCAAATGAGATTTATGGTGATAATGAAAATATACTTTAAAAATTAACCTTCACCTTTTTGCTAAACAAGTATTACAACAGAATGAAACAATCCAGCCACTGCAGGATTTTAATGCTACAATAATTCTGGTCTTCCTTAAAGGGCAACAATTCTGCCCTTTCTCAGATAACCCAGTTCAAAGCACATTAGAACAGCAAGTCTGAGCAATCAAAAGCCAAACTACAGCAACCAGGTAGCAATAAAGATACAGAAAGCATGTGCATTTGCCAATAGACACAAGTTTAACACTGAAAATATTCCAAGCAGGTATGAGAGAGAGGTAGGGGAGGAGAGAACTTACAGTACTGCTTCAAAGATGCACTATACACATAATGCAGCAGTACAGGATACACTAACAGATGAAAGCAACTGAAAAGGCAGTACTCACCCAAAATATTAAATTGAAAAGGAACATCATGTATTTCAAACAACACAGGCAGCCTCTTGCCATGTTGCACTTCTTAAATTCTAAAAGGAAAACAAAGGATAGATCCAGGTAAAAGACCACGTATTTGCTGCCTTTGGGTGCACTGTATTTTTCACTTTTTACGCCAGTTCCAGTCCCAGCGCCGGTCCCGGTTCCGACCCCAGTGTGGCTCTGTGTGCGTGATCCAGTTGTACCATAGAAAGCTCCTGCAGTAAAACCTCGACCAAATTGCCTCCCTGAGGTAGAAGGTTTAGCAAAATCTGAGTCTTTGCTATCCAAAGATGGACTCCGGTGAATTGAAGAATCCTCACTACTTGACTTCTCCATGATCTCTCTTTTCACAGTTGTCAGATTTAATGTATAGCATCTCTCAGCATTAAATGCAGTGCCTTGCAAATGCCACAGTGCGCTAAGAGCTGCCTGTGTTTTGCTTCTCTTTTTCTTCGTACATAAATCAGATAATCACTGCAGAATTTATTCACTGCATTGTTGCTGGGTTTATTTTTTATAGCAATGTAGGCTGAACTCTGTCTGTCTGAAGCATGGATTTATACATTAATATCCCATGCAAGAGCACACTCATGATTTATCTTGATGAATCAGTTATGCAGAACTTTGATTTTTATTAAAAAGAGCCATAAGCTCTTTCTCTGCACTCCTAGTCTACAGTCCTCTAATCTATAGGCAGCAGATGGTCCTTGCATCCATTTCCAAAAAGCTTCTGCAGTACACCTGGGAGACTCTCCTCGAGCCGGAGCACTTTCCTTGCTCTCAGCTTCCCTCTCTGTGTCTCTCTGACTCTCTCTCACACGCTGTCTTTTTTCTTTCCACCCATTTGCAGTGTCTCATTCAGTAACCCGCTACCGGAGCGCACTCTGTGTTTCACTGCTGTTGCCGTGAAATCATCAGCAACTGCAACCACTGGGCATTTCCCACAGAAATCCCTGACCTAACTATCGAGTAATAAATCCGCCCTCCTGCTCGCCCCTCCCCTCTGCTTTCCATCGGGCCAGTTAGCAGAAGCCTTCTCCTTCAGGACACGCCTCCATGACATAATATCTTTAATAGGATTAGAATTACTCTTGACTATACAAGTGCACAACAGAAAATCTCTTTAAATGTCAAGTACTGTTTAGCTGTTTATGCGCTAGAACCGTTAGGTAGCGATACTCCTTCGATGCAATAAAATACAGAAAAAAGTATGGATTAGATAGACAGGTGCTAACCTCTCTCTGCTCATTAACAGTCACTTACATTTTCTTCTGGCTTAAACAAATCCCACGGGACAAGCAGTAGGAATAGGCTAGCACCCAGCATACACTGCTTAGGCACACATCTCAGCTGTACGAGCACATAACGCAGCACCATCACCTGCGATATAATTAACCAGACAGAGCTGCTGCCTCTTACGAGGTCATCATTCAATTCTTAAAACTCCTGAAATATAAGGGGACCTGAGCCTGCAGCTCTTTACACGCTATTTAACAAGTACATCAGAGATTCTTGCGGTGTACAGCAATAAGCCATCTTACATCACAGGTCGTCTGTGAACTAGAAACACTGACCCAAATGCCACATTTCTTTTCCTCAGAGGAGTGCAACATGCCTGCTAGGACTCTGAAACAGGGAGAGCACGACTGTGCACGTGTGCCTGCACATATGCATGCAAGTGCCTGGAGGGGAGGAAGAGAAGCACTTCAGGTCACCACTCCCCATACTTCCAAATTTGTCATTTTGTCATAAGCACAAAAGCAGCACACCAATGGTGCAAAGTGCTATAGCAGATTTAAAATGCAGGTTATTCTTTTCTTTCCGTAAAGAAAGAAACCACAGTAGGAGGCCTCTGTGAAGGAAACACAGCTACCAGGAAAAGCAAAATTCTATGCAATTTTCAACTGACCCCTCCACGTGCTCATTAAAATGCACTGTTCATGGTTATCTCTAGTATCTTTGAAAAAAGACAATGTAACATTCATTCAATCTCACATATCTATTGCCAAAAACCTCTAAGGATTCTGTAACTTTTATGTAACAACATCAGAATCAACACCCTAAAGCAGTGCTGTACCTTTCTTGACAGCCTTTTTCTGCTAAAAGATCCCTCCACCAATAAAGTACATTAAACACCCAGTATTTGAATGTGTAATAGCTCTCTCAGCTTTTCTGCTCTAAAATAAGATTTTAACAACAGGCAGGTCCAAGCCCATATCAACAATGTTTGTTCACTTTGCTTTTCAAAAGTAATTTTAAAGCTCCCTGCATCAGAAAGACAACTGCAGGATGACTGCTCAGCACTGTGTATGACAGCAGAAAAAGCTACACACAAAACTCCCAAGGAAAAAAAGATAAATTAGCACTGACCAAAGTAGAATGGGCATTTCTATACATCCCAATTTAAAAAAAAAAAAAAAAAAAAAAAGATAAATTAGCATTGACCAAAGTAGAATGAGCATTTCTATACATGTCTACAGTGCACATACAAACTTCACCATAAGCAGTTATCAAAAAGCAACCTTCTCAGCAAAACACATGGAAGCAACTTGAAGGTCACAGCCAGGTGACCTCACAACCTGCCTCAAACACCGGAGCCTGCAGGATAACTCACATTGGAACACAAGGCAAATGTCTGAGTATGGATAACTCACATTGGAACACAAGGCAAATGTCTGAGTATGGATAACTCACATTGGAACACAAGGCAAATGTCTGAGAATTTCAAACTCTTCTGTTTGAAATCCACTTACTGGAAGTGTAAAGTTGTACCACTGCAAACCAATGCTGCAGCTAGATATTTTCAGCGGTTTTCACTTGTCATACAAAACTGAGCTCTCAGCCAAAAAATCATGAGAACACACAAGTACTTTAAAGCATTTTTAGCTTTTTAGTTTTTGCACCCTTTGGTTTGCCATAAAATTTACACTGACTTAGACTAGCTACAGAAAAAAAAATTGCTGTGCACTTGTGAAAATTAACGCAGTATAAATATTTGCCTTCCTATTGAAAGTACATGACAAAAATAATTAATCCACCCTCCTCAAGGTTAAAAAATTAAAAGAATATTCTGTAATAAGCAAAAAATTTTCACAGATACTCTTATAGTTTGTAAATAGTGGAAACATTCGACTGGTGGTTAGGAAAAAAAAAAGCAAACCAACTATACCTCCAACCTTTTTTTTTCAAGTTTTCATTATTAGAACTTAATGAAGTTTTCCATTTTTCTATTTTTACCTTCAAATACTGCAGAATACTGGTTTACTGCACCATTACCTCTAATGTACCTTCCATTAAGAAATCTCCATGACTGGTCTACAGGACAGTTTGTACTTCAGATCAGTCCCAACCAAAGACACACGTAAAGTCAACAGACAGCTGAAAAATCCAAACCTGAGCAACGAGCTGTGGGGAAAACACGGCTCCAGATCAGCCTCTCCTCCTGCTGTGTAGCAAGAAAACATATGACTCTCTTATGGTTATGCTGTGGTCACCAGGGAGACTTTACAAGCCTCAGTAACCTTCAGCCACTTGAATTTGCAGCCATGGAGTATCTTTACAGATTAGAAGCCACTTCCTGCTGCTGCAACTCCAACTCAGTGCTCAGGTACTCAGTTAATAAACCACACAGGGCTGCTTACTTGCTGAAAAAATAAATGGTGAAAAAGCTGTAAGCAGTCCATCCAGCTGTGTTTTGACCAGCCATTGCACTCAACTCTGCCTCTGACTGAGACTTCAGCAGAAGGTGTTGCTGCATGGCAACAGTACCTTTCAGGGTCCCAGTCAACAGCGCAACCTCAGCTTGAGGACAAACATATTTTGCTTCGCTACAGATCTTACCTCTGTTTAGTAATCAGGGCATGAAAAACATTCAAAAACTCACTCTGTACTTCATTAATGTTTGATTACTGAATCACAGAATTTTGTTGCTGAGTGATGCCTTCACATCAAGAAAATAATTTCAGTCCCACGTGTATATGCCTGGGACAAAGCAATAAACATCAATCCACTGCACTTAAATGGCTCTTCCAAATATTAAGGGTAAAAATTTAGGCCACTTTCAGACAGCAGGTATGAAAATAGATGTCACAATGTGTGTAGCCAAAAAATGGAAGGGAAGGGTATTATTATGTTGGTCAAAAAGCACAGGCTGGCTCTCCTTACTGAAACTGATTTATTTGGTTCCCTCCTGGGAACAGTCCACCACAGTCCCCAAAACACACATCCCAGCATCTTCATTTCTTAGTTAATTTCACAAATTATTTAATCTTTTTTTCTAGAATAAGCTAATCCTGTAGCTTATTCTCACCAGAAACTCAGTGCCAATTACACCCAGCTACAGTGCTCCTGAAGCCCTTTCTTTGTTTCTGCCCTCCTCAGCTGTTTTTGCACAACTGGCTTGAGGACTCATGCTCCAAAACAGCAAAAGCTGACCAATTTTTAAACATATTTATAAACACAGATTATAAAATACATAATACAACTCTAAAAGGTACATCGGCAATATAGAAAAAAATTAACTTCTTTTCCCCCTTTTAGAAGTTTCAAATCAATTTTACTTGACATTCCCCTTTAGTGAGATTGCTGACCCAGTGAGAGGAAGAGGGATTACAACAGGAAAGAACAGGAAAAAATACTGAAGGCTGAGCAAAATATCTTAGGCTTTTTTTATGTCTCCCATGATTCCTGAAAATGAAATATTAAACTCTATGGGTTTTTTAAAAAGTAAAAACTCCAGTCACCATGGTACACAAGCCATTTTACATCTTATATATTTTATCTTGCAATTTCTATTAAGTAGGATAATGCTACTGTCACTATTTTAAATATGGAGAACTCAAGGACCAAGATGTTTGCTGGGGATGAATAGGAAACTGCTGGCAGAGAAGCAAACCAAATCTGTGCCTCACACATCCTCAGCTAGTTCACTAACCACTGCACCATTCTCTCACCAAAATTAATTATTTTTCAAATCATGAGTTTTAGTAATGCTGCCTCATGACTTCAGAACAATACTGAGCCCTGCAGAGAGATGTACAAATGCATATGCTACCAAGTGTTGAAAGGATATGGTTCTTAAATTCAGTCTTTTCTTTTGAATTATATTGACCGGGAAGGCAACTTTACAAGCCTTCCTCAGGGTACATTAGATAGGCAAAGAACAGAGATTGCTGAGTATAAACTCAGTGACTATATCTTTCCAGTCACTGCTCTGAATGCTGGAAGTCCATGAGAAGAAGATAAGGAACAAGAGTTGAAAATAATAGCTTACACTCACATAAAGTTGCATACAGCTGAAAGCTCAAATTAAAAAAAATACCAAACCAACACTGATCACAGAATAAGCTTAAAGGGAAAAGGATGTCCAAAGAATAGAACTGAAATTAGAATCACATGCAAGACAAAACCACGGGGTTCTCAGGTCTTCCATGCTCTTGGTTCCATGCCAAAATTTTACAGACCCCAGCAAGTTAAAATGCCTGGAGTTTTGAGGTCTTCCAATACTGCAGAATTTATAACCAAAAACCTGGATGCTCTGGCAGTTGTAATGCACATCCTGGGGCATGCCAAGCTCCAGCTTGGATGTTGTAAATCCAAAGTATTCTGCTGATCATGGGATTGGACAAAAACAAGGTAGATTTCAAGGACAACTTTGTGTGGTCGACAAGTTTTGAAATCTGCCTGTGTTTTATAGAACCAAATAGCCCAAGCCATATTTAACCTTTGACACACTTTCATTTTCCACTAAGAAGAGTATTCCATTAGAAACAGACAGAACTACTGTAACTTCTGCTTTGGAGTCTCCAGTTACTGATCACAGCTTCACACATTATTTAGAGCCTAAATTAACAGCTTGTTTGATACAAATGCTAAAAAGGAATCACTACCAAGTGTTCAGAGAAGAGTGGAACACACAGTTTCCCTACTAGCATGAGGAGCAGCCATTTCCTTATGGTCAGAAAACCACCATTTCCTTTGGTACTTAGTGGACAGACAGCTGATGGAGGGAGAGATTGGATTCATTAAGAAACAGGCTTACTCACAGCTGGTGCCTGTGACCTGACCAGTAAACAACCCCAATGTTTCATGAGAGGCAACAACCTCATGCCCTTCTCTCTTCACCTTCTAGCACAACCGAAAGCATCCAAAAGGCATCACCTGATCCTCAATTCCTCCTGCAGAAGAAAACCACCTCCAGAGGCCAGGTAAAAGGATCTGGGATAGGTAGATATGCATACAGCATAAGGTGGAAGGAAAATCAGGATGTTCAGATGGATTTTCAGAGGCTGAACTCTATGTTTGGGGACTCCACCTAGCACTGGCATGGCTGAAGAAAAAGGACGCCTTGCAGAGAGACAGGAGAGAGACAGCACTCCAGGATGCAGGAACTGTGTGAAGGAGCACCCCTGAGGATGCACTGAGTTTGAGGTCTGTGGGTAAAGAATCTTTTCTTATAAATATAGGACTAGAGTGTCTAGGCACCTCAATCCAACACCCACCTCCATTAGTCCTGAATTCACCAAGAGAAATTATACTTCTTGTTATTGTTACTGGAAAGAAAATGAATTAATCTGTTTCTATGACAAAAACAAGAGCACAGCAGCTCGTGGTTGCCTCTGATGAGTAACACTCCTTGCCTCCCCAGGGTAAAGAAGTAAAAAAAGGTAAAATCTCTTTGAATGGCCTAAATTAATACTTACTAGTTTATATTAATATATCTCAGTGAGACAAGTTTATCCTTCTAATATTGGGTCCTCACTGACTGGATGAACAAGAAAACAAGATCCTGTTGTAAGACTTTCCACTGTGCGCAACATTTGGTGTCATTTGGTCCCTGGGATTTCCACTAAAATTCATTTACTGGTAATAATGTGCATGTGGCTGAGACTTCTCATTCAGGATTTCACACCAGGGACAGAATGAGATTCTGTCTCCAAATTGTATAGAGGAATTAGCTGTAAATCATGTCAGGAACCTTAACCCACTGTGGTCAATTACAGATGATGAGGTGATATGCTAATGCACAGGAGATGTGGGGCATGCAGATTAAAAGGCAATATGAGGTCCAAAAGCTAAGAAATTTTGATTATGTCACACCTTCAGTGTGTTGTCCCAGTTGTCCCTCAGGGGCTCTCAGATTAAGCAAAAAGAATGCCTCAGTTTCCAAAGCGACAGAAAAACAGAAGAGAAAAAGGAAATCCTGCTACCAACATTTAAGCTTTTAAATCAAAATATTTGCAATATATACAGGGATCTTTTGGGCTTTGGTTTTCACTTCACAAACATAATGAAATATGTTAGATCTGAAAGACGCACTGTAAATATTATGTTAGAATACAATTCACCATTGTTAGTTTCACCTTTAAGAACTAAAATCCAGGGAGTCTATTTACTGTTTGTTTCTAAGAATCCTGGAAATCAGAATCTCCTTGGGCTTGGCAGTGTACATATGTACAGCAGGTCAACCCATATCACAGTCGAATCTCCAAACAGAAAAACAGACACTATGAGCTGGCTCTGGGGGAAAAAAAAAAAAAAAAAAAAAAAAAAAAAAAAGGGGGGGTTTTCCTGAAGTCCCAAAACTACCTTACCAATTCTCCCTCTAGCAGGTGAGAGAAAATAGAAAATAGGAAATATGAGGGCAAAAAGAACAGCATGTGGCCAAGCAGATAGGCCTATCCTACCAGGCAGCAGACCTTAACAGATGCTTTAGAACAGTCTGTTTATGACTTTTAGCTTAAGAATCTGTATCCCTTTTAATTACAGGGTGTTTATCTCATCTTCCATAACAATGAATACATTTTTTCATCTCCATCAACAGTTAATCCTTAATTCTGCCGAGAACTTAACCTCAATATTTTAGGGCAGCGAGTTCCACAGATATGCATCATGTTAAAAAAACCCAGCATCTTCCTCTTATTCACTATCATAATTAAGCTTTCCAGTTCTATCCTCTGTCTGGATATTCATCCTCATCCCATAATTCATTAGTTTGTAATCCTCTATTACATCCTATGTTATTGTCCTTCATTAAACTAAGCACTTTTCAGCATGTCATGTTATTGGAAATTCTCTGACTCCCTAATAATTTCAGTCAACCATCTTAGGGCTTCTTTCCAATTGAGCTATGTTTCTACCATAATCTTTCCCAATCTGCTGATGAAAAGATCTCCTTTTTAAAGGACAAGAGTCAATGTTCAGATTCAAAATAAATTTAATCAACTCTGTTTCTATCAACACCTTATCTTTATGAAAGTAAAGTTACTCAGGTTCAATAGGCATTTATTTCATCATCCCCATTCTGCTTTTCTATTTCAGATTCAAAATTTGGCTCTGAAAATGTCGAACTTTTCAGAGCTTAACAGGAAAACCCTTGTAGTTTAAATTTGTATCTTACCTGTAGGAAGAAAGGGAGTTTTCTCACTACAGTGACATGAGTCTAATACTGATTCCTTGTAAAGTCACCTGGAAGACCATCCTCAAGAGAGGGACTCCTTGTAAAGATGCTGACATAATCCAAATCAACCCTTGGCCATCCATTAATGTGTGGTACAAACTGCTGTCTTAATCCAGTACACACATTTAAAAAAAAAAAAAAAAGGTGCATGCAGGGAAATGTTTTTTACTTTGCATACAGAGAAAATAAGATCGAGGGCCCAGAAAGCCGCCAGTCAGAGGCAGGAAGGCAGCAGCACCACATCCCCAACACTATTGTGTGAGGAAACATCACAAAACAGATCTCCAAAACCATGCTTTAAAAATTAAAGACCAAAAAAAGAAAGCAGGGGCGAGGAACTGAGAAGGATTCTTCTTATTCAACACTTATTTTTTGCAGAGGTAAAGTACATGATCTGAGTGCTTCTTTTCCACTCCCACTTTAAATGACAGTTTAGGTTTTTACATATCCTATATTGACTACAGATTAAAGAAAGCTAGCTAGATAGGGTTTTGCCTATCATGAGAGATGATATCCCTTCTTCATCTTGGATGGTGCAGGAGGATTTCATTAATACAATAACTCTTCTAACTGCATCCAACATGTACAAGTCTCTTGAACAAAATCAGGTGGATTTTCTCTAACATCTGTTCCAAAGAGGCTATCTTTCACTAGCAGTCTGCTGTTTTGAATTAAGTGACAGCTGGTGTCTATGTATTAGCAGAACTATTAAACTTAAAAACCAACAAATTGAAAAAACCCTCATACAAATGGCTCCATGTGAAGAAAGAACCAAGAGAATGATGTAAGCATTCCTTTTTCAAATGCAGCACACATCTCTGAAACCTGCTCAGTTATGCCATGAAGGAACATTTCTAAGCACATTCCTTTCACAATTGAATGAATTCCTTCATTGCTAAAATATTCATTTTTTGGCACTTAAACACAAACAGGTGTCATTCCATGAATGGGGACATTTAAAACCACTGTGTCAGGGCTGGCAGAGACCCAGATGTCTTCAATGGGCAGCTACTCATCACCAGCCCCAGCCTCCAACCTCAGACTCACTGGAAATGGCAGACTGAATGCCTTACTGCAGCAGCATCATCACCTCACATGTCTGTGAGCTATCAAAAGGCTGTCTTCCAGCAGTAGTTCTAAGCAAAAACTAACTCCAAGTCCCACTTCAGGTCAAAGAAGGACAGCATTCAGAGAGGAGTCACACCACCAAATGAATTAAGTTCCTCCCCCGGTGGCCTCACAGATGAAGCTGGCATCGGAGAGGGACAACTTCATGTCACAGTAGCAGGTTCCCCTCTGCTGGGCCGCCAGTGTGACTCTGGGCAGAAATGTCTGGAAACAAGGGTGGGGTCTAGTCTCTAAAGCCATTCAGTCATCAGTCTGCTCCTGGCCCTCCCTGACCACAGTCTATCAACTGTGACACCAAGCTACACAGCCTAAGAAATTCCTGTCACACAGCTCCTTTTTCTTTGAAGGCAGATGTTTCTGAATTTGTAAGAAACAGATTTTGAGCAATTCAAGGTAACTGGATCATACCTTCACTGCCATTAACAGCACTTCTCAAGTTCTGATCAAAGCACTGTTGAACAGCCACATTCCATCCTGCTGATTTGAGCTGGGTTCATTGCTATGGCTTTCAACAAACTTCTATAACACCTAATCTGAGCAAAGCTCACAGACTCCTTCCTGTCTTGAAGCTCTTTAAATTTATAAAAATAGTCACATTTGACCATCTGCATCTGCCCTTGCAGTAAAGCTTATTTATCTTCACAATAAAGTTTCTAGCATGTTGTATGGCAACACTGTAGGATGTGGTCAACTTCAACATTTAAAATAGGATGTGCCTGTAACGTAGCAGTCATGCAATTAATGCTTTTTGCTTTGCCAACAACAGAGTCAGATTTAAACCCCAAGAGGAGGCAGATATTTTAACCACCCTACTCATCTCACAAGAACGAGGCTAAATGGTTCTCATCTATTCTGCATGAGACACCAGAAAGGGTGTAAAAATGAAAACAAGGTAACCCTCTTAGTATAATCCCGCAGGTTTATGTAACGCTGCTGCTGTTCACGAGCTTTGTGATCAGTGTCAGCTCTTCTTATAAGGGTGTGAGAGACTTAAAATGACAAAGGAGGAAAAGAAAGAAAAGGGGGGGGAAAAACAGTTTGACATGACCCTGCCTGTCAAGTCATGAAAAGCTATCCAGCAGTTCAATTCCCTGACTTACATTAGGAGCTACTTAACTTTTTACAGTATCTTCATTAACAAGCTTTTGTAAAGGCAGACATATAATGGGAAAACATAATTTTTATGACCTTATCTGCATTATGGAGGACTCATTTACACTTGGAGAGAATGCTGTGTGCTAGCTGCAATACCAGGCATTCAGAGCCTAATATGGGGTGTAAAGAATGGATGCAAGCATGTTTGACTCTTTCCCAAAAGCCAAGCCCACATTCACTTCATTTTGAAAAAGTTTAATTGTACCATCAGTGTCTCTCAGAGATGGGAAAACCAAGATAGATACCCTTGATCAGCAGTCAGAAACTAAGAATGTTCCAAATATTCCTCATACAGGCATCTGAAAGGAAAAAAAAAAAGGCATCTTTTGTAAGGGAAAACTATTTGTGTCATTCAGTCTGCTCTGATCTACTTAGGTGTGTCACAAGTATGCAGTAGCTATTGTATGAAATATCAATTGGCCTTTGGAAGCTGCGTGTCATAAGTTCATCACAGGCAGATATTTTCCATTACAAATTAATTGGAATGCTGGCATTTTATTTCAGAAGCAACCAACATGATGTTTCATGCTCTGCTTTGCAGCCTGGTTCAGGGGAATCTATCAAAAATACATGGTCATAAACACTTAGCAAATAGTGTGCATCCAGATGGGGTTTTAAACAACATGAATGAAACTAAAGGCTTGCAAAATGCAGTATCATGTTAGGCTAGACAGTGATAGTTTGGGTCCAAATATGCCTTGCAGGAGTCAAATTTGATGCCCATAACAGGAATATGTGTATGAACTTTCTCTCTTCTCTCCTAAATGTCCAAGTCTGGAGTAATTTTAAATCTAAACCAATTTACTGAAAAGGCTTTCCAGATTTCTTCCCTTTAGGAGAGCAAGCTAATAGTAAATCTGCAATAATATAATCCATTGGTAATGTTTTGTTTGCTTTTGTTGTTGTTTTAACTCTACAATCACCATGTCTATAAAACAGATACATGCAGATGTGGACATCAATGCCCCCAAAATGAAAAATTCCCAGGATTTTATCCAGCTGATGGGTTCTCCTCCTGTGTCATTTTTCTCATATACTCATTTCTTATGTGGCACTTGTCCCTTTACAGCCAAACATTTGCCCAGAAGTAACAGAAATTCTCTCAAGCCACCCAGACACTTTTCAGAAGAGTTTTATGAACTCATCATCTCATCCCATACCTGAAACACAGCTTTTCTAAATTGAGAATAGGTCACTCCTCTACTCCCCCACTTCTGTACCAATGGTTTTATTACAGGCCTGTTGTGTATAATACTTCGTGTTTCTATTCCAACAGCACGGAAGCTGATATATTAAACGTTTATCAGTAATGGGGTCCTCCCTTCTACAAGCTGAAGCAAAGTAATTTGGTAGATACAATCATGACAAGATTCTGTAGGTTTGTCACTTCCAGAAGAAACACAGTACTTGAAATACAGCAGATTCCAACCAAACCTGACTGCATGAACTGCACTCTGAAATCCCATGTTTCCAGTATTCCAAGAATTGCTAAATTTAGTCATCTCAGTTCCCTGTGTTTTCTTCTTTTGAATCAACTTGAATGCTTTCTGCCTCATACACTGAAAACAAAGTTTTGGAAACTTTAATAATACTATAATACAGTAAGTTTAAAAAAAGAGAAGAAAAAATTTCTTCTCACTCCCTAAGAGGTGCACCACTGGAAACAAGGTTGAAAGGAAACAAAAAGCAACAAAACCTTAATCAACAGAATTAAGACTTATGGATCTCTGAACATACAAAGGGAACAGAGCTGATTAGTTGCAAGGTGCAGTTTCTCTTTACAGGTAGTCTTTTTCCAAGCAGAATGATGCTTTGCACCTGTCCTGTAGTTAGATGCCAGGCATATATATTAAGCTGAAAGAAAAAAAAAAGACTAAGAAAGTGTCTTGATCATTTCAAAGTTCAGTGCCTCCCAAAGAGTGCCTTTAGCTGTTCTGCAGTGCTTTTAGCCCCATTTATACAGGTATCTCACTTTTGTCCCTACCTACTCCATCTGCTGTGTTTGTCTCTATCAAATATCAATGATATCTGAGTCTGAAAGACTACATCAATACCAAGCTGTAGGCAGGAAGCAGGGAGTGGGGAATAATGAATTCGTCCCCGAAAATTGTTCCCTAACAAATTGTTCCCAGGCACCAGAGCCTTCAAAATGTCTATCACAGAACTATCTTCATGCATTTTAAGCATCTTTCATATTAAGGATCCAGTTATTTTTATTTTAATATGAAGAATAAATGCTCAGAAGCCAAATAATTGGAAAGAGATTTCTACAGATTTTCTCTCAAACACTGAAAAGAATACCCTCAGACTACTGAAGGCCTGACATGGTAGACTGCTACAAAGTTCTATCAACCAGATTCCCTCTCAGATTTCACAGGCTGGTCACCAGTAGTTCTTATGCATAATCTGTAAACTACACTTTTAAAGGAACCAGGGAACCTTCAAAACGAAAAAACAGATACACATTTTTGACACACATCTCTCAATACTGTAAAAACTCAAAGCACTGACTTCTATTATAGAAGAGATAAGGTACGTTCTTAGGGACAGAATTCCAAATAAGATACCCTCAAGAGGTGCTATATGCTGTTTTGAAATAAAACTTCCACCTCATAAAATGTTAATATTAGGGATTTAGGCAGACATTAAGGTCAGGACAGATGTGCTGCCTAACATTTACAACACTCTCACTTTCCAGAAGGCAAATAAATGCCTTTCAGTAACTAAAAAGCAGTTACAGAAGGTGGTGATACTTTGTTCACAAGTATGCTTGTTGGCAAGTCAAACAATAGAAAGAGGTTGCTCAGGAGAGAAGTTGACCTGGATATAAGTGGAAAAAAACTTCAGTGGGAGAGCAATTAAACACTGGAACATACTGCTTAGAGAGATGTTAGAATCTCCCTTACCAGAAATATTCAAGACTCAGCTTGACAGGGGCCTCCATAACCTGAACTGAGGCCCTGCTTTCAACCGAAGTTTGCACCACATGCTCTCCAGCATCTCCTTTCATCCTAGACTTTGCTGAGATTCTAACATTTTGTTCTAAGATCCAAAACTCAGACTGACTGACACTGAAAGTGTCAGTGAAAGACTGACACTGAACTTCTTGGAGTAGCAGGGACTTGAACTACAGTTGCACGCAGTGAAAAACTGGCAAATTGAAATTGCAATCCCACTGGTGAGGAGGGGAAAAAAGAGATGCTTCTTCTCAGTAGCTAGATTTGACAAATTAGGAACATCCTATCAATTGAGTATCTACAGATCATAAAGCCTGTCTGATCTGTGTGACTTAATTTAGTAGTTATCTCTTCAAATCTGTTAACGACTGTCTTCTCTTAATAGCAGAAGTTTCTTTAGCAGAAGAAACGACACAACAAATTCCAATCTTTCCCATCACCATGCCCTGTTGTTTGGTTTTTTTTTCCTACTGGAGTGTGAATTCCATACAAGAGTGCATTTGTCAGAATGAAGGCCCTTCCCCAAGGAAAGGAATGTAATTCATTTGCAAAAAGCAGGGATTAGTAATTATTTAAAGGCAATCCATCTGCCCCTAGAGATGTACTGGCCACACAGATGAAGGGCTGGTTTAATCTCTTCAAGAGTAAATTTCTGTAAGATCCCAAATTAAACTATTTACATGGGAGAAGAAAGCTTGATCCTTGAGGACAGAGATGGTGGCATTTCTTTTGGTGTTGCCACTATGTCATGACAGTGGAAAGCTATTTAAAGACGCTGACCTGACAAGCTGGTACAGTTTTAGATGCATCCATTTAAACCATAAAAAAAAAAAAAAAGGCAAAATGGTGCTACATCTGGTCATATACCCCAATAACTGCTTTATTGTTGGAGCTTTTAACAGTTATGCACAGTCTTGCCATGGAGCTGACCCCCGCTAGATATTTCATTCTGCATCAGACATATATGGTGCATTATTTTCCTCAGGATTTTGAAGGATTATTAGTCATATTGTCTCTAACCTTTTTGAAATGAACTGTTCTAAGGGCAAACATTAGTGTATGAAAACATTTCCTCACAGTGTTTTGCTTCCTTTGCTGTTCTATATCACAAGGAGCATAATACACGAAGAAGGCAAACAAATATGGTTTTGATCCTTGGGTACTAATAATGCTAAAGAGCTATTTTGATGGAACTGCTGAAAGTGCTAAAATATTTTTAACTTCCCTACTTCCAGAACTCATGTAACTATAAAACACAATTAATTTTGATGATGAAGTTAGAGAATCCTAGGCACATACTTCCAAAGTGTTGTACATTCCTTTCATTCTTACAGAATCTAAAGGATTTTTATACCCTCAAATATTTTATCTTTTTGAGGCTCATCTGGGTAGCCATGCAGGTTGTCAACAGGATTTCCTCCCATAGCAAGTGACCATATTCTATGTTAAAGTAGCATTGTCTGCTGTAACTCCAAGGAAAAAAACTTGCTACATCTGAAATACCCAGGGTATCATTCCTATGGATTATAAAAGTAATAAGCAATTCTACTGCTCCTAACAGGATCAGATGTCTTTGAGATTTTTAGAAGTGTTATTTCAGTGTGTTGGTACAGTTAAGTAGACACTTAAGGCTGCTACAAGAGTTAAAGGCGATGAACATACAGAAAATTAGATTATTTTTCTTTTTAAGCTCCAAAAGAAATAGGGACACTGATAAACTTAAGTCATTTAGTGGTCAATTTTAGTTTATCCTGGCAGCCTCTGTCTCCACACTTTAAAAAAAAAAAAAAAATCCCTCTTAGCTATAAATGAAGTTGCAACATGGCAACAGTAACAGATCCTGGCAACTCTTCCTGCCCCAAATCATGTAACTTATTATCACTCTGTATTTCTAAGGAAGTAAAATTTATGTCTCCAGACTGTCTTCAGTGAAACTTGAGGGAAGGGAGAAGGCAGGGTGCTGTACAAGCCCTGGAAACCCAAGCCAACACTCAGCAGCATGTGTTTGGAGTATCAATAGCAGCAAGGCAGAGCAGAGTGCGAGGCTGACCTGGAGCTCGCATGAAGGATGGGCACACACACTGCAGGGTTCACACTCTGCACAGCCCTGTCACAGGGGCACAGGGGAGATCCTGCAGTCTGGGCCGGGCACAAGGGGAAGAAGGGAGAGGTCTGTAATGAGCTCAACCATCCAAAAGAAAATCAGAACTCATTCATTCTGCTCTTGGCAGAATTTTAAACAGTAACAGACAGAACTGGAGCTGGGCAGTCACACCTTCAGCTCTTAACAGTGTGTGGAGTAGCCTCAAGCATACATCACAAAAGCAGCAGAAAGTGAATTTCTGCTCAGTGTACTCTGCCCTCCAAGCCCCACGACCTGGGCAAGGGCTTTAAAGTGGCCCCGCACAGAGGCAGGAGCAAGGCTGAGTGCGCTGCTCGGAAGGGGTTGCAGGACCACAGCTGCCATTTTCAGCGCCACAGACTGGCCTCTCTTTTCAATACTTCTCTCCCCACTTTGGTTTAGGATATATGCTCCAGATAGCACGTATTCTCCTGATTTAACAGTTCTCCAAGTTTAATCTCATTCTATTTTCTCTTTATGTGTCTAAACCCATTGCCCCCTTCTTTTCTGCTCTGAGGCTCACAATTCCCAGTTTGTTTTCAAAGCTCATTAAGAGAATTTTCTCTCTCCCTCTGTCATATCATTAACAGAAATGTTACAAAACTCCAGTCTAACTCCCAACCTACATAGCCATTGCACTACTGCTGATAATCAGCTCCTGTTTATATTTCACCCAACTTTTTTCTTCCTACCCAAGCGAATTTCAATTAATCTTCATGTTAGAAAGTAAACATATACCTACTTCCCTCTTGATTCCCTAAAATCATTAATTTTGCAATTCTATCAAAAAAAGCAATTACATTGTCTGGCAAGATTTATTCTTTATGAACTCATGTTGTTATTGCTTACAATTCTGTCACCCTGCAGACTCTGAGTTTGCATCCTCTTTTAATATCAGGCCCATTATTTTACCAGTGGTTATACTTTCAGGACAGTAATTGCTAAGAAAAACCTTGGCTTTCTTTTGAAGGTCAACATTATAGTTTCCAGTCCTCACTCATACTGACATTTCATTTTAGCTACCATCTCACAAAAACAGTAATCACACAATAGTGGCACAGCAAGAAAGCTCACCAAACACAAACTATTTAAACTGAGGGGGAAGAAAGAGGGAAAACCTTTTTTTTCCACATACTCCCTCTGTCACTCTTTAACATTAAATGAAATTTTAACAGTCAGCCTTTTGCTGCAGTAAAACATTCAGGGATACTGTGTGGACTTGCAGAATGATGCAGGGTAAAAGGGACCGCTCGAGATTACCTAGTCCAACCCCATGGTCAAAGCAGAGCAAGCTTCAAAGCATATTACTTAAGACCTTGTCCAGCAGAATTTGGAGAACTTCCAAGGTTGGTGATTCCACAGCTTCCTAGAGCAACCTCTTCCCACAGCAGCACCCCCAGGAAAAACTTTTTTTCCTCACCTCCATTAGGGACTTACAGAAGCACCAATCGTGACCACTGGCTCTTGTCCTTCCTGAGGATTTCTGAGAAGAACCTGACTGTCTTCTCTACCACACTACCTAAGTAAAGTAAGGTTATGAAAATCAGCCTGTTCTTCCAGATAAATCAATCCAGCTACCTACACTTTCTCAACAATATGTGCTCCAAACCCTTCAGAATCTCCTTGTTGGCCCTTCACTGCAATTGCTTCTCAGCACCAACCTGGTACTGGGAAGACCAGCCCTGGGTACTGCCTGCTGTAGCCTCATGAGCACTGAGCATCAGGAAACAGAGATCTCTTCCCCACTGATATTGTAAGGCATCTGACTGCATTTTCTCAATCTCAGTTTTCCAGGTTTTCTCATGGTATCAACTTCTAATATTGACTGTCCTTGCACTCTATGCAGAGGATTTCTAATCGCACCGAAAATCCAACCTTTGAATCGATGCATTCAGTGAGGCTGGTCTTTAATAAACCAAATTACAGAATTTGCACTTGATCTCTACAAGCCTGTGTATGCTTTTAACCAGTTTTCTACCATCAACCAAGCAACAAGTGAGCAGGGTGAAAAGCAGCTTGAAAAAGTGGGTAACACATGGAGGGGAAGACATTTGACCAAAGCCTTGTATTTGTACCCCAGTGCTAGAGAAACAAAGACAGGGCAGTTGCAGACAGGACCATCAATATCCAGTGAGGAAAAGCTGACTTGCAAGTCTCAAAGGTGGAAACAGCTGCCAAGGAGAGTGACAGAGAGGACTGCAACAAACAGGCCAGGTAAGGGAAGACAGGAATTCAGACCTGGAGTTTCCTAGGAATGCAAATACCTGCAACAGGACAAAAACCAAAAGTGTAAGGTGCAAAGAGTGTTGTTATGCCTGAGGGAAAGCAGCACAAGAGGCAGAAAAAGGCAGGGCAGAAAGCAGCACACAGTTGTAGCAGTTCAGAAGGTTCACATTTTACTAAGCCAGGAAGTGGTAAAAACACACAAAACTGGAAGATCTTCTCATATGTATCCTTAAAGCCCAGCAAGATCAAGCTTTACCTTGGCTGAACTTTTAAACATTTTCTGTGCTGCTGTTCATATGAGATTAAGAAAGAGATTTCTCAATCCTGGCCATATCACAAGGACCATGGAAGGTAGACAAGACAAATGAGCGAAGATGGTCTGTGTTTTCTGTTTTTTTACGCTCTTTCACAAACCAAGAAAAAACAAGGTTAATGCTCTCCTGGTACACAGCACAGACCAGGCTCCAGTGGAACAAAAAATAATAAATAAAGGGGCAGTGCTGGACAGGAGACCAGAAAGGGACATATGCATTGTACAGATTTTTTGCTTTTCAATTTCAGTTCAAGTATTTGTCCTAAGATGTATGTGGCAGCCCCTGCTTTCCATTCTGCTTTAATAGTGTGTCCTGATGAACACAGAATAGTTTGGTTATAGTTTAGGAGTAACACGGACCGATTTTACTCTCAGGATATTTATTGCATTCATCCAGTGGCTTAATAGAGAAGCTGAAAAAACAAACAGTAAGAAAATAGAATGGCTTAAAACAATGTCTCTTTGCAAACATCTGAGGGCTATTACGAAACAAAGGTCTATGTGCTACACATATTACAAGTTAAAGAAGTTCCTCTCTTGCAAGAGGCCAGCTGGTTGGAGCAGTGTCTTGGGAAGCTGAGCAGAATGCTGGTTCTGGCTCCAGGAGAAACAGAAATACAGAGTCCGACAGCAGAGAGGAGAGTTCTTTTAGACCAAGAAGCAAAGAAAGTGGTATCTAGCCCTGTGACTATCTCATAAAAAAAAGCATAACCTAGTGTAGTTTTGATTTTCTTCACTTCTGGTACTATCAAAGTTCTTGGAAAAAGAAAAGGGCATAGGCACTAAGGGACATCTGCAAATACTTCAAAAATATTTCCAGCATGGTTACACAATACAAGAAGTGCACTTCTATGGTCAGCGACACACTGAGTTTTTATTTTGGAATAACTGTGCAAGAAGGGTTTCTGTGCCAAACTTCATGGTGTGTCATCCATTGTTTTACATTCCAGCTTCACAGTTCAGGATCACCAGGTGAGTCACAATGTATGACACAAAATCCACTAGAAGGTATTTTTAGATAAATATGCTTTTATCACTTTTCAGCATTTGTAACGGCATTCTGCACGCTCAGCAGAACCAGCTGTGTACTTCTCTGCAGCCTGCATTCATAATTAGATTAGCCAAGCCATTTTATAAGGATGGAGTTAGAGGCATCCACCCTAGAATTCAGGCATCCTGTGTCCTGGAAAAGTTTAGTGGAGACAGACCAAAGCTCTTATTCAACAGCAAGATGGAGAAAGGCCAATGAGAAGTGCCAAAAGAAGACTAAGACATGTCAGTGCAAGCCTAGTCCCAGTTGCTAGCACTGGCAAGAGAATATTCTTAGAGCACCTCCAAGAATATTGTGTTAATACTCATTTGTGTAATAGATACCAAATTATTTGTAAACTTCTTTGTTCTCAAATGTTCACCAAAAAAATCCCATATGCACCAAACCAATCCCATTTTCACCCCTCCTCCCATCAACAATATTTAAATTTCAGATTTCCAGCTGTAAAGCTAGAAAGACTAAGAAGAACTAGCTAAGAGCTGCCAAATCTGCTAGCCCCATTAAGGCAAGGCAGTACAGGTTCATGTCCCCACATCCAGCCACTAGCAAGGCCATGCACATATTTCAAATGCACACACACACTTATACAAAATATCACAGAATCACAGAAATGTTGAGGGTGAAAACAACCCTGAAGATCATTGAGTCCAATCATGAACCTGCCACTGCCAAGTCCACCACTAAACCATGTCCCTTAGTGCCACATCTACATATCTTTTAATTACCTCCAGGGATAGTGACTCAACCACTTTCCTGGGCAGCCTGTTCCCATGCTGGACAACCCTTTCAGTGAAGAAATTTTTCCTAAAATTCAATCTAAACCCTCCACAGGCACAACTTCACATAGATATAGACAGTAGGCTTGATCCTGTGCTACTCACTGGCTGATCAGGAAGAAAGCTCATCAGAGTGAAATTTGTCCTGTTTGCACACATACAAAACATGGATGCCTCCAATTGCTGGCCTCAGATGCTTGGTCTGTCCAGTACCAAGGCCCTGGTCTCCACTGTTGCTGACACAGGTGATAACCCTTGAGGCCTGCAAAATCCCTCCTGTGGTTTGAGCTGTGATCCCAGGCCATGGCTCTACTTGCTGGCACTTAGCCTAAATGCATCCACAGGGAAAAGGAAGCACCTCACCCACAGGAACAGTCAGAAATAGAATAAGAATTTAAGACGAACTGCAGTTTAGACACAGGGCATGACCACAGAATTGACTGGAGTAACATGGAGTGGAGTGGAGTGGAGAGGAGTGGAGTGGAGTGGAATGCAAAGGAATGGAATGGAATAGAATATTTCAGTCAAAAGGTACCTTTGGCAATCACCTAATCCAACTGCCTGACCTCTTCAGGGGTGACCAAAAGTTGAAGCATGTTATTAAGCTCATGGTCCAAATGCCCTTTAAACACTGAGAGGCTTAGGATACCAACCCCCTCTCTAGGAAGCCTGTTCCAGGGTCTGACCACCCTCTTCTTCATCAGGAAGAAATGCTTCCTGATGTCAAGTCTAAACCTCCCCTAAACGCAGCTTTGAAACATTCCCCTTTGTACTATCACAGGATGCCATGGAGAAGGGATCAGCATCTCCCTTTCCAATTCCCCTTCTCAGGGAGCTGCAGAGAAAGGGGGTCACCCCTCAGCCTTTCTTTTCTCCAAACTGGACAAACCCAGAGCCCTCAGCTGCTCCTCCCAGGACACGCCTTCCAGCCCCTTCGCCAGCTTTGTTTCCCCCCTCTGCACACATTCAGAGACTTTTCCACTCCTCTGGAGTGGTGGTGCCCAGAGCTGCTCCCAGCACTCCAGGCGAGGCTGCACCAGCCCTGAGCACAGTGGATGATCCCCCCCTCTGCCCGGCTGTGCTCTGTGTTTGATGCCCCCAGGACACGGTTCCTGCCCTCTGGGCTGCCCAGGCACACCCTGCTGACTCTCCCTGAGCTGCTGCTGCCCCAGCACCCCCAGGGCCCTCCCTGCAGGGCGCTCTGCAGACACTGCTGTCACAGTTTGAACTTGTGCCTGCAGTTACTCCATCCCAGGGGCAGGATCTGGCACTTGTTAAATTTCAGGCCAGGCATGATTGCAAACGAACTGACCAGCCTCTCATGTTGACTCATCTTGAGAAGTTTTACATACACACCATCGGCTGACCCTTCTCCTGTGACAGTCTGAGGAGAAGTCAGGTCAGGGTGTTCCCTTTACAGCACTTTGGGTTGGTTGGGTTCTCTCACCTTCTGCACCTTTATGCTTATGACCCTTTTATCACATAACTTAACAGTATCCTCTGAAATTTGGCACGAATGAATCCAAGGCTGCACTGTGCTTAACCACTGTACTTATTTCTCCCACAGAATCAATCAAGGGAAACAGGGGCAGGATATACAGGTTATTATGAAATCTCGCAACTTGATAAAAACAATCTAAGTCTTTTGTTAAACACAGACTTTAAAATTTAGAACTTGCTCGTGAAAATTCATATCCCATCCTACACTGAAGTTATGGTGTGTGTATATATATACACTCATATATTACATATAAATTAATAACGTTAGATATGAATGAAAGTATTTTGCTGTCTGCTGCCAGCAGGGACACTAAAGAAATAAATGTACAACGCCAGAGTTGTTATTTTTTCCAGTGATTTGTTCCTTATGAGATATATTTTGGAACTACGGACTCTTCAGTGAGGCACTGCCTTATCAACACACTTTCCCATGTTTTTAGAAGGACTTGCCACAAAGTTTCAAAGACCAAGTCAAATCAAGTATTTCCAATTCCTCCCTTCCTGTTGGTTTGGTTTTTTTTCTGTTTGGTGATGGGGGTTGCACTTCATATTATCACAAAATGGTTTGGGTTGGAAGGGACATTAAAGATTATCTAGTTTCTCTCCCCTGCCATGGGCAGGGACACCTTGCACTAGACCAGGTTGTTCAGAGCCCCATCCAACCTGGCCTTGAACAATTCCAGGGATGAGGCATCCATGGCTTCTCTGGGCAACCTGCTCCAGTGCCTCATCATCCTCACAGTAAAGAATATCTTCTTTATATCTAATCTAAACCTCCTGTAGCACCTTGGAAAAGAAAGAGAGGGGTGGAAGTGACCTCCTACATATTAAGAACAACATGAAAGAGAATTCGGTTTGCCCTGCAAGAGAAAAGGCCTAAGGCAGAGGAAGAACCCCTCTGGAGATCAGCAACAAACACTATGAACTGCAGAGCAGAGCAACTGGAGGAGACTTAGCACAGGGAGGTACATTCAAGAACAAGAAACACTGGGACTGAGTGAAGTATAGATTGTGGGTGGAGGATGAGCATTTCTCAACATAATCAGGGTAGACTGGAGAAAACTCTAGAATCTTATTTTAAGATACCACTCTGTACTAGCTTTCAAGCAAAAAGGACCCAGACACCAAGCCTATGGAGAACAAGGTGTCTCTGTGCTGTCCTGTACATAGCTATTTATTCCTCTGGTCTCCTCACTCTCTGCAGCATCCTACCCTTCCCAGGTGTTGGTATTCACATCTATTCAATGAGACCCTTCAAGAAACTGAGCTGACCACAAACTATCCCTGTGAAAAAAAGCACCAGAGCAGCTCCAGAAGGTAGTAGCACATAAAGGAAAGAATGCTCAGGGAAAAGGGGCTGGATCACAGCAATGCCAATTTGAGGTCAGTTTCAAAAGCAGGGGAACCACAACCTAAATGTGTCCATTCTGGAATATGCACCTCCTGGGTATTTTTGTGCAGCACAACACTACCTATTAGCCCTCCCATTTCATGGGTAGCAGAGATGTCAAGTAAATTGCCAGAGCTCTCACAGGAACCTTTAGCAGGAGCGGGAAGCTGAATTTAGGTTTGTCATGACTCAAGGAGAGCCTCATCCGACAACTGGACCCTGTCACTTGAAGCTGTCCCTGCAGCAAAGAGCTCGAATGCTGAGACAAAGGAAGTGCTATTTTAAAGATTGGAAGCAGATACCCATACAAGAAAAGTGCTATCTCAAAGTCAGTTGTAGCCATTGACAGAACCACAGGCAAAAATTAATTCAGAACCACAGAAATTTGTGTTTACAAGGCAGTCCTTGCCTAATATATAGACTCCTGAAATTGAGAGCAACCTTTTATCAAAAAATTAACCCTTTAAGTGCCCTTTAATTTTTTATGAGAAAGAAAACAACAGTTCAACAGACAACTGATGATTATTAGAACATATTCTAAGCAATATTTCAATTTTGCTGCCCAAGCTTGAGAAGACATCTTTTGGCAAAATCAGAAGCAGAACTTGCTGAAAAATTTCCTATTAAGGGCACAGAGAAGAATAAAGTGACTATAAGTGCTTGTGCATTAAGTCTCTCTCATAAGGTATTTGGGGTTTTTCTATATCTGTATCTAATAAGAAAAAGATGGGTCCTGTTATTTAGTTTAAATAAAAAATAATAATACAGTGAAGTATCTCACAGCCAACTTCACAGCTCTGAACTTCCACCTCTTAGAACCCTAACAGCTTTTCCATTCTCCCCGTCACCTTTCTCAGCTTCTGATGATTCCCGTGCTGCTCCATCTATGGTAGTGGAGACAGTGCTTCACCAGAGGCCTTAGATGCTAAAGGGTATAAGGAAGCAGGTTATGCAAAAAGTATCTATTTCCAGCACAGGAATGCGGCCTGTAACTATCCCATGACAGGGAGCTCAGCTCAAATAGAAAGTGTAAGCCCAAGCATATCAAAGCACCAGGAGCACTGCATCCTGAGATAGCAGTGGGAAACCGGGGCAGTGGGGGCAGGGAGGAAGGGGACAGAATGAACAAGCACTTTAGTCTAAAAGAGGAAAGGAAACACTAAGGCAGGTCCTGAAATTTTATAAGGGAGTTGGGAAGGCACCTCACAGCCTTAGACTGAAAGACACAGCATACAAAATATCAGAAAAAAAGGTCACATAGAAAACTAATTTTAAAAAATAGCTACAGTGAATGTCCATTAATTCTTCAAGATAGAAGACCAAATAGCACTAAAGCTCCGGGTTTAGCCTCAGATTCTTAAGAGATCTCAGAGCTGAACAGCCTTACTTTCAGCATGCAAAGGCAATCAGCACTCTACAGCTCTTTCACAAAGAGAACTTATTTTAATACACATTGACAGGAATTACAGATTTTGAGGTGATCACATTTTAAAAAATCTATGTATTTCTATATGTAACCCTCCTGCAAAAGTAAAATGAAGCAAACCAAAACTTGCATAGTCAAGTGCAAAAGTGTTTTGAAGGTCACATCCTTGAATGAGTTATGAACATTCAGGCTGCACATGCATCATAGGAACACTGATCTATCTTCAGCCCAGTTCTCCCACTCTACGGACAACAGAATTGCAGCTTTCCATTTCCGTTTGCAGAAAATGGGAATCATGTTGCCCGTGTAAGGACCTGTTGTTCTCATAATTTGATATGATCTTTCACATTTGAAGCCTGATCTGCTCAGCACTGATCAGAACGGGATGTTAGAACATTAATGAATAACTTGCACTTTCTTCATATGCTCTTGCCCATCTGTGTGCAAGAATACCATGAAAACACCACCATGAAAAATGGGAAATATTTAAGGAAATAACTCCCAGTTAGAGGTTGCTTCCTTTATGGAAGGACCTAATCATGTAACACTTGAGAATACAGGTCCTCCAAGGAAGAAGGCCAGGAAAAATACTCTAAATGTCAAGCCAGTCAACTCCTGTCTCCTTGAAATCCTACGTGATCCTTGCAATTACCACAGAGGTTTTTTGCAATGTACAGCAAAATTCCTCACATAGTCATGTTCCTACTAATCACATTCCTTGGATTTTAGTTGTTTTTCTTCAGACCAAGATTGCTCTGCAGGCAGAATGGCCATGCACTTAAAATTACAGAGGGACCTGCACCCTGAACACAGCCTATTATTTAACACAGAGTGTCCTGAAAAAATACAGGGTCTAAAACAGGGCAGCCAGAAATTAAAAGCTTTCTCAACTTCACTATGTCTAATTCCCATGCATTATAATTGAGAAACTACAACCCTTCACTTTCCCTCAACCAGGTGGTCTGAAAAATTAAGTCCTAAAATTTTATTAAGCACTCCAGTATCACCACAGTAATGTCACCGCAGGCTGTCTTCAGAGCAGTGTTTGAACAGAATGCATTAATTAAAATTGAGCAATGAGGAAAAAGCAAAACAGGTGCTTCTTGGTTGTGCAGTGCAGCACACTACCCTTGAAGACAATGGGATGGCATGTTAGGAAACTGGAAAAGTGGCTTCACACTGAATCCACATAAGGCAATCCCACCAATGGGATTAAGGTTCATGACAAACCAGTCATGCACCTTAATCCCATTGTTCCCTTAAATTTCAAGGAATCAGACTCACAGCCAAGCAGAGCTCAATCACTTATTTAGTACACCCATCCTTCCAAAAGTAGTATCAACATATACAGACATCTGCTCAGCAGGAAGCTGTATCCCAGTTCCAGTTCTGCCAGATGCTTCACGCCACAGCCACAGCTGGGAAACAGAAGAGATGGCCTGTAACTGCTTCCCAAGAGACCAGCAGAGGCAAAAAAAAAGGAAAAGTAACTCTCACAGTTCTGTGGGAAACATTTCATGTCTGCCAGACCTCACAATAATTGTAAAAATACCTACTCACTGTCCAGGGCTGTGCTCTCTATCTAAGTAGTCTGCACAATACATGTTCCTAAAAGCCTCCATGGCTGGAGGCTCTGCACCTTTCTCAGGCAGCCTGTGCCCAGGCTGTCTTCCCTGGTGTCACAGCAGCCATGGCAAGCTCCCCTTGCTTTTAGCTTCTTGTCAGTGCTAGAATTTGGCAGCCTCAGCATTATTCTTTCTTTCCTACTTAGTATATAAAACCAGTGCAGTTTATTCTTACTACTATATTTGCTTTTAACACTTTGTTTTGTGAAAACAAAATCGCAGTGTTTGTACAAAGTCTATTTGTAGTCCATTACAGTCTTCTCTGAAACACACACAGTTATTTTTGAGCCACATAAGTCCAAAGGAATTCAGTCTCCTGGGTCTCTTTCTGCATCAGCACCTCTGCTGACACTGCAAATAGGTACCAGGCAGCAAAACTGCATTTCTCCTCCACAGTGAGTCTCTACCCTCTAAATCCTAGTTGGGAGCTCATTTCTCACTGACCACCAGAAAGTTATCAGCTGGCAACAGCTTTCAGACCTTACCACCTGGGCAAACAGTGATATGGACAGGGAGAAACTGTTATAGATTATTACATACATGTCATCTGTCCTCCTGGAATTTTTTCCCTTGAACACCGTGGAAGGATGGGTTTAAGGGGAAGGTCAAAAGGCAAGCTGAATTGCTCTACAACTTGAAGGGTTTAAGAGCAATTCAGAGCACAGTCTTTATGGTTCTGTGTGTGCAATCTTCACTTGGGCAGGGGTGACTCAAAGAGGCTTTTTCAACCACCATTAATTTAGCATTGCTCATAATCAGCATTACTTCCACATCTATTTTATCACAGCAGTCTCCTACTTCAGTACACGGCCAACAAGATCACATGAGATACAGCTGAAGCAAGCTTTAAACACAACAATCTTACCACAAAATATATTAAAATAGAAAGTTAGTTTATCCCGTAGGACCTCATCTAAATGCTTACCAGACTACTTGCATGAGCTAGGGATGGGGAGAGGGGGGAGAGATTGAGAGAGAGATTCCTTGATGAAGAGACCACCCATTCACTATTCCCTTTCACAGCTGCTCTTGTGCACAGGTTCCTTAGGTTTATTTCACAATGACAAAGTTTTGGGTTTACTTCAATTTTTTTTTCCCAGAAGACAGATGGATGATGTTTATGTTTTAGCTACAGCTTCTTACAAAATGATGTAATAAAAAATCTCCCCAACCGTCATTTATATCATGTAACAATGAAAATTAAGTTCCACATACAGAAACTGTTCCAACTGTTGCTGAAAAAAAAAACCCATGTTGACTCCAAGGATGGGATATCATGGCAATTGTAACTGAGATGGATCAAAGCTGCTTGTCTTTTATGGTCTTCATTTGCAAAGGACCGAACATAACCAGATTACTGGAATTGCAGTACAGCTCAGTGTAGAAGGACATTAATTTTCTTTGCTTGGAAAAGGCTCTTAGCATTTATCATGTAATTACACCAAAGATCAAGTCAACTGTAGGGCTAAAAGGGAGCAAATGTGAGGAGAAAAACAGGAATAAACCTTCAGCGGGACTTGAACTTGGGAAAACAATCCCAGCATGTTCAGAATGAGCAACACCACTTTCACCTCCTCTGATGAAAGTTCACACTGCTCAGCTCTATGAAAGCATTTGAAACAGGAGGGAGGAAGGGAATCACAGCAGGATTGAGAGGGAATGTGTATTGCCTCTGATGAATGGCACAGTGCCCAGGCAGCTGCTGCACAAATGCCAAAAGTGGGACCTTTGTTGCTTCAGCTGGATCTCTCTTGAAGTTTTGAATTACAGGCAGATACCTCACGTTACGGGATTCTGCTGCAGCACAGCAATGCAGAGACTGCTTGCTACACGTGTCTTTTCCATTCTGAAACTGAAACCCTAATGGGAAACCAGCCTCCCCAAAAGCCTCACAGAGCAGCTAAAAAGTATATTTCAGCACTTTTACACCAGACCTTGCAGGAATTAACGTTTTCCTGAATCTTTGTTCATCTCTCAAATGCAAAAGCTGAATGCAGACAGCCACATTTTAAAATCAAAGCCCGAAAAAAGCAAAGGTGTGTGCAGTAACGAAAGGCAAATGAATCCTTTAAAATTCTGTGAACAACTTGGCAGGTGGTCGCTGCATTTTAAATAACAGCCATGTAATTTTCCACATAGTAGGTAAAAAAAGAATCATAGAATCACAGAGTATCGCAAGTTGGAAGAGACCCATAAGGATCAGCAAGTCCAACACCCTGCTCCTCACAGGACTGCCCAAAATTAGACTCTATGACTAAGAGCTTTGGCCAGATGGTCCTTAATTCTGACAGGTCTGATGCTGTGACCACTTCCCTAGGGAGCCTGTGCCTGTGACTGACCACCTTCTCAGTGAAGAACCTGTTCCTAACGTCCAAGCTGAACTTCCCCTGATGTAACTTCATTTAATTTCATTTCATTTAATTTCATTTCATTTCATCTCATTGTGTCCTGTCACTGGTGACCAGAAAGACTACCAGGATTGTCCCATCCCAGGAGGAGAATGTGGCACTTTCCCTTGCTAAATTTCATATGGTTGCTGACTGTCCAGCTCTCCAGATCACTCTGTAAGGCTTCTCTGCCCTTGAGGGTGCCCACAGCTCCTCCTCATCAGCAAACTTTCTCAAGGTACATTTGATTCCAGTGTCTAGATAATTTATGAAGACATTAAAGAGCACTGGCCCTAAAACTGAGTCATGGGGAACTCTACTGGTGACTGACTGCCAGGCTGATGTAACCCCATTTACCATAACCCCTTGAGCCCCATCCAACAGCCCTTTGCTCATTGCATGTCCTGTGAACTTGTCTAGATGTGTGATGAAAAGTTTATCCAGAAAGACACTGTGAGAGACAGTACCTAAAACTTTGATAAAATTACAAAAAGAAAAGCTTCCTTGGGTCAACTAGGTGAGTGACCCTGTCATAAAAGGAAGTTAAGTTGGTTAAGAAGGACTTTCCCCATGTGAACCCATGCTGGTTATGAACAAGGACTGCCTTTTCTCTCAAAGCTTTAAGTAAATCAGACAACCAGATGTATCTGCAAGTTCAAGGTGTATTTTTGCCTCAAATGAAATTACTAAAAATTCCAAGTTATGACAAATTCTAAGATCTAAAAACTGCCATGCTATTAAAATATTTTTAATTAGATAGACATATTCAAGTATTCCAGGTTTGCTGTTAAATAAAGTGTAGAATAGAACTGGGTGATATCACCTTTGACAGCAGTAGGATTTTCTGAGAAGCTACTGTTCTCACTGCAGCTTAAACAACTAGTTCTGTTTCATCACCACCTGTGCTAGTTTTGGCTGGGGTACAGTTAATTTTCTTCACAGTAGCTGGTGTGGGGCTGGTAAGGGATTTGTGCTGGAAACAGTGCTGATAACACAGAGATTTTTGTTGGGGTTTTTTTAATTGCTAAGCAGTGCTTGCACAGCATTAAGGCTCCCTCTGCTCCTCACCCCATTCCACCACCATGGAGGCTGTGGAAGCACAAGAAGTTGGGAGGGGACACTGCCAGGACAGCTGACCCCAAGTGACCCAAGGAATCTCCCAGACCATATGGTGTCCTGCTTAGTATGTAGAACTCGGGGAAAAAGAAAGAAGAGGGGAACATTCAGAGTAATGGCATCTGTCTTCCCATGTCACTGTTACCTGTGATGGAGCCTCACTGTCCTGGGAATAGCTGAAGACCTGCCTGCCCATGGGAAGTGGTGAATGATTTCTTGTTTTGCTTTGCTTGAATGCTCAGATTTTGCCTTCCCTATTAAAGTGTCTTTATCTCAACCCATGAGTTTTTTGTCTTTTACACTTCCTATTCGCTTCACCATCCCACGGGGAGGAAGCTGCTGCGTGGGATTTAGCTGATGGTTGGGGCTAAACCCCAACACAACCTCACATTGAAGTTATAGACCAACAAAGAAAAAAAAAGAAAAAGAAAAAAAAGAAAAAATAGCTTGGTTTCTTCCTAACTATAAATACACTAAACCTTGAAACACAGTGATAAGTTCCATTTTTACACTTCAACACAGTGACTAACAAATAAACTTCAATATATAATAGATTCTTTGCCCTAATGCTAATTTTAAATGCAAAGCATGTTTTTAGAAACATTATTCTTTAAGCCTCCAGCACAATTAATGTAGCCTTATATAACCATATAACAAATTTTTACAGTTTTAACTCATTTCCAGATTTCAAACCACGTCCAATTTTACATAATCCTAAATTAAATATTACACCGGCTAATAAGTAGTTTTTGAGGTTTTAACATAATGCAAAACACATGGAAATTGAAATTCTTAATCAGTGGACCATTCATTATGAGATGAGAAGCAGTAAAACTATTTTCCTGTTTCCCACTCTACCAGCCAAAACTAACACCAAAGCTAACACCAAATCTATTTTTCCCCAGAGAATAACAACTAAATTAATGATGGGGGAAAAAAGATTAATCCGGATAAGTTCCATGTTATTAAATTTATCATAAAATTGGGAATTTAAAACCACACTACAAAAAAAAAAAAGGATTTTTCTTAAGAGGTTTTGGACTTATGGATGTGTTTAATACAGCAGAATGATTAAGTTTGCTTTTCAGTGTATTCTGAAAATAGGCAATTCTGCTGTGGACTTGTGGTTCTTCCATCCTTAAAAATTCTCAATGAACTCAGAAAGTGCTTGAATTACATTTAAAAAAAATCAATGGATCTTCAAGTAATAATTTATTTCAAAATTCATCTGAAAGCTGTGATTCCCACTACTCTCCAATTACTGAAAACATCTTTTGATGTTTAGCCAGATCTGAGTTTTTTATTGTTATAAGTGGTAAAAATATGGACATAATATTCCAAGCTTTCTTTAAGCAGCACAAATGAGAGAAGAAAAAGTGAAGCTGCTCATTCTTCCTTCTTTAGAGGTCACTCTACTAAAGGTCACTCTCTTGCAACTGTCAAGCTTTTTGCAGATCTTTCACTTGTTTTATCAGAGTTGGAATTAAATTTATCTTAGAAAAATCCAGCACAGTTCCTCAAAAGCCTGTAAGTCCACACACCTCTCTTATATTACCTGAAGACTATATATTTCACAGTAGGTATTGCTGACCAGCAATTTTCTGGAAGGCTGGGAAAACAGAGCATCAGTGTATCAGTTTATATCAACACCACTCTGTTCTAGTCGATAAATACTTCGGGTTTACTTAAAAAAAATTAAAAAGAAGAAAATATAGAGTGCTTAGAATTGGAAATATGATAAATAAAGCCAGAGGACTGATGTGAAGCAAAAAAAATTGTTAAGATACATCTATAACAACTTACTACGAAGGTGACCTCAAATATTAAATGTCTGAGCTCTTATCAAAAATTTTTAGCACAACTGGGATATGGATTGTCGGTGTCATGCTGACCTGGAAAGAACTGCTAGCAAATAGCATCAGCTATTTATCTATTATTCCTCTCCAACTGCACTTTTACCCATTTCCCATTTCACTGTTGATGGTGATTGAGAAGCAGCTGAAGGGGCAACTGCTTGTGACTTGTCTTGTCAGCACTGAATTTCTCAGGGTCCTTGTGTAAGGGAGTTATAGAGGGGGTCAAGAAATACAACAAAACATCTGTACCATCTAGCCTTCCCTACACTTCCTCTTCTCCAGCTCCACTGCTTCCACACGGGACACCAAACCCAGCCTCACATCAAACTGCCACACAGCTGTAGGCTACTAACAGGTAACTAATGAGGATTAGGACCTAGCGAGCCACAGCACTGCACAGGGAAGAACTGCTGAGTGATGGCTGCTACTTCTCAGTTTGTCCCATTTGGGCTTGACATGGGCCATCCCTCAGCATCATTCTTTGTCCTGTCACTGCCTGTCCAAGCTCTCTGGTTCAGTCACCTCTTCAGCCTGTTCTTAACAGCAGATGTAACTTGGTGGGGAATTTTTTAATCTTTTTAAGTTTTTTTCATAGTTTACTCATATTTTTCATCTGGTCTGTCACATAAGGAAAGCCCAGTACTTTGCTGGAAAAGCCAACCTGTTTGTAAGGGTGAGGACAAGAGAAGTGACTGCTTCTGTGCCAACAGCCTGTCAAGCTCTTTCCTTCCCTCCAGGCCTCACAAACCCCATGCTCTCCCAGAGTCAACCAGAAGATAGTCTGGATTCCTACAGCACAAACAATCCCCACACACACAGGAACCTGGTTTCCAAATAGGACATGGTTAAGCAGACAGTCTTGGGTTCAGCTTGATGCTGTAGGTGCCAACCATCAGGGGGTACCGCTGTGGTACTATGTGTACACACAAGACCTAGTAATTTTCTCCTTCTGAGTATCTTTGTGCCAGAAATAATGATATCCCCACCCCCACTCACAGACAATGATTATAAATAATTATAGCAGGTTTAGCAGTGAGTCACTTCAGATCCAACTGCTGGCCGTGCTCTTAGACAGTCAATATGAAAGGTTAACAGCAACAGAGGTCTCACCAAATTTTACATTTGTTGTTTGATATTAACATACTGTTTGATCACCTAAGGACACTTGAAAATAAAGGATGTAAAACCAATACCATTCCTCCACAGAGAGCTACTCCCAGTTGCAGTGTTATGATCTATGACTTGACAGCACTTCATCATCTTGTGCAGGGTTTTTCTTTTCTTTTTTAATACAGTTGCATAGTTTTATCTTTAACAATAGACTTAAGTAAAATTAAGTCATTCATTTTCTTAAATGGTGCTGCATCGTCAGCACCCTATAATTATTTTAGTGTATGAATGCAATAGTTGAGAATAAAAGTCTTAAATTTATGCAATCTTACAGCACCTTTGGCATAAATCATATGCTCTCAGACGTTTTGCATGATAATTTGGCCTGTACAAAGCCTGCCAGCTCTTGAAAATGCCTTGTATTATAGACTACCCAGCAGAAGATTTGCTACATTTAATATACTCCTATCAGCCAGCACAATGCCTTTAAATTCAATATAAATTATCAGAATAATAAAATAAGTTCCAATTAAGTCCAAACTGCCAGCCAACCAGAGCAAAAAGATCTTACCTTAAAACAGTTCGTGCTTGTAGTTCTTATTACTGTGTCATTCTTGCATATAATTGCCTACCTGCTACAGGAGAGTGTACAATTACAACACATTCCCCTCCACATAGAGGGGACTAATCTTCAGGCTTGTCTACTAAGAGCAGAAAACCTAAAGATCCTGCAATTCCTGAGCTGGTGTTTGTAAGACGACCATGGTTTTCCATGCTCGGGGCTTCCATCAGCTACAGGTACCCCACCCTTTCAAAGCAGAAAGCTCCACTCTTAAGAGCTGAGGAATGGGGAAAAGCTTTCATCTAGCTCAGGCACCCAGGTGTGGGCAAAGAGGAAACTCCTCACATGCTCCGAGTACAGACAATGCCCAGCTTCCTACACTCATGCTCCAACCACACTCCTACCACACTGCAGCTAAAACCTGGAGCAACAGAACTCTCTCAAACCAAGGCATCGTTTAACCCTGTTTAAGCCATTATGTCCTCGCCCCAGCACAGTGCTGTAGAAGGTCCTCACCAGTTTGCTGACTGACTTCCCACAGCAGTCCCTTAGAAGGACTGAAAAGTCACAAAAAGACAGCAGCTATTCAACATAATGACCCTGATGAACTTGAACTACCTAGCACTTCTCAGATAGTCTATCAAGTTCTTCAAACTGGATAACAAACAGATGATTTGGGGCTTTTGAAGAGAAGTGTCAAAAGAAGGCTTCAGAAAAACATAGAAACCTCACCTCCCGAGTGCAACAAGGACTGGCAGTGGTCCAAACAGAGAATACTGACTAACTTCTGAAATGTGACTGCTTTAAAGTTCTAAAATTCACACTTAGGGTTGACTTGTAAAACTGTCAATTATCCCCAATCTTGTTACAAAATATTTTAATATAAAAGAAGGGAAATATATTCAAGTCTTTATTTTGTGAGTGCTAAAGTTCAAAAATGTTGGCCTAAACATAGATCTATTGATAGAGTTCATTAGTGCATCTATGTTGAATCAAAAGAAACTACAAAGACTGGTTTGGGCGGATGAGAAAAAAGACTAGAAATGAGACTAAATAAATTTGTGCAATTGTCTTGAAGGGGAAGAAAACTTTAAATTCAATTTCAAGGTTACAACTAGCTTGTATACTCAGCAACAGCTCTGCAGTTTTTTTCCTGGTTAAACTGGACTCCTTGTTCTTGATGTAATGTAATGTAAATGTAATTTTTGATACTGACTTTCGAGGTTGAAAACTTTAGAATTGGGAGGGAGAGGGAAGGCTTTTGGGTGAGATTCAATCATTAAACCTTAATATAACAAATGACTCATGCAAGCAGCAAAGGAAGAAACCAGTGTTACAATAATCCTACTTTGAGATTAAAACATAGAAATAAAAATCTCCCTTAACACATGCAAGGATAAAGTGATACTATGTACCTTTAAAACAAGGTAGGAAAAGCACATTTCAACATACGCTTCTTTACCCAAATGGCACTGATCCATCATCATACCCTCAGATGGTTATTCTTGGAGATATACTAACACTGAAAATAAAGAAGGCACTAAAGTTCCTGAGAGTGACAGGAAACCCAGCAGAGTAAGAAATTTTAGACAGAGTTATTTACAGATATTTTCCTGTGAGAAAAGAATGGTAAGAATGTAGCTTGAACATTAACAAATCCACTAAAACATCAGTCTGCCTGGCGGAGTCAGCGATTTGGAGGGGAATTCAGTGGGGCTGGAAATTCAAACTTTAGCTTGTAATCAGAAAAATCCTACTTTAGAAATTTGAACCAGCAGCTAGAAACATGTAATATAATATAGAGCTCTCCTAAATGGTACCCAGCTCAAGGGTCCTTACACTATATGAAGCCTGTGACTATTTAGCTAAAAAGAAAAAAAAGAAGTCAATGATACTGAAGCTCTTTATTATTCTGCAGGGACCTATTTGTAAGTGAGTGACATGGACAAAATCTGCAAATCTGCATTTCCTTCCTTTTGTTTCCTTGGGAAAGGTGCTGCAGATCGTGTGCAATTCCTCCATTAGGACGATGACAGAGCAGAAGTTTATCTGAAATAAATTTCCAACTGAAATAATCTATTCTATTCTAAAGATACTCTTGTGGAAAATAAATTAGATCAACTGAATTTTAAAACATCATTCAAAATGTTTATTCAGATTGTTTATGAAGCAATTACGCAGCATGCTTAGGTAACAGTTCAAATGAAATCAGTTATTAGTTGCTAATGTCTTACTCTCAAGTAGGAAGGCACTTGCAGTGTAGGGTTCTGCAGGAGATCCAGCCCATAACCCTGCAAACACCCAAGAAGATCCCTATCTTTGGGGTTTTCCTTCATGTGATTCAAGCATTTTCTGAATTCATTGAGAATTTCTAAGGATGGAAGAAGAGAAGCTCAGTACAACACAGGAAGCCCAGAACTAACTGCTTCCCTGTTGCTTTAGCACAGCCGAGAAATGCAAGACCTATTTCATTATTATTCTTCCAAGGCACCTCCACATGCCTCAGGAACATCACTATGTAGCCCTGAATTTCTGGAGTACCAGCAGTTTTTCAGAGAACACTGACAAATACAGCACCCCATACAGCCACTGTTCTGTGGTTCAGCCAAGGAGCAGCTCACATTAAGTTAGTTTAGGCTTCTGGCAGAAAAAAAAAAAAAATTAAACAAGCAAATAAATAATGAAGATGAAGGAAGAGATTTGGGGATTATTAGGGAATATTTATTTGGCAGGAGAAAGCAAATAGGACTTGATGAGGCTTGTAAGGGATAAGTCTATTAAAAACATTGTTAGCAGAATGAACCAATTAAGTCCACATCCCCAAAGCAAGTTGGCAATCAGTTTTCAACACCTGTTTTCAGACCAGGGCTTGCAGAGTTTAAACATGTTGTTTAAAGTGATCTCCTCAGAACTCTAGGTCAATAAACACAAGGTAAAAATGCACTTTCAGGACTGCTTACTGTGAGGATTAGCCATAGCAGACGCGATTTTCAACCAGCAGCATTCAACACCAGGTGGAGGAGAGCTGGGCATTCTGTCCTGCATGGAGCATATCAAAGCCACGTGGCCAACAAGTCGCAGACTGCTGAAGAAAGCAAGTCCCTCCTGACTAGTAAAAGTAAGAAACAGAAAGGTCCATCCAAGATAGTCATGAATCTATATTTATTTACAAAAAAAAAAAAAAATCACGTTTCCTTTAACTCAAAATGTGCTGAGCATTACTTATTTACTGGGAGACAACACCTGCAGCCCCTCAGGGATTCCTAGAGTCTCATAAGGATTTCCAACTAGGATCTCCTTGACTTACAGGATCTAAGGAATGCATCAAAAGTAGTCATTTGAAGCATTTGTTTCAGACTTTTTATTAGCAGGCACTCTCTAGCATAGGACATCCTTCCTGAATAATTAAAACATAGAAAGGTCACACACAGTCCTCATCAGCAGAGAAATCCAAGAGCCCTGAGGTGGAGGAAAACTTTTTTTAGCTTTACACCATGGAGTTAAACTGCATCCAGCAAACTATCTTTCTCCCTAGGTCACTTGGCAAGATCCTGCTTTCACTCTGAGCTACCAAAGTAAATGAGAATTTTGTGAAGCTGTATTTGCCACTGTCACTGTCTCCCCTTGACAAATTTGCAGATGATACAAAACCAAGAAGATTGGCTGATACACCAGATGGTTATGCCACCATTCACAAGGACCTTGACAGGCGGGAGATATGGGCTCACAGGGACCTCTTGAGAAGTGACAAAAGTAAATGCAAAGTCTTGCACCTGAAGAGGAATAACCCCATGCACCAGTATATGCTGAGGGCAGACTAGAAAGTGTCCTAAGCCCATGCATTATACAGGGAACTGACCCTGCAAAAGGAGTTGCATCTACTATCTCTTTACAAAGGATTTAATGAAACAAACATGACAGGAAAAAAATATATCTAGAATTGTCAAAGTGTTGTGCAAATGCCCTTGACATTTTTTGAGAGGGAAGAATAGAGGATGACAAGTCCAGTCAGAAGCACTTTGCTTTAAACTGTCTTAGACTGCACAAAATAAGGCTATATTTGCACAACAGAATTCACAATATGCATCCCATGTAGGAATGAGGCAATATACAATGGCATGATGCTTTCAGTGCTCAGCTGTGCGAACAGAAGCTCTGCATCAGCGAGCACAGATGTCCCTCCCATGACTTCATCCTATACATCCAAGGTCACATGGTTTATTTTGGCACATAGATACACACATGAGGACTACATGTGCAGGTACAAACCAGTTTGGACTCGAAGGCCTATTCTGTTCCTTGGAATAAATTTCTCCTCCCAGTGGTCCAGTAAGTTAAATCTACAGGCATTGTAGCCTGAGGAGAGTTAAGACCTCTATTAAAGTGAACCAGAGGGTAGCAAAGAAAAGTGTAATTAACGCCTATTTTAGTCCATTTCATGGGAGCAAGATAGAACCATGCTATGAGTAAGTTAGAACTCCAAGCTGACCCTCAAGTCCAAATTAAAATGCCCTTCCATGCCCTGCAGGAGTCCATCACAGAATCTAATCATGGAGGACTGTAAGGAAAGAGCAAGGGCACTACCAGAGTTTTTTTGCAAAGCCAAAGTAAATGCAAAATGGGTATCAGGCAGAAATTAGGCCAGTGAGCAGAAAGAAATTCACAAAAGCCATTGATTCAAAATGCACACAAACCTAAAAATCAGCTGAAACCCCCCCCCCGCTCCCCAACAGATATACAGATAAAGTATATTAGAATGAGCAGGGCTTTCAAACCTGAAATAGTTTTTTAGGATAAGCCATCTAATACACGATACAACTGTGACAGTCAGTGAGTGACATGGCACTAAAACTGCCAAAAGGAATAAATACTCTGGCATCCAGTGTTAAATCAAATGCTGATAAGGTTAACTACAGTGCAAAAGCACCTGAAAAGCAAAGCATGAGAACAAAAAAGCTTAACCACTTTCTGCCAGCAAGTCTGCAAACCTCATCCTTCAATATTTATGCATCTTACGTGTGCCTCTTACCAAAGAATTGACCCTTGCTGCAACCAAAGGTGTAAGTACTGCTTTGGCTGCAGACCATCTAACAATAATACACATGCAAAGCACACAAATGCCATTCCCCTTAGCACAGAAGGGACTGTGCTGCTAATGGAAAACGTGGTATTTGGAGACAATGATGAAATTCTAACAGCTGCAGCAGATTGAAGGGTGGAGGGGGGAAAGAAAAAAGAAAGCAAGCGGATAGAGATGGGGGGAAACTGAAGGACTGGAGTCAAACTAACAGCTGGGTAAAAACAGCCTAAGAGAGAGGTATTTTTTGAGTTCCCACATCCTTTTCAACTCTCTTATATTTTACCAGTTACAGCAAAAAAAGGATTAGCTCATAAATAAACTAATCAGAATTGTTATCATCAACCCTGTGAGGTCATCATTCATCACATCATGAATCTTCCTTATATAAGCACACAAATATGCTGATGATAAGCACTACAGAAAGCACCTTAACAGAAAAATAAATGCAAAGATGACCAGAAAGCCAAGCATCCACCACTGTCATAACCTCCACAAAGAGGTTTTGTGGCTACTTAATAGTTTAAAATCCTTTAATAAGAGTCATTAAAAGAAGATAAATGAGGGGAAAAAAAATTTCCACTCTGTGTAGGAATGATTGGTATCCAAAGGTCGGTGTGCCTACTTATGCACCTTCCTGTAGATGGTGATGATTTTGGAGTGGGACTACAGGTCTTAAAGTCCATGTATGTGTCATGTCAGCAGCTGCAGTGGGTGTGTAATTGCTAGGAATTATAAAGAGCAGCTACTTGCTTGCTAAACAGGTAGCTAAGCTTGGTGGCTTGGCAAACAGGTATGCATGTGTCTCTGGGAGTCAGGCAACTAGTGGAATTGGATTCTGGAGACATCAGGATGGTCCTGGCCACCTTTTGGAGAGACCCAGATCTGGAAGTCACCTGAAGATCTGATAATGAATGGACTTTACATCCAAGGCTAACAGCTGGAGGAGTGGGGGGTTGTCCATGTTTGTCTGAGAGTGACAGGGTCTCTACCAGAAACAGGAGCAGGGCTGCAGCCCTGGGCACTTGCATGTTCAGGTTATTGAGAAATCCCAAGCAAATGGCAATTTTCTTTTTTTCTGCCTCAGGAAAACGAAAACAAAAAACCAGCTCTCACCTTGACAAGGAGACAATTTAAATGCTCGTGTCACCTACAAATTCCAGCATGCTCCTACTATGTCAGTTTGACAACCTATTTGAGTATGAACAGAGGAAACCATCATCTACTGATGGGAGGGTCAGAATGTGTAGAAGATGGAGAAGTTAACTCCATGGCTACTTTCATACAATCAAGTATTCAGTACTAGGTAGCATCAGTGAAACCACCTCAATTCCTTAGATGCACCAGTACACATACTCAGTGTTGGCAACTTCAGTTTGGCTGTACATTCTGAAACCGCAGGGTTGTTTTTTTTTTTTTAATTCTAGTTTATACTAGGAAACTTAAGAGGGGTGGGAAGGGAGTGGAGATTCTGATTCTGGCTGTGGAAAATAAGCTTGAAAGAGAGAGCTTCAATGGGGAATAAAACAAAGGCAAAATAGCTTTAAAATCAAAAAGGATGAGTGGCAGAGAGAAAGGACAAAGCTTTACCCTTCTCCCCTTATTTCCTATCTCTCTTTCCCTCATTTCTTACAAACACCAATCTTTCTTCCACCATACTGCTGGTGCATCTAAATTTCTAGCACAGAGGAACAATTAATCTAAGTAAACAACATGTGTATATTTTAAAAAATCCTCTGAAGGCATTCTTCACATAGCTCAAAAGCAAAAAAGAGACTGGCTTGGGCTTTTCCCTCCATCCCTTATTTTCACATTATACTTTTTACATGAGCTGTGGAGCAGACAAAGAAAGAGCAAAAAAAGCAAGCTTAGAGGAGGCCATCCTTAAACACATTACTGGTAATTATTTTGTGATTTTACGTTTACTTTCTATTGAATTGATTCTTCTCATGCATGGAGATAGGCTAAGAAGAACAGGCTGCAACTGGAGTAGCAGCAGCCACATTTGTTCTTTGTTCTGCAGAGAGCAGGATTAGAATAATGCATGCATGTTATTCACTGCCACTCCTTTTTTTTATTACCTTTAATTACATTTTCAGACTATGCTGCCCTGTCCTATATATACATACTTATGCTACATGAACAGACACAACATCTCTTTGTGTTGCCCTACATCTTGGGCACTCGCAAGCTCCTGATCAAACAATGAGCTGGCGGGAAAGGGAGCTGATCTTAACTCAAGGAAGAAAGAGTTCAGTGAGACATGAAGATGCACAGTAGGATTTTTTCCCCAATCTAAGGTTATCAAAACAAGGCTCCAAAGGAGCCACTGTCTCACACAACACAGTTTCTTTCAGCGCTTGCTTGTGTTTTTGTGGGGCAATTTTTGTTTTCATCTTATTAATGCAAATTGTACACCAAAATGCTTTATGTCATTAGTTAGGAGACAAAAGCAGGAGGCACAGGCGGAGGCTACCTCTCAGCTGAGCCTGGAAATGAGAGGGAAACTTGCTGGAATGAACAGACACAGATTTCAGCAGGGCAGAGGCAGCAGCTGTTGCACTGACAGTAATTAGACTGAGGACCTGAGGAAGGGGAAGGATAGAGCCATGAAGGAACACGATGCCAAGGGACACACTCATTTCTGAATCAGCAGGTCGTTACACATTTTAAAGGTGGGAGAAATAGAGTAATTCCCACAAGAATGACAGCATCTTACTTGCAGAGACAAAAACTTGTTCAAAAGCTTTTAAACAAGTAGTGGCGATGATGTATTATGTGAAACAAAAGCACAAAATGTTGATGTTACTATATTTTACTCATTTTTTCATGCCAACACCCTTTTTTGCATAAAGGCTACACAAAGTTATAATAGAAAAATACAATCTCTAGTAACTGGCTGGATGAGAGGAACTTCATTTTGTCAAGCTGAATATGCCTCACAAGCAGCATCCCATCTAGCAGATGGAAATACTAAAGCAGCGGGGTGACATAACTTCTGTACCATTATCACCAAGCACTTCCAAGAACAAGGAGCAGACTTCCTCACCCCTGAATATAACCTTTTCTATTAACTGCTGCCTTAGACAGCCAGCACCTCCTGGTAAAATGCTCTTTGAAGACTGCTGACTATTTGTCTCCCTTTTTCTTCACTCCCAGTTCCTGAATTTTCCTGATGTAACAGACACTTCTCAAGACACCCAAGCAAGACTCAGTTGACCACCATGTGGAAGGCAATCAGAAGCTCCCTCTAGCAAATGAATATGAATCAGAATATGAATCCCACTCCTGTTCTGCAGCGGGATAGGAATGCACAGCTGTTACTACATCTCATTTCAGAGAGGCATCAGAAACTTGACATTCGTGACCACCCCAAGCACATTCTGAAACTCTGCCCTGCTCCAGTCCTCACTGGAAAGCAGCCAGGCCTTGGTGGTTGGGACCACTGTGCATGAAATGTATCTGATGGCATATTTCCTTTTGTCATTTCTGGGAACTGGATTAAGCATGAGGACTGCTGTGACACTTCATCTTGCTCCCATTGCCCTCCTACCTCAAATGGAGATGGAGCATTAGTCTGTAGTCTTACAGAGATGCAGCCAACAGATAAAACACAACCCAGCCTGCACTTGTAGCTCTCTGATGCAAGTGACACTGAGTTACGGAATATGTGATGACATTCCACAGCAGGCATATAAATGTAGTGCAGCATGTTCACTATAAAGAAACACCCCTAAACTATAATTCCTTGCTGCCTCATCTTTCAAATCAAGGAGGTGTTTAGCACTTACGTGTTAGTAAAAGTCTTGTGAGAAGCTGCAGTAACCCAGGTTATTAAAACAAGACCACAAAAAATTCCAGGAAGACAAGAGTAGCAGGGTGAATAGCAAGTAAGTTTTTAATTAGAAGTTACACCTTCAAATGAAGGTTTGTGGTTTCACAGGTCAAGTCAAAAACTATGGCATGTTGGCTGCAGGAGATTTTTGGCTTCTCTATTGCAACAGGGACTTCACAGATACCTATATCAGGTCACTCAGGGCTACTAATGCTTTGTGATTCCATATCTAGGCAGGGAATGGTAATAAACACCTTTCTTTATGACACACTTCAGCCCTACACACCAGCAAAGCTTCTGTTCTTGCTGCATCTATGAATTAAAGCTCAGATAGTCTACAGGAAAAAGTGAGAAAAGAAAGAAGAAAATGAAGTGTGAAAGGAAAGAAAGGTTTAGGTGGTTTTTTTCATTCTTAGCTGTTTGACCACCCCATTTACACCGGCCTTTTGGTTTTTATTTGCAATAATGTTCTGGCAGTTCCCTGCTCAGCTGTAGTGAGCAAGAAGCTGATGCAGCATCTCTGTTGTGGACAAACATTGGAAAGTTTTGAGCTGATGAAAACAGCAATGTCCATGTACACTGCATGTTGGAGAAAAAGCCATACACTATGGAAATTATGCCTTTGGCCAAAGGCAGGATTTACATAAGGAAGAGAAACACTACAGTTTCAATCAAAAGCTCAACAGTTTCCCCAGTTGAGTGCTGGAGACTATTCTAATTAAAGACTTTTTCCATTTCTGCAGCTACCCCTTAAGTTATTTCATATCAACTGAGCCTGAGTTCAGTTCTGGCTACAATACAAAAGAAAATTCATTTATGATATGTATCTTGAAGACCTTAGTGTCAACAATTTAATTCTTTTTTGTTTTGGTTGTTTTTTGGGTTTTTTTTAATGATGAAAGCCTCACAAGGGTGTAAGGATATCTCCTGAAGCTCTGCATTTTGACAGGATTGGAATGCTGGACTGTAGCTGACAATACATCAGAGCAACTGACTGCACCAAGCCACACCACATCCCATTTTCTGAAGCTGCAGTCTCTATTACTGCCTCAAGCATCTCCACTGAGAGCTGTATTCTGCAGCACATATCCAGTCTCACATGTACCAACAGTTTCCAAGCCACAGCCTTTGCCTGTGATGCCCTTCAACAATGCTTACAGGAAGAAATCCAAGAAGCTAAAAGCAAGGCTAGAGCTCTAACGAGCACTAGTGACTGCATGGGCAGAGCACACTGACCACAAAGCGCTACTTAGGCAAGTACTGCCATCAGTAAGCCAATGAAGACTTGGGGTCATTTGTCTACACCTCGGTTTTGCCTATGCAGACATGCTGTCTGCCTCAATCCCACAGTTAAACTGTCACAGATTGAAAATTCATGCTGTATCACCACATCAGCAAAATTCAGCTTGGCACTGTATATCTGTCCACTTAAAGAACTGATTTAAACTACAGCTCCAACAGGAAACTTACTGATACACCTCTACAAATAAAAAGGCTTACAGTATAATAAATAAGCTGCAATACTGAGTTCCTGTATGGCTATTCCTGCATATCCACAGTGCACTTATAACATTATGCTTTGTTTTCCCCAACTCTTACAGTTCCAATTTGTTTTCCACGATACTGACCAGCTCCTATTCCCGAGCTTGCTTTTTGCAAAGCAGCTCCTGAAATGTAATTCACTTGGTTGATACAGTTACACTGAAGTAGCTTACTGACATTCCAACAAATCACTTGTTTGACAGTCTGCACAAGCCTTCTGTTTTTCATGTTTACCTGTGGAAATATCAAGTTGTTCTACCACAAAAAAATTCCTATTTTTACAATCTCATCTCTCCTGAGAAGTTCCAACTTTGAATTTTCTCCCAGGCTGCCTTATAGAGTCGAACCATTAGCATCCCCCATCTTCTTTTATCATCTAAATAACCTTGAGGGTTACCTATCTGCTTTAAAGTTACTTTATCTATCCTGTGAACTTTAAAAACATGAACTTTGAACATTTAAGAAAGCAATTGGTGAAGAATGCCAAGACTGCAATCTAATTGAGAAGAAAATCCAAGGAAACTACTATCAGTGACATGTAACATCCATAACAAGATCTGAACCATCCACAGAAAATCTTGCTAACACTCAGCCTCTCCTGTTCTCTACCTAGACAAGGCAGTATTAAGAAGCTTAGTTAATGGCTTTCAATTTGATACTAAAAGAGCTGATGTTCAGTCAGTGCAGAGCCACTCTAAATAAAACCACTGGCAAAATAAACCAGCACTCAGTACGACAGCTTGCCCTCAGCAGGGCCAGTGGGCAACAATCGAACCTTTCCAGCAGAAGGGAGGACTTTTCATGTCCCTGTTAAACAGGTTAAACATGTCCCCAGGCATTCTGCTTTTCCCATGTGTCTGATGGAATTTAGAAACATCAGCCGCAGCTCACTGGTCCACCTTCAAATCCACCTGGTTGTTCACGGGGCAACTTTATTTGTTTTATATTAATATAACACTAATTGCCATTAATATTGTATAGGCAGAAGTGAAGCAGCAACTCCTACACTACCTGCTGGCTACTTAAATTAATTTTTCCTGAGGTCTCTTCTTCCCACAAACTGGTCCTGGTTCTTGTGTTTGCTCTCAAAACCAACTGAGTTTGTATTCTGTGACTCAGAGGTGCTTTTATCTGCTGAGCACTTCGGTAGCACCTAAAAGCCTGCCAGCTTTCACAGCCTTCCTATCTTAGACAAGCTACTACAGCCCTAACTATTGACAAATAAACCCTTTTCTTGCATACTGCATTATGATGCAATTAGAAAGGGTCCTGATAGATCAACAGGTAGGAAATAAAAGGACACAAATCAATTTATGGGCTCGCTCCAGGAATGTCAAGAAATCAATCACATATGAGTAGTAAAGGCAGGCATCTTCTTATCATTTGGGCAGCTCACAAAACACAGTGGCTGCAGGTTTAACATTTCTCATGCAGATGCCTGTGTTACTGCTGGCCCTGAGTCACTAAATGCAGGGGTTTAAAATAGGGAACACGTCCATCTTAAATCTCTAATAAAGGAAAACAACAGAATTTTCCTTAAGCTGCTATCACCAGCTTTTCATCCTGAAACTCAAGACTTCCACAAAGCTGTTGCACTTTACCTTGAAGTTTACCTTCTCTCTACAATTGTTCTCAAGCTTTTAGGGCTTGCCTAGCTGGGTACAAGAATTCCCAATGAGCTACCTATCTGATTTGAAGCACAAGACTTCTGAACACCCTCCTTCTGATTTTGGGGTGGCAAAGGGTTTAAAACTATACAAATCAGGGTGCCACAGTTGTGCATATGTACACAGTTTAAGAAAAAAATTCCCAGCAGTCAGGGAGAGGAAAGAAGAGGGACAAAGCAAGGTATGCTTCAGGTTCAGTTCACATCCACTCAAGGTGAATAATGTAGAGATCATTGCAAAGCAGAGGGGAAAGTGTCTACACTGAATCAGCTATTCCTCTGCATGCTTTTTACTCTTGATATTCAGGCACCAAAAAAAAATTTGTAAAATCCCACTTAGACAATCAGTCTCTTTCTCATCGAAAGTCAAAATCATCCTGCTGCCAAGAACATGCCTTTTTGCTAAGACACAAGTTTAGTTTTCAGTAAATTTGTCTGTGAGTAGAGAGTAACTCTTTGGAATTTGAGGAATTTCTATACTGTCAGTCTTCATGACGGCACTGAAATACCAAAATTTATCCTCAAGGCTCAGCTCATGCAGTCCTGCAATGGCAGAGGTTCAGGTATGTTTTTTCAAGTGTTGCAGAATCAAGACATAATTGTTTCAAAGCCCTCTCTGTGAGCTCAAACTTCAACAGAAAATAACCCCCAGTGAACTCACCACAGAAACAAAAAGAAACACTAATTTTAAGTTGTTCCATCACATCAGGGAGGGATGACTAATGCTTTAAAAAATAAGTAGCAGAGAGTATTAAAAAACCATTTTCATCTTCCAAGCAAAGACATGTTTTAAAGACATAGTGAGAAAATCTATTCTCTAGATGATAAGTAATATAAAGTGAGTGTGAACTGTTATCCAGACAAAACCTATTTCCTGACCAAGCCTTCCAACCTGTATCTCAAATATATGCATCCTCACAGGATGTTCAGGGAACACACTGATGAGACTGTATGTCCCAGGGCATCAGAATTACTGTGCTGGAAGCTGCACTGGATTTCTTAATGAGCTGAAATCAGATTGTTAACAAATTATGGCTGAAGCTGGGGATGCTCTATTATGTTCTGACTGCCAGTACACACTCTCAGTAGGGACTATAAGAAATGTGGGAACTGGGTGGAAATTTCTTCTATTAGCACAAGTATCTCTGTTCTGTACCTGCCTCCAAATATGCTATGAAGCTTCTAACTATTGGAATTATAGATACCACCAATTACTGCTACTTCTCTTGACCCAGTAAAAAGCCAGATAGAGGTCTAAGCAAGAAACAAACAAAAGATAAGAGCAGCTGAGAGTGAGATTATTCTCAGCAATGTGCAATTTAGGTGAAGCCTATGAGTTCCTGGCAAACTGCCCATGAGAATGCTGCTTAAGCCAAATTGAATACCTCTGACCTATGGATGTTTACAGAAAGGCAGCAGTCATAGAGTGCAGTAGGGATAAATGAATGGCTATAAAAAATTAAACAAGAGAAGAAAAAGCCAGGACCAGACTTAAAATTTTACAAATACTGTGAGTTTTCCTAGCTATGGCTGAGTTATCCATGACCCTGAAGACTGTTTGAATACTTAAGTATTTACTGATTGTTGAGTCAATCATTCATTTAGCCTATTTTCTGGTTAAAATAAATTTAAAAACCAGAAAATTTTAAATTGTGGAAATTAAGCAGTTTTGATTTCTTTATGACAGCCTCAGACATACAGACTAATATGAGATTACATCAATTTGATTAAATGCCCATCAATCTGGCATGTCCCACATCTTAATTTTTAAGTAGGTGGTCAATTTTACAGAAAGGGAGGGGGGAAAATCCACACAAAACAGTATCTATTATACTTTAAAAGCTAACTGTACTTATAAAAAGCTAACTTTTTCTTTTGTGTCCTTTCTTTTTTTTTGACTCTCATTTATTTTCCCTTCCTATCCAACGGCCACACAGCTGAGAGGCTCAAAGAATCTATGATCTGCACACAAAGACAAAAAAAAAGTATGTACAGCTTGAGAGAGACTCTGTCTAGATATCAGCACAGTTTAGTTTCAACAGCTTCTACGTGAACACTGTAGGGCGTTAATCCAATCTTTGGTGTGTTAGGTTTTTCAGGATTTTAGTAAAGCTTTGAATACTGTCCTTCATAGCATCTTCCTGGACAAGTTGTCCCAGCTGTGACCTAAGCAGGTTCAGACTGTGCTGGGTGAAGAACTGGCTGAAGGGCAGGGCTCCAAGGGATGTAGTGAATCAAGGGAGCTACATCTGGCTGGTGACTGGCCACCAGTGGTGTTTTGCAGGGCTCAATTCTAGGGACAGTTCTGTGCAATGTGTTTATCAGTGATCTGCATGCAGGAACTGAATACACCATCAGCAAGTTTACTGTTGATGCTAAACCAGGAGGTGCTGTTGATTCACTGGAGGGACAAGAGGCCTTGAAGAGGAATCTGCATAGAGCATTGGCAATAATCCCTGGCACGAAATTTAACAAGTGCCAGATCCTGCACCTGGGACGGAGTAACTGCAGGCACAAGTACAAACTGTGACAGCAGTGTCTGCAGAGCGCCCTGCAGGGAGGGCCCTGGGGGTGCTGGGGCAGCAGCAGCTCAGGGAGAGTCAGCAGGGTGTGCCTGGGCAGCCCAGAGGGCAGGAACCGTGTCCTGGGGGCATCAAACACAGAGCACAGCCGGGCAGAGGGGGGGTCATCCGCTGTGCTCAGCACTGGTGCAGCCTCGCCTGGAGTGCTGGGAGCAGCTCTGGGCACCACAATGTAAGAGGGATGGGAAGGAGGGAGAATGCATCCAGAGGAGGGCAATGAAACTGGGAATGGTTCAAAGCTGCGCAAGGAAAGTCTCAGACTTGACAATGGGAAGCACATCTTTACTGAGAGGGTGGTCAGACACTGGAACCCCCAGACTTCCTGGGTAAGTGATCGATGCCCCATCCCTGTCTGTTTAAGAAGCATTTGGGAAATGCCCCTATTAACATGCTTTAACTTTTGGTCAGCGCTCAAGCTGTTAGACAGTTGGGCTAGGTCATAGTTTTAGGTCCCTTCCAACTGAAATACTTTATTCTGTTTCTTTTTTAATTTTGTCTTGTAAGTTTCTTCCAAGATTCTGAAACCCTACATCCCTGTCCAGTTATAATTAATACAGCATAAAGCTGTACCATCCCCATTTTAGATTCTTGCCACACCATTAGCTAGAACTCCTTATAAGCTGTTAGCTCCAGAGTCATTTTCAGATCAACCAGTTCTGTAAGAATGCTATTAGAACAATATATTAGGTACTTAAGCAAAACCAAAGTACAAATTTGTCAGGAACATGTGTCAACTAGAGGCCATAGCGAACAGAACTATTTTTCATTTTCATCTCATTGTACTGCACTGCCTGTCATTGCTGGCCCCAGTCACATCTTGCCACAGTGAGGCATGAACTTGTCACCTCAAAACTGGACTGCTGCGACCTACACGGAGTGCTGCTGCACAGGCCCTGCGGCTGGCACGGAATGCTGAGGCTCATTTATGAGGAGACACAGCACCAGTTCAGCAGATTGGGCTTATGTTTCAATGGCCTGTACTTGTAAGTTTAAAAATTCAAGCTTCTGATTTTAATAATTACAGCCAAACTACATGAGAGAGAATTATCCAAGAAACTGAGCCCTGCTGACAACTGCTGCTGTAACAATCTGGCATTGGAGATAAACTAAACTACCAAAGAGGGGATCTCAAAGACAGATTCTAGATTCAGTTTGTCCATGTCCTCTAAGAGTTCAGCATAGTTCAAATTCATTTTGGCATGCTTTTTTATTAATCCCAGCCTTTCCCAAACTCTAGCAAAAGGCAGGGTTGGAGATAAGGAGTGACTGACTTATAAACAGTCCTTTTATCTGCATTTCATTTGGAGATAAAGAAACTATACCATAAAAGATGCTCTTACAGCCTTTCAGTAAACACATTGCTGTTAATAACAAAATCAACCAAGCAACAAAACAAAAACAAAACCAACAAAAAAATCCCTATCAAGCAAAACTTTTTTAATAAATCCCTTTACTGTGCAGATATTCTGGACATCTCACTTGACCACTGAAGTAACTGAGAGCATAGGATTTCACTTAGTAGTTTCTCTCTGACAGTCATCATTTGTAGCTCCTTTTTCTTGGAGATGTGCTTTGCAAAGTCTTGCCAATTTTGCTTCAGTTACTTCCAGTTAAGAATGTTCAAATTCCTTTTGAACCAATGTAGTCAACAGAAATTCACGAAATCACTAAAGGAATCATTAGGACATTAATCACACACTGCCCATCCCTGTCACATATGCATCTCTTGGTTTATATATAAGAACACTGTGGCCTCTTTCAACACAAAATACAATTTACATATCCAGAAAAAAACAAAGAGGTGCCACTGCCAATCCTGTTCTTTTCCTCTAAAAACATGCAATTTATGTGTATTGCCAAAATGCAATAACCTATCTCTTGATAAATCTTCAAATGTTTCTATACTCAAAGCTTCTAGTACCATCTTTTTAGGAACCACTGAAAACAACTTCCATTATTAAAAAAAACTCAAGTAAAAACTATCCCAGATATTTCTTAAAGTCTAAGGTACCTCCAACAACTAAGAAGATATACGAGTCAGAATTTAAGCAACTGAAAAACTACATTTCAAGCAGGTTTAGCTTCAAATAGAAGGAAGAAATTATAGGATTACTTTAGGAATACACCTGCATAGTGCAGATGTGCTGATCCATGGCACCCTATGTCACTGAGAAGCAGGTAATATCTGAGTGACTTAGATACCAGCATTACTACTGAAGATTTCCCTTATGATTATGATGAGCTCATCCGTGAGAAGTTCATGAACTGTATGACTCATGTCAGAAATAAATCTTCTTGCAAACACATTCCTTCTTAGGTTTTTTTTTTTGGTTGCTGTTTTTATTTTACTAAGGTTTACAATCACTGTTTATGACCCAGAATAAAAACTGCTATGACAGCATTGGTTGTGTGAAGCTGTAACTAATCACAAGTCATAGCTGATCAAAAATAAAACATTTGTAGTTTTGCCTCATTCTTAAAGAATGACCTTATCGTGCAACAAATAAACTTTTGTGCACTGTTCCCTCTGCCCTGCAAAATCCTCTATAAAAATGAAACATAATATTATGCCACTTGGCAATGTATCAGGACTTATGGCCTATAAAGGGACAGCTAAAGGCCATACCAGATGCTTCTTCATCAGCAAACTAAAGAGAAACTGGAGCAAGACAGAAGAGGCTTTTGTTATTGCAAATGCTTCCATGTTTGCTCTCAGGAGCTTTCCACCCTCAGGGAGGACGAGACCATTACATTAGTGCCTCACAGACTTAACTAACTTACAAGGAGAATTTAAGCTATTTAGACCACCAGCCAAATCAATGCAGTGATGCTGTTGAAGAGAGCAGTCCAATTAATTTTATACTGAAAGAAGCACAGGAAAATAAGCAGTACCTACTGGCTGCTGCAGCTCTTCCACTGGGAGAATATTTCTCAACTGATCTTTCAAAGGCAGTGGGATTATGCAGGAAAGTTCTTCTATTTTCCTCCTTTGACTTCCTCATACACAGCAAGACCACACTGCATAAAAGAGTAAAAATCACTCCACTGTCCTCATCCCACCCAGACGGATTGCAGTGGAGAACAGGAAGATACGCAACATCTTCCTCACACTGCACAGAGAAGAGATTTGAGGTGGAAGAGAACAAGACTTATGTCCTACCACATGATTTTTTCACCACCTTGATTTGTTTTACTCTGTCTGCAGTGGGCTGATCAGCACAGACAGGCTGATTAGCTGAGACAAGATCAAAATGAAAGCTGATGGTGCAGGAGAGCTAAATGGCAATGAATGGTAGCATAATTTTATGTCAAAAACATCAAAGCTTTATATTTTTGTAAAAGGACTGTTTCCTTTAAATTCTCACACACTAGAGGAAGCTGTAATGGACTAGCAAAATCTAAACTTCTGTAAGAAATTTTCTCCTGAGAGCATAAAGTAACTGCTGCCAGGACATTGCATAACCAGGCATAAAATGAAGCAAGCTACTGAAAAAGGCTAGTCTTCCAATCACTCATATCTAAAATAGGAAAGCAGAAAGGGGAAAATACCAAAGCAAAGCTTAGTTATCTACTAGGACCTTTAAATATGAAACCTTAATATTAAAATATAGAGTGCCTACTACAAAGCAATTTCTTTTATGAGAGCCACATCCACAGAAGGATGGCCTATTTAGCAGTCAAGCTCAAATAGAATCTGCTCTCAAATGTCATCAGAAGAGCAGCATCTTTCCACCAGGTCTATTCCCTAACACGCAGCCACAGTTTCATCTATTAAATATAATGATAAAAATAGCCAGTGAAGGTTTATTGGTCCTTTTTGCCCTGTGAAGGCAATGAAGTTCAGAGAGAGGGAGCAGACATTTTACCCTTGATTGTAAATCATCAAAACAATTTACAGCTGGCTTAATTTCTCCACACCTCCAAACAATGAGATTGCACAGTGACAGACTGGGGCATAACCACACATAACCCCACCACTAAGCCTCACAGAGAGAAAATTTGGCCCTTAGCAACTTCCCTTCAGTTTTTTTTATAAGTGAAGCCTACTTATAATCTCGCAACTTGCAGGAGTGGCAGCTAGGGACAAAATAAAAATGCTACAGTTTGGCTCCTTCTTGTGATCCAGAACCAATAACAGAAAGAAAAATGTTTTACTACTGCATTTGTTTTAATCCCTTCTACGGAAATCCAGCTTTTACTACAGCAGCTGTCTGGCACTGTCCAAAAGCCAAGCAGTCCTGCACTTTGCAGAACTCTGTATGAAAAAACTAAGCAAGCATCAATCATTTTCAAAATCTGCCCTATCAGTCAGTACAGGCTGGTGAGAATATTTGTGTTATGTCCAAAATTGCCAAAGAAGTGTCAGAGATAACAGATACACTCTGCAACATAAGAAATCATGGCAGAAACCAAGCAAAGTCACAAAACCTGCAGCACTTGCAGGATATCACAACAGAAAGAGATAAAGGGGTTCTGTTCCCAGCTCAGACCTTTTTCTCCTCAAGCCTTGGAGAAATGCAATCTATAGTTTGGCACCAGTTAGCATCACAAGCCAAACCACACAGTCCACTGTCTGAAATCAATCTATTTTTTTCTTCTTCAAAATAATAAATTATACCTTTTTAAAAATTTTAATGCTTGAACCTACTGCTTTAGTATTTTATCTCTCCATCTCTGAAGCTAAAGAAAAGCTTTTGACAAAAACAGACATGATTTCCTTATAACTACACAGTTCCAGAAGCTTAGCTTGGAAAAGAAAACACTGTGTCCTTATAGACACCGCAAAGTTGTAAAGGTGCAAAATTTCCCTAAGAGAGGCACAGGTTAATTTTCAGATCACGTCATCTGTAAATATGGAAAAAAATATCTGATCCCAAGTCAGAAAAGTCAGCTTTAATCTCTAACACTCTTAAGTGTAAGAGATTAAACTCTTAAGAGACGGAGTTCCTTTCTTAAAAGCTTAATGATACTATTTTATTACTGTTCCAGACACCATTCAAAGTTTTAGTGCAAATAAACATTCAATCGCTCAGCTGCTGAAAAATGTTGTTCAACACTTGCAGCAAGCAGTAAGATTCAAAACAGGAAGAGAGGAAATTAAATCCAAAAAGATACAAAAACAATCAACTCACAAGACAGAATATATTCCTACTTTAGAGCCGGAACAGATTAATATCCGTCTCTGACAATACACCCTTAAAACAACTTCTATGTTTCACCATGTATTTCACCCTACTTTTTTAATAAAAATGTTCCAATTTCAGATTTAAGTCGAGGACTTCTTAGGCAATTTTCACATGACCTGTGAAAATAGTAATTTTTAATTGGTTTGACCTTTCCTCTCTAAAGCCTTCATATTGGATTTTTTCCTGATTGCTGAGAGGATAGAATAATATCTTGAGGGACAGAAGTTGCCATTTTGAAGCTCTGCTACAAAAAAGAAAAAAAAAAAGATGGCTTTAAAGCAAAGCAGAGAATAAGAAAAGATCAACTCAAGTATTTTGGAAACTAATTTAAAATTACATACCCACAAAAATGATGCAATAACTTGTAAGTGCTATAAGTCAAACTTCTACTTTCTTGAGAAAATTTAAGAGAAGATATCTTTAACACTTTCCCATCTCTGGCATTACTCTTTGTTTCTGAAGCAAGATGGTTCAAAATACCCATCACACAGGAAGCACAGGCAGTACATCCTCACAGCTACTAAAATGTGAAACTATTCTCCCTCTTCAACTACTGATCAATTTTTAACTGCATGATACAGCTATAGATGCACAAAGAACGCTAGAAAGTGAAAACCTCGATTTTAAAATTTAAAAAAACACCTGAAAGAATTAAAGCAAATTATTTGCTAAAATAAACGTCATATAATAGGCAGCTAACAAAACTCCTTTCTTCGGGTAAGGAAGAATGCAAGCTGCTCTCCTAAAGCTGGTTTTCTGAAAGAACTGAAGTGTTTCAGCTGCCCTCTAGTGTTAAAATGAATGCACGGGTAAGCTAAGAGAAAGGCTGAAAAGATGCTTGAGTTAAGAAATTACTCACTATGGTTTATTTTCAACCAGTGTAAAACTAAAAATTAAAAAGTAAATTTTAAAATACCACGGGGCCAATTTTTTCTTTAAAATTAAGGTATTCAATCCTTTCCTGTAACATGCAATTCTGCCCCACAGCAACTAACTACATGAAATTATGGGAGATCTTTTACTCATTTTCAGCCCTATATTTCAGCCTATGGAAAAGTTCTGCTTGATGCTAAAAAAACTAAATTATTAGAATTTTCAAAGAGAAAAGAATCAATCATCTATTTTCATAACCCAAGTAAGATAAGCAAATATTAAAATTAAAGAAATACTGGGTTTTATCATTCACTCTACTTAAAACAAACTGTTTATATATAAGCATGGCTGAAAAATTCTCATTTTCCTCCTCAGGCTCCACATATAAATTCCAACTTGAGTTCAATTAGCATGCAGAAAAAAGAAAGCTCAGAGGAAACCTTCTCTGGAGGGTTCTTTATCAGCAAATGCAATGAAATCTTGAGCACCAATAACAAAACAAAGTTCATATAACAAAAAATGGAACTCCTAAAAATATTAGGTACTGATAGAATGAGAAATATTCTAATAGATAAGCTAAGTTTTAAGTTGTGTGTACTGCTGGCTCATGGTCAGCTTGGCATCAACCAGACAGAGCTGTTTTCCAGAGGGTCAGTATGAAATGGAGAATGAAGCAGGTATTCTTGGAACACATTCCTGTGCATATGCACATGGTGTGGATGAATGGGACCAGTCAACACAGGTCAGCCAGGGACAAATAATGCCCGACCAACTGGATTTGTGGACAATGGCAGAATAGTGGATGTGATTTACCTCAGCAAGCCTTTTGACAGTCTGGATTGGTGGGCAACTAGACAGGTAAAAAACTGCTTGGAAGGCTGGGCTCGAAGAACAGTGGTTGAAGTGTTTGGGGGCCAGCAATGAGGAGAGTATTGCATGGATCTGTCTGGAGGTTTGTCCTGTTTAACACCTTTATCAGTGACTTGGAGAAGGTGACACAGTCCACTCACATCAAGCTTGCAGATGACAGCAAACTAGGAGATGCAGACAATAAGCTCCTGGGCAGAACTACCATTTTGAGAAACCCAGACAGGCCAGAGAAACAGGCTGCCAGGAAAGGACCTCTGCTGAAAAGGATTTGTGGGTACCAGTGGAGACAGGGCTAAACAGGACTCAGAATTGCAATGAAGGCTAAAAGCTTACTGTACTGTATCCACAGGACAATACACAGTAGATAACAGAAGTGATTGTTTTCCTTTACTCAACACTGTACTAAATCCAGTTCTGAGCAGTAAAAGAAAGTGTTGATCAAGGCTGTGGAACTGTTGGAGTGAGGCCAGAGGAGGCACATGAAGATGATCAGAGGGCTGAAGCACCTCTCTGATGAAGACATGCTGAATGTTGGAGTTGTTCTGCCTGGAGAAGGTTCCAGGGACCTTACAGCACATTCCAACACCTAAAGGGAGGCCTGAAAGCTGGAGAGAAACATTTTACAAGGGCATGTACTGATAGGACAAAGAGTGAAGGTTTCAAACTGAAGGAGACCTAACTTCTATCAGATATAAGAACTTTTTTACAATGAGGGTGATAAAACACTGGCACAGGTTGCCCAGAGAAGTGATTAATGCCCCATCCCTGGAAACATTCAAGCCACATTGGATGGGGCTCTCAGCAACCTGGTCTGGTTGAAGATGTCCCTGCCCATTGCAGGGGGCTGGATTAGATGGTCTTTAAAGGTCCCTTCCAACCAAAACTATTCCACGAGAAACCTGAACAAGTCCTGCCAAAGGTCACCAGGTTTCCAAGGGAATTAGCGCTCTGGGCCGGTGAGGAAATGCTGATAAAACCAGGCTTGCTTCACTTATGAAGGCTTTGAAGGAACATAATAGCAGACTTTCAATTCCCAAGAGAGGGCTACCAAGAACACGAGCCAGGCTTTTTATAAAAGTATGTGGTAGGAGAACAAGAGACAACAGAAGTTGCCACAGGACATTAAAAAAATCACTGCCCTGAAGTATTGGAACAGATATCTGAGAGACTGTGGAATCTATGTTCATGCAGATTTTCAAGAACGATTGGGACAACATCCGTGCAACCTAGTCTGAAGTCAACATTGATCTTGCTTTGAGTAGGAGCTGGGGTAGATGATCCCTGGAGGTCCTTTCCAACCTGAATGAGTCTGCAAGTAATATCACCTTATAAACCATTATAAAATGTTTTTTGAAATTACTTTAATATCTGACACGTGCCTATCCCAAGGCTTCCTGCACCATACAATGCACAAGGAGTGTTGGCATATGTTTGCAGCATTGAGGAGTGTTTGAGCCACTCCACCCACAACTTATCTGCTTAGTTAGCAGCATTTGTTTCAAGAAAATTTAAAACAGTGTCCCCACTCCCTCCATATGCCTCCCTCAGTACAAACATATTGATATGGGTACCAAGATGCACAAGGTCATATAGACACAGGCTCTTAATCAGGCTGGAAGCAAGCCCTTGGAAAGCTTCCATGACACAGATGGTGACCCCTGGCTCGGGTATGACATCTGTAGTGGCATTGTCCTTACCATGTCTGCTCCGTAAGAACCACCAGTGGCATGAAGGCTGCCAGTTGTAGAGTAGGGTCAAGTATCCGATCAAGATAGTAAATGATGGGGCCTACACTTAATTCCATTAATTTGAACTAAAAATTCATGTCAATCATGAGTAAACTTGCTGACACAAACTCTGAGAGCAGCAATAATCCAGCAGGGCCAAACCAAATCACTGCCTGGAATGCAGAGTCTGATGTAATACTTGGCTTCAAGTTGCTCCCATGACTCTCAGTTACACATACAGATACAGTCACCCACATTACACAGCTACTTTTGTTGAGCAGTTTTGTGAAATCTGTCAAAAAATTCAATGCTGTTCACACCAGTATCAGCAGAATGCATTACATCACAGTAAGCACATTGGATCTCTGAAGCCCAGTGAGATCTTTAGGAAGACAAAGACAAATACAGTTTTAAAACACAGAATGATGTTTATAAATATTTGATAGGAATGTCAAGGTCTCTAAAGTTGACCAGAGCTCATCAAGGACAGAAGTTTCAAAATAATTTTGGTCAGCTACATATTTTTATGGCAGTGCTGCTTCTCTCTGAACATTCTCAGCATGGTAATACAATTCTGCTGCCTGGGCATGCTCAGATACCACAAGTAGCACATGTGCCATCCTTTGGGAATTTCTGAGTTAATACAGCATCTAGTCTGGCATCCATCCACTATCACAAAACAACTCATCTAACCCAATTTCCCATCATCTTTGTCCAATTTCCCATCATCAACTGTCCTACAGCTGTGGGCAGAAAAATTCCTCAGGGGCCTACAGCCTGTTTCTTTTCTCTCTCTTTCCTGACACTCACATAAAATACACTCTGGTTTCACAACAGAAGGCACTGAAACAGGAGGAAAATGCCCCCATTTTTGCTGACTAATAAGCATGCCTCTGATCGGATGTGACCACCTTCCCATGACATGGCGACGCAGTCATGAGCTGTGCTCCTGCAGTACCACAAGTTCACCGGTGCCCACAAATTTCCTGTTCGTGGGCGCCGTGGTCAGATCAGAGCAGATGCACCACGACGCACAGTCTGAGGGTGCTGCACTGAAGAGAAGATTACATCATGTGCAGCCTTGAAACACCCAGTGCTGTCCTCAAACAGGACGAGAACCTCACAGCAGTTGGTAAAAAGAAAAATGGTTCATACTTGAAAATCCCTAATTGAACCTAATAGGTGGAAAATAGAGTTAAGAGCTGAAACCAAGTCTTAATATCCCCACAGCAATTAGGAATTCTTGTGTATTATATTTGGTATTCACTACCTAACTATAACCTCAAACTGTTTTAAACCCACAGCGCCACCATCAACCCTGATGATGACTTCTACAACCTATAATAAGGATATGATATATGAAAAGAACCACCCTATTTTCTTGGCTTTTTGCATTTCAGTGAACCTCCCCTTCTTTCTTTTAAGAATCTTGGGAGACTACTAAATTAAAAGATAGGATGGCAGGAATAATAATACCAGATATTTTCAATTTTAAGTATTTCATATATTTGTTCTAGTTAGCTTTCCATGGAATTATGTTAATGTAAATAGAAGAGCCTAAGGTGAACTAGCAGATGTTATTTTGAAACAAGGGTACACAAACAGATCTGCAGCTTCATTTAATCTGAGTGCAGAGAACAAAAAGTGGACAAAGTCACTACATTATTTTAACCTATATGAATGCTGAAGATTAGTCTTTTTCTCTCGCCTTACACACCCTCCCATAAAAGAGAAAACTTTCATGCCCAAACTAAGTTATGTCTTTCCACATTCTGCTACATCTTCTCATTCATCAAAGGTTCATCAGCCTCATCTAATACATTTCAAGTTGGGTAGCTCAGGATGCTTTAACAAACAGGAATTTGTCTGAGCTTGGCTGGATTCCCTCAACTGCACTCTCATCCACCAGTTGTGGATGACTGGTACTAGCCAACTGTAAAGCACTGTTCCTGAACAAGTAACAATTGTTAAAGTAAAAAAATTAGAGTTTAGGCTATGTATTGTTCTGGGCTACTATCAAAGGAAGCACTCGCATGAAAATACAAAAGCAGGAAACAGCAAAAAAGTACATTCCGTGGCACCAGCTCTTTGCCAGCTTCAGTCTTCACTGTGTACTGTATCACACCAATATATAAAAGGTGCACTGTGAGCAGCTTTAAAGCAAAAACAAATGACAAAAAACCAAAATAAAACCCAAACCAAACAAACAGCCACCCCACTACTCCAGAAAAAAAAAAAGAAAAACATTCAAGCAGACTGAAGACTAAAGCACTAACCAATAGTGACAAGTCAAAAACCTTAACAAAGGTCAATGCTGTCCCTGAGACAACATTTTTATTTCAACTGTCAGCTTTGAAAGCCAGATATATACAAATGTCAGTAAATGCAAAAGGTAAAAATTAGTACTGTTATACAGACATACTCACTGGCTTTCCAGAGATTCTCACTTTTTTTTGTTTGTTTAATTATGTACCAAGGTAATGATAATAAATCACAAGGAAGAATACCAGTTTTAATAGCATGCTGATTTACTTATACAAAACTGCAAATTATTCATTTTCAGTTCACTCCGGGAGTCCTCCTCCCATCTTGCATGCCTCTGGAATGACCCACACAGCACCAAGGTGTGGCTGGACAAAGAGCACGCTTGACACTTCTGTGTGAGGCTCCCAGACAAAAATCAGCTCTTGGCAAATCCCTACTTTCCAGTAGGTGAACAGAACTTAAAATCACAAGGCACAAGAAAAAAACAAACAGGCTTAAAAATGCATATTTCAAGTAATATTGTTCACAAGACCTTAAGCTGAAATTGCATAGCAACCATTAAAAATTTTAACATCAAAACAGTCAAGAGGAAAGCTCATGTCTTTACAAACAGTGTGATGGGTGAAGGTATGGGTGGTAACGTCTTTGAAATGGGTCTTAATGTCTCCACTGACTTAGGGCGGCAGGTTTGTTGCAGAGCCCTGACACCTTGGCCCCTGAAACAGACAAGGGGCTGCACAAGCCTGAACTTCTGAGCTTTGGGGTAAAAGAGCAGGTTCAAGGGGGCAATATGTGGTAGGAGGGTCGGGAAGGCTGTACCTTCCTAATGCCTCAGCAATGGGGAAAGGAAGAGGGAAACGTGCGGCCGGGAGTTTAGGATCAAAGGAGGCTGTGCCCTCCAAAACCTCGAGAGAGAAAACCCTGCCATAGTGGACTCTCCCCCGTTATTCAAATAAAGCTGAAGGACTCCCCTGTCTCCTTTTAGGACATAGACCTCTGGCGTCTGTGTTTTGCTCACTATGTCAGGAAAATCCATACTCATCACAACAGCAGCCTTCACTAAGTTCTTCCTGACTGTTCCTATATTCTTTTTGATATGCACAAAGCATGTAAGAAACAAGCAGGCAATGCTGTCCAAGAAGCATACAACACTTAAACATAAATTAGACACACAAACACTATTTAGGCTAAAAATAAATCCCTGAAGACAAGATAAACTAACTGTAGTCATTACAGTTTTTAAAATATGCTTTTACAAAAGAAAACACATTTCAAAATCAAACCATGACATCTAAAACTACCTCATTTTCTGTTTTCACCTTAAATTGCATCAATGCTTTCAAAAGATTACAGAAATTATTTTGACGAAAATATACTCATCATGATACGAGCTCTGCTGAGTAATTGGTATTAACATACCTATTTCCAGCAGTTTTATGTAACAAATCCATCACCTTTCAGCTTGTTTAGCCTGAGAACAATACAAAATAACTACAGTGTCAACACTCTGTGTGTGAACATGCATTTCAGAGACAGACCCCTTTGCAAAGCCTGATTGTGCCTTAAGCTTAGTTTCTTCCCAAATTCAAACTAATTTTCCTAATAATTTTTCTGTAAGGAAGAGTCTGTGCTTTTGCAACTGCTCCACACAAATCTGTGTTATCTGTCCTGCTCAGAGTCACAGGCACTGAATTCCATTTCTGTTCTTAGTGATGCAAGGCTCACTCTCCATGCCCCCAGCATCCCTCGTCACTCTCAGCACTGCTAGCAATGCACAGTCAAGCCTGACCTAATGTGCTCCCCTGGAACAGAAGGCGAAAATAAACACACAAAGATGGGACAAATGCCAGCAACCCTGAGTTCAAATTTTACCCATCTTGCATAGCACCAAATAGGCCACTTAAAAACGTTTGCAGCTTCACCTCCTCCTGGTCCATGTGACAGGCTCTTGTCGGTTTGTGTGTCTTTCAATTTCCATCTGACTTTGTTGCCTGGCTTTGTTACTGAATACCTTATCAAGCCCCAAATAGGTTTTATCCACTGTCAATTCAATCAAATAATTGAATCAGGTTCTGCAATTTGCTTGATGCAGAACATTTAGAAGTAGTTTCCTGATGAGTTATTTCAGGATGTGAAAAACAAGGTTCACTCTTCTGTTAAAATTTAAAAGTTTAATAAAGGGCAATAGGAATCCAAAAATAAAAAAAAAGTTAACGGCCAGGTGCTTGGCATTCAGCCAGGAGCACACCTGCTATTTCAGAGACACCCTTTACACACCTTTTCTATTGCATCAGCCTATTGCATATTCATAAACAATTATGCATATTTAAACTTTTCCCCAAACTAGTTTACATGTTCCAAGAACTGTTTAGCATGGCTTCTCCTCGGGTCTGGCTTTTTAGACCATGCACATTTCTTAGCTGTGGTTTTATTCTGTTTTTATTACCACCTCCAGCTTGGGCTTTGGTTCGTACTTTCTACAGAGGGCAGGTGCTGACAGTTGGCATATCAGTAGCAGGGTTTTCATCATATGTTCATGGGGTATTATCCAACCAAGCAAGCAGCTCAATTACTACAAGTGCAACTGTACCAGCTATTTCACCACTATGTCTAAGTTTAGTTAATAGCAGAAATAAAAACTATATCTTTATAGCAAAGTTACCTTAACATTATGCGTATAGCATCTATTTTCATATTTGCAAAAAGCCGATACTATAATATGTATTTATAGCAACAAGATCTGTGCACGAGCCTCTGAAACCCGCTGAGGGCAAACTGAGGAAATACAGTAGGCTTTCCATCTCTCACATCTTGTGCTCTGTATACCAATAGTGCATTTATGCCATAGTTTTCCCATTAATAATGCTGCTTTGTGTTAGCTGTCCTCAGAGGCTGCACACCAAATCCTAGCTAGCCGACTAGTTGTTTTCAAACTCTCCCTTTTTCCTTCTTAAACACTGCTGGAGAAGAGGACTCCAAAAGAGGAAACATCCTACGATACTAGGTCAATTAATCTCCATGTCAGCCTAAGGGCAATGCAGAGGCAGGCAGAGAAGGAACTGGCAGGATGGCAAAGATAAAGCAGCTGAGTAGCACAGTTCAGTCAGGAACAGCACAGGGCTGAGCACGAGCTGACAGCCCCCCAGTACTGCCATGGCAGGAGCACGAAGCAGGAGAGTGATTAAGTAGCTTGACAAAAGGGAACAAAAACAGGATTAACAGCTATTGTTGACACCTACATGGATCCCCAACTTTTTTTTCAAAAACACTGAACTTGGCTTGGAAAATGGGCTTGGAAAAATGCTGGGCAATGACTTCTACAATTGATAATGATACACTGTGAAAAAAGTATCAAGCGTATTAGGAATACACGTCTGTGCCTCTGTTAGGGGAAAACCTGCCTAAGGGGCACTCAGCTGCTGGAAAATCCACAGTAACTGAACCAAAGTGCCAAGAAACACATTAGTAGGGAGAAATTTGATATTGGCTCTGCAGAGGGCTGGCTGAAAAGTGCAGTGTTTTTTCCTCACTGGCATCTCTAACCTCTGTGATACTACAAATGCTTCTGCTGAGTGACAGCAGTATTCCTTGTAAATGATGGGGAGGATTCCAGGGCTACTAGCAAGAAAAGTAACACAGCTCTGAAATTCCACCTATGCCCACATGAAGCCACAGATTTCTCTCCTACACTGTAAGAAACCGTTCAGGGATTACAAGAGCAATAATTTTATGAAAGAGAAGAAAAAGCAAGAAAGAATCCACTGACAATCAAAGCTTTGGTACTCTGGTAAGATCAGTTCCTTGAGCTTCCTAAAGACAAAAAACCCGAACAATTCACAGCCTCTCTGAAGCTCAGCTACATGAGTGTGATATACACCAAGCAGAAATGAATAGTTGGGTCAACAATTTAAATACAGCAGACAATAAATCAGAAATGAAAGTGGATTAGAATTGAATATACAGAGACTCTCCAGAAAATGCTTAAGGGCTGATAACAGTAAAAATGAAAACGACTGCTTTTAGAAATTTAGTTTAGCTCAGAGCTGTCCAACAGGCTACCACAAGAATATGTACATAGCACTATTTATAATGAGGCTTTTTTATTCCATCACAGAGAAGCAGACAACACACTGCATGCAACAAAGCAGGCACCATAAACCGGCTCAGCCCAGAGAGATGGACCCTGCAGTTTCTTTCAGGGGCTGCAATGCCCAAGAACTGCTCTGTGGGAGCCTGGTGACAGGCAATACGGACAACAAGCTAAGTAAGAGCAGAAAATTTGGCTCCAACACATTCCTCGAAGCCTTCTCTCACATGACAAACAAGTAAGAGACAGCCTCACCCCATCATTCATAAGGAGATTTGGTTATACGTGTGACTTAATACTAAAGTGAAAATCTTTCTCCATATTAAAAAACTTAAATAAAAATCCACCCATGGGAAAGTGTCACAAATCTGATATTCCAAGGGAGCAGAAGTAATAATAAAACATGTTAATTAATAATGGGGACAAATATTCCAGATTCAAGCAACCTGAGAAGAACCAGCGATTAACTAACAGTATCTCTGGGACAAAAAAATTTCCTTTCCCCATAACTAATTTATCTTTTGCCAGTGGGGTGCTCCATACATGGAGATTTAACTTTATGGCACATTAAAGTTTAGCTGTATCATATTACTTAGTAACTTACAGGACAGGATCATTTACAATTTTGCCTCAAGGCCTCAGAATCCAGTTTAAAAACTGAGACTCTGAAAAATTAAACTACCCTGATCTGGCCAAATGCCAATCCCAAGGCCACTGCCCACAGCAACTTTCTTTTCCTTAGGCTACCTTAGCAGAACTTCTAATAATGTTCCTGAAGATGTGGTCTAACATTATCCATTTAATTAGACAAGCTCTTCCTATGACAAAGAACAGAGACTGATGCCAAGTACTCATTCAAATCAGACATGAACAACGTGTTAGCCCAACTGTGGAACATCTGAGCACGTTTCACACATTTTACAAATACGTGCCTTTGGCACAACAGGGTCATCAAGTTATTTCTATGACTGTAAGACAGCCAATATAAGTTAACAAAACCTCTTCTCATACTTCTCTTTCTCGCCTTGCTTGCCTGATCTCATTTTGGATTAAATTTTACAACCTGTATTTGTTCAGTAGGTCCCAGGTCCTCCCCTCTGTGCCTCACTCTGCTGGGAACAGTGTGAAGACCTTGAGAGCAATGACCCTGCTCACAGTCCAAAACAAACCACACAAATGAAGAACAGCTCTGCCCCAATGAGGTACCCAGGATCACCCTAGAAGGCCTCACAGTCCACCACATGGGTAAGGCACAGTGACAACTTGCTCCCATACAATAGCACCTTAAGCACTTAAACCCCATTATTCAATACATCCTATATGTTAAAAGGTTCATCTTATCTAGAATGGCTGCCTGCCAAAAACAAGCCATCACAAAGCATCTCACACACCCTTTTGATTTGATTACACAACCGTGTTTTCCAGACACTGAAAAATCCCCACAGTATGTGCTGGTTTTAAGATATAGCTGAAGATTGTCCTCACTATTCAGTCTGTGTCTGAGTTCTCTACTGAGCCCTTTCCTACAATAGCTTTTGTAATACACTCTATTTAATTTTGAGCGATGAGTAGCAGCATTTCACTCAATACCACACATCAGCAAGGCATTCAATCACTTTATTTAACAACTATTTGTTGTTCATTCTAGAAATTCAAGTCTGGCAAGCTTTTTAATATGCATGAGTACGTTTCACAGAAAGCAAAAGGCATATTTCCCATTCTGCTTAGCATGTTCAAGTCCTATCTTCACAGAAACAGACCACTTTGAAAGGAAAATGCTTGAATTAATACAAAAGGGTATCGGAAATCCAGTAGCTAACACTGATAAACAAGGTAAAGAAAGTAGGGTAATTTCTAAACCTCCATGAGAGATGGGATACTAATTTTCCAATTTTCTGTGAAACAGATTTCAGAAACATAATGGAAAGGGGGAAAATTGCATTTACCATGCATGCAAGAAAAATGTTTGAAATATCCTATTTATCTTCCCTCTCTAAGGGATGTGGATTCTTTTGTACTCCTTGATGATGTGAATCACAGATCAGCATTCTGGGAATCAATCCTATTCCCATTTACCAGTGTAATATGATCATTTAGCATAATTAACACATGATATTTCATTACTGCCATGGACCTAGACCAGATCTGAAATGTAAATATTTGCCAAAATGTACATCCTAGTGCCCAGTGCTACACAATGGTGTAACTTAAGACACTCACTTGATTTGCTTTCTCTTCTGGGGGCAGAGTTAGGGCTGCTGTGGGAATTCTCACTTTCATAACATGAAGCAGCTTTAACATTATAGATGATGTTACATTAATTTCTGAAGTATCAAATTTTAAAGGTGTGGAAACAAGATGAAAGAGCTCACAATATAGCCATCATTTCAAGTGGCACTAGAATGAACAGAAAGAAAACTCCTGGAACAAATAACAACCATTTCAATCTTCTCCAACTATCTTTTCCCTAGAGCACTCAATCACCCAGCTCTCCGAGGACACAGTAATCAACAAACCATCATTCTGTGTGATTCAGAGCGTGGCACACATGCAAAAGGCAATCAGAAAAATCATTGCAAGATGCAAACACACAGCAGCCCTGCGGAGAGACATTTTATGACCAAGCCAAGACTCTTTATAACAATCTTAAATTCTACAGCATGAAATTTCATAGGTTTTTTATCTTACATACTGTAACACTGTGTCTCGCCTACTACAAATACAGATGTTGTCTGTGTCAATGCCTAATACCCCTCACCTATCTTTTCATTCTTTGTCTTGCAACAGAAGTATCAGGAAGCTATGCACATCTCTGCTGGTTTTGAATTTGAGTTAGTTTTCTTCACAGTGGCTGGTATGGGGCTGTGCTTTAGATTTGTGCCGAACAGAGGGTTGATAATATAGAGATGGTTTTGGTGGTGGTGAGCAGGGCTTACAGAGAGCCAAGGCCTTTTCTGCTTCTTGTACTGCCACAGTGAGGAAATTGGAAGTATATGGGAAACTGGGAAGAGACACAGCTGGGACGGGTGACCCCAACTGACCAAAGGGGTATTTCATATCATATAACATCATGTCCAGCGCATCAAGTGAAGAAAGAAGGAGAAACGGAGGAAGATTGGAGAGATGGCTTTTGTCTTCCCAAGTCACCATTACATGTGATGGGCCTTGCTCTCCTGGAGATGGCTGAACACCTGCCTGCCCATAGGAAGCAGTGATTTAATTCCTTGTTTTGCTTGTGCTTGTGGCTTAACCCATGACTTTTCCAGCTTTTAAGCTTCCAGCTCTCTCCCCAGTCCTGTTGGTGGGGGAGTGAGCGAGCAGCTGTGTGGGGCTTGGCTGTTGGCTGGGGTTAAACCACAACCATGTCCAACATCAAACATACACATTTTAAGCTAGTTGCATACCTCCTATTACTGATTTTTCTCTTGGAAACACACAAGTCCTACAAGTGAAATTTTCCACAGCAGTTAAACAACAGAACTATTGCCTTGACATTGAAAACCCTCTCAGGATATTTCCCAGTTCTTTCTTAAATAAACAGTATCCCTAAGTCAATGCATCTTCGCAGTATCCCCAAGACTGAGCCATTGAGCAGCATCACCTCTAATGATGATTTACACAAGAGTAAAGGAAAGCTCCAGCATTCCTTTTTTGTAGCCTCACCTAACATGTTCTTAGCTTTTCCCAATTGCAAGGGGATTCTTTCCCTTCACAGACCATAATCTCTCATCACTCATCCCAAAATGTACAACAGTAGATGTTCTTTGCCTGCAGCTGTCACGACAAGTTTTACACAGCAGCACAAAAGTATGAAACAGCTCTTGGCAAGCCAAGTACAAGAGCGGACTATTAGCTCTCTGTTGTTCTCACTTCTTGGATTTATCAAACTGCACTCCTCGCAGCCTTTGGCAGAACACACGGCATTCAGCAGAAAGGTGGATCACCTTGCTTTCCCTAAAGGAGCAGAAGTTGCTTCTTACACTGTGTCAGAAACTTAATGAAAGGTAAGCAGTGCCACATCTGCCACTCGCTCCAAGCCAAGGCTAAACCCCTGAAGAACACAGGGAATGTAAAAAATACAAAGCAATGGGCCTGCAGCTGTAGCAAGACACCTAACCCCAAGGTAGCCCTGGGTTCCTCCAAAGTGAGTCTGTTTTTCTAAGTCTGTTTATAGAACTAGCCTTGCACAAAAGGATACAACTTATGTGGACTAATGAAAGTGCTCTCTGTTGAAACCTTGTTTCATTCTTCCCTCCTTCCTTTCCCTACAAATGTCACAGGTAAGAAAACAGAGGAAGAGTAATCTTTGCATATAAGGAAGAGGATTATTGTCCTCCTCTGTTACATTTCCTTCAGCACTTACGGCAGCTCTTGGAGATGATCCCAACAACAATCATGTTACTCTGGACTCTCTCAGCATTTGTGGCAAGAAAGTAACAGATTACAAAAAGGTTTTGTAAGGGCTTAGTGTTGGACCAACTTGTCTTCTGTTAATGTCAATGTGAGGAATATTAAAGATAAAGCTTAATGACTCCAAGAATCCTTCACCGATATCTTACTTACTGAGGTAACTGGATGTACACCAAGGAAAAAGTCACGGACCAAACCTGGAAAGAAGAAGTAGAACAAAATTAATTTATTTGTGTTTTGGACTGACTTCCCACCACAAACATAATTAGCTTAGGAAGACAGAAAGGAGACAATCAGGGAGATTAAAAAAAACAAACAGGAAAAGGTATATCGAATTCCACTTGCTTCTGAACAAAAGGAGTAAGTCTTAACACTGGTCTCCTGGGCATAATATATTGATTTGATCTGGACTCAAGTTTAAATAATGGCAATTGGCAAAATATTAACACAGACTTATAGAAACTGAAGGGAAAACAGACATCATGGAGAAAAGCAAAAGCTGTGTCTCTATTAAATCAGAAATATTAGTAAAAAAATCCAGTGCTTCTATCCCTTGGCATTTAGGTCCCCCATTACCACCATGACTCCTGATGACCTGCTTACAGCAGCCAAACTAGAAATTAAGCAAGATCCTTCCTGATAAACTCTCCTCCATTAGCATTGCCTTCTGACAGATGTCATCTTTGCTTCTAGTACAACATAGAGTCCTTTGCTTCTAGGACAACTGCTGAAGTCAAAACCACACAAAACCACACAACAGAAAGCACCCCACCTTATCCAATTCATACTGGAGCTTTCAAGCCTTTAACAGCACCACCCCAGCATTAGAAGGGTGCTACAGTTGGCAAAGTGAGACTAGGATTTCATTCAACCACGTGGAGGAAAGACATGGAACAGTACCATCTCCACTGTTTAAAAGCCCATCAATATTACTGCAGCTGCAAACAAAAAAAAAAAAAAAAAGAATTACAGACTAAGTATTTTTTAAAAATTGTGATTATTCACCAAACTTGGTCAATGGAAATGTTTCCATCATTCCATTGTTGTTGATTTTTAAAATAATGTTTTCTCTTTGCCTTCTGCACTGTATCAAGTAAGATAATGAAACACTGATACTGATTTCGCAGTCTGTTTACCGACCTGCTTCAGCACTATGGACACTTCAAGAGATCATACACATCACTTCTATACATCTTCCTTAAAGTGAACTAAATACTACATGAACTCATCACTGATGTCACACTCCATGGCAAGCACTTGCAGGCATCCAGTCAACCAAACTAGCTCTCCAGTGACAGAGGTGACCACAATTTCAGCCACTGAAGTACTCATATTGAAGTCAAGGGTAGCTAAGCCATAACTAATATACAATTTTAAAAAAAAAGTTAAAAAAACCCCTAAGAATTAAATTAGTCAAGATTCCCACCATTCCATCGTGTAGATGTGGGCTAGTTAGTCAAACTGCTGTCACACACAATATGCTGTCAGCTACGCTTAAAGATGAACTTTCTTTACCACTGATTTAACCAGTTATGAACACAGCACAATCTGTAGCAAAGGCAGAAATGGTCTAAGAGAAGCACTTCAAGTCATGTAATCCTGTAAAACAGGTAAGTCCCAGCCATGTCAGAGGTACACTGACTGGCATGACAAAAGCCAGCTCTACACAGTAAAATTAAGAAAGGAAAATGAAATGCCTGCAAGAAAACCGTTAAAGAAGTCTTGCTCTTGGCCAAGGTAAATATTAAGAATAAACTGAAAGAAACAGGACTCATCTAACAGACCAGAACCGGTGAGATGAAAACTCATGAACAGATGCAACCAAAGACCTCAGTTCATGGGTAGGTACACTAGATTCACTACGTGGGTAGGTACAAGATTGTTGCAAAAACTGTGATGCAAGGAACAGCCACTCTGCAAGTCCTTCAAAAACTCAAATCTTTCACTATGTTTTCTACAGGAATAGGGAGCAGCCAGACAACCTGTTCAATCTACAGTACACGGCAGAGGAAAGTAAGGAGACAAGTCTGCCTTCCAAAGCAGAAGTCCTATTACACGAGGCCTAACAAAATCTAGAAGAAGAAAACGCTGATCTTTTCTCATCTAGAAAGCTCAGTGACTGGTAGGCACTTATCTCCTGCTAACCTTTAGGTATACCAGTACACCTAGTCCTCTAAACTAAAGCATTCTTGTCCTCCAGTTCCTCAAACTATGGCCCAAGGGCAAGCAAAGTCTGTTTGCTTTTGTAAATAGGTGCTTTGGACTAATGTCATCATCACAGGTAAGTACCTAATTTGGTTGCCCTTGACAGTTTCAAGCTTGCCATGGGGATATTCTGTACCTGAAGTATGAGTGCATTTTATTAATAAAATTAAAACCTACAGCTCTAACCACTTACAGATCTTTGAAACAGAAACTGGGCTGTCCAGTGATACAAGCAGAAACAGTCTGGTAGTGATCTTATAATAAAGACTTAAGAAGAACTTGAAGCAATGAAACAATGAGCATCATTTTTCAGTATCTCTTAAAAGTAAAGGAGGGGGATGACCTAGCACCTTCAAAACAAACAAGGGTCTTAAGAAGATTTTGATAAATTACTTCAAAATTTTAAAAACAGCGGTATTAAATAGTACTTGCTAAAGCAGGAAGAAAGATAGAGATTCCTAAATGAAGCAATGTTTCTCCTTAAAGAGCTCTTTAAAACGCAGTTCAGAAAAAAACCAGCAACGTATCTAAATGACTTGAATCAGCTTTGTTTCCTTTGTGTGGTTTAATGTAGAAACAGCAAGGAAGAAATGGACTAAAGATAGCAAAACTGTTCTGTTCTTACCACAGAATGAACTTCCTCAGCTCTTCAAAGAGGAACTGATGGAGAACAGAATAAGAAGGAAGAACTGAAGACAGAGACTAAATAGCTGGGAAAATCAAGCTATGATGAAACACAAGCAGGACTTTTTGTTTTCATAAAAGAAAGTAAGATGCAATAGAGATTGTTTGGGTGTCCCTGGAGAGTAAGCAGCTGAAGATGGATTTTTCAGGGCAAACTGACTGCTTTAAGAAAGATGTCTTAAGAAATTATTTTAAGAAAAACAGAATGAAAAGGAGAGAGTTTCTTGTATAAGTCTTGAGAGATACTTTGTGGTGACCATTCACCAGGAAAATGGTGCGTCAACATGGAACTTGGAAAACTGAAAGCTTGAATTTGCATTGGTGTGGGAACTTAAGACTCTGTTCTCATTTCCTCCTCCTGGTTCCCCCTAGAAAATCCCTTTTCTACTTCATGGCCCTTTTTACTTCACCTTCTATATAACTAGAAAAGAGCACATATCGATGAAGCTCCTGTTCTCAATGAAGTCTCTTCCCCTACAGATAGTAAAATCGCTCTATGGATCACTGGTCCCAGCAATTACTTTTACCACGGCCTTCATATCCTAATCTCTGACCACATTCACCTGAAATACCATCCTCAGTCTTCCCACATGAAACAGGAGCAGTTTCAGTGTGTGGGATTTAGCTGATCTTCCATCCTGAGTAGGTGTGAGGGGAATATACTGGGAATTTTCCCAGAGCTGCAGTTCTTCCCCCTTGCTCTTCATTTTTGATGGCCCCCAATAGCTCAGTATTAGGTGTCTGTGCTATTTATATCCTCCCTATAGATGTCTCTGCTGCTGTCCACAGTGTCCCAGGTTCTATGAATGTAAAGTCTTGCCAGTCCTGCTGCTTCCTCCACTGCTGGGAAGCAGATGAGCAAGAGCTCTTCTAACACTTAGAGCCACTGTTACTTAGCAAAACTTTGTGAGACAGTACAGCAGCACTGGAGACATCCAAAAGCTCTGATGTATGAAAGAAAATCATTTAATTTATACCTGGAAGGTTTCCTTTACAGGCTTTTAGGCCAGCCATTTAGGTTTTTATTTTACAAGGAGACATGATCCCATCTGCATGTTAGTACAGGTCTCTTCCACTGCCAGAACCATTATCCCATTCCCCCTAATGGTATTTTGTCCACATGTATATAAATCCATATAAACAATACTGTGCAGACTGTCCTCCAATGGAAACGACATATTAGACATTCTCAGAACATTGCTTTCAATCCTTCACAACTTGAGCTGCACTTTTTTCAAACAAAGTCAGGTAACAACCTTCATTCACATATGGTTACAGTCTTAAAATAAAACTGAATGAAAAGCTGATTTTGGGATAAGTATATATTTACAAAATCAAGGAACTGTTTAAAACAAAGCTGGATGAACATCCTGGCAGAACCACCTTACACTGAACTGTATGCAGAGTTGTAGGTAAAAAACACCAGTAGAGAAACAAAAAGCAAAGTATGCTTTCAAAAGCATTCTTGAATTATTTAACCTTTAGAAATGTGCAAATGAAAACAGAAAGTCTCCTGGCCTGTGCTCAACATGACTTTGGAGTACAGCTGCAATCACCATAAATGTGATTGTCAGCATACTGCCATAGGGCACATGAGGAGACAGCACTGACTACCCAATTGCACAAGAGAAGTCACTTGGGCTCTTCCCACCAGTGGCCTAAACCCAGGATTCCTCCAACTTCAAGCTTTGCCTCCCTCAATCCTTCAGGTCAAATGAATTTAAGTAAGAGTGAAATTAAAGAACACCAAATACAGAAGAGTTCACAGAGCCCTGTGCTCTCTAAGATTTGTATTGATCCCTGTTCCCTAGTACAGAGTCTCAAAATTTTGAGCTAAGTCTCCTTCAAACCTGCTGACAGGGTGTGACATTTCAGTTCTCTGTTCAGTGTACCACCTCATCCTTCCTTTCCAGCCCTTCCTCCCAGGGGAGGGCTGCAGACTTCCTCTCCCTTAGCCTAGTGCCTCCTCAAGGCTCCTGCCTTCCCACCCACTCCCCCCCGAGCTCTTTCCCCAGCCCTGCCTCCTGCCCAGACACACCACACATGGATAACACAGCTCGTATGGTCCTGTGCCTGCATGAGGTTGATATAGTCCATCATACCCTGACTGTGAGCTTACACAGACCAATCCAAGCACTTGTAAATCCGTGAGGAAAGCCCAGGGCGAAGACAGCTCTACTTGAGCAATATCAGAGTAGAAACTAAAGCCCAGTTAACAGAGTTCAGCTGATTCTAGAGACATACCAGTGACTCAGCCCCAAAAATATCATCAGCTTTTTACTAGCTAAAGCAGTTTGTTTCCCCTTTTGCACTTGCAGCAGGGATCATGGAAATAAACACCCAGCTACTAGTCACTTCCACCTTCAGAAATACCAGGAATTAGACCAGCATGACAGCGTTTGCATTAGAAAGGAGAACTCCTTAAGTAAAAGGGAAAAGTGCTTTCAAAAAAACTTTAGTAAGTTTTCCTGTTATACCCTTTTGAAACAAAGATTAATGCAAACTTCAAGTCTTTTAAATGTATGTTACTACTTCATGGTTATCATAATATTACAACATCATATTCTCATCACTGTAAAGAAATGCTAAGCTTAATTAATACCTTTGTCCACTTAAAGGCTTATTGGAGTATATGTTTATGATTTAATCTGCCCTGTCTGCCTGGAGCTATCCCTACAACATGTCTTCATATTTAATACTCCTGATTTTAAAAGCTTTTTAACAACAGAATTTTTTCACCCCTCCTTAATAGGCAGTCTAACAGACTAATACATCCATCCCACTGGCATCAAAACACAGCTCACGACTTCCTCAGGATCCCACATTTCCTATCTGTTCTTTTTTCCATGTGAAGCACAGTCAGATGCCTCCTTTTTTACTGGGCTAGCAGACAGTGACACCTTTCAGCAGCTGGGCTTTGCCCAAGGATCATGCCTCATTCTACAAACTCTAGCCCTCAAGGTTTATTTTTTGACAGCAATAAATGCAAGTGTTTGGAATATCATCAGAAAACAGAGGGAAAGGTGAGGTAGGGCCTTAAAATCATTTAAGCAACAGTGCTGTCCAGCTGTATTAACACTTAACTCACAGAGACATCACCTTCCCAGAAACACCTGTGCAATGAGGAAAGCATCCAGCATCTTTCACTGGAGAACAGAGTCCAGCCTCATGACAAACACACCACAGAAAACATGTCACTGAACCACAGAAAGTAACCCACAGGACAGATTTGATGGGGTTTTTTCCCAGGAAACACAGCACTGACATTCAGCAATTCATGTTTCATTGAGGGAGGCTACAAGGAGCAGCAGAAACAGCCTCTGAAAGTCAACTTTAGGAGATCAGGAGAGATGAAGAGGAAGGGTGCTAGTGATACCTGTGGTCTCCAATAAAGTATCTTGTTAACACCTGAGTAAAATAAACAAAAGTTTTTATCTTCCCAACAAGTACTTCTCCTCAAAATTAAATTCCAACATGCATTGAACTGAGCAAAGAGATGGCACTTCCCGAGCACATGCCTACTTTTCCACAATTTCACTGGCATGTAGAGAGGAAAAGACAAATATCTATTTCTGATCCACTCACATTCTCTGGGTATTGCTAAGATGGCCTCACCAGGACTGACTCAATCCTAAGGTCTGTTAACAACCACAGCACAAATGGGGAAATGATCTGCTGGTCCTGGCATGTTTATTCTATTTTCTAGAGAGTCAAAGAAGACAACCCTCAGATAAGAGCTGGTCATACACTGTCTTTCCCCAAGTTCAGCACCATGCTTTATTGTCATCACACTTCCTACATGAAATTTGAAAGAGCAGGGTTTGATCCATTCCAGAATGCATCTTGAAGTGATGTTACACCAAAAAGGCACTTTGTACTTTGAGAATCACGAAAAGGAAAGTGAGTTTACAAATACAAACCATTCCCCTACCCAGACAAACACCTCCCCAGCCTAAGCTGCAAGCATACTGAGGAAAGTTTTTAATTTATTTTCTTTTAGCACCTTAGCAACACATCAGCATCCTAAAACCTTCCTTCATTTCTTCATCTGGGGTATTTACAAGTATTGCCATTGTTTTACACACCTCTTTCCTTCTCAGACCAAATGGCTGCTTGGTCTCAGGATCAGAGAATTCATGTTGGAGAAGGCCTGTGGGGGTTCCATCATGCTCTACCTAACACAGGGCCAGCTATGAGGTCCCAACAGGACTTCATCCTCTTTGGCCTTGAAAATCTGTGAAGACAGACATTGCACAACCACTCTGGGCAACTTGCTCCAGCATCTTACTATCCTCCCTGCTGGAAATCACATCTATCTTGAACTTCATTTCAGCTTTCCTTTGTTGTCCCTCATGCAGTCACCATACAACAAAGTGAAGAAGTTCTGTCTTCTTGAGAACCTCCTTTAAAGTACCAGGAGGTCTCCATAGGGCCCATCAAAGTTTTCTCCAGGCTGAACAAGCCTAGTTCTCTCATATGATCCTCATGCTGTACCATGGCTCTGAGAGCACTGAAAGACCTTTAAATGCTCTCTCAGCCTCACATCCACTCCTGCTCTCTGCTCATGGTACCAGGGACCCCATTTCAGGTCTGCCAGAGGCCTTCAGCACCTGCCCAACCTGTGTAGTAGCTGTGCCCTGCCTCCAGCCATGTGTGTGAATCCTGGTCTTGGACCTCACTGATGCAGACCCTGACCTGAGATAATCACTTCCTTGGGTACTGGCTGCAGTCTTATTAAAATAGTCCTGATACTGTCAGCTGCCTTCACTTCCAGGACACAACACTGGCTCATGCTCAGCCTCTTTAAAGCATTCCCATCTCTCTTTGTCATGCATCAGCAACTCTAATGACATTCCACGCAGAAAACTAACGGGGTATCAGTCATTTGCAAACAGCACAATCCCGAAATATGATAAAGGGGAAAAGCTGAGGTGAGTTTTCAATTGTAAAACCCAAGTATCTGGGGAATATTAACATACTACATCTAAGATAAGCAGCCACTTCTGCTCCAGCACTCTCAGAGTAACACCAAGACAAAGTCTAGGATTCTCTAGTGAAAACTTGCTAGTTTCACATGTGACACAAATGTGAAAGTAACTCCTCCAGTCAGTGCTGCCGCCTCAGTGCTGGTTTGCTATTTTAATCTGTGCTCTTCCTGTGTTTCACTTTTCTATTGCAGTTTTTTAGTTTGTGTCTTTGGGGAGACAGGGGTTAAACACTAAAAATACACAGTTGTGATGGAACTCACGGACAGGCTGAGGTTTGGCATGCTTTGGAAGAAAATAACTTAAAATAGCAGAGAAAGCAAAGACTGTGGGATATGCATCTCTGATAGCTACTTTCTGCTAAAATAACGAAAAGAGCTAAGATAGCACTGACACTCACAGTTAACCCTCTATCCTGCTCAACAGAGATGAACAGGGCCATTCTAACCTCAGAGCTTTGCCTGAATAATACAAATGACACTGCATTTGTTATGTTCTGACCCCAAGGTCTTCTTATGCAGCTTTACTGATTTGAATTAGGTTTAAAGAAAGTGCAGGTATTCAAAACCAAGCGTGCCACGAGTCTTACAGCCCTGTTATAGAAAAGGCTTTTTCTGTAGGATTTGCAATTTGATCATCACAGGTCTAAAAATATGAAAGGGAAAGATCTGGAGGCAGAAGCTATATTAGCTCCATCACTTGTCATACTTGGAGCTCAGGAAAAATGCAAAATGGAAGCAAGGGACATAAAACTGCAAGGACAGATTTTTTTTGCCTGGTGTTCTCAACATCACATTGATAATTTATCTTTTGACACTCTAAAAGTTATGGAGTGCTAACTTTGGCCCCATGTTCCATGCCAACACAACTCATATGAATGCACACTTCAGTGGCTGCTATCCTTTGCAATTGTACACCCTGACTACAAAGCTTAACAAACAAACCATTAAAACAATTTGTGGCACCTGCTACTAACAACTTGGCTACAGGAACACATTAAGTTTTGGCTTCCATAGGCAACGCTTAGGCCCATCTAGGAATGGGCCAAGAGCCCAAACAAACTGTGTGATTTTACTCTCATGGCTGTTCTAGAGAATATTTAACTTCTACCCAGACATATCCCAGGTGACTTATGCCCATGTCTTAAAGTAAGTTCAGCGCCGGTCAGGTAGGAAAATCAGGTGCCCCATTCCTGTGGTTCAAGCCACAGAACTATACAGTGTAAAAGCACAGAACAAAAGAGTTGACAGAAGGATTAGGTAGAGAAATGCAGCTCACCCTTGCAGTCTAATTTTTTTCTTAACACAGCATCCCCACACCACAGGTCCTCCCCTGCCCATCAGAAATCCCTGGAGCTGAAGGCCCTCCCGAGAGGCAAACCTCACAGAGCTCCCACTTCCCACCAGCACCACGGTGACAGGCGGATATCCCAAGATACAGCAAGAAAAGTTTCCAAAAGCTCGAACAGGAAAAGGCCACGCTGGAGTCAAGTTTTACATAAGAAGGGGGAAGGCAGGAACCGCTGGCACCACGTCCGCGGGCGGCTGCCGAGCGGAGCTCTCAGCCCCCGGCGGGCTCGCTCGCAGCGCGGCCGGGGCGCAGCCCCCCTCCCTCCCTCCCCTCACGGCGCCCTGCGCGCTCGCAGCCCCTCACGCCCGCCGCACCTCGGGGGTGCGCAAGGCCACAGCAGAGACAGCCCCCGCCTGCCAGCAGCGCTGTCCCAGGGTGTTCTCCCCGGCGGCGGGGATGAATCCATCCCCAGCCGAAGGCATCCGCTGCCGTGCGGGACGGGCACCGCGGGCTCCCCGGCCGAGAGCAGGACCGCGCACGCAGACGCCGCTGGGCTCGTCTCATCCCTCTGAACTAACTTTCCTGTTTCCGCAAAAATCACACAGGCACCGCAGGAGGGGGCGGGGGGTTATTGTTTCCAGCAAACACTCCTCGCCCCTACGAGCCACCCGCACCCCTCCCGCGCCCCCATCCCGCCGGGACCCCGCCGCTCCCCAGCGTCTCCGGCGGCCGGGCCGGCATCCCGCGACCCCCGCGACGGGCAGCCCCCGGCACCCCCGCCCCGGGCCGCCCTGCTCCTGCCACCTCCCGTCTCCCAGGGCCGGGAATCGCCCGCAGGTCCCCGCCGCCCCTCGCCCCCCGTGGCGCCGGGTCTCACCCGCGCGTCCCTGGGCCGGGCCGGATGGGGCCGAGGGCTGGGGGAGCGGCGGAGCTAGGGCAGGACACGGCCCCAGCTCCTGCCAGCGGAAACGGGAGGAGGGGCTCGGACCGGCGTTACCGAGCGGGGAGGAGCTGGGGGCGCTACCCAGGGGAGGCTCCAGCCCCGCGGAGGAGGGAAGGGAGGGATGGAGGGGAGGGAGCGCTGCCGGCCCGCTCCTCCAGCGCACCCCACCCGCTCCGTCCTGCGCCCGCCGGAGCCCCTTTGGCAGTGCTCTGCCTGAAGCCCGCCCCGCTCCTTCTGCCGCCGCGGTACCCTCCGAGGAACCCCTGGGCTGGGCGCCAGGAGCATCCTCTTGCGCATCCTCCCGGAGCTGGCGGGATGCGCCGGGCGGGGGGCACCGACGGCCCCTGCCCAGCTGCCCCTGCCCCGAGGGACCCGCGGCTGGACGTGCCCTCCGGGCTCAGGTAGGCAGGGGTGGTGCCCGTGCCCGCAAGCGGCCCGGAGTGCAGCCCTGACCGCCGCTGCCAGCGGCAACTCCGTGCTGAGATGCTCGCTGGTCCGAAGCCCACCACGACTGCCAGTGTGTTGCTTTGGCTTCTAGCACAGGGGGAGAGCGTGTCTGAGTGCTCCTCTGAGCTTGCTGCGGTCGCAGCGGGAGTTGTAGACAGGTGTGGGTCGGTCTCTTCTCACAGGTAACAAGTGATAGCACAAGAGGACACGGCATCAAACTGTGCCAGGTGAGGTTTAGACTGGAAATTAGAAAATATTTCTTTGCTGAAAGGTTGTTCAGCCATTGGAACAGGTTGCTCAAGGAAGTGGTGGAGTCACCATTCATAGAAGTATTTAACAAATGAGTATATATGGTGCTTAGAGACTTGTTTTAGTGGTGGACACAGCAGTCCTGGATTTATGGCTGGACTCTTGGACATCTTTTCCAATCTTAATGATACTTATCTGTGGTGCTATGAGAGACAGGGCCATAAGGGAGATCTTCTGACATCATATAGAAAGTCCCCACCTGCCTTCCTCTGGGTGTCAGTGGAAGTGCAACAAAAACTGAATGAGGTCAATTTCAAACACTCTCTCCAGAAGAAGACTCTCTCAAGTTGTTTTAACAGAGCTGGAGAAGGCTTTGGCATAGACCACTAAGTGAAGTGTTATGTGCTGGGGAAACAACCTAGAACTGGGGCGGAAATGACTACAGAAGTAGAGGAGGGCGTCCTGAGAGGAACTGTATTTTACCGTGTATGAAGAGCAACTCAAGGCTTTACCATAAATGTTTTTACAGAAGGAAGATCTGTTTCACATTCCGAAGTCCCCTGTGTATTCTCATTTCCTCCCCTGGTACTGTTGCTGCTGTCACACTTCTCAGTTCAAGGGGATGTCCACATCAAATATATTCTTTTGTACTTTCCATCATGTCCTAAGTGGATTTTTATAAACTGCTTGGTTCAACAGACTTGAAGCAACCTGGTGGCAGTGCTGCCAGCAACACAACTGTCATTTGCTGCATGTTTGTTTCTCTCCCTCCCAGAAGAGAAGCATGTGCTGCAGATCTCTGTCATTTATTTACATGCAGAAGTACACAAACATTGCTGTGTGTTTACCTTAAAGCAATAAGGGAAATATATCTTGCAATGCACCAAGAGATAAACTGCTTTTGGTTCTTTTGTTCCACACTCCAATAAAGGTCCATCTCCTGGTTGCCGTAGCTCTAATGCAGCAAATCCCATTAGACCTGAGGACTGAAGGATCTTCATTCCAGAATTGATACCAAACTTTAGTAACTTGAACTTTGGAAATAAACAACAACTTCCTGAAAGACAAGCAGCAAAGGAAGTCAGCAGACAATGAGAACACATTTGACAGTTTTGGTGGTGGTGTTATTGTTGCTTGGTTGTTCACTCTAAAAGAAACAGCATGATGTTGTGTTCTTCACCTGTTGCATAAGCAAAGCCGCTTTATACCCAGGTATATGGGATTTCTATAGTTCAAGCCAAAGTGAAAAATCAATGTGTGAAATCAAGTAATCATTTGGTGTCTACCTTGGGCAAAAAAGGTAAAATATGCACAGGAAAGAAAACCCATATATATGGGAGCTTTGTATGAACCTGATGATTTAGGGAAGAGCTTGAGGATGACTGTGAAAATGAGGACTGGAGTGGCTGATGCTGTGATACTGTAGATACACTTTGTACCAAGGAAACTGCTTTTATCTGCAGGTCTCTTCTCAATTATGCCAGTAAGTTTAGGAAAGTAGTCTGTTAGACCTGTGTTTCAGCTTCAACTAGCCATCTTCCACATGCAACTGAATTTAACATGGGGGCACTCTGATGTTGTCCAAACAGTGAGGAACAGAAGGAGTTGCACCTCATCAGCATCTTCTCCCAGGCAACCAGCGACAGGACAAGAGGCCACAGTCTTAAGCTGCACTAGGGGAAGTTTAGGCTAGGCATTAGAAAAATGTTTTTCACAAAAAGAGTGGTTCAGCATTGGAATGGGCTGCCCAGGGAGGTGGTGGAATCACTATCCCTGGAGGTGTTAAAAAAAAAATAGATGTGGCACTTAGTGCCATGGTTTAGTTTATAAGGTACTGTTAGGTCATAGGCTGAACTTGACAATCTCAGAGATCTTTTCCAACCTTATTAATTTTGTGATTCTGTGTACCTGAATCCATGGCATATGACCAGCAAACCTGAAGGGTACATGCAGCTTCTGAGAACAGCTTTGAATAGCTGCCTTTGAGGCATCTAGAAAAGGATGCTCTCCAGTGTAATTCACAGGATGTACCCCCTCTACTGTAATAGCAAGTCTGTGGCTTTGGTCCTAGCCACCAATTTCAGATGAAATCATAATATGGCAACAGAGCTGAGTGCTGTGAGGAAATTAAGGAGGTTGAAAATCAAAGTCTTTGCTTCTCTTTTTGACAGAAAGAAATAATCCATCTAGACTTTCCAACTTTGCTTGTATTCGTGTTCTTTCCATTGTAATTGCTGTATTTTGCACCTGAAGGAGATGAGGGGGGTGCTTTTCTCTAAAGATGCTGTATTAGTTTTCCTCAGAATGAGCACCAGTACTTATGTGGCTTATGTAAGAGGCCAAAATTGTATGGCCTCTTAAATGAGAGGCATCAAGATTTGGAGTCTTGACTAATTGCTGAACCAGCAGGCAAACATGGCTTCCAGTGTAGTATATCTGGATCTGGTGTCCAAGAGGATTGGGACTGCACTATGGTCTGTGAAGTTACAGACAGAGCTGTGGTCAACCTAAGCTTCTGGCTAGCCTTCCCTCACAGAGAGTAGCCCTGATCTTACCATTTCATTACAAGCATGCAAGTTGTCTACTACCTTCCTGCTTGGTTTTGATGTAGACTTTGCTTGCAGGATTGGTGAAACAGCATGACCCCCTGGCAGCTTCTTGAAGGCTCGGCATGTGTTCTTCCTGCCCCTTCTACAGTTCTAGAGCAAGTTTGAGGGTGTTCTCACCTGTCTGAATTAGTTCTTATTCTTTGCTGTAACCACACAAGATCTTCAGCTCCTTCATCTGGTCCAAGATGTCAAAGAAGCAAGACAAAAATGAGCTGGGTAATGGTGAAGAAAATGCCACTGGGAAATCCATTGCACCAAAGGCTAAAGCATGTGTGTAATACTCAAGGAAATAAAGATCCTTGGGTCTAGATATTGAAGTAGAAAGAGATTTAAATTCAATCCCTACCTTTGCCTCTAGGCCCACCTACATGTTTTCTCTCTTGGCAGTGTCAGCTTAAGAAGTTCCCACCCCCTCACCACAAATACATGAATGAATTCAAATGAACTTGTCTTACCTGAAGTGTTCCTTTTTGCTTTGAAGTGCAGATGAAGGGAGGGCTCCTGACTTGCCTAGTTCTGTGTTGCTCAGACCCATGGTCTGTCTTATCTCAGAAGACTTATCGGTAAGTGGAATCACTTTAGTAATTCAGTTTGGCATGATTCCACAAGATGAAGCTGCACAGATTAGGGCTGATAAACTGAAGGATGTACATTAGAAAAAAAGGGAATCAGTTAAATGGAAACTTTTTTGTGCTTTGTTGTAAAGAAAACATGGATTTTTAGATCTCTGTTTTGTCACTTTTCCTTCTAAGGTCTCAGTATTGTGGCTGTAAAATGACCAGAGGAATCAGCTTTTAATGTTTTATCCTTTGATTTTACAGCAAGCTCTTACAGGTTAAGTTAATAATTCTGGTATTTCTGCCCCAACAAAAATTAAACTTGTAAGACACTCTGATATCCTCATTTGTTGTCAGTTCTTTAGAGTTCAATTTAGCTTTACTTCTTGAAACTAGGCTATCTCTTTTTTTACATATGCTGCTATTTTGTGTTTGCTTTGCTTTATTTTTAGCAAAATTGCAGCTGGCTCTTAGTTCGATGCACTGTCTGGTTTCTTCTGGTGAAATTCCAAGAAAGAAAGCCTTGGGGACAGAGAGCTACAGTCCTTCCAGTCTTTGAAGTATTTTTGCATGGATCTCACCCATTCTGCAAGGGGACAGAAGCCTTTCAGTCCAGATCAAAATTTCCAGTACTTCTTTTGCCTCTTAGCTTTACTAAATCTTCTTCATCTCTTGACGTACATAAAAGTAAGCTCTCCCAGACACACAAATTTTCTTTTCCTCTCTCCACTGACTTTCAAAGGCAGGTAGATGTCTCTTGCTGACCCTGGTTATTGACACCAGGGAGCTGTGAACTCCAAGAGCAAGCACAGAAAGGAATACTGCCAGAGAAGAATCTTCCACTGGTATCAAGTTGAAAATAAACCCTGCACAAGTGTCCCAAAATCAACTGTGCAAAGATTTCCTCTGTTCCTCAGCCTGTTGGTTCATGTTTACTACCTTGATAACATCCTATAACTTTGCTTAATGTGGTTTTAATAATGATTAACTAATGGACTAAGTGAACTTCTAGGGCTCATCTTCAGGGACTGACTTCCATAGGGTCAGCTGTTGTGGTGTAACCAGCAGTGAAAGCATGCAAGGCACCAAGCTCATGTTTGCAGGAGAATACTAATACACATCATAAGGAATTTTCCATTGCTGGGGACTTTCTCTGCCCTTTCTCTGTACAGGCTTCATTTCAAAAGATTGTTGTCTGCATTGGCCAAAAATCCTTTTCCCAAGAGTCAGGTTTTTTTCTTATTAGCAAGGTTTTATTTGATTTGTTGCCTGTTCCACACATGGTTCAGAGATCAGGAAGGAAATTGCTTAGGGCAGAAGCAGGCAGGTGAATGCATCAGCAAAGGACTGTAGACAGTTGGTGCCATTCATACCTATGTGGCCAGCTGGAGGAGATGCCTGGTTTGCAGAGATGTAGTTAATTCAGTCCCGGGTGGCTTGGTCACCTGGCTGGGATTAGCAATAACATCCAATGGATGGGCAAGGGCAGCCTGTGCTTGCATGGATTTTTCATGTGCAGCACAGAACAGCAGGTATTTCAACATGCTTTGTTTTCTATGTGTTTAAAGTACTTGTCTCATCTCTCTCCAAGCTTGACTGATTCTCGTTACCAGCCATGTAGATCTTAAGGAAAGATGTTGGCATCTGTGTGTCTGTATCACTGTTTGGAAATCCATTCTTGAAGGTATTTCTTTGTCTTGGGGAGAACAGGCAGAACAGGAACTTGGTGTAGATTTTGCTTAATAGGTGCAAGCAAATTTTCTGTTCTTGACCATCCACTTTTGGCTCCTGCACAGAGAAGGTTAACAGCACTAGCCCTGCAAGGTCCTTAAAAGTAACCTCTGAGAATGCAGGGTCTGCAAGATTGGGGGGAAAAATATATGGAGCACTTTTCCCATAACAGAAAACAAGCCATCCTTCTCCAGCTCTGACTTCATGGCATCATCTTTACTATCCTCCTTACCCTTGTCCTTTCCTTCCCAGGCTTCAAAGCATAGGGTATGCCTGGTGAAGACTCATCCCTGTCAGGGACCTCCCACGTGCAAATGGAAACCCACACTTTTACAGTTACAACAGATCTACTGGCATGCAGCTGCTTAATGAGGAAGTAAGTCAATTAGTCCCCCTTCCACATTAAATTGATTGTCCAGGCCACACAACTCTGCCTGGCCACCCAATAAATTTCCTGTTCACCCGCTGCCAAGAGCATCATGCAAACCACCTCTTCCCCCAGAGCAACATGAATGGCTGCATCTTTCCCCCACATCAGCAGCATTGTGGGGACCAAGATTATTGCCTCTCAGTGACTCCTCTCTGAATAGACAACCTCAGTTTACAAGAAAAGCAGAGAGGCTGTGTTTGATTGCCTTGGAAACACAGAAAGCTAAGCTGTTTTCACTCTTCCGTCTCTATCATTTTTTTCCTTCAGTTTGCTGACCAAATGACATCCTGTGCAATACTTGTGCATCTCACTGTCTGCAACTAACGGGTGAAATAATTTGACCTCTGCAAACAATTATTTTGCTGGTGCACAAGGGCACAGACTGGCTCACTGAGCATTGGTAGCTGTGCAGGGAGAACAGAAGCAAGAGCAGCAAGAATTATTTTAGTCTGTCAAGTCATCAGATTTGATACATAGAGGAAATCTACTGGGCAAGACAACATGATTTAACATACCCAATTTTCCAAGCATAATTTTATTTAAAATGCAAAAGAAAGATTCATCTCTCACCATCATGCATGGAAGTGAGGGAAGAAGAAACAAGCCTCTAACAGAGCAAGGCTGAATGAGCCTGTGACTGCACAACTGCTGATGTGGCCAGGCAGCTGTGCAGGATACATGTGCAACCTCTACAGACAGGCACATGACCACGTATGTCTAACTGATACCTATATAAATGTATAGTAACCACGTCTGCGCATGTGTTGGCTTTCAAATCAATGTATATGATGAGTGCACACACTCAGACCAGGTGTAGCATGAACATTTTCAACCTGTTCATATGTGATCAGAGTTGTGGAAGCTGCTGCCGTTGCCACTGCCCCACCTGTATGCTCAAGTGCACACACTCCTTTCATGTGTGTGATCACACCCTGGTTGTGCACTGTGGGAAATGCTTTTCACAGGATGCAGATTGTGGTGAGACCCTAAAGCAGTAATTTGCCTGTTTCCTGGACTCCCAACTCTTTTTCCCATTTGCACAAACCTGGAGATGGAAACTTCACTCTATCAATCACAAACCAGCTCAGAGGTACTTTTCTGAAAATACACAATATCTGCAGTTTATTTTTCAGTTTGGTTTGGGGGAGGGCAGGGGTTGTTCAAGCACAGACTTTTTTCTTAGACATGCATTCCATGGACAACTCAGGGCAGAGAGTCTCTAGTCCTTCACCAGCCGGTAGATGTGATGTTGGGCACCGTGGTCACTAGTTGATACTTCAAAAACATATGCTATGCACAGCAAGGTCTCCTGTGTGTCCCTGTTTGTCACAACCTAGACAGAAAAGGAGAAGCTGAAATGGCAACTGCTCTTTCTCTGCTTATGTATTCCAACACATTTAACATAAAGCAGAAAGTCAGTAATAGACAAAGAACAGAGAAGTGCAGGATCGATACACAGCTTGGGCCCACAAACCAAAGCACTTTTGCATCCTCAGAACTACAATGCAGTGAAGAGACAGGTGAAAAGTTCACTGTGAGGAAAAGTCCACTGTGACCAAGCAGTGATCACAGCAGTGGAAGCAGGCTCTCTACTTCCCACCCCTGATGTTGCAGATTTCAGCAGAGTGAAAGTGTTTAACTCTGAAAAAAAAGCTCTTCTTGCTCTGTTTGTTGGGTATAGAGGGGCCCCCTCCTGTGGCACACACACTCCTGTTCACACATATATTGATATATCACAACCACAGACAGTCGTTTCCCTTCATCTGCTCCTGCTTGTCAATGGAAGACACAGAACACGAGGATTAAAGAGTATAACTCCTATTACAGGAGACTTACAGATTTGACTCCATTACACCTCCCATTCCATACACTGTAGATGTTGGGAGAAGGATGGCTGCTACACTCATGCATTCTTACAGAAGGTCCTTTTTTCCCAATTTTTTTCTATGGCCCCTCGGGACCCTTTAGCATCTCTACAACGTGACTGTCAGCAGCATGGTGAAGGAGCAGTGTTGTCCTAGTTTCTGCAGCATGCACTAGGTGGCAGAGACAAGAGAAATACTGCTCTCAGAACTCCTAGCTCAGCTTCCCTCTCTCTGTCACTGCACAACTTTGCACATTTTTGTCACCTGAGTTTGTGCCATAGCCTAAGTTCTCTCCTGCTGGAGAAGACAGATTTTTATCAGCAGCAGCACAAGCTCAACTGCAGAAGAAAACCATTCCAGCTGGAGGCTTGAACTGTACCAGAGCCCAACTATACTAGTGAAAACAGGAAGAAAATAGCTGTTTTCAAACTTTCCTATTAATTTTAGCAGTCTGATTTTGGTCTGTTTTCTTTTCTTACTTCATTATTGGATTTGCAGTTGAACTCCTTCCTTCTGCAGGATGTGGTGAGTTATACACATCCAGGTGTGCTAAGGCACCGGGCTCTTTTCTGAAAAATGGGCTCTGAAATCTTGGGAATTCTAGATCCAGAGAAATGTGCAAGATAAATTATGCTTATGGGATTAGGGGAATTTTAAGGTCATAAAAGGATTTATTAAAAAAATATAATTAGACTTGGCTCAAAGGTGGTAGTGGGGACTGAGGACTACCAACATGCCTTACATTATGTGTTTTTCAGCTCCGCGGTGGGGAGTGGGAAATGCTCTTGCTGCTGCTCAGGGAGCAGCACCCTTATCTTGCAGAGCACTGCAAGGTAGTGTGTGCCAGCACCCACTCGGGACATGCCTTCAGTGCCAGAAGATAAGGGAAGGACATGAGATTTCTGAAAACATAAAGCCCTTGAGGAAGTATAACCATGTGACAGCTTTTTTCTTAGAACTTATGGGAAATGTTGGCGTGACTGAGGAATGAAACATTCAGAAGGCAGCTACAATGTTCCCCAGTATGGATTACAGCACACAGGTCTTTCATCTCTCTGTCTCTGCCCCTCTCATGCTTTTGCTCTTCTAAAAGAACTCTCAGCATTTATACTGCTCATTTCTTCCAGATGTTTAAGAGCTTAATACGAGCATGAAAGAGTAAACTTAATGCCCTGTGACGTATATTAGTAACCTTGCGTTTATGGCCGATGTGTCTGAGCCACAAAGCAGTGAAATGAGTTGCCTGCAGTTATCCAAGATCTTCAGAGAATGGAATGAAAACCACTTTGATTTCCAGTCTTTCATACAGCCACCAGCATCTCTTCTACTTACCCAGCCTCACATTCTCTGGGCAAAGATCTGTGATGCCTCTTACAGAGGTGAACACAGAATTCAGTCCATTAGAAAAATGCACCTTTTAAGCTGTCTGCCGTCTTCCCAAATTTAGGCTGCATCTGAGCCTGGAAAGGCTCCCAGTATAAAAAAAACGCTAATGGAAATCTAATTGCTGTAGCCTTGTAATCCTAACCTTTTTAGAGGTTGCAGTGATTCAGAAGGTGTCACAGAGTTTCCCCACAACTCCTTTGCATGTCTCCATATTCTGTACAGGTCCCGGATGGTCCTGAGGAAACAACTTTCTTTCCCCCTAATATGGTCAGTGAAGAACTCTTCCCACAGAAAAATTCTATAGCCACTCAACAGTGCCCTTATGAGTTTTTTTGTAAAAAGGGCCAGGGCACAGAAAGGACCTCAATATTTGTGAAATAGTGGAATGAGCATTTGCTTCACTGACTTTTTCATCATTCCCCTTCCTTTGTCTCTCTGCCTCATGAGCTCTCCCTTTATTTTTCTTTTTATCTCTCTCTTACCCAGGTCTCTCAAATTCTTTTGCTGCTCCTCTGCATGAGTTACCATCTCTAGAACTCCATAAATGGTCTTGAAGTGCAATACACATGAAAGACAGTAAGTTCAATTAGATGCTAAACTATAAAAGGAAATCTGCCTTGACTCTCAACAGTGAACTCCTGCATGGTGCTTACATGTTGCCAAGTTGCAATGAAAACAGCTGAAATTCCTACCTGTAAGATAGTGAAGTTCTCCAGCACACTGTTCATCATGTACTTCTCAGGAAGGTGTTTGAGTTTATGGATGAAGTTGATCATGTATTCGCAGAGAGGGGAGCGGTGGATACGGTAGGAATAGTGTCCGTTCTCATAGCGTGCATACTCTGTCTGCAGGGAGAAACACAAAAGGGGTACGTGGGGCTATGCTGGCACACCAGTGACACTATCACAAAAAGGGACTCAGAATGGAAAAATTAGAGTGGCCCTTTTAAATAATTTTATGAACAGTGACCACAGTACTTTGCACCAAGGTCAGTCCCCTTGAGTCCTCCAATTTCTTTGGCTTGATTTCTTATTTTCTTTAGGATGGTGGGTTCCAGCTTCTGAGCAGCAAACCCTCAAGGCACTGTGAAAGGTAACTAAGAGGAGCAGACCAATTGACCAATTGACCTACACTCCTGTCTGCATCTTTACTGGAAAAATACTAGGTGTGAATAAACTGAAAAAGTTAATAACTACTGCTTTAGCAAGACCAGGAAGTAATGATAGTAATACTATGCTCAGGATGCTTTATAGTTAAAAAAGACTGAAGCCTTCTGGTATCTGTGTGAGAGAACATAGAATTTATGCCCCCTGCTTAGGAAAGGGTCTGGCCAATGATACACAAAGGGATTTTTTTGCTTACATTCACACCTTAGCTCCTGTATATTTTATCTGCCCTTGAAGAGAAACTGAGGCCATATTCTATGATTTCACAGCAGACCCTTAAATGCCTGTAACCTTCTTTCACCCCAGAGGCTTGGTCTTCTTTCATGTGCACTATGACACCTTCCTCTAGCCCCTCTATCCCTTTGCAAATACTTAACCTAACTTCAGGCATGCCTATCATGAGACTGGAGATGGATTTTGGGGAAGGATGCACCTTGAACTGACTGCTGACATGAGAACAGCTGGTGTTCTGCACATAGATGCTTCTGCATCCTAGGGTTCCTTGAGAAACAGGGCAGCGGGAGGCATGTCAAAGCAGCTCTCTCAGCAGCTGAATGTGGCATCAAAAAGAATTTCTTCAATGCCAGTTCTATGCATAACCCAGTTATTTGCAGTTGCTCAAGCTGTAAGTGGATAAGCTCTAGGTCTAATAAAACTGTAAGACTACAGTCTGTAAACTATTACAGTCAAATTAATAGCTGTAGTCTATAAATGATATGTTTAAAAACACTGGTGAGAGTGAGGTGTTGCTTATATGTTTTCACATTTCTGGACTACAAAACACATATATGTTCCCTAGCTTTCCTTTGCTTCCCAAAAAACCCCAGAGAATCGGCAGAACTAAGAGTCATACGTATTTACATCTCCTCAGAAACTGAGATTTAAGGGAATAGTAGCAAACACTAGCAAATCTTCAGTGAAATCCTAAGACAAGCATTTTGCAGGCTGAGGGATCTTATATCTATGGCATCCATCTCCTTGACAAGAAGCATGAGATAAATTTTGCCTTGAGATACAAAGGCAGGATGCAAGTACTTGAAGTGACAAAACTGCATCCAGAGGGAACCTTGCACCCAGGTGTCTGCTCCTTACCTCTACTTTCTCTACCACCTGCTTTCCAAAGGAACACACTTTGGTGGAACAGGTAATGACCATGTTTTCTGGGCTCTCATACTGGCTGGAAACACCATAGAAAGATCTGGATTCATCTTCAATATTGGTATTCAAATCAGCCTGCCAAAAAGAAGAACAAAAAAATTCAGATGGTTATGGCATTTTCTCACCATTACCTTGCATAGCCAGGGTAGTAAAGTATTGGGAGTGTCTCCAGCTCCTTAAGCAGACCAATGTGCATTGAGGAAGCGGGAGAAATCTGAAGAGTACTGAATAAAATCCTATTTCCACTTCAAAAAATGGTGTGGATTTGCATACTCATTGGGGAAATCTGGTGGAATATCCTGCTAACATGAAAAACATACGACACAGCTTGGAGGTACTCACAAAGCATGTGGAAAGCAGACTGCAGAGTCAGAGCAGCGCAACAGACAGGCAAGACTGGGCTGACTCACCAGGAAGGTAAAAAAATAGTAAAGCAACGGCAATAAAGTTTTTCCACCCTAAGAACATAAGTAAAGGAAAAGAGACAGCAGGGAAAAGGAATGTGTCAGTACACACATGCATCAGGCTCAGGTACTACGAATGTAAATAGACAGGATGCAACAAAAGGAATGTAGGTTACTCATGGTTCCAGCCCAGTTACACCTGAATTCAAACCCGTCTCCAGTAGCAGTCACAGTTTTCAAATGTGGGTGCCTAAGGCTGGCCAACCAAAGCCTTCTGTTGGGACAGAACTCCTAAAAATCCTAGCTGTCTGAAGCTTCCACCAGGGGTCATTCCAACCGCAGTTATGAAAGAAGTGGCAGTTCCCTTAAGCTCTGGAAACACTACGGGTGTGTGGAATGCCCAGCTCAGCTCCCTCCCCTTCAAAACTGAAAGGGCAGAGCTTCTCTGTGCTCCACAAGCCCATGTGCTAATTCACATCAGTGTAAAAGCAAGGATCGGTTCCCATAGGCTGCTCCAGAGCATTTTATTCTTCCAGCTGAGCAAAGGGAAGAGGAAACTGTAGAAAGTGTGTTCCTGCTACAGTGGACACTGTGTGACTAGGACATCATTAGATGCCATTCTAACAGGGTTTTCTTAACCAATGTCAGTGAAGAGTTTTTAATTTGAGATCTAGAGCAGCACTAAGGACAAGCAACGTGGTAGAACTGGACCACCACAATAATGAATGCCCCTCTTTCATTGCCATGCAAAATACCTGTCTCTAAAGTGCCATAAGATAATAAATACTGTTAGCTTAGTTGTCTTAAGGAGCAACTTCACAAAAGGTTTAGGTCAGTCTAGAAAGTGACAGTCAAGTTTTCTCCCCTTCTGTAGACATGAGAGCTTGCTGCTGCCTTTGTGGCACCACAAAAGATAAGGGCGCAAAGATTGCCTATTTTCATAGCAACACATACTTGGGTTGTCTAGAGTTTCTTGAGAAACTGCACGTCAGAGTTGTAGTTTGATCATGACAGGCTGATCCTGACCCCAAAAGAGAGCAGTCTCAGTCTTCCAGAGCAGCTCAGTTAGTTCTCAGTGGAATCAGTTCCCTAGCCTGATTCAGAAACGTGTGTGTGTGTGTGTGTGTGTGTGTGTGTGTGTGTGTGTGTGTGTGTGTGTTCAAACAAAGAATGTGTTGGGAGGATGGGCAGCAACAGGGATAGCAGAAGGCAGGACAGCTTGTTCTAGTGAATTATTATGGTCATGCTGAAGACCTTGGTATTAAATACCTGCAGTTAGGCAGCTACTTTCTTTGTACCACAAATGCACCTGTATTAGAGAATAGCAGTATTACTCCATTCTGGTTTAGGTTTTTACTACATTACTGTAATACTGTACTTTAATACTGTAATACTCACTCCCATGTCAATGCAATCGACTGTATTGTTTATTTCACCCACACTCCAACTGTCTAAATAAAGATTAACTTCTTCCCTTGTTTAGAGAGGAACTAGACTAGGAGTCCTTCACAATATTTTGCTGCTATTTCCCTTGGGAGTGATAAACACAATGTATGGACTTGATTCTGCTCTTCCAAAGAAATTCTCCCACTGAGTCAAAAAGAACAAAGGGTCAAGGCTACAGAGGCTTGGTCAGGTCACCACTACATAAACACAGCAGAGGCTCTCATTGAAGAACCAGAAAAACATTTTCAGGGTCTCACTAGTAAAGTTAAGGTTACATTCTCCAAAAGACTCACTGGTAAAATTAAAAAATGAATACACTGATTATGAGGCAAAAAGGTGCCACTTCATGAGAAAAGCTTCACTAGCCCTAAGAAGCCACTCTAGGTGCACCAGCAGTTTGACAAGCCTCCCATTAGAAGGCTAGACTTGGATTTCACAGCCAATTAACATCTAATTAATCAACATTAATGGCAAAACCACGGTAATACTGTTTGAATTAAGGAGTTGTCACCATTCACTGACCTTAGGTACAATCAGGTACCTGGAAGCCCTGTTGCAGTGGAGCAGCGGGTTCATGTGGAGCTCCCTCACATTTACACTGCACATTTTATGCTAAAGCTTGTCCCATATTATGGGCTAGGACAGTCAGACATGGAGTGATCAGTCACCAGGAGCTGTGTACCCATCTCCTGTCCCATTTGCAGATCTCATAAACATACATATAGGGAATTTCAGCAACTCCAGGGAATGACAGTCGGAGTTCGCTGAGGGCTTCAGTTTATGTTTGCAGGAGAATGCAGCTGAAGCACCCCAGACACTGCTTGCCTTACAGTTACAGCTTTTTCACTTATTTACAGCTGCTGGTTCCCACCTTCTCAAGGAAGGCACTGCCCGCGTGTACCAGAGATTATTTAGCACACACATATCTGCTCTGAACTACTTGCAACCTGGTTTATACAGGTGAACAGAAAATAGAAATGGTGTACATGAATACAAGACCAAGGAACAACTCAGAAGTGGAACTCCAATCTCTTAGCTTTCCCTGCTGTGGAGATTATTACCTCCTGAAGGGAGACAAGGCAGAAAATTGAGGAAGAACAGTGTAATCTGCCATAGCCAAATTAACTTCTAAATGTCAACTGGACACTGGGGTAATTCACAAAAGGATGCAGTTAAACTTCTCAGGATTGCATGAGGACAAGACCACAGTGACCAAAAGAGCTACTGCATTTAGCTTAGCATCTAAAAACACTATGGCCTTCATGCCTAGATTCTTATGAGCTCCTCACAACACTTAAGACCATCAGGACTACATTGCTTCTCTAAAGAAAACCTTGTGTGAAAGCACATCCAGTGTTAGAGTGAGCACCCAAGGTGAGCAGAGACAGGTCTGACTTACGGTGTCCAGTACATTCCACCCTGAAAAGATGCAAGAGAATAATAGTGACTAAGATTCAAAGGAAATTCATCTTCCCAGAACTCCATCAAGCAGGAGAGTGAATCTTCACTTTATAGTCTGAGAATGCACAGAATTTTTTGATATGTGACTGGATGTGGCTAAAACCCAGGTGCCTCAACTCCTCTGTGGCAAATGCCCTAGTGTGTCCAACAACAAATGAGATGGTCCTAAATACATTCTTTACCCCAACCTAGGCAGCCAAAGGAGACATAGGCAGGATTTAGGAAAAGTCTCACTGAGGGAGCTGAGCTGCCTGAGTTGCCAGGCTCCTACTTGCCACTGCTAGAACAGGGTGGGACTGCAGGGGCAGCAGCAGTGCTCAGGCTGTTGGGTGGTGTCCAGCATTCAAACAGCTGTTCTCAGTCTCTTTTACAGTCAAAGGTAAAGATAAAATAAACGAGGCATATTACAAGCTAAATGTGAGTAATGAGCCACCAGCTGGACCATACTACTTTGTCTGACAAAGTCAGGGTTCTTCTTTCTGTCCCAGAAGTTCCAGATGCAAAAACCTGAGCACACTCTGAGATAGCAGAAATCTGATGTGTCTGGGATGTGTTCAACTCACTGTGCAAGCTCAGCACAGATGACACACTTATCCATAGTTTGCCTGATGACTTCCAAACATGATGAAACTACAGTCACTGAGATATCTGTGATATAGCACAACCCAGATATTCACATACTGCATGCAAGAGTGAATCTGCCTGCTTGGGGGGAAACATCTGTGATTTCTTCCTTTCCAGAGAAGTAAGCAGAATGTGTAATTACCTACAAGACAAGATTTCTAGATGGAAGAGAAGGGATTTGTTCTGGCAAAAGCACAGTAGCCCTCCACAAGTTAATACGCTCCTTTCTCCCCGCTCCAACTCTGGAAAAGATTCTTTGAAAATTCCTCAGCAATTTAATCTTTCAATCTGCCTTTTGCTGTTAATAATCTGTCAAACAATGTGGGGGACAACTTTGGTGGAAGAAGTGCCACTGGTGGAGTCCCCTTACATAAGGCAGCAACTGGAGGTGGTGCTGGTGATGGCAGGTGAAATTAATGTGTGCAAAAATAATAAAATTCTCTGTTTCTAGCTGCTGTCTTGTTTGCTGCCTGAGGAGTATCAGAACAGAATGGACGTGGAGACCAAACTGCCATTCTTTGCTCTCCAGGCAGTTCCATGACTGAAAGCATCCAGTGGGCAAGGCAGGGTGCTGAGGGCAATTTGCACTGCTGCTGTTTTGACTGGATTTTCTTGTGACAGGAGAGAAGCCAGGCGCAAGACAGCAGTTTCCAGCCCACCCCTTCAGCACCTTCCCACAAAAGTATATTCCATTTAGCTGAAAGGAGCACTCAGATGCTGAGAAGATCGCTTTCTTATCACCAAGAAGAAATTACTACATACATTCTTCACAGGCAGGACAAGAAATCCCCCTGATTCATGTCTCTGCAGATGGTTGCTCTGTGCAAGGTACTACCTTGTCCTGAACTCCTGGTTTGTCATTTTCCTTCTGTCTTCCAAGCAGAGTCTCACAATTTCTGAAAGCTTCAAGATGCAAGTGCACCATTCTACTAACGTGCAAAGCCCTGAGAACGCCTCTTCCCCAAACTATTAATAACGATCCATAGAGGAGGAGTTCACGGGGAGAAGCAAGGAACAGGTGGCAGAGATAATATTAGCCTGGAAAAGAGCAGGGCTGCCACTGTCCATGTGTTGAGAGGCTGATGTCTCACATTCATTGTCGTGTGCTAGAATGCACTTGGAGCACAGAGAAATGTCACACAGATGTCATACAAAACTTGCCAACACAAGTCCAAAAACCAGTTCATTGTACCAAATTCCCAATGCCAAAATCAAGAAAGAATTGCAAACACTGCAACACTGCTTATGTTTCAAACTCATCAACTTTTAACTCTTAGCTATTGTATAGATCATTTAAAGCACCTTTGAACAAATGTGAACACCTTTTTCTCAGTCATACTAGATCCTCAGTACTACCACAGAGGTCAGGAAACCTCAACCCTGGTGTTTAGAACTAGGCCTCTAGTACACAACAGATCATCTGGTACATTCAATGGTTACTGTAGCAATGACAGGTTCATACCTCAGGTTCTTCAAACCTATAACTACAGATACACAACCCAAACTTACTCATTCCTTGGTTTTTTCAAAGTCTTTGTCACCTGCAACCACAGCTTCAACTCAGAACCTCTGAAAAATCAATCATATCTTCATGTCTCAAAGCTTCCGTTCAAGTATTTAATTCCACTCACCATTTTATCCTAAAATGATGGTGTAAATTCAACGGTGTAGTAATTGCTTTATCCAATACATCTTTGAACATCAACAGTATATTTGTATAGTTGTCCAGAGCTATCAGGCAGCAAAATGAAAAAGCATCCTAGCACATACTGCTACAAAAGAATGAAAATTCAGAGGGATATAAAATTTCTGCTGAAATATAGTTTTCTTCCTTTTTTTGTTTTTAATCATATTGCCTTATTTGTGAAAAGTGTTTTTTTATTTATTTGCTTCTTAAAAGTCTTAGAAGCTTCCATTTAACTAATGACTTGACTTGTAAACTTTGCCTATTTCTAAGTGACAAGCTGTTATGGCGCCACCAATAAAACCTGATGTTAACTCCAGGTGGGATTCAACAATTCAAGGGTATCAAAAAAAGTATCAGACAGTCAAAATATTAAACCAAGCCCAGAAATATTTCTGTCCTTATAAATATAGAGTTGCAGAGCCCCACAACATTGTGCACACATTGGAGTAAAGCTGTTACGAATCCTATGCCACATCTCTTTAACCAAGCCAAATTCCAGTGAGCTGATACCCTCTGAACACCTCACATGGGAGCAGAAAAACCCAACTTGATGACATGCCACATCTAAATCCTTCAAAACCCTGACAGAGGTCGGTCTGACATGATGCATAGGGCACATTTATAGTTCTGATATTAAGCACCAAGTTATCACAATCCCCAAACTGAACCACAAAAGCAGAAAAGCACACTGTCAATTTTGATAAATGAAATCACAGTTGCCGCAGATCACAATTTCATTATTTCTTTCTCTTCAAGTCAAGGAGTTCAAAGTGTTTAATTCTCTCTGTGTAACATCTCCCTCTAAGCTCTTTCTGTTGGTTCTTGAAATTTCCAAAGCACAAAAGGCAATCAATACCTTTCAAAATACCCTGTCAAAGGATCAACTTCTCAGCAAGGTGCTGTTTTCTCTCCTAGCCACAACAGAGCTGATCTTAAACCTTTTGTTTTGAGCACCCCAGGCAGGCTTTGTTGTACTTTGCCAGGAGTTAATCCCACAAAGTGCTCAACTCAGTAGCACAGAAACTGCAGGTAATAAAATGATGTGTCCCCCAAAATCATCAGCAACCAACACTCTAGGCACAGGCACTTCGGAAGAAGACTCTCAGCCAACATTCTCCAACTCATTTCTGGAAAGGCTAGGCTTGGGACGGCTGGGAAGTTGTATCTCAAGGCACTTAACTCTTCCTTTTGAATGCACCAGTCAGGAGACTTTCCAGTGCCACTTTGTATGAAGGGAATGAGATATAAAAGCTCATTTTTCATCATCTCACTCTGACTTGAGGTTGAATGATGTGGCAAACTCAAGGTGAAAGGCTCCAAATCCCATTACACATTCCCTCAGCTGTCTACTGTACAACTGCCCTGAGCTACTATTATTTTTAATTTCATAATTCTTATGATAATATCGACCACCAAAGCTATTCTGTTTGTACCTTCAAGCACAATGACACAGTTTTTGCAAATTTCAGTTAAATCACAAAAATCCAAATTGAGTGAGTAAGCTTTTGCCAGGCTGATTTCTACCAATTTACCAGAAGTCATTTCAGTAATATATTATCAACATAACCCAATTTCATTATATTTTTCTCTTATCTTTTGCTCTGCCAGCAGTAAGTATGCATCTGTAAATTATTAGTACTTGGATAATACAAAGTGCAGCTACAGAGACAGGAGAGGAGATGGAAAAGTATTGCTTCTGGTTGAGGAGTTACACAACAATGACAGAAGTGAATGCATAAGAGTATGCAGAGAATAATTTCCTCTGAATTCTTTACTTATACATGAATAAAAATTCTAGAGGGTCCAAGTCACCATAAGCAAATCTGCAGACAGTAGTCAAGAACAACTCTACAGATGGACAAGGTCAAAGATACATCTTGCTGCAGGCCAGAAAGTGTGCCTTGTGGGGTCAAGGAAAGATCTTGTGGGGTCAAGAAAAGTGACAGTTGTGGCTGTATTAAGTTGCCTACATGGGTAACAATTTGTTGGGAGGCAGCAGTTTTCTAACAGCCAGGGAGGTCACAGCTTTAAAAGTGACTACCTTCATAGCAAATAGGTACCCTAAAAAGGGCCCTTCTCTTACCCAGAATTTGACAAGGAAGAAGGCATTAGCTGGCCCCCTTTCAAAGAGCTCCTTCAGGCCCCCTTTCTTCTCAGGGAACTTGTCATAGATCTGCCGGATATCCACTGCCTCGAGGTAGGGGTCATTGTAGCTGGGGCTTGACTGCCCAATGTGCACAAACAGGTGTTTGTTATACTGCAAAAACAGGAAAAACATGGGATTAGAAAATTGTTCAGTACCATTCAGTAATACTGAACATCCATTGTCCTTCACAGAAGACTGCTGGAAGTCAATGAAGATTTGATAGAGTTTTCTAAAAGAGCAGAAGAAATCAATAGAAATATCTCTGCTAATACCAGCTCATGCTGTTCTTTACTTCCTATCAATACATTCATGCTTCTTCCTTCTCTGAAACACTGTTGTTGGGTTTTTTCTTCCTAAATTCACCCCTAAATCATTGCCTTGTGCTGCTGTCATATAGTCTGCAAAAACCTGAGACACAGGGTGTTACCTGTGACAGGTCATTCAGTCAAACATCGATGCTCCTGTCCTATGAAAAGCCTGAAATCCTAGAGCAGATAAATCCCAGGCAAATAACACTATCTTTTCTGAACTTTCCTATCTCAGCCCATCACCAGAGCACATCTCAAGACGCAGAATCAAAAAGTTTAGTGAGAGAGGCAAAGCTTACTACTTCAATTTCACTGTGGAAACACATTGATGCAAACTCATCACAGTTGCCACCAATTTTAAGTTCTCAGCACACCAGAGAAACACATGGCTTTATCGGATCCTAACAACCTCTGATTATGGATTCTGTATTGGAGTCTATCTTACAAGGCTGGACATGACAGCCAGAATAGCCTGGCAGGGGCTTATGACCTCAGTGCCTTGGGCTCTGGTGTATGAATGCCCATGACCCTGGACAGGGAAGCCAGAACCACATTGCACAGATCTAGTTCTACCACTACTTATCCTCTAAGAGGAAGATATCTGGTGTTTCCCAAAGATGCCTTTCTATTCTCTGAAGAGCAACGAAGCAAGTATTTTCATACACATAGAGTAGTATAACACATCCATGATGGACAGGAGCTGTTCAAAGATGCAAAATTAATGAGGGGTGGAAGCAAGGTGTTTTTCTTACTGTGTCTTGGTCTTGTTGTTGTTCCAAGAATGCAGAGAACTCTAACATCCAAAGTTTGGAGCTAGCAACCCTTCGTCCTTGCCAAGCTGGTGCTGATGGGGAAGGTGAGAGGCCAGTAGGAGATTCAAACCCTAAGCACACAGGATTTATATAACAATAATTTAGAAAAAAAATGGCAATGGCTTTCCAGTAGAACACCTGCTGTCAAAGCTGACTCATTGTTTCTTTATGGCTTCATTCATCATGCAAAAATATCATTCAAAAGGTCCTCAGTCTACCTGTGCTCTAAATGGTGTGCCAGTCACCCTCTGCTAAGACAGCACTGCCAGGGGTCATGATGTAAAAGACAAAATACCTGGGTTTGACACCAGAGAAAACATATTCAGCAATTTTAAGAGGACTTAAACAGAGCCCTAAAGGAGCAGTGAAATAAACTGTTTAGTATCAGAGTGAGGTATCACCATTAATCTCTCAAAATGTGGAAGCTGAGATGGAAAAAACATTTGTTATTCCACTTAACGAGAAATTAAGAACACAATCATGTTATGACAAAGAACAGTGTTCTAGAGCATGAAGCATGGTGGAAGACCAGTAGAGATGTAAACTTTTATTCTCTGCTGAGCCAAGAAGAAAAAAATCCCAACACAACTAATATAAAACAGGAAGAAAACAAAATTTAAAAGCTTCAGCTCTCTCAGTAAAAGGATGAGAACAGGTAATAAGAGGAAATCATATAAAAATTGGTTTTGGCTCTTTGAAATGTTTCAATAGGTTTTGCTTTTTAAAATTAACTTTCAAGATTTTCAGAGTCCTGGCTGTTTTTGAAGTTGGAATACAATTTCAAAGGAAGGAAGTACATTTCCTTACCTACCTGGTATTGGAAGCGGAGGCTGTACAGCATAAGGTTGTTGAGAAAAAGGTTTCACGCTACAGAAGTACACAAAGAGAAGTGGTTAATAAAAACACAACCAAACAAAAAAAATATTCTTCACTGACTGTTTGCACAGATTAGATCAAGTATTTTTCCTCAGGGAGAAAGTGGCCTAAGTGTCTTTTGGAAGTTATCTTTCTGTGTGGGCAAGAGAAGGGTCATGGGCAAATACTCAGAAAGCAGTAAGGAGCCAGGACTGGACAGATTAAGATTTCCCTGCAGATGCTCAGCAGGTCCTCCCTCCAGATTTGTTTTTCTGAGATCCCTACCAGCCTCTTACTACACTGGTGTCCATTTATTTATCCTTTCCTTTCAACTACAAGTAGTTTTATATCTATGCAAGTGGATATAGGTCTGGATGCCTCTCAGATTTTCAGGCTCAAATTCAGACACGTTCAACACCTACAAGTAAACACAGCTTTCAGGAGAGCTCAGTTCCATTTTAACACTACTGCAAGAAAAACGAAGGCCTTAGCATTTCACAGATCTTGTAATAGCTAATGGTGTTCCTCAGGCAGCAGAGAAAGCAGCAGAAGCACCTGCTTTGGATGCTCACATGAAGGAATACTTACTCCTGGGAAGATCCAGCTTGGCCTGGCAATGGTCCTTGCCAAAACTGCAAGAGAACAACACATAGGCAGAAGTCACCACTCTTAGGACCGAGATGAAAAGGAAGGCTTGCTCTTTTCTGAGAAAACAAACTGCAAGCTCACAGACCTTTAAAGATGTGAATGAGTTCTCTCTTCTTTTTACATTCTTGGTTTCATTCTTGTGGAGATGGTGACCGGTCTTTTTTTTTTTCATTCTATGCACTACTGCTACTGATATGCAAAAAACTGACCTGAAAATGGTCTTTAATGTTAAATATTAGGCATGCACCTTTTGCCTCTGTCTCCAAAGCTTTTGTGATGCTCACTCTCATGGAAGGACCATTTTCCCCAGGGAAGTTCCACGGGAGTTATTTTGGCAGAAATGAGTACTCAGCAAATGCTAACTAGGCCCAGCTCAGAGGTACATGAATGCTGACAGACTCTTCTGTATTAAGGATTTTATGTAAGGGCCATCTGATCAAAGTGCTGAGAAAAAGATTGGGAATATAAACTTGAGAAAGGGTCAGGATGGCCCAAATAGATTTATTCCAAAAAGATGCTGGACTAAGAAAGTGATAAGAAAATCCAAAGGAACTGATTGTTCTCTCCCTTGTATCACTAAAAAAATACACACGGTAAAACTCTATTATTTTACATCAGTGTGAGCAAAGAATTGGACAAAACTGTTGAAGCCACATGACTGATTTATTCTACAGAGACAATGCCTTTTGGCCCATTCTGTCTCAGTTCTCAGGATTTTCCTAAGTCCCAACATCCTTTAAAATAGTCAAGTGTCTTCTCAAAACTCCACCAAGACACTGATTCACTCACCCCAGAAACAGCAGGGTAGGCTGGTCGTGGGAGACCAGGCAAGGCCATTTTACTATGGAAGGCAGTTGCAGAGATAATCTGGGCAGATGACATTGTAGCCATACTCTGCATGGCTTTATCTTTAGCTGCCTGATCCTATGAGCAAGAATAGAAAGAGAAAAAACAGGATTATTATAATGATTAACTAGTTGCCAGCTCTAATGGTCTATAACCAGAATTCTCACCAGCTTCTCTGTCAGGAACAAGCATCTCTGAAATCCTGGGCAGCAAACTCACCAATAACTGTCTTAAGAACTCTTTAAAGCTGGAAGGCTGTGACTCATTACTATAGCTTCAGATGTGAATAATCATGCTTTCTGAAATGCTGGTTTAAAGACTACTAAGCATTTATCCTTTCTTTCTGAGGGCTTTCAACCACATAGCTGAAAAGTTTTGTTGTGGAAAGAACACCCCTAGCTGACTCTTGTGTTTTAATAATTGGTAACACTATTCAATGGGAGAGATTCTTGAATACAAAAAAAAAAAAAAAAGCCCTCTGAGGAAAATGTCACAGAAAGAGATCATCATCATCATTGCAGAAATGACTACCTCAATTTAGGACTGCATTAGTCTCAGGTAGAGTTTATCATTTTATCCCTATCCTCAGGGAAACTGGAAACCTTCATAATCTCCAGGGCACATATGCAGGGATGTTCCTTTTTGTATTTTAACAGGACTGTAGATTTATACGCCTTCTTACAGGCAATGACAGTGCCACAATTAGTGGGTCTGAGTTATGTATAAAACAAACAGCATTCTTCATTTCTTCTTTCAAGGAATAAATTGGCAAACAGAAGCACTTCCCCATATTCTGCCTTTCCTCCTACATCCCCTACAAATTATCTTCATCCTTTAAACATTCCACATTTATCTGTGGTATTATAATTACCATGGAAAACTCACAGATTAATTCATAGCTTTAAGAAACCGCTGAAAGATGTACAGCAGCCCTTGCTGTCTTCTTCAGGAATTCTCACTTCCCACTTGCATTCACTGAACTGTAGTAAGTTCTCACCCCTGGGCTTCCATTCTTTCTAACCCCTCCAACTTATCTAAGGTTTCCTAAAGTTCAAAGCCCAAATGTCGTAATGTGTCTAACAAAAAAATAAATAAATAAATAAAGTGGAAGAGACATCGGAGGCATCCTCAAAAATTTCAATAATAAATGTTAATGTTCAAGTGGAATGATCACTAGAAATGGGCAAAACTTACACCTCTTCTTTTTTAGAACATCTGTGAGTTCTGTAAGTACCATTGAAGTGAATAGAAGGGAAACATTTTAAATGCTGAGAAAGTTCCTAATATTCTCCAAAGCTATGGGAAATGTTTTCAGAATCCAGCTTAAATTATGCCTTAGGGAATAATTGAAGGATTACCTACATTTTTTAAAGAAAATTATTATTTTCTGTTTTTTTTCTTAATATATATATAAGGACTATTTCCCATGTGCCATTGCAGAAAAGGATTTGTTTCCTTCCCTTATTTTCTCACTGGAAAATATTGCATTTGTCTACCTCAGTTTATGGGGAAGATGCATTTACTTGTGGAGGTATTAAAAGTTAAAAGAAAATGTAAAATAATTAGGAAAGTATTTTACCTATTAACCTTTGCTGTGTTTTTGTTTTGTTTAAATGCTTGACAGACTGCTGGAAGGAGCACGGTTTTAGAAAAGACTCCTTTCTATTTCAGTTCTATACTCATTTCAAGTGTTTTCCAGTATAAAAAGAAAAAAGAAGAAAAAATGGGAAAAAGGAGTGATAAGAACTTTGACCAAACATTTGCAATGTTTGTATCTTCTTTTATTATTCTTAAAACACATAATAATGATGATGGTGATGATGATGATGATAATACCATCAATATCACCATGATTTCCCGCTTTTTTCCTTGGTGCAAATTATATCTATTAGCCACCCAGGGCATGGAAAAATTATTGACTTTTGGGAACAGAGTTTTCTTCAAGTTTTACCCTATCTCCCTGCTGTATCTTTTAAAGACACAGTGGACATTTAAAAAACACTCCAGTTTGTGTGGAGGTGGAATTATTGCAGTCACTACTCTGAAAAGTCATCATGTAGCTGCTCTGATCGCTAGGATATAAACACAAAAACGTGCACTTGCTATGGAAAATGAGCAGTGATAGGAGAGCACACAGATGACAGATGTCAGCAGGACCTTGGAGGAAGGGCAGCAGCTTCTGTGATTTCATTTCCTTGCTCTATGGAAATGGCCAGCAAAAGCAAGGAAGTAAATGAGTTGAATCAGTGCTCCCGACCTGGCGCTGCAGGCAGAAAGGAACAGCCTGGTCCTGGGGAAGGGTTCTCTGCAGGCAGCTGGGCAGAGCTCACAGCATGGCCTGGGTGGTGTAAAGGGACAGCAGCCAATGGAGCTCCCCGAGACACCTTCGTTCCCTGAGAACAAAACCAGCCAGCTCCTGTGAGCTAAGTGGAAACAGGCTCGGCTGACTGGCTTTTCAATCATGCCCAGCCCCAGAGCTGTGACACACAAGGAACAGAATCAAGGTTACAGATGTAAGCAGCAGTGAGGCTTTTAACACCCTGGGCAGTTGTTGTTTCCTGCTCGCTCTAACTTGCCTCTCGAGCAGGCCTCCATCTGAATTGAGCACTTAACAGCGCCACAGGTTTCAAGCTGAGGCAGCCCTACCTGGGTGCACTGAATTAGATAGTTGTAATTTGTGCCTCCTTCTCTTTATCAGAGCAGCTGGTAACACATCAGGCTAATAAAAGACACAGCACAGCTTTCTAAAATGGGGCTGGGATGGGGGGTGGGGATGCTGTCATGGCTTAGAGACAATTGCTGCTTGCAATAGAGTTGCATGCACGTCAGCACTGGGCAGCTGAGTGCCAACAGCTCACACACAGGACAGGCCATTTGCCCTGGTGCCCAGCGAGGAACTGCCCAGGCAGCCAAGAGGAAGCACATGCTAACAGCCATCCCTCAGCAGTCAGGGCTGGGCTGTCACGGTTATTGTCACCTGAAGCACGGAAGACCAGGAAAGCAAACTCTCTTCCTTCCAGATTACTTATGGCCATACCAAACAGAAAGGTCAGCATTCACCTTCCTTCTCTGGCTGTCTCAGTGAAACATAACAAGGCTCAGACCTCACATCCTGCTCAGCAAGCCCTTTCTGGATAGCTCACATTTTAACAGGGGACAGACACTCTCTTCTGCAATTGTCACATACAAACTTGACCTTCTCAACATTTCTGGCAATTCAGTCTGAGCACATAAACCATTTCCCCACATCAAATATGAGTGGAAATAAATGTCAAGAGTTTCATTAGGGTGATCTTGGAGCTTTTCCTATGAAAAGGATAACACAGCTTTTCTCAAGCAAGTATTCAACCATTTTCTCTTTCTCATTAGCACCAGCCTCTTCACATCAGGTCTGAATTAATCAAGGAGCAAAGTCTATTCAGCTGGCACCATTTTACCTGAGAAGATGCCAGCTGGCTTTATTGCTTCCTCTCAGTGGACAACTCCACATCACCACCTCTAGTAGAGGTGGAGCTGGTGCTCTGATAACTCTAAGGCCACCTTTTTCCAAGGCCACCACGACACCAACAACTGCTTATTGGTCAGCATATGTTACCATAAACAATTCCTGCTCAGGTAAACTCTCTGCACACTCCCAAGTCTAAGGGTCTTTCAAATTTGAATGACAACAGCATAAACCGGAGGTAGAAATAAGACACATGAAATTTAAGAAGTTATTGTTTCTTTATTCTTTAAATAGAATTACTCCAGACGTCACAGAGCTTCAACAATAATGAATGTTTGCACAACATTTCCTGGGAAGAACCTTTTCCTCTCCAGCTTACTACAGTTCAGTGATTAATCTCAGGCTTTTTAAAGGCTATTCAAAGAGGGAATAGCTGACTTGGGGGGGGTCTTGTGTGATATGCTAAGGGATATCCATCATACCTTGAGCTTGGCTTGGATCTCTCTAGCTTTCCGCCTTGCCAGGACCTGGATGTGACTAGATACCTGCATTGAAAGACAAAATTCCATGTTCATTCCAGAGAAATACTTGGCAGCCTCTTGTAGAATTAGGCAGTTATTTAGGGTTGGGGGTAGGAGGGCTTGGGGGTAACAATGACCTGCTTTTCTGAACATAACTCCGGTGCCATGAAATAGGGTGGAGGGCCTGCAAAGATGGGCCATCTTTTGGCAGGTCTAGGCTGCTCAGTGCTTTGTCCAGCATAGCCTGGATATTCATGCCCAAATTACAAAGATTCCTTTTCCATCTCGTGTGCCAGGTATTTTCAAAATCATCATTGCTGACTTGTCTGCTTGGGCTAAACAAGAAATCTTCATGCAGAGAACCACTGGTGCTCTCTGAAACACTCATTAGTAGGCCAAGCAAATAAAATCACACTATTCAACCGAAGAAAAATGTGTGGGCCACGATATGATTGGCAGACATGAGCATTACAAGCCTCCTGTAAAATGCCTGAGCTGAGTCTTCCTGCCATTCTTATTAACCAGCTCAGCACAACAATCTCCTTCTAGCCAAGTCAGAAGCTACCAACAAGCAAACAGCAAGAAATTTGTTCTCATTAGCCCTCATAATCTCTAGAGGTCCAAAGAAGCTAATCCTTCCAGGGAAAACTGTACACTTACCTGTTTCCTTGTGCGTGTTTTCCCTGTTCTCAGCTTAATATAGCGGGCAATCAACTCATTTCGGCCTGCAACAGAGAAATAATACAAATCCGAGTTTAGAAAGCAATGACTCCAGCAAAAAGGATAGATAATTCCATTGTGTATCTAGAGAGATCAGCAGCAGGATGACTCTGTCACACTCTTTTCTTTCTTAGAAAGGAACTTATTAGTGCACATGGTAGAAGTCTGAGTTTTAGGTACAGTCTCCTATAACATCCTCATAGACAAACTGACAAAGTTTGGGCTGGGTAGTTGGACAAGGGGCTTGGTGAAAATTGGCTGAACAGATGGATGTGGTCCCAGTTGAAAAGAGCTGACAGTGAGGCAGCAATGCACCCTTATGGCAAATCCCAGTCGCCAACAGGTTGAGAGAAGTGATCCTTCATCTCCACTCAGCACAGCTGAGGCAACATGTGGACTACTGAGTCCAGTTCAGGTCTCCTCAGCATGAGAAAGGTGTGAACATACTGGAGCAAGTCCAGCATGAATTCAGCAAAAAATTTTAAGAGACTGGAGCATCTGTCCTATGAAGAGAGGCTGAGAGAACTGGGTGTGTTCAGTCTGGAGAGGACTTGGGCAGTTTTTAATCAATAATAATAAAATAAATACCTGCTGGGAGGCAATGAAGGGAAAAAGGGAGCCACCCTTCTCTCAATAGTGCCCACTGATAGAACAAAGAACAACTGACACAAATTAGTACATATGAAATTCTGTCTAAAAACAATTTAAAATAAAAAAAAAAAAAAAGAAAAATCCAACCTTTTTTTACTCTTAGGGTGGTTAAACATTGGCACAGGCTACCCAGAGAGGCTGCAGTCTCCATCCCTGGAGGATAGTAACAACCTACTGGACACTGCTTGAGCAGCAGGGCCAGACTAGGCAGTTTGACGATCCCTCCCAGCCAAAAAGAGCCTGTCATTCTGTGTAACTAAGTCCAAGAGCATAAACAACAATGGGGAAGCACATGGAAACAGCTACACAGAATTTATCAGTGTGATATGATACAGTGAATTACAAGTGCTTTCAGGCTCCTGCAGGCAGACTATCTGGCTTTATTACACTGGCTCCCAATGTATCACATCTCAGCAGTCACACAGATTTTACTGGCTTTCTGGAGAGGGAGGAATTAAGAGCAGAAACAGAAAGGCAGAAGTTACACATCTGAATTCAAGGCTAGTTCAAAGCAGAAAACGACAGAGAAAGAGCAGGCTCTGCAAAATAATACATTTGCGGTGACCACAGTAGTATCAAGATAGTACTGCAATAAAAAGTTGGGAGTAGGAGCTGCAAGGCTGTGAGACATCTTGATATGGCTGCAAGAGTTTGCAGAATGAGGCAGGAGTGAACCAGGAAACAAAGCCATAACTCTTGTGACATTTTTTATAACAAAATTATAAAATCCCAGTATTGTCTGTGGAAAGTTTGTGGGCAAAGAACTTGTATATCAGGACATCACAGACATGAAAAGGCAAGCAGGGAAATCAGTATTAAACTATCAGTATTAACTATTCCAGTTGTTAAATATTCCATGAAAAAGCAGTAACCTTTTCCTATTTTAAATTCTTACTTCACTCAACCCTGAAATAAAGTGTATGCAAGGAAGGACTGCTGAAATTGACCACTCAAGCCTTTAGGGGAGGACTGGCAAAGCCCTTAATTCCATCTGTTTCTGAAACAGAACAATGCAGTGTCCATGAATGCAGTTAGGCAAGGTTCATGAAACACAACCAATGCACACATAGGAATGGGAAAGCGTTTTACATATACAGATCTTAATCTTTCCCTAATGGTGTCATTGTAGCAGCTCCCCTTATTCCCCTGGGAGAAGAAACGGGCCTGTAGCTGAGAAATCCACTCCAGCTCCTGTAAACACAAATTAGGATCTGTGTCTGTGCCAGAAACACAATGCCCTGCCATGTAAGCACTGACCTCTGCAGCTCCCATAGTTTCTGCCCGAGCACAGTGACATGCCCAGCAGTTTGGTGGGAGCAGATGCTGTTCTGCCACCTTCCACCTGGCTGCTCTTCCAACCCACGTAAACCATTTTCACAAAGCCAAGGCCAATTATAGCAACACACATCCACACCACCTTCCTCTAGTGCCAACAATAACATTTATGGCTTCTCAAAGCTTCCATCTGTTTAGACATGGATCCAAGCTGAAAGGTAAGAAATAACTGAAGTGATTCTTCTCAGACAGATGCCAACATGTAAGAAATTTCAGAAGGACTGTTTGACACACATCAGAAATGGGAAATGTGCTGAACAAAACAAGGCACTCAAATCCTATTATCTATAAAGAAAGAAGAAGGGAAATTTTTGTTTCAACAAGAGGACCCTTTGAGAGGCAAGGCGAATGAGTTAATGGAAAAGAGAGGAAAAAGTAGATGTGAAGAAGAAGTGGATGTGGAGAATTTCAGGCAAACTTCTAAAGGGCACGTATCAGTCTATACTGAAAGTTTGAACACATTGGAACTCTCTAAACACTGCCTCAATTATGGGTCATCCTTGCAAAACAAATTTCAATGTATTCTCAACCAGATACAATAAATTTTATGGAGCTAATTCATATGTATAGTGTGTCAAGTAAAGAAATTATGGAGACTGAATTATGAGACAGTCTGACAGAATATTATTCTGCTGTAGCAGTAAGGGGCTGCAGGGGTAATCACTGTGAGAGGGTGCCATGAACAGCTCTGTGCCAGTCGCAGTCAATTCCAGCCACCACCAAACTGGATGAAAAAAACAATCAATCCATCAAATCCTCAATCAGAGGAGCACAAGATACCTTTGCTCGAATGTATTTTGGAAAGGACAAGAGTCAGAAGGGACAGGAGACACAAGAGGAACCACAAAAGGAGATATGAGAACGCACAGGAGAAATACAAAATATGTAAAAAGATGAATATTGAGAAAAGGTGACATGTGGTAGGGATGTGGCTGGAAAAGTCGTCTTGGAAAAAGTTGCTCCACAACAGAACTTTGAGACATCTGCAGCACTCATGTCAGAGCAGAGACAACCCTGAAAGGACTGCAGCCCACTGAAAACCCATGCAGAGGTGAGAAGCAGCTAGAAACAAGGAGCACCAGAACGGAAACAAAACAAAACAAAACAAAAAAAGCAGGAACTGGCAGAAAGAGACCTTTAAGACCTTTACACAGTGATGCCAATCTCCTGCGTCACCCAGCACCTCATCAAAGGAATTAAGAGGGACTGAGTGTTAGAGAGAACAAAAGGAGGGAAACAGAGTAGGAAGCAGGGAGGAGAGACAATAAACTGTAGTTAGGCCTGGGAAACTGGGAGGTATTTCCATAAGTGTGCGTTTAACTGTTTGTCTTTGACAACAGCAGCAGCAAAAATTGCAAAGTTCTCTCAGGCCATGAATTTCACAAAAAAAAAGACTAGTGGGAGGGAAAATTGTTGTACAAATTGCAGATATTAGATGCCAGTATAGAAATCCTCTAGAAAGAAACTCTACACAGAGAGCATTTAATTGTGCATCATCAAAATTTCCAGTTTTAGAATCCACTTCCCACTTGCTGACATCTCTCGTACAGTCTTCATATTGCAGAAGTGTGTCCTCACAGTCAGGTTAAAACAGAAAAGTGGCAGGTTATATAAAGGTAATAAAGACACTGGTAACACAAAAAAGAAAGGAAAAGAAAAAAATTAAAAAAAAAAAAAAAAAGCCCAAACAAAATAAAACACCAACAAACAAACAGATCACTCTACAAAGACATTCATCACAAGGATTACTAAATATAGAATTATGTAAATTGCCAAACCCAGTAAACTGCAGCAAGGCAGTATTAAATTACGATGAATCAAAACTACAAGAGGAGCAAGACCAAAATGTCTTCTGTGTTTTTTATCAGTAGTAGTTAGATATAAGCAGGTGTTATGTGGCTGGAAGTCTGTAGACTCACAGGGCCTGGAAGGCACCTTCTTTGTTTCACAACCCTGGCTGCAGGGTCAGCAAAGACCAGCACTCCTCACTCGGCTGGAACAGGCAGAGCTGTCATGAACTGTCAGATGGTTCATTTTTTAGAGCCATGTAAAGTGTCCCTCAGTAATCTGATCATATGTTGTGTTCTTAGAATAACTCCCGCTGAGGTCTGCCATGGTCACCAGAACCTGCCAACAGTTGTGACTCCTCTGTCGAAACCGCGCATTGGGTTTCACGGAGCTCCAGCCAACATTCCAACCGTGGCACAGCACCTCTATCCTGCACAGAGCCTTCCCCTGGGAAGCATGGCACCAAAAAAAAGCCGTCGAGAGATACTGCCTTACGTTCTTTACCTCTCATTCTTAAGAGATACATTTCCAAGGGCAGCAATTTGGCTCCCATTCAGTCTTACACTAAATTGCAATATTTTGCATTGAATAGCTATGCAGGAAGGAATTTCTAAGAGAAGTGAATAAGGAGGCTTTTGGATTCTCCATTTTATACCTGTGCAGCTTTGAATATAACTGCAGAGAAGTGTCTTCTTGTAAGAAAGAGGGGGAATCGAAGGGAATTCCCATAACCGCAGAAAGCATTTTCCAGGCCTACCTAAAAACTTCATGCTGACTTTCTGTTAGTAAATGTATATTAATTTTTCTGCCCCTTGTAAGCAGTATCTCTTTAAGACTTACACTTCCTCACACACCTGTTGCCAAAGAAAGTGAGATCAAAGAACTCAGTATCAAAATCTTTTCAGTATGAAATGGCGTGGAAGTGTCTGTTTCTTGGCAGATTCAGTATCTTTCTGCACCCAAAGCAAACACAACTACCTATAAGATATTCTGTAAGAGAAGCAGCTATCTAGCTGTATCCAGTGAAAGGTTTATCAAAGCAAGGTCAAGAAAGCCATCAACTCATTTCAATCTCTCTGTGTCAGTTACTGATATCTCCTGGAACATGACTATCTCCTTGAACTTATTTAACTAACTGTTGGTTACAATCAGCATAAACATAGTGAACTGTGTCCATCAGACAAATAAATCTAAACTAAAGAGGGAAGGTAAGGACGCCTCATCTGTCCACCAAACGTCAGTGTTTCTCTGTGCATAAAAAGTAAAACTGACTGCCAACCAAGTCTTAACAGACAGACACTTTTTAGACAAAAACAGCATGGTTGCATGACCATACAGGACTTACTGCCACTGAGGTCTGCCCCATCCATAGCTCCCTGCACAGCCTTACTTTTCATCTCTCATTCCACTGCTTCCTCCTCCCAGCTATGCTAAATGTCTTCCTGGACATCAGCTGTTCCAGAAATAGGACTACATATGTCAGAAACCACATTTTTGTCTTTTTGATGATTATCAAGATGTACAGGCATCCGACTTTTACTAATATAATCAAGTTTTAATGCTACCTTTATTAAGACTTCTTTTTTATCACAAACCATGTTTTTTCACCAGAGCCTTGGTGAGATGATGTTGTTTGGTTCCTCTACTCAGGAGGCAATATTGGAACTCAATACACCACTATGACTGTGACACAATGATCATTTCCCATGACCATGGAAAACCATACTGCATTTTATGGCACTGATTCATCCCATGAGGACATCTTTGACCTCACCAGAGCAGAACTTCAGTGCTCAATAGTCAGGTTTGAGTTTCCACAACAGAGGAACCATCGAGGAACCAACACATCAACGAGTTTTATATCCAGCTGGGAGAAGAAAATTTCCTCGCTCTGATCATTTATTCCCTGCTTGAATTTTCACAGGATGAACCTTCCACACACAGATTCTCTGAGCTCATGCACTCCCTACAGTAAGGGGATTTTGAGATAAAGAATCAAAGAAGGACAGGCCAGTATTTCTGAACAACATCAAAACAGCCAAAGCCTGAAAACACAACGTTGAAGTAATTAACACCATCACAGTCAGCTCTTCCCCAAAATACCAGTTTTCATCACTGTGCAAGTTCTGAGCTCCTTCCTCTTCTGAAATGACAAATTCAAAGCTTTATTTGCTGGGCAGAATGTACCAGTCAAGCCCCTCACATGGCAGTCGGGTGGTTAATCCATTCAAGATCATAAAACTCAGTTGTCTCATTTACTAACTGCCCTAAACACCGAAACAATCTCTTGTGTAAAGGGTCTTCTGCTGGAAAGGTGTTTACCCCTTTCCTTTGCACAGCCTAAATTCACAGCCAGAAACACAAACAATGCTACCACTATTTAGAAACTGCTGTTTCTTGATGGTCAGTTTAAGATGCTTCACACAAGGTATATGGCTGGGGGATTATAATTACAGACCCTGCAGTTTTCGGGAAGCCTCTTACTGGTTCCAAACAAGTACTGGAGATAAATGAAAAGTCAGTCACCATGGGTGTAGTTAGAACAAAGTGAAGAGTTTTCCCTCTCCTTGGTTCGTCATTCCTCCTCCTGCAACATTCCATCAACTCCTGTGCGCAGCTGTACCAACTAAATTGATGGGAAAAGGGGAGGGGGGACAGGGGAGGACAGACTGACATGCACCACTCTTATTATCTTAAAAAGATAAAGATAAAGATAATAAGATAAAGAAAAAAATAAAACTCCCCATCCTTATATGGATTTTGTTGGTTTGTTTCTTCCCCCATCAGCCTATTTTTAAATGGATTGGTGAATTAATTCATTTTGTGGTCACATTAACCATGCCAGTGGCACAGCAAAGAGAACAGAGGAAGAATCGGTGCATAACTTCTCAAACCAGTTTTGCCACCAGAGAAACTGTAGCCTAGAACTGTACTCCACCTAACCCTCACACATAAACAGGCTGGTAAGAAAATGGGCAAGGCACTTCCTGTGCTTGCATCATTTGTCTAAAGGCTAAACAGCGTTAAACTGCCTTCTAATTACAGCCCCAAAGGCATGTAGAGTTATTCCTTGTAAAGATGAGCATTTTCTAAGGTACGACAATGTACGCAGGCAGAAGCCCCTCCCCATCAGCCTAATGGGAAGCTCCAGGCTATGCAACTCTTCACAGCACCTCAGTCTTTAATACTGCTTTTCAGCGCATAAATTGAATGTCCTCATCAGCTGTGTTTTCCCACATTATCGCCTCAGGCCACAGAAATGTAAGTTAATCCATCCAGTAAGTACTCTTCCATATACACATTAAGGGCGGCAAAAGGAGGAGAGCTGGGACTTGTTCTGGTACTTCCCAGGGTTAAGACTGATAAGAATCCTACAGAAAGTGTTTAGATTCAGTTTGGCTGGGAAATCCCACAATTACACCAAAGCAGCTGCATATAGTAACACGAGTCCTTCATATGCCAGGGAGTGTATCAGGTAACACCTGAAAGAGACAATAACAATCCTACATTGCAAGGCATGTCAAACCAACAGATTTCAGTCTCTTAGGACACCTGAGAATGACCTTACTGAGCCACTAAGACACTTCACTCACCAAGGCACGGCTTCAGAGAAACTTGACTATTGAGGGTAGCACTGAAACCCATGTTTACTTTAACAGAATTTTCCAGTTACCATCAGTCCAAGTTCTACATTACAGACCTGGACATCTGCTAAATTCTTCCTTAGATCAATAAACGTCTGCTCATTGTGGTATCTTCTAATAACTATGGGGCATCTGAAAGCAATTCTCAGTGATGTTGTCTTAAGGGATAGCAAAAACTTAAGCCTTTCTACTGATTTTGTGGTCAGCTCCCCCTGCCAGTACCAAGAGTACAGAGTTTCTGGCAGATTTCTGCCCCAAGAGCTCATCTTGTGCATGTTACCAGATGACAGGCTGGTCAAGCCTGGTCAAGCCCCGATGAGTGCTGATCAAGCACTCAAAGCTTCAGCTACAACAGAAATTAGAGCTAAAAGGGGTCTGTGAGATCTGTGCAGCCACTTGCTGCACGACCAGCACAGACCATGCAGTTCTCAGGGCAGCTGCTCTGGTCTGGCTCAGTCCTGTGAGGAGCCATGACTGCTTCACTTAGCAGCTAAGACTTACACCAAGACCCAGTCCCAGCCAAATGACTGAGAATTACACAGCAGCCTCAAGGAGGGCAAAAGAACCCGGAGACTGTTCTTGCATTATATGAATAAATGAATACTGATTTTTTAAGTGGAATGGCTGCCACCACTCAACTTTAGTTCATAGCATCATAATTTACAGTGCATCCATTGCTTGTGATCACTTTAAGCCATTGAGTTATAGAATCAGCATAAACAAATGCCTGGACAGTCCTGAAAAAATGTGGTTGCCTTTCCCCTTCCCTCCCTCTCACCAGATTTTCAATGGGTGAGTTCAACTCTAATCTGGCAGAAATCTGTCCGGCTCATTTTGCCAACCTAGTTTGCTATCAGTTTAGCAATCTAACATGTATCTACAAGGAGTCTACTAGAAACTGAAGTTAACCTAAAGATCAGGAGCACAAAACTGGAAGCAGAGCAGGGGAGCAAGGAAACAAGAGTGGCAACTCCCTCCTTTCTTCTGCTGTGAACTGTAAGGTCATCTCACCATTTTGAAGGAAATATACCCTTGGTCTCAACACAACAGTTCAACACCATCCCAACATTATCAAAAATAGTTATTAAAGATGTCATACTATGTAACAGGTGAAAAGAGATTGTGAACAGAAAAACCTAGCAGAACCACAGATTAAATAATTGCATAGTCACCCAGGGACTGGTCTGGGTAATAGCTGAATTCTGCCAAGATCATGAAAATTCCTTACAATGGCTTGTGATATTCCCTGTTCCTTCCCACCTTGCTCTCTTTCTTCTAACATTGGCACAATTCTGTTCCAGTTTCTTTAAGTACCGGTTCCCTGACTGAGTTTACAGTGTAAGTCTGATAGATATCTGGGCAACCATGATTCAGACAGGAGAGCGGAAACATGAGGACGACAAAACTATTTAAGCTGCAGTGATACCTAAAAATGCACACAGATCCAGAAGGGAATTCGACAAATCTAGGTGCTTCAGCTGCCTTCTATATGAAAACTTCTATATCTAGATTTGTCAAATCACTTTCCCACAACTTTAGCCATAAAGGATCAGACTAAAAATGAGCATCACAAGTACAGTTGGCTTTGTCTCTGGGCCCAGGAGCAGATGAAATGATTTTTTAAGGTCTTTCCCAGCACCATTTTCTATCACTCTACAACCAAAGCCGATGATGCCGTGTTTATTGCCGACGATGCCGTGTTTATTTGCAGGAAAGCTCCTAATCCCCAGTCATGGTTGAAAGCAACACTGAACTGAGTGCCACACATGCTGTGTGCTTCCCTGCAACACTGCCATGCTTAGAAACCGGCCTGAGTCTGCAGCACTTGCAGTCAACAGCTTGGGCACTGCTATTGGGTTACGTCAGCAAGCATTGGTTACCCTCCTTGCACTCCTGCCCACAGACTCCGACCAAAGCTCCTGTAAAGGCATTTGCAACTATTGTACAAATCAAACCCAAGAGGAAAGAGGAGTGATTCTAAAGGCATTTTACACGAAAAGTGTCATTTCCTGTTCAAGAAGTCAGAGACAGAGGAAGACTCTGGCTGTTTATGAGCATGGAGTGAGACTGAGAACTTAAACAGTACCCAGAAGACGGGTCACAAGTTCAAGGTGACAGCAATGAGCAACAGCTGCTGGCTATGCACCCTTCAGCAGCAGGTGTACCCAGGCCCCAGAGGTTTCAGTCAGCTCTGCCAGTGACCAACAGATTTACAAGACCATCTGTCTGGGCACAAACTGCACACAGCCTTCCCAGTTTTGCTGCCCAGATCTTCACCACACACAGACAATACAGGGCTTGTTATGGATTAGCTAATGAGCAACTGTTTAGACCAATAGACAGCCCTAGTTCTCCTGTGCTCATTATCTGGATCCTACATGAATGAGAATACTGCCTGTTCTTTTGGCTCTAAAACTGGCTTTTTCTGAACAAGCAGCTTCCCTTCACTTAGGGTACTAGAAAATGGAAAGGTAATGTTGTCTCACACTCGTTTTGCTTAAGGAATGCCTCTGAAAGAGACTTTAAAAGAAAGTTCACCTGATAGGTTTTCCATACTTGCACTGAAGAAGTAACATGAGTTCCATTTTTCCTCAGGCCAGGTGTCCACACAATCTGCATATTGACATTATCAGCTCCCCCTATGTATATGCACACCCTTTCTTGAGAAATGCTGTCATCCTTCTCTACTCAATGTTTGGCTAATTGACAGAAGACAAACTCTGAGAAAGCACTCCTGGAATTTACCTAGAAGTCTGCTCTTTTTGTTTCAGACCAAAGGAAGGGCTCCTGCGTCAATCACTTAAATAAACATGCTTGTGTCACAAAACCACAGGTAGTATGAATCACAATACTAACAATTTACAAAAAAAATGCAGACATTTACAGAGTAAAGCCACCTAATGCCCACTGTTCTCCTGTTTCCTGTGGAAAACCATAGCACTTCCCATCTGTAATCCTCCTCTCATTCACACACATGTGCACATGCACACACATCATTCTCTGAACTAGTTCTACAAATAAAATCCTTATATTTTAGTCTGATACAATTTAAAAAGCCCCCAACAACAGCACTTCAATTGTAGCCTTTCAGAGGAGAGAGATCCCTCAGCACTGAGCACCACGTTGTCCTGAAGCCTTTGCTGATATCCATCCTATATTCTCTCTTTCTCCCCCATTAATCCTAGTCATGCTCACATGTTCCACATAAAATCCCTCTCCCTCCTAAATGTTAACACCCTTCAAATATTTTTAGACTGTTATTATGTGTCCCCCCACCCTCCACCTTTCAGTCATCACTTAGCCAAGCTATGTATATTTAGCTACTTTAATCTTTCCTCCTAAATCAGTCCCTTCAACCCCCAGAGCTCAATGTTAAGTCTGGTATGCTTGCTCTTCTCTGAACTCCCTCCATGTTTTTGAGATCTTTCTGGTAACGTGTTTGCAGAAACCTGTCCAGAAGATAGTTTACATGAACTTGTTTTAAAGAGAGAAGAAATCCAAGTCACTGGGCACTATTAACTTTCATTTTCCATGTCTAGTTTTTGTTCCCAGATTTTGAATTTAATCTGAATTTTTTTAAGTATTAATGAATATTTGGTTCATTAATAAGAGTAAGAGCAATAATTGGTTAATTAATAAGAGTAAGTAAGAGCCAGAATTAATAATTTGGTTAAGACCAAAGTAAGAGCAATAATTAATAATTTGGTTAATTAATAAGAGTAAGTAAGAGCAAATTAGCAACTGATAGTACTGAACCCAATTGTGAAAGAAGGAAGTTTGTTTTAAAATATAGAAGAGCACTAAGGCTTTTTAAAACTAAACTTTTCAGAAAATCAATGTAAATGTGTGAAGATATCCAGAAGAAGAGCAGGAGCAAAACATTAACATGCAACGAGGGAAAAGGCTGAAAAATGAAATATAAACAGTCTCTCAGTTAAACGGCAGGTGAGTGGATACACTTCCAAAACATACATCTGGCCTACTAAGTTAGAAATCAGTTAAACTGGATGTTTTATCTACAATGCAAAAAAAAAAAAAAAAAAAACCACAAAAAAAAACCCAAAACCAAATCAAACCAAAAAACCAAGTGCCTTTCTGACAATATACCACTACAAATCAACTCTTTGAGAATAACAAAATGTTTGAAATTTAAAAATTAAAAAGTCAGAGGAAGAGCTATAAGAGTAATGCAATGTTGCCATTGAAGTCACCTAAACATGATGAAAACTCTGTGGCTGCAGAAATATACAATGGGAAAAATGTAGTACTACACAGCTCACTTGGTTTTAAGCCTGACAGATAAATATGGGGACTACAAAGCTGCTAAACAAATCAAAAGGGACAGGAAAAATTTGTGCCCTTTATTAAACCAACAGAATGAAGCCCCCACAAAAGAAGTCACGATAATTTTGATAACATATAGCACACAGTAAGATTGCTACTATATTTATGTTCAGTACTAAGCATGTAAAGGAAAGATGACACAGCCAGTACTATTAACTGCAAGAAGATTCCTGGTGGGTTGGTATTCCAAAAGTGGCAAATTTCTCAATATTCAAGTAATGCTTGGAGTTAATGCAAGAATATTTCTTTTTATGCTTGCATGGAGAAAACACCATTTAAATTGACATACAGCTTAATACAAAGAACCATAAACTTGCCTTACAAAGGAGATGGAGGAAAAAGAATGACAAACTCCAGCAGAAGTTTAACCCACTGCTAATGTCTCCAGAAGTATGGCTTGTCTAGTTGACAACAAAGAACCAGAGCCACAAAAAAGCAAAGTTGAAAGATGACTGAGTGAAACAAAACCCCATTATTAAGCAACTCCAAAAACCTTACATCTACCACCAGAGGGGAGGGAAAAGTCTGCCTCCTGACCAATTGTCCACTAATCCAAGTTTTGTCTGTTTTCTAGTGTTTAAAATATGAGATTCCTTTTTTCTTCCAAAATCATGGGATAAAGGGCTGTTCTGGAGTTCACTATGTCATAATAATGGAAGGGATAGGAGCTTCAGAAGTATCTCTCTGAAGGATATCACAGCTGAAATAGAAATTTTGCAATTACCTGGAACATTCGGTTCAGTGTCAACTGAGCACATTCTCAGTATGTATCAATAGATTTGACTGAAACATCACCAGGTAAGATGCTAAACTACAAAACAGAGAAAAGCATTTGAAGACTCTCACCTTGTAGGTTTCTATATTTTAAATAACAACCATGCTCCTCCCTCCCCTGAAGAAGTGTTTATGAGCCAGGACAGGCAGTGTATATTTTATGCTACTTTGGATTTATGCGTTTGCTTTTCTGTTCTATTTTAGTGACTCTTTGAGGTTGGGGAGAACATTAAATGCTAACTTATCCCTTTCAGATAAAGGCATTATCCTGCAAATTTACCTAATTATTTCAGAACAGGGGTGGGAGGGACCACCTGTGACCTGGCAGCTTTCAGCATCAGACTGACCTTTCATCCCATTTTAAGTCATGTTGTAAAAGCAAGACTTTGTAGTCCACTGCCTGCTCCAAGTTTTAACTAGTAACATGGTTGACTGTCCTGCTTCTACCACTCAGCCTCTAAGCTTTGGACATCTTTAAGTATTTCCTATCAGCAGTTCACAAACAGATGGCACCAGCCTGGGAGATGGATGACTGCCCCCAGCTGTCTGCCCCTCCCTGCTCAGCACAGAAATGGCTGAGCTGTTTGAAAAGCAGCTGCTGAACTACTAACTCCTTCAGAACAGCCATCCAACAAACTGACACCAATTCTAGCCCCTCTTGAAAAAAGGTGCTCCAAGCCAGGTGTTCCTGCAGCAGAAAGGAGCACTGGACAGCTAAGATAATCATTAGTTTTTTTCCAAGATCTTATTGTCTCTCTTGTAATGTTAAAAAAGGTATCATTTTGCAAGTTACTACTTCTTATTTCTCTGCTCTCAGTAATGTTGGGAGACCTGTTCTATTTAGCATCTCCATGAAAATCTCACAAAGATACTAAGCTTTTTCACTCTACTTTCTCTACACCAGTACTGAAGATGCCAGGAGACACCCAACACCTAACTGTGTGACAGCCTATTTAGTACAAATGCTTACAGGTATGATTTCTCCCACAGAAAAAAAAAAATCGTTGGAAAACATAAATGCCAGATTTGTAATACTGTACCCCCATGGTGTTCTAGCAGGCAGAACTCATAAAATTATTCTTCAAGACCTCAGTGGTACCAGAAGTCACCAGAGCAGAAAGTGCCCCAGACTCAGTGCTTCTAATGCCAACACAACAATTAGGAGAAAGGACAGCGTTCCATATCACACGAGACAGCTGCTTGTGCATTAAGCAGGTGGCCAGCAAAGCCTGCTGAAAAGGCCAGTGAGGGCTTGCACCCAGAGCAGGCTGTGGAATTGAGTTTGCTCAGGATGCTGCCTCCATGCAGAAGTGGAACATGTCTAGTATGGAAAAAGATAATGAAAGGAAAGGAAGCAAAGGAATTGGGACACAGATTATCAGTGTACAGAGAAGAGCTTGGCTGACTTTGGAGTGAAGACGGAACCATGTTCACTCTGCAATCAGCAGTGCTGTCTACAGAGCTGTAAACAAGCCAACTTTGAAGAGGCATGGAAACATGAGCATGAGGCCTATGTAGAGGCTGTAACACAACTTTCTGTACAATTTTAACTGCATTTAAGCAAAACAGCACAAATTCTTCATATTATCTCAGTGCACTTCAGCTAAAAGCTGCCAACTTTCAACAGAAAACAGGTTGCCTCACAAAAGATGAGAAGCATATAAATTGTACATAGAAAAAATTCTGAGACCTGGAATATCTTGCCCATAACCACGAGCTACTCCTCAGTGAGAAACCGTGAAATGATTCCAGTTTTGTCAGGGGAAAGGGGCATATAGAGCTCTCCGTAACACCTCACCCCTTGGTTCAGAGAGCTCTGTGCAAGTCAGTCACGGGGGGGATAAATAACCATCCCTTCAGAGGCAGGGCCAGCTCCACAGCAAGTCTGCACTGTTCCACAAGCTGGCTTGTGAGTACTGAAGATGAAATCAGGGACTATATTTATTCTCCCTGCCCGGTCATATGTTTCTATAGATCCCAGACAGGGCCCCACTTCCTTGGCCTGGATCCTGGAGACGAGTAAGCAAAGGAGGGCATAAATCAGTGCCTGGGTACTGTCAGGAGCACACTGAACCAACCATCCACACCAGGAACAGGTGCACTGAAGGCAAGCAGGGACACTGTCCCATTTGGAGTAGTGGGGGAGGGTTTGCAGAATAGCTCTTCATTTCTTCTCCCTGAGCCTACCCTAAACTTTTCACCCTGCAAGAGGGTTATTTACCTTCTGCAGTTCACCAGTCCAGTCAACTAGGTGTGTTCCATTGAACACCAAGCCATGCTAAGTCAGGCCCAGCCAAGTGTCACTGGTTTCTGTATCCCCCTTGAGCTTCACTTTTGCTCTCATTTCTTTTCTTGTCTTTTACTCTCTGCTCTCACACATTCACTCCAAAGCTGAAATAGTTCAGGGGCAAAATGTTCAGTAAATTAATGCACTCTTAAAACACAACTGTAATTTTTCACCAGTAATTTCAAAAGTCACCCATCATGAAAAGCAGTGCAGACATAGAGCAACAAAAGGCACATCACTGGTTCATGCTTAATAACCATGGGGTGGATTCTCAGGTAATATTTTAGTCTGAGTAACATTTTAAGCAAGCATCAGTTCCTAAAGGAGCAGTCTTACTTAACCTCACTCATGGTTGCTCATTACCGAATCTCACTATCCTTTCTCTGAATACCAGCACAAGATGCTGGGCAGTATCCAAATTAAAGTTCATCTTTTCCCCTTACTAGCCATGTTAGTTTTAAGCTGGATTAGTTCCCCAGTTGGTTCCATAGCACAACCATAAAAACGTCTGCACCAGCACAGAGCAAGAATTGATGTCTGCCTGAGAATACTGGCCCCAGATTAGCCTCAGGGTGATCAGCCTTACCCAACCCCTATTGCTCTTCCCAGGTACAATGATATGTGTACCCTGTAAAACCATCCACTGTAGATAAGGCCATGTAAACAAGACCCCACCCACTCTCCCACAGTCAGAGCAATCCATTCCCTTGCTCAGGGAACAATGGCCTGATGGGTGGACAGAAACCTGCAGAATTACTTGTGAAGTGCTCCGTAGGAAGCTCCGGGGCATGCACGGAGCATCCCGTGATGGGGCCTGTGAAGACAGGCAGATTCCAATGTATGGGGGGGTGGGGAAAAAAAGCAAGCGCCCTCTGGGTAGAAAGAGGGCTGTCTTCCATAAGATCCTTGCTAGTGTTTTGAGAAACTGTTCACCTTGGGACTTAAAACCAAATACTGGATATTCCAACTTTGCTTTGCATTTTAGCCACAGAAGTACCAGGTGGCTTCTTGCAATTCTCAGCTAGAGAATTCAGGCCAGACCAGCTTTTGGTTAACAAAATCAGACGAAATTTTAACTGTGGAAAAGGTCAAAAAAACCCAACTCAAAAGTATGTCTGCCGTGTATAAAACTGACTTCTGCTGCAGCTACAAGCCAGAGCCTCTCTGTACTCAGGGCTGGGTATCTAGTTAGCTAGATGAGAAGAATCCACAGGTGAAAGATACTTGTGCCAGGGCTGTGAGAAGGCAAACTACAATGAAAAGGACTACACAGAACCTTCCACCTTTAACATCTGAAAAGTGTAGGTGTTTGCGCAGCAGCAGAGCCATTCGGGAGTTCGGGAGATGAACTTCTGTCCTGTAGTACCAGACATGCAGACCATTACCTGTTCTTACCTCCAACAAGTGCAGTGAAGACAGCAGCAAGAGATATCATAAAAGATAGACTTTGTCACACCACAAAGCCATATATTTATATATAAAGATTAGTTCAGTATCATGCTCAGCTCTGAGATCTACCTTATGGATAGTCCCCTGAAAAAGATACCTAAAACTCTTTCTACTTCATGAATGTCAAAATCTTCACACCCATTTTCCTAAATACAACTCCAGGCAACCAATAGCACCAGCCTGGGAACACCTGAGAAAAGGGAATTCACTCAAGAGCAGGGGGGCAGGGGACAGGCTGTCTGGAGCGTTGTGCTGTGGCCTCTCTCTCTCTCTCCTTACCATACATCTTGCCTTCGTCGGACAAGATAATCTTGCGGCGGCCGCATGGCGGGTAGATGGCTAGCGCTTCCTGGAAGCTCTGCTCGATGTCCGGGCTCCACACGCCCTCGGCGTCATTGTCGATGGGTTTGTCCAAGGCCTCGCTGCCCCCCGAGTCGTTGCTCCCCTCAGGGGAGGTGGGAGAACTCCACTCGTTGGAGGTAATGGTGCCAGCTAGAAACTCCAAGGTGCCACGCGGAGGAGCAGACTCAGAACCTGCAACGGCAAGCACATCCCACCGGGCAGTTAGAAACCCTGCAAGGAGATACTAAAGCAAAAAAAGTTAAAGAAAAAAAATCTCAGTTAGGAGGGGTTTTACTTCAAGTTTATTTTAAACGATAACTCAACCACATGTTGGGTTTTTATTTGTGTTGAGATGAAAACATTTTCTACAAATCCTTGTGAAAAACAGCCTGTTTCAATCTCTCTTCGGTTCATTAACTCTGTCACTTTGCAGTTCTCCTCAGGAGTCTTCTTGTGCCTTTATCTCCTTTATTTCTTTCTCCCTGCACTGTCATTGTCCATGTAACTGTTATTTAACTTTCTGAAGCACACACAGAGGGATTCAGTCTGTGTGTAAGACTAAAGCAGTGATGAATTATCCAGTCATCACTGAGCACTGGGGTTGAAATTTTCTTAGATACTGTTTCACTGGATCAGAGTTAGTAGTTGGTGTCACTTCTAACACTGACATTTCTTCTCAAGGATCAGCTGTGCTTTTAAAAAGCCATTCCTGGAGCCAGACAGTTTAATGCAGTGTCTTCCAAACCCCAGCACCATATCCTGGCAGGAGCAGAAGGCACCATGAGTACAGGGATGACAGCACCAGGTTGCAGGTCAAGAACCAAGGCGCTTAGCCTGTTGTTACTGCTCATCTTCAGAACGACTTTGGGCAAATTCCTTCAAGTTTCCTCTGCCTCTCTGCTCCCTCATCACTTACTAGTCTCAAGCTATTAGATTTGCCACTGGGCAGGGGCAGAAATTGGTTTCTTATTGAACCTAAGCAGGCAGCTGCTAGCTCTTGAAAACGACAATAAATTATAGTCTACTTATAAATGCCTACAGGAGAGGCTGAAGCCTTTGAGTGGAGCTGCTGAAATACTCATTGAGAAATTGACTTCAGACCACACAGACACTTCCAGTCAACCAGGCAGGAGACAAATGGTTTCTAAAGACATAGATAATTCTTCTGCCTTAATCCCAAAGCTGTTTGTTTATCATTTTAATAGCTTTGTTATCTGGGCTACAAAGAATGTTCACAAGCCAGCATTTGAGAATCCAGCCAGAGTTCAGAACTTCCTCTTCCCTCCCTCACATTGAGCTGGATAGCAAGAAAATCAGAATAAGGACTTTTTTTCCAAGAGCAGCAGAATCATCAAACCTGCACTGAATATGAGTAAGGAAAGAAGTCTGACATGACAACACTCTAGCTCAGAAATATTACAGTGGAAATGTAAAGGGGAACAGAGGAGAAATTTGGGTGTGGTATTTGTCAAAAAAATAGTTATTAAAAAAAAACAACCATGCAGTTATGCCTTGTCATAGTTGATATAGGGGGAAAGCAGTCCATTCATTCAGCCTCAGAACTTCAAAAATTCAGGGCTTATGGCTTCAGAAACTTCTGTGACAAACCTTTTTCAAGTCTTTCTTTAACTTCTTATCTCTTTGGATTTTGTGTTTTTAAAATCTTCTCCAAGACCATAATGACCTTTTCTTTTTAATAAGAGCTGAAATTCTTTAAGAACTTCCAACATTTCAAAACCTGAAATTGTAAAGATTTGGCAACACTGGCTCTCAGAAGGTTTTGCTGCTCCTTAATGACTTTAGACAGCAGCAGATACATATTTTACACCTCCAAAACCCACCAAAAGCCAAGGAAATAAGACAATACTGTGCCTTTGACTAATTTCAATATAGACAATATAAATTAGACAAATAATTAGAGTGCACTGTGCAGCATTTTAACAAATGGTTCACAAAGACATTTAGAAAACCCAGTATATAACTTATTTCCTGTGAGAGTATTTGAAACACACAAATCACTGGAATGGTCTACCACTGCCCATCCATTCATTTCAGCACCTACCTGAGATTATTTCAACACTCTTGATCCATGGTATACAGTTTCAGAGCTTTAATGAACATGGAAAGAAATAATAAAATGGGAGGTGAGCGGGGCAGAGAGGGGAACCCACACTTAGCTTTTTTACCACTGGGGCAGACATCCCAGCACACTGTGAATGGCACCAAGGCTGGCAGTGTGCCTTTAAGAGACCCTGAAATGATGAGTAAACAGCTGCTTCCTTCTCCAAACATTCCCCCTTTCACCAACATATGCTAATAAAAAATTACATGGGTATTTAAGAGATTGTCCTGCTGGGGAATCAGTGTAGAGGAGTAAGCTTTCCACAGGGAGACACTGACAGGGAAAGAGAAGTTACTTGCTCCAAATCTTCCTTTCGTATTTCCCCAAGCACCCTTAGTGCCTGGAGGCTCTGCAGACCCTCCACAGTTAACACACAATAAAATATCCACAAACACAAGGCCCAGGCTGGTTTTAACATGTGATGACAGGCTGAAAAACAAGGGTTCAGAATGAAACCCAAGGTGTGACAGCAAGTGTACTCATCATATCACCTGCACTGGGATCTGCAAATCTCACACAAGCCAGCAGGTTTCACACCAAGTGAAAACATCTCCACCTGCTCAACTACAAGACTCCCAAAGTCACAGTCACTGGAAGCCACAGGTCTGCCGTCAAGCTAAATCCCCTAGCAATGCACACAGGCAAAGTCATCTCCTAGGGAATGAAGGACCATCAGGACCATAAAAAGCATCTACTTTGAATCCAGTTATTTTCATCTCCTTAGTGTCCATGCTGACACAGGGGAATACCTAGCAGATGATTTCATCATGGCACACTGTTAAGTTGAAACTCAATAAATATATCTGAAGCATAACTCTCCTCCACACATCACACACCCTGGAAGCTGTTGTGCGATCATTTCATATTTTACAAGGCTTGGCATCTGCACTAAGTGCTTTCAGTGACACAGGAAAATTTGGGTCCATTTTAATCCAAGCTCCAGAATAACTGGAGGAGAAAACATGTCCTATTCAGTGCAGTGTCAACTCCCCAGACTGTTCTCCAAACCTTAAAGAAAAGTTGTGCTGACTTGAGCAGATGTCATTCGTACCTTAAGAGAAATCCACAAAGCCAGAGACTGAATATGTGAACTTTCTCTCAGGTTGGTGTGAAACAAGGGAGATGTGGAACATAATAGCAGTGACAGAAGAAATTATACACATCTCTAAGTGAGCAGACACCAATTTTTTATGCTTCTTACTTTTTGTGCCTTGCCCAGCAATGTTAGTTTAATCTCAAGTTACATCTAGGTCAGCAAGAACCAAAATATGCTATTGTGGTCAATCCCAACTTTTCTCTACCTTGGGTCCTGATTCTGCTTCCCCTTCTTGGTACTAAAGCTATCCCTGATGGATGGTGAAAAATGGGGAACCATACAGACAATAAAATCAAGGATGTTTGGCCATCTCCAGCTAAAACCTCTGTAATTACTCAGATTACAAAGCACACTAGCAAAAATTTTACTTCCATTTGATAACTTCTGGAGAAATTCCATAGACTGAAATGGCCATGGAAATTCTTATAACTCTATGCCTCTAGATCACTAAGATGCCAAAGGCTCAAAAAGCCTGAAAAGTTGTCTTAAATAATGTTGCTTATCTAGTAAGCTCCATGGGCAGTCCCAGGCAATACTCTGCACCAGAAGCAATAGCCAGTAACTCAGGGAGTCCTGGTTGAGTGCTATCTGATCTGTTGGTCTCTGCTTTGGCTCAACACTTCCAAGCCTTCTGTTTCCTGCACTGTTGATCTGCACTCAGTGGCCAAGATGACCACTCATTAAACTAAGCAAAGCAAACTAAAAAGAAGCTGGGGGTTAAAACCTGTGCTTAATGACTTTATTAGGATGGCAAATTGGAAAACTGGCAGTGGAATAGCTTCTCACTGAATGAGCAATCAGGTAAAAAAACAGTGGATTTTTCAGAAGCACGAGAATGTTGAATGTCTTATTTATAAGAAAAGTTTCGATAATTCTCTCTTTAACAAAATACAAATGTTTCAGTTAGCATCTACTTTCCATTTGCCTCTGTCTTCCATTTAATAGTAACTACATGCATATAGCCAGGTAACTTTAATGCTGATTTGCATTACTAAATGTTCTAATATTACTAAATATTTTAGTACTTGTTAATTTTTTTTTTAAGTTCTGCCTGTGCAAGAGTTTGTAATCACAAAACTCTCTTCTGATGTGGAGGCAATTTGATTCTGAAAGCACTAAACCATCCCAGACATGCTCAGACAATTTCTTTCCCATCTGAACTCCCTCACCAGGCACAGTTCTGAGGAACAGAGTAGTCAGAGGATATTGTCCCATATTCATAATAGCAAGTTTTGCCAGAGGTAAAACACAGGGCCTGGTGTTTGTTCTCTTGAGATTCCCTCAGCCTGAACTTACACCCCACTCCTTGGCTTTTGTACTTCTGTGATTGTACCTTACAGTTTTCTTTATCCTGATCTCACTCTTATTTTACCGAGAGATGATCACCTATCCTTCTTTGTAGGGTAGTCATGGGTTCTCCCCCAGGTTCAAAGACACAAGGCCCCTCAGAGCACATCAGACCTTGCACTCCTCACCACAGTACCTCTATCTTCCTCCCTAATGTTTCCCTCTGTTCAAATACTGTTTCTTACTCACTCTTGCTCCCTGTTTTTTCTTCCTGCCGTGGTAATTTCTTAATGAGTCGCTCACAAAGCAAAACCGTGGAAAAACCACAAAAATCTTTCAGCAGCTTTGGTTGAAGTGTTCCAATTCTGATAATTTCAACGCTAACCCTCTTTCCTTTCACACATGGTATCTCATTGAGATTCAGAGATCCTGCAGGGCTAGACAGCTGCCAAGAGCCCTTCAGCAAGGTCTTATTGACAGGGAGCACATCTTTAAACAGACTCCACAGTCTGACACATCTGCTTTCTAATATTAATCCCTCAGTCATTACTGTCGGTAACAGCTCCCTCTTAAGTGTTTGTGGCAGCTGCTTAACACAAAATCATACTTTCCTGAGGATCTGAAAAATTGCAGCCAGCTGCCTCCAGTTGTTCAGTTTTCTTAGAGCTGCTCTGTCCAAGAGACTCCCCCCACTCCATGGCCACCCCCTTTCCCTGCTGGAATCGAGCACGACACACCAGGCAGAGAGGTCCCCATTCACTCACCCCTCCCAGGCAGGGGCACTTGCCAACACAGCCGTGTGCAGTCCGCCAGGCGGTTCCACTCCTGCTCCGGAGCTGCCTGCTGCGCCCTGGGAAAGCCGCTGTGCTCTACCCAGAACATCCCTGCACCCTCGGCCTCATCCACTGGAACTGCGGGCCGTGGCGGCAGGGATCGCTTCACCTTACAGGTACTCCTTGGTGCCATTGAAATGCAAACAAACCCAAACAATTCCCGTATTCGCCGCCTTGGTGTAACATGAGCCAAATACTCCTGCTGTAGAGGATTCGAACCACAACATTTTCATATCTGATCAGCAGTCAGAAATTTTACAAAAAAAAAAAAAAAATCAGTTCAGCCATAACAGATGATATCCTGCTACTCAAGCTATAAAGTTTATTATATATATACATATACATATATATACACACATATACATATACATATATACATATACATATATATATATATATATATTAAAAAAACAATAAGAAAACCTGGGAAAAGGAGCAACCAGCCACTTACTCCCATCTAAACACCTAGCAAATGAACTTACGCATTGCAGTGATACAAGATTTGGGTTTAGGGAAGCAACAGTCCGAAAGAAACCTATTACTCGAGGTACAAGATGGAAGATAGCAGTCAAACTTACCAGAGGAAGAAGACTGGGAAATTCTATGGGACACTACAAGAATAGCTTAGTTCCTCTGAAAGAGAAAAATTAGTGCAATCAGTAGATGAGTAGCACCCAGACGGTGCAACTCAAGGACTGCAGGAAAAACATAGTGGAAAGGAAAAAGGTGGGGAAAGCAAGTATTCAACGATAAATAAGATTGGTGAAGGCTAGCAGACAAAAGAGGACAAAAATCATGGATATGTTTATAGGGTCTCTACAGGAAAAAATTAAGATGCAACTGAACCAAGACCAACTGGCACTGCACTGTTCCCAGGAAGGTAACAGCACTTTTACAGCACCAGATAGCAACCAGTTCCTCAGGCTCCTTAGCAGCTGCACTACCATCATTAAAGCAACCTGGGGACAGTGGAGATGGGTGGGTGTAGTTCACTGGGCCTCTTCAGAGGGTTTCGCTCAAACTCTCCATAACATCTTGGCCAGGGGCTGAGTCTGGCTCTCATCTCACTTTTTGCCCCGGGCCTCCTGCAATCCTGAGTAATGCTGGCCATTCCCTGTGAATAGCCCTATCCACCCAGGACAGCAGAGTAATGCTGCATAATCCCATGAATAAAACCAGTTAAGGTAAGTGTTCTTGGCTGCAGAGGACGTAAAAGCTCTTAGCAAGCAGCAGTGCCAGGCAAGGAGAAAAGAACTGAGATTTGCCTCTCTGTATTGGGCAAGGTAATACAGTCATTACATCCACAGGCTGCACGGTGAGATTTTTGTCTCTGTCTCAACACTGAGTAAGACTGGTTTACAAAGGAACAAGCACTACTCGCCTCAGATCATATCCAACGGGAGGATGGGCTCCAGCTGAATGCTTGTCACACTGCCTAACACAAAATCAAGCTCGGTTTGTTTGCTGCACCGAAACTGCCTGCAGCAGCTGCTGTTCAAAAGGCACCTGACTTCCCGAGCAAAGCAAAACAACTCTTAAATTATTGCAGTAGCTAGCTCTGGCTGAAACAGAGAGAGGATGTAGTGTCCAGCAGAGTGATATAAATCAAAGCAAGGAGAGAGGAGAACTTCCATCAGTGCAGCCCTGGATAATGCAGTCAAACAGGATGTGATGAGATAAGGCTGTGTGTGGCCTTGCACACCATCCAATCAGTTACATTTGAGATAAAGGAAACAGAGCACAGAGCCTTGCTGCCCTAAGGAGGGGAGGAAAAAACCCCACAACCCAACAGCAAAACCCAAAGGCCAGCTCTGATCCCACTAGTCTAGGCTTGGCCAGCTAGGGGATCCATCCTGAGCAATGGGCAGCTCCTGCCCAGCTCCCACATACAGGCCATATCACAAGGCCACCAGCCTGGGACTGACAGAATGACTACTGGGTGATTTATGTCTCAGCTGGGAGAGAAAAACGAGCCAGCAAGGGCAGCCGAGATTGACACTGCCAGGTTGTGCTGGGACTGAGCCACGCACTGGGCTGGCCCCAGCTCTCAAAGGAACAGTGGAATTCCTGGGGAGTCACTGTTATCTCCCATGTGGGAACTGTTCCCAGAGCTCCCATTCTCCCTGACTTTCCAAGACATGTGGCATGTGTTTCACAGCTTCCCAAACAGATGAAGGTTGTGGCAGGGTGAAAATGGTTAGTCACCCTGGTGCTAGCAGCAGCAGTCACCAGGAGTCATTCTCCCTGGAGCTGGTTAGAAAGCAAGGAACCAGGAGGAAGTCAAATAATCACGATGCTTCACAGAAGCATTGGTAGTGTCAGCTAACACAGGAGAATTGTAACTGTCCCTTTAGGTACAGACAAGTGTAGATATTGACTGACTCAAATGACTTGAGAACGACCAAACTAAGCTAGAGACAGAAATAAATCAAGCTAAGCATCTTCCCAAAGAGTATTATTCACTTAATTATTAAAGGATAGGGAACCTCCAATAGCAACCTAAAAAAACCTTGCTCCTAAACTCGCCGAAACTCACTTGTTCTGAAAATTTCACCAATGGGCTGAAAAGCCCTCATTTTACCTATGGAGAAAAATAGAGGATGAAGATGTAAGTGAACCACCCAATGGAAAAATCAGAATAAGGTTAAAATCTAGGCAAGAACTTCAAGGCAAGAAAAGGTTAACTTTTAAAGTGATTTGCAATTGCAAGTGGTAGCTTCAGAGGGGCTCACTGTCTGGAAATAGAGCATATTTTAAGGGTTTGCCGACACTAAGCTGAGACTCATAATGCCCACTTTATGATATCAAAATCAAATTCTTATTTCCTAATCCTGCCTTCTGCTCATGACATCTTTCAATCTCTTCTCTAGGACTCGAAGATGTTCCAGCAAAGCCTCACAACTGTGACATACTTAGCTTCCCATGACACTAATGGTAGAACTGAATATGAGCTCAGACAAGAGACAGATGTTTGCAAATCTCATCCTATGCAGTGAAAATGTTTAGCTCCAAAACCCCAGTCAGTCTCCTAGAAAAGAAATAGCTGAACCTGGGCTATGAGACTTCCAAGACAATAGACAGACAGTGATGACACAATCCTTGGATGCAGTCAAATTTCCCCTTCTGTGGTGCTTGCAGGTGGTCTGTGTTGTGGGCATGACCTGTCTGGTGAGGACTAAGCCCTCTACTAAAGGCTCAAGACAAATGCAAATCACCAACAGACAGAACAGGTATATAAACTGGGACCAATGCTCAGTGCACTTTTGAGTTTCCCTCCTTCAGTCAACCTTCACATTACATGTGTGCTTTGATTTTAGTAGTAGTCAGGCATGAGCTTAGAGGGGTTTGCTGCTTGTCATGAGGCAATGCCTAAGCAAAGAACAGCCACGATGAAACACCTGCATGAAATGAATGAAGCCTACCCATGGCTACCAACCCAGCTGCACTCTCCTGGGGTATCCAGACACCACCCCAGCTCAGTTTTGGGGTACACACTCCATCTGCATCATGCAGCAGGTCAACATTCACTGCTTACGCATTCAGTTCTTAAGGCTGACACTGCTGACAGTCAATGTTTCTGTAAAACAGTGTGAAATTTCCTAGCAAACACACACCAGACACTTCTGCCAGATTCCAGTGCTCCTACCAATTTGATACATGAGACAGCAAAGCCACCCCCAACTCAGACCAGTGTAATTTTGAGTTCAGAACTCTTTCCTCTCTCTGAATGTGGCATAAATGTGCCATCATCTCCAACCTGCTGAACACAGAACAATTTCACAGAAAGCAAATGAAAATCATGAGAATCTGTAATTACAACCCCAACCCTCAAACAGGAATCAGTTAAAAAAAAAAAAAAAGAAATGTCAAAAACTGAAAAACAAACTTGTCCCCAGATATTACAGGAAAGTATGAACCTTCTGATTTATCTCTTTGCCCTTCCAGACCCTTCTTGCCAGGAAGGTCAACAGGTTATATACCTTCTGCTGGATTAATCTACAGGAGAACAAGGGCAGCTAGCCAAGCAAAACTAGATTCTTAAAGGGACACAACCAACCACAGACTCTGCTCCAGTTTTTAAAGCATGTTCTTACAAATAAAACCTGTGACCAAAAGCAGTGGAAAAAGATGCTGCTACTCTATTTTTCAGTTCGCATATTACATGGATAGAAGCAGAGATTTACATGTTCTACCTGCAGTTATTTTCTTATGATCGCATAGATCCTTCACAAGCAAGTGGAGGCAGAGAAATAAATATAATTATTTTATTTTCATAAAGGTAATTCAAAGAGTAGTGAGTGTGCTTGTATATAATCTTCTTACACAAACCTCTCTTTTACACCTTCTTTTCCCCCCCTAAGCTGACAAGATTTTCAAACTAAAAGATTTGCCTAAGTCCTGCTAGTCTGGTACAAATGAGCTTTATTTCAATGAGCTTACAGAGATGTATGATCAGGTAACATGAACTTAGGACACATTAATAAAGCCTCCCTTTCCATTTCAGTATAGACCTGCTCCATGTTCTCTTGACATTTCCTCCTTAGTTCAAGCAGTCCAGGTTACAAGAGATTACACTTTCCCTGGACATCTGTCATTAATGGTTGCCATACTGTTGGAAGGGAGGCACTTTGAGGGCTATGCTGATTAATTTTCTCTTTGGCAATAGGAAAGCAGGCGTTCAGAAGGCTTGCACCCAGGCTCTGAAAGCCACTGGCACTCACGTATCAGAAATACAGGAGGGTAAAACATCTACCCTTTGGCAATCACATTCTAACGAAGGTAAGAACAAGGTAATTATAAACCTACAAGAGAACAGAAAAACAGAGCCAGTGACTCAGCCCGTAGCACCAGGAACTGGAAAACCTGCCCCTCCCTAGCAGGAAAACGTCTAATTCATATGGTGTTAAAAACAAAGGGGAGCGACTGCATCATCTCTAGAAAAAGGAGGACCCAAGGGGCAGGAACAATAAAACCAAAAACCTACCAAACCCTCCCCCCATCCCCAAAAAACCCCAAGAACTCAAAACACTACTGCCTACCCATAAAAAACTCTTTCTAATAATCTAGTCTCAGATCTTGTAATGAGCTCCATGCATACCAACTCATGTTTTTTTTACAAGGCTCTACAAAGGAACATGCCGGGCATTTATTTAGTTGGCAGAAGTTGCAAATATATGAACATCCGTTACTGTAAATCCTAATAAACTTGATTGCTCCTCAAAGGAAAACAGAAATGCTGTGAAGGTAAAGAATGAAAAGAATACAGTGACCAACAAAATAAGTTTAGATTTAAAATAGCATTTGTTGCTCTCTGCAGAAATCACAACTTAAAATTACTTTAGATTGGCTTTGGAGAGCACAGATCATATTATTAAAAAATTAACTAATGGCTTTAAAACTATGCATGAAGATATTTATGATACATGAGACACAAACAGAACCAACAGATAGAGAGGGCATCTACTGGGTTGCTGCAGGGATCTTTGCTAGTCTAGTTGTCTTTGACGTCTTAATTAAAGATCTAAAACTGACTCAAAGTAATGTTAATGAAACTTGTGGGTGATACAGAATGAAGTTTACAAGCACCAGTGGGTAGAAACAATTCAAGAGATATTCGTGTAAAAAAGAAAATGAAAGAAGCAAGGGAGACAAATAGGATTATGTGGAAAAAATAATGCAAAGAAAACCCAGCGATAAAATCAAGGAAAAAGCCCTGCCAGAAGTAGGAGCTAAAGACAAGCAAGAGTGAGAATGCTGAACAAATGAGAGAGTTGTCTGCAAAGCAAATGCTTCTGCAAAATAACAAACGTGAACCAATGTGACTTTAATCTGCCTGGGCTCAGATATCACTTCAGGCAAGGAAGAGAGATGAATCACTCCAACTCGTGGAATATTGGATCTCAATCTGACAAAGAAACACAGATAAACTGAAGAAAGTGAAGAGTATAAAACACCTCCAATAATTAGACCTAGAAAATTATTATTATTATTATTATTATTATTATTATTATTATTATTATTATTATTATTATTATTATTATTATACCCTTATTAGTAGCTTGTAAGAACTTAAAAGGATGCAAATGCAGAGAGAAAGAATAACCAATCATTTCAGAGAAATACACACCACGGCAAAAAGTGCTGCAGTAGAGTAAGAAAACTTTTCTGATGTAGGTTGATGAAAAACTTGCCCCAGAAAACTTTTACATGCCATGGGGGAGTGGGAGGGAAGAGCAAAACCAAACCCCAAACCTAACAAATGAACAAAAGGCAAACATGAGCTATGGGGAAAGTATAATAGATCTTTAAAAAAAAAAAACCATAATACTGAATTTTTCATTTTTAAGATACAGTCATGGTCAGATAAAACAGAAAATTGTTTTGCTCTCACAGGAGCTACTGTAAACATGGTCCAAGGAACTACTTAAGGTGGGGGAAAATGGCAGTGTTGTCAAGAAAATGTCCCCATTTTTCTCCCACCCTTCACCTTCTAGTCACCTAGTCCCTTCTCCAGACATACCAGCACATGACCATATCATTAACTTGACTTGAGAACGAACAGATGTGGCTAAAAACAAACTTGCTAAAAGTGATAAAACTTGCTTAGAGTGTTACTTTTCCTCTGGATCAGTCCCCGGGCAGTGAACAGCAGTGCCAGTGTCCCTGCCAGTGACAAAGCACAGAGATGTGACAAGTAAGGAAATGGGCATTTCGAGCCTCTGGGGACAGGTCCACAGCAGTGCCAGCTGAACCCTTTGTGGACCCACCCCTTGGCTTACACTGGGATGGAACCAAGAGCTGAAAGATACAGAAAACGACGCGTAATACCAAGGAAGGAAAGCTGTGAATGAGCATGCAAACGGAGATGAAAGCTGCAACTCTTCGAAACAGTACTTTTCAGCAACCGTCTCAAAATTCTACTTACTCTGCTTGAATTCTGTGGAACTAGTACCTGAGTAAGAAAACCAACAGCAACTGTGATTTTATGTAAGCCACAGACAAGATACCGTGCCATGGAGCTCTTTTTTCTCTTCAAAGCTTGGCAGAACTATTTTCATACCATTTTCCCATAGATGTTCTTCAATACAGCAACATTGAAATGCTTATCACAATAACAGCCTAAAATACTTCAAAACCATCAGCAGCGTTAATTTAAAAATCAAAAATAGTGGCAGGATCCAAGACAGCGGAGAAACTCCTGGTAACCATTCTCACATTTATTTGCTTCCAGGATCACTTCCAAGAGGACACAAACAATGAGCTGATAGCCCAGTTTAGAGATTGATAAGACTCTTGAATGCTCAAGTTTGAGGGAGCTATTCCCACTGGGATTTAGGAAAACCTGGAAAGGTGACTGCACTCACTGGAAAAGAAACTGAGAAGGTGACTGACTGGCTGCCCTTCACTCTGCCAACCCGAGTTCCAGAGAAAACCAGAGTCCCTCAGCATCCAGCAGCCCTAATAAAGAAGTCCCTCTGTATTCACTATAGGACGATGCCAGGCTCTTCTCTGTCATGAGAACAAGCTATCGAAACCAATAGGCTTTAATTGCAGGTGAGTGTACAGCAGCATCAGCCCAGCCCCAGCACTTGTTATATACCCACTCTGCTTTCCCCGTTGTTCTGCTCCTCTCGCTCCTCCCCGTTACTCTCTGCCCTGTCCTGCTGCCCACTTCCTTCTGTGGGAGAACAATAAAACCTCTCACATCTACCCAGACAGATGGACAGACAGGTGAACCAATGCTCTGCTCACTCTGCACACAGACACCGCCATCAGGTCCTGGCAAAGCCGACCTGTCCCCAGTAACACGAAAAGAGAAAAAAAAAATCCAATCCCTAAATCTCCTTTCCTCCTGTTCAGCCCCCTGCACTTGAAAAGTATTTTGCATGGCTTATTTGTAGAGGAGTCGCAGAATCCAACTCTTAAGATTAGAAAGTAACATGAGTGTAACTCCAGGTTAAACAAAAACAAAGTTGGTAATTAGTTGTGGTTAGTTCTGAGTTCTTGTTTGTTTTTGTTGGGGCTTTTATTTAACATATGTGATTGTTCATTATAAAATACTTCACAGAAGTCCTTAAAACTTGTAGAGTTACACTTCTCTCTTCTGCAAAAAAAAAAAAAAAAAAAAAAGCCTCATCTTTAGCATCCCATGCAAGAAACTGTTTAAACGGAATTATCTGCATAAGATAAAACATTACTCCGGAAAGCTTTTTGTTTGGTTTTTTTGTGTGTGCTCGGTTTGTTTGGGGTTTCTTTAATCCCTTCCTGTGGCGTGCCACCAAAACTCAACTCTAACTTCAGAACAACTGAACTGGGAAAACATTCCCTCGTCTTTAGGTAAATGCCCTATAACAACCTACGTGCCTTCTCACAGATAGGATTCCTTATGATTTTTTTGTTCTATTTTTCCCCCAAAAATCATCCTCCATAATTCACATTAAAATTTGCTGCTTTAAGTACTGCTCCTCCTTTCCACCCTCCCCAAGCGCATTTCTACGAACCATACAGAAACCGCTTTTTTTCCCCCTCTCCCCTTTAGCGCTGCAGTTTTCAGCGACAGAGTTCCCGAAGTGGCAGCGCCGGCAGCCCCTTCCCGGCGGGGGAAGCCGCCGGAGGCTCCATTGAGGATGTTCCCATCGCTTCCTTTGTACGCCTGTGCTTCGCCTGTCGCACACGAGCGGCTCCGCACCCTCCCTTCCAGCCCGTCTCCCGCAGGCACCCGCGCCAAAGCCATCGTGGAACAGCGTGTCCCGACCTGAGCGAGGCAAGAGCGGCTGCTGTTCCGCAGGGGCAGCGGGGACCGGCTTCAAATCCTCCTTCAGCTCCAGGACTTTCTGCCAAGAGAGCACCGAGCGCTGTAACTGCGCGCCTGCCCCTCGCTCCCGCCCGATCCCCACCTCCGAGCCCGCAGGGGTGGGAGCGGGGGCTGGGACGGGGGAGCGGGCGGGTCAGCCTCCCGCTCAGCATCGTCGCCGCCGCCGCCAAGTCGCAGAGAAAAAAAGTTGGCGAGGAGCGGCTCCGGGGTGGGCCCGCGGGGCTCCCCCTTGCCGGTCCCGCGGCGGCGAGGAGAGGCGAACAATGCCGGGCCGGGCGGGTGGCCGGGAGGGGATGGAATGGGATGGGATGGAATGGGATGGGAGCGGGGGGGCAGCCGGGCCGGCGGGAGCGGAGGCACAAAGCGCACACTCACCTGAGGAGCGCGGCGCGGCCGGCGGGACGGCGAGCCCGGGCGGCGGCGGGGCGGGGGGGCGGCCGGGCAGGAGTTTGGGAGGAAAAGGGAGGGTTTTTATTTCCCCTGGAGTTTGAAAGGAGGAAGTGAGGAATGCGAGGAATGAGAGTTGGTATGAAATGAAGGCGGCCGAGGGAGGGAGGGACTGCCCGCTAAGGCAGGGGCTGGGACGGGGCTGGGAGGGGACTGGCGGGGGCGGGGGGCAGCGGGACAAGGGCCGAGGCGGAGTTGGGAACAAAACCCGGCGGGGCCGGGCGCTCCTCGGCCGGGGGCCGTGTGTGACCGGGGCGGAGGGAACGCGGGCAATGGCCGGAAGAGGGGCCCGCGGGGGCGGGGGAAGGAAACTCCAGGCGGGCGGCCGGGAGCGGGGGAAGGGGGCGGCTCGGCAGCGCTGGGAGCGGGCGGGACGCCGCCGCCTCCAGGAATCGAGAGCAGGCACAGCGCCCGGCCCGGGAGAACTTGGAGTGCGCGGCCCGAACGGGCCGGCCTCGGATCCCCGGGATCGCCGCCGCTTGCCTGGCGCTTTCCCTGGGGCGACGGGCCAAGCGCCCGTGAGGGCTCGCGCGGCCCGGTGGCTGCGGAGCCCCTCAGAGAGCGGCCGTGATTCCCAGCCAGAGAGCGGCCGTGATTCCCAGCCGGCACCCACTGCGAAACTAACAACCCCAGCCCGACACGGCAGCCCAGCAAAGTAGTCGCCCACCAACCCGCAAAGCGGTGTCTCCCCGTGGCTTTTCTCAGTCTCACGTCGGAGCTGCTCCTATCCTACCTGTTCATTCAGGAAAGCCAGCGTGCTGCGCCAGAAAGTGCTGATATGAGACTGAGAATCGCAGAGGGTTGAAAAGCCACATCGCCAAAACAAAAACAGTAGGAAGCCAGCAAGTTTAGTGAATGTAGCTGCGTCCTAGCAGCAGCTCGGGGAATGCAGCTGCATCAGCAAACCAAACTCTTCCACGGCTCCCGTGTAATTTTGTCACAGGTGGCTGGAACTACCTGCGAAGAATTATAACGTGGTTGGCTTTCTTTAAAACTTCAGTATTTCGAAGAAACAGCGGTTTTTTGGTAAGAACTCAAAGCTTAAAAAGTTCCTAACTCTTTCAAATTGCAGTGAAAATTGCAGAGAGCTGGAAACAGGTCCTAAATCTGTCCTAAGGCCTCAGAAACCAGATGGCAAAACCCATCAATTTCATAAAAATAAGGTTTTCTGATAGAACTGTAGAAATGAAGAATATATATACAATATAAATAAGATGGTGTCAAAACATCCAGTGAAACGATTTTGGGGGTGTGTGTTTTGTTGTGGTTTTTTTTTTTTTTTTATAAAGCCCTGTAATTAATTCATTTAGTCACTTTCTATTAAGATATATTTTTTTAAGCTATATTATATTTTCTATTGAGCTGTATTTAAAAAAAAAAAACCTGTTTATATGAAAGGTAATTCACTTCTCATCACATATATTCAATGGGAATTCTAGGCCAGGTCTCATAATTATGTGACTAACATTGTTTTGCTCCTATTTCCTTGCCAAACCAACACCGCTCAAAGAGAAGGAATTGAAACCTATTCCTTCCTGTGAATCATCACACAGATTGTTTGCAGGACTTCAGTCAGTTGCAGATGGAAATTCACTCAGGAGAATACAGGTTTTTTAGTGGTGGGTTGTTTGGTTTTTTTTTTACTAGAGGTAATGCAGAGCCAAACAATTCTGCTTAGAATAGAAAGCTGAGAGAGTTGGGCAAACGTATCAGATTAATTCCCCAACACTATTTGTACTCTATCAGAATGATATTCTAATGTAGTTTTAAAAATAAAGCCCTTTCCCCCCCTCCATAGTAAATTGGTATTACTTTCCCTATAATAAATAAAGGGCTCAATTCAATTAAGCTTTAAAAAAATCCTTTGTTTTATCCAAAATTTTCAGTTGTTGCGACAGTGCAATGGGTTGCCTTGTATGGAGATGTTAATTGAATCAAATTAAATGATCAAAAATTCCAGCCTCTGGAATATATTCACCCATTTATGTATTCTCTAAATTGAACGTTAAATTACCATACGTTATGGTTACCATTGCCTTTACCTTAAATCATATTGGTGAAGTTAGTTTGCTTCTGGATTTTTCTCCCATTTTGGAACAGAAGTGGTGACCTTCAGTTTCCAGGGAGGAAATAATAATTCTATATAGAACACCTTAAGGGATGCAGTGAGAAAACAGACTATGGAGTGTACAGTTCAAAATACAAGAGTTAACACTGGTACAGGATCTCTGCTTCTTTGCTGGCAGCGCTTACAGTTGTTTCCGCCTCACAGTGGGGGCTGGTTGTTTTCCCTGTTAGTAAGGGAGCCCTTACACATCAGTGCTGCTTTTCTGCTCTTTTTCATAACTGTACACTGGGCCAAATCTCTTGGCCCTACAACTACATAAGGGACTTACTTAGTTCTGAACTAGTTCCAAACTAGGTACAACAGTTTGATCCTGTGGCAAAGATGAGATTCCTGACTCTGCAAAATAAGGAATCTCTCCATAGCTCCATTTCACAGGACTACACACAAACTCTTAACTCAGCTTGTAAATCACAGGGAAGGGTTTCTCTTGTCTTCTGTACCAGGAACAGGAAACCTAATTCAATGTCACCTGAGAGATTTACAGAGCTGTTAATCCCAGCAAGTAGAGGAGCACAGTAATTAATTATTAGTATAGGTATAATAATTATGCTAACAGCAGCAAAACCTCCTGTCCTACTGCTACCAAATTCAGCAGCAAAACTTCAATGAGAGTGAGACTCAGCCCTAAAAGCACAGGAAATCATTCACTGTCTTTTATGTTTGTAAACCCAAGAGCCTACAACAGCCTAGGAGCCATTTCCAACTGCTAGGCTTGCCTTTAGGACTCCAATTTAACCATTTAATATGCTTCTTTAAGATTATGCTGGGATTTCTAGCATGTTACATTTGCACGTATGCAACTAATATTACTGTGTTAAGAACAAATGCCCAGTGGTGTTTCCCACTTAATTTTCTCTCCTGTCTAAAGACTAGTTTGGTTCAGATGGAAATCGTGGAAAAGAGATGCTTGAAGAATAGGGCTTGCATGTTGAGAGCTGTGCCAGTTTCTGATTATCAGATCCATCATATCTCCTCTTATTAAGGTTCATACATCTCTCGGTGGAAATAGGAAAATATAACCACTTCAATTTGATGTTCTTCCTAGCCTTGTATGACTTCAGTGCCCGATTCAGAAAACATATATTAATGTGCTTCAACAGTTGAATGGGTTCAGATGGAAGGTGGAAAAATGCAGTAAGGACCATCTCAAATGCCTTAGCTGGATGCTGGGAAAAACATTAAAAACATGGGGCAGAGAAATTGAATAAGCTTAAACAATCAAATAGAAACCAAGAACTATAGAATAATACCTGATAATATTGGGGGAGGGAGGGAGGGAGGGAGTAAAAGTATTAGAGAGACTACCCTTACATTTATTACCAAATTTCCAAGTGTATAGGAAAAATATCCAACACCACAAAGAATGGGAACTGAGAATTACAGAGGAAAAGAATAAGAAGAAAATGATTATATTCAAGAAATAGAAAGAAACTGAGGTAATAAGTCACAGAGAAGGAACCAAGTACACCAACAAGTGACAGCAAAATAAAAACAATCATTTAGAATTAAAGACTTTTCAATATATAAATTAGTTTATTTTCATTTATATATAAAAGTTATAAATACAATTAATGTAAAACAGTATCTGATAAAGACGACTGAATCAGTTCATCTGTCTGCATAATTTGCCTCAGGGGCCATGACATGATCATTTGATGCCAAGAAATATCTTGAAGAGTCACTGCTGACAAGGCTAATTAAGTAAAAGGATGCTAACTAAGTAAAAGGATGCTTTCTGGGCACACAGAAAATCATGTTGAATCAGAAATTAGCATCCTACCTTCAGGTCACCCCAAAATAACACAAGGCAATTTCTTTCACACATTCCTAGTCACAAGAATAATCAGACAGGTACACAAACTGACTTCCTTTCCTCAATGGGCAGAGGGAATGCAGAATCATCAGCCAAGACTTCAGAAGAACATAGCTGGAAAACACAGCCAGGTCTCATCCTCAGCCTGATGAGCAGGAAGGCACAAAACAGATCCATCAACATTCAAGTTCTCTTCATGGACTGCTTTTCTGATAAGATCATCTCAAGGAAATATCTCAGCAGCTATTGAAAAACACTCATCTGAAAGATACAAGAGCTGGACTTCTCAGCCTCAATTAATATTTTACAGCTAAATACAGCATTTAGTTTGTGATTAGGATCATTATTCTTTCTGGCAATATCAGAAAACGTCTTCACAAAGTTTTGCTAAATTGAAAGCACAAGTGATATCTACCGCTGCCAAGACTCCAGAGACCAAAAGCAATACATCTGCTCTTTGCAGCTTGAAACAGAGATAGTCTGCTAACAAGGACAATATCCAAAGCTGGAGAACACCTAATTCTTGTCTCAGTAGAGGAACAGACTTCTCCAAACCATCGTGAATATGGGTAATAGGCAAGAAGCAAGCAAGACAGTAATATTCTGTGCTTCAGTACACAGAAGAAGTGTGCACTGAGGCCTCCAGGCCACACTGTGTTGCAATCCACTCTGGTGAGTTAAGGCCACATGAATCAAGTGTTCCATGCTGTGACACAGTCTCCATACTGTACATCCAGTATTAAAAATAGAACATCGGAAGGACACATTGCAAAGCCTTGTGGTACAATTACATTAAACTTACTGATGCCTTTGAAAATACCTGTAATCTCTTTTTGAGGTAACTCCTTCTTATAGTCACGTTAAAATTATTTATACAAAATCTACTTTAATATGTCATGCCTTGAGATAATCTCACATAAAAAAAAAAAATTGGTCACAAACTTATACCTAAAAATGTAGCAAATTTAATGAACAATGGCATAATTAAAATATATTTCTCATCAGTTTACAGTCTAGATTCAACTCATCAGAACACTGCTTTTCAGAAGTGGTACTGTATATTGTTACAATACTATCTTCTGCCAAATTCAGCCAGATTTTATCATCTATTCAGTCTCATTTTTTACGTGGTTAGAAGTAACAGAAGTAACAATGAATATAATATCAGCCACTGAAAAGGGAGTGTTTGAGATTTGATTTTTCTTTGTTTGGTAAAAAAGACTGTCAAGGAATGGAGAGAAATTATAATACTGAAAGGGAAATGGAGCATCAATCTTAGCAGACAATCATTCCACAGAGTAAAAGTGTTGCATTAAAGCCAATTCCAGCTGTTCTCCTTTTTGTTTGAGTTAATCTGATTAGGAACTCTTGATTAGTATCATCTCCCAGGCTTTGTGGAAGCTTCAAGGTAAATGAACATTTAGCCATTATTTTTCTAATCCTGGTTGCAAGGAGTTCCAATAAGTGGGCTTAGCCCACTCTCATGCAGCATCTGTAAATAAGGATTCTAAAAGCAGAATCAACACCAATGACAGAAACATCACCTAGATTTCTTGCTCTTCCATAGTCCATACAGAGGCTGCTCTCAAGGTAGGCTGCTGTCAACTCCCACAATGCTCTGAAGGCTGGAATTGCTTTTTTAATAAGCTTGCAGAAGTCTCCATTTCCCTTCCAATATGCTCTTCATTGCTACAACTGCAACTCTTACAAGATGTAGGGGTGGGAGTGAGCTCCATGTTTCATGTCTGTGGTCCCTCATTCACAGACCAATTTACTATCAAAGCTGGAGAGTCCAATAGCAAAGGCCTGAAGAGCACAGAGAGGGTAATTATAGTCCAGAGTGAACACATCTTCTGCTACACGACCAAACTGCATCACGATGTAGTCAGCTGGGGAGAAAAGACATTCAGAGATGAACAATTTCACAGTGAAGCAAAAGAAAAAAATAAACCACAACAACCAAAAATAAAAGCAAAACAAAACCCAACCACAAACCCTCCCAACATCTGCCAGTCCCAAATATATGTGGTTGGTGTGTCCATCCTTTCTCACCAGAGTGGCCTTGAAATCTGTCCTCTAGAGTGACTGTGCTATTCTAGAGAATAGCAATTTCTTTTTCTGACAGTTTTTTCTCAGAACCAAAGCTCAGACCATTATTTTGCTAGCCTGAAGGTGCTGTATTAGACCTTTTCTTTCACTTCAGGAAGCTTTCATTTGCCCCCTCTTTTGCTGCAGTTATGGATGGCAGAGTTTGCATCCACCCCAGAAAAAAGGAGGCCTTATATAAGTTTCCTGACAGCTCAGAAGTCCCCAGTAATCATGAACTAGCTTCCTTTACCCAGTTTCCCACCTAGTCCTCCCAGCCTTCATGAAATAAATGAGGTTCTCCCTGTTTAAGTAAGTCCTACACCCTCCACCAGACTCTTACGGTCATTGTCATGGACAATCTGGAAGTTCTTCACTGAGGCCTGTGTGACCCTCCCATGGAAGTTCAAAACATAGGACTGAGTATCATCATTCCAGACTGGAGCTTTGTTGTGCAATTCAATGAGGTTCTCTAAATTTTTGTTTTGCCATTTTGACAGCAGACCCTCATGCTCCTGTTCAGAAGAAAGAAATATATTTATCAGATTTGGAATGGCTCTGCCTCTGAGTACCACCTCTCTTGTGTGTGCACTCTGTCACTTCATTCCCTGTTTAATGAAACACACTGATATCACTTAAACTCAGCCCTACTGAATACTTTCTGCAAGTACCAGGAAGATACTTTCAGAGATTTCCAGTCCAAGCATTCGTTTTCACTCAATAAAGTAAAAAGAGTGATAGGGAAGGAAGTGTACAGGAAAGAGAGCAATTCAGAGTCCACAGATAATTGCCATCCTGCCGGCATGAATCCCTTCTGTTCTTTCTTTCTCTGATCCTGTTGCATCCAGTTTCCATTTCTAACACTGTAAACTTTGAAATAAAACAACATAATCTACAATTAACTGTGTAGCACCAGGCCCTGAGGTGCTTCAGTAGAAAGTCCAAAGGCTGCAGTAGAATGTAAGGTTAAATTTCATCCTATTGGGTCTAATGAGTGATGCCCAGTATGAAAACCAGAGAGAAATAAAACCAAAAAGATACAAAGAGGAAGTAAACCAGCATATTAAGTTTGACAAACAATTAATTACATGGAGATTCAGGTTGTAGTGAAACATGACATATGATTTAATTTTAAAAGTTCTGTAACAAATAAAATCAAAACTATATATGTTATATATATATATATAGATATATATATATACATATATACATACATACATATATATGTATATATATACATACATACACATATATATATGTATATATGTGGGACCTTATATATGTTAAAACTCTGAAGAAAAAGCATCCAAGCTCAAGGTACTAATAGGAAAAAATGCTCAGAAAAACCTCTTGTGGAGGCATGATTGATATGGCTATAGTATGTGCTTCAGTATTATACAAAATACCGTAGCACATTTTTGAGGATAACCTAAATAAAACTTCCTGTTCGGTTTAATTACTTTTTAATTTTATCTTTATTTACTTTTTAAAAATGTGAAACAAACCCCTGAGAACTGCCACCAAGTAAGTGCATTTAGATTTAGGGGAGAAAATTAAAGGCAGGCCCTTGGAACCATTACTGTACTAATGGGAGAGATGGCAACACCAATTGAAAGGCAATGAATAAATTCCAGATACAATTTTTCTGTCCATTCACAAGAGTTAAATCTCCTTTCTGGGCTCTCATGACTCTCTATTTCCATTCTTTTCTTTGATTTCTTTTCTCTGAGCTCAGGAAACACATTCCTGTCCTACTCATATCTACTCTCAACATGGCTGCAAATACCATTTTCCAGCTTAAAACATTGAGGTAAACATACCTTTCAGTTGGTACCTCTTCTTTCTGCCTTTTGGTCTTCTCTCACCAAACATAAAACCCACATTAAGGGAACCTAATAATTTTCATCACACACCTTAACATACCTTCAAATACTGTTCTGTAAGCTTTTAGCTCTAATGCCTCTCATATCTATGAGAAATCCTCACTAAACAGTCACAACAAAACTCCATCTTCTTGTCCCTCCTTCTCCTTCAAGAATCCTCCTTTTCTGCTGCTCCTACAAAAAGGCTAACAGCATTCTGATCAAAAATGTATTTATTCTCTTGCTATTGCACCAGCAGTACCTAATTTGTCTATTGCCTATCTGTCACAATCCACATCCTGGCTAAGAATTCGAGCTCCTGGGAGAAGCAAGCGTGCCCAGTGTTCATCCAGTCCTCAGCACAACAGGGTCCCACTGTGAGGGCAGCTTGCAGGTGCAACAGCAACAAGGGAGAGATAAGGAAATCACATTTAGGCTGACCAAAGGACCCCTAAGGATACAAATACTATTCAGAAAGCTACAGATTAGGTAGAAGGCAAAAACAATTAATCAACACATTTAGGCAACATTCTATTTACTCTCCAGGAGACTTGCTAAAGCCCTGGTCCCTAAAAGCCCTGACTGTCAGCCACACCCAGGCCTCTACAGGGAACTTTTAACCTCTTCCTTCAATCTGAAACATGACCAAACTTCGTAACTCACATTTCGTGGACGGATTGGAATTCGCTTATGATTCATGTTCATTCCTGGAATGATCACAGACATTTTTCTGGGACCCTTAAATCCTAAGATATTAGTTTCCTGAAAGACAAGGAAAGCCATTATTTTCAGTAAATGAGATACTTCACCTCAGAGAAGGAAAGACAGCAAAACTGAACTTGAATCACCATTTGAAATAGTTATTAGAATTTTGATGGCTACAACAGTAGCAGTTATCTGTTTGCAACTGTGTTTAATCACTGAGAAGTGCTTTCTTGCCCTTTCTCATTTAGAGAACAGGGTTAGGAGATAATGCATGGTATTAACTAATCTGGAGTGCATTTCTTACCTACTAAAACATTTACAACAAAATTATACAAGTGCAATTTCCAGGCATGAGTTTTTTGCACCTGAGGCAGTAATGTGTTGAAATATTGCTAGTGAACAAGCCTTAACTATAACAGAAGAATTTATAAGAAGAATTTGTAAGAATTTATCTTTGAGTTTACTCTATGTTGTCTGTATATCACCAGTTAGTCTAAACTGTTTCTGAACCATGAATGGCATTTTTCTTCAGGTGCTTTTATTTGTGTTTAAGAACACACCTACAGTTTTCTTTCAAATCATACTGTTTTATAAACGTTTAAGAACAAACTCAGGAAGGGAAGTATTCAGCAACTATCCAAGCTTCACTCTTAAGCAGATTTTTCCAGAGTACTGAAGGAGATTGCTCCAAGTGGATTGAGTACAAAAAGCAAAGGAAAAAAGTCCTGGTGTTCTCAAACCATTCATTTAACAGTATCAGCCAAAATCCAAGCGTCCATTTAAAGTGTTCTGTAACAATATCCGTGATAACCTTTAAAATTCTCAAAGACCAATTAAAAGCCAGAATCTTTCAGAAGTACTGAATTGATTGACAGAAGTGATACAGCTTCTCCTAACACATTAATGCATTTTGCAGACACAGACAAAGGTCTTTGGAGCTACAACCTCTATTGTGTCACATCAAAAAATCTAGGGGCATGTATAAGAATGAGGGTACTGATTTTATTCATATTTAAACTTTACAAACTCCTTATATATAAAAGTTCAGAAATTTGAAAAGCTGACTTTGTATTAACTGTGTGCTTGTTCTAACACCTTGCTGTGTCCAGCTAGGTAGGAAACTGAAGAATACTATATACAAAGAAAATATCTAGCAATACTTCTGTAAACAGGCTAGTACTGGAATTATCAAATCAATTTCTTCCCAAGTGCCATCAAGATGAAGAGCAAAAGCAAAAAATCAAGACACTGCTCCAGTAGACTAATGCATCTTTAAGCTTCTGTAAGAAAAGTAAAAACCTGTGAGAAAAAGAAAAATCATTACATTTCACAGGAATTGCTTCATAGAGAAGCTCAAATTTTACTCAGACTGTAGGACTGGAATACAAAACAATGTGACATGAGAACTCTCATGTAATTCTGTAGTCTCCACAAGTGCCTCCTTACTCTGAATCCTATACTGAAGTGATTCACAAGAGCAGAAGAACATCTCTAAAAGAGACCTAGAGTGAATCACAATTTACCCTGGAACCACATCCTTACCACCAACAACCTGCTACTGAAAGAATACCAATTCCCTCCTATCCCTCAAAATGCCTTTGGTTCTGCAAAAACTAATTCTGTTTCACAGGGTCCTCGTAGTTCCTTCTCACGGTCCACCATACCAACTGGGCCAGAGGCAGCTGTGTCTGCTCCATGTAAAGCATGTGTGACTGGCCACACACTGAATCGGCCAGATAAGAAGGTCATAAGGATGTTCATTGAGGTGTTTCTCCCACTCCTGACATTGTTGGTTTGTTGGGTTTTTTTTCATTAAACTTGTAAGAATTTATCTGTGAAGCCTCTGCCTCTTGTTGTATCTGGTTGAAATTGGTCACTTGGTTCTAAAGTTAAGTGGAGGAGGCTGACAGCAGCACGATTTTGCAAGCTGTGTTTCCTCGGTAACCAGGCACAAAGAAAGGGGCAAAAAGGGAGAGGCACTACTTACATAACAAATAGCTGCGAGCTCCTGTCTTGTGTGAGCCTTTTCCACTAGACTTTGTGCCTTGACTGGGTTAACACCATGGTCATAGACTGTAAATTTGGTTCCCATGAGGTTTGACCTAATGTCAGGTTATGGAAAAAAACAGAAAGAGAGGTATCAGTAGAAAGTTTTGTCATCTTCTGAAAGTATTTGTACTTTCAGAAGTACTTTTGTACAGCAAAAACACACATCTGCCATCTGAATCTTCCTGCTGCCAGCTCAGTAAGGAGCTTCTGTGACATGCCCACGTGAGCCTATAACATATCCTGGAGAAGCATCTAGACAATTTCTTCTCTGAGTTGCCACAGTAAATGGTAATGCTGAAGAAGGCTGCCAACCCAAGTGAATACAGATTACATGGAGCAGAACAATGCAAGTTCATTCTCTCTGAATTTGAACCAGATTGCCAGTCATAACCACAACTCAATTAAAATCCTATCTCAACTGTCTGTAGTTTTCATCTGTGGTTCTCACCTGAGTTTTCCAATGAAACTTTCCCCTTTCCGAGATAAATCAGTTGGATCAACTGATATGAGGTAATTGGATGTTTTGCTCTTCTTTCTTTTTCTCCCGGCAAGAAGGAATGTCTGGAAAAACAAAACTTTGATCAAGACTGGTGCTTTGTAAGAATGCAGAGGCATTGCTATCCAAATTGTTATCTCTCCATTTCCTGTATGCACTCCCTTTTTTGTTCTGTGCTAGTATTACTGTCTCTGCAATTTTGTTCTCTTCCAAAGTGCCCAGCCTGAAATCCTATCCCTCCATCAGCTCACTTGGCAGTCTAGATTTAATACACCTGTCCTTTCTAGCCTTCCCTCCTTTTCTTCTGGAGCAACTCAGTCTTCCTGCTCTTTTTTAACATTGAACATTTTTATTATTTTTCAAATTCATCTTTCACTGTATTATGCCTTTTAAACCACAATACAATGCTAATTACATGCTAATTCCCTCCTTAGTGCCTTGGCCAAATATATGCTGTCCTCATCTGCATGATGGCTGTCCCCAGCTACTGGTTTCTTATCAAAAGCTCTGCCTTGCACCAAACACATTTTTTGGTAGGAGTACAATAGCCAAGATAATGTGTGCTGCTTCCAATACCTTCTTGTTGTCATCCCTTTCCAGATGCATGTAGTAAGTAGGGAAGAGCCCCCGGTCCATTCCCTTTTTATCTCTAGTGATTCGACACTTGACACTAATTCCACGGGGTGCAGGGCGCAATGCAAAATCCTCCAAGTTCTCTACTTCTCCCAGCTGTGCATCTGCCTGAGGGGATGGACTACAGGAAGCACCTGTTTCCTATGGGAAGAAGCATCATATTAGCAAATTAATATCAGATCAGAGACTCTGGTATTCCACAAGAAAATTGTGGGTTTTTTGAAACATAAGATATCATGTCTCCAGGAGATACTGGGGAAAGGAAGGTTAAACAAGATACCACCTGTATTTCCTCAGAAGAAAGCAGCTGAAGGTTTTACTCTGAGGAAAGACTAGGTCTCCAAGGGGAAAAGAGAAAAAATATCCATTAAGCAGACATGAGTGATTTGCTAGAAAGGGAGAAATAGGGTGAGATGCTGTAAATATTCTAAGCAAAGACCCTCTTTGCTTTTAGAACTTCAAATGCTGTGGAAAATAAAAGAGTAGGATAAAGCAGGACTGATGGATGCTGCAGTAAGACAGGCTGGGATTTTGTGACTGTAATGAGTGCTGAGATTATGTTGGTTCAGAACAGTAGCAAAAACGGAGTCAGCTGCTGGTGGAACCATATCAACTAAATGTTGGAAGAGCCTTAGAACAATGTGTATAGTCAGGATGCAGAGAGTAATCAAAGGAATTTAAATTCTAATGGAAATCTAATGGTACAGCTCATTAAAGCAATTTTTTTCTTAGAGGTAGCTAAATCCTGTGAATTGTAGCACCCAAGAGACTCCTCTTCACCTGGGCCTTCAAGATGAAGTTGCAGGTTTATCCCCATTTTCAGCTACAGCCAGTAAGAAACCTGAGTGAATAGCACAGATACACATACATAGATTTGAAATTCACTGGAGGGTCTCACCCCTTTTCCCCCTCCAGCACCCAGCACCCTGTATCTCCAGCACTTTGCACCCACAGCCCAGTCTCCCAAGAAGCTGACACCCAGACCTCTTGCACTACTCCCCTACTAGTGCAGGGCATCATACACACAGTCACCTCACAAACACACTCAGGTGCATCTCCCACACCATGGACTTGAAGGGTGTCCAGTATCCATGCTCAAACCTTATGGTCTTTATCTGGTCTGAGCTATCTCAGACCTTGTGCCTTCCTGATGCTGGTCTCTTCCAACTCACTGGCTAGTCCAGCACATAATTTGTCAATATATGTATGTATGTTTGTATGTCTGTATGTATATCTCACACACATGAATGCTTTCACACAAGAAATAGTTAGAAGTGGAGTTTCAGAAGAGAGTGGGACATGCTGAAGTAATCAAGGCACAAGGCTTGAGCAGACAATCATACTGTTCTGCAGTTGTTTACACATATCTGATGCCTTTTACCCCCTTTAATCCCTGTCTTCCCATGCTTATTAATCCCTGATCCACCTTGATACCCTTCTTTTCCCTCTTAAATTTCTTTCCCCAAACATCCCATATGATGTTTGTCCAATCCCAGCATTCTCTGTTCCATTCCAAAACTCTGTTTCTCTTTGCATCCGACAATAAATGCCACAAACCTTCAGGAAGAAATCCCTCCTCTGTTTGCATGGCATTTCAGAGCTTCTCTGAGTCATTTTGGTGAATTTTGCAGAGACAATGGCCAGTCTGTCTCCTTTAGGGGTGATAGTGCTGACTCACTATGTTCCCATATTCTCTGATTAGGCTCCCTAGGATCCTCCACCCACAACTGCTCCTCGGATCATTGCTAAGTCTTTATGTTTAACTCAGTGTCCCTTCAGTCAGCCTGACAATCTTGACCTTACTCCGCTTTCAGGGAATAATATTGCTGGCTACTGTACTTGTAGCTATTGTATTTTAACCCAGTGCTCCAGGGGTTATCACTAAAACCAGACATGTGTCCAGTGCTTATCAGAAATGGATTTCAGGACACTTACTGCAAAAGACTTCTCGCTGGATGCAGAACTAGGCCTCTCAGATTCAGGGTATGGTGAATGAGATACTGGTCTCTTACTAGCTTCCTCCTCTTCTGTGTCCTCCTCATCAAAATTCAAACTACCTGAAATTCCTGTCAGAATAAACGATAGGATTAAGTATGTAATCTCTGAAAGAAGGTGTCACGAGTTCATGGCATCACTAATTCATCACTAATTCATATACGACTCTTGAATACCTATTCACACTCTTAATTTCTGCTTTTTCAACTGATGATTCTTAATTTCTGTTTCAACTGCTTATTTTCTTCATGTGCTGTATCTCTTCCTGAGCCTTGTAATTCAAATTCCTACTGATATTTTGCAGCAGTCACTGTGCAGATGACTAAGAAGCTGTCAGGCCTTTATTAATATGGATTTTACTTGATATTCCATGACATAACATATTGCTTAGTTTATGTTGTCATTGAGTTAATTTTGCATATTTTCATGCAGAAAAGTCCTCAGTGTCTTAAGAACAACAACAATAAAGGAAATCCAGATCAATATGCTGACACCTATCCCATAAATTGGACCCTGTACAGTTTACATCCTTTACTATTTCCCACAGTCTTACACACACTGAAACAGAGTATGCCAATTTCTCAGTAAAAGCCCCCCCTGTTCTTACACCAGTACCAAAAACTCAGGTCCATAAATACCAATAATGATTTGATTTCTAAAACTGAAGCACAAACTGAGAAGTTTCAGGACTTATTTACTCTTGACGTAGGCACAGTCATGTAGAGATGACTGTGGGTATATAACTAAAATAACTCTGCATAAAAGATATTTATGAAGAGGTTCTGTACACATGACTGTTTGGTGTGTCCTTCCACTTGGAACTGCATCATCAATTAGTCATGAGGAAGAAGTTCTTCACAGAAAGGGTGACTGGGAGTTGGAAAGAGCTGCCCAGGGAGGTGGTGGAGTCACTGTCCCTGGAGGTGTTTAAGGAAAGACTGGATGTGGTACTTAGTGCCATTGTCTAGGTGACGAAGTGGTGTTAGGTCATAGGTTGGACTCAATGACCTCAAAGGTCTTTTCCAACCAAACTGATTCCATGCATCTGAGATTTTGTTTTGTGATTCTTTTCTTTAATTTGGCTGTAGAAAGGAAATTTATCTAAAGCATTACAGACAGTGAACACAACCTGTTTAACTGAATTATTTTCTGAGAACATATATTATAACAATGTTCTGACATGGCACTGCAAAGGGGCACTGCTGGAAGCCTCAGATAAAACAGAAAAATCCAGTCTTAACAACCTGTTAGTAAACTTCCCAAGGGACATTTGGGAAGAGGAAAGGCGTTGACCCTGATACTCCAGCCAGTTTCAAAATTCACTGTTTATATTCTACCTCCACTAATTTCCCCTGAAGTTACTGGATATTCTCTCCTCTTTCCTTTTCTAACTCTTGTGTAATGTTATGTGTAATGTCTTGTTGCTATCTGTAGGTAAGCAGCTGTGCCATCTGAAAACTGAATGACAATACCTCTGAATGTGATAGTACCTTGATACCTGCAGTGTATGGGAAACATTCTGGGAGACAAGCTCTGCAAAATAAAAACAAGCTGTATACTAAATTAAACACTAGCCATTATTTTACTGCAAAGTGCTTAGGCTGCATGCAACAAAAAAAGGTTTCCTGTAGTACTGGCAGCAGCTGAAGATACTTGGCAGACAGAGCTTGACACTCCACTAGGAAATTACTCAATGGGATATAACTATTGAATACATAACTTGAAACCGCTGACTGTGACAGCCTCTGACTCAGAAAAAAACACCTTTCCTGTTAGTCTCTTGAAGAGTTAAATCATGGAATTTACTGAAGAGTCCTGCTGTTGTGAAAATATTCAAGCATCTTATCAAGATATAACATATCTGCAATAAAAACACCCCAAACTTTAGCAAAATGTGGTATAGCATTTTGCCAGAAATTTCCTTGGAAAGACCAGAAATTATATTGCACATTGAGAAACCCTTTATAAGTGGTATGGTTCAAATAACATCAGGAAAAGGAACTGCAGTACTGCACTTCCACATGCTGTAGAATCTAGTAGCTCTTTCAAAAGTGATATCCTACAGACATTTGTTTCATGATTCTGCATTTTTTAATGCCACTGAAATAAAGTTATAAAAGTAGAAGAGCTCCAAAAAAGACATTTACCCATTATTAACGCTTACCTCGTTTCTGTAATATTTCTTGCAGATCTGGCTTGCTTGCTGTGTCTGTTACGGTCTCTCCATCATTTTCCTTATTTGCATTGTCTTCTGGTTTGGTAGATCCAATAGACAGAGTTTGGAGCTTGGTCCCCAAATCCTGCACTTCTGATTTCAGGAACGCAGCTGGTCCATCAATGCCTGCAGGCCAAAATGAAACAAAATTCCAAAGTCTATTTTTTTTATGGCCAAAGATGTATCCCAGGATGGTGGCTCTTTTCATCTTCCCTCCCTCTAGCATCTCTTTAAAGTCTGAAATATACTTAATCAATTTTTTTCAGAAGGCTTGGGAGGAGTCAGTCCTGACTCTGGTACAGACTGCCTATTACTTTAAACATATCTGTTTATCAGTTTCTCCCTATTTAAATACAGTGATTTAATCTACTTTTTTACAAGGGCTTAAGCAATTAAAACAAGATGTATTTGTCATGCACATTGATAGTTTTCAATTTATTTACAGACATCTCCCTTCTTTTCTTTTCCTTCACGTTGTTTGTTTGCTCCTATGCCAGTGAGTACTCTATAGTGAACACCACAAATCAATTTGATAAAAGTATCTACACCCATAGACAGAAAAAAACTCTCTATTTTTTTATTAGAATGAAATTTCCATGTTTAAATTACACAACACAGCTGTGCACCACACTTGGTGGCAGCATCTTGATGTCAGGGTCTAGCATAACACCTAATATGTAGCACACAATACCTAAGTGTAGCTCCAGCTCTGGATTTCTTGTTTTCTCACTGTTTTCCTTCTTAAAACTCCACTGCTTTATCTAGGCATTGTATTTCTGACATGCTTACTGCTGTTATCACTTCTTACCAGGACTTGTTTGCACTAAGGAAGCCTCAGAACTATGAAAGGTAGTGAATGAGCAGTTAAGTTTTCATTTGACCCTTACTGAAGACTTCTACCTTGAAAGTTATACCTATCTTATCTCTCATTCTCTTCTTGACTTGAAAGTCTTTTAACAGAAGCTTTCTTACACCTGATTTTAGACATATAAATGCTACCATAAATATCACAACTTTCCTTCCCATCCTATGATCCTGAAAGGCATCTGGAGAACAAGAAAAATATTCAAGAGAGAAGGGATAACATAGTTCCAACTGTGATCTTCAAACCAGGTAACACCCCTTGTTTGGAGGTTTAAAATTCTACTGTGCATATTAATTTGCTATCAATACTAGACTTGTATTATAACACCTTGCAATAGCACACATCTCGAAGCCTTAGAATGTTTCCCATTACTTTCTTGATAGGCTGATGGGATCCTGGCTCTCATAAACAACTTCCTAACACTTCCACTAGAATGTAAGGATTTCATTGCTGCACTTTTTATCTCCTTGTGACATGGGAGGCTTAAGGCTCACACTATTGCATTTCTTTTCACTCCTAAAATAATGGTCACTATTTTACTACAATGTTTTGAGGCCACCAAGTTATTGCCTTTGGCCCTGAAAGCACTTTGGGCTTGTGACTTTGTAGACCATTATAACCTGTCATGTTTCCGTTATCTTAATGAAGCCTGCAAAAAACAACAGATGAGGTAGAAACCATCAAGAGCCTAACAGTGTTCACAACACTTTTTGTTTCCTTTTTCCACTTTATCATTCAGTCATACGCAATCTTGAGGTGGAGTATGCCATGACACCATAAGGAAACACCATACAAGCAGTCACTACTGAATTATTTTCTTTTATCTTACAGCTTTAGAAGATATTTTTATTTTGAATTTGTATGTCCCCACCTTTATAGAAGTTGCCAGCCCATTTCTACAGTTCTTCTAGCCTAACCCAAGGGAGAGATTACTCAAGGGCACATGAAGATTCACAGCTGTCACAAAAATCAAGGTGAGGTTTTTGCTTGCTTTCACAGTTTAGTGTGGCTCAAGCATACTGTACTACAATGCAACTTTTGCATATAGAAAAGCATGTAATCAATCTCATCACTTGACCCCTATCACAGCAATGTAAGCACCCATCTGTGACATAATGCATGCACTGGGATTTTGGAGAGCCCTATTGTAATCAGGTTGATTATTTACCATGTAAAACAACATCATTGTGGACAGGAGTAGGAGTTTCTACTAAAGGAGTCTGCTCCTCGCACCCTTTGGGCTTTGACCTGCGCGGCTTGGCCTCAGGATTTGGCTGTACCATCAATGGATCGAGACGTTTCTTCCTCTGCTTCTTCTCTAGAAGGGCTCTCTGTAGAATAAAGAAAAGCAGGAAACAGAGATGAGTAACCACATCCAGAGAGGCAGAATCCACGCCTCAGCCACTGGCAATGACACGTCCCTGATCAGAATGTCAAATCAAACTGAAATATTTTTGCAAGCTCTTACAAAAATCTTACACACAGATATCACTGTGGTTTTGGAGTGAGATACTGACTTTGATTCTCCATGAGAGATTGACATGGACACCTCCTTATTTTCTGACTTGGCTTGAGACTACCTAGCTTGAGACTACCTAAATCCTTTCACCCAGTCTCAATTGCAGCAATCCCTAACACAAGTAGACAATTTCAGCAGTCATCCATAATCCAGTATGAAACAGTCAGGACTTACCAAGAGAAAGGGTTTTATCTCAAAAGTTATCACCTTATAGGGAGAACTTAAAGCAAATAGTTCCCAGAAACCAATGTTGAGAGATAAGACTTAAAGTGGGGAGTCAAATAAACAAGTAACAGTAATTAAAATAGGAATGATCCATTAAAAAGAAATTTAATCTACCTTGCAAAAATTTTCCATATAATTCCAGACTGAAAGGAAAGATTTGGTAAGTCCAAATGCTCAAAATTAAAACATTATTTCTCCAAGATACATATATTTTTGGTACTTAAGATTTCCTACTCAATGAGAAGAGAAACAACTTCTAGACTTAAATCAAGGTAAAAAGGGACATGGTGACATTTTAAAGACTTAGTCCTTAAAAACAAAGGTGATGCATGAAGAAGGAAAAATCATATTCTAATATTCTGCACCATTAAGCAAACAACGTGCAAGCGCCTTACAGTAGATGCAGTTTATCCACGACTATCTCTTAGGTACCTGAACACTCCTGAAATTTGTTTTTGATGACAGAAACCTTTTCTCCATCAAATTATTTTCAGTCTGGATGCACCACCAGATAAACAATTCATCAGTTCCAACAATACAATCCACTTGAGACACAGACATTTTTTGAGCCCTTTTCTCTCCCGTTATTCTTTTTCTCTTGTTGCTTTTTCTCTCTGCTATTAGTCTTTTTATCTCAAGTGAGATTAGTTTCTCAGGCAACCTCTCCCTGAGGAATTCCAACATAACTCAGCCCTTGATTCTTTATTTTGTCTGGTTTTTTCACTTATCTAAAAGAAAAAAAAAACCCAAAACCAAAAACTCAACCACCCACAACCCAAACAGAACTAACATACAAAACCTCAAATACAACAAACAAAAACAAATACCTTGAAGCAAAATTACTTTTTAAATTCAAACTCAGAATTACCCTTTGAAGACTGGACTGTAATACAGGTAGTGTTTGCTACTGCAGAATTATTTGCAAAGATTATCCTGCAGGGCAAAAATTACACAGAATTCCAAAGAGATTATCACATTTGTCTAGAATAAGAAAAATAAGCAGTAAAGTCAGATTCTTAGAAATTGCTAATTACAGATAAGTTTTCTAGGAAGGTAGTCAGACCTTTCAGAAGAATTTACATTGGTTTGTGTTGCTTGTTCCTTTTTTAAATCAAAGCTGAGGAAAAGTAAAAAAAGGTCATGATAGTTTATAACTCTCCAAAAGAGAAAGGAAAAACAACAATCAAAACATTATACTCAGAATAAGGATTTGAGAGAAGTTGTTGTGAAGGCTTCTCTACCTGACAAATAGACAGGCAAGAAAAAAAAAAAAAAAAAACGAACCCAACAAAAACCCAAAAAACCCACCAAAACAGACACAACCTAAAGACAATAAGAAAATATACAGTTACTGTTAGAACGCAAAATTGAATTTGGGATCAACACAGGACTAATAATACTAGTATTAAGAGTTATTTGTGGATTATTCTATTAGATAAGGATTTTTTAAACATTTCACTGCTCACCAGTCTAAATTTTAATTATTATTCTTACACACTGTGTTACATCAAAGGGTTTCTTGGACTCACCAATCCAATAGGATGAGCTTCTATTAAAACAGTTTACTGCTGGTAGATGTGACTGATCTTCCTTTCTTACAAGAACCACAGTATAACCAAAGTGACAAAACTTGATAGTAACTTATTTTTTTAAAGGCTTCTCTTTACCACTTTGCATACTGAGATGGAAAAAATATGTCCACTGTCACGACAGCAAACAGTAGTTCATTTTCTCTCCATGTGGTGGCAGAGCAGCCTGCCCTTCACTGCCATGTATTCCTGGCCGTATTCCACTCAGGAAGTAGAAAAAGGAAATGGGTATTTTGTTTCATTTTGTCTACTAATTAGCCTTTTCCTCCAGCTCTGTGTTACAGTAAAAAATCATATAATATCACTACATAAAAGGTAGACAGTTCATCAACAGGACACCAGAATGCACAACCCACCAAATAAATAACAAACACTAATTATCATTATTTGCTTGGCATTGTTAATAATTTAATGCACTCCATGCATTAAATACTTGCAGAAACACCTTAGAAAATCATAACATCAGATTACAGGATGACTAGAGGATCACAAATCACCAACTCCTGTTCAAATGAGCTTCCAAGGAGTCACACAGGAAAATCTAGTCTACTATTAAGACAACTAGTTTAGTATTCTCTTTCTCCAGCTGTGATGGCAGGAAGCTGATATACAGGAAAGTTCCAACCACTCCAGCCTTGAAGGTGCAATCATGTGCTACTTGTTAGTCGGTACAGTCCTAACCCTAGCAGGCCATGCAGGATTGATCCTAGCTAGGGAACATTCTCTCCTCTTCCAGCTGCCCCTTCGCTCATGCTGGGGCAGCATGACAACGGCAGCGATGGTGGCATCAGTGAAACTCCACATCAAGAGCAATGCACCACACCAGGCGCATCAGAAACACACCAGGCTTCGTGCTCCCGCTGCACAGGGAGATGGCAGCATTGCACTTGCAGCTGCAGATGCCTATGAAAACTCAAAAATCTTCTACTAATGAGGAAATAAGCACTGCCTGAGCAACCACACGCTCTTGCCTCAAGGAAAAGGCAGCAGTCCAGGAGAAAAAAGCATCCTGGCAGGCAGAGCTGGCCCACAGATGGAACTTGATGTCATGCACTATTATAAATAATATTTTACTGCAATTACAGGGTTTCCAAACCCATCGTAAAGATGGATGGACAGGCATGTCTCTGCTATGGCTTATTCCAGATTCTCTGTATGATCAAGGATTCTATATACGATCCTGTTGGATTAAAACATTTTGCAATTTTTAAATTCCAATTCCTGTAATTGTTTATGACAAATTAATCAAGCAAGGCATCAGCTACAACCAGCAGCAAGTCCATCATATTTGATAGTGATCTCCTATTGACCTTTGTTTCTTCAGAAGGCATAATGTACTACTATAAATGTAAAAGTAGACTTTAAAATTAATATCCACAACCTAATTCTAAAATCCTAAATTAGAGATTGTTAGCACTTCTCAACAAATCTCATTTGCAAAGGGCAAGGAGTTAAAATATATTTAGTGAAATTTTCTAGCTGTTTCTTTTGCAGATGATTGCAATCTCAACCTAATCCAAGAATGATGGAAACAAATTTGTGAAAGGAAACAAATTATTTAAACTGACCTCTTCATGATGCGACTGACAGCTGCTCTTAGGAAATTCCACCCAGCTCAGCAGGTGTTTTTTGGAGGAATAGCCATGCATCCCCATGGCAAGGCCTGACATTAAGCAAATCACAGTATCCAGCACTAGGAGACAGTGATTATTACCAGCTTATGACCCAAGACCAGTTCTAAACCAGACGCTGAGGTTTATCACCAAGCAGTCAGACCACCCTTAGTTTTGGAACTTGTTACCAAACGCCATTTGACACTAAATGATCTTTTATAGATTAATTGAATTATTTCTATTTTTAAATAAATTGTTTGTTTTTAAACAAGTGTCACTTGATAGTCTACAGACAAAGGACTATTGTAGCTTCCACAAATATGACCAAAGATAAATTTTACCTCTTGACGCTGAAGTGTTTTAGATAAATGCTTATATAGACCCAATAATGTTCGTAATAAATTCAGTGCCTGAATTTAGGTCAAAGCCTAGCAAATTCAGACTACAAATAATGACCAGGTTCTGGTAAAGAGGATTATTACCCACTGCAACAGTTCCCTGAAGACTGTTGTGTCTGGACTTAAAGATCCTAGCTGAGAAAATGCCTTCCTAAAAACCATACTTTAATTTGAATAAGATGAGCTTAATGCAAGACAGTGATCTGTGGTCCATGTGAAATGGCCAGCTAGAGAATCATGAGTCTCAAATAATCTAATCTATTTACAAGCATTTGAAATTTCACAGAGAAAGAATATTAAAGATGGATACTTCATTGCTTTGAAGACTATGATAATGTAAGCATCCAGCAAACAGTACTTCAGAAACCCAGACCTACAGCCTAATAATTGACCCATGCTTGGCTGTAAATATTTTCGTTGTAGGAAACAAAAAAAGTTGAAAAGAGGCTGAAAATCCTTCTCAACAGCAGTGTTAAAGAGATCGTTCTATAGGTCAGTGAGACAATTCCTTTGATGCCTAAAACAAATAATTCCCTGTAGTCTTCCCATCTTTTGATTTATTCCTGCTCTCTAGTGACTCAATCCCAATGAAATAAGAGAACATATGAAAAATAAATTTATCAAACACACCAAATCTACAAGCCGTGGCAAGGTTGACTTGAACTAACAAAAACCATGAAAATCTTTGAAGTTCATTAGACCAATCTTTTTTAGCACTTCACCACCATTTCCCAAGTCTTTAGAGGGCTGTTTGATTTTCTGTACTTATTTTTACCAGCTTCAGCACTATCATTTACCTGATTCTGCAGTTTCAGCTGTCGTAGTTTCATGCTTTCATCCTCAAAGATGCTGGAAAAGCAAAACAAACAAATCAATTAATTATTGCTGTTGAACAGGTCACATTACAAGAACATAGGATATTTTCAAACAACTTCATCATCAAGACTTAAAAATGACTGTTAGACATTACTTCCATCTCACATGAAGACCAAGACACAAGGTATTAGAAATAAAACATCATATTCTGTCATAAATAAGACTGAACTCTGGTTTAGTCCCCTTACTAAACCTTTCTGGAAAGACTTGGAAAGCACCAAAGGCTTCATAACTGGTAGATGGATTAAAAACCTCTGTTGAGGTGGGGCTAGGACACAGTTTACACCTGAAGGTTTAACACAGTTCAGATCAATTCAGTAAAGTCCCTGCTCCTTCATAGGATACCCGATTCCAAATTAATTCAGTTTTGTCTTCGAGTCAAACCTACATCATTTTCTCTTCCTGCCAGACATTCCAGAACTACAGTTAATACCTGAGAGAATCTGTGTTTGCAACATCTGACATTAATTCCTAAAGGTAAAGAAAGAATTATTTCCCTATTCCAGTATTCTATAGATAACTTACATAAGAATTCTGATTTTTTTTGTTCCAAGTTGTGTTCCATATAGACTTCCCATTTCCTTTTGTATGATAGTGAATTGTTCCATAAAATGCAATTTAGAGCAGTTAACTCCACAAAGAGGAAATGTTAGTTGACTATTAAGCACATACTCTACTGGTCACAGTTGTGCTCTTTCCTTCAACACAGTTTTGACAAAGACCTCTTTTGAAGTAAGAAAGCATCAGGAAGAAGATACTTAATGTGGGAAACAGACAAACATTATATATATTTTATTCATAGCGTGCAGAAAAGCAGGGCAAGCCACAATTTCAATTTAAACAGGAAATTCTCTGTCTGGTCTAGGTATCCATAAATGTCCAATGATGTGAAGTCACAAGCTGGCAGCCAGTGCTGAATATAACCCTAACAATGAAAACCAGAGATAGACAGAGAGAGCAGAGCTGGGGTTTCTGCAAAACACATGCCATGGAAATTGGATTACAGCACACAGAGCTAAGGAGAGAAGCAAAGCCTGAGTCCCCTTAACCCCTAACAAACCCACATTTGACTCAACTCCAAGCAAGCAGATGATAAATCAAAGGTACTTAAAGACAAACTACCCCAGTAAACACAGACCCTGCTCTGGAAGGTTGAAATATGCAGAAAAAGAGTTCTGTATACACATATCAAATACAACAACTTGTATTCTCTAAAGTTGCTACTGATTTTCCAACCAGTAGTATTTTAAAGTAAGTTAAGAGTGCCATTGCTTTTTTACTCCACAGTTTTCCTTATTTCTATACTTTTTTTTCCCTATGAATTTGAAGTATCATACAACAGGTCTAAGATCTTAAAAACATTTTGTTTCTAAAAACTGATGTTACTCCTCACATGGATCTGTAATACACACTGTCTTGGATTCTAAGCAAATGGAGGGCCAGGAAAAATTAGTATCTTTCTTGAATAGGGATGGAGAGCTGTGTATCCCCAAAGCAACGGTTACAGTAATACAGCTATCTTCACTTGAAATTAGCCACAACTTAAGAAACAAGCAGAAGCACATCTACTGAGTGCAGTACAATACGCAACAGTTGTCAATGAAACTTCAGCATGAAAGGTGACATGCTTATTATTTATACCATAGGTGATGGAACAGGCAATCTTTAGCAAAGTCTGAAAAACAACTGAAAGTTCCACTGAAAATATTCATGACAAAAAAACCCCAAAAAAACCAAAACCAAAAGGAAGAGGGAATAGCCCTTTCTCATACCCCTCCTGACTGAAGAACTTGATGACGTTTATTAACTGCAGTTGAGAGTTTGTTACAAAGCAATCTATGTACCTGTGATCAGCAGCAGACTTACAGACACGTTCTGATGGACACAAAGGTGTCCTGTGTAGGTACAAGCTGCTATCTGCGGTTTTGTTGCTTTCCTAGCAGAAAATGAATCCCCAAGCAATTTGAGTCTCTTCTTTAAAAAATCAGAAGAAATAAACACTACCACTTTAGGAAATAAGTTTACAAGGTTTCCTTTTTACCTGGAAAATGACAATGTGCTGAAATAGCAGGACTCACATACATGCCTCGTGGAAATCTTCAGTGAAAATTATTTACTTTGTATGTTAAATTATTTTCTATCTAGACTGAAATAAAGTTACATTATGTAACAGCAGCACAACACAGACTACATAGTGCCTCAACTCTGGCCACTTAACTGATGTTTGAACATTAAGATTCTAACACAGGTCACAGAGCTTGATAAAGGAAAAAGATAGCAAAGGCTTTTCTTACAATTCACTTTAAAACACAGACCAAAATTGCCAAGTTGCTGGCAAAACACAATAAAAGCAACCATCAATGCCTGCCATTCTAAAGTGCTAGGTTTCACACAAGCAGTAAAATAAAGTCATGAACAAAGTAGCACTATAAATACTACCTTAAAAACACCCCTTTCCCACTATTTTTTTTTACTGCTCCTGCAACTTTTCTTCTAGAACTCATCATTATGAAAACATAATAACCAGTCAAAAAAGATATCCCCACACTTTTTTCTACCCCCCAAAGCAGAGTTGGTGTTATTACAAACTTTAACAGGAAAACGCTGTGCCAGAGTCACTCCCACAGCTCACCACTAAGGAATGTAAGTGGTGTTTTAATCCAGCTGCAGGCTTCAAACAGGAATCCTCCTTCAGCTGGACTGACAACACAGATCAGTGCTCATCAGACATGCCCACACCAAACCACTGTGCCCTTTGCTTTGCTTTTCTGTTTGAAGGGCTTATGTCCAAAAAGAAAAATTAAATATCCACCAGGAACAGGAAAAATAGGCACAATTTCCATAGCTACAACACCACAGTTAGAAACGGGGAAAAAAAATCCCAACCACCAAATCAGTTGCCCATTTACCCTTGAAAAATATGAACTGAAAATTTTCAAGCAGTCTGTATCAATGTCCTCACCCTGACCACTGCAGCACCGCAGCCTACAGGAGAGCCTGCCACAGACACCAGGGCTGCATTTACCAGAATGCACTTGCAATCCTACTGAAGCTGCATGACAGGTAACAGATGTGCCACAGAGAAAGGAAAGATTACTCAGAACAGAACACACAAGGAAACTCTAATGATAGTGTAGGATACAGAATAAAAATGAGAGTGGGAAAGCAACTTAAATAATATTTAATAAAACATGGAAAGAGATGGCAAGATGCAAAGGAGTTCACAGATTTGACACAAATTAATATGGAGCAAAAAAGTTTTATTTTAACTGGTAGCATCTCAAATTCCTACTGAAGTCAGAATCAGCCTGGTTTTCATTTCATAATCAGAAATTAAAGTGTTGCAATAGGAATATGCAACAAATTTATTATAAATGTATTTGGTCTTTCCTAACCATTTTCACAATAGCAAACAACCACAATGAGGATGTAACTCACAAATTATTTAACACATATTCATATATGCAACTGAAGCTTCCTTTTTGTGTAGTTTATTTTACTTTCTGTAAAAAAGGCACACTGCATCTATTGACAGTTCTTTCAGAATGGACATATTTTTCAATAACACTGAAATTCTGGTATTACAGACTGTGGATAAGCAGAGGTAACACTCTTGTTTTCATTGCAGCTTGTCTGTGTTCCTGAGTATGCTGTACTTGAAAAAACAAAACCAACCAAAATACTCACGTTCTAAGCCCTTGGCAATAATTACCATTGAATCAGCCAAACACAAACTCACAGTATAATCCAACTCTGAGAACAATGAAAAACCCTGATATTAAAGCAGAATGTAGAAAATAAAAGCAATCCGCCAGCTTAAAAACGTTCTTCCATTCTGTCCAAGGTCCACACAAGAGAAAGGACTGAAGAATTGAAGAGAGTTCAGCAGAAAGCTGAACAAATCGACTAAGGACTGGAAAGTGCACCTCTTAGAAAGATTTCAATGCATCCTACAGTTCATTCAAGAGAAAATCAATGCACTCCACTGTATTCCATGGATTTGACGATACACATGACATTGATGAGAGAGAAGACAATAAAATCCAGACATAAATAACTGAAGCTAAATAAATTCAGGTTGCAAATAAGTTTTTTGTTTAACATTGTGACTAATTAACTATTAGGATAACTAATGGAGCTGTGGATTTTCAACAGAAAACAACAGGTTTTTATCAAGCTTGAATATTACTATGTTAGAAGTTGCTGTTGTAGACTAAGGCTATGGTTTACCTCTTATTTCAGGTGTGTTTATCCCAGATGGGAGAGCTAAGCATTCTTCTTCCAAGTTATTTCAATTAAATCCCCTTTATATACTGACTGTTTAAGTTAAAAGGAGGCAAAAAGAAAAAAAAAAAAAAAAGCTGTCGTTTCATGGATCATGGACTAGTTTTGAAAGGAATTGACTGGCTGCAGTTGTGAATGAGAGGCAATAAGCAGAGAAAGTAAGAAAAGCAACAGGAAAGAGCACCCTGTAGAGACAAAATGTTCTACATGACTGAGAACTTACTGGAAAGACAGATTCAAAATATGTTAAACAAAGGAAAACACTATGATAGTTTTCCCTGCATTCAACAAAATGTACATTCCTCATATTCCACTAGAGAAATACTGTACTCAGTTTCTCCTCCTAAACAAATAATGCAGCAAAGACTTGCAGATTTAAAGGCTTCCCAGTGAGATAAATCTATCCTGCAATTCAAGTAGTTAAAGGTTTAGTAAAGAAAAAAAGTAAGGTTGGCTGCCTGTTTTAGAAGGAAGGTCAGACTAGCTGACAGAAGCAAACCGCACTCAAACCTTAAATGAAAATCTGACCCAAAAGAAGGAAACACAGCTTGTTGTGTCTTTGAACTGTTCTAAGTATCTTTGCAGCACATATCAGTACACGAAGTCAAATCTTGGTGAGAAAAACTAAGGAATTATTACCTATTTGTGCACAGCTCTAGGGAAGGTATTAAAGTTTCAGATAGTCCATAGTTTGGCAGAGAGATTCAGGGAAAGTGTCCAGCAGAAACTTCCAGATCATTTTAAATTGAGCTGGATCTTGAGTTTACTGTGCCTTGTTACAAAAAAGCTTGATATTTTTGTATCAGTTTGACATAGAAATTATTTCAATAAACACAATATTTAGATACCAGTGGGAATGTGAGCCTATATATTAATAATCAAGATCCTTAGATTTTCAGTTGTTTCCATTGCTCTACTTCATTTAAAGGAGCTCCAAGGCACAATAGCACCATTTTGGTCCACAAATCTTCTCACTTTCCCAATATCTTGTGGTCCATTTCTCACTCTACACATGACTCTTTCCATCAAGAATCTTACAAAACTCATGTAATTTCTTTTTCCATTGCAGGACAGTTTATTAATGTGGTAGCGGTAGTTATGTCTCTGAGCAATACTCCCAGAACTTAAAAATCAGGGGATGAGAAGAATGTGGCTTGTGGCCCACATCTTCATCCACTGGATTTTATTTTTAGCTGTAGAAGTGCAAGTAAAAGCAACTTCAGTAAGAAATGCTGAGTCAGCGGGTGTGAAAGTGTTTTGAATCTTAACCCTCCAAAAAACTTTCCTGGGGATTGTACTCATCTGAACTACAGCTATGAAAGAAAACAGAAGCTGTAGAAAAAAAACCATTAGTTTAAGAAGGATTCTTATCTTTCAAAAAATAGATTCCAAACAAAAATTGCAATACTGTCTCTGGAAACTGGTTGAGGAACAAAATTTATCTGTAATGCACCTTCCATTCCACAAAAGGGTGGAGTTCTGACACAGCTGTAATTGCATATTTTTGGGAAAATGCGTAGCATACCACCCATAAGAGTGAAGGTTATCAAATTTTTCTGCCTTCGCCAAGGCAGAAAAGTGGGTTTTTTTGGCAAACACAGGATATTCTTTCCTTCATAATTAATAAGCAGTAAGTCTCCCAAAGTAAACTGATCTGCTGCAAGTCAGCCTTAAAATGCCACACCTATTTCAAAGTGACACTGCTGAAGTTGCATCAACACTTATTAAATTATTTTTAAGCAGGTGATACTTAAAAAAAAGGCAAGTTTTAGTGCACCTGCCTTTTTCACAAAAATCAGTAAAATCAGTTTGACCTTTGGTCCCTCTGCACCCTAAAACCACCAATAGAATACTGTTTTGAGAAAGAGTTCACAAAATTTGTTTGAAAAGTTTTTCACCTACTGAATATATTATGAGAACAATGACATGGAAAGAGTGAACACCTAGTTTTGGAAGCAATACTGAATGAGTAAATAAATGACTGTCTTGGATTTGCTTTAGTATAGAAATTATGTCCCACATAATACAGATTGAACAAGATTTATCTCAGAATATTTGAAAATAAGTATAAAATGAACCAATAAGAACAATATACTCAACTGCCAGACTAGTGTGAATTAAGGGAACAACTAGAGACAAGCATTGAGATCTGCATGTCCTACTTCATTTCAAAATATACCTGAATCCACTACATATTCCTGCCAATAACTTGTACCAACTATCTGAACAATTTATAACTCAAAAAAAAATCCTAAAGAAACAAAATGGCAAGCTAATAATTTAAAACTTCTGCTTCTACCTACCTGCAGGCTTAAAAATTGAATTTTCATGTGAACTTATCAGGTGTTTTCTTTTAAAGCCACACAGACCAGAAGCATGTCAAAAATACCCAGAACAAAACACCCACCATCTGCCCTTCCCTGCTAACCATCCCCTTCCAAAAAAAAAAAAAAAACAAAACCCAAAACCAAACCAAACCTGAAAATGCTGGTGCTCTGAAGAATATATGTATATTCTTTGCATGTATCTATATGTATATAGATATGTTTCATCTATATTGTGGCAAAACAGCTGCCCAACAACTCAAAGCAACAGGAATACTGTGCTGAAACAAGGAATTCAAGCCAAAATTATTCTGAGGAGTACATGCTACAAACATTATTTGCTATAAAATATTAACAGGTTAATGATTATTTTTGTTGGTTAAACCCATGAAAGGAGTGAATTTAATGAGAGCCTATCCTTGCAGCACTAAATTTTCCATACTTGCATCCATTTTGGGGTGACTGTTCACATGCCAAATGTAACTAGGTAAATAACAATCCAGTTTAGTACTGACTGACCACAGCCAAGTCAATGGAGAAAAAAGGATTTATCGGAACAGGAGACACAAGCTTCTGTTTTCTTTACAGTACTTGTTGCAGGGATTTTGTAAGGTAAAATGGAACTGAGCAGGCAAAGTAAAAGGACCACTCAAAGATCACACCTGCCTTCAGTTTCAAAATGCTATCTGTGGAAGCACAAAACCCCAGTATAAAATTATCATCTCAGAAGTGCAGTGGGATATTCTCTGCACTATTACACACCAACACAAACATACCCCAAATAAGGTAAAGTAACAGAATATTGCGAAATGAAAGGTCCATAGGAGAAAAGCTGAATTATGGTTAAACAAAGAATGAAGCATATGCTTTTCGTTGAGATTCATTTTTCAGAAATTGATTCATGTTGTTTTGGTGGACAAGTTCATCATGAGCCAGCAATTCACTCTCTCAAGGCAAAACATCCTGGGCTGCATTAGGGAAAGCACTGCCAGCAGGCTCAGGGAGTGACACCACCCCTCTGCTGGTGAAGCCACACATGAGGCGCTGAGTCCACTTCTGGGAGCAAGAAAGAAACGGACATACTGGAGCAAAACCAGCAAAGGACCACAAAGGTGCTTAAGAGACCAGAGTATGTTTTACGTGAGGTGAGGCTGAGAGAACTGGGCCTGGAGAAGTGAAGACTCAGGAGGTAACTTGTCCATATGTAGAAATACCTGATGGAAGCAAAGCTTCATAAAGCAAATACAGCCAGCAGTACCTACTGACAGCACAAGAGGCGATGGACACAAACTGAAATACATTAAATTCTACCCAATATCAACAAAAAAAATTTCCAGAGAAAGTGGTCAAATATTGGAACAGGTTGCTCAGGAAGATTGTAGAGTCTTCATCTTTGGAGAAATTCAAAATCCAACTGGCCATCATTCTGTGCAATCTGCTCCAGCAAACCCTGCTTAAGCAGCAGGGCAGCCTCTGTGATTGTCTGGTTGGGTTATAAAGGTAACAAGTTTAGATCCCAAGTGTGAGAACACAAACTAAATGACAATAAAAAATGCAGGCGGTTGCAAGAAAATGCAATAGGAATAAAAGCATGATGAAAAGGTTACATATTGAGCACAGAACTATTTTGACTACTGTATTGCTTAGTGTTTTGCAAACCATTCAACAAGTGACTTATCAAGAACCAAAGATAAGTTCCTCTTACTTGGGACAAGGGAACAGAGCAAGGAAAATGAATCAGCACTCTCTGGACAGAAGCTAGTATGACTTCTATTTGGACTACAAAGAAGAGTGCAAACAAAAGCCTGTGTCATTCTCTGCTATACTACACTGGGAGAACAGAAATGAGATTCTTGTTTTCCTTAGCCACAAGTCTCAAATAAATTCATTTCTGCAAACCTAAAGCGAAAGAATTATTCTTCTTCTGGAAGGAAGGCCAAGAGAAGCTAGAAATCCACACAAGCCATTAACCATCAAAGCCATCATAATGCTGGGAGGGTGGCACAAAAAACACAATCATAAGAATATGCACATAAACTTATATTTTAAGTGTGTAGCCAAACAGGAGGTTTTAACTGGGTTTTTATTATAATTCTTACAAGAAAAGGAAGACAAGGAACCTCCTGTCAGGCACATTCCTTCAGGAGTTCACAGCTGGTGACTCCATGACTCAGGACTTTTCAGCTCCTAACCACCACTACAACTGCAGAGGACTATGCTTCAGGTTTATTCAGTTGAACTTAATGAAACTTAGGTTTCTACTAAGGAAAAGAAAGAGAAATTTATTCCACAATCAGAACTTCACCTTTCTATTTAATGTCCTCTCAACTACATGCTTCAAATCCCCATGGTCATTTCACTTATAGAAACACCTCTGGTCAAGGAAAGAGGAAAGCAAGATCCCCAGGGGGGTGGTATTCTGTCTCCTGTGATCTTCTGTTTGTAAATTATTAAACCTTGCCTGTCACTTTTGTTGACATTGTACCTCATTGCAACAGGAAGCCAGTGTAATGTAGAGCAGCCATTATTCTCTCCTAGCAACAAAGGCAGCAGTTCAATAGCACGTGCTGTGCTTAACCCAGACCAGGTAACAAAACTCAAAGTTCCCTGAAAACAAGTGCATCCCACTTGACAAGATGAATTATACTTGTGTAATAGTATTTCAAATTAAAAATAGGGAAATGAATGCAAAATTTTCTGAACTGACACTCTAGAACTGATTGTAGACCTTTAATCCCAGTCCCTGATTTTTTTTTTTTTAGAACAATTGAAAGGGAAAGCCATTAAAGAGACAGAAACAGTAAAATGTCATTTTCATCTCCAACTAGGTGACTTGGCAAGATATCACTGCTAGATTTTAGTTCTTGCTCATTTTGCCTCAGATATCACATAAGAATGCAAAGTCAGAAAGGAATGTAGAAGCACCCAGACTCCTATAGCAAGAACACGGGGAGTTAAGAGTTCAAACATCCCACAGAGTGTGTTTTAAAGAGCACTAAGAGTTGGCGTAAATGTTCTTGCAGTAGTCCAAGGCAACATCTCCAGGCATATCAGCAAATCCACTTAGAAGAGAATTCATCCCATGCCCCAATTACAACACAGTTTTATTTTGGAGATCACTCAGCTGTGCCTCAGCAACAAAACAAGAGTCTGGAGCTATCCCAGTGCAAGTCTGGTTGCAGAACGTTTTCACGCATACAAAGCCATAATTATGTTAAGTCAGCACATTTTTCCCTCCTACAAATGCCACACCATGATTAAAAAAAAAAAAAACCAAAAACAAACCAAACAAGCAGAAGAGAAAAGTAATGGCTCTCAATTTAAAAAAATGGGATGCTAGTAACCTAAATTCTAGGTGATAAGAGATGGGAAAAGAGCTAACTAGAAACTAAAGAGATCATTCAAAGAAGGTTCAACTTCAGGATACCTTTTTGCAATTGCTGTTACTAAGTGAGTCTCAAATTGTATTTGGAAATTTTAGTCGCACATTGTTGCCTTTTCTCTCTTGCCACTGCTTTCTACACCACAAGAAGTGAGGTGACTCCTTCATTCACATTAACAGCACCAGCATCAAATTGCAAAAGGCCTTCTTTTCCATTGAATCTGTACTCCAAGGAGCACGTATCAACCACACTTATAAAATATTTACAGGTTTATCTCACTTCAGACAGATTTCTTCATTATCATGTTTAGAGCTGAAAAAGGTGACGCAAACAGAATATTAGGCCAATTCTTGTTCATCTAAGGATAAGATTTGCAGAATTTTAAGTCCTGGGATTTAACAAACATTGCTTGTTAATTTTAAGGTCACTGGTGGCTAAATAAAAATACCCAAGGACTAACAGAGATGCTGAGAGGCTTTTAAAAGGAATTTTAAACTTACCTGTCTTCTCTGGTTTACAAGTATAGCTAAAATAATTAGCGAAGTATTTTGTATTTTTTCTCCTCAAAATTAAAATTATGGTGCATTTATACAAAATACTCAAGCCCAGCAGGCACAGAGATTTGTGACAACCTCAGCTACACTCAAGTTTTTAAAGTGTGGAAAGGGCTTTTGGCCAGACAACAGTACCACTTTTGAAGTTTTCAACTTCTCCTAATCTGTGGGCTCTTGAAAACTGAGCTTATTGGCAGCAGACTTCTTCATTAACTTTGGGAGACAGTGAGGAAATATCTCAGAATTTTGGAGTTCACAAACTGAAAGCCACTAACTGATGCACGTCTGGACCCCAAGGAAGCATCCAAATGAGGGCAGGACTGCTATAGCTGACATCCAGTTTTGTAGTCTCTGTAGACTCAGTCAAGATTTTTTCCCCTTGAAAATTCTGTTCCTTTTACATGACATCTGCAAGTCAGAAGCTGAAGCATATTTGGAATGCAGCATGTGGGAAGCTCTAAGTATTCCTGTATACTGTGTGATCAGCGTGCAAAAGGGCAAAGTCCATTGGTCTCCAAGATTTTAAAATATATACTACCATAAGAAAAAATTTCCCTCACAATATTTTAAAAGCTTACAATAAATTAGAATTACTTCTACCTGAATGTTTCTACACTAATAACTTCATGTTAAGTCTCCAAATAGACCTTTTCAAATAAGAGAGAAGGTCTAGCACTTACCAAGACCATGAAACAGCAATATCAAGATTATAATTTTCTAAAGCATTAAGACAGTTGTGCCATGTTTACCTGAAAGCCAAACTTTAAAATGAAGTTGAGCAATTCCAGTTGCAGCCAGTTCCAGTGGAAGAAAGTCTAACACAACACAGCATTTGCAAGTGAGAGCCTGTAGATGGCCTAAATCCAAGATCTCTGCTGTCTATCCATCATCATGTATCCCAGAGCACACTTACAAAACAATATGCATTAATTTTTGACTGGTAATATTTGACTCTGTCCATCAGAAATAAAATAATTCCAATATCTTTATGTGTATTTTTCACATTGCTCAATAGTAAAGGCATTCCACCCCTGGGGGAAAAATTGGCAACAAAAAAAAAGCTGCCAACTGGTTCTCAGGTACAGCTTTGTTAAGCTTTACCTGTAGTATCTTCATTGCCATGAAGTGCCAGCTATTATGTATCACATTTACCTTTTCTATAAAATCCACTGTTTGGACAATTGACAATTATTTTGCCAAACAAGAATTCTAGTAACCAGATTAACAACTTCTGGATAATTTTACTATTTTCATCTCAGAAAAAGAAGAAACTTCCTAAGAATACAGAGAATTTGTCTTCCTCAAATTTATTACAATGCTGATGAATGCTCCAGAAAAATAAACACCAGAAACACTCCAGAAAAATAAAAATAACAAGCCTTACAGATTTATTTTAAAACGACGTACTTTTCTTTAGGTTCATGTATTCTAGTTTTCTTGCCTTAAGCATGGGGACTAAGAAAGTTAAGAAATTGATGTTTCTTTAATAAACTGGGATAGGAGGGAAGTAGCTATCCCATGAACTGCCATTATGTTTAGCCTGCTTCTGGGAGGCACCCATAAAAGCACATGAGACAAGTTTCTTCACAGAAAGAAATCATGCCAGTAGAACTGTTATCAGAAGAGCAGAATTATTTCTTGTAGTGTCAACTCTGTCAAACTTAAACGTCTACTGTGCAGGGAAATTTACATGTATCTGGACACCATTTCCTTAAAAATTGTTTCCAGAACTGCTAGACAACCCGAGGCCTTTCAAGTCTGCATAAAGAAGTGATCTAACCTTCCATAGCACATTTGGCGAATCCAAGCAATTACAGGACCCTAACTCTATTGTTGCTTTTCATCCTCCTTAAATTATCGAATGCAACAATGTATGTAATATAAAATACTGTTTCTCTTCCACACCGTGTTCATTGTCACTTCACCACCCAAAGATTAGGTTTCTCTCTTGACTTGCTTTACTTTTTCCTATCCAAACAGAGGCACGAAGATGGATTTTCCTGGGTTTTTTGCAATCGCACCAATTCTGCCAAAACCCGTTTTCTCTGCTTGCCAGTACACTCACATTTAATTTCAAATAATTTCGATTTTAAGTGCCACAAGCATAAATAAAGTCTTTCCAAAACCACTTCTCCATAGTTCACAGCTGGTTTTTCCTATTACATCAGTTGAGTTCATTTCAGTTATTCCTCCTTTTTTCCTTGCAAAGACACAACCAGAGTGATACTAAATACCCAGAGAGCTTCCTTAGGAGGAGCAGGGGGGCTGAATACCACCGCGAAAACGCTTCACAGCAGCGCCCAGAAACCACGAGTGAACCGAGACACCACGAAACCGGTTTAATCTACAAGTATTCAGATGATGCACATCAATGTTGAAGAGTGAAGCACATAAAACACACCCGCATATAAAACAGCGGCACGGCTGTCGCCCGCCAGCGGGACGCGGGTGTTACCGGGGCAGCGCCGGCCCGCGTGGCCGCTGCCGTGCGGCTCCGCCCGCCCGGGCCCCGCTGCGGCCGCTTATCCCGGCACCGGGCGCTGCTGCCACGCGAGGCAGCCCCCGCCCGGGCCTGTTCGGCCCCGGGACGCCGCCGCCGCAGCCCCAGCCGCGCTCACCTGTGGGCGGCGGGACCGCCGGCTCCCCCCGCTCCGTCCATCGCGGCCCCGCCGTTGCTACGGGCCCCCGCCCGCCGCTGCCCTTAGCAACGGCGCGCGGCACTGAGGCGCGCCGCCATTGGCCGGGGCCGCGAGCACGCCACCCGCCGATTGGCCGCGGCGCCGCGCACGCGCAGCGGAACGCAACGGCCGCCGCCGTCCCTCCGTGCGGGAGCCGCCCGCCGCCTCCGCCGGGAGCGGGGAGCAGTCCCGGCGGGAACCGCGTGGGGCAGAAAGCCCTTGCCAGATACACTTCCCCAGGGAAAGCCACCCCAAAAGACCCCCCCCCCCCACCCCCCTCGCCAAGATCCTCCCCCGCGCCCGCCCCGGCATTTCTTGCAGGCTCTGCCAGGCGCAGTCGAGGGCCTGGCTGAAATCACGTCCCCTCTGCAGCCCCCGAAGGGACATCATCTGTCCCCCGAAGGGACATCATCTCTTCGGGCGTGTCCTTGCACGCAGCGAGTGGCTGCTCCCGCCAGGTCAGGTGTGGGCCTGCCTCCTCGAGAGCTCGATGTTTGCCTTCACCAGGATGTCCGCAGCGCTCAGCTTCCCTTGCTCCCGCAGGTACCTCATTATGTGCGGCCGCCGCCTCCAGGTGACTTTTACTCCGTACTCGTGCTCGGGAGTATCTGCAACCAGTACTGCTGCCTCCCCCCCTCTCCCACAGGGATCAATGCCTAATGGCAACTCTTCTTCTGGATGCCAGGCATGACTACTTTGTGATAGGGTGTTGCTGCATCTCCCATTCCTTGGGGAAGGAACCTTTGCAGCCTCTGCATCTGATGGACTAGGGACTTCTTGCTCCACAGGCTGGGAAGCAGGCTCTCCATAGTTCTCTGGACCCTTCACCTGGATGTTGGCGTTTGCTGCTGTCCCTTTCTTAGGGTGGTTGGGAGAGCACTGTGCATTCTTTCTCAAGCAATTTGGATCATCCAACGGAGGGACTGCATGTCCTTCTGAATTCTCAAAAGTTAAAGGAGGAAATCTGCAGGCTACAGCTCCTTGACAAGCTCCTCCTGCATGAAATGAGCTGTGGTTGGCATCCTGATTATAGGGCTTCTGAGGACCATGATGCTTCTTCTGGCGTGCTTTCAACACCACTGGCTTACTTGTGTCAAATTGTGGGCACACCTGAAGGGAAAGACATAATAATAAGATAAAAACCCAACCCTTTCCTACCTTTTTTTAGTGTGTTCATTGAGTAATCTTTTGATTTCATTGAGTAATAATTTGCTGCTGTTCTGCAGCAAAGCAAATGAGTCACTAACAAAGCTGCTCTGCATGAGATACCTCTGAACTTCAACATCGTGTTCTGCCACTTTTCTGTGGAAAGTCATTGGGGTGCAAGTGAGCTGTTCTCTGGCAACTCACAAAGAACTCAAGATTTGGGTTTTAAAGGAAATCTAAGTGGTGTCTACTCCTGTAACCCCTGCGGATTTAAGAAAGTTCAGAATGGATCCTTTTGGTTCTGTGTCTTTGCATAACTCAAATAGATTCAAAGAACTAAATCCTCAGCCTCTCCAAAGAAGTAGAGGCTGAACTGTGAGAGCAACACAAAATGATTGAAGAATGCCCACTTAGCTCAATCCCCTTAGATTATGTTAAAAGGGTGTTCAAAATCTTCCCCCCAAACATCTTTGTTTCAAACAGAGTTAATTTCTGCATTGTGGAGTAACAGATCGCCCAAAATTCACTTCTACATTCAGCTTCCTGTAGAAAAGATGGTCCACGCTCAACAGTCTATATCTCTTTGAATGATTCTAGACTCATACTCAAACCCTGGAAATCCTTTTATTACAGCGTTCTTTGTGTTCCTGGTTGTCAACAAAAAAGTCAGACTCTGTTTCAGATTACAGTTTGCTTTTCCCAAGAGCGCACCAGTCTGAGTTCTTGCTACGCTAACTACAGATCTCCTTCAGCATTCCTAGGTTACTATATAGTTCCTCAAAACACTCAATGCAATTTAACTAAGGATGGTGATTGTCTGATGTACAGCTGAACTGTTTGAATCCAAAGCCATTGTGCAGGAAAAGAGAAATTATTCTGTAGTAATTGTATACTAACACATACTTAACATAGTTCCTGATTTTAAGGATATATCTTCTTGGCTTCAGAGAACATGTAGGGTAGGTTTTACCTATGCAGGAACCTAGCAGTGGAAAAAGTATGAAAAACTTAGATAATGCCAAAAAGAGAGGAGCAGAAAATCAGTTTCCATTGAAACAAGTTGACAGACGCTCTGCAGAGGATGCCTCCAGAAGTTACAAACCTACCACAATTTCCAAACTGAGAAATACTTAACAGTTTCAGTACTGATAGCTTCAAACAAATTTTAGAATACTTGTATTTTAGGAATCAAAGAGCTACCAGAGTGGATGTTTCCACCTCTTCCAAACAAAACGAATGCTTATTCACAGCAGTTATTTTACTTAGTGATTCACAAACCATAGAGCTAACTGCCTCAAGCAGATACCACAAAATTTTAAAGAGGAAAAAATTGAAGAAGTTCTACTTCAAGGTAAAGGCATCACAAAAATACCTGCAGGTCAACAGGAACAAAGGAATGTCTCACGGAGGTCTGAAACCACACTTCCCCAGCTTGCTTTGTGAAAAGCAGAGCCAAGCAGCAATAATGTTTTAACAGAGCTCCCCTAGGTGATGACTACTGTTGTATAGGAACAGTCTGTCTTTGCTGCAGCTGTTTGCTTAAAAAAAAAAAATCTTTACATTACATGATACAAAGGAGTATTTTAGGACATGGCAAAGAGTCCCAAGAAAATAAACCCATCAGAAAATTGGTATGGAGAGAAACTACTCAAAACACAGAAATGGAAAAGAGGGCAGGTTAGAACAAATGACTCTGAAGTGAAAACCTGTGTTCTCTAAATGTAGAAGTGTCAGATTTAAATAATACACCCAATACTTTAACATGTAACATTTAGAGTTCAGCAGTTATTTTAAACAGCAAGCCGAAAAGAAAAATCTCCCCTAATGTTTCTTTTGTGCAGGGTTTTTGGTTGCCAAGGAAAACAGTGTTTTCCTGATGGGAATAATTTTTCTAGAAGACAAATATTCATTAATCACTAAACACTGCACACCGTTTATGTCTTCAAGTAACCAAGACCTTAGTGCTTATTCTTAGAATGTAAAGAAACTCAAGCACTTATTTATACTTTAGACTGATGGAGGGAATTCAGGTCTGGGCTAATAATTTTCCATATCCAGAACAGATACCTTTCTGTTAAGACATACAGGAGAGACTTGAAAACTTGCTGTGGGACACAGGAGGAAAGATAGTTTGTACCAACCCAGGCAGAAGAGGTATTCAGGTCCACAGGTTTTGTAGGCACACGTCTGGGATTCTCAGCCAAATGCGGTGGAGCTTCATAACAATGGATGGGTCCTGCCCATGGCTTCTCAAGGAAAATCAGCTCTGCCTTCCTGGCCTTGTGGGTACACTTCTTCTTCGGAGGCATCAAAAGGTGTGGTAAAACTACTTAGAAACTTCATGATGCTTGTTGGAGCCAATTGAAGAAAGAGGCAAGCACCCTGATGAGATGCTAAAGTGCTCTTGAATCTGTAGAAGGCAAATAAAAGGATTTGAAGACAGACTTGTTTGGAAACCTCAGATGTAGTTTTTAACAGAAGCAAAACATTTATGCAACAGCACAGTGTACACATCTCGAGGCAGACTTTTTCCCAACAGTAGTTCTTGAACCTTTTGTCTTTTGTCAATTTTCAGGTAGATTTAGAAATGCACTGCAGGAGTGGGAGCAGTTGACCTCCTGATCCAGCTACGTCAAGTCAGCTATGCATTAAAAAAAAATCAAAAAACTTTTCTTTTTTCTTTCAATTCAATCTTGTTTGTAATGCCAAGAAGATATTATAGGGCTAAGATAATCAGAACTCTTTCCCTTTCTGGTTGCTAACTACCTGTACATTTTAATTTCAAGAGACTTAAAGTTTGGTTTTTTTTCTTTTTTAGAAAACACAGTTGACATCTCTCTCCTGTATTCTACAGATCTTGCATGATTTGTTTGTTTTGCCTAATGAGGAAGTTTGAACTGAAGTAACATTGTATTTAATTTTCTGTTGGAAAACACATCACAGAATCAATTAGGTTGGAAGACCTCTGAGATCATCAAATCCACCTATAGCCAAACACCACCATGGCAACTAGACCATGGCACTGACTGCTGCACCTTCAGGGACAGTGACTCCACCTCCCTGGGGAGCCCACTCCAATGTCTAATCACCCTTCCTGTGAAGAACGTCTTCCTAATGCCCAACTTAAGCCTCCCCTGGTGCAGCTTAGGACGATGTCCCCTTGTTCCATCACTAGGTGTCTGGGAGGAAAGGCCAATCCCCACCTGGCCATCTTCAGGCAGTTATAGAGAACATTAAGGTGCCCCTGAGCCTCCTTTTCTCCAGGATGAGCACCCGCAGCTTCCTCAGCTCAACTCCTCATGGGACTTGTGCTCCAGACCAGCTCTGCTGTGCTTCTCAGGACCCACTCCAGCACCTCAATGTCCTTCCTGAAGTGAGGAGTCCGGAACTGGACAGTGCCCCAGCAGTGCCGAGGAGAGAAGAACGATCCCTGCCCCAGTCCTGCCGGCCACACCACTGCTGGTACAGGCCAGGTGCCATTGGCCTTCTTGGCCACCTGGGCGCAACTGGCTCATATTCACCCAACCTGATTTATCATTGGTCAGCACACACAAGGAAATTTGATAACATTTCATGAGCGATGTACGAGACTGGAACAGCCTGACTGCTTACCTAAGTGGCAGCGTGCTCAGGAGGTCCTGCGGGCCCCGCTAGCCCGCTGCAGCCGTGCCACACACGTTAAACGGTAAACCCCCGTAGCTCTTCACCAGGAGTCAGCGCGCTGCCGGCTGCCCGGGCTCACGGCAGGGCTCCCAGCCGCGGGCAGCATGGTTGAAGGAAGCTGCCGGCACTGTCCCAGCCGGGGCGGGAGCGGCCGTCCCGGGACAGGCGGGACAATGCGACCCCGCCAGCGGCCCGGCCTCTGTCCCGCCCGCACATCCGTATCCCCCGCCGCCGCCGCCGATTGGCCCGGCCCGCGCGGCCCCGCCCCTGCGCGCCGATTGGCCCGACCTGTCCGGCTCCGCCCCCGTCGCCGCTCACTGGCGCAGGCCAGCACGTGACTGGGCCAGCGCTGCGCCGGGCGCCAAATTCAAACCGGGGCCGCTCCGGGAGCGCCGGGGCCGCCGCCGCCCTGCATCGGCCCTGCCCCGGCCTGGCAGCTGGTGAGTCGCGACCCGAGCCCACCACCATCCTCCAGGGCTCTGGCAAGGGTCGGCATCCCTCAGAGGGCCGCGCTAAGGCCGCCGTGCGGGCGGGAGAGGGCAGCGCCTAGGCCCGGCCCGGGGTGGAAGGCCCCGCGGGAGCAGGTGAACTTGCCGGCCAGGGCGGCAGCGCAGGGGCTGGAGTGGGTGAAGAAGGGGAGCTGGGAGCGCTTTGGCGCTGCCCTCCCTGCCCCCTCGGGGCCGCGCGTACACGGCGGTGCTCCCGGGCCTGTACGGGGGTAGCAGATCGAGGCCTCCTTGGGAAGTGACGCGCTCCTGTTCCTGCTCGCAGGAACGCAGCCTGTGGGAGGCTGGCTCACGGTTCTTCTTTTGGAGCTGTCTCTCCTCAAGGGGGTGGAGCAGACCGCAAAGGGCCATGCTTGTGCCGGGTGCCAGAGCCCGCGTGGAATGATCGCCGGGCTGTCTGCTCCCTGTACATAGGCCATCAGCTGAGCTTGTTATCTGCTGGACTCTGCTTTGTATCAATGTAGGGATTCTTACTGAGAATTTTCTCGTTTCCTTGCTGACCCTGTCAAATCTACCAAAGCAAAAGGCCTCTTTTTTCTTGGTATGTCTTTCTGTTCTGCTTGACATCTCTAATGATAAAAAATAAGTACAATTTGTATATTGTTCTGGTATAGTTTGCAGAAAGGCACAGGGTCCACCGAATTCCTGATAGCATTATTAGCAGTATTCTCATGGCATCTTACCCTGGAAGCAGTATCTCTGAATTTTATTTCCTCTGCTTCCAGCTTTATAGTCTAAACCACCTCTTGTCCAAAAGTTGGACATCTAAATTGTATGCTGCCCAATGATGAATTTACATGGTTCTTAACAAATCTGCAAAAGGAATTAGTAGCACATTTACTTGATGTGTATCTTAAAACACCTTATTTCTGCTGCATTTATTGTGTGCATACCTTACAGATTTATTGTGTGCCTTTGTAGTGCTCAGGGTAATCTCTGTTTCCCAGATCTTAAACCATCTGTAAATTCCCTTTTCACACAGGTTGTGTAATCTGCTGCTTAGAGCAATCAACTATAAGAATCAGCACAGCTATTTCTATATTCTACCTTCTCTCCAGCTTGCTGGCTGATGCTGGTCAAGTTACACTGTAGCTAAGTCTTTCTGTAAAGTACGTACACATTTTGCTCATGTACTTTATGATGCAAGTTATCTACTCTGCAAATCTCTCTCCCATCCTGTTTACACAAGGTGTGGGTTAGAGAGATACAGTACGATTTTTCAGTAGCCTTGTCAGCCTTATTAAGTGCTTTCAATTTTAATTTTCCTTTTGTGTTTCCAGCTTTGTAGCAACTGCTGAGAATGTCTGCTCTGTGGGAGGTCTTGAGATGATTTGCTGCACCCTTTATGTTGTACCTTTTGTTTTGCAGGATTTGTTCCTCTCCCTTTCAATGGAGAGTGACAGTATAGACCAATAATGAGGACCAGCCCTCGCAGGCCCTTAATTCTCAAAAGACGAAAACTGACCCTCCCACAGAATGATGAATCCAGTACTTCAGCAAGAGATGAGAACAGAGGTCAGGATGAAAAGGCTCCGAAGCAGGAGCACAGGCAGGAAGACCAACACAACAGACAGCCCAGAGACAAAAGGGACTGTGGCCTGCAGAAATTCCCAGCAGGAATAAAGATAATTGACCATCCTACAATGCCCAACACACAGGTGGTGGCCATCCCTACAAATGCTGATATCCAGAGCATCATAGAGGCATTGACAGCAAAAGGAAAAGAGTGTGGCAACAATGGACCCAACAAGTTCATTCTCATTAGCAGTGGGGGCACATCCCGTGCAGCAGGTCCAGCACCATCGCAGCATCTCCCATCAGAGAAGAAAGCCAGTGCAGCCATCAAGGCTGCAGTTAGTCAAGAAAGAGAGAAGAATGTTGCACAGACACCTGGTCTTGCAGGCAGTACAGGGCTCTGGCATTCAGGAGTTGATCCTGTGGTTGGACAGGAACAGGAGACCAACAGTATGTAGCCTTTACGTGGTTTTTTGTTGTTTTTTTTTTTGTCGTGACAGCCAAAGAGATGTGAAATGGGGCAAGAAGTGCAGTACTTGCTTCTTGATTTGCAGTAATTATTAATGTTTTATTAATTACAAAATACCTATGGATTGGATTCTAATCTGCATAGCTTTGCATATGTAGTGAAATCTGAAGGATTATAGTGGACATATTTTTTTGGTGGAAAACATCTGAGCTGCTAACTTAAGTTTTGTGCTGTCTTTCTATTTCTTGAACTACTAGATCAACATTTTCCTGCTTTGATTGACAATAGTCTGGTTTGAGTGTTTTTAAGGCTGCAGCTCTTTTCAGAAACTGGGCAACTACACATGAAATCAGGAATTCAAGGTGAATTCCTTCCACAATATTAGTGTTGCAATACCATCTTTTAGAAGTGTGACTGGTGCCTTCCTTTTGACAGCTGAGATGAAGGGGTAGCAGGGTTACCTGTGAGAAAGCAGAGTTATGATGAGGGGAAGGCTGTGCCTGTAACCTTTCTGGGCTTCAGTAAAGCCTTTGACATTATCTCCCACAGCATTATTCTGGAAAAGCTGGCAGCCCATGGCTTAGTAAGGTTCACTCTTCCCTGGGTTGAAAGTGGCTCGATGGCTGGGCCCAGAGAGGGATGCTGAAGTGTGCTGCATCTGACTGGTGACAAGTCACTGGTGAGGTTCCCCAGGGCTCAGGGTTGGGGCCAGTCCTGTTCACTCTGGATATCGATGATCTGGATCAGGGGATCGAGGGCATCCTCTATGAATTCACAAATGACACCAAGTTGGATGGGAGTGTGGATCTGCTGGAGGGCAGGAGGGCTCTGCAGAGGGATCTGGACCAGCTGGATCAAGGCCAATTGCAGGATGTTTAATAAGGCCAGATACCAGGTCCTGCAGTTGCATTGCAACAACCCCAGGCAGTGCTACAAGCTGGGGGAAGAGTGTGTGGAAAACTGCCCAGCAGGAAAAGACCTGGGGGTACTGGTCAACAGCAGCTGAACACAAGCCAGTGTGTGTCCAGGTGGCCAAGAAGGCCAGTGGCATCCTGGCCTGTACCAGCAATAATGTGTCCAGCAGGACCAGGGCAGAGATTGTCAACCTGTACTTGGCATTGGTGAGGTCACACCTTGAGTTCTGTTTTCAGTTTTGGGCCACTCATGACAGGAAAGACATTGAGGTGCTGGAGCCTGTCCAGAGAAGGACAACAGAGCTGGTGAAGAGTCTGGAGCACAAGTCTGGTGAGGAAGAACTGAGGGAGCTGGGGCTGTTCAGCCTGGAGAAAAGGAGGCTCATGGGGAGCTTGTCACTCTCTATAACTGCCTCAAAGGAGGCTGTAGAGCAATGGGGGTTGCCTTCTTCTCCTAGGCAACAAATGACAGGACAAAAGGGCATAGCCTCAAGCTGTGCCAAGGAAAGTTCAGATTGGACATCATTAAGAATTTCTTCCCTAAAAGGGTTGTCAAGCACTGGAACAGACTGTCCAGGGAGGCTTGGAATCACCATCCCTAGAGATGGTCAAGAAACAACTGGATGCTGCAGTCAGTGCCATGGTCTTGTTGATAAAGTGGTGTTTGGTCACAGATTGGACTTGATGGTCTAGGAGAACTCTTTTAGCCTAAATTATTCTGTGATTGTTATGTGGGCTTGTTATCCCAACAGGCAGTGGCGAGACAATGAGCTCTGTGTTAGACAACAGCCTCACCAACATCCAGTGGCTGGGGAAGATGAGATCTGATGGGCTAAATCCCTCTTCTGTGAAGGAAGACATAGAGAAGGAGAATCAAATGCCTCTGCGGGAAAGAGTCAAGGTAAGTAGGAGAATACAAGACTGTGCTAAAACTTTTGATAAGGACGTAATCTATATAGATCAGAATACTTGCAAGGATTAAGTACGGCTATCTCTAAGTAACATGAGTTTGACTTTTACTGATATGAGTAGCAGAACCCAGAGGATCCAGGGGTGTTCCGTGTGCCTTCTTGTCAGCTTCATGAACATTCATGTATCACCTCTTCTGTCTTTCAGACTGAAGAGGAAGCTGCTGCTGCTGCTGTTCCTACTGCTGCTGAGTCCTCCTCATGGCAAGATTCGGTGTCAGAACGACCTCCTTACTCCTACATGGCCATGATCCAGTTTGCCATCAACAGCACGGAGAAGAAGCGCATGACCCTGAAGGACATCTATACCTGGATTGAGGATCATTTCCCTTATTTTAAACATGTAGCTAAGCCAGGTTGGAAGGTAACAAGCAGGCCCTCAAGTTGCTGTGGGTGATGTTACATGCCTTCTGGATCAAAATGAAAAGTTGTTCCCCAGCCTGCAAAGCAAGATGGAAGCTCATTTAAACATTCCACCCCAAATACACTCTCACTCTAGATGTTCACTGTACCACTTCTTGTTTCTCTTGCCTCATCCTACTTAAACAAGATGATGGGATATTTGATCACTGGAGTGAGAATAGGGATGTCAAGAGTACATAGAATAAGAGACTGATGCCAGGGTTGGCTGGGTACGCTGTGAACCTGAAAGTTTGGTGTTGTCTGCACTTTGGAATGTAATCCCTCTGCTAGGGCAGCCATGTTTGAGGTAGGCCTTGCTGTGCTGATAACAAAATTACTGCTTTTCAACCTCCCCCTCACTCCTTTCTCCTCAGAACTCCATCCGGCACAACCTGTCCCTTCATGATATGTTTGTCCGTGAGACATCTGCCAATGGTAAAATCTCCTTCTGGACTATTCACCCTGATGCAAACCGTTGCCTAACATTGGACCAGGTATTTAAGGTGAGTTGCCTCATGCAAAGAAAATAGGACAGGCTATCCAGTTTCTAAATGCCACACTAGCCTGATGCACTTTATTTTAACTGTAAGGTCAAGCTTCTTTGACATCAGCCTCTTTGTAGAAGCTGGATTCAGTCACTTCACTTGACAAATAGACAAGCTCTGCATTAGAAAGAAAAGGTGCTGTGGCTGTGCTTTTGATCTGGAGCTTCTGTGGGATGTGTTTATTCTTCATGTGCTGTGCCAAATATAATAGTCGGGTTGTTCAGCTTCTTTCCATGGGCCTGATTTAAGTTCCTAATGAGAAGACTTCCACTGAGGCCAACCAGGTGTTCTATGCTGTTTGATAAGTCGGTTAGGATGGAATTGTCCTAGCCCAAATAGGTATTTTAGGAAGATTTTGTTAGGGAAATAGAGTTTGGGAGTCTGGTATAGGTGTGTTTAGACTCTTGTGTTTTCAGCTGTGGGTGGGTAGAATTAACTTTTGTTTGCTCCGATTGTACAAGTTTAAAATGTCCCATTTGTCTCCCTCTTTGGTTGATAACTTCATCTTGAATTTTTTTCCTGCTCAATGCCTTCTGCCACCAGCCGCTGGACTTGGGGTCACCAACATCGCCTGAGTACTCTGAATCAGTAAGAATAACCATCTGGCTTGGGGCTTGATCTTGTGTTCTCTTCTTGCCAGTCACTGAAGGAAAGGACAACAGGCTTGGGGAGGGGGACTGGGTCACTGCTGCATCTACTCATACAGCTCCATGCTTACCCTTTGTGGGGAGAGGGGTCTAGCCAGTGTTTGACTGCCTTCAGATGGTACAGTCTCTCGAGCCGGTAAAGCTGGAGCTTTGAACAACTTGGAAGTCTACTGCTGAAGTAGGCTGCAATGGACACCAATAGGCTTCAGAGAACAAGCTCAAACAGATTTCTGGTAAAATCATCTCCATGGCAACAGTTCCAATATGTTCTGGGGCTCAGATCCAGAGAGAATAGGATCTCTCTGTGCTCCTTTTTCGTTTTGGAACCCACTGCATTGTGAGTGACTCTTGGAAGGATGAACCTGTTTGCTGTTGCTCTTGCATTCAGCTGTTTTAACAGTGAAGAATTTGTAAACATCCAGTCAAACACTTTTCTGTCACAGCTACAACCTTGGCCTTCTTTCCATCTGCTCAGAATTCTTATCCCATTGTTGCCTCTGCTATTCCATTTGAACACCTATCTGGTCTATGGTTTGTATAGACATCCAATATACAGTAAAGCTATCCTATTCATTGTTCCTTAGGCACTGAGGGTGCTGAAACCAGCTCACTTCTGCAGTAGAGTCTGCAGCTGGAGCAGCTCTGTCATGTCATCTCTCTTTCTACACAGCTTTTGGTGGGCAGCTGGCTTTGGGATGGCATGGCTGCAAACCAGCAAGTGGCACAGACCTAGAGCCAGCCTGAGTGCTGGGTGCTAACAGCTGCTCTCTTTGCATTAGTCCAGCACAGACCTCTGGTTTCACAGTTCTCAGTGAGGCAGCAGAATAAATGTGGATTCTTTTCTTTTAATCTCTGTCTTTTCTCCTTCTCCTCTTACTTATCTCACAATGACTGCAGCAACAAAAGAATCGTCTTCCAGATCCTCTGAAGAACATGGGAAGCAAAACTGAACCCCAGAATTCACGTAAGTGTCCCCAGCAGTCTAGGTCAAAGAGAATCAATCCAATAAATCTGGGGCATTCTCACAGATTTCTTTAGGAATACAAATGGAGTGTCCATGTTTGCCAGCTTTTATGCTCCTTACTGTCAGGTTTGAAATGGAAAGCAGTGTTGTTGTGTCTGAGGGGATGTGATGGTGAGATGGTGGGCACTGGGGACTCAAATGGGGTGAGAGTCCAAACCTGAGGGGTCGGATCTGCATGAAAGGCTATTTTCTTGTTCATGAGGCTTCTGGCTTAGTATTTGTATCCTTAAAATTAGCAGAGAAGGCAAGTGATCTGATCAAATGTTTCTTTTGGGATGTCTAGAAGGACTTTCTGTAAGGTGCCTGGATTTCAAGAGGTAGCAGTGGAGAACAGGCAAAAGTGAGTCCCTTCTTTTCCCTTCCAGGCCGAAAGATGAAGCCTTTGCTTCCTCGTGTCAACTCCTACCTGGTTCCAATCCAGTTTCCTTTGAGTCAGCCTCTTGTCTTGCAGCCTTCTATGAAGGTTCCTCTGTCCATGGCACAGGGAGCATCCCTTAACAGCTCGGAGACTTTGCAGAGCAATAAGCGTGTGTGCATTGCTCCAAAGGTTGGTTTCTTGCTTTCCAAGGAGTTTTCAGGGGGGTTAGTGTGGGTTTTTTCCCCTTTTTTTTTTTTTTTTTTTTTTTTTTTTTTTTTTTTTTTTTTTTTTTTTTTTTTTTTTTTTTTTTTTTTTTTTTTTTTTTTTTTTTTATAAGGGAGGTGAGGAAGTGGCTAAGGAAGATGTGGGAATTTTTTTAAGGAGGGGTGTGTTTGTTTGGATTTTTTGTTTACTTTTTTTTATCTCTCTTGCCTTCAATGAACCTTTTCTTTGTATGGTTCCTTTGTGCATCTTTACTTAGGTGCTCTAAAACTCCAAGCTCCTATCAAGGAACTAGCTAGTGATAATCCTTGCTATCCTTTACTGTCTCTAGGCTGACTACTACCTGCTAGTTTATTTGCTCTAAGGATATTTCTATAATTCACTAGAGGAAAGGGCTCTATGGCTTGGTCAAGACGATTTTTCTTTACTGCTGGGATGTGAAGAAAGAAGAATGTGAGGAATGGCTTTGTTCTGATCCTAAAACATTCATATTTTTGATAGCTCTATAGACAAGTAACAATAAGGAACTTCTGAAAGGGTATATATTTCATGTAGTCTCTTCCCAGAGGATTTCCGTATCTGCTGTTTGCTAATTCTGTGAAGCTCACAGTTATTCTGGGCTCAAGAAAAACAGCTATTAAACAGATCTTTTTCTTGGTATCTCACTGACTGCTCTTGTATGCTTAGACAGTGTAAAGCTTTAGCTTCTTCCATCCCATCTAACCATAATCCTATTTTCCTTTGTATGCCTGCTGCTTTATGTTCTCTCCAGCTATGATTTATCTTTCTCCTGTGCTCTTTTTCTTTTGATAACCTCATTTTTTTCTCTTCCTTTTCCTTGGTTTCTGGGAAAGCTGTCCTCATTCATTTTGTTATTCCCATTTAGATAATGTAAGAAAAAAATCAAAGGGGCTATATTTTTTCCAGAAATATTCAGCTCCCTTCTGCCTGTACTCCCAGAAGTTCCTCAGAGCAGGAGTGCTCTGAAGGGTATGACTTCGTCACTTAGCTAGAATCCTTCCCATGTGATCCTTAGGCTTCTTTTTGTCAACTTCACAGAGATCAATCTCAGTCTGTTATAAGTACTGCTTCCTGAATATCTTCCTCTTACCCTTTCTGCTGATCTTAAATGCCAGTCTTTCTTTTCTTTCTGCTGTTATTTGGATTTTTGGGTAGCTTAGATCCTTGCTTACTGACTGCATGTCACCTGTGTTTCACTGTAGATGTCACTGTCTGCAGAAGAGTCACCCCCTTTACCCACAGCTGCTGTCAAGGAGGAAGGTCAATGTGATGCAGGTTTATTTTCCCCAACCCATTCCGTACAGGAGAACAGCTCCCAGCCTGGTGAGGAATTGTCTTCTTTCCCGGAGGGTGCCTGTGTAAAGGAGGAAGAAGGCTCTCAGCTGGATCCCTGGCTGTCCCCATTTGCCTCAACCGTAACGGTCAAAGAAGAGCCAAGCTTGTTCCTCCCAGACTCATCCACAAAGGAGAGGAAACAGTTCACCACACTGAAGTCCCCATCTAAGGCAGTTTCTGACTCTTTAGTTATAAAGAGGAGGGAAAGACGGGAAGTGGGCAGGTCCAGAAGGAAACAACGCTTAGCACTGCCTTCTTCAGAAGAGCCTGTCCTTGTTTTGCCAGAAAGCAGTGGCTTTGACCCTTTCCGATTAGGGGCGGACCGTCCCTTCCCCCAGGAAAACCAGCCCCTTGAGAACATATCACAGCTCAACTGCTCACAGGGAGAAGAGGGAGCCTTTAAAACACCAGTCAAAGACATCTTCAGCAAATTGCCCGTTTCTTCCACTCCCAGCAAAGTCTCAGCCACTACTACTCCTTCACTAGAGGTCCTCGACCCCTGGAAGTCTGCTTCCTTAGCCAAGGGAAGTCATGAGCTGGACTTCAGTCCAGTGAAAACCCTTCAGTTGCCATTCACACCCCTCCAGGACAACCAGGACTTGCTGGGTTTTAACAGCACACCCCTTAAAAATCCTCTCTTTGATTCTCCTCGAGAACTGCTCAATACAGAATCCAGTGACATGGTCCTTGTGCCCCTCACGAGCTCTCCAGCGTTTATTCGTGACACTTCCAAGCAATCCTCTGTTGAGCTGACAGCCTCTGGCTTTACTGAAAACCGGTCACTCATGGAGGGCCTTATCCTGGACACCATGAATGACAGTCTCAGCAAAATCCTTCTAGATATCAGCTTTCCTGGTCTTGAGGATGAAAACTTAGGAACAGACATTAGTTGGTCTCAGCTCATACCTGAACTGAAGTGAACTGGCCTGAGGACTGAATTTGACTTGTTCTGATGTTTCAGGAAGGACTCCACTCTTCTGAGATTCATTCATGTAATGTAAGACAAGTGCTTTTGACTAGTTCCCACACCCATGGGAGCAGAGAGCATTATTGACTCCTGCTAAGCTGGGAAACAGCCCCATCAGCTGCTATGGGCTTACTTTTAAGATGCTGTAGACTTTGAGTGGAACAAGATGATAACATTTCTCTAGCCTTGTGCTAGAGATAGCCTCTCTCCAGGGATTCTTATCATGGGAACATCTAGGTAGGCCCTGAATGGCATTCGCTATTCAAGGTATCAGAGGAAACAATAGTACAATAGGAAAGAGCCCGGGAACCTCCTCCTAGCTCTGTCCTAATATCCCTTTGCTTTATATCCCCTATTATTTAGTATCTCTGTCTAGTTTTAATGGCTGTAAATACTGTACATTCCTTAAATTAGCCCTTAATTATAATAATAATTTTATTATTGTAGGGTTATGGGAATATTTGGCCTGGTGAGGGTTTGACCTAGAGTGTGTTGTCCATATGTTCACATCTCTTGTATTCTTCTACCCTAGTTGAAAGCCCAAATTTATTTTTTTTTACTTCAAAACCACATTGGTCTAGGTTGTTCTAAAGGTTGCTGGGACAAAGATCTGAAAAATTGTTCATATGTGACCCAAGTCAAACTGAAACAGGTTATCTGGATTGCAGCATAAAATCTTGGTTTGGCTTCCTTTTCCCAGGCCGGAAGGGAGAAGAGCTTGGATCAAGTCATATAGCTCTTCTGATTCCAGAGATCTATTATCTACCTAGAGGACTAGGTAGAGACACTGTTGCAGTAGATGGACCTCTATTGAATGGTTAAAGCTGCCCTCATTACAGTCAGCAGTTCAAAATGTAAAAGGGAATATAAAATATATTATATTCCCTTTAAATATAAAGGGAATGCTGATACTTCCACTGAAAATTGACTTATGGAAACACAAGGTGCTTGGTGCAATAGAACAATTCCTCCTAGTTCTCTAGAACTTAGTTCATGGAAGAAATTGCCATGGAAAAATCTGATCCTTCTGCTTGCAGACAAGTGGTGACTCCTGTATCCAAATACTCAATAAAGCTTCTGTGGGAACACAACTGAGTGTTATCTGTACCACCCCTACCAGCCCGCTGGGCTTGGCCCATTGCAAGAGCAACCCCTTCTTATCTTGTGTCTGTGTGCTTTGTGATCACTGAGTGACCATTAGGACATTTTCAGGCCTTGTTGGCCAAATCACATTAGATTTAGTTAACCCACTGCTTCATCAAATGCCCTTTTTCCTGCTGCTTATGGGTAAATCCTGACTATATGAGTCAGAAGCATACAAACATTACAACACCACCAGTAGACTAATTTCTGTATCTTCTAAATGCAAAGCAAATATTGCTTGAAACTATTTCTACCTTCCCCTATAAACATAAAACCAGTTTTAAATGTGTGTGGTTTTCAGAACTGTAGTGCTCCTGTGTAGTTGTTAGAGGTTATTTTCCCTCATAAAATGTTTCCAAACTTTGGTTTAATGGTTATAATTTCAGTCTTTCTGGGGATACAAGGCTGCAGAAGGGGCCTGGTTTCGCACACTTTCTACTAGTACATCTTACATAGCTGTTAACACTCTGCTTGGCTCTCTCAAGGCATTCTCTCTCCCTTTCATCTCACTTCTTGCTCCTGAGAGGATGTGTGCACGTAACTGACACCTGAGAGCCAGCTAACTGAGATCATGTCTCCAGCAAATACTGAAATTTTCTTGTCCTTGGTGTCAATTCCAGGCAGGTGCTCCCCTACTGTCCCTGCCAGCTGAGGTGCTCTGATGGCTGCCTCACATTTTATTTTGAACATAGTAGTGCCAAAGTTTCATTTCCCTTCTTGTTATGTTGAGCAGTGAGAGCACTGCTCAAGGGCAATTATATCAAAAAAGGTGGAGGGAACAACAGAAAAAATTACAATAAGCAATTCTACCTCTTGCTCCCAGAAGATATGTCCCAGTGCTTTGGCTAAGGTAGTTCAAAGCACCAGTTGGTAAGGACTTAATCACAAAATATGACTATTTCTCTCCACTTATCTTTGCCTGATATTCTGCCTGGATGCTTTCCTTAAGGAAAGGCAGTTATCACCTGTCCCTCTGCAGGCTCAGAATTAGGGTCATAGTGTAGAGACGTGATCTTGTCAGACAGTGGATGCCTCTGTCCACCCTCCTGCAGTGAGAGCAGGGCCATACTTCATGTCTTCTCATCAGCCCAAGAGCAGGAAGGCACAGCTCTTCGCATCCTTTGCATAGCACTCCCAGGGCTTCTCTGAGTAATGTGTAGGAGCATCCCAGGACTGTCCTTGTATTCTGATAGTAGACAAAGCTGTTCAACACCTTCCAGCCTGTAAAAGCAAACATTAATTTAAGATAAAAATTTTAAGAGATCTGGGACATGCAAATCCATAGGGAGCCAGCAAGTGCTGTGGATGCTCTGCTCCTCTGACAACTCTGCTCAATACCTGGAGTGTGAGGGACCCAAAGGAGAAGGTAATTCCCTTTCATTGGTTGAGTGGGTTCCTCCCACTATGTTTTGTCAGCTGAAAAGTACTGGATGCCGACTGAGATGAGCTAAGCAAGGATGATTTCCATCCTTTTACTTTTGCAACTTGGCTGGTAGCGGAAAAACTTGATCACTTCCCCATATGGAAGAAAAGAGACTCTGTTTTACATTGCAGAAATCTTTTTATGAGGATGCCAGGCCTTCATTTCTCCCAGAAGGCAGTGTAGCTCTTAACAAAGGAGAACATTTCTTTTTTCGTAAAGTACCTGACTTCCTCTTTAAAATGCACAATAGGCTCAGAGAGAAAAACGACAGGCTTGAAAAATATGAGCTGGTTCCTGAGCAGAAAGTTTCTCTCCCCACTCCCCTTTTTCCAGAAGAGGTGAGCTGCAACTGGATAAAAAGGTATTCAGGGCATAAAAAAAAAGTATTAGCTGCCTGAGATTAAGAAGAAAATGTCCTGCTTCACTACTCATCTCAGACTGCCTTCTTGCTTTGAAACAAGCAGAGTTTAGAATGTCAAGATCATGAATCTGAGCTGCTGACAGGTCAAATGACACATTTGTCCTTGTGTTTCAGTTACAACATTTCTTGGAAAAAGAAGTGTGATAAATACCCAGTTACAGTTTACAGGCAAAAGATTATGCAAAGCAGATTCTCTTCCACATCTCAAAATCTGTGGGAAGTCATTATATGGAGCACACTGATGAACTGTTTGCATACAAATATATAATCAGAATTATTTATCCTCCACATCTGCTTTTTTTTTTTTTTGATGCACCAAATTTAAAACCAGAAATATCTAATGATGTTATTTAATAAAGTCAAGGAAAACAGCCAGCACAAATTATTATTGAACTACAGTCAGACATGGATTAATGCTCCAATGCTTGCTGTTGGTCTCTATTACCTTCTCATGCACGGAAAGGAGGCTGCTGCCAACAGGGCCTCTGTTTATTTAGCTGAGTAATTTGTAGAAGGTAGGTTTTCTGTACTCATCTGTGGTTACAAACAGGAGATTGGCTCATTAGAACCCTGACTGCTTAATGGATGAAAAAATTTTCCAACAGGACAAAAAAACTCATCTTCACTGGACTTGGGAAGAATCTCTTAATATAGTTGATATTTTCTATAGAACACTGTTTTTCACTGCCAGTATGGTATCTTTTCTTGGTGCATTGTATTCTTTCATGTTTGATGTATTTTTCTGTAAATTTTAATAAAGACAAAGTTTTGAATAACATCATTATGCAACAGGCCAGACCATTCCATCTCAATTTTATACATTTCTCATGAAGCAACATGTTTAGATTACTTACATGTTTTAGGGTTTCTTATTCTGAATTCTGTGATTGCATGTTTGTCTATGCACAAAGTTATTTTGCGTTCTGGAACTGTGTTTCAGCTGAAATTTCTATTGTGGATAATGCAAGTATATTGCAAAGCCCTGAAACACTTGATTTGGGAGTATTTATATGAATCTGCTGGTCTAATCTGTCCTGAGTTATCAAGATGTCTTTTCCACTTTAGGCTTCACTTTAGGAAAGCTTCTGTTTGAAGCAGTTTTGCCTACTCTCATGGTAGCCTTAAAGTTTTGGACAATTTGATATATTTAGTATCCAATCCAGCCCCTCCATGAGGGGAAGAAAGGTCAGGAATGCTGCAGAACTGATACCATAAAGCACATCCCTCAGAACTTGCAGGATCACTGAAGATGCTTTCAGCACCAGTATGGTTTTCCAAGTATTTGCAAGTAATGATGTCAATGACACAGAATGGTCTGATCTGAGGAGCTCCAGGCTGTGGCTAATTAGTTCTTGACAGTCTGCACTCTGCTATGCATACCCAAGGGACTGGCATGCTACAGTGATAAGAGCTGTTTTGCTGTTTCCCATGGCTGACTCTCAGGTTTTATTTATTTGCTGTTTTTATTAAAATCTTGAAGTCAGGAGACCGTGAGATAATCTCAGCTGCCATTTAAATCATGCCAAGGCCTAACCATCAAGAATGTAACAAACATCTGGTGCACATAACAAATGCAGCCCAAAGGCTAAGAAACCAAAGGAGTCCAGTACTTAAAATTAAAAATAAAATCATGTTGTTACAGCAGCATTGTTATCCATCAAATCCCTCTGCCACTGTATGTGCATTGTGTACACAAAGCTGCTTCTGCGCTACAAGTACTACTGTGCTGGTGATTCCATCATAAAATCCTGAATTGTCTGAGCAGAAAATAGCCATACTGAATATCAGCCTCGGGTAGAGTTATTCTACTGGAGAAAGAAGGGGCAGGGAACACAGGGAATGCAGTTCAAACAGCCCAATTGCTTCTATAAATAATAGCACAAGAATATTTTGCTCAGATTAAAAAAACCTTTTGTAGCAAATGTTTTCTTGAAAAGACCTAGCACCTCCTTGCTTTGTAAGGATTTTTGTCAGGTTGTCCTTCTTGGCTTTGATGTTTCCCTTTTTATAAGCTGAGTGAAATTTTTCCAGTTTTTGGCTGTTACAAACATTCTTTAAAAAAATCAATTTCACATCCTTAACAGAGAGTCAGCTGGCAACTAAAATCTGAGAAGAGATTTATTCAGTACAGAGTGTGCCCCAGCACAGACTTGCTGGAGTGTATGGAGATTTCTTCCTGAACTTGTTCTTTGTGACTTCCAGCAGCTGAGCATTGCAACATGAGCTCTCTTGTGTCCAAGGGACTTCTGCTGGCTGCAGGGAGCAGGTGACGCAAGGAAAGGTCTTGCTAAGATGAAAATGTCTCAAAGAGTCAAATGGAGACAGGGTTCAGAAGACAAAGAATCATGGAATCATCTAGGTTGGAAAATACCTTTAAGATCATCAAGCCAAACCATTAACCTGACACAGCCAAGCCCACAATTAAACCATGTCCCTAAGTATCACAGTGTTCACATTTCAAATACCTCCAGGGGTGGTGACTCAGCCACTTTCCCAGGAAGCCTTTTTCCAATGCTTGATAAACCTTTCTATGAAGACATTTTTCCTAATATTTATTTCAAACCTCCACTGGCACAACTTGAAGTTGCTTGAGAACATAAAGAGTCAAAGGCTGGATAAGGACCACAGATCCAACAGTCCTCAGGTTTAAGACTGGGGCAAAATGATCAGGTACCACAGAAAAGCATTAGAGATGTGAAATACTTATTTCTGGTCTCGGGTTCGATACTTTAAAAAGGGGTGGGCCCAGTGCCTTGCCCATAGCAGCAAGGAGAGAATACGCTGTGGAAAACGTGCCAATTCACTGAGCAGGACTGAGGTGCTGTCCCTGAAAAGCCATCCACAACTGAGAGCATGATTTTAAAGATTTACTCTGTGAATACCGATGCTTGAATTATTGCATTTCTAAATACAAGTCTGTCTGAACAAGAGAACAGGAGGTGGGCTGCAATACCCTTTGGAGTGGCTGACTTAATTTCAGCAAGTTATGCTGCTGACTGAAGAAGAACTTGATTGATCTCAACTGCTTTAAGGTGCAAAAGAAACTGTTTACAAACAAATAAAACAGGAAACATCACAGTATACCTGGCAACTGCTGACAGGGAAGTTTTCCACAGTATCTGATGGGGGACTCTGAAAGTAAAACCTGTTCCCAAAGGAAATGACACTGGAGGCAAAAACAGCCATCGGAGAGATTCTTGCCTTCCAAGGACTATATCTGGTCTTCATTTTAAGCAAGATGACATCTGCTCTGATTCTATGGTTAGCTGAGCACAGCAAAAAAGTGACTAGGTGATTGTCTTTTTTCTTTCCTCTTGCTGTTTCACATAGAAAAAAAAAAGTTGTTATAGAAGCCCATAAACAGCCACTCAAAGCACCTTGCCAAGACTCTGTAGGTGGTTTTAGTAATAAGCCCACACATATGCATACCAAATTAAGCTTTACCAGGCAACTCTAACTGTGCTGGCTTTTACTGTTCAAGTATTCAGCTTTAGGGACATCCTCTGGAAAGAGCCTTAATGTTGTAAAGTTTTCATTATTATTTTTATGGCATTATGTAGAGACTTAGAAAAAAAATTGCCTGTGTTAGTGTCAAATGCATTCTTAGCCTCAAGCTAAGTGGATAATGGAAATATTGCTGTCCATACAGGTGAGAAGTGGAGGGACAGCAAAATGAAACAACTACAGAGAGACACACAGAGAAGAGACACCTTTGAGACTACACATTTCCAAATACTGTGCTATCGACCTTAAATGAATAACTATCCTTCATCTCACGCTCTTGCACATTTTTATGGGTAAGCATATTCCTATCAGGAATTATTCTCTACTTTAAACCTCATGCTAACCACAGAGAAGCTCTAGCATGTTGCCATTGCTATGTGCATCAGCGGAGATGCACACCAGTGGAGATTCTTTCTCCTCCTGAAAACAAAGGCAAAGTCTTATAGTGTGATTTGTGTAGCTGTGTAATGGAAGGGGAAATTTTGTATTGCCTGCTGTACAATCAACTGTCAGTTCTGTGGCAATGATAACTGTTCCAACCAAACAGAAAAGGCCCCTTTTTAATGCAGTTTAGCCCAAAGAAGAAAATCAATACAGAGAGGACAAAAATAATTATATTTATAATGATATTATATTCATAATTACATATATAATGCTCAATAAATATTTATACAGCAGAAGAATTTCATATTAGACAACACTGTTCCAAGTTTGCCACGGTGCAACCATAAATTAATCCCATAGGGCAGATAACTACAGAGACTTGACCCTAAATTACCTAACTAAGCAAACTATTCTACATTCTGACTGACCTTGCTGGCAGGACACACTTTGCTGTCCAGCAGCCGAGCTAAACATTATGTACATCTGAGATGACATTTATCTCAAGGAAACTTGCCAGACATGCTCACAGATATAAATACTGCAACCTTTTACATATTATTTCAAGAATACAAAGGTGTTTTATTATACAAATAGACAAACTGGAGGGAATTCAAAGCAGAGGAGCCTTTTCTTTTTCAAAGAATCATTTTCAGATTTGGAAGGGGGAGAGAAGCATGCATGGGTTGCCTGAGTAAGGTTTGTCCTCTCATTCCTCCTCTGCACCATCTGTGCATCCACAGACTGCGCAGGCTGTGAGAATGCAGGAGAATGAGCAGAAAGTTGCCTCATTGATACCCTGCAGTATCCACCACAAGGAATCTCCTGGCTTTGACATAGTTGCTACACCCCAGGTCACTTTTACACCCACTTGAAGCTTACACTACTACTGAGACAGTGCATTGGAAACTGGTGTACTGTGAAAACAACCTCTTTGCTGGTTACATTATGTGGGGGTTATTGCTGGGCTCTGTAATCACCCAGATTGTCAGAACAGAAATATGAAGCTCTCAATCTACAATCCATCCTCCCACCTGCACTGTGTCAAATCTCAGGGGGACAAAATAATAGTTTCCAAACTGTTCAAAGAGAAAAAAATCAAAGCTGAAAAGAAATCTCTAAGAAAGCGAAGCAACCATTAGAAGTTGCAAAAGTAGCAGGAGAATATTTTAAAGAGAAATTTTTAGGCTAGGTAAAGCTTCCCAGAAGTGAGATATAGGGAAAAATCTGGGGCAGAAGGACCTAAGCCAGTGAAATTTAAAGCCAAACCAGTGAAAGCCTTCAACAGAGCAGCTTCTCAAACAGCTGGGATACTCTCTACTGCTCCTGGCAGAGGGAAGTAAAACCTTTGTCTCACATTCTTTAATCTGCCAGTTGCTTCCTTCAAAAGAGTCCATTTTCCCCCTTTACTACTACAGGTACTATTAATGAATTTCTTCCAACAGATGAGTAGCTGACTGGAATACATTGCTCCTCTCTTGCTTCTTGGCTGGGCAATCTGGCTGCTGGGAAATGCTGCTCATCAGTGCCTTTCCTTAGAAGTATGGGCACTACTTTTTATTTCTGCAAGGCTTCTCAGGCATGGAGGTGATCAGGTCCAGGGACCAACACCCATGAAGACAGCTAAAGTGCTTAGAACCTAGAACCTTTTGCCCCAGAGCTCCAACTGACCTGTAACTGCTTGAGCTGGAAGGCCAAGCTGGTAGCTGGAGCAGGGAGAAAGGCTTTTATATTCTGTGGAGGCAGAGGGTTTCTTCTATTCTAAATAGCACTGTTACCCACCCTGTAAAGATTTCTGTATGAAGGGTGCAGAATATTGAGGTATAATGGGTTATTTGATGTGACTGCATCAGAAAATAGTTTATTGATGTGTATGGGATTGCGTATGAATAGTTCCATCAAAATCAGTTTTATTTTTCTAATAGAGTTTATTGGTGAGTCATACATTATTTTTCAGGGGCTGCAAAAGATGACTGGGAAAGGTATAACTGCTGCAAAATCCCCTTAAATTTACTGCACCGTGGTCTGATTTCTGATTAGAAAACCTATAGAAGTGTCCATTCTGAAAAAAAATTAGAAAACACAAAAACAGAAATCACCTAACTTACTTAGTAAATGGTCTCTGTTTAAAAAGAACAGGGTGGAAAAAGTAATAGCTGAATAGAAAAAAAACCAAAACAATGACCTAGAACCTATCATGCCTCTGTGGGAGAAGATAGTACCTTAGCTGACTTCACCCCCATAAACATGCTGGGGGTTTTTGCCGAGATCTAGGAACTAACACATCACAGCATATAAAGAGTTAAGTGACCTACATGTAGAAGCAGAAGTGATGAAGGAGGAGAGAAAGCTTTAAACACGACTTGAAGATTCCTCCCCTTTGAGACACAAAGAGAGAAATAATTGATGAATTAGGGACCAGGACTAACTGGTGAGACCCAAAAGCAGAACTGCTCAAGCAATGGCTCCAGCCCAGCTGCAAGGCAAACCAATTTTGATTAGGATTTGCCCAAATGCTGTGCAAAATAAACTAATAAAGGCTGGCTAGCTGCAAGGAGGTGCTGGGACTGGAAACCAGGAGAGCTGCCTCCCCTTCATTCCCACATATGTATCCAGGGTGGGAGGTGATCTCATCAGAAATTGTGTAACTCTGCCCACAGACTTCAAGGCAGGGACTGTAGGTGATCTGGTCCTAAGATGTTCTGTAGCACTTTACAGTCTTAGGGTCCATTCTAAGGCTTTAAGAAAATTGGCAGTGCCCTTGCTACCATCATCTGCCTTGTTGTGGCTGACCTGCTGAGGTATTCACAGTCAGCAGGAGGAGAAGCACCTCTTGGCCTTGTGTGAGAGTAGAGGTGCATGATTCTGTACTGGTTTACATGGATGGTTGAAGGGCCTGATAGCAAGACTCAGAGGATGATCAGTGGGGCCGCAGGAGGTCAAAAGTGTGTGTAAATCAGGAATCAGAGCAACCCACAGGCAAGAAAACAACACTGTGGGAACACATGTTCCCTGGAAATGTCCATTACTTAAATTCTCTTCTTAGTTAGACTCACAGATACATAAGGACAGCTCAAAACACCTCTGAGCTGTTGTTGGGACACTGCCTGCATTACGGTATTGAAGTTTGGCCTTAGAGTATAAAGTAGTTAGAATGTATTTCTACTCCCACTCCTGAAAAATCTAGTGCTGTGATTTGGTGGAAACCATAATACTTTGTATTGGATTTGCTTCTTAATATTTAATACTCACTTTTTTATACACAGTCTAGAACACAGAAATAATTGGTATCAGTAATACTGGAATGTTACATACTACTAAGATAGAAAACAAACAAAAGGAGAAACAGAAAGTGTCCTTTTGCTGTAACTTTTGTAGTCAGTTGCTGCTATTCCTTCTGTGATGCACACGAAAGCTGTTTTCACTCCTTGCTGGCTTTCCTGGAAACATAATTCTGTCCTTAGCTTCACAGCTGAGTAAAGTTTTTGTTCCTCCCCTGTGGCTGATATCAGACCTGGTGCTTAGCAGGGCAGTGCATTAACCAGAGAAAAGGGATCAAAATGAGACAGCATCAGTTCAAGTTAAAATTCAAAGTTTCAAGCAGGACACTATGGAGACAGAAAGTTGAAAAAGGGAGCTCTACCACGTCCTGTCTCCCCTGAAAGAAGGGATGTCTGCTCTGGTCCAGACATCCCACACTGCAGCAGTGTCAGCACTCTTTTGGTATAAACAGGGACCCAAGTCTGCTGGTATCAACAAGCCAGTGATTTTAGGCTCCTGCAACATCAGAGGGGATTGCTCTCGATAGAGTGGGGTGAAAATGAGGGCAGAGTCAGGCACAATACAGAGTCTGCCTTGGCTGGGAGCAGAAAGCAGACCTTCAGCATTTCATTCAAGCTACACGGAAAAATCCTTCAGTGCAGCCGATTGCAAAGGCATGACACTCTCTGCAGAAATGAGACTGGGCATGCCTGCCAGGAGCCTTGAGCAGGATACTCTCTTCCATTCACCAAGGCACTGCATCATCTTCCAGGCTGACCCGAGCTGCTCTGTAAATACCCGAGTATTTACAGAGACACGGAGAAGCGTCAAAGCCCCCTGGCAGGGGCAGTGGAGCGCGCAGGCTGCCGCCGGCAGCTGTAGCGTGTCCCCGGGAGCCGGGGACAGGCGGGCACACACACGGACACGGACAGGGACAGGGACACGGACACGGACACGCGCGGTGCGTGCGCGCAGCCCGCCGAGGTAAGTCCAGCCCCCAGCATCCAGCGGGGCCATCCTCCTGCTGCTGGATTTTTCCAGCCGGAGCATCCTGCCGGCTCTGCCGTGATTTATGGAAAGCGGTTTCTGACGCGGGGCTTTTTCTATTACGACACGGACCCACGGACTGGAGGAGGCAAAGCTGCAGTCAGGGCAGGAGAAGTGAGGGAGGGGAAGAGGCGGGAGCAGAGGGACACGGAGGAGTGGAGAGGACAGAGGGAGAAACACGCACCGAGACACTTCAGAGATGGGTGAGTTATAACTAAGAGAGCAGGAGGAAAGGCAGAGAAAGGAAGAGAAGGAGAGCCGTGAGGAAGAGAAAGGGAAAGGAGATCAGAGACTGAGTCAGCTTTCAGAGGGCAAACACCAGGAGACGAGTTCAGGGAACACCCCAGGATATCAAGAAGGACCTGTTCTGTCTGAATCTTCACCATGAGCACAAGGAAGAGCTGCCCCTTGCCACTGGGACATGGAGACCAGGAGGAGCAGCAAAGTGAGGGCACTCCCGACCTGGAGCGACAGGAGTGTGAGATGGAGCTGAGGAACAAAGCTATTCTGCAACAGAAGAGGCGCCTCAAACAGGCCACCCAGTTTGTGCACAAGGACTCTGCTGATCTGCTGCCCCTGGATGGCTTGACAAGGCTTGGCACCTCCAAGGATCTGGTGAGTCCAGTGGGACCCCATTTGGGAGGGGGGTCTCCTGATAGCCTTCATTCTAGCCAGGAGATGCTGTCAGGATTTGTGAAAGAATCATAGCTTCAGCAAAAATTAAACTTCCCTTCAGGATTATCTAGGGGCAGGTCAGGGTAAGGGGAAAAAAATAATCACTCATTTGCTTGCATCCATCTTCTTGTGCCTCCCCATAGGAGCCAAAATCGTCAGGCAGGCATGGACTGTAAGGACTCTCCAGAACCCAAATTTCCATTCACCCAATACCTGTGTATGTTCATGTGACATGTATATTTCCATGTGGGACATCTCTGAAAGCCCCCATATATTCCTGCATGATCCAGCTCAAAAGCTGAATGCTTCCTGGACTCAGCAGGGAGGGAAGTACAATTCATGACATTCTGAGAGACTTATGTTTGACCTTGTCACCTTTTTGCATTTTTCTCTCTTCCCCCCACTCTCTGGATTTATGGAGGGGCAAGCAAAGTGCAGGACTGCAAACCAGGCAGGCAGGCAGATGCAGCACCTGGCACTCTGGATTACTCCTTTGGGGAGGAGGCACCGGAGCGAGGCCTTTGGGCATCTCCTTGTGGTGACGTGGATCAGGGAGCATCAGGGAGGGAGGTCTGTTCCAGCAGCCTTGGCAGTCTGTGGTCTGGAAGGGCTTCCCCGAGGCTGGAAGCAGATTCCCACAGGATCTATTGCTGGCTCAACTGCACACATACTCTCCTTGCTCTGGCCGTTTTGCTGTCCAACTTCTCTCCCCTGTAGAGTTAAACTGCTCAAGGATGTGGAGGTCTACACCATTTTGCCAAAAGAGGGCTGATATCTGCTTGTGATGGGGGCACAATCACTTGTTCCATCTGTGGCAGTGGGTGTCATAAAAGATCTTGTCCCTCCCTGCAGTCTGTGGTCCCCTCTGTATCCTCAGACAATCGCAGCAACAACACAGATGCTCTTGTGTGTGTGCCTCCAGTCATTCCCCAGCTCCCACGGCACGCAGTGGCACAGGGCCACACATGTGTGGGACCTGGCACTAATGGGAGCTAATCCTCCTTGCTGAAACCTTGGGGTGCAGCAGCTTGCAGACGAGGGGTCAGCGCCACGTTCCTGTGCTGGCACATCCTGCTGCTCCCATCAGCCTCCCTGCAGCTCCCTCAGCTCCCTCAGCAGCTGCTGGGAGTCCCTGGCATGGCAGGGACTGGGTGGCTCCTCCAAGTCCCCCTGAGCTGTCACCGCACATTCTGCAGCCGCACTCATGGCTGTCAGCAGGGACCCGTGTGGACTGTCCCTCCGGCCCTGCGTGCAGTACGGCTGGAGGGCGAGAGCCATGTCACATCAGTGCTGTCTTAGTGAAGAGCAGGGACTCTCCTCCCCGTGGGGAAGGAGCTCTGGCCACGCTGGAGCCCAGAGAGCCAGTGCTGGCCCTTGGGGCCTGCAGTGCTGCAGCTCCAACATCCCCTCTGGAGCACAGCTGGGTGTGACCCTGGGCCCCTCCCTGGGCAGGGTATGGGGATGAGCCACTTGTGAGCCTTCTGGTGGGTGCGTGTTTGCTGACCTCAGCCACAAAGGCAGGCAGAAACACATCTGCCAGCTTTGCTTTGGGATTGACTCCTGTCTCACCATGCCTCACAGTGACAGCTGGCACCCTGAAGCCCTAAGGGGTTCCTTGAGCTAGACAGTCCTTGTCTAAATCACTTGCCACAAGCAGCTCTCCTGCTGGAAATAACCATTCCAGGCAGGAGAACTCGTTGTATGCCGACAATGTTCAGTCACTGCAACCCACTGCAACTTCATGTTTGGTCCATAACAGAATAGCTGAAACATTTTTACCATGGACCGAGGGAGCAGTGAATAAAGCACGACATGTGTTTTTCTCATGCGGACATTTTGCTCTGGTGTTAGAGGACACAAAATAAAGTGTGGCCACTGTGCCAAGTTCACACACACAGAGCCATACCTGGGGTCAATGTGGTACCTCCGTTTCTGCTTTAACTCGGAGCAAAAGAAGAACCAGGTCTTAGATTTCCAAGCGGGATTCAGCAGTTCCTGCAACTCAGTGGGACACTGATATTGCTGCGATGCTTTGGGCACTGCAAATCAGAGTCCCAAGTGCACTTTTGGCTTATTTTTCTAGACATTTTTACAGCACTATGAAAACCCCATCTCTTTTTCCTTAATTATCTGGCTCCCTCCTGGAGGACAGGAATACAAAAAAAGGAATGTACCGAAAATGAAGCAGCAGTAGGATGTGCTGGAGAGTTTGATTTGGAGAGAGTAAAACACCCCTGACTCCTATAGCACTTACACTGGGAGGGAAGTTTAATTAATTCCCCAAAACAGGTCTCCATTGACAGTGCCAGAGAATCCAGCTGTGGCAGCTCCGTGTCCTCAAACTAGAGCAAGGCCTCATATAATTTGAAATAAAACACTTCCTTTCTTTTGCAGTCAAGGCTGTTACTTTTTGCCACTCTTTTCTGTGTATTCTGGGTGTGCACTCAGCTTATGCAATGCATCCAGAAGTGCCTGCATTTTAATGGGTCCATCATGTCTCCAATAATGAGTAATTATATATTTCTGTGGATCTGTAGATCTCACGTTTCCACCTTTGCAACAAAAAGCATGATCAGTTTCGGGGTTTTTTTTACATGGCAAAATAAAAAAATAAGTAACTACATGAGCTAAAATATTCTGGAAGTACCAAGAAGGCCTGAAGATCTGGCTTGTCACCTCCCAGAAATCAAGATCCCCAGCTCATACAACGTCACTAATCATAGCAAGGCCTGGAGGTTTCACATTGGAGAACCTGAACCTTCCCTAAGTAGCACTGGGAATCTTCTTTGATCCCTCTAAGTGCCCTGAGAGGGCATCCTTTCCAGCTCCTGGCCACAACACTCACAACATTCTCCCTTACCATCCTCTAAATCTAATTGTTTCTGACCAGTCCAAGAGCTACAACGCTCCCTCCACTTCTCCATCTCACTGGTGAGAGAGAAGATAGGCAGGGCCTAGGGAGTCTTCTCTTGAATCAGATGCCTCCAAAATCCCTAAGCTCAGCTAATCCCCACCAGCACTTGGCCTCATCCCAGCCTGAGTGACAGGACAGAGGGGACAGAGGTGGCAGCCGCAAAGAGCTTGCTCGTTCTGTGGGAAAGGTTGCAGGACGGGGGAAAGGTCCTTTGCATGCCAGACTGTGAGAGGCAGGAGGGAGGATGGGAATTTGGAGACCTGCTGTTTGTTCCCTGCCCTTTTCCCATGGCCCAGATGTTAGCTGGCAGTCAGACTGGCACTGTGCTCAGGGTATTTAGGGAGCTAAGCACGAGGGCCAGCTGTGCTGTGGGCCGGCACAGCAGGCTGGGAAAAGACCAGGAACAGAGGGATATTTTTACCCCATTTTTTCAACTGCTGCAGTGTTTCTCATGCAGCATGTGAACAATCTGACTCTCATCCCTTGAGTGGCAGGGAAGCAGAGGCAAGAGGGACTTGGCATCTTGCAAAGAGGAATGCTGAGTTTGACCAAAGAGCCAGTGGCAGCCATCCTGCACAAACCATTGGGCAAATCTGACAAATCAGGGCTTCAAATCAAAAGCTTCAAATTGCAGCTTGCACACTTCTCTGGCCTCAGCTCTCTGGTCATGCATGAGGCTAGTCTGAAACACAAGTAACCTGTGGGATTAATGCAGCCTAACTCATTGGCAGGTCTGGTCTAGTTCAGCTGTTTGGCCTGCCCATTGACAAGATCCTGCATCAAACTGCCACACCACCTGGGAGATTACTTAATTTTTTCTTTTTCTTTAGAGAGATAAAAACAACAGTTTAAGCTTTAGCACATTAACCCCTTTAGATTTTTTGCCTTTCTTCAAACAGGCTGTTGTTACGGGGAATGCCATGGCCAGCTCAGAGCAGCTGCACTCCTGCAGAAGGGCCGTGGGGCTGAGGGCACGGAGAAAGGACAAAGCTACCTCCAACAGGCACCTGTTTCATTGGTGTTGCCAATTGTGGATTCAGTAGCTGTGCAGGGACTGGATGGATCAATATTGGGCAAAATCTAGAGCATCTGATGGTGGGGAGCAGAGACGGACTCCAAGGAACATTAGAAGCTCGTTTTAGTTTCCTCCTTGGGGAGCTTCCTGCTTCACTACAAATAATTGCTTGTACACCTAAAATATCTGCAGTCCTGCCTTCTTGCCCACATGTGCACCACATGCATGCTGCATTCCTCGTGCCCTCCCACATTAGAAGGTGTGAATGTGCCTGGTGGGATGTCAGCACACACCCAGAAGGCAGTGCACTGCATTATGCTGAACAGGAATGAGACTATCCAGTGCATGTTTAGCTGGGAGAGCATGCATCAGGCATGTTCTTTTCCTCCAATAATTGCATCCCAGAGATCTGCCCGTCGCAGACATCCCAACATTTTAACACCAAATTAGCAGCTACAAAAAACCCCCTTGGGATTTAAAGAAAGGTTTTTTCAATAAGCATGTCTTTCATCAGGACAATCAGTTGGGTCAAGCATTTCCAACCTGCATCCCTGAGCTAGCAAATATCCTTGTCCTTAGCTCCATACTTAGCTGGGATTTTTCTTTCTTTGTGATCGAGACAGCAGCCCCATAGTGTGGTCCAGCGGCGCCTCTTGGAAGGCAACCTGAACAAGCTGCGGGGCGAGGCCAGGGGTCAGTCTGCACGGGTTCAATCTCCGCTGGCAAAAGACCAGGATGAAAAGATGGAAAAGGGAGAGGACAGGAGAAAAGAGACTTCACCCCTGCTAATACAGTGCCAGGTAAGGCAACAACACAGTGCTGCTGATTTCACAGTGATGGCAAATGCTCAGAGTTCCAGCTGCCCCCCTCCCAAGGGCCATTCTGAGTTATAAACTGCAAAGCCAGCTGCAGCCAAAAAGAAGATATTTCATGCATGGTCTCTCCTAGAGTCTGGATGCAGGTTTTCCAAAAGCCAGAGGAAAGCCTCTCTGCTACATGTTTGAACATAAATTACCATAATTACATCTCCTTCCTTTGAAGGCCAGCTTTCCCATGATAGGAGGTATTTTATAACTGCATGTAGAAGCAAGGGATGTCTCCTTATCATATGAAGACAGGCGCCTCTAGCTGATTTACCTTTAACTAATTCCAGTCTAGTCTGATTCTCTCAGGTGTCAAAGGAGCTCCTCAGAAAGTAGCTAACTGCTCCAAATTAGCGCAGCTGCATCTCTTGATGGAGGCAGTATTTTTAGCTTCCTTTTTTTCTTACAACCTCCCATACAGCAGAGCACACTACTCCCTGGCCCCTGGAATTAGGGAAAGCACCTCCAAAAGCTGTGGCCCACGGAAGAGGGCTGGATGGTTAGAGCTTCACAGTAACATGCAGATATGAGACTCACCAAGATACAGACCTGTTGTACAAAACTGATTTTAAAGCTGGTTTTATTTCAGTTACCTGTCCTAAAGAACGTGTTCCATATCCAAGTGTAAAGGCTACGCTTCCAAGAAAAACATATATACCTTTGAAAATTAATTTAGCACAATAAATTATAATAGGAAAACATCCTGGTAGCAAGTTTCTGAAAGGTTTAGATCAGGTATCTCAGTACCAAGCAAAGCCACTGTCTGGTTTGTTTTGCAGCCTTCACTGCTGCAATTAGGCATTGCTTACCCTGCATTTTAGACCTTAATATAGCTGGGTTAACATAACCACACCTGGGGACAGACTAGTAGGATGAATGGCTCTCAGGGTAATTTCTCCAATTACTTGGAGTCTGTTTTTGAGCAAATAAAGGTGTTTCTTTTTCTTTAATAGCCTCTCCTTATTGTTCTGCAGGAGGAAATTTAGTGATAAAGGGTGGAGTTTTAGCCAGGCATGCACACTGAACAAGGACAGGCATGTACAGGTGTTGTATCCCAGGGGCAGTAGCTAAGCCAGTGTTACAGTTCACCAGGCATTCCCTTTTGTGTTGCTAATGCACTGAACCCCAGCTGTCACTCAGATTTTATTTTCCCTCACAGAGGAAGTTTAATGAGCATCACAAGCAAGGAAATAGACCTAACACTGCATGTAACGCTGCCCGAATTCTCCACAGGCATTTCTCTCTTTTTCTGCCATTCTTAGGAGCCAGTCACTGTTTGTCACACTTCATCTTCCACTGAAGAAAGGCAAGCTCTCCTCCCCTTCTTTTTGTCTTGCTGCTTTTGATGTTCACATTTATGAACTTCAAAAAGCCTCTGCTGTCAGTGACAGAGCTGTGGCAGGAAATAGGATTCAGGCTGCCAGTTCATTTGAACCAGAGAGGTGAGCTGGTACCTTTTGGAGATCTGCTTGATTATAGTGCAGTTTTTATTAGAAATGGAGCACAGCCCCAGAGAAGTCTTTTTTTCTCCTGACTCCTGAGAAAAGATAATCTACCATTTACACACAGGCAAGTATGCTGAAAATCTCTAAGGGGTAACAAATGCATCACCTGACTTGTAACTGAATTTGACTGGGGAATAAACTAAAATGTATGTAGACTTCAGTGGTACATGAAGATTCAGGCAGTAAGTGGTTTCACTCTAACAGGTTTTAGTTGCCCTATGTCTAAGGCCTTTTAAGTCCCAGAGATCACAGATAGACCTAGTCTATAATAGTTGTACTGCAGTCACTCACCCTTCTATTTGTTTAGGTGGGTTGCCCAAATGGTACTTTAGCAGAATTGCCCCTTTCTGTGACAGTTTTTTAAAACCACTTTGGAAAACTAGTCACAACTGGCATCTACAACATAAAATCAAGCTGGTTTTTTTTCTGGTGGGGCTTATCTCTTGTTGACTTGGAAATAGATGCTGAAAAACTTCACTGCTGTAGAAGGCCAGTTTTCCTCTATGCCAAAGCAACCTGGGATTGATCAGTCTTTTGTTTGCTAAAGCAGCTTGACTTTGGAACTCACATTATTTCAGAAAACACAGCTCTTTATAGTGATCCTTACTAATTCCCCTTCCCCTCTTTCTTGGAAATTCCCATAATTGACATTTAGATAAAAAATAAATGTGATGGGTAGTAACAGACTGAAAATTCTGGAGTAGAGATGAGAGTGGGTAAAGTGATGAAAAGTCCTCTTAGTCCAAGAAGCCTTGCAGTGCTTATGAGCTGCCTGCATTGTATTTTTGGTACGCTGGACCAAGGACTTTCCTCAGGCTCCTGGTGAGTTCTCTAGACAAATGGTTTGTGCTGAAGAGCTGTTTACACTCAACGAGATTAAATGTTGTTTTCTACAGAATAATCACTGTTCTATTATATCCTATCAAGTCTCTAACTTGCAGATTTCCCAGCCAGCTCTGAAACAAAACTCAGTAATCTGCCTAGTGATACAGCTTAGGCTTATTATAACAGCAGCTCATGCATCTCAAGTCTGCTGCTCCCAAGTGATTCCTCAGCAATTCCTATCCATGCTCCAGGTCTTGTTTCTGAGTAGGGAGGATGTGGAGGCAGATGTTTGGCATGCACCTGCACTCTGTGCATTATCTTGCCTCTTTGCTTAGTCTGGCCACAGCCTTTTCAGGCAGGGCTGATGTGTCAGGGAGGACCAGGCAGCACAGACATTGCAGAACTCTAAAATCAGAAGGGAGACATTTTGCCATAGAATCACAGAATGGTTTGGGCTGAAAGGGACCCTGTTGGTATTGCTGTTTGTAGCATTCCAGTATTTCTCACAGGAGTTGTTTACTTCTTTCTAACTACTCACAGATAGCACATTTTTGAAAATGAAATCTTGGAATTACTGGATGTAGCTCTCGGTGATGATTAATAATCATACGCAGGCTTAGATAAGAAATCAGGAAATTGAGACATTTTCCTTGACCCTGCTGGTGCTGCACTGAGTCCCTCATAGCCATGCTGGTCTGCTTAAGGTGTTCAAAAATTTAAACTTGTTGGGACTGAGCATAAGACTAGAGAAGAAGTGGCATGCCTGTTGCTGTTTCTGAGGGGTTCATGTCACAGAGTGCCATAGTGGATGGAGGAGAAGGAATCACAGGAAAAACACAAATGATAGTAGGAATATAATGAGTCCCCCAAAAGGAAAATTTTGTGGGTGGGAGTTTTTTTAGTGTTTTTTTGTTGTTGTTGTTGTTGTTGTTGTTTGTTTTTTGGTTGGTTTTTTTTTGGGCAGAGGTGTAAGACAGAGCCTTGAAGAAGTAGGCCATTAAGAATAGGTATGATTAGGCACCATAGGTAAAGATGTTTTTTGTAGATGACAGTTACTCCATCTTTTCCAGTTCCTTTACTAAGTCCTGTTCCTCCTTTTTTTTTTTTGTTTCCTCAACCTAATTCTTATTGATGTCCTTGATGACCCTATGTTTTCAGACCCCCTAAAATAAATGTAACCTCCTGTTACTTTATCACCTCAGGCCTGCCATTAAGGACCTCTCTGCAGAGGGGACAGAAAACAGATGGCAACCTTATCTTCTTTTCCCTTTCATGTTCAAAGGGGTAAAGAAATGAAATGAGCAAAGCACTGGGAACTATTACAGTAAAATTGTGCACAGGTTACTTGGGTGCAAGGCACAGTCTCCCCCTTAGCTAAATGACACCAGCTGTGACTATTGTAATATCATGTCTTATATCCATAAAGAGGAATATGATGTAAGGCCTACACAAAATATTAATATCTTGATTAGGTTGTGTCTTGGATTCAGGAGTCACATGGATTTGCCATTATCTTGAGAACTGCCTTAAATTCAAGCTCATTTCAGGTGCGTTTGTCCTGGGTGCTCCTGCTTCTCCTTCAGCCTTCTCCCTCTGGCAGCTTTTCTTCTGAGAACAAACGTTTAGCTCTGGGACATTGTTCCCTGCAACACCAGAAGAAATAGAGAGATGAAACCCAGAAAAACTAGCATATACTTGTATTCCTTTAGAAGCTTTTGCATATTACTTACTGCTCTGCTAACAAAGTCCATGTTGGTTTTATGAACAAATTCTTTAACTGTGCATCTCTTGACTGGAATACTGTTAAGTTAAAGTCACTAAGATAAGTGTCTGGGCAATCAAATACAAATGCAGGAAGACAAATTCCAAAAGAAGTGTTTGAGAGCGAGTTGCAGAGCACTGGAGAAACCACCATTGTCTTGGATGAAACTCTTGCCTTCTGACTACTGCCTAAAACACCATGTTATAGGTAAATAGCCCAATTAAGCCAAATCAAACAATTTGCAAAAGCCAAATTATGGGGCAACAAAAATATAATTTATTTCACGAATCGGATCGTAAATTTTGTCAGCCATGAATCAAATGAACAGAGCCGAGCCCGGGTCTCAGCTCTGGGTGAATGCAGATCTGACCCCCTCGCGCATCAGACCTGGTGAGTTCACAAAGTCTGCTTGGATCTGTCCAGGTTTTATACTCTTTTTCTTGCCCAGAGCTGCTTTTCCTTAGTCCTTTTCTTAGTCAGACGAGCTTTCCGATGTTTCTCCGGTGTGGAAGAATGCTATCTGATGGACAAACAGTGCTGAATCTGGAGTCTCTGGAATATTCATGCAGTCCTCCTGTTCTTAGTCCAGTGTGTGCAGATACCTGTCTCCCCCTTGGACAAAAGCCACGTCGCAATACACAAACCACGTCCAGGAACACATACATGTTGAACAGGGTTTAAAGGAATCAGGTTTTTCACATGCTAGTGAGACTCCCAGAACTGGCTATTCATGCTAAGTTGACTATCAGGAATAACGCTATCTCTGGTTATCGGTGGCCACGATGGGCTGCTGATGTCTAGGGCATTCTGTGATTTAGTCAGAAGTTCCGCAATAGCAGAGCTTCTCCTTCACTTGCTAATTTCAGCTCCTATTCAGTGTGCATCTGTGTATACTGTGTTTTAAATGAAGCATGAGGTAACCAGTTTCCCAATCCCTGTGGCTGATTCTGTGAGCTCAATAGTTTTATGTCAGTCCCCAGTGACATGTACCTCAGTGTATTCTATCCCTTCTAAGCACAATCATATTTTATTCGAACAGGAATTTTAATACATTTATAACAACCACAACTTGGCTATGTTGCTCAGAAAATCCAAGTCACGCTATAGGAGGAGTGAATATGCCAATTTTGAGCCTACAGTAATTATCTGTTGTTGTTTTTCCTAGTGCCAAGGTCAGGAATTGAAAGTGACTGTTAACACTGGGTGTCTACCAAACCTCATCTCCAAGAGGTGTTTAAACCAGCTGGGGTAAGTCTTTGCACAGTATAAAAGGAGGGATGGCTAAAGGAAAAACCATGGCAAGAACGCAGGCACTCTGGATTCCCAGTCCCAGGGATAATGACTGGCAGTTTTGCATGTGCACATGGCTGTTGAGGAGAAGGTGCAGAGGGTGGGCTACAGGGAAAGGCATTAGAGCACTGGCAAAGGTGTGTGCAGACCCCAGACTCTGAGGCAGAGCTGTGCAATTCTGCCTGCATGTGCTGCAAGGCACAGCTGCCCAGCTGGTGGCTGGTGCTGAGGTTTTGCTGGTTGAATCTGCCTCCAGGCATACAGTATGAAAGAGATTCCCTCTCTTGTAGGCCTGTTCCCAGTGAGACCCTGAAGAACTGCCATCAGTGAGAAGTCCTGGTTTTCCTCCTCTTCCTCTGCTTGAGAAAATAACGCCTCTTGTGTCCCACAGGCTGGAAGAAGTGTCTGCCATGGACTGTGGAGACCTCTCTCCTCTCATCCCCAGTGTTGTTGGCCGACTAGAACATTTGGAATTGCAGTTTGGCCAGGAGACAGTGCTGTGTTCAGCATTGGTTGTAGGTGAGAGTGCCAGTCCCTCCTCTCCCTTGTTTCTCCTGTGTCCCTCTTGCCCTGCCAAGGGCATTTAAAGGACCTTTGGAAAAAGCATAACATGGTGGAAGGTTGGTGATGTGGCCACCTCCGTGCAGGCCAACATCACCATACATGATGAGTACCCTCAATGTAACCAAAGGCAAAGGGCACAAGAAGAGTACAGAGAAGACAGAAGGCATTGAAAGTGGGGAGAAATTCGGTGCTTTTTCAGTCTTAACTAAGGATGTGAAAAATTCTCATTTTGATTCTAAAATGGACCTTTCATAAAATTCTGCAGATGGTTTGATCAACCCTCTGGTGCCTTATGTTCTCCTATGGAATGGGCACTTGTATCTCTGCCTGGCTGGAAGTCATCCGAGAAAGTAACAGGGGGCACAGCTTATTTCCTAGAGTGCTTCTCTGTGTGCTCCTCTGCCTCTGCTGCAGGGAGCACCCTGAAAGAACCTGGAAGCCCCAGAGTGCTGAGTATCCTTCAGTGTCCTGAAGCAGGACCCTTTGAAGGAAGGAGCCATAGGAGACAAGGTCAAGCCAGGGGGCACTGAGGCAGGCCCAGAAAACAGCAGAAAGGCTGCATGTTCTGCATTTACATCAAGCTGTGCATAGGCTGAAAACAATGTGATTGTCTTTTTTCCCCCTGTTCTTTCCCTCTATTAGTCTTTCTGCTTTACCTTCTTGCTTTAATCTGTTTCCCCATCTTCAATGAGTCCTGTTCATCTTCCAAGGCTTCCCTTGCTCCCTGTTTTCATATACATTCTTCCCACATTCCTAAGTTATCTAGAAAGAGCTTCCTCCTCTTACACACTCCAGCTTGCTCTTCTTTCCTGGCTTCCACTCTGCTTGTTCTTCCCCTTCATGGGGAATCTGTATTAGCACCATAACAGGTGAATTCACCCCAGAGCTACTACCTACTACCCATTTTGTTGGAACATGGAAATGGCTGCCTGGAAGGAGCAGAATAGCTACACCTGTGTCTTACATCTCCCTGTGCACACAGTGCTCTCACTTATGTAGCTATACATAAATGATAAATTACAGCCACTGGTTACAGGGCAAGCAGGCCTCTGGAGACACGTGAAGTGCTAATGAAATTACAAGTGGCTGCTGATTACTGCAGACTCCAGGACCTGGGAATTCCCCTTAGCTACCACTTTAACCCCTGGCATCTTCTATGTTTGCTGACACTGAAGACTTGCAGCAGTTATGAGTAGAGCAGACAAGTTACATGGAAAAAAAAAAAACCTTAATAAAATTATTTAATAAGATCAGTTATTGCAGATCAGATGCAGCCATTAGGAGCAGGCTTTGGTCAGAAAACGGAACCAACAGCCTGCTTGCATGTGACCCTTATCCCCTCTCCTCTCCATTTTTCCATGCTTGTTCTCCCCTGATTCACCCTGCTGCTTGCCTTCTGCCTTTTGTCCTTCCCTTACACAGCCCATAGTAAGTTTCATGGGATCTCACAAGCCCCTTCTGATATCTCATATTAAGCTTCAAACAATCACACAAACCCCCTCAAATTTATCTCACAGTAGTCATGATAATCATGGTTTCCTTCTCTTATCAGCTGCAAAGTTTATTTCGAACATCTTCAGGACTGTGCCTAAATAGCTCCTTTAAAGGCTCATCAGTGAGTGGCAGAAGAGAGAGATTTATTATTGTCACTGCTGCCATCTGCTTGTTAATGTTGGTGTGTTTAACTCATCCTTTTCCTTGTTATTTTTTATCTGCTTTATATTGATTTTTATCTGCTTTATATATAAAAATTTATGAATCAGATGTTCTTGTATTTTCATATCCTTTTACAGGAGAGACACACTTTCTTTAATGAGGCAGTATTACATAATCAAAAGCCTGATCAGTCTCTTCTCTCTTCTCAGATGATGAAATGCTGGAGTTTTGCATTGGCCTCCAGACTCTGTTGTCTCTCAAGGTAAGGAACAGCTCCTTGCTTATTGCAGGGCTCCTCTCAGGAAGCTCTCCAAGATCTGGTTGTTGTAAGCATCAGAATTACTTAATGTCCAGGTCTCTCAGGGCAATGCTTGTTGCACAGCTGCCTGACTGGGTGCAGTATGCTCTGAGTCACTGACTCCTTTCCAGTCCTTCTCAAAGGTTTTAAGAAAGAAAACACTCAGTGGGATACTATCACATCTCCCATTCTCTGTATTCCTGACCATACAAGTTGCAAGCAGCAAGAGGAAACTGAAGAGGAGACCAGAAAAGGCACGACTTAGACCCGTGTTGCCCTTTGAAGGCAGATGAGAACAAGCTGTGCCCTTGCTTAAGCCAAATGCAGCTCTGTGATCACATTCAGCATCCAACACTCACTGGCCATGAGTGGAAAGAGTCCTTTTGTCAGCTTGGCTCAGGGTCAGTGCTCTGCTGAGCCTGGCTCCTGAGTGGCTCAGAATATAGCTGCAGCAAGCTGGCTCCTGCCTGTCACACATTTGTGGCCACATGCCAGGCTCATAAAACAGGAAAAACAATGGGATGAATGGCTGAGTGATGTGAGGACATCAACTCAGAGAGGGTCATAGGAAGAAGGGAGGGAAATGGCCCTGTGAAGGGTTTGAAGATGAACCCCACTAAAGGGAACTGGAGCAAAGAGGCAGCATGTGGGACAGGGAAGGAAAACTGTGCGGTCTTTACAAACCCAGAGGGGTGTTACGGGTTCTCCCCAGTCATAGACATCATGAGATTTGCTATCTGAAATGCTCAGCAAATAACTGTCTCTCTCCTTCTTTAGTGTTGCATTGACTTGGAGGAAGGAGTCCTGAGATTTAAAGCACTGAGTGAGGAGCTGCCTTTTCTACATGCCTCTGAAGAGCCTGGTCAGTGACTGGCTGCATTCCCCATGTCTGGAGACTTGCTGCCATGAGAGAGATGAGGGTGAGGCTCCCATGCCCCTAACCTTGCTGAGTTCTAGGCTGAGGCATTCAATGGGGAGTGAGAAAAAGGCAAGTGGGTGCTAGAAGCTGTCACTGGGAGTGCCTCAACTTGAGATATCCTTCCTTTCAGTGGACCCTCTCGCTTGTCCTGATGTGCCGAGTGGGCATTTTGTTCTCGTTCTGCTATTTGGCCCTAGTCACTCCAATTTCTGTAATAAATTTATGCTACCCCTTTAATGACTTTACAACACACTCTGTTCACAAGAGAGTCTCTGTGAACAATCTCCAGTTGTTCTATTGACAGGAGAACAGTGTTTTCTTCAAAGACCTCCAAAGATTACCACAAATGTTTCCCTCCTCGTTGCCTCAATGCCAGCATACACTAGTCCTGTTTCTTTGTCAGAAGGGCTCTGTTCCCTTTGTCTGTACTCTGGGAAGCTGGATTTTGCTGCTTTTGCTGGCTCAGAGCAGAACAGAAGTATTTTCCTGGGAAAACCGTGGCAAAAACAGTTTTAGAGTTCTCAGTTCTAAGAAACCTTCACAGAAATGTTGAGTGCAGACACCTAAAGCACTGACAGGGGCCTGGGCTTTGCCATTGCATCTCTGGGCACTAAGCTATATTATACGAATGGCAACGCTTACCATCTCTTGGTGTATACCCTGTGACCAGACTTGCACACCCTGTTCTTCTGGCCAAGCCACTCCTCTCTGCACTCCAGCTGCTAGAGCTGCATCCCTGTTCCCTCTGCTGCTTCACTGGAGATCCTGCCACTCAGTTTAAATGCTGAGATGAATTACAGCACCAAGTCTTCTGCTCTGTCAGCTCCTTTCTTCCAACTTGAAATCCAGTGATTAAACACAGACACATCATCAGCCTTGAGTCCTGGCATCACACAGCCCATCAACTTGGCTTCTCTTGCACCAAATGAGAATTTGTAGTATCAGCTCAGGTTAGAGAGCTGTGAACTCATCTGGAATGTTAAAGGTGATTATTAAGTCAGTTAACAATTGGGTTTATTTAATTTCTATAATTTCTTTTTAATTTCCATACTAAAGCATAGCTATATTAAAAATACAGAATCTATTCTTAACTAGCTCTAGGGAAAATGCACTAGATCAGGGCTCGTTCCATGCCTCATGGCTACTGATTCACTATCCAAACTGCAAAATATACCTTTATCCACCCTTAAAAGGATATGACGACCCAACTTTGCCTATTTTCCTGGATTAAACACCGCTGACTCTCTTCCTTTTTTATCAAACTGGTCATTGTCCCTGTTGTGCTTCACAAAAAAACTGTATGCATTTTGCTTTTTGTTTTGTTAGTTATTTTCTCTACAGCTGTATGCTGTAGTTTAACACATGCTAAGGACATCAGAGTAAAGCCTGGCTGACATAATTTGGGATTCACTTACCAGTGATAGTTGGCGTGACTGGCATCTGCTGCTCCCACAAGGAGCAGCAGACTTCTCCTGTTAGTCATCATATCTTACAGCTTCTGATACATTCCTTGACTTCTCTGCCACTCTTCTACTTGTGCATCTGACTATTTCTGGCTGCATGAACTGCTTTCCATGAATCTCTCGAGTGACACCAATGGTTCTCTCATTTAGTCAGGAAAGCATGCCTGCTACATGAGCCTGTCTTCCAAAGTAGCAGTAATTCCTCCTGGATTTGTGTCACTTGCATGCCTGACTGGCTTCTCAAATCTCTATCAAGGGGTCTAGATAGCTCACACTTGTACTAAACCATCTTGTATTCTAGCTGCAGTCTATGTGGTGCCTGGGTCAATTCTGCTGACAAAATCTTGCTTGTGATAGACAAAACACCTGTTGCTAAATGCATCGACTCACTCAGTTTCCAACTCCCACTGCCCTCTAAAAAACAGCATGTAAAACAGGGCAAATAGTCTATACATACAGATACCATGTCCATTACAAATCTTACTAATTTCTATGATCCATTAAAAAAAAAAACTCTCTAAATCACAACCCAAAAGTTGACTTTAGCCCTAACCCAAACAATAAACACTAACAATGTCACTAAATCTAAGATGGAAGGCACTAAATCATAATCATAAATTTAACCCCTAAAACAAACTCTAAAATTTCATGCTAATTTTAACACCTAAATCAAATCTCCATCTACTAACTATAAAACATAACATTAAAAAAAACACCTAAATTTAACACTGTAACCCCAATATGTACCATCTGACTTTAAACCCAAGACAGAAACCTAAAGACATTAACTATAAACCCTAATCCTAAAACCTAATCCCCAGCCCTAAACTCTAACCATGAAGCTAACCCCAGCCCCTAAACCTGAACTCCAAGGCCTAAACCTAACCTCTAACTCTAAACCCCAAACCATGTAACAAAACCTAACCCCTAACCCCAACTCTAAACCATATCCCTAACCACAGCTACCTAACCCCTGTCCCTAACCCTACACCTAACCACAACCACTTAGCCCTATCTGATGGCTTTTGTCATTCCCACAAGAGGCCTTGCTTCCCTTCAGAGTGCCCTGGGGCTTTTGCTTTGTTTTGCTGTGCCCTGCAAGGGGCCCTGCTGCCTTTCAGTGTCCCAGGGTTTTTGTCAGGCTTTGCCAGGCCCTTATGGGGCCCTGCTTCCCTGTGGAGCACCACAGGGCTTTTCTTGGGCTTTGCTGATGCCCAGGCAGGTCTCTGCTGCCTTCCAGAGTGTCTGACAGCTTTTGCTGGTGCTCACAAGTGCATGGGAAGGGGAGGGCCACCAACAGCTCCAAGTCCTGGCCACTGCCTCACGAGAGCAGTGCCCCGTATCAGTGCTGCAGCTGGACCCTGGCTAGGCAAGGCTGCAGGTGAGTAGGAGCCTTCAGACTGAAGCCAACAGGAATCTTTCCAAAGATTTCAAAAGAGTGTTGGATGGGATCCTACAGAAAACTGCCATGACTTTCAGTTGACAATTCTGTCTTGACTACCGCCTGTCACTTGCAGCCCTGCAGATACTGCACACTAGCTGCTGCTGGAATTCACCAGGTGCTGCTCCTGCATGTGTCTTGGAATAACTGCTTTTGCTCACATCCAGAACATCCTCCAGCCTTTCTGAAACCTTTCTGTGGATCACATGCCTCATATCCTAAACCACTAACAGTTCAGGTTCATCTGTGAATTAATGTGCTACAGTAGGTGAAAATCTCCAGCCCTACCTATTCCTCTCTTCTCTGCTTAGTGACTCCTTTTTTGTATCCTCCTTTTCTTCTGCTCACACTGGTGAGCAGAACATGACAAATTTGTACGTGACAAACTTCCTTCAAAAAGGAATTCTTTCCTTTTTTAGAGAATCCTTTTAGCACTTGCCTTGTACCCTGGCTGCTAATACACTCCCACATTGTGCCACAATCTTGCCAGCCTTTCCTCTTTGTTGTAAACAACTGCACGTATAAATTCTCAGTCACAGAGAGGATGTTTCCAAGAAAGCACTACATTAGCGTGAGTTCTTTTCTCAGCTCTGAAGTCAGCTCCAGGGCAGGAGACATGCTCTTCACCTTCCTCCTGTCCATGTCAGTTGAACATACAGATCCACTCAGTAGAAGTCTCCTTTGTCCAGACATTGAGGAATCTGTTGCCAACAGTTATCTTGGAACCTCCCCATCAAGCTTTGCTACACGCAGAACTTCCAGAAAAAAACCCCATTTATATGACTAAATGAGAATTGCAGGTCATGATGCCGTGGCAGACACCTCACTTCACCCCATTCACTAAATCACCGTCTAATCCTACAGGGTCAGTACCTGCTGCTTTCCTCACCAACACAGCTCCTGGTGGGTTTTCATCTCCCCAAGTTACTTGGCATAAAATGACACCCAGTTACTGCATTTGACATGAGTACTCTGAATTCTAGCCTACAGATATTTTTCTTTCTCCAAAGCATTTTTGTGTCATTACATCTCAAGCACAACCTCCATTGTGAAAGAAGGAAGTCTTGGCTTTAAAACGTGATTGTAAAATAGGACTTACAACATCTCAAAGAAGCCAACTCAACTCCCATCTACAAACATGGTCATTTTTCAGTCTTCCAACACTGGGAAGCACAGTAAGTAATTTTTGACTGGGCTGGCAAGGCTGAAGACTGTCATAAATGTAGTTTCTCTTAGAAAAGCCTATTATATAGATATACTTCCCTACTCCCAATTCCAATCATCTCTATTTAGCTTTGGGAGATAAAGGGAACAAAGGAATAATCTAAAGGTCTTTTTCATGAAGATCAAAAAATGCTAACACTTTCATAGAGAAAGCAGAAGTTCAGTACAAACTGCCAGCTCAGAGCAGAACATAGGCACATCCTGTATGTGTCCAATACTGGCTTCTCGTGATGAGACCTGTCCCTTCAATATAAAAAGTGAAATATTATTATTTTAGGGATAATCTCTTTGAACCGCCTTGGTGGTCAGTTCCTATCGGGGCTGCTTTCTAATAGAGTGGGCACAGCAGCTGTGGAAAAGTCTGCAGGGAAACACCTGCCATGGCAAATCTCTGGAACAGTGTGCAATACACCCTGGGGTGGGGAGAAGGACTTCTGTCCTTCCTGAGAACATGCACTCTGCCAAAGCCATAATCAGGACCACTTCCAGGAGCTTGGGGGTTACTTGCTTTTGAACAGAATGGGAGCTGCAGCCATCCATATTCCCAGAGGCTCGCTCCCTCTTTCACTACCAGCAGGTGAGCTATGGCATTGAAGACCATTGAGCCACGTACCTATGTTTGCATTCAATCCTCCTTTCAAGAGACTCCACTGGCACATGCCAGGATACACCTAAAGAGTTACAGAAATAACTAAATTATAGCAGAAACATCGTAAAATGAGGGCAGGGATGGAGAGCAGGTTTATTACATCTCAGGAAGATAAGGCAACCCCCTCCCTTTATTTTTTTGCTAGTAAATTGAGCATCAGAACCAAAGCCATGAATCCTTTATCTGCAAATACCCCCAGTGCCTGAGAATACTGTCAGACTCCTCACTTGCTGTGTGCTGGCACTGGGACATACAAAGGTGTCCTGCAAATGCTGCCCTGTTGAAAAGTTTCCCAGCACCAGCAGGTTATGCCAATCTGCTAGAGAAGGATACAGCAAACACTTTCTGCTGTGTGGGAAGGAACCACTTCTAATTCCAACTCTTCGGCTTGTGTCAGCTGGCAAGGACAAAGAGACAATTAGTTACAAAGAAAGTATAATGTAACTCCATCACTCCAGAGACAGAGCCTTAAGTGGCTCCTTTCCAGAGAAGATGGACACTTCACAGAGAAACTGTTGCCAGTGGAAGTAGCCTGAATAACCGACTTCAGCAAGTATTTGGCACTTAGGAGCTCAAGGCAGGAAAAAATAAGGAAAGCCATTTTTTGGCCAAGGAACAGTACAGATGTTCAGTTAATTCTTCTGTAGACACTTTTCATGTTCTCTTGTGCATAAGGGGCACAGGAGCAAAACGCATCTTCAAGTTATTATGTGCTGCACGCAATATAAAACTGTCAGGGGAAGCCCTCAAATGTTAGTATTTTTCCCCTCCAATGGTTTTTAAGAGCTGAAAAGTTTTGGGGAACGGATGTTTTTGTAGTGTCTCTATTTTCTCACCTCTGCTTTTGATAGTGTGCATTGCCTGGGCTTGCACAGCAATTTTATCCTCAGGCTAGCAAAAGAGGGTTGGGGTGCACAATATTTGCAAGGCTTTTGCCACATTTTCTTTTAAAGATGGTTCTTAGAAAAATGTCATCTCTTCCTCAGCAACCGTTTCCCCTTCTTTCTCAACAATTAATAGTTCAACAGTGGATCAGTTTGACCTTCCTCTCTTGGAAATCATTCAACCTGTACAGCAAAGTTTGTTTTGCATAAAAGAGTTCCAGCCATATGCACCCATGTGTACACCCCTTGCGCTTGTGTTGCTAATAAAGGTTTATATTTGGTGTTGCTAATAAAGATTTATATTTGGCATGGACAGACAGCACTTAGTTTTTCTGTTACGAGTGTAGGTCATCCTGTTTCCCTGCCAGGACCTATTTGCCAGAAGCAACGGTGATGATTCCTGTTGGGATGCGTGGCTGCACATCTCAGTGTCACAAGAGCTGACAATTTATTGAGGTTACAGTCTAGGTCCGACAAGCTCCAAGACAAACTCCTCGCTTTAGCCCACGAGTAGATGGTCCCTGTGGTATCAGCTCTCCACAGCACACAGACTCCAGCCTTGCTGCTCTGAACACCACTGTTAATAAACTTTATTATTACTTGAAAGGTCCTGCCTGAAGGGTTCAGTTTTACACAAGCACTTAGTAGGACAGAGGAACATTTAAAAATGCTTCTCAACAAGGCCATTAAAATGGAGAGAAACTTCTACTGCAGTTAGAGAGTCAGAAGATAGAGTGGCCTGAGAAGCAAGCTCAGGTACAGAGCAAGCCACACCATTTCACTGCTCCATGCTCCATCTTCCACTGCTACCAAATGCAGAAGACAGCACTATCCTCTGAAAAGCTTATATAAATCTACAGAGGGAAACTGCAAAGAATAGCTAAGGCTTATTATGTAAAGATCCTGCCCTTCTGCCACACAGGGCTGCTTCAGCAATAGTCACTTTCAGCCAAGGGCAAGACAATCCTTTTCTCTATACAAAGCATTTTCTCCCAGTTAGGGCTGCCCTTGGATATTCTGCAGAGTAAAGCACAGCAGGTTTTCAACCGCCTGCAGGATCTTTAAATGCTGCCACTTGCTCCAGATCACTGAATTGTGTTTGCTGTGACTCAGGCTGCTGTAAGGGTGAAGGGACAGCTCCATCCATCACACATGTCCAATAAAACATCACACAAGTGAGAGGGGATAATTGATGCAAGCCAGCAGGTAGGCCTGCTGCCCCTTTCCTAACAAGCTAAGTTAGGCAAGAGACAAGCTAAGAGAGGGAAAAGCACAGTGACAACAGCATGTGGAAAGGTTCATGCCTGGGCTTTTGCAAACGAGCTCCCCTTTACCAGACTCCTCATGCCAGCCAGTGCGGCATCACTTCCAGCCCACCCCTTTCAGTTGTGCAGGACTCAAAGCATGACACTTCCACAACAAGAGGCAAGAGTGGCATCTCCACTGCTTATTGTGGGATGGCCAAGCTCTCATAGCACCACAGATCCACAGTTAAGTCAGACTGGTCTTACCGACCACTTCACAGCTGATTTGTTAAGTCATAGCCTTCTCTGGGATCACCCTGCCCAAGAAGACAGAGACAAGCAATGACTCTTGACTAGAGCTGGGTTTGCTGGAGCTGCTATCTTCCACACCTTATTAGTGCAAATTGTGCATGTCTCCAGCTACTCAGAACAGGTGATTTGCAAGAAACTGCTTGGCAGAAGAGCAGCAGCAAAGACAAACAATGCATGGCTCTACTTTAAATACACCTAGGTGGGAGAGAAGGCCCATGCCTGCACCCTAACTCAGTTCCTCCATCTCCACTTCCTGCACTGTGATCCTGCTAAGAACTCAGAAGTATTCACTGAAATACTTGTAAGAATAGGTCAAAATGGGGACTTGGCTCAGCTGTTCTCTCCATCTGTGACCCCACTGCTCCTTCACAGTGACCAGTGGAGCGCTTTAGTTAGTGAGGAATATGGAAACTGGCAACAGAAGGCCTGCATGCAGCATCCTTGGCACTTTCTCTTCTTGTAGCTGCCTCATATAAAGGCAAACCAACCCACCCACAGGCAAGCCTACAGCCAAGAACATCCCTTCACAGCCTGTAGACCCTTTCCTATTTGGAAGTTTTCACAAGATAGGGAAAGAACAGTCATCTTCATCAGATGCCCAATTCCAGCTGCAGACAAGCTTGTGCTGGCATTAAAGACGTCAGCCTTCTTGTTACAAGGGATCCTGGATGCCACTGCAGTGGGCAGAAGAATCTGTTCCAGCAGGATCCTGTGAGGGGCTGCTGAGATGGTATTTCTCAGGAAAATAGAGTGTTTTGTGAATCAAGTTTCTGACAGCATCAACATCGTTTTTGTCTAAGGAAAAGAGAAAAAAATGGTTGTTAGGCATTCTCACCAGGCAGTGTGAAAGCCTCTTCCTCAAGAAATACCCTGGTTTCCAGCACATCATCTGCCATCTCATCCTCTTTCTTTCTGTATGTCTTCCGCTCTTTCTGCACTCACCTATATCCAGCTCCTGCAGGAGACTTTCAAACTCTGGGTCACCATCGAGGATTTTCAACAGGTTGGTGGACTCCATTCTCTCCAGCTGCACATCCCAGTAGATGTAGATCTTCTGGCTGAAGCTGACATAAACAAGGCAGGGACTGTTGCTCCCTTCTTTGCATGCATAGAGGCCTGCAAAAAGCAGAAGTGGGGAGATCTGACTGCTTCCAAAAGGAAAGAGAAAGCAAATAATTGACATTTCATGATGAGGTAGCAAAGCTGTTACCAGAAAACAGCAAGCACCCGGACAGAGATATGGGCCTGGGTATACAAAGTCCCTTTGAGACAATCCAAGAAGCTGTCTCTGAACTGCATGAAGCTTGGGGAATTGCAAGCTGCTTCTTGCAGCTCTGACAGAAGGGATTGGGCAGAGCCGAAACTCAGGCTGGTTCCATGGGCTCCATATCTCCACTTAAGAACAGCTTAGAAGTCTGCAAATTAAAAAAGCAGTGTGGAGGACAAGAGACCACTGTAGCACCTCCAAAAAGGACAAGGAAAAAACCCCAAGACACCACAGAGAAGCCTCAGCATTACTTTCTCTCACCCTTACTTTTCCCAGATGCCACCAGAGGAAAGACAAGCTGGGCCTTCTGCAATATGCACACAGGGAAATTATTCCCCACTGCAGGCAGACAAAGGATTCTGGGTCTCCTAGATGGGAGTAGTAGCTTTGAGGGGAAAACACTGTGAGGGCTGGCTTTGCAGTCAGGCTTCCCACCTGCACAGAAGGCACTGACATTCTCATCTGCTTGGAATCTGGCCACAGTCCGATTGTGGTCGATGATGTACGTCTGACCGTCCCACGCACAGGCAACCACCTCCTCGTGCCCATTGCCCTGCAGGAACCAGAGGAGTGCATATTACACAGGTATCACCTACTCCCAGGGACAGCCAAGAATCTTTCTTGCAGGTTCAGAGACACAGCACTAAGGTCTAGATGTCACTTCTGGACATCTCATCCAGATACTTTGCACTTGGAGCTCATCTCTCTTCTATATGGCAATCCTTACCTCCTGTAAGAGCTTTTAGACAATCAGGGTATTAGCAGTGAGCAAAACCATTCAGCTTTGCAGTAAGATCAAAAAACAGCTGGAGGACAAAAGTTTACGAATGGATAAATAGATGCTGGGTCTAACAGGCAGACACAGCTCAACCTCTTGCAGCTGGGCAGATTGACCTGAGTGCAGAATGTACTGCTACAGCCAGAACACTCTGTGTCACCCTGAGATAATCCCAGCCTTTTCCAACTGAGTCATACTCCTTCTGCCCTTCCTAAGTTCATATACACAAAGCCAAGCTGAGTTTTTGTCTTCATCTCTCCCAGCCTTACTCAGATACTCACTGTAACATCCAGCTTTTCCAGAGCAAAGAGCTGGTGATCAACCTGAACAGACCAGAGCAGCTTGTCTGCTCCCTCCATCAGTTTCAGTGTTCCTGAAGAAAGAAAAAAAAAAACAACTGTTTTGAAAACAGTAAAAGAGAGCAAGATGTTTGCTAATGCTAGGCCCTACTTCTACAACACTCAGGGTTGCTGAGAGTTAGCTGCTAATAGCACAGGCATGGACTTGGCTGCTGAATCCATACTGGACACTTGACCCCACCTACCAGGCTCCCATAATGCAGATATACTGCAGCAGTACTGGGCAGGGGGCACCGGCCATGACAGAGTGGAACATAAACAAGCATCTTTCCTCACGGTGCCCTCTCTGCCTTCATATAAAATATGCCAGCAGAAGGAGTCTTGGAATCAAATTCTCTTGCCTGACCCTTGAAGGGTTTCTGAAGCCCAGCTTCCCTTTCTTTTAAAAATCAAAAGCACTGAGCTCCTAGATCCCTACTTTCAATTAGTGATATGCCTTGGCTGCCCCACAGGTCTTCTTCCAGGACACAGGCAGGACTTACCATCCAGAGTACAGAGGGCAAAGAGACCCGAGCCACTATTCTCACTGGAGCCTGTAAGTGCAAAAGAAAATTACTGGTGTTGATGCCATTTTGTAAATATCGTCCCCTCCCTGTCTTGAAAACAATAAAAAATATCCAAACCAAGCTCATCCATGCTGCCTCCTTTCCTTGCCCAGCTGTGTGCAGGACAGCAAATGTCAGTAATTAAATCAGAAGAGGAAAGTCCCCTGACCACCAGACTGTTTCAGCCCTTCAGTAAACTCTCTACCTAGGTACTAAAAAAAGAAAAGACATGCAAGGTCAAGTTTTAAAAATATGACACTCTCAGAGAGAGGACTGGAGCAGTATTCAATGGAAGCTGCATTTAACCATTGCAGTGACAACGTAGGAGAGGCACTGGCTCCCTGAGGAGGAACCCAGGAAACCTGGCAGTCAGGGGCAAGCCAGCAGAGCTGAAAGCAAGCAGGCAGTTTCCCCAGAGTGGGTTAACAACATGAGCCTACCTCCAGTGCCCACAGAAAGCTCCAAGCTACAGCCCCCTGCACACCCCCAGGCTGCAAACCACCCCATTTCTGCAGATCAGCCTAAAGAAAAGCCAGTTGGTTGGGTGCTTAACTGCCCCTAGTGATAAGCACCCAGACAGGCTCTGATCCAAGAGATCTGCTGTGTCCCCCTTGGAAACTGGTCAGCATGGCACTCTTCAGCTGCTTCTTTATTGACGGTGCAGCATCAATGGGCTTTTTCACCGCCTGCTCTTCATCCCTTATTCTGTGTGCCTTCGTTTTTCACAGACATTTCTCAAAAGATGCAAGGCTTCATATGCAGTGAAATAATTGATTTCATGCTCTGTTGACCACGTTGCTCACAGCAGCATCAGAGATGCTGAAAACATGACAAGCTTAGGAACTGGGCAGGAAAGGTCCTCTGAGGAATGGGAAGATGGTGGGTTCAGTGGATTGCTCTTGTCCACAACATCTAATTACACTGGACAGGCTGAGTCATTCTCAGACAGCACTGCGGGAGGCAATACTTGGGCAGAGCAATACAAGAGAAAGTGATCTCTGCTGGGAGTTTTCTGCCTTCTATTATGCCCACACACTCCAAGGGGGAGTGAAAGCTTATTCTCCACAGGTACCAAAGAAGGTTCAGCAGGTGCACCAGGCACGGGTCGGAGCACCAGGAGTTACAGGAGGGACGCAGTGGCAGCATGCAAGAAAAGTCTGAACACAAGAGCAGTGCGTCAGGGCTGAGAGAAGCTGGCAGCTGCGCAGATGTTAGATGTAAGACATGAACACAACACAGTGGAAAAAGACAGAGGACAATGATACAGATGAAATACGGAAGCAGCTATGGAGAGGTTGGAGCTGCACAGGAGAAGGAGGAGCAGCACAGAGCCACCAGGAACTGAGATTCAAATGCTGAAAAGCAAGAATGAAGATGAGGCTGTGGGAAGGAAGAGATGCATCCAGGGAATAAGAAGGAGTCATAAGCTGCAGCCATGCAGAAGCAAGGATCAAGGGCATCTGTAGAAGCATGGCATGGCAGCCATTCAAACTGACTAAATGCAGGTCAGCAGAGGCTGCAGAAAAACTCTTGTGCTGAGTGAAGGACAAGGGCTACCTAGGGAAGGACAAAGGCTATAAAAAGCTCACATGCAAATATCCAACTGCCTTTCTTTGGGAGCTGGCTAAGAGAGGCTGAGATCCCTGTGTTCTTGCAGCTGTCTCTCACAGCTTTTTTTCCTACCACAGGAAATTTGATTTCATTCTGTGCTGAAAAACCAGCAGGGGCAACTGCTGGGCTGGAGACCCCAAGCTGCTGATCTCTCACCTCGGGCAATGCTACCAATCAGATGAGTGGAGACATTCTTGTTGTGAATCCGCCCAGATGTTTGGTGTAGAATCACATCTCGAACAGGGGCCTCACTGGGGAAAAGAGAAAGACAGCAGGGAAAAGTTAGGGAACCACACCTGGGACTGTCTCAGAACAATTTCAGGAGCAGTGTATTCCAAAGCTCTACAAATCCAGACAGTGAAGAGTTTGTGAACAGGTTAAGCCCTTTAATGGTAAAGGAAGAAAATGCATGCCACCCAGGTATTCAAGAAATATACTGATTTTTAAAAACACAAACCCATAATGATTTCATGCATCAAAAAAAAAAAAAAAAAAAAAAAAAAAAAAAAAAAGAAAGAGCTCAAAAAACCTCCAAAAATCAGTAAGGCCTGTATTCCAATGAAGGAAAAAAAAGGACAGTTTTTGTCATTACTGTTAGAAAAGCCTGGCTGCTTTTCTCTCACAAAGTATCTGCCCAGACTGAACAGGCTGGTGAGAGACTACATCTGGGCAGAGCTTCTGGCTAACAGGGTACCATTCCACTGAGTTCTCTTAAGACATCAAGAAGACTTGCCTAGGTCCTCTCCTGCTGCAGTTTTTTGTGTCTGCCTTGAAGTCTCAGAGAACACCACAGAAGCACCCAAATTCCCCACCAGGGTGCTTCCAGCACCAAGACAGTAACAAGCACCTCACTGCTCATCCTGGTTGCTGTGGTTGTGATTTATAGCACTGGCTACCAGGGGTCTCATTAGGAAAACTTCCAATTGCCTCATCTGCAGACAAACAAGTGAATGAGCCCAGTTTTATCCCAGACTTCAGGCGTGTTTGGTTTGTCCCTGTCTCTCAGCTGTTACCCTGCAATCTGATGACCTTTGTCTGGAAATCTAGGTCACTCACTTCCCTACCTTAGCTCCCAGCAGTGAGGAACCCTGAGGGAGCTGGTTTTGCCACTCTCCTTGCCCAATTCAAGAAGAGAGTGGGATACAAGGAAAGCAGCAGTGTTCATCTTCGTGCCAGAGACATGAAGAGTCTTCATGGAAGCTTAGGTGTAGGCAGGCTTAACTGATGAGGTGCCAGCAGCACAGCAGGTCACCAAAGCAAGGACAGTGACAGCATCCCCTGCTTCGCAACAGTGACGTGGTGGCACCTCCTTGTAATAGGCATCCACAGTGGCATGTGCTCATGTTCCCTGCAGGAACACCCTCACCTGCTCGGGGCAGATCCGTCCCTTCCCGTGGCTGTGTCCCGCTGCTCCGTGTCCCAGGTGCACAGCAGGATGGCATAGCCACAGCCTGGCTGTGACACCATCAGCTCTGGTGAGCCATCAGGGCCTGGGTTCACAGACAGGCTGTCCACCTACAGTGGCAGAGGAAAAACACGGATGGAGTCAAGAACTCCAAAAGGTTTACAGTGCTCCCTGCAACTAAATTTGAATATGGCAAATCTTCTGATAGAGCTGAGCAGCAGCTGAATAAATTCAGCTGGAAGCAAATTGTCCAGGTTCGGTAAAAGGTTGGTTCCTTACCACAAGCCACTTTGAAACAACACTAGTACTTCCCACTAATGCTCTCCCATCGGGCAAGAGCAACTCCTTCTACCCAACTACCAGCTGTACAGGAAAATCACTGGGCAAATCTCCTCTCAAGCCATCGACACGACAATTGTTTTGTTCACAGGACTGAGATTCTGTGCTTCTTTTGAAAAAGTCACCTCTTGAAGACTCTGTGGTTGTGATATTTTGTGAAAATCCCTTTGCTAGGATTTTCTTCTCCTGAGAAGCTGAGAAGGCCTCAGCTTCAAGTGTAAACAATTTATTATCTGCTAGTGTGGAATGCAGCAGGTGCTTTCTTGATTGGTCAATGTAGGATGTTTCTACTTGGTGGCCAATCGAGGGGGCAGCAGCTCTCTGACTCTCTGGGAGTAACAGAACTTTGTTATTGATTCCTTTCTATTCCTGTCTCACCTTCTGATGATTCTTTTCTCTCTATTCTTTGTAGTATAGTTATAGTGTGGTCTTTTTTAATGTAATATATATCATAATATAATAAACCAGCCTTCTGAAATGGAGTCAAGATCTCTCCTTCACTTCAGCAAGTCCTAACTGCCCAGAAGACCCACAGCAATAGACTGTATGAGAAGTACTGCTCTGAACATCCTTTTTCCTTACCTGACCTTCTAGAAGCCATTTCTTCAACAGGATCAGCTGCCCAGAAACGTGGTCTGGATTCTCTGACGAGTCCTCCCAGCGGAAGGCACGGACCACCCTGTCAGTGTAACCCACAACCAACTCACACTTCCCATCTCCATCTGCAAGGAAGAGCAAAAGACAGCTGGACTCTCTCAAGCCCTAAGAGCCCAAAAATGCAGAGACCACTCTGCTGGTTTCTATAGTTAGCATCCCTGAGGAACCCAACCATAATGAAAGCTTGCACCTCAGAAAAATTCTAAAATTCTTGTTTCTCCCTTCCATGACTTGGCTGTGGTTTGTTGGGGTGTCTGTTTCAGCAAGACAGTAATTCCCTTCTGCACGTCCCCCCAACCTTCTCTCCCCACTGCCTCACACACAAACCCGTTCACCCTGCATTCCCACACCAGCTCTGTGGCTCACCAATGTCATTGATGAGCATGACCTTGGTGTTGGCAGGAATGTGCTGCTTGAACACGGGCTTCTGCTCTTCTGCCCCTGCCAACTCGTGGTGGCCTGAAGCATCTGGGTGTTTTGAATTCAGAGAAGTCAGGTCAAAAAGATGAAACCAGCCTTCTGCACTCACCGCCACCACGAAATTCTGTGAGGGAAAAGAAAAACCTTTTCCTTCTTCCTCTTTTAGAAACTGCAGAAGCTGTCCCACAGCAGGGCAAAGGAAGACACAAGGGTAGATTGATCAAGATCAATGATTGCTACAGAACAGGAAGTTTTTGGCCAGCACGTGAACTTCTCTGCTACCGGCAGGGTCCAAACTTCCTGTTCATCTTTGTCAGACTACAGTATCAAGTGGACACGTGCGCAATCCTCAAACAATGTGTGGCTTTCTCAATGCCCACGTCAGCTCTGCTCCCCACTAGAGGAAACACAGCTACAGTATTTTGGGCAGGGTGCCTGAACTGGGACCTTTGGACTCATTGGTCCTGGCTTAACCCCCAGAAACAGCAATCCAACAAAAGGAGTCATAGCAGACCCAGTGGAATTTGCTTGGGAGTCCAGACTATTCCATGTTTAGATGACCTTAAATGCACACAGCCAAGTGGCAGAAGGACCACGGCCCACAGCAGACATCAGCCCAAGAAAGGCAAAAGCCACTGAGCAAAAGGAGCAACCCTCAAACCACCAAAGCCTTGTGGTGCTCTCACAAGGGCACATGGAAATCAAAAGTGCTCTCTGAAGATAGGATGGATTTCCTCGCTCTCTAAAACCACATAAGGCTCACAGAAAAATACCAGTCACATATAAACAGAGGAACAGTTTAAAAACAGTAGTGCTAAAACTCTATGAGCAAAGGCAGACCCTGGAGAGACAGCACCTGGAATCTGTCCTCCTCCACACTCAGCACATGACATGACCCTAATCTCCTGAACACCTCCCACAAGCCCTACAGACAGAGCTGGGAAGAGTTTGGCTCCTCTCACCTTTCCTTTATTGCACACATCTCCCACACGGACACATGTGAGCTGCAAAAGAAAACAAGGCCAGCCATGAGAAAAAGCAGCCCAACCCAGCACCCTGGGATAAACCTCTGCCCTACCCCCTCCTCTCCCATAAAGAATTTCTTGAATTCCTAACAGCCTTTAGAAGGACAAGGATAGCAGAGTCAAGGGACTGAAACACAACTGGCCAGAGCCCTGGGGCAAACCCCACAGTGCACAGAGCAGGGCAAAGGTGGGACAGAAGCCCAGTTTCTATGTTTGTCCATTAATTTGGTCATCACTTCCAGCCCAAGGGGCTGTAGGCAAAATTGGGGTCTTGAATAATTACACAAAAGACATCAGAATCAGTTCTGGCTGCCATTCCTCTCCAGCCTACATATTCCTAGGCAAAGGACAAGGATAGCTGGCTGCACATACACCAAAAGGCCCAACCATTTAGAAAATTTGTCAAGAACTGACCATTCCGTGGCAAGATCGCACAGCCCAGGGCTTGCTATCATCATTCTTGTAAACATAGAGCTTTCCATTGGTGTCTCCCACCACGAGTTCATTCAGCTGTACAAGAAAATTGGGTTAGTAGGGAGAAATCCACAATTACATTAACAGTAAAAATTTCAGAATTCATATCTAAAAATCACTCTGTAGGAAGAAGCAGCAAAACTTAAAATGAGTTAAAGAGACAATCTTGAATCAAAATGGAAGGTCTGGGAAAATATAAAAGCCCTAATTTTATTCTTGCAGATAAAAGAAATGGAGAATGGCTCCTTAGAGCAACATCCTATTACCCACTGCTTCTCCGCTCATTGTTTCAGAGCTGTATCACTGACTGTTTTAACATAATGCTTGGATGTTAAAACAATCATGATCACTCCATCTTCCATCCTTCAATCTAGATTGACTTGAATGACCTAAGGAAGATGATGGCAATGACAAAAATACAACCATCCAGGAAAAGAGTGCAAGAACACAACATATTTACACAGGATGTTTAATCTCACTGCTGAAGGGGTAAAAGGATCTCAGAATGGTGATTATTTCTTTAAAGAAGATTTCCAAAAATGACCAACCACCCACGCTGATGAGCCTACTCCCATTATCCCATCTCCTGCATCATGCTTCTGTGTATTTAAATGGCGTGCATTTCACAACCCCCTGCACACCTTACCCTACAGAACAACTTTTTATGGGGTAATCTCTTTAAACCTACTGCATTACTAGCCATGACACCTTCCAGGATAAGGCTGTAGAACACCTTGACTGTTGAGGAGAAACAACTGACATATGGCTGGTTAAACTAACCTCTTCCTAGCTACAGACAAATCAAAACCAAATATTTCAGGGGCTGACAGCAACACTCCCAATGCACATCCATCCATCCACCACACGGGTCAAGAGACACAGAGACTTGGCTCTACCCTGCTAGTGATCTGCTGTGCCCAGCAGAGCACCACCACATCCCCGCCGCTGTGACAGGGGAGTGTCTACCGAGCAGAGGTTAAGCTCCTCTCTGGTTGCGCATCACCCAGGGAGCGTGTAAAGGCGAGGGAAGCCCTGACCCGCTGCAGCCCAGCAAACATTCCCTTTGCAGGACAACTCCTGGGGGGTTCTGTCCGGGCGCCCGCCAAGCCCCGTGCGCGTCCCTGGGGCTGGAAGCGCCGCCAGCTCCTCCCGGCACCTGCCCGGGGCCGCTCGGTGCTTCCCCCCAGCCCCGTCTCCGAGGCGGCCCCGCCCGCCCCACCCCGGGCTCGGGGCTCGGACCGTGTCGTTGTCGGCGTCCCCGAGGCAGATGGCGTGCGGGAAGAGGCTGCCCGCGAAGTCCAGCGCCACGCACTGCACGTAGCTGACGGAGCGCATGGCGGCCGGGCCGGGCGCGCCGGGAATGGCGGGAGCGCCGGGAATGGCGGGAGAGCGGGGCGGGGCGGCGGCAGGGCCCGCCCGCTGCCCCCGCCAACAACACCACCGCGCACCGGAAAGGATTCATGCACGCCGAGACACACGGGTGTGGGTTACAAAGTCAGGACTGTAACTGTTTATTTTAAGCATTGTTTTCTTTTTTTTTTTTCCTCTATAAGGACATACATAACGAAGTTTATAGTTGAAGTTTACATGCATGACCTCACGCACAAATACCAGTATCGCCACCTTCTGCCGGCAATCAGACCCACTTTTAAAGACAGCACGGAAATTCCGTTCAGCTGCCTGATCAGGGCATGTTTAGTGTCCTTAACAGATTTACATTCTCAAACATTTCATAGTTTATGTAGTAACAACAAGGGCACAGTGGTACTTTCAAGACTGCTCACACTTAACAACAGATGCACCATTGACTAGATTTTTTATAGATGTGCCACAGAAATCACTTTTTGCTTTCAGAAACATGTACAACTATCATGCCTGTAGATTTTGAAAACTGCTGTTCAACAATTAAAAATTCATCATTAGGACTTGGCCCTATGCTTTAGCAGCAAAAACAGTTTCAGCCACAGAGGCTTGTATTTCCAGGAATAATTAGCAACAAATCAAGGTATTTACGTGTTGAATAAGTACTCTGGCTTGGCATTCCTGTCCCCTTTGACTGTTTTTCTAGGTCTATAAATCCCTTCCTTCTTCTAACCCCAGTTGACATTCACAGTGTTGCTTCCCACAAGAGGGGGTAGTGCTTTGGTATAAGTTTTTCACATATACGAGGCTGTTACTATAGTCAGAGCTCATGAAAGTCACCCCCATTACCTGGCAACCCCTAAGGCTTAGGCAAATGAAATCAGCATTTCCTTCAGTGAAGTGACCTCCCAAGCATCCCTCTTGCCTCTGTCCTATCCACTCACCCCATGAGATTCAGAGCATGGCAGCTCCCGGCTCTCTAACCAAGCTCCAACCCAACAGCAGGTGCTGAATTTGGTGTCTGGGGCCCAGGGGCAGGGCAGCACTCCAAGCAGCCCTTGCTTGGTGACAGTCCCAGGGCCTGGGCTGGGCTGGCACTGCTGCAGGACAGGTACTGGCACTCCCCAGGCCCCACGAGTTTAAGTGCTTACACACTACTTCTGTTTCAGCAAAGGAGACCAGGAATTCACATTGTATATTACATGTTAAAACAGGGATGCTCTCTGCAATCTACACACAAATTCCAGCCCATGGCACGCCATGCAGAGACATCTTTCTCACCATAAAAAAGTCCATTTATTTTAATCTGAGAGAAACAGATTTTCCACCTTTCTTCTGCAGAGCAGGCAAAAAAAATGCCCCTTCTGCCCCTGCCTCTAAACAGGACACTGGAGATGCTGAATTTAACACCACATGATAGGATAAACAACAGCTGAGTTTGAGTACTATGTTCCATGCCTTCAGAAAAAAAAGCCCACCCACACCAAAAACCCCCACAAAATTCAAAAGCACACCCACCCCCAAACAACACAAACTGCAGAAAGAAGCAGAATACTACTGAGTAATAGCTTTCTTGTGAGATCTGGGTAAGCAGACATTAGAATCACAGAGGAGTTTGTAGTTCATTAAAAGTATTTGCAATATGTAAGCCATTATCCCTTACTTTCACTTCAAAGCCAGTCACTTTCAGATGAACTGGTTTGGGGTTTTTTTCCTTCTGGTCCAGTTTTACAATGTGGTGAGGTGAAGAGGAAGGTAGCAATATGAACATAGAACAACCTCTATGCATAGGTTACAGACTTGCTTTATGCACATTCCAGCAACATAATTTCTCCCTTTTGCAAATATATGGGTAAATACTGTATCAAATATTGTGGGAATTTTCTATGGTAATGAACAAACAACACAGAAAAATAATCAGGACACTGGCTATGTGGACAAGAAAACACTGACCAAAGGACAGTATATTCTCTCAATTCTGTGCAAATTCCAATAAAAACCCACGAAAAGTTCAGTTTTCTTGAGTTTAATTGGAGCTTTATTACTTAAGCTGTGACTTCAGTCTTCACCTTCAGCAATTTGCAAAGAGGAGGCATACAAGAAAGGCTACAAAACTTAATGGAAGGGACTCCCTACTGAACAGGGGGGAAAGAGGGCAATCCCAAGGCAGAAGAACTGGGAGCACCAATTTGTTCTTAAGTCTCGCATGAGGACTCCTGAAAAAAGCTGATTACTTGAAGCAAATCACGGAAATAAATTTAGAAAGCAGAACCTGGGATTTAAGTAAGCTGGAACCAGAAAGAAAAACACCAATGACAAAACGGGGACTACCGACCTGTCAGCCTCAGCTCTGTGCCCGGGAAGATCATGGAACAGATCCTCCTGGATGCTATGCTAAGGCACGTGGAGGACAGGGAGGTGATCAGGGACAACCAGCACAGCTTTACAAAGGGCGAGTCCCATCTGAGCAGCCTAGTGGCCTTCAATGATGGAGTGACTCCATCAGTGGACAAGGGAAGGGCTACAGGTGTCATTTACCTTCCTGTTTGTAGTTTTCTGCCTTAGATACAGTTCCCCACAACACCCTTCTCTCTGAATTGGACAGAGGTGGATGCAGTGGGTGGACTGTATGATGGATAAGAAATTGGCTGCACGGTCACATCTACAGGCTAGTAATGGACACCAGTGACAAGTGGTGTCCCTCAGGGGTCCATACTGGGACCAGCGTTACTATCATCTTCATTAATGACATGGATGAAGGGGTAGAGTGCACGCTGAGCCAATCTGCAGGTGACACCAAGCTGAGCAGTCCCCTTGACACACCTGAAGGACGGGATGCCACCCAGAGCGACCTGGGCAAGCCTGAGAAGCAGGCCCATGTGAACCTTCAGTAAGGCCAAGTGCAAGGTGCTGCACCTGGACTGGGGCAACCCCTGGTATCAATAATGGCTGGGAAGAACAGATCCAGGGCAGCCCTGCCAAGAAGGACTTGGGGGTGCTGTTGGATGAAAGGCTGGACATGAGCTGGCAATGTGCACGCACTCACAACCCAGAAGGCCAATTGTAACCTGGGCTGCATCCAAAGCAGTGTGGGCAACAGGAGAGGGAGGGGATTTTTGACCCTGTACTCTGGTGAGACCCCAACTGAAACACTGCATCCACCCCTGGGGTCCCCAGCACAGGAGGGACATGGACCTTTTGGAGCAAGTCCAGAGGAGGCCCACCAAGATGATTAGAGGGATGAAGCACCTCTCCTTATGAGACAAGGGTGAGAGAACTGAATTGTTCAGCCTGGAAAAAAGAAGGCTTTGGGGTGACCAAACTGTGGCCTTCTAGTACCTTAAAGGGAGCCTACAAGAAACATGGAGAGAGACTATTTACAAGGGCAAGTAGTGACAGCACAAAGGGGAATGGCTTCAAACTGAAAGAGGGCAGGTTAAGATTAGGTATTAGGATGAAATTCTTTACTCTGAGGGTGCTGAGGCACTGGAACAGGCTGCCCAGAGAAGCTGTAGATGCTCCATCCCTGCAAGTGTTCAAGACCAGGCTGGAGGGAGCTCTGAGCAACCTGGTCTAGTGAAGGGTGTCCCTGTCCATGGAGGGGGAGTTAGAACTAGATCTTTGAGGTCCCTTCCAACTCAAGCCATTCTATGATTCTACGAAAATGCAAATAAACCAAGCAGAGTAAATCCAGACAGAACCCAAGCAGTAACAGAGGCTGAATGAATAAATAAAGTCACTAGGATTAAATCAGATTTATGCTGCCACTCAGCTTCTTGAACAGCCACATAAAGCTGTAACTGACTGTGGCATGGTGGCTTCAGCCTCTGCTCCCTTGAAGCCACTATCCAACCAGGTAGAAAAATAAAGGTCTAATTCACTGGAAATTCTTTCATTTACAAAACTAATGGAATAGAGGTTTTCTTATGCTTCTGCTTCAACTTCTGATTTATCTTCAACTCCATTCTGCGCATCTTTCATTTCTGCATCTTCAGTGTGGCTTGTCTGAAGAGTAGCAGATGACTAAATAGAGAGACAAAATATATTAGTATGTTATACAACACTTACAAAAATTATTATTATTGTTATTATTATACAAAAATACATAGCAAAAACATTGTTTGATTCTTATTACTTTGAAAGCTCGTCTACCCTGCCAGACTGAATTAAGATATTAGGATCTTCTGCCAAAAGAAACCAAAAATTTTCATGCATCTACGAAACCAGAAGCAGTGTAGAGGAGGCCAAAATATAATACTGGTATTAGGTGGTTATGATTCTTAATGTGGCCTGCACCCGCTTGCCACACAACAATTTCTTAGAAGTCCTTTAAATGAAATTCATTTATGAAGCTCTGCAGGAAGTGCTTTTGCCCTGCTTCAATATTAATGTCATTAATTTTCAGCCATTCCCATGGCCTGCCCTGACCCAGCTTGTATGAGGCACACTTGCACTCAGCGTAAGAAGTATCTCTGTTGCACAACTTGTTTTGTGAAGAGACACTTCAAACTCAACAAGAGTGATTTGGATGTCCTGTGCAAGAGCTTAACTGGAAGAAGATATGATCTGACAGTGTGGCTGCTCTAAAGCCCTCTACTTGTATATCTTCCTCATAAAAAGGTGTGGAAGGCAGAGCCATGAGGTAGGGCCCCAAGGTCAGCTTTTACAACAGGACATAACCAGCACATCCTGACCTTGCAATAATTTTCAAGCACAGTAAGGGGAGGTGAAAATATCGTGGCTTGCTCATCTCAAAACCTAGTGCAATGGAACTGCTATTCCACCTGTCAGCCCAGCATTTTGAGCCATCTGTTTTATGATGATCTTAGATGAGAACCAAACAAAAACAAGCAGAGTTTTAAGCACACAATGCTGGGAGAGCGGAATAGTGGGGGGGAGAAATGGGCAGAATCCTTACAATCTTACATCAATTTGGCTGCAACACAAAACCACATTTAAAAGAACATTCATGCATCAAAGGTCAATTTTTCATCCTTAGAAGCATTCCATAAAGCACACAAGAGTTAAGTCTTCTCTCCACAGAAAGCCTGTTAGCTACCAATCCTGGGCTTAAAATAAGGTGATAAACACCCTGACCTTCAATAATTCTCACTTTACATGTGTAAACTTTTCAAATTAATGAAAGGAACTACTGATGCAAGTGTGGCTGTTGAATTTAACAGACTATGTCAGGAACATCACAACTGCAGTCCAAGCTATCTTCTTAGCAATCAGAAGACATTCAGTAAACAAACTCTCTTCTCCAGAACTTTGAACTTCTACTACATCACCACTAACAGACACTGCTGGAGCTAGAGTAAAGCAACACGATAAATGCAGTAACAAGAAAACAAGCCTTTCTTGCAAGAAAACTACCTCAAGACTGGCCCAGGGAGTAAGCATCCTTTACAGTTTATAGTTCCATTAATCCCATTTCATATGAAACTATATCAATTTAAGACAGGCCAGATAGCTCAGAGAGAAAAAAAACCCCAAAACCAGCACATTGCACATTCCCAAGATCATCTAACTTGTTGGGAAGAATTCACCAGGCCAGTGGCATCCAGGCCTGTATCAGCAATAGCGTGTCCAGCAGGATCAGGGCAGGGATTGTCCTCCTGTACTTGGCAATGGTGAGGCCACACTTCAAATCCTGTGTCCAGTGTTAGATGCCAAACAATAACGTTCCATTTACATTTGGTTGGAGTCCAATCTAAAGGATTCTGCAACTTTAAACTGATGCTGTTCCAAGCAGACAGGGAAACTGGGACTAAGTGCAATGTTTTTCCAATATCCCAAACAGTCTGCAGTGCAAAGACTATAAATCTACCTTTTGCCAAGAACATTACTCTATTACTCCAATTTTCTGTCTTACGAGTTGAAGAAAGCTCAAGGCTTTTGAAGTTTTAGTGAGTATAGCTTGTTTCAGCAATCCACTGTTCCTATCTCAACAGCTCTTGCTGTATCCCACACCTAGTGGAGGAAGCCAAATTCCCAGCAGCTGTGCTAGCTGAAAGGATCCTTCACAACACAGTCTGACAGCTGGCAATTAAATCCTACCATTTCAGAAGTGAAGATGCCAAACAGTGAAATAATTCTACTTTAGTTGCAGTATCTTTGTATTTCTGAGATTTTTTATTAAAGCCTACCAAAGTTAAGATACTCTGTGACTTCACATCACTGTGTCTAGAAGTACAGAATACTTTCTTTTAAGCTCCAATACACAAGGACTGTTGACATCAGGCTGCTTTAGCCAAAAAGAGAAGAGACAGAGTGAAGCATTTCATGTAGGAAATTGACAGCTGACAGCCTGAAATGGCTGAAACTGTCAGGATACACTCATCTGAGGACATCATGCCTCTGGAAAGACTCAATGACACAGTTAACCAAAGGAAATTCATGTACCAGTATCTGGCAATTCTTTATGTTCTCCATGTATATTCTGGAAATGTGAAAATAACCTCACAAGATACAAGCTTCTGTACTCCCCACTGTTACTGAAGAAATTTGAGTCTGACATAAATCCCAGATTTGTCTGAGAAGTTACAGGCCCATCTTGTCCTTCTAGACCATCAGATTTAAGGAAACGAACCACAAGGTTTTCTTAGGACATGTGATTCTCACCAGTAACCTGGAATGTTTCTTGCTAGCTAATACAATCTTGTTAGAACCTGTATTCACATACTGCCATTATTAACTGAACTAGCATTTACTAAAATTCTAGTGAAAGCTTATTAGGAAAACCATCCACACAGCAGAATAATCAATCTTCTGACACTCCATAATCTCTGACATTTGGAGACCATCAAGCACATCCTAATGTCTCTGTGAGAAGCAAGATGGTGCTCAGCATCCTCTATATGACAGACACAAGTTCTCACTAGATGGGCACCTCAGGCACCAGAACAGCCTGTTCTTTGCAACAGGTTCTAGAGGAATAGGTGCTTTTTCCACTTCTAGAACATTGTCATGTTTGCATCTCATCACTTCAACTGCCTTCTGATTAACACTGGTCTGTTGCAAATTCAGTTGAAATATATAAAAGCTTTCTGTGCCATGGTTGGTACTCCTGATTTTCCTGTTCAAACAAGATGGCCTAATAATTTTGACTGTTGGCATTTTGAGTTCCATCCCTGCTACCTAAAGCAGTGTTCTACTTAAGTGTTGTCCTGCTATAATTACCTGTAATAAGAAGCAAGGTGAGTATCTAAACCACTGCTCCTTGTCTATAACACATGACACCACCTCCTGTAATGTTTGGAGTAGTGTTACTTACCTTTAAGTCTTTGTCTGCAAGCCTTTGGAACATGTTGGCATACATCTTCTTCTCCTTCTCATGCTGCTCCCGTATTTTTTGCTGACAAGTCACCAGTTGCACTTTGGCAGCTTTGTTACTTGGATAAAGTTGTATCACTTTCTGGAAATCTGCTCGGGCCAGCTCAAAGTCATTGACAGCCAAGTGAGCTTCTCCACGCCGGAAAAGGCCTTTTTCATTGTTGCTATCCAATTCGAGTGCCTGCATTCAAAAAAAACCAAAACCACATTCAGTAATTATTTTTCTTTTATCAAAATTATATGCAGTCAGAACACCAGAGACTGCTAGAAACTGTGCCTTCTGATGTAGACTTATGAGTCTTGTCAGGGCTTACTAATAAAGTCAGTGGAATACAGTAGAAGTAAGTACAAAGAGGAATTTATATAGTAGGCTATTTGACAAGAGAACCAGCAAGCCTAAGATTTAGTCAGGGAGTAATCCTGCTCTTTGACAGACCTTTGCCAACATGACTACCTTCACCACATCTCAAGTGCTCCTTATTTCTAAATACTTGAACATTCCCAATGTAGCAGCAAGTTAGTAAAAGATGTTCAAAGGGCACTAAGAATGAAAATAATCTGTTGGATATTTTTAGTGCACTAAAAATTCTGTACTACCCAAATGACAGCTGGTAAGAAAGACCAACCACCACACTAGCCTGTTGTCCCTAAAATGTCTAAAGCAAGACAAACTGTCAGACTGCTGGTGCAGTTTAAGAATAAATAAGCTCCTACTACCTTGTTGCAGTTCTCCAAAGCCTGGGAGTATTCCTTTAGCTTGAGATGGCACATAGCTAAGTTAAGGTGGGCAGCAAGCCTCAGGCTTTTGGCTTTTGATTCCTCCTCCTCGGTGAGTCCCGACTCGTGCTCCAGCCATGACACAATCTTCTTATACTGTAATGCTGCCCGCTTGTATTTCCCCTCCTGTAAACAAGGCAGCTCAGTTATCACACAGCTCATCATCACAGGAACTTTTATCTCCCTCTCGTCCCTTTTGCCTGCCTTGAGCAATACATCTAAAAAACCCCATTTGATCAAAAAGTAACATCTATCATCAAAAATACTTCTGAGAGCCATTCCTGCACAGGATCAGAAAATCTTTAGAAATACTTAACTGGTTCCCCACTAGAGCTAGGGGTATATGCCAGCACTGATACTTCACTGAACTCCTACCTTTATATTCAACTTTTGATGCAAAAATAAGGGGAGATGGGGAATTCTCAGAGTGCAATACAAAGATAATAGGAAACTCTTCCTTTAGCTACTTAATTGTTTTAAACAGCTTCTCCACACATGCCTACCCAAATGAACGTTGTTCACTCATAGCAGTGTCCCACAGCAGGAACTGAAATACTGTACACCCTACAGTGTACAGTATTTCAGTGTACAGTGTTATCTGTACATAGAGCAAACAGCTCTAACAGAGAGCTCCTTGCAGAGTCAGTTCTTTGGATAACCCAACCAAGTTTCTTTTTTTTTTTCTTTTTTAAGACACATTCCCCTCCAGCTCTCCATGTAAAATTTCACAGAATACCATGAACACCACTCAGAAATTATAGAGGCTGTAAACATCATTATCAACTCAGGACATTGACCAAAAAATGCTATTATTACTGGGGGCTGTAACTTACCTTGAAGTACTGAGTGCCTCTCTCCTTCACAATGCTGCTCTGTTCTAACTTCTCATCCGTGTTCATTTCCCAGGACTCCTTAGCCTACCCAAACAGGAACAGTTCCAGTCAATTTCAATACAACTTCTAGGGAAATCAAGTAGCTATGCTGTTTCTCACTAGCAGTATGGTTGAGATAAGTCTGGCAAAGCAGAGCTTTGCACTGCTAATGGGAACCAGCCTAGAGCACGAGAGATGGCAACAGACAGGGACACAGGAAGAATAAGGACCATTTCAGCCAAGAGCTCCCAGCATGTCACCATCATCTCTGGCAACAGTGGCCTCCCTGTTTCACACCACCGTTCAAGGATTCCATTGTCATCGTTTAGCTGCACTACCACTTCTTCCCCCAGCCTCGGATCTCTTTGGGATTTCATCTCTTGCTCTCACCTTTTCAAAGCTTTTGAGTTTCACTTCATACTGCAGCTCTGCATCTGGAGGGATCTTAAATTTCTCATTCCCAGCACTTCCAAAACCATAGCTGTAAAATGGAGGGGGGGGGAGGGAGAAACAAAAATTATAAATAAGAGTTCAAAACTACCCATCCAGCTATACTTGCTACATAGGAAGATGGAGACAAAAACCCCATGCAAATTTGGGATGCACATAAATTATTACAAGACAAAGGCTTGAAGAATTCTAGATACAATTCTAAAATTAGCACGGACAAGGAAGAAGAAAGTAAGAGAAACCTAGTATTGACTTCATTAATCTTTTAGCAGCTCCTATTATTTTATTAGTTTTTTAGTTTACTTTAAGGAAAAGCAAGTAATCCCTTCATCAAAAAAAAAAGCCAAACCAAAACAACTAACTTTCAAATTACAACTACCGTATTTAATATTCATGGTCTGAAACTGAGTGTTGCATTCAGAGCACCTGTATTTTAGTTCTATTCTTAGAAAAGCAAAGAGAATAAATACCAAGATTAGGTGAGCAGCTGCACACTTATGATACTGCTAACCAGTTGGTAATAAACAGGAAATGCTTACAGAAAGGTACTGCTATGCAACTCCAGAAAGAGCTGCATATTAGCAAGATAACCCTCTAGATCAGATGGCTTTCCTTTTCTGCTCCCATCAAGCTCAGTTACAGTTAAAAAAAAAATCAATAGAACTGAAATAAATTTGATGAAAACAATCTGGGCAACTCCACTTGTTTCAGATGTGTTCTCACTGTAAAGAGAAAATTCTGCCTATATCCAAGTCTACATATGCACTGTTTTACAGTAATCAGTCATGAGAAGAGGGATCACAAAAATCCAAGTTAGAGAGCAACAAGGTTTTTCAAAAATATTTAGAGGTCAACATTACAGAGACTTAAGTGAATTTTTCCTGGACTGCTACTGCTTCACCATGAAATGGCAAAGCACAATACTTATCATACATCAATTTCTGGGGCTGATCCAAGTTTTTACCACAACACTCAAAAAAGCTGAAAGGCATTATAACAAAATATTTCTTTCTTGCCAGATGATTAGTGTAAGACCTTCCTGTAGCAAACACCAGAAACAGCATACCTGGGCTTGAGATAGAACACAGATTGCTCCGATTTCTCCATTTTTTGAATTGCTTTCTCCAGACCATGAGGAATATCGAAGTTTTCACCTTCTCCAATCTCAAACCGCAATTCCCGCTTGTCAAAAACGCGATCTCCGTGTCGGCCTTCAAGCTGGACTGGTAACAAAAACCAGAACAACAGAGAGAGAAATCAGAAGGTATCTATGTATGGCAGTGGGCAGGTACCCAGGAGTGCACAGGGAGTCCTATACAGGCAGGCAGCACACACACGTGCCAAAGCCTCCTTCTGAACAGTCTTTTCTCTTTTAGCAGCTACCTATGGTGCGGCAGCTACTGGCAGCCAACAGAATTTCTGCTGTTCAATTTAACAACCCCTCTTTTTTTTGTTGTTCATTTAAGTGTTTGTTTTTTCCACTCTGACAACAAGTGCCAGAATGACTTCCCCTTTTGTTCCTCAGCACATGGAAATACTTTATGAGACTCAATCACCTTTTGTCATCAGATAAGCACTTCAACAGATTCAGTATCACCAGAAAACACAGTTGCAGCTGGAAAATGTAAACCTTGCTAGAAACAGGAGAAGGAAAGCTTACTCTAGTTTGTTAAGTTACTTGGTACAGAAAAGAGAAGCCATGTATTCCTCTCCCTCAGAACATGCAGTTGTACATTGTGAAAAGGTTCTCACTGCCATCCCTCACTGCAAATCCATTCACTGTTTGTGTAACAACACACTTACTCTCTACAAGTGCATCCTCATTGGGCCTGGAGTAGCCCTCCCCTTTTTTACGGATTCTTCGGATGATGCCACCATCTTCTTCATCGGTAAGGTCCTCCCCCTTGAACTCAAAAAGTTCTATCTGTGGAGGCAAGAAAAGCCTTGCATTTATTCTCATTAGACCAATTTAGTAACTCATATGATTTATTCTCCAGAGATCTTTGAAACTTTAAACCCACTGCTGCGACAAATTGTTTAGGATTTTTAAGAGCTAGTGTTAATGTAGGTATCCAGTCTGAATCTCTGAATCTTCACATGCCTTCCCAAGTAAATGTAAATCATAGTTCCAAGTGGGAGTACCATGATGACATAGAAGAACAGTCTAGTTACAAAAGGTATTTGTCATTGGTACTATGAAGAAAAAAAAAAATCATATCCTATTTTTGAGTAAAACAATAGTGAAAACTATTCCCAAGCACAAAAAAGCAAGCCATTATAATCAGCATTGTTTAGACTACCTCATTAAAAAAAAAAGTTCTGAGCTACTGCTGTGGAGGTTCCTGACACTGGACCTGAGATAACTGGAATGCAAAAGGAACTGAATATCCACCAGTACTTCCACTTTTTATTTTAATTGACACCTAATAACAAATAATATTCTGGTCTGTCTTTTCAGTCAGTCTTAAAAAAGTAATTCCTGAACATCCTACTGATGACCATACAGGTGTGCACCTCCCCCTTCTTTTTTTTCCCCAGCCTGAACAATACTATTCTGTGGAATAATCTAGCTATTTATATTGCTCAGCAAAAGTAATCATGAGGAAGAAAAAACAAACCACCACTAGATAAAAAAAAAGGAGTACTTCCAAATCATAGGACATACATTATTCCTTGTCATAAAGAAATGCTGGTGTGATGGCACAGGTACAAAATCTCTTAGTGCAAATTTTAGAGGGTCTTTTGTAAAGCAACTTGTACAAAATTTTAGCATGGTGATAGGCACTCGCAAAAGAATCCTCCTGATACTGTGTTAAGTAATAAAAAGTAAACCTAGGTAAAACTAAAAGAGTGGAAACTTAGAGACTTCAGCTGCTTGAGAGTCATACTAGCCAGAAACTACTTTAACCTGGTAAAACTTGGGAAAATTTTCTGGATCTACGTTCCAACCCACACCCCCAATCAGGACTCACCCAGCACTGCTTACTTGTTGCAGCCAGTGAGCCCCAGGCTATTTTGTTAGGGAAGCACAAAACCATCACAGGCAGCTTTGGTCCTTTTCTTTCTCCCCTCTTCCCTTCAACATAACTGCTCAGGCAGGCATTAGGGAATATCAAGACTCAAGAATGAAACACTACTTTTATCTAAAAGCATACCCAGAAAATGGAGGGGCCAGACTGGCAGCATCAAGAAAAGTCCAGTGGGAAGTGAATAACCTGGGCAACCGTATGAGACAGACTCAGGAGTAGCCTGATGGACCAAATCCCATCTTTCAGTTCACACTTTTATTAATCCCAGTGTTATGTATTACCTCTTGTAAAAGGACAATAAAAGTTTCTCTGCTTTCTGCTGTCCACGTGCATCCTCTGTAGTAGTGCTAAGCCCTTAAGAATGCACCACTGTCCTGCCTAGGTAGAAGGCCTTGAGCTTGCATTTCAATCATCAGCTCAGCCCTGATTACACCCGGTATCACTCGCATAGAAGCACACAGCACTCCAACATGGGTAGTTTGATCCAATACAACTAAGCCATGAATAACATCAGATTTCTATGTAAGAAAATGCTGCTTATGAACAGCTCTCCATGATACAATTTTTCAGAAATAATGGTGTTAATTTTGATGTACTCAAAGTGAGTAAGCTGTCATCCCTTAGTGGATACTACCTGCTAGCAATATTTTCTTAATCCTTCCACACAGAATATATCTTTAATCCTACTACTCACAAGTCCATGGGAAAAAAAATGCAAATACACTATCCAAATGCAAAGTAAATTCAATATCCAATTACGTGAAGGCCAATGGCACCTGGCCTGTATCAGCAATGGTGTGGCCAGCAGGACCAGGGCAGTGATTGTCACCCTGTACGAGGCATTGTTTTTTTATTTTGATGAAGGGATTACTTGCTTTTCCTTAACACACCTCAAATCCAGTGTTCAGTTTTGGGCCTTTCAGTTCAGGAAGGACATTGAGGTGCTGGAGTGTGTCCAGAGAAGGGCAACACAGCTGGTGAAGGGTCTGGAGCACAAGTCCCATGAGGAGCTGCTTGAGAGAGCTGGGGGTGTTTAGCCTGGAGAGAAAGAGGGGTCTTGGGGGGAACCTTCTACTTTCTACACCTCCTGAGAGGAGGCTGTTGCCAGATGGGGTCAGTCCCTTCTTCCAAGTAACAAGTCACAGAACAAGAAGAAATGGCCTCAAGGTGAACCAGGTGAGCTTTAGAATGGATATTAGCATTAGAACAGGCTGCCCAGGGAAGTGGGTGAGTCACCCTCCCCGGAGGTATTTAGGTGTAGATGTAAGCATGGGTTGGGTTAATGGTTTAGTGATGGACTTGGCTGTGTCAGATTTATGATTGGACTCAATGGTCTTGAAGGTTTTTCCTACCTAAATGACTCTGTGTATAATTTATCCTTCTTAACAGATGCTCACTGTTTCCAATAAAACCTAAACAGACTTTCAGTCTTTGAATAACTCCATGAGCTATTTTCACCTTTCTCAGATATAAGATAAAACATTCAATCTCAGAGCAATCATCAATTTTAAAGCTTTCCTTATGCCTCCAAATGTAGGACTCCATTCCATTGATTAAGTGCTTTAGAACAAAGTAATTTTAAAAATTACACTACAGAGTCTGCCCTCTCTCAGGTAGAGTTTATTTTGAAATAATTGTTGGCAAATTGAACTGTTTCAACAGTAAGAAAAATCCATCCTCTCCAAACCCTCTTGAGACTGTCAGGGTATGCTCCAGAAAAGAGCTTTAATGTCATCCTACATGGAAAAATCAAATACAAGTCTCAGCATTCTGAGCAACCATTCTCACTTCTGAAATAACACACAAGAGACAGCTCCTGTTTCCACCCCCTTTGGGGAAGGAGGGGGAAGATGTGGGGGGAAAATTACTTTTAAGGTCAGTAGGAAATAAAATCTCTCCTCTTCTGGTGAGGCTGAGAGACACCAAGGATAACTGGCTCCATGCTCACCAAGACATGCAGCTCATCTCCAGGAGATCAGCTGGCCATGTGAATTGTCAAACTGGGTTACCCAGCTGCCAAACTCAAGACTGCTGACTCTGTCACAGGCACTGAGTGAGTGCACAGGACTTCATCTATGGGGGCAAGATTAATCAGTGTAGCCTGGATGCACACAGAGACTTTGGCAATGAACCAGCAACCTGAATCCAAACTGGTTTTATGATGCTTTAAGGCTGACTGAAATGCTCAGCTCTACAGAAAAGAGTTTGTAATTGCAGGGCTGTTCAAATATTGTATTCCAGCAGCTTCCACGGGACAATTACCTCTTTTCTCCCTGAAAAGAGGTAATGTTAATGTTGTAAAGAAAACACAAGTAAGTATAAAAAAATATATTATTGAGGGCATTAATTGCTCTTCCTGTTGTTGAAAACCTCACATTTAATATATCATTACTCTGAGTGTTATGAAGCGATTAAAGATTTCATTTCAACTACTTGAGTCTATCACTGAAATAGTCTGCCCTCCCAGCCTGCACTTTACTCCTGCAAATCACCCAGTAACTGCAAAATTACAACTGAACACTGAAGATCATTCAAGTGTTTTAAAAACTCAAAGAGAAGGGAACCCAAGCCATTACAGAGCAGCGGCAGCCAGACTAAAATTTTGTCCATGCTACCCAAAACGGACCATGTTATTTTGCTTAGAAAATGTAACAATCCTGTTTTGAAAGGATATTGCATTATACATTTTCAAGCATACAGTTTTAGTGACCATCTCTCACTTACCTCAAAAATCAATGTAGCATTAGGAGGTATCTTTGGAGGGCTCCCAGCTGAGCCATAGGCATATTCTGGTTTACACGTAATCCGACAGATTTCACCAATCTTCATAGTGGCCACAGCAATGTCCCATGCTTTGATCACCTCACCTGTACAAGTCAAATGCCAATCCCACATGAAGGGCATGATCAGGTGAAACTGAGCATCCTAATTTTTAGTATACAAAAGCTAAGGCAGCGAAAATACTGAAGAACTTGTGCACACTCTCATTTATGTACATCAGTTTTAAGCCTAAAAGTTTCCCAGGGACCCAAATTTGGCCCAAACATTTCTTGATTCCAGGTGTAACAACTCTTTTCATAGAATAACAGAACACAGACACCAGCTGAAGTGCTTGGCACAGTCCCAAGTGTGAGGAAGTAACAATAAACTCTTCCGAGAGGAAGGCCTTAGGGTGAGAGATTGCCTGCTCCTGTTTTGAAAACAATCCAAACCTAACAGCCTTTTCTGTTCATACTTGTATCAGCTGGCAAAGAACAGCACCAGTGGTAACTAAAAGTTACACACATTTGTAACAGAAGGGGTAAGAAAGTAGTAGCATTCCTTTCAAAGGGAAGAAAAGATGTAACAAACTCCCCTCTCTTACTCAAGCCGTCCCAATTGCTGCTCCTCTTAACTCCTCAAGCAGACTTTCTATTAGTCTTGTATTAATAGGTACACTTAATATCATCTCAAATTGAAGTACAATTAATTTACCTCTTTTAAAAAAGGAGGTATTATCTATTTTGTAAAAAGAAGAAGGTCAGAAACTTCCAGGGAAGAATACAAGATTGAGTAATAAGATTAGCAGAAATAACCATGCTCAGATTTTCAAAAAATGAAATATTTTGTTAATGAAGAGATTAACTGCTCAAAGACTCATATTTGGGTTAACTTGAGAATTTTGTAGAAAAGAGAGTGTGTTTCATCATAAGACAGGAGACAGCTGCCTCTCTGTCCCACTTTCTGGTCACAATTAAGCACTCCTGATTGGAGGCCTGCTCCCCAAAAATACCCCAACCAAAAAAATGCATATTCTGGCTATTTAGCTGCCTTTATCTCTACATTTCAGGACAGATTTGTTCTCCTGGAGTGCTTTGTCTGAGGCCTGTGAATTCTTCAGCAGGCCTTTTATGGGGCTACACAGTTCTCTTATTCAGAAAAATCTCACATTCTGATGGGACCATTCTAAGAGAATACAAGTTTAAGAGAAAACGAGTTTAAGCGCCAGTTTTGAAAATCAAAGGAGCCACACAAGGAAATCCCATCTCGATGATTACCAAAACTGATCAGCCCCAAACACAAGACATTACCTTTCCCCAAGTCAAATGAGAATTTGTCTTTTCTGTCCAGACTGGAGTCAAATTTTGTGCCATCGAGAAGCCACCCCGTGTAATGGACGGTCACCTTATCACCTATCATCGGAGACTCTGTCCCACTGCCTTCTCTCTTGACAACCTGAGGAAAACAGTGACCAGTATTAACATCACGGAAATCAAGTCTGCCTGCCCACTGGACACGAATCACAAATACCTAGATATGTGTGTTATCATCCTTAGTAGACAGAGGATTTGCAGGTTTCTTTCAGTCACCTGGAAATGGACTGGCTGTTCTTTCTGCAGATTAGCAGCGCTGCAAATGCAGAACCTCAAGATGGCTGTGCTGAGATACAAGAATTTAACCGGCAACAGCTTACAGATCTCTGCATTAGGCAGGGTTTTTTCTTCTTTATTCAGGCATTTGCCTCAGCACCTCTCTATCATCAGGCCCGAGTTCAGTGTTCTAGGCAAAGCACTTCAACAAGAGAACGAGGTGGTTTTTTCCCCGCAAAGTCTATTCCAGCATGTAATCTGAAATTATTCGAGTTAAACCAGCCAGTTTATCGAAGGTTAACAGTGTCTCACCCCAAGCAGGTTAGTTCTATCAGCCTACAGTATAACACTTAAAAATTATTGATTGCAACAATTTTGTCTCCCACAATTCTGACACAGATAGCCAGCGTCTCACATATAGCTGCAAGGATTTGATTTTCTTCTTAGGGAGAAGAAAATCCCCAGCCTACCAAGAGAGACAAGTATTAAATAAATCTATACTATCCAGAAAGTGGGGACAATCTCTCTGGTGTTCATTTGAAGCATATATAAAATCAGAAATCAGAATAATAGCGACATATCTCACAGGCAAGGATGTGAGGCCTTGCCCATAACAGGATTCCTGAAGTTCAGATTTGAATTTTGAATTTTTCCCAATACAGATTGAAACCAGCTAGCCCTAAGCCGAAGTTCTGCATTATCTTAGCCAGGCAAAAGGGGACCAATGGAGGACTCTATTTGCTTGCATCACGGAGACCTGGAAAACATTCTGTTATAGAAGATAAACATCTATTCAAGGGCAGTTACAGGGCATCCCTCCTTTAAATGTCATGTTTCTATATCAATCATGTTTTTCACTGAATGAGGCAGACCTTTGGGAGTCTCCTTCACAAATTTCAGCTTCCTGCAACCCACCACTGTCAATCTCCCTCCTGGCCTCCCACCATCCCGGCGACTGACTATCCAACTGAAATGCCAGGACCCTCCATCCAAACCCAAAGCTTCACCACCGACAGCTTCTGTCAGACTAACAAGCTGAGAGCACCTCGCTGAAAGCCTAAAACAAAAAATACCCCCACAAACAAACAAAACCTAGAAAAAAATCCTGGCTGCTCGTTTTACAAGGAAAGGATGCTCAACATGAAAAGGGATGCTGATCTCACACAGCACACCATCCCTTTAACCCTGCACCAGCACCAGGGCAGTTATTAGCATCACAAAACCAATCTGTCGATGTCTCCCCGAGGAAGGCAAAAGTTCAAGCAACCACTCTCAGAGAGATAAGGAAACAGAGAATTATGAGAAAAACACATGAATCAGGTAAGCAACCTGATCTACATCGTGCTTAGCGGATGCAATTTGCAAATCTGCATAAAGCAGATGCAAACTAGCACTTTAAAGCAGCCAGTCTGATGCACTTTTGAAAAACTAACTGCATTTAATGGAAATTTACTAAACTTTACCAAATGCCATATTCTTGTAGTGCCATAGCAAGGTATTCTAGAATAACAAATATCTCATTTTCATTATTTATATAGTTTATTCTTTTGCATTTGTTCCATTTTGAAGAGACTGAAGTTTCACTGGTGAATATGGCAATCCTATTTTCTGTAAGGTTTACATTTCCTTTTCAGATGGAGAAACTGGATTTTTCAGTTCATATGGCTTTTCAAATTGTTTCTTTCCAAACTTAATTATTATTCTAGGAATTGTGCAAGTATATTCAGCAATATCAGGTAAAAAACTGTGGATACTATTCTGATATACAGCTAATGAGCAAATAAACACACTCCTGGAATCACTGCAACAACACCACTACGAAATTGGTGTAGGTTCGTTCAGAGCTAGACGCTTGATTTCAATAGATGAATTTTGCACTCCAGCAATTACGTAAAAATAAAATCTATGAAGGCTGGACTTTGTGACCTCTACGGTATCTTACTTGTCATGTCACCATCTCAATTTTTGTAATTTCCACAACCTCACGTCGTTTGCTAGTGTTTTCTACTCCCCTCCTCTAAAAAAATAAACGAACCAACCAAACAAAAAACAACCCAAAACCCACCTGCTGCTTCTCCATCATCAAAAAGTAGGTACTGCATGAATCATGCATACCCCCACTGCCCTTCTACCACGCTCAAGGGATCTGGTCTGCGGGAGATCCGGGCAGCCATGCAGATGAGAACTCTGACCTGATACTGTACTATGTGCAAAACCCAAAATATCTCACCTAAACATGCTAGCAGGGAACACGGAAAAGCAGAAATATAGCAGCCAACATCTCCAATCTGCTCCCTTAATACCCCTCCTGAAGGGGAGACAGCGCCTCCGTAATGAACCCAGAATTTAGAAGGCTCTAAAGGTTAAACCCAGAATTTTGCCTTTGCTGTGGTGCCCCTTTCTCCTCCTGAACGCGGTAACTTCGAAATTTTACTACGCTTCTAAATAATCGCCGAAGTTTTTAGCGGAGCCTAAGGAAGTTTCTAGAGATATGGAAATAGGCAACGTCTGACAGAGGAAGTTCGCGCAACTCCCCCTCACGGCATAAATCCCGCTGCCCTTATCGCCTGCCTTCCCAGTACAAAGGAGAGCAGCCGCTCCGCCTCGGCCGCTCCGGGGACCTGCCCGGCCGCCGGCCCCGCGGCACCGAGGGGCGGCCAGGCCGCTGCCGCCGCCGGACCGCGCACCCCGCCGGGCCCGGGGGCGGCCCGGGGCCTGAAGGCAGGCACGGCCAGGCACGGCGGGGACGGGCACCGGGCGCACGTGCCCCGCCGGGGCTCCATCTTTAATTCCCGGCCCCGGACACGTGCTGGGGGGGCGGGGATGGACCCGGACCCCCGCAACTCGCGCCGCGAGCCGGACAGAGAGCCCGGCCCGCCTCCCCCTCCCGCATCTTCCCCCTAAACGGCGGAGGAAAGCCGAAACGCAGGGGGAAGCGCCTTTTCGCTGCTCAGCCCCCCCCGTGACCCCGAGCTCTCCCGGCGGGCAGCCCGGGCTCCGGCTCGCCCCGGGAGGAGCGGGGAGCCGCCAGGAGGAGCGGGGAGCCCCCGCAGCCAGCCGGGCAGCGCTTGCGCAGCCGGGGCGCGCTCCCGCCCTCCGCCGCTGTTGTTTAATCGCCCGCGCTGCGCCAGCCCTGCCTGGATACCCAGGGACCGCCTCGTCCCCTTCCCCGCAGGGCACACAATGGGCCCGGTAGAGCCAGGGCGCCCGCGGAGCACCCGCTCGCAGGCTACGAGGAATGCCCCCGCTCCCCGCCGGCGCGGGGACCCCTCGGAGCTAGTGCGGAGAGTGGGGATGGGGAACAGCCGCCCGGTACCTTGAGGACCCCTTCATCCTGCTTGGGAGTGATGTCCACCCCTTCCAGGGGAGCCCCGTCCGCTTTCATCTCCTCCGCCGTCATGCCGCCTGCCGCTGCCACCTCTGCGCAGGGAAGGGCCGCCTGGCGGGCTCGGTGCTGCGGTGAGCGCCGGGATGAGGCTGCGATAGCGCCTGGCTGCGCCTCCGGCTCCGGGCAGCGCGGGTGGGGAGGAGCGCCGCACGCCTCCTTCCCTGCTGCTCTAGCCGCAGCGCCGGCCCCTGCTCGGCGAGGAGGAGGAAGGGGAGGGGAGAGGGAGGGACCGAGAAGTTTCTAGAGCTGCTGCCGCAAAGCGCTCGGCCGTGCCAGGGGCCGGGGTGAAAGTGTGCGTCGCCCCCGGGGGCGGAGAGGACGGCGGGGGTAAGGCAGCCGCCTGGCCGCGGTATACTCCGGGGTAGCGGGGGCGAAGGAGAAGAAGAGGAGGAGGAGGAGGAGGAAGAAGAAGAAGAGCAGCAGCTTATTCACGACAGGAGGGAGGGCGCGCTTTTACAGCGCCGGGCTTGCAGGGCAGGTGCGCCCGCCTCTCGCTGGTGATGCACGGCAGCCCGGCCCGGCAGCGAGGAGGAGCTGCTGCGTCCTGCCCTGGGGAAGCTTTACTGTAAGCTGCACTTATAATAATAATTAAAGTAACCCGTCTGACCCCTCAGTTTTAGCAATCCTGTGCAGATGCATGGCGTATATTCTTTTTGCCCCCCACGCAGTACTAGGTGGTCTCAGGAAAGGTAGTGCAGGTGGGCACAGAAGCACCGAGCCGACAGCGAGTGTGCAGCCCGGGGAGCTCGGGCATCCTTTGATTTGGGTCCCATAAGGAGCCGTGTGCTTGAAAGCCATTTGTTACCCAGGACCAGGAAAGGTAAAGACATGTTTAGGACACAGAGTGTGAGCTCTGAGGCTTGCCCGTCTGTATGCATCCAGATAAAGTAGCACCGATTTGTGCGTCAGCCTTGTGTTGGGGTATTTAGGGATGAATAAATAGAAATAGGTGCTCCCTCTTAATACGAAGAACATTAGTACAAATATGCAGGAATTGGCAGACCAGTCTAATTCTGTGCTACTCAGCATCTGTCCGTTCCTCCGGGATGGTATGGTAACATTTGGCCAAATAATGTGCAAAATCGAATAATATAAAATCAGGCTAGAACCGTATCCATCACCTTCGCCATAAATAAGGAAAGCAAAAGTGGTAAATGGGCTCAACCTTCCCCTGCAAGCCTTGAACACCCGCCCCCCCCCGCCACGCAGCTGCAGCTATGCCCACTCCTCGCATAGGGCGGCACCTTTCCCGGCTGTTCTTGAACTTTCCTTCCCGCCCGCTCCCTAGGCTTTCCCGGTGGGTGCTGGGCGCGGGGCCGGCGCAGCGCAGCTCCGCCCGCGGCTCCCGAGCGGCGCCGGGGCCGCCGCCGCCGAGCGCCGGGCCGCGGGAGCCGTGCGGAGCCGCCCGCCTCTGCTGCGCCCGCCGCGCTCGGTGCTCGCTGGGCAGCCTGGTGCTTGAGCCTTCTCTAGCAAAAGCGGCGACTGAAGGGGAAAGGAGGCTCGCAGGCGGGCGCGCAGTGTCCCGGAGCTGCCTTTCCAAGCCGCGTTGCCGTCTCGCGGCGCTTCCAGTGCAAATCCCTGGAGTGGAAGCTTGCTCTGTGAGGAGGATACAGGCTGCATCTGACCTGACCGAGGCTGCTCTGTGCCAGCATAAAGCTGCGTCTGTGCTTGGTACACAACAGCTCCAGCAGCCTGAGGTGGGCTCTGCCGGTTCCAAAGGAAAGGAGTAGCAAAAGAGACTAAAGGAACCTGTAGTTGCTCTGGCAGCTGGGTGTAAACTGCGAAATCTACAGGTTAACCCCTGAGAAAGAACATGCTTTTCAACCCCACGCAAATGTACACTTTAGTTTACTTTCAATCTGAGTAAGAAGGGAGAAGGCAGAGAAGGAGAGGATTGTAGTTTCTGCGTGCATTTGGTCTGGAAACTTCTAGCTGCTCGCAATTTGCAATTTAACATGGATGAGTTATTTGACTGCAGATTAGATCTGTAGGAGGTACAAAGCCAGTTCTGTGCATAGACTCTGGACCTTGATACATTGAGGAACATGGAGAGAAGCATCTAAGTTGGTTGTGGTCCAGCAGGTCTAGCAGGTCTTGTTGCAGGAGTCACAGCAAAAACACAGGAGATAATTCTTCATCTAATGAGTCTGTAGGGTGCTAAATTTACAATCTTCAGTCAGCATTAGCACACAAATTCTCCTACCCTCTTAATTCATCTGACATCTTTTTTTTCATCTACTTCTAGTAGTAAACTAACTATGTGTTGGTTTAAAATAAATCTTTGCAGGTCGTTCTGTCTTACGTTTGGCAATGAAGTTTCCGTTTGGTACTGGTACTTTTTCAGCTGCATGTTTTCTACTTCATAATCCAGCATTTGAAAATTGCAGCTTGTGTAATTGGTGCCAAATTATCTACAACTGCCAAACATGCTGGAACCAAGTTTGGGAAAGTGATAAGTAGTAGAAAGGAATGGAGATCTTTTAGTGGAGATCATTTACAGATGTTATACAGCTCATATTTCCAGCCATCCCCTACTTTTCAACATAGCAGTGCAAGCCCTTACAAAAGTAATTTAAACCAAGTACTGCAACTTATGTTCCTTAGTAACTTTCCGAAGACTGTTTAGATACTGTTTGAGGGCCTCCCTGAAGGGCTGTATGGAAAAGGGGACAGAGACAGCAGCAAAACAGCAGTGAGTGTCTGGGGTGATGTCAATGCCATAATGCTTCCAGTAGGGTGTGGATGGAGGGAAGGCAGATCAGAAGAGTCTCTTTTTTAAGCCTCTTCTAAGGTTTGCTTATAGTACCACAGCATTGTAAAGGCACCTCATGTCAGGCCTGTTCTCAGAAGATACGTTGCAGACACAAAGGAAAGATTTCAGAACTTGATGGGTACACTTAGGTGAATAGAAAATGAAAATTTTGGCCAAAGCTTTCAGGCAGAGCGGAAGAAAAGTGAGATGATTGCCTAAGGCAGCAGAGAACATTCTGAGCAGTAAAACGTCCTGAAAAAACAACAAATTCCAGCAAGAGTCTGGAACAGCCTCCCAGGACATGAAGCCAACCTAAAGCTGGTCAGCAACATGCTAGATTTAGGAATAGGTTTATGTAAAGACTTGCTAAAGATAACAAGGGTTGGACATAAAACATAGAAAATGGCATAGGGCAACACAGCTCAAACATAGCTTTATCAACAGGTCCTGCACAGGCAAGGGTGGGACTCAAGGTGGGACCCCAAGGACTCAAGGGACTCCTAAAGCCCATCAGGAAGGGAGGATCTGTCAAAGGGTTGGATTCCCAGGAGTGCCATGGCTGGAGTCACTGCGCTGTGTGGGTTGACCAAAGCCCCACCGTGACATGCTGTGGCTTAGACGCTCACTTGCCCAGCTGTGTTGATCATGCTGGCACGGCAGACTCCTGGAACTGGGAAAGGAGGTGAGGAATGCATGTCTGTACAAGCTCAAAGATGACATTTCCAGATAACGGCAGAGTAACCAAAAAAGGAACGACCCTGCCTATTACTTTGTGATTGAAACAGGAACTGAAACCACTCATCAAGAGCACTGGAGTCATGCTTGATTGGCTTGAAAGGGCTGAGCACGGGATGTAAGAAAGGAATAAAGGCAGAAGCTACACACTCTGTGTTGACTGGCACGGGCCACCAGCTGGCAGGTGGACAGACAGCCAGACATCAGCAGGAACACCCTGATGCCAGCTGCCAGGGAACACAAAATCCAGCCCAGCATGGCTTGAGTGTGGTGAAGACCTTCCTGGTGAAACTAGTACAAATAATATAGCTCATACACCATGAGCAACAGTGATAATTTGTGCACCCATGTTATTTGAAGTAAGGCTTTAAAACATTGATTGATTGTTACAAAGGATTAAGTAAACTTGTTCCTTTTTTCTTTTTACTTGGCATACATTTCTTCTGAGGGATTATTTGGTTACTGTTGAAATCCCAAGGAAACCCCAGATGCTCATCTGTTGGTGTGTCACACTTACACTGAGCTGGAAAAAAGTGTGACTTAATATATCAGGGACAGCTTTAATTATTTCTGCTTGCTGCATTATAAAGAATAATGGTGATAAGGAGGAAGCAATGCTCAGTTTATGGAATTGCACATTTTTTTGTTGCAATAAGCAGTGCTGCCATTGAAGTCTGCAGTATAGCACAAGACTTCATCAGTCTGACCCTACGCTTGTATTTTGTGTGACGTATCAGTGATAGATTATTAAGCTGCCCATCACCTGAATTATGCCCTGCCTGTTTTTCAGTCTCAGCTTCACTGAGCTGTCCCAGTATCCCTGCTTTCCCTTGCTCCCCAACAGGGTATAGCACATCGAGTTCTGTGCCATCCTTTAGGTTTGGGAGGGATAAAGTTGTTGTTTTTCCATATTCATGACTGCGTCACTGCCGTCTGCAGTAGATGGACATGGCCCACACACAAAGACCATCAGACCTCTCTCTTTTCTGCTCCTTTTCAAACGAAAGCGGTGGTGTTCACTCATCCCCTGCTTTAAAACAGAGCAACATTTACAGGGGAGTGATCTGAGCTGTTACGCAGCAGGCATGCAAATGAGACTCAACCCTTCCAGCGCCAGACTGGAAAAGGGCTCTGTGTCTGCATTTCCCGGGGATTTCTGCGCAGCTCAGCTCCCTGTTCACCAACAGATGTCAATGCTTTTCTAAAATTACAGACCATAGGACTTACAATTAGGCAAGGTCTCGTTTTTTAAAAATTATTCTCTAGTAAGGTTACGATTTCTTCTGTGCTTCTGTACATCAATTTCTATTATTTGGTGATTTCATCTGTGTGGTATGTGCTGTCCTTTTTAGATGCCAGGTAAAGATTTCAAAAAAGACTGAACAGCACTTGTTTGTATAGGCATCTCTTCTGATTCAGTGTATCCCTGTCTTTACCAATTCTGCCTCATTAGTTAACTTTCAACTCACAGAAATTTAGTAGAATGAATTATAATTAAGATGCTATTTACATTTCCAAATGCAAAATTAATTTAAACATACCTGATAATGTTTCATCAGTTGCTTTCATTTTGTTCTTTCCTTGTCTTGAAAGCAATTAAGATTACTGGACAAATGTATGTTTAGATATTCAGATTTTCTATTTCTTTGCATCTCCTTAGCCAGTGAGTGTACCCTAATGTGTGCATGGTAACACCACCAGAAAGGATGGGCAATTCATGTTGCTTTTTCCTCAAACCACTGCAACATTTTACTAGGCTTGGAAATTGTAATGTTTTATAATCTATTGCTCTGAAGTGCCACATGAAAATAATGCCAATAATAGTAATTACACATGTTAATTGCCTAATTTATTCTGCTGCACTTTTACTAAAAATATATATTTTTTTAGACTTTATCAATTTTCAGTATGTTTCCTAATAACTCTTAGGACTGTCATTGTTAGAAATAAATAAATACCTGCAGTAGCTTCCTTTGGTAATTGCTATCTTGATCTAATTTTAGAGTTCTCGTTAATTTGCAACCTAATCTACTTTTTCTTTGGCTCTCTTTCCCTTAGATGTATTTAACTTTGTTTTTTCTACTTTTATTATGTAACTCTGAAAAGGTTTTCTTCATGTATCTTTTTCCTAATTTCGTGTTTCCCATGCAAGCTTTCTTCTCCCACTCCCCCATCCCTTTTCTCCGGCTGTGTCAGAAGGTCAGATTGGATGTTTGAACTGTTACAATGTCTCATTACTGTTACCATAAAAATTTCTTCCTTATGGCCAAATCTTTAAAACCCAATCTACCCTCTTTCAGTTTAAAACTTTGTTGCTGATGAGCTGGCAATGAAAATAAGTATTTTTTGTGTCTTCAGCAAGTGCTGAGCATCATCATTCCTCACCTTGCTCAATTTGTTGATAAACATGGGAAGAAGCAAGAGTCCACCAATTCCTTACTGCTTACAGACTTTGCAGCATTCTTGATTCTTAGTTACTGTGCAGACAGCTAGATTGCAAATCTGAAAGAGAGGAAAGACTGGAAAACACATGAGACCACCCTAATGAGGAAGAACAGCCAAATCCCTAGAAGTAGTGTGTCTCACTCACTTAGGCTGCCTGTGTTGTTAACAGGTGAGACATCTCAGTGCCTGTCTTGCCTCTTTTGTCCTATACTTCACAGATACTGCACAGTCCCATAATTTTTAGTCATGGAAGTCCTCCCATATTTTGTGGGGATCTTGAAGACTCACCCAAAAGTGACTGACCACTTAACACACAAAATCTATTCCCATATTCACCCTCAGAACTTGCCCAGGTCCTCTGTCTCACAGATACTCTTCCTGAGTGGACCGAAGGGTATTCCTTCCTTTGAATCATTTCTCTTTTGCTGTGTGTGATGGCTTTTGGACAGCAGATGATGGAATCTTAAGTCTGCATTTAATGAAACTCAATTACCTTCCCATCGCATTTTTGTCCCTTTTCCAGAGACAGAAGAAAGACTGGGATAGATGTAGTCATCTGGCAGGGTTTATAAATGTTTGCTCCAATACCTACTCTCACAGTATTCTCAATTCTGCAGGGAGTAGGAAATCTCTGGAGGTGAGAGGTGGAAGGTGTCAGAGTAGAGACAAGGAATTCAGAATCTTTGTCTTTAGACAGTGTCGTGGAGAATTTTTACTTCCATGTTAAGAGGGGAGGCAGCTAGGAGCCAAGATCTTCCTTCTGTATGGGCCCAGGTCTAGTGGTTGTTTCCTCCTAATTGGTGTGAGAGACAGCCAGCTCAGTCTTCTGCAGCTTCCTTCAATTTTTGTTAGACATGTATGTACTCCATTCCTACTGAGTTTTCTCCCCTCTCTCTCTAGATAGAGGAGATCATCTGTAGTTGTGTCTGCTCGGGGTGTAATATATGCATTTCTTCTCTCCACTCTGTAATGTTTCATACAATTTAAATGGGAAAATTGTGATTACATATGAATTGGGAATTCTGTTATATGGTCACAATTGCTTTCAGTCAAGAGAGTTAACATCCTTTCCAAAACAGCCACTCCTTGTTCTGAATAAATGCCAGGGAGCAGGAGTGTTCCTCGGTTAAGAGCATAGGATGTTAGCTTTCAGATCCTGTGATAGGAAAGGTGGGGGCTAAGGAGTTTGCTGATCTTACATCAAACCTAGTCCTGTGGTTTGTCCCCATGTAGAATAACTGAGGGACAATCCCAAACACAAATACAGCCTGGGTGGAGAATTAACTGAGAGCAGCCCTGCCAAGGAGGACTTGAAGGTGTTAGTTTGACCAGGAGTCCGATATGACCTGGCAATGTACATTCACAGCCTAGAAAACCAACCGTGCCCTGGGCTGCATCAGAGCAGCATGAACAGCAGGGCAAGAGAGGGGATTCTGCCCCTCTGCTCTTGTGAGACACTACCTGGGGTGATGCATCCAGCTCTGGGGTTCCTAGTAGAAGGAAAACACAGACCTCTTGGAACAAGTCCAGAGGAGGCCACCAAGATGAATCAGAGGGCTGGAGCACCTCTCTTATGGAGACAGGCTGAGAGAGTTGGGGTTGTTCAGACTGGAGAAGGCTTCAAGAGTGCCTTAAAGCGCCTTCCAGTACCTAAAGGAGGCTACAACAGAGCTGGAGAGGGACTTTTTGCGAGGGCATGTAGTGACCAGACAAGAGGAAATGCCTTGAAAGAGGGCAGGTTTAGACCAGATGTTAGGAAGAAATTCTCTCCTGAGGATGGTAAGACACTGGCACAAGTTGCCCAGACAAGCTGTGGATGCCCCATCCCTGGAAGAGTTCAAGGCCAGGTTGAATGGGGCTTTGAGCATCTGGTCTAGTGGAAGGTGTCCCTGCCCATGGCAAAAGGTTTGAAACTAGATGTTCTTTTAAGTTCCTTTCCAACTCAAACCATTTCGTAGTTGTGATTCTATAGCTTAATATATGTTGCTGAAACTATTCACCTTTGCACCGTGGTCAGTGTGTCAGTATAGGTACATTAGTATCAAACCCACAGAAATCACCAAAAAGCCTTCAGTATTTTCCAAGGCTGTGTTACTACTTTGCTGCATGATTCGTAGCAAAACAACCTGAAAGCACTTAGACCTTGTATTTGCCTTTACATGTAGGGCTTCTTCAAACCCATAAACAAAAAGCTGGGATTCAGACTAAGGCAGCAATCAAGCACTTGATTACTGGGCATTGTAGCTTTTATCCCATGTTAATCAGCAGCTTTGACTCATTAATCATATGCAAGTCAGTAATGGAGTCCCATGATAGTTTTGGTGAAAAACAGCGCTTCCAGGCACAACCAGAGAGGATAAGGGATACTGTCATTCTAGATCAGGTTGCTGTTTCTAAGCACCCTGGAGCTTGTGACAAATCCAGATCAAGGATGCAGCTTCTCCAGGACTTGCCATTTTCCTGTGTTTGGATGACAAGGGTTTGCTTGCAGGGTAGCCAAATATGAAGTGTGTGTGAAGCCTGGTGTTGGCACGGTATGCTGCCAGGGAAAGGTCCACGCCCCTTCAGAGCAGCTCCATCCCTTGCCGTAGGTGTTGTGCTCAGAGTCACTCTTCTGAGTCCTGAATGACACAAACTGGGTGGGACTGGGTCGGAGTCTCATACCTCAAAGCCTTCCTCTTTGCACAGCCACAGCTGCCCCAGATCAGCAGAAGACAACTTCAGGAAAAAGCTGAGCCAAACTTTCAAACCGAGGGAGCCTTAACAGAGCAGTGTCACTCACAGACCTCAAAGGGCTTGGCAATCGAGGTCAGTACACTCTCCTTACTTCACAGGTGGGAAAGCAGATGAAACAAAGCTATGGGAAAGAGAAATTATTTTATTGAGATTTAAAACAGTTTGGATCAGGGAACTAGGTCATTAATCTCCTGTGCCCAGACATGCTCTCGTGGGTACTATGTGCTTTAAACTCACAGTTATTGCAGGGAAGCTGGTCATCTCCATCATTTTTGCTGACTTTTCTCTCCCTCACAGCACCTCCTTATACTAAGTGCCTAAATGGAGGCTTATAGTGCCTAAATGGAGCTAGAAAAGTACAACATGTTGCAGCAACAGCATGTAGCTCTGTACCTATCCAATTAGGAGCTAAAATGTGAACTGCATGTTTGAATTATATTGTGCATTGTGTTGATACAGTTTTTTCATTTTCTGGCTGTTCCTGTGTAAACCACCTCTAACATACAAGTTCCTACTAGACTTCCTGTAGCCTCTGGCACTCTCCCTCTTCAAATAAATTGTTAATGGGACAGTGAATACCTTTATTTCCCTGTTTTCCTTCATGGTGCATAGCAGAATTTGTTGAAACAGTCATTTTGTCTCCGTAATCATGGTATACTTGTCACTTCTGTTTAAATGTGTAAATAGTGTGATAACAAAGCTAAAACAAGCAAGCAAACAAAATGACAAACAATCTAAATCCCCAAAACAGTTGTATCCACAAAAAAACCAGTTGTATCCACAAATCTGACTCTCCTTTGTTTGGAGTTCCTACTAGCCAGCAAAAAAAATTGCTCCATAGGGTTGTTATAGCTGTTCCTTATTGCTGATGGAGGTTGTTCTTCTCCCCACCAGACAGGAGCGTCCTGGAGATGAAACCCTGTGCCACCTACGAGCGGTTAGTGGATGGTGTTGGGTCGTGGGACTTCACTGGAGGTTTTGTTCCCTGTGAGCTGCTCGTTGTTGGAGAGGACGCCTACCCTGTGCTCCTGAGTGCTAAGAAGCAGGTCCTGATTGCGGTTTCACAGTACGGGAAGGGCCGGATGGTGGTCGTTTCCCATGAAGGAATCCTGAAGAGCCCCAAGTTCTCCCAGTTCCTCAGAAATGCCGTGGGGTGGCTCAAACCTTGCCCAGAAGCCCTGGTTGGGGTCCAGCCTCAGTTGGATTCCCTGTCCCAGGTGCTGCTCGAGGCTGGCACCCGAGTGCAGGTGGAGGCAAAGCCCAGCCCATCCATGGGGGTGTTCTGTATGAATGCCTATGACAGCTCCCAGGCCAGAGGCATCGTGAACTTTGTCAAAGGGGGTGGAGGGCTGCTTGTTGGAGGCCAGGCCTGGTACTGGGCGAGTCAGCACGGCAAGGAGAAGGTGCTGTTCGAATTCCCTGGGAACCAGGTGACCAGCGTGGCTGGCGTGTACTTCACAGGAAACGCTGTGGAAAAAGGCGTCTTCAAAGTTGCCAAGAAGATTCCCAAGATCCCATTAGTTGTCCCGTGAGTACCTGAATTCGCCCTCTCTTTAACCCACCAATTAGGTTATATGGGTGAGTTGTTTGTAGAGGATTTGGGAGGTGAGAGGTGAGGGTGATGGTGAATGCTGGTTCTTTAATAACCAGCATGGAATTGTTGCATTCCAATTTAAAGGGGACTTTCCCATTCTTTGCAATTGGAAAGAATGCTGTCTTCAACTGCTTCCAGGGCAGCAGGACCAGGCCCAGGGAATCCATGCTCAGAGAAGGAAATGAGAGGAGCCATCTTTTAGAGCAGCCTGCCTGATCAAGTGTACCTGAGTGAAATGCAGCAAAACAGGGACAGGAGGAGGAGCTCCCCTCCCTCTCCTCACACATCCCTACATTCAGGGCGACTTTCCCACAGCTGTAAACCAGGCTGGAGGTGAAGCAGCAGGACAGCTGTCTGGGCCAGGCTCTGGCTGACATCTGCTAAACCTGTTTAGCCTGTTCCTTGCAGGAATTTGCTTCTGCAGGTAAGCTCCTGGAGCTGGCCAGAGCTGAGGCTGGGTGCCGCCTCCCTTCTCAGCTTCTGAAACAGGCTGTGGGCAAGAAATCTCAGTGCTCCCAGTTTGTTTGGGATTCCAGCCTGGCTCTTTGGGTTCTGGATTATCAGCTGTAAAACTCAGGGCTCATATTGCCTGACCAGACATTGGAGACGGGGATGTTGCCCTGCTCTCTTCCTTCCCTTGCCAGTGGCTATGCCAGACTCTTTCTCCTGCCACTTTATGCTGAGTTACATAAGGCACAGCAGGTTCTCCAAAGAGCATTAGTGCTGCTGCACTTCCTCTGTGTGGCAGCCTCATTTCACTGCAGTGACAGCCACAGCAATTACAGTAAAATTCCCTGCAAGTCTTTCCTTCACAGCCTTTTCCTTGTGGATGTAGAATGCTAAATTTCTAATATTTTCAAACAATTAATGGAATTTGATACTTTCTGTTGTTTTCTGGTAAAGGTAGTAGAGAGCTCTGCTGTTTAATTCAGTGAAAGGCTTTAGGGCACAGCTAACAAATCAGGTTGCTTAATTAAAATTTGCTGGTTGCTTCTTGTTACCACCTGCACTGCACAAGCCTGCTCCCACTGCTTCATGCACAAGGCAAGGAAGAGGGAAAAGGGTGGGGAATTCAGAAGAGAAAAAACACATCACAATTAACAAGATTTCAAATGGTAACTAAGAGTGAATTACACCTTGTTTAGGTTGTTTTTGGGGGGTTTTGTTTGAATCCAGAGACACAGAAAAATTTAGATCTCCAGTTTCTGTGTAACACAACAGCTCTGTACATCTGGGTCTTCTTGCCAGATTTGTGTGCAGAGACTCAGGCTTCAGTCCGAGACAGGAGCTGTGCCATATGCCTGGACACATGCTCTGTGTGACAAGGGGTCTCAGTAAAGTAATCACCAAAGAAGAGCTGCAGATTTAATTCCTGTCCTACGGGCATGAGGAAAGGCAGCATCATTTATTCTCACTGAGTTGGCAGCAATGGCCACGTAACAGCAGATCCTTCACAGGTGTTGGGGGGAAACTGTTTGGCAGAACCAGGGGAAAGTGTACACAAAGCAAACAAGAGTAATTCAGCATGTCTTTCTCCACAGTGACACATAGCAGTTATATGAAAATAGCAGAGATAAGAGAGCCTTGCACAGCCTAATCTCTTTTTATTGTGGAGACTGACAATGTGAGGTAATGTGAGGTGTGTGTGTTAAGGCTCTAATTCAACTTCCAGTCATTCATGATTTGTCTAGCTGTGTGTCTGCCTGTCTGTGTAGCCCATCTGTCCTAGCACTCCTTTCTTCAGTTCTCAACAGTGGCAGAGCTTGGGAAAAGGCACAGAAATCTATTGGGCTCGCCTAGTTCATAAAGGATAGGGTGGGGCAAATTGAGAAATTTTCTCTTAAAGGAGATATGCCAATTCCCACATTATGTGCAGTTTAAATCAGCAGCTTAAAAAACTATGAAGGGTCTGATTTTTTAATTTCTGCAATGTATTTAGATTTTCAAGTGGCTCTTCAAAGACAGAGGTCTAGAAGCTTCCTTTTGACCTATTTATTCCAATTTTTAAATGAGGGCTGAGATTCCTACAGATTTGCTTGGCTGTAACAACTGAGGCTTTAAAAGGAGAAAAATGAGGCATTGATGGATTTTTATTTTTTTTAATGGAAGAACTGACAGCATGATGTCCTGGGATGAAAGAAAAAGAAGAGGCAAGGATGGCCACTGAGGATAGCTCAGTTGGTTAGAGCATGGTGCTACTAATAGTGTCAGGGAGGTGGCTTTGATCTCTAAATGGACCACTCAAGAGTTGGACTCAGTGATCCTTCCAACTCAGAATATTCTGTGAAATCAAGAATAGAACTCCTTAAGTTTCAACTATGGCACCAATCATTTTGTGCCAAGGATTCTGGGCTGGGGGCTAACTTGGACCTCTCTTGGTTCTGCAGGCACCACGCCAACCTGAGCCTTGACGCCGAGTTTCTCCTGCGTGGCGTGCCAGAGCTGGATTTGGTGACGGGGGGCGTCCCCTCCACCTTGCTGGTGCACGGAGCCCTCTCCTTCCCGCTGTGCCTGGACAGCTCCCAGCGCTGCCTCTTGGCTGCTGCACGCTACGGCCGCGGCCGCATCGTGGTGGCGACCCATGAGAGCCAACTGTCCTCCCCAAAGCTGGCCACATTCCTGCTCAATGCTATCTCCTGGCTGGATGCTGGCAGGAAGGGGCTGGTGGGGGTGGATCCCAGCCTGAAGAAGCTGTGTAGCCTGCTGTCTCAGGCAGAGGTGAAGTCGCAGGTGTCACAGCTGGCAGGTGACATCAGCGTGTACTGCTGCACTTCTTACGGTGACAGGGAAGCCGAGAGCATCCACGCTTTCGTGGCAGAGGGAGGTGGCCTGCTGGTGGGGGGCCAGGCCTGGTACTGGGCTTCCCAGAACTCTGGCAAAGCCGCTGTGGCAAAATATCCTGGCAACAGGATCCTGAACCGCTTTGGGCTGAGCATCCTGGGGCAGAGTGGCCAGGCAGCCAAGTACCCACCCCTGGGGCCAGGGGAGCACTACCACTTCCGCAGGGCGCTCCTGCTCTTCAGCATGCAGCTGCAGGGGCATCAGGAGCTCACGGAGCCCCTGAAGGGCTGGCTGCACCCCCTGGCACAGGACTGCACTGCCTTCCTGCACATCCCAGCCCACGACTGCCCGGCATATGCCTCGCTCCACCGCATCCTGACCAAAGTGCTCAAGAGGACTGGGATCCCGCAGGTCGGCAGGCACTGCCCGGTCAAGAGCAACTCCAAAGAGGCCGTGCTTCTCTGCATGGCGAACGAGCTGTCCCTCACCATGACAGACAGCACAGCCCTGGTGCAGAAATCTGCTGCTGGCGTCTGTGCCTTCCCTGTCACAGTGGAAATCGATGGCACAAACCCAGGTGAGGAGTTATCTCTCTTCCTCTCAAGGCATCCTGTTGCTGGGATCACTGGGGTGCCCACCCTCAGTGAGCCTGTGTCTGCCTATGCCTGAACATGGGCACAGATGTGCAATTTCACCTTGGGCTTGAGAGAAGACTGAGCTCAGTGCAGTGGCAGACAGGCTCCTTTTGTGGCCAGCTGTGATTTTAGCACCTGAAACACCCCATGGAAGTCCTGCTTCCTCTCTGTTGGTGCACAGGCACTGGCAGGAGAAGAACCCCCAACCAGTGGTACTGCAGGGCACTTGCATGGCACAATGGTTTTGGCAAGAAAGCTTCTCTGAGAAGACCTGGACTACACACTGCAAGTTGCTGTTCCCACAGTTGTGCTGATACAGCCATCTGTGGAGCCATCCTACGAAGAGGTGGGAGTTAGAAACAAAAAGTTTATTTGTTATCTCGGTAATTTCAGCCTGAGTTATAGCACAGTCCCACAGCTTGGTGTATCAGCACAATGGAGGGAAGATCTGACTTTGGGGGTGAGAGAGGCTGGAAATATGGTGGGAACTTCTTGGGCTGCCACTGCCATTGAAGCCAAAGTATTGGGTAAACACACCATAAATTATTTGTCTAATCTTAGGCCTTGTATCTGTGTAATTGTGTAATCCCACCATTGCTGGCACCTCTTATGAGGTCTTTAGGATTAGAAGGTCTGAGTGTAGGAAGTGTTGGGTTTTTGGCTTATTTTCTATTCTTTTTTTTTCCTTCTCATTTTTAGAAGATACTACTAAGCACATTTAAGCTTGGCATTTCCAGAAGCGTAAATCTGGATGAGCTTCCTTGCTAATGGTGTGATGATTTTGTTCATTTCTTTGAAACTGTATTTCTGACAAGTTGAGTAAATGCGAGATGGTTCTGTGAGTGTAGAGCAAGGGAAAAGGAAAGGATATAAGAGTATTCTCCTGTTGCAACTCGAAATCTCCAGGATCTGTAATGATCTGGACAAAGAAGTGCTTGACTGTTCAGGACTGTGTTCTGTTACATTTTAGGAAAGACAGCCTGGAGGAGCACAGGACTCTACCTCCCCGAAGGGCACACAGCAGTGATAACGTGCCCTTGCCTGGTGGTCGGTGCTGGTCTGAAGGTAAACTCTCTCTGCTTGGCATTGGTTTACACCGGTGTATTTGTCGGGTGAGCGCTCAAAAATAGCACTGGGACAGGTTTTCTCCTTTATGCCTTTTTCTACCTTTCCCACCCTTTCCTACTGCTGCCACCCTGTGGCACTTTAAATGCTTTGTCATCATTTCTTTACCTTGTGTCCTCATGCTTTTCTTTTCCATCTCTCCCATTCTGTGTGCTGGTGGGATAACTGAGTGTGGCTGCTGCTTGAGGGCTGTTGGTTTTTGTTCTGTTATAGTGCAAAAAAACCTGATCAAGGTGATTTTCAGGTCCAGGATAAGTACTTGGGCCCTTCTGTGAACCAAACTTGATTCCATCTCTCCAGATCTCTCATAAATTCCTTTGACAGTGCTGTCGCTGCTGCTCATGTAGATGTATCCAGATGAGACAGGCACTGTTACTTGGGATCCTGTTCTCTGCAAAATACAACAAATGCTTACCTGCTTGGATATGTTTTGCAGTGACCTCCCTGCAGCTGAAATGCAAAGTTAACTCAGGTGCTTCTGTCTGATCCTGCAGCCACGTGCTATCTGTTTTATTATAAGAGCTCTAAGGAGGAGGCACAGTAAAAGAAGCCAGTCCTGACCACATCTCTCCAAATGATGTTATAGGAAGTGACTCTGATGCTGGGGAAAGGTGGAGGAATGATCAATGCAAGTGCAGTGCAGTGGAAGAAGTCACTGCTTGACTCTGACCTACTGGTGAAGGATGCACTTGAGCCAGGAATACTGGGAGAAGAGCTGTAAGACTGAGATAGGGACTAGGCTGGAGTCAGAAGGAGGCTTCTGTGTGCGTGCTCTGCAGGGGCAGTGCTGCAGTGGAGAGCTCAGTGGGTGCTGAGGTCAGTCTGCCAGCTCCCACTGGCACACTTTTGACCAGCTGTTCCTACACTTCTTGCCAGGTGCAGGTTGGGTGTCACACGGATGACCTCTCTAAGGCCAAGGAGCTGAAACGGGCACCAGTGGTGATCCGCACCTGTGACGTTGCCTGCCAGAAGCAATCCATTTCCTGCCTCTGGGGCGGCCTCATTTACATCGTAGTACCAGCAAAGAGTGTCCTGGGCAACGTGCCCTTCACGGTGGAAGGGGCAGTCAGAGCTCCTTTCTTCAAGCTTGGTAGGTTTGTTTACCTTGGTGCTTTTTGCCTGAGGGCTGCTGACAGATGTCATTGTCCTAGTGACTGAAAGGAAAAATGGTCCTGTGCTTAGGAAGGTCTTAGAAATACTTGGATTTAGGAATACCCAGATTTTTTTTCCTTACTATTTTTTCCTCTGGGATTCCTATTTTTCTACTAATTTTTAAGAAGGGAGGTCCTCAAGAATCACCAAACTGTCAGCCTCAGCTCTGTGCCTGGAAAGATCATGGAACCCTCCTAGATGCTATGCTAAGGCACGTGGAGGACAGGGAGCTGATTTGGAACAGCCAGCACAGCTTCACTAAGGGCAAGTCCAAGAAAGATGGGGACAGACCCTTTAGCAGGACCTGTTGCAGTAGGACAAGGGGCAATGGTTTTAAACTAAAAGAGGATCAATTCAGACTATGTATAAGGAAGAAATTTTTTACAATGAGTATGGTGGAACACTGAAACGACTTGCTCAAAGAACTGATGATGGATGCTTCATTCCTGGAAACATTCAATGTCAAATTGGGCAAGACTCTGAGCAACCTGATCTAGTTGAAGATGTCCCCCCTGCTCATAGCAAGAGGGTTGAAACAAATGACCTTTAAGATCCCTTCCATCCAAACTATTCTACAATTAATGCATCTCTGGTTCTGGGTAAGTCACTTAGTCACTCTGAGCCTGTTACATGGCTGGGAGCAGGTGAAAGAGCTTTCACAAAATGGGCAGGGTTTGTCCACAACAACATTTCTTGGAGCTGGAGTTGTTATTTCTGATGGAAACCGTTGTGCTGGGGAGAGGGAGGCTGATTTCTGCCACGGCAAGCATGCTTTGTGCTCTTGTGCTCTGCCTGCTTTACTGTGCCCTCATATGGCCATCTTAGATCCTACAAGACATCTCTGCTGAATTCCCCATGTTCCCAGCTTCTCGATCTCTTCTCTTCTCTTCTCTCTCTTCTCTTCTCTTCTCTTCTTTCTTCTCTTCTCTTCTCTATCTCTCTCTTCTCTTCTCTCTCTTCTTCTCTTCTCTTCTCTTCTCTTCCTCTCTTCTCCCCTCCCCTCCCCTCCCCTCCCCTCCCCTCCCCTCCCCTCCCCTCCCCCTCCTCGTCAAACTGAACAGAACCAGCATTGTTATGTGAAACAGCAACTCTGCTGGACAAAAAGAAATGAGACACTGGAGAAACTTGATGCTTCTTGCTCTCTGATACAAAACAGTGAGCTGTTCTTGCTATGCTACTCTGTTATATGTCAGTCCTTTTCTGTTTCCTACCTATTAAAGAGCCTGAGGAGGCTTCCAAAGAACAGATTGAGGACTGGCTATTTAACAGCCACCACCTGCAGTCATGCAACTACTACATACTGTTTTCCAAGACATTTTCACGACCTGCTCTCTTTCTCTGAGCTTGACCTCTGTGAGCACGCTCAAAAACCAGAATTGGGCTTAACTGATTTTCTGTGTTGTTGCTGTAGGGGAGACCTGTGAAAGGCAGTGGGAGGCCTGTATCCGGCACTACCCTGCTCCCTGGGCAGAGCTGGCTGTTGAGAATCTCATCCTGACAGTGCCTTCTGACAGCATCCGCCACATGGAGAGCCCACGGCCGCTGCTGACCCTGTGGGACAAGATCATGGTGGCGATAAGCAAGTTGGCAGCCGTGCCAGCAAAATTCCCAAGGCCAGAGAGGATTGTAACAGATGTCCAGATCTCATGTGGTAGGTACAATGCCATATGGCCTTCTCCGGGGCTAAGAGGCAAGTGGTCTCTAGCAGCAGTGTCTGTTCCTTCAAGGTTATTTTGCTAAAACCAGACTGGGAACATATGTGAGGTGCTAAATGACTGTGACCCCTGCATAATTGTGAGCTACTCTGTCAGAGTGGAAATGTGGTAAGGCAGGGCTTGAAAAACATGCTGACCTTTCCAGATGCCTCCCTGCTCTCAAAACTGGTGGTGTCTCCTCAGCTGTTCTCCTGTTGGGGTGTGTTACAATGCAGAGCTGCTGACTGCAGTGGCTTTAGCTCATATGCAGTTATCCATTCTCCCTCCTGAATGCACTGCAGAGCCAGTACAGCTGGGAAGCAGTGACCTGATTTCTATTTTCTCGCTGGCTCAGCCACAGGACTGTTCTCATGTGTTCAGTGACAATTTTTAAACCACCGTGTGCCTACTTGCAAAGATTATTGTGGGCAAAGCTTAGCCCAAAAAGATGTGTGCCTGAGATGATGGCACACATCTGGAAGCAGATCCAGTATTGCTGTCAAAGCCCAGAAGTGTGTATTTTTGCAGCTGATGTTCCCCCACTCCAGCTTTTCCAGTTATGAACTGAGTGCCTTCGATCAAGAATCAAATTATATAGTAAACATGGAACTTTGCAGTAAAAATTTTGCTCAGTTGTTTTTTTTTTAAAAAAAAAAAATTCATCATCCCACAATGAGACAAGGGCTTGGCATGAACCCTGATGCTCTAAACTTTTGCTAAGCTACGATGGAAAGAATTTGTGGCACATCTTGGGAGTGTTAGGTTCTGCTATGCTGAGCAAATGCCTGTTAAAAATATCATAGTCTACAAACATAATTTTTTTTTTTTTGCTTGGGTGGACTAAATGGTTTCACTCACATTTCTGGATCTGAACTTTTTGAGTGGTAGTGATTGCTAATTGCATCTATCCCTCTTATTAAAAAAGAGGAAGCTCAAGATCTTCACTAGTTCCTGCAGAAACTAGTTCCAGGCCATTCGCGTTCTATGTTCACTAGTTCCTGCGGGAAGGGGATTGCCATTCCTGTTCATTCACCAGGCTCCTTCTGTGTAAAGGGCTGCTTATACCCTGCTACAACAGGCATTTGAATTTGGGGGCATTGCTCTTGCATGAAGAACAGGCATTTGAATTTGGGGGCATTGCTCTTGCATGAAGTTTTGGGAATCTTCCAGGAGGACCAATTAGGGAGGAAGACACCAAAGAGGCCTAAGTACAATCCCTTGCAGTGCATGTTTCTTGCCTAGCTACCTGCTGGGAAGTTGCTTATGGAATAGCTGTCCTGCAGGGTTAAGAACAGGCTTAAGTATGACAGGCTTTGTAGTCCTTAAGCATGACAGACTGTTTTCAATGTGTCTCATCCACACCAGCGCAGGCCTGCAGTATCCACAGGAGTGCAGGCCTGCAGTCCACTCTCTACATAGGAGCACTCAAGGAGTGCCATGGTATTGTATTTGCTGGGAATGCCCCAACAAAGGTGGGAATGATGCATCTGACTCCATGTTCTCAGAAGGCTACTTTATTACTTTATAATACTATATTATATTAAAGAATACTATACTATACTAAACTATACTAAAGAATACAGAAAGGATACTTACTGAATGCTAAAAAGCTAATAATGAAAACTTGTGACTCTTTCCAGTGTTCCAACACAGCTTGGCCCTGATTGGCCAAAGAGTCAAAACAACTCTCATCAGAATCCAATCAAACAATCACCTGTGGGTAAACAATCTCCAAACACATTCCACATGAGCAAAACACGGGAGAAGCAAATGAGATAAAAATTGTTTTCCTTTTCTCTGAGGCTTCTCAGCTTCCCAGGAGGAAAATCCTGGGCGAAGGGATTTTTTTCAGAGAATGTGAATGCCACACGATGGTGCTCAATCACATTATTGCATGGTAGCATTGGTGTTGACTGTGCTCAGCCTGTGGGAGTTCAGTTGTGTTCTGGGCAATGGTCAGGCTTTTCTCCTCATCCTAAAATCTCAATCTCAGTCCAACCATGAGTGTACATTTATATATAAAAAGAGAAAGCAGGCAAAACTGCACTTAACTGATGGTTAAGTCCTGCCTTTACTTGTTTGACTGTTTAAGGGTCCCTATCTGTAGGGTGAAACATGGTGTATTTCCTTATGTCACACTGGGAAAAGTTAGTCATTCATGGTAATAAAAGAAGTGTTACTTGTGAGATAGAGGAAAGGCACTAGAGAAATAAAAAAAATACAATAATCATTTACATAATCATTTACATCTAAGAAGCACTGAGGTGAGCACGTAATGACATGTGTTGCTACCTGTCTCTCCTGCAGGCTGGATGCATGCTGGCTACCCTATCATGGGCCACCTGGATTCAGTGAAGGAGATGTTAGACGTGAAGCACATGCAAACTACTGGTCTTTGGGGTCCCATCCATGAGCTGGGACACAACCAACAGCAGCAGGCATGGGAGTTCCCCCCTCACACCACAGAGGCCACATGCAACCTCTGGTCTGTCTATGTTCATGAGGAGGTGCTGGGCATTCCTAGGCATCAGGCCCATCAGGCACTCAGGCCCCAGTGCCGCAAGGAAAGGATAAAAGACTATCTGAAGAAAGGTGCTCAGCTAAAGGACTGGAACATGTGGACTGCTCTGGAGACATACTTGCAGGTAACAGGGAAAATGTGTGTGTGTTCCTAGTGCGGTCACTGAAGCCTTGCTCAGAGGGATGTCTGCAGCCTGCTGACTGTAGCTGTGAAGCCTTGTGAGTGTTTGATTAGTGTCAGAGAGTTTATCTTGGGCCAGAACACACATGAGAGGTAAAGAGGCAGAGTGCCTAAAGTTGAGGTCTCCTGAAAACCTTCCTTTGTCAGATTTGGGCTTAGCCACTCAGGGAGATAGCTCAGTGCAATGTAGTAATCCTTCTTCCTGGAAGAGAAACAGGAACTGCTGCTTGTTATACAACATGGGGAAAGGAGGATCAAACTTGGGCACAGCTCATTAATCCACAGCAGATTTCCTCTGGGACGGTGGGCTAGTTGTCAAAAAACCTTGGCACTGTAAAGTGTGTAGAAGAGCCAGGCTTTGAACAGTCTCCTGGTGAGTTTCATGGCCTTTTAAAAAACTTACAGACAGGAGCGTGTTCATATCATCCAGTGCACTGAGTGGAGCCAGTGTAGTCCATCAAGTGGCAAGAGGATGGGCTCAGCCTATCCTCCTGCACACAGAACTGGATCTCTTACTGTGGTTGAGACTCTAAAACATGAACCCTATCCTAGATTAAAGTGCATTCTCTTGGGAAGCATGCAAGAGAGATTCCCCCTTTCCCTTAATCCTCTTAGAAACTATTAGCCTAATGGAGAGAGCACTCAGCCTGATTTTAACTGGGGACTGCAAAGCAGATGTCCATTATGATGGGTTAAGCTGTTGAGAGATGAGTGTTCCTCAGCTCCCTTGTCTGAGAGCTCTCACACTTCATATGAGGAAAAGAATATTTACTGGAGGGAGTATTGATCCTGACTTCTCCACATCCCAGAGAAACATCTGCATCGTCAAGCTGAGGAGTCATCCACTGGGGATTTTTGGTGCAACCAATAACAAAATATTTATACAGAGGGAACAGTTTTAAGGGAAGAAATTTTCCCACAATACCTTACCAGTTTGGCCACTGCCTCACCCATGCTTGTAGGCTGGGATGTCTCATCTACTGCCTGATTACTAACAGGACCGCTGGAATAAATGTGGCATGGAAGAACAGTTCTAATTCTGCAGCAGCAGTTTTTCTGTATGAACTCCTTTTGTTCTTATTCTTAGGCAAAGCATGCCCTATTCATAATCTCTCCTTCCCATTTTCTCAATACTCCTTATTCTCCTGTGCCCCTTCTTTCTAGCTATTCTGTCAGTGTCCCCTCTGATACTGATTTCACTGTCTCCAAAGCAGCAGCTTATATAATAAGTTGCTGACACTTCTGGCTATTCCCAATGTATCTTTGATCTCTGTTTGTTTTAGAAGATCAGTGTAATGGGGAGGTATTTTTCTGTACTTAAGTGCTGTTAGTTATGCTCTGAAGCCTGAAAAGGCTAGATGCTTTCATCTAAATTTACATTCATTCTAAAAGATGCTGCAGAAACCCATGGAATTTTCTACTGTGTGTAACACAGGAATAATGCCATTGAAATGGTAACTTAACTGTTTGTACACTGTATTCTTTTTCATCAGCTGCAGGAAGGGTTTGGTTGGGACCCCTTCACCCACCTCTTCTCTGACTACCAGAAAATGTCCACGATCCCAAAAGACAACACTTCTAAGATGAACTTGTGGGCACAGAAGTTTTCTCAGCAGGTGAATAAGAATTTGGCTCCATTCTTTACAGCCTGGGGATGGCCTATCAAGAAAGAGCTGTCTGTGGAACTGTCCTCTCTACCCAGCTGGGAACAGGATCCAATGAGATGCTATAGACCATAAAGGAAAACTACCTAAATCTTGTTCTTATACTAGTTATGGCCTATCTTTATGTGTATCTACATGATAGCTCACCATGTGCTTTGATTTATGCTGGGTTCTTCAGCTTCTTGCTGCCACTGGAGGCCAGTCCCAACTGAAATTCAACAGAGATCAGCAGATCAGCAACCACCTGAGCTATCATCTGAAGGGTTAAATAATCAGTGAGCTTTGTTCCAGGTGCTTCACCTCAGGAAGAATGTAATTCTGAGTTGATTTAGTTCCTACAGAACCTTTTTCTGGTGAAATGGAAGTTTTCTGGGTGGAGCAGTCCCTGGACCAGTTTCAAGGACTTTACCATGGGAATAGATATCTTTAAAGCAAATAGTAGCCTCCACAGCATTGGGTTTTTAAGTTATAATCTCAGTAACATGAGATTTTCACAATTATTTTTGTTACCCTAAAATCCCTAATTTTTAATTCCTCTTATTATGCAGAATTTCACAGCACCTGTTGTGAAAGTGGCCTTCTAATGCATATATACAGGCTATATAATGCATAATGGATACTGAAATGCTGTAGATTTCTTCCTACATTTTATGACTGTGTGACCCAGCGTCCATCTTTATGTGAGCAAGTTTTAGCTTATATAAGTTTTAGCTGTTCTTCAACCATAGCCTGACATCAAGATACATGCCAATGAAGAGGAGAGAGTGGAAGCAGGGAGGTGACTTGATTGTAGTCAGTAATGGTTTAGCTTGTGGGCTCATCAAAGGTTAAAATACAGGCACTGACTTGACAGCCTGAGGGAAGAGAGAGAAGGAAGACCACAGTTCATGAAGACAGAGAACCAGCCTTTTCAAGGTGCAACAAAAATTCATGTTACTCCCAGCTCCTTCATAATTGCTCAGCTATTATGGGTTTTGGCAAGCATTTTATTGCTTAGCCTAAAAGCTCACTAGTCCCAGCCTATTCCTTATGTATCAGTAATAAATAATAATAAAAAAAATCACTGTAGACTCGCAGGTTTTGTATGTGATCCTATTTTCATGTCTCCATGCCCAGTAAAAAAAGGCCTAAATAGAAATGACTTGAATAGAAGTGGCCTTGGTGGTAAAGTTGTTCAAAGTTGAAAAAACCACCGTGGAATTCTCTAGTCTGTGATGTGGCCTCATATACATCATAGTGCCAAAGGAGGGCGCATTAGATCAAATATCAGTCACAATTAAAGAGGCTGTGCAGCCTCCATTCTTCAGGCTTGGTAAGTGGTCCCAAAACCTAACTGTAGCAGCGGAGTAAAGAGGCATTTCTGCATTTATGCCTTACACATATTTTCCTGATTTTCTGGGTTTTTTTTCTTTTTGTGGTCATGTGTGTAGAAAATGTCAAAATATGTAATGTTCTAGGAAAGTCTTTGCATTAAGCTTCACGTTTCTTAGCCCAGAAAGTACATTGATAAGACCTTCAATTAGGAATTAATCTCTTTCCTTGTTCCCAGTATAAGCATGTCTGAGGCACCTTTAAAGTGGCTTGATATTAGAAACTGAATATCATCAACTTGCAGCAGCAGCAGACGTGGGGTCACCAAAGATGACTGGAGCCCTTGCCAGCATCCCAGGATCTCCCTGTGATTCACTAAAACACAGTTACATCCAGATTAATTTATTGTTTCTGTGGCCATGTGGGTGGTGATTGTCCTCTTTCTTCACATTTAAAACTTCTTTTTAAGTTGGCTGCCTTTTTCACCTGAATGCTGGATTAGGGGGAGCTGACATCTCTGCCTGATTCTGAACCATCTGTCAGTAGCCGCCCCCTGGGCTGAGCTGGCCGCTAGAACGTCATCCTGACAGTACCAGCTGCTGATGAACGCCACATGGGCAGCCCGGAGAGTCTGCTTCCCATCTGCATCAAGATGATGGATGCAATTGCCAGGCCAGCGGCCATCCCAGCAACTTTTCCAAGGCCAGAAAGGATGGTGGCAGATGTCCAGATATCTCATGGCAAGTATAATAACTAGGACATTTTGTCTGTATCTGTGATGGATATTTGTAAGGGAAATACGCAAGGCTATCCTGAGGCCACGCAGATCCTCAATTTAGCAGATCAATTCCACCATATCCAAGAAGACTGCTGGAGAGAGTAAGAATCTTCTGTGAATGTCAAGGTTGTGTATGCAAAAGTAGCATATTCTGCTGCTGAATTTGACCCTGTAAAACCCAGTGAAGGGAGACTGGCTGCCAAATGACGTGTACCATGTCACGTTGATCTTGTTGCTGTGGGAGTGAATTTATGCTAATTGCAGCAGAAAGAAGGCAAACACAGGTAGCTGGTTTAGGCAGGACAAAGGAGATTTTGAAACTTGAATTAAGGCATGCAACAGACACATAGGTAGCCTACTGTGTAATGAGACCCCGGTGTTAGCACACATAGGATTGCTTCCATCAGTGGGGAAGTGAGGCCAGTGGTGGGGGGAAGAGTTGGTTGTAAGCAGCATTTTGCTGTCTGTCATTTAAGAAATCTGCTGTTTAAAGACAATTCACTAGGCCAGTGGAACTGAAGCTTGTTATGAGTCATGAGGAGGCTCCTAAAGGCCAAATCTCAGCATTATTTTCAATTAATCTTTGTTCAAGTATTGCACTTTTCTCAGTAGGATTGGCACGTTCTTTCAGCTCTACTTGACTGCAGTACTACAGGTGTTTTCTACCACTTAAACTGATAAATTCAAGCTGATAAATTCAGCTGTGCAGGCCACCACTCTATAATTCACAGCAGCTTGACTCATGTGTGTATCTGTTGTCAAGTAGAACTGATTCAGGAGAGGCTGGCCCAAGTGTAAACACTGGCACATGTTGCCTGGAGCCAGAGCTGGTTGATGCCCCATTTCTGGCAATATTCAAGATCAGGTTGGATGGGACTCTGAGAAACTTGATCTGATGAAGATGTCCCCGCTCAGTGCAGGGGAGTTGGACTAGATGACACTGAAGGTCCCTTTCAACCCAAACCATTCCATGAGGAGTGGGTGCTGTGTTTCCATACTGCATTTGCTTCTCCAAGCATGTCTTTCTGTCAGAAGGATTTTTATTAATCGATCATTACATCTGGCCTCATACTGCTCTGAATCCAACAGTAAAGTTATAATCTGTCAGTGGCTCTGCAACAATTGTGTTGAGATTACTTATCAGTTGCTTCTGGATTCATTTATGTGGCTGCTTCTCATAAGATAACCTATATAACCTATAAGATAACCTATAATCTCATAAGATAAAAAGATTTGCACAGACACAGCAGATCCTGTGCACAGATCCAGGCAGCACTGTGTGGCCTCTGGTGGAACCTAACATGTAAAACTCTTCCTGCTTCTCTCAGACCTGCTAAAACAGGGGAGTGCAGCACCATTTCAAAAATGTGAATGGCGCTGTATCCCTCCTGCACTACTTTGGAGCTATGAGGAACCAGTTCAGCTTGTTGAATTGTCCCTGAAGGAAAAAGAACCAAAGATATCAAAATCCTATGAAAAGCTACTGCAACATGACTTTTAAAGATGGTTATGGTTGTCAGCAATACTGAGGAGCTCATGGAAGATGTTAAGGAGTACAGGAAGTTTGTCTTTTCTGAAAAAAAGAGGCTTTTTACAAACAGCATGAAAACCAGCAAAATTGGAACCACACTGATGACAAATACAGTGAAGAAGTAATGATGGCCATCAGCAGCAAATTCTACCCAAAGCTCAAGTGAGCTGTGGAATAATAGTCCATATTTCCATAATATTCAATAGTAAAGAGCTGCTTTACTAAAAGAAACTGACAAGAATCTGCCTTCCCCAAAAAAACCCAACAAAATAAAATGAATCCCAGTTCCCAATTTGCTTTGTGGTACAATAGTCATTGTGAGGCACAGTGCAGGTGGCTGCTCCCTAAAGGCTGGTGGCCAGGAGCCAGCTGCAGTAATACAGCCAGCAGGACATCTGGGGACCAGCCACAATACCTGAGTGAGGCAAGCAGGGCACACCTGGCACAGCATCCAGGGTCTAGATGACTAGGCAAGTCTCCAGGGATGAGGAAGGTCTGAGGCCCATTGTGATGAGGCACGTCTGAAACCAAGTGAGGAAAACCATGGATCTGCAGGTAAATTAAGCTTGCAACACGTTTATAAATTTGTTATTTTAATCCAGGGAAGCTTCTTTCCTTTTGTCACTTCCTGAAACCATTTGATCCCTCCCCCAGATCATCTTATCTGTTGACTCTTAGTCTCCAGCACTGGGTACGTGTGCTGGGTCACAGGATTCCACAAATCAACACGAGTCAGTCCTGATCTGTCTCCAAGTAGCACACTTCAGCAGGAGAACCAGAGCTTCAGGAAAAGTTTTCGAAGCAGTCCTCAGAAAATGTGCTTGTTTTGAGTCATCTGTGATCACAGCACAGTGCAAGGCTCATTGGTCTGTGGAAAGCACCGGTTTGAGATATAATAGCAAAGCACAGCCTTTGGGCAGTAGCAAAGATGACTTCTGATCACTGAAAATTGTTGTTTTTCTTTCTCTTTTTCTTTTTTCCCTAATACTACATTCGAGCTGGTCTTTCAGTGTTGTGGTGCAATACTCCACTCAGTAGCAACGAGGGTTAATTGACAATGCAAACATCAACTGTGCAGTCTCTAGGCAGGGAGCCTGCATTTTGTGCTCTGAGAAGTCTTATGTATTGTAAGTATGAAGAGATATTTTAAATATGCATACTTATAAGCATGGAGAGGTGGGTTGATATTTTTTATCAGTCTTGTTTTGAACACTTGTAAGAGTTGGGAAAAACAAAGTAGGGATCAAGCCTGTGAGCACAGTCCTGCCCTTCAGGATGAAGAGCACTTATACAGGTACTTGATTTTTGGCTTTGTGTGAATAGTAGACAAATGAGTTTGTTGAATAATCTGATGGTGTTAAAGGGATGCTTTGGTTCTTCAGTAGGCATTTAAAATTTTGGGGGTAGCTACACTTAAAAAAAAAAAAAAGAAGAATGCCCCGTGAAAAGATCAATAACTGAATTTAATACAAGATTTTGTTAAGAATGCAGGAAGAATAATTCTAAACTTCCATGCATGTATTTAGTACTGTGTCACTTGTGATTCAGAGTTGCAAGAGGCCTTTGGATAGGAAGCCTTCACCAAGATATTTTCTGAACAACAAAATATGACTGAGCTCCCAGATGGTGATGACTCAAAAATGAATCTGCAGGCAGAAACCTTTTCATGTCTGGTCAGGAGGAATTTGACTTGTTTCTTTAAGGCCTGGGGATATCCAGTCTGGGCAAACCCTTCCCAGCAGCTGGCTGTTTCTTTCCCCATCTGGTCAGATGATCCCATGAAGCAATGTTTCTATCTCCTAAGCAGGTTTTGACTCATGAAAATGTGATTGTCTGTCCTAAAGCCAGTGCTCTGCAGTAGTTTTAAATAGTGTCTGAATGATGTGGTGTTCTAATGAATCTGAGAAGCGTCTCTGCATTGTACATGTGATAGAAGAGTTCGTTCTTGGCCTCCTCCCAAATCTGCCTTTTTCTGTGTGGGTCCCACTACTTCCTTTCCCAACAGAAGTAATTTTAACCACAGAAGGGGAAGCATTGGCTCTCTTATTACCAATGAAACCAATCAACCTCTTTCCACTTTTTACTTTCTCTGTTTCCTTATCCCCAAAATGTTCTCTGTTCCAGACTTACTCTGATTTCAGGTATGCAAAGTTTGTTAATTATAATCCTTACAAGAAGAGTTGGAACGGGGGGAAATGTCACTTTAAAAACAGAGACACGTTAGGAGATAATAAAACTGGAAATAAATGGAAGAACTCGGGTGAAATTATGGCTATAGCCACGAGAAATGAGGATGATCATTTAAAGGAAAACCTAGATGGACCACACAAGAGAGGCCTTGATGTGTGTTTAATTGTTCTGAAAGAGGTTGCCTTCATGCTCTGCTTTCAGAGTTGGCAACTGTGTAGTGAGAAACAGCTGCTTTAGCTCATGTCAGAGGCAAAAGAGTGTTCAGGCAGTGAACTTGCCTCCTTGATCCTTAGCTAGACTAAATTTGCAGACATCCAATGCATGTAAAATTGTGGCAACTCAGTCTGCATGAGGATCTAAGACAGCAGGTGCCTCACCTAGCAGGATTGAATGTCATGGGAGGAACACAGCACTGGAGTGTGTTTACAGTGATCTGTTTTGATCTCCAATCTAAACAATCAGATCCGTGTCCAGTTCTTAAATGCTGCACTGAATTTCCCCTATGTTAAAACATGAACTATAGCACAAGCCAATTTTTATGGTGCATTTTGAGATCCTGAGCGAAGCAATTCCTCGTCTTATGGCCGTGTTTTCTCTTTCTAGTGAATGTTACAGAATTCTTACCTTGATGTAGAGCCATTGATGTGCCACAAGGGGACTGCAGTGACAGAGTCAGAGGCACTCTGCATCTCCTCCTGGTCTCATGAATGTAGATCACAGTGACACGAGAGAGTGCCAGTGACTTGCTGCGAGCAGGAGATGGTGCTAAAGTGCTGGACCTCATGATCAGCTCAGGCATTTCCAGGAAACCAGCAGATTGTCCAAAAGCCTGTCAAGAGAAATTATTTATAATTAAGCAGCAGGATGTGAAAAAGCTTGCTCAGGTATGTAAACTGATTCCATATAAAATAGAAAAGTGTTTTAATTCCCTTTTAACCAGGTAGAGACATAAAGGCTAAAATCATAGGATTTGTCTTAGACAACTTGAGATAAACAATGGATAACCAGCATGAACTGGACAGGGGAAGAACTGGGGGTTGTGGATCTCTTGGATAACAAGAACCTTGCAAGGAAAACAGTACCTGGGTTAGTACTAATACCTTACACAAGACTGCTAAGGAAAGAATTTCAGAAACACTAAATTTTAAAAGACAGAAGAGACATGTGTCCAGTGCCAGAACTTCTTTAAATGCCATTTCTCTCTTTTATTTCTCCCAAACAACATGTATGCCCTTCATCTGTAGTCTAGCAAGGAAAGGCAAAAGGAAACAAAGTTTAAAAGGGAAAAAATGAATAAACGGGGAAACAATATGAGAGACAGCAGGATTGCAAAGAAAATAAAGAAGTGGAGAAATAAGTGTTGTAAGGGAACATGAAAGAATCTGAGGTGAGATAAAACAGAAAAAGAGAAGGAGTAGAGGTGTAATTCTCTACTTTGTCTAAAAAAAGAACAGACACCCTTGGAAGAAAATTTAAATCCTTATAGAAGATAGTGTCTGCCAAGAAAAACACATACATTTCACTTTATTTCATCACTTGGCTTGGCAAGGATAAGGATTTATTAGAGAAAGTCAGGCGTATCCTATAAAGGAAGACTCAGCTGTCAGAGCTAAATATAAAGACAGCAGCATGCTCAGCCTACAGATGTAATTAATAAGTCTGACCATAAGAATCAACACTGGATATCCTTCCCACATGGCTCTAATTATGTTTTTTCAGCTGAAGACAGCATCTCAAAGACTGGGCATCATGAGCTTTCTGGAGGGAAACCAGAAACTAGCTCAGGTTTGAACCACAAGAGAATTCTGCTGCAGCAGTCAGAGTACCTGCAGTCAATGGTGTGTGTATTCTCAGAAGTGAATGTTACCGTGGCTCCTTTCCTCAGACCCAAGTTCCTTTCCAAAGCAAAAGTTAATGTGCCAAGGAGTGGTAAGCATCCAGGTCTTGTTCTGAGAGGCAGCTGGGATGTGGCCAAGATGTCCACCTGAAAGGAAGGACTGCAGGTGTCATCATGAAGAATGCTATTCTGATAAACTTTTTGTCCTTCCCACCCAAGCCCTGGGTTCAGTATGCAGGAATGTCCTTCTGAAGGTTTCTGAAAGTGCTGTACCTAACTATCTATCGTCACCTCTTCCTCTTGCTGTGGCATCTTCTGCCTCCTGAATCAAGACAGACTTGAGGGGTAAAGACAGATTCTTATCTGCTGGAGATAGGCACCTCCATCAGCCAAATCCATATTGAAGAGGGGATCAGGAACATCCCTTCAGCAATTCTGTAGGCAAACCCAGCATCATCTCCCAAGATTCCTCTTTTGTCATGACATCTCAAGAAAATCTTTTTTTCCAAATTTGGGGCAGAGAGACTGTTTCTAGCAAGTTACATGCATTTTGTTGCAAACCAGTCTCCTGGTGTGGGTTTTGCTCTGCCCCATTAACCTTCCAGGAACCAGAACTGCAGCGCCCCTAAAACCGCTTGTAAAACATTGGTCACTCTCTGCGTGTCTTATCTGGCTCTTTTTCTTCCTCAAAACCCTGTTGCTGTAAGTTGCAGAACTGAGCTGGGGGAAATCGGGAAGTCCATTGCAATGTTTGGGTTTGTGGTCATGTTGGACAAAAAATAGTTTTCTACATTGTGAAAGTATCCAGCAACTTTAGAAACTAGGAGGCAAATGCTTTGCAACAGCCAAGCTTTTGGTCCAGTAGCTAAACCAGAAACTTGGAAAATACACTTTTTCAGGTAGAAATGATAAAAATTTGTATTTGCATTTCTGATGGGGAAAAAAAAAAAATCACCCAGAACTGATTTTTCAGGTTGTATTTTTAGTCCCAAACTGGAAACTCCCAGCTCCTCAAAGAATATGGATATCATTGATAAAAGGGAGGAACATACAGACTGGAGTTTGGGAAATTTTAGGGGAGCAGAACATTGCTCAAGACTTTTGTGTATCTGATTTGCAGTGGTGCCTCTGATAGGGGTCTTCCACCCTTCTCTCTCATTAGAAATTTCTCCTTAGGGGACTCTGTCTTTTTTGCTTCTTGTTACATTTAATTGCTTTCTCTCACCTTCATTGCCATGCCTCATCCTGCCATATCTCGGCTGAATCTCCAACATCCCTCGTTTTTCCTGCTACATCATCGTTTTTTCTGCTACATCCTGGGCAAACTGCCTGGCACTGAATACTACACAGCCTGCTCTGTTTCTGTCTTCACAAATGATTCTCCAGAGTGTTCAGGACCTTCCTCACATGCTCTTCCTGCTCCCAGCCAGTCCAGCACACTCAGCAATATTCTCATCTACAGGTGCTGAACACACTGAAAAGTTAAAACCTCTGTGTTGGGAGGCTGGACTGAGGGAATCTGGGACACGTCACTGAGAAGACATCGTCATGCAAAGAACCAAATTAACATTTATTTATTTTTTTAAAAAACTAATCAACACACAATGTACTGAAGAAGAAGGAAACACTACAGCCATGAATAATTTTTCCCTTCAGAGCAGGGACAAGGATACTCCACTGAATGCTTTTCTTTCAAATTCTGCTCCAGTGATTTGAAGGACAAGTATCCTTTCATGAAACAGTGATGGCCTTTTCCACATCATTGAGATATTGTCTGGACCAGGAGTCAAGGAAAAGGATGGAGAATTAGGACCCTTGTTTCCTAAGCAGGAGGGTATAAAGGTTCACAGTAGGTCCTTGACATCAGCCTGAGCTATTTCATCCAGGAATGATCTCCAGCTTGTAAAGAGATGAAGGGGCACAGGCTGGGAACTGAGGTACTTTGAAGCTTGGATTTTATGTCCTTTCTCAGAGAAGTTTGACTGCCTGTTCACAAATTCGATAGCAACTTGTGATGCAAAGGACATTATTCCAGTTACTGTAAGTGTTGGGGTCTGTGTTTCCCTTGACATGAATTGCTGCACATTTTTCTGCAAAGAGTAAATTGGGCTCCCCAGGCTTCCAGAAGCTGTAAAAGAAAGTTCCTTTATTGGAAATGCACTAGCATGACAGTGGATGTGAAGTCACCTCAAACAGTTGTGGAAGAGAAAAGGAAAGTCACTGTGACAGAAATCAGGAGCCAGAGTTTTGCATAGAAAATTATGTAAGTTTTTTGACTTGCAGAGCAGCTGAAGACAGAAATCCCCCTCTGACAAATACCTGCCTTACCCAATGTATTGGTCACTTGGACTGAGGGCATGAATTTTAGGGCTCTGCTCACTCCACAGGATACTCACGTGGCTGTATTCTCATATGGAGTCTGATCCACCCACTGCCACTTCCCATTTTTGTAAGCAGCTAAGCCTATGTAGAATTTTGTTTCATACATCCTAGTGGCTTTTTCTTTTGCCAAGTTGAAGAGGAACTCCTGGGAAAAAAAGAACAATGTCCATGAGGTGCAGGACTGAGCACAGAGAAGCATCAGGAGTCCCTGTGGGGTGGGGCTGGTTGCAGAGGGGGCTGGTACTGCAGAGATGCAGACAGGACCTTCCCCGTACCCTGCAGGACACGGAGGGGCTCTGAGTCCCCTCCAGGGCCCAGCACTGTGGCTCTGCCTGCTGGGTCCCTCTCTCAGCCCTGTGCACTTACCTGCTCTGCCTTGCTGCTGATCACCACCAGCTGGGAGCCCATCCCACTGCAGTTCTGTGCACTCTCAGACCATGACATTGTATCACGGGACAGGAAATAGCAGCTTCCTTGAAACCTTTTCCAGCCCTTGGGGCAGCACGTCCAGCCATCCACTGTGGGGAAAAAAACAAATCCTGCTTTTGAACAAGAAGTGCTGTCCTTCATGGCTATGAGTTCAATATAGGGTCCCAGGTGTAAGGAGTGGGGTTTGAATCCAAAGCCTGGATAGAGATAAATGCTCTCTTCTGCTGTCCACAAGTAAAGCTGTCAGCAGCGTGACAGGCTGCTGTCACCAGGCCCCTGCCTGAAGGGGCCTCTTCCCTTTCTCTCTCTATCCTGCCATGTCCATGCAACCTCTCTTTGGTGAGAGACATGGTTTCTGCCTTAACCTTCTCGAGAAAGCAAGATGAGAAGTAGTTGGTTTGTGATTTTCTAGAAACACTCCCATCAGAGAAGAGCTGTCCAAGGCCTCAGCTCATGCAGATTCAGAGCCTGCTCTGACAGCCTTGCTGCCACCACAGGCAGTTCCTTACACAGCCAGCTTATCCAGGAGATCTGCCTTATGCCTAGAGATTCAAATGGTGGATTAAAAGCTACAGATATGTTCTCACAGAGGTCAAGGCTGCATGAGAAGGGATCTCTGACCTGAGTTTGAGAACTTGCACTACCAGCATTCCAGCACTCCATATTACCATCACTTCATGTGTGACTGCAGCTCAGCTCCCCAGCTATCCTGAGCTAAACATCATCCTCCCTCCTTTGAGCTTCACACTGACCATCATGCTTGTGTGAACAGGCAGTGAGCCAGCACAGGAAGTGGAGCTGGATTGAACCAGCCAGTATAAAAGCACTTCCATCTAGATCAGTAGAGTAGACTTGCAGTAGAGGGGTTATGTGAGGGGAAGAAGAGGAAGGTTGGTCAAATGCAGGTATGGAATGACCCACCCTCTTTCACTGACCTGGAGCATGTTTTCATAGCATTCTTAGTAAAGATGTACAATAGAGTGTCTTCTTACCTCAATTCACAAGATTCCTTCCTTAAAACAATCCACTTGTAACTGACAGTAATATTCCCCACCTCAAAGGTTGAGGGGAAACCAAACAAAATTTTACTGAAGTCCTTTTGTTATTTATGAGGCTCTCAGCATCACTCACCTTTCTCTGCAGAACTGCTGGGGACACAGCGCCACTCTGTAGAGTTCTGGAGGAGAATCTTGTAATGGCCAGAGCTTCCATCAAGTAAAGCCACTGAGAAGAGAGGAAAGCAAAGCAAAGTGCTGTTGTCATCCTTTTCATCTCGTGCATGAGCGACCTGTGCTATCCTCCAACTCCTGCTTTGGAGCCCCAACAGAGACTCTGTTATAGTAACAAGCCATGAAATTTGGATTGAGCAATGAGGTGAGAACAGCAGGCCGCTTCTCCCACTACCAGTCATTCCTTGTCTCAGAAGAGCTTCTCTCATCTCAGTTGTCTGAGAGACTCACTTGCCCAGCTGACAAATCCGGATTTGAAATCCTCTGAGGAAGGGGCGAGGAAAGGGACAGAGAAGTCATGGCATAAGCTAATAAGAGTGGAGAGGCCTGTTTTGGTGAAGGGCATTTGCCTACCTGGAAGAGGGACTAGGATATGGGTTTTCACATGAAAAAAAGCAGTTACCTGAGTCCTTAATCTTGAGGGAATTAAGACACTCTGGAACTCACCGAGGCCGATGGTCACAAAAGCAGCTTTGATTGGAAGGGCAAAAATAAGGAAAACCCAGATGTTCAGCCAGGAGCAACCTCTCTCTTCTGCTGGGGCTGGAAAACAAGAGTGAGCAGGTCCCAGGCCAGAGTTAGGAGCAGGATAACCCAGAGTGCTCCAAACCCCTACTTCCAAGGACTAGGGAACCACACAGGTGCTGGAAGCAGGTCCTTCTGCCTGTCCCTAGCAGTGGCTCAGAGTCACAGAGTACAGTAGCACAGGGGCTGCCCTGAGGCAGATTGTTTCCTGTTTATTGCAAGACCTGCCTGTGTTCTGCCTAACCCTGACTTCCCCCTGTGTCCTGTCCAACCTCCTTTCTCCTCAACACATCTTCCTGCTTGCCTCCCATTACCCTGTCTGTCACTGAATGCTCTTTCTGGATCTCCCTCCTCTTCCTCTCTCTTTAGAGCTTCTTTCTCTCACTACCTGCCTTTTGCCTCTGTACCGTGAGCCCCTTTCTGCAGTGGCACAGTTCCCCAAAGGAGTGACTGCCCAGCTCAGGGTGTGCACAGCCAGACACACAGAGGCATTGTTTCCACAGGGGGAAAAGGCACTTGGGAGCTCATGGCAGAGCCCTGGCTGGGTTGTCCTTGGGGACAGCAGAGATGGGAGCAGGGAGTTGTGCTCAGCGTGATGCAGAGAGCTTTAGCAGGGCAATGACAGAAGGACAGCACCCTTCAGCCCCATTGTTTCCAGACCCAGCACTGAAGGGAATAGCAGGGCACGCTCTGCCTGGACTTCCATTCCCCTGGCTCTAGGAAAAGGTCATCCTGCCAGCCTGGGCATTGCCCCCTTCCCTCATCTTTTGCTTGGCTCTTGTCCTAAGCCCCATCTCCTGGTAGGAGACCCAGGAACCGCACCATGCCCAGGATCCATCCCAGCCCTGTCTTTCCCAAACCCCTTTGGCAGAATGAGAGAGAGGAAGGAAGGTTTGGGGGTTACCTGCACTTCCAGGACTGACTCTCCCTTGGCCATTCATCCTCTCTGCAGGAGGATCACTCTTCTCCAAGGGTCCCTGTTACCAGTGTGGCCACAAACAGCCTTCCTCCTGCACAGGCCACCTCCCACACTGGTGTACCCCAGAGCACATGGAGGTTGGGGAATTTTCATCATTTCCCTGCCAGGACATTTCACAAGATGCTCATTGCAACACACAAAGTCACCAAGACAAACGAAACAGATGAAGGGGAGCATCTCTGCTGCTCACTACCTCTCCCTTTGCACAGTTTCAGGCACTTCCACAGGTCATGCATGGCCTTCCCTCTCTGCTTCCTGCTCTCTCCTGCTGAGGTTCCATGTGTGTGAGAATACATCGGGCAGGTATATTTGGCATTTGCTAGCAAAGGGTTAAGCCCACTGAGCACAGCCTGCAGAAGGGAACCAAAAATGAGAGGAAAGCATATCTGTGACTGATTTGCCAATACTCTTATTAATAATTAAAATAACTAATTCCTGTAGAAGTGTGAATGGAGCTTTGGGCAGTGCAGTTCAATATGCCCTGTCTTTGTGGGACTGGAGGACAGAAAGGATCAGTTGATGGTGCTGGAGTCCCTTTGCATGACAGATCAGGAATTTTGCCTTGGTTATGACTACAAAAGCTGCAGAACTACGTTGTGTTTCTGGAGTTCTCAAGGAGGTCTGGATTCCTGTCCAGCAGTCTCATACTCCTAAGGATATCCCTAAGGATAAAGGGTCCCGACTGGATCCCAATGTCCTCTGAATGGACTGAGATGGGAACTCAGCCTTTGCTCTAGTTCCATCAGCTGGTTTCTCTCTGTGATGAGGAATGCATGGGTGCAGAGACACAGGAATAGGAGAGCTCATAGCAGCAGCACAGGCATTTCAGCTGAAGCACCAGAAGATCAGGGCACAGAACTGCTTACAGGGGAGGACAAGCCTGAGCTCTCTGTAGAAGATATGCTCTGATTCTGTTACTTTGTCTACAACAGGCTGCAGGTAGTGTCGGAGCCTACATTTCTAAACATCTTGATGTAACTAATGATCACAAGCTCTCACCCCACAGAAAAACACATTCACAAAACTTGTACAACCTCCAGTCTCCTACCAGCCCCTCAGGGACTGCAGCTGCAAGAACACATCCCTTTGGTGGAAGCAGGGCATCCCCTGGTCCCACACACTTCCTGCTGGAGATGTAGGGTTCATGAGTATCCACACCTCCTCCAGCAGCCTGTGAACCAGAGGTGAAAGCACAGGGTCACGTTGTCACACTGCAGAGCTGTGGGTCTGGGCTTGCTACATCTTTCAATGCCATCAGTAAGGTCACCCATGGCACTCAGCTGCCAGGGAGCTTCTTACAGACAGAAGTGGCCAAGCCGCAGAGCACCCTGGGCTCGGTGGCCACTTCCTTCCCACTCTTCTCTCCTCTCTCAAACTGTTCTTGCTTCTTCTAAACTTTGTTTTCAGACTGTTTCTTCTGTGCCTCAGAAGCCTTTCCCTAATGCCCTGGTTACTGTTAAGCTGGTGGTCATGTTCTCCTTTAACAGCCTTGGTTTGGTGCAAATGCCCCCTGAAATAGTTGCAGCAACTGAATTCACACGGCTGTCTGCATTCACACTCCTATTTCTGTCACTTGCTGCTGTCCAGGCCATCTGACCAACATGAAGTGGCATGGGTAAGGCTGGAGAGGGTTCCAAGTACTAAGAACAGCAAGAGTGCTCCTGTTCAGAAATGAACTTGGTGGAGGACGTTCTCTCTTTCTCAGTGGTTGATGGCAGTTCCTCCATCAACCTGAACCCCCTGAGCAGTCCTGCTGTGCAGTTTTCTTGAATTCCAAATGATTGAAGGGAAAGACTTATCTGCAACAATGACATAAGGGCAAGTAGCCTGGAAGGCAATACTAACAAAGTGAAAGGCAGAAAGCACAGCAGAAGTGCTGGCAACAGGGACAATACAGGAAGATAGAATCATACCAGAGAAAGTTGTTCCCACTGTGCCTGGTTGCTTTGCCCTCTCACAGCCTGGAAACCAGCCCCACAGGCCTGAGCCCCAGCAGTGGGTGGGGGACAGCTGACAGAGGCAGCTGTGAGGCTCTGCAACTTGTGCTGCAGTTTCTGAGCTTTGTTTTCAGCAGGAAAGATGAAATAAATGCAGGAGGACACTGGAGGTTCCTTTTCATGGACCTTTGGGAGACAGGGTATGGAGGACGCCAGGAGGAAATGGACTCTGCTGGCTCTCACACTCCCCAATGAAGCTGAACTGCTGGGGAAGTAGAGGCTGGGTGCCAGCTTATCTGCAGTAATTCTGAGACGTTGGGATGCAGGATCGTGTGAGAAGGCTGCAGGGCAAAAGCCAGGATCACAAGCAGAGGCTTCAGGAGGGCAAACACTGGCCAATTTGAGCATTTGTTTGCAAGACTCCCTTGGGAAGACTCCCACTTGGATGTTCTGCTTTGGTATTGATCCCCACCCTGTGGGAGCCTGTGTCCTTCTTTCCAAGACATCTGTTCAGCCAATATGTGGGAGCACCAACTTAGAGAGCCTCTCCAGCCCACTGTGCAGCACCTGCAGTCTCACCTGGGCAGCAGTAGCAGGACACAGAGTGAACGTGCCCAAGACAGAGAGGGAATATGGCCTTTTCTCTGGAGAGCCCCCAAAGGCTTGGGGACAATGCTGGATTGTTCTCTGCAGGTTGTTCCTCACGCAGCTGACCATGCCACTGACCATGTGTCCTAGGAACTGACAGGAAATAGCCAATCTCATTGCAAATGCAGTCTTTGCCAGGCAGGAGTAACTGAGAGAAGGTTCCCAGGCCCTGACAAGGCAAATGGAGCATCTTTGGGATGGACCTCCTTCACATGAAGAGAGGCTGAGTTAGAAGTGTTCAGAGCAGAGGAGGGAGGGATGCTACCAACTGCCTGGCAATCAGTCTTCCACACAATATTCCCTCTCAGCCAAGTGGGGATGCAGGCTGCAGCACTCACACCCATTTCAAAGACCCTCTGTGTGTATCTGCTGGCCTCCCCGTTGCCCTCAGGATGAGGTTTCCTCCATCAGGCCTTTTATGCTTCAGATATTTGGAGACAATGGCTCTCATTGCTGTAGGAGATGATTCCAGCCCTGCTGCCTTCTGGAGATGGACCCATACAGGTTCCACCTTTCACATTAGTCAGCTCCCCAGGGCTCCAGAAGTGGAGAGATGTTACGCTCCACCATGGCCTTGTCAAGTCTTGCAGGGAAGGATGAGCTCCAGGACCTGTGGTCTCAGGGCTCAGAGGGACATGGAGACAGACTCATCCAGATCCTGATTCATCCCAAATTCCACTGATCAATCACCCTTGTTCTCTTCCTGGCCTGTTCCCTGAATGGAATCCTGCCTTCTTCCTGCAGCCAGGGTGAGGGGGCCGTGTCCAGACCCAGCAGGGGCTGCTGCTCACTGCAGGCTGACCCCAGGAGTGGACAGCCAGCAGAGGAACGTGCTGGTCAGCTCTGTCCTTCAGGGACTGTGCCCCTCCAGCTGGCTGCACCACAGCAGGCCTAAGGCTCCTGTGCTGGGCTGGCTCTTGTGTGGAGGAGGGAAGACACGAAATGTGCTCCTTGTCCTGCTTGTGTGCTAAGAGTTACGGCAGAGGGGAGGCCTAGAGGGGATCCTGCATGGCAAAAGCCAAAAATGTGTGGCAGTGGTGCTAAAGGCCCTGGATAAAGAGATCCTCTCTGGGCGGACCCAAGCCCAGCAGCCCAGGTGGTGTTGGGAGAAGCTGGGCACTGCAGAGCATGGTTTCTAGGCTGCACGTGGAAAGGCCCTCACTCGCAGGGCCAGGAGCATGTGCTGTCACTACTACCCATTCTTGAAATGACAGCCTGGAAGGCCAGGCAGGAGCTGGCTCCATGAGGGCTCATGTCCTGCATGTTTCAGGAAGAAAGTCTCACCCCCAGGACTCCTGTGCAGGAAGAACTCCTAAGGAAGATGGAGAGCCATTCTGTGAAGTGAGAGGACACAGTCAGATCCCCAAGGTGGAGCACCACTGCGATTCTTTTGCTCCCTGTCCTGTTTTCCAGGCTGTGTTCAGAAGGAGGCAAAGGTTCTAGTTCATTCCTCTAATGCAAAGACTCAGCCCCATGGGGAGGAAAAGGTAGCAACAAGTCTAAGAGCAGAAATTGCCCTGAAAGCTTGAGAATGGACAAGCCAAGAGGCCAGGAGACAAGCTGGGAGGACAAGTGATCTGGGAACTAGAGAAATGAACTCAAAACTAGAGAACAATACATCCCTGGAAGGTAAATGCATGCAAATGCACAGTGGAGAAGCAAGTCAACATGCAAATAAACTCTGAGGGAAGTGGTTAAAATGCTGCTTTGCAGGGACAAGCTTGTCCCCTATAGAAGTCCCAAAACCAGAAGACTTGTCTGGCAGTGGGTCTCCAGGGGAGGCACATTGACTCTGGGTCTAGATGTGTGACTTAGGGGGACTGAAGGAAGTCATATTGTGTTCACAGCCAGAGAATTGGGCTTAGGCAGAGCCAGCAGGGAATGAGAGTAGGTTGAGGCAAAGAGAGAAATGCCATAAAGAAATAGGTTAAGTAGGAGCTGTGAGGAAAGGTAAGGCTTGGAACAGGGAAGAGAGCAATGGAAGAGGGGAGAAGCATCACAGGCCCAAAGAGGCCCTGAAGAGATTGGTGATCATGTTCCCACCACAGGACACCAAGGGACATCAACTCAAGTAGCATCAGAGCAGGAGTACGTTCTGCATGAGATACACATCTGCACTGGGAAGCTGGAGAGGACCGGGACACCAGCAAAGGGAAGGGAGGATGTTTGCAGCATGGCACTTCTCCAGTTCCCTGGTACCACCACAAGTCTCTGCTGACAACTGCTTTCTCACAGCTGCCTCTGACACTTGTTCACATCTGCTTGTGTTGGTGACTGTATCCTGTGGAATGAAGTCAAATCCCTGCAAGTGTCAATACTACAGCAGTGGAAATAGCCTTGGGGAGAGGGACTTTGTATGCAAGAATGTTGTGTGAGGACAAAGGGGAATGGCTTTAGACTGGCAGATGGCAGGTTGCAATTAAATATTGGGAAGGAATATATTACAGTGAGGTGGTGAGGCACTGGAACCAGTAGCCCATAGGAGACATGTCCCAACTCTAATATGTTCAAGGCCTGGCATGATGGGGATATGAGCAACCTAGTCTAGTAAAAGCTGTCCCTGACCATGACCCAGGGGACTTGAAACTAGATTATCCTTAAAAGTCCCTTCCAGCCCAAACCGTTCCATCATTTGTGGATTATACACCCAAGCAGCTTAGAGATGGAAAAGGAAAGAGAGACATGCACCCAGAGCTCAGAACGTTTTTCATTGGTGTGATATTGTCTAAGATTTCAGAATTTGTTCAGCACAACCAGTACAGCTAGAGGACATCTTGTGTGTGACTCAAAAAAAAAACCAAACAGCTCTACTCAAGGAGACAGAGAACATTGAATCTTGCGATATTTGTCTTCCGTTCCAGCATCTTCCTCCTGGAGAAGTCCATCTCTTTTCAGCCAGAGGCTGCTAGAACCACTCAGAGAGAAGAGGACACAAGAGCACAGGAGATGCTTCAAAGAGCCTGAGCCTCCCTGTGTTACCTGAGCCACCACATGCACTGAGGATGCTGGACAAGGCTCATGTCACTTCCACACACATGGTCCCACCCCACACAGTGAAGATGTGTCAGAGCTCCCCACCCTTCCCAGCACAGCCAGAGCTGTTCCCAGCTCGCTGCTGAGCTCCCAGCTTTGCTCAGGACAGGGGTATTTCCATCACACAATTACTGCTGCTGCTTCACAAATTCGATAATGCGGGACATCTGGTTTGACATCATTCCAGTTGTTGAGGGTTTCTTCAGGCATATGCCTTACAGTGCAGTTCTCATCATGGCCATCATTTGGTTCTCCTGCACGCCAGAACCTGGGACACAGACAGGATTGTTACTCCCCGGTGTCCACTGTAAAGCACAGCAGGAAAAGGCCACAGTGGGATGAAAAATTTGAAAAGAAGGGACAGAAATTGCCAATGCTGATTCATGGACTGAAGCAGTTCCCTTCCTCTCAAACCATATCCCACTGGCACCAGTGACACATGGAAACCTGCCTCCTTCCTGCAGCCTTCCAGCACAAGAGGGCCCTGCTCCATCCTGCTGAGGGGAACTGATCACCACCACTCACCCCACGCAGCTCACTCCCAGCAGAGGCCTGTGCTGGACTCCTGGGCAAGTTTGTTCTCCAGAAGGACAGCCCTGGTGCTTTCTCCCTGTGTTCATTTTTCTTTCCATTAATTTCAGCAGAGACCATTTTGTGCATATAAGTGCTGTTCAGGCCAGGCAAGGCTGTTAAACTATTAAGGGTTCTATCTGATTGCCTACAGCAAAGATTCCTAGGTCATAGGTAGTTCATTTTTAACCAATTTCGAGCACAGATGGGATATTCACACATGTTCACACATGTGAACCTGGTGTCCTACAAAGTTCTTTCTTGCAGCATCTTTGATCTCCAACAAGGCAGTGGAGTCACAAGCCCCTCTCATGCACCACCTGAACCTCTCACATCTCTCCTATTTTCTTTCCCTACCAGGGGTGACACCAAACACTCTTCATGCACAGACACTCACGTTGCTGTCTCATTGTATGGAGTCTTGTCCACCCACTGCCACTGGCCCTCCTTCTTCTCAAACAGACCAATGTAGAAATTATCTCTTTTAAGCTGTTGATTTTTCTGCAGTTGATTTTTCAGTTTGGAGAGGAAATCCTGGCAGTCAGAGAGAGAGTGAAATGTCCATGAGTGGCAGGACTGAGCACAGAGAGGCATCAGGAGTCCCTGTGGGGTGGGGCTGGTGGCAGAGGGGGCTGGTGCTGCAGAGATGCAGACAGGACCTTCCCCGTACCCTTCCTGCAGGACACGGAGGGGCTCTGAGTCCCCTCCAGGGCCCAGCACTGTGGCTCTGCCTGCTGGGTCCCTCTCTCAGCCCTGTGCACTTACCTGCTCTGCCTTGCTGCTGATCACCACCAGCTGGGAGCCCATCCCACCGCAGTTCTGTGCACTCTCAGCACAGTTCATTGTATCACTGGACAGGAAATAGCAGCTTCCTTGAAACCTTCTCCAGCCCTTGGGGCAGCACGTCCAGCCTCCGTCTGTGCAGGGAGAGGACAAAGAGATGAAGGCTACTAACAAGAGATGGTGATTGCAGAGATCCAGGTTTTCCAGGGACAGTGTTCATGTCCTCCTCAGTGACTTTTCCTGACAGAAAATGCTTGAAAAAACAGGGATAGTACAGACATTTCTTCCCATTGCTTTGGGGTATGACCAGTGAGTTTTGTGTTCCTAAAGCTGTGGTAATCCTTGTAAGGAGATCTCAGGTCTCCCCAGAGTTCTTTTGGGGATGTGGTTTGACTTGTCCTGGTACAGCCTCCTGGAGGCCCTTAGCGCCAGGGAAGAGGGGACATTGGGAGGACTGACCTGTGCCTTGTGGCACCGCTGAGTCGCACTCCCACTGCGAGAACTGCTGCTGCAGGGCTGAGGGCTGGTCACTGCTGTGGCAGAAGGGAACCACTGCAAAGGGAGAGGAAAAGCTGCAGAATTACCCCTTGCTCCCAGCTCCTCACACAGCATCTCTGGCCCCTTGACTCTCCTTCCACCATTTCCCCAGCAAGCACTGTCCCAGCTGTCACCTCTCCTGGCCCACACCAGTGGCACAGCTGCCTTCCCAGCCAGAAAGAGACCAAAGTCTTCCAAGTCAGACAGCACAAGGACCCCTGGAAGCACATCCCCCTGGGGACATGCCACACACACGGCACGAGTGAGCCCTCCCAGCCACAGCCACTCTGCCATGCACAGACCCACAGCCCAGCTGCCAGTCTACAAAGCAGCCTCTCACTGTCACCCTTTGTCTCTTCCTCAACTGCACAGCAACAGGGACTTGGAGGAGTCACCCTCAGCTGGGCCTGTTCCATCAGCAACACACGGTCCAGGTGAAGGGAATCACTCACGGCTGGAGCTGCTGAAACCAGGGTGCAGCATAAAGCCCTAGGACTTCCTAGCTCCACTTTGTGGGGAATAATGCACTCTTGGAGACAGGCCACAGCCACAATCGCTAGGAATTCCTAGCAACTCAGACACTCATCAGAAGTATGGATTAGGAGCTGATCAGGGTGCGCTTACCAATCCAGATGCCTATTTTCATCAATCATTTAATTCAGAACTATTTTCACTTATGAGCAGAACAATCCTAGTGGCTCCAGTGCCTGATTAGTGAATTGCTGTAATGGAAGAAGGCTCAGAGGAGATGGACAAGGGCCATGCCTGGCTGAGCACCCCCATTGCCAATAAAGGTGACCTTATCCCTACCCAAAGATCAAGGATGAGAAGAGACATGACTTCTGGTTTAGTCCAGCTGAGGGATTTGACCTGCTGTGCAGCTGCTCATCCCTGTAGGGATCCAAAAGGGTCAGTGTCTTCCTCAGATAGCCATGAAACCTCTGTTGGCTGAGAGACACTGGTCCTGCCTTAGCCTTCCTGGGGAAGCAGGATAGGAAATCACTGGCTCACAGTCCTCTGGAAAGACTCCCATCAGAGAAGAGCTGTCCAAGGCCTCAGCTCATGCAGACTGAGAGGGACTGAGGAGCAACCTGCTCTGACAGCCTTGCTGCCACCACAGGCAGTTCCTTACACAGCCAGCTTATCCAAGAGATCTGCCTTATGCCCAGAGATTCAAATGGTGGGTTAAGAGCTACAGAGATGTTCTCACAGAGGTCAAGGCTGCATGAGAAGGGATCTCTCACCTGTGTTTTGGTGAAGGGCATTCTCCTTGTGTCAGAGAGACTAGGATGTGGGTTTTCCACCTGACCAAGGGCAGGCAGCTGAGCCCTTCATCCCAAGGGACTTTAAGACACCCTGGTACTCACCAAGCCAGAGGCACAAGGCCACGAACGCAGCTTTGACTGCAAGGGCAAAAATAAGGAAAACCCAGATGTTCAGCCAGGAGCAACCTCTCTCATCTGCTGGGGCTGAAAACACAAAGCAAGAGGGAGCATGTCCCAGGCCAGAGTTAGGAGCAGGATAACCCAGGGGGCCCTGTACACTAACACCCTGCTGCTCCCTTGTTCCAAGGACTGGGGAGCCTCACAGGTGCTGGAAGCAGGTCCTTCTGCCTGTCCCTAGCAGTGGCTCAGAGCCACAGAGAACAGTAGCACAGGGGCTGCCCTCAGGCTGCTTTTTTATTTCCCTGTTTATCACAAGACCTGCCTGTGTTCTGCCTAACCCTGACTTCCCCCTGTGTCCTGTCAGACCTCCTTTCTCCTCAACACATCTTCCTGCTTGCCTTCCATTACCCTGTCTGTCACTGAATGCTCTTTCTGGATCTCCCTCCTCTTCCTCTCTCTTTAGAGCTTCTTTCTCTCACTACCTGCCTTTTGCCTCTGTACCGTGAGCCCCTTTCTGCAGTGGCACAGTTCCCCAAAGGAGTGACTGCTCAGCTCAGGGTGTGCACAGCCAGACACACAGAGGCATTGTTTCCACAGGGGGAAAAGGCACTTGGGAGCTCATGGCAGAGCCCTGGCTGGGTTGTCCTTGGGGACAGCAGAGATGGGAGCAGGGAGTTGTGCTCAGCGTGATGCAGAGAGCTTTAGCAGGGCAATGACAGAAGGACAGCACCCTTCAGCCCCATTGTTTCCAGACCCAGCACTGAAGGGAATAGCAGGGCACGCTCTGCCTGGACTTCCATTCCCCTGGCTCTAGGAAAAGGTCATCCTGCCAGCCTGGGCACTGCCCCCTTCCCTCATCTTTTGCTTGGCTCTTGTCCTAAGCCCCATCTCCTGGCAGGAGATCCAGGAACTGCACCATGCCCAGGATCCATCCCAGCCCTGTCTTTCCCCAACCCCTTTGACAGGAGGACAGAGAGGAAAAAAGGTTTGGGGGTTACCTGCACTTCCAGGACTGACTCTCCCTTGGCCATTCATCCTCTCTGCAGGAGGATCACTCTTCTCCAAGGGTCCCTGTTACCAGTGTGGCCACAAACAGCCTTCCTCCTGCACAGGCCACCTCTCACACTGGTGAGCAATCTTCACAGGCTCTAATCTGATGTGCTGAAAAAGCCATATCCTGGGTGAACCCACAGCACATGGAAATTGAGGAACTTCCATCATTACCCTGCCAGCACACTTCAAGCAACAGCCAGTGCAACCTAGAAAGTCACCAAGACAAAGAAAACAGATGAAGGGGAGCATCTCTGCAGCTCACTACCTCTCCCTTTGCACAGCCTCAGGCACTTCCACAGGTCATGCATGGCCTTCCCTCTCTGCTGCCTGCTCTCTCCCGCTGAGGCTCCATGTGTGTGAGAATACATCCACGAGCAGGTATATTTGGCATTTGCTAGCAGAGGGCCAAGCCCACTGAGCACAGCCTGCAAAAGGGAGCCTAAAATGAGAAGAAAGCATATCTGTGGCTGAGTCTGGGCAGTGCCCATGTGCATCCTGAGCCCAGATATCCTGAGCACAACAGAGAACTTGCCTGTACTCTTATTAACTAATTCCTTTAGAAGTGTGGATGGAGCTTTGGGCAGTGCAGTTCAATATGCCCTGTCTTTGTGGGGCTGGAGAACAGAAAGGATCAGTTGATGGTGCTGGAGTCCCTTTGCATGACAGATCAGGAATTTTGCCTTGGTTATGACTACAAAAGCTGCAGAACTACGTTGTGTTTCTGGAGTTCTCAAGGAGGTCTGGATTCCTGTCCAGCAGCCTCATACTCCTAAGGATATCCCTAAGGATAAAGGGTCCTGACTGGATCCCAATGTCCTCTGAATGGACTGAGATGGGAACTCAGCCTTTGCTCTAGTTCCATCAGCTGGTTTCTCCCTGTGATGAGGAATGCATGGGTGCAGAGACACAGGAATAGGAGAGCTCATAGCAGCAGCACAGGCATTTCAGCTGAAGCACCAGAAGATCAGGGCACAGAACTGCTTACAAGGGAGGACAAGCCTGAGCTCTCTGTAGAAGATATGCTCTGATTCTGTTACTTTGTGCACAACAGGCTGCAGGCAGTGTCAGAGCCTACATTTCTAAACAACTTGATGTACCTAATATTCACAAGCTCTCACCCCACAGAAAAACACATTCACAAAACTTGTGCAACCTCCAGTCTCTCACCAGCCCCTCAGGGATTGCAGCAGCAAGAACACATCCCCTTTGTGGAAGCAGAGTTTCCCCTGGTCCCCACACACTTCCTGCTGGAGATGTAGGGTTCATGAATATCCGTAACTCTTCTAGCAGCCTTTGAACCACAAGTGAAAGCACAGGGTCACTGCAGAACTGTGGGTCTGTGTCTGCTACATGGCACTCAGTACCATCATCGAGGTCACCCATGGCACTCAGCTGCCAGGGAGCTTCTTACAGACAGAGGTGGCCAAGCTGCAGAGCACCCTGGCCTCGGTGGCCACTTCCTTCCCACTCTCCTCTCTCAAACTGTTCTTGCTTCTTCTAAACTTTGTTTTCAGACTGTTTCTTCTGTGTCTCAGAAGCCTTTCCTAATGCCCTGGTTACTGTTAAGCTGGTGGTCATGTTCTCCTTTAACAGCCTTGGTTTGGTGCAAATGCCCCCTGAAATAGTTGCAGCAACTGAATTCACACGGCTGTCTGCATTCACACTCCTATTTCTATCACTTGCTGCTGTCCAGGCCATCTGACCAACATGAAGTGGCATGGGTAAGGCTGGAGAGGGTCCCAAGTACAAAGAACAGCAAGAGTGCTCCTGTTCAGAAATGAACTTGGTGGAGGACGTTCTCTCTTTCTCAGTGGTTGATGGCAGTTCCTCCATCAACCTGAACCCCCTGAGCAGTCCTGCTGTGCAGTTTTCTTGAATTCCAAATGATTGAAGGGAAAGACTTATCTGCAACAATGACATAAGGGCAAGTAGCCTGGAAGGAGATACTAACAAAGCGAAAGGCAGAAAGCACAGCAGAAGTGCTGGCAACAGGGACAATACAGGAAGAGAGAATCAATCCCAGAGAAAGTTGTTCCCACTGTGCCTGGTTGCTTTGCCCTCTCACAGCCTGGAAACCAGCCCCACAGGCCTGAGCCCCAGCAGTGGGTGGGGGACAGCTCACACTGGCAGCTGTGAGGCTCTGCAACTTGTGCTGCAGTTTCTGAGCTTTGTTTTCAGCAGGAAAGATGAAATAAATGCAGGAGGACACTGGAGGTTCCTTTTCATGGACCTTTGGGAGACAGGGTAAGGAGGACGCCAGGAGGAAATGGACTCTGCTGGCTCTCACACTCCCCAATGAAGCTGAACTGCTGGGGAAGTAGAGGCTGGGTGCCAGCTTATCTGCAGTAATTCTGAGACGTTGGGATGCAGGATCGTGTGAGAAGGCTGCAGGGCAAAAGCCAGGATCACAAGCAGAGGCTTCAGGAGGGCAAACACTGGCCAATTTGAGCATTTGTTTGCAAGACTCCCTTGGGAAGACTCCCACTTGGATGTTCTGCTTTGGTATTGATCCCCACCCTGTGGGAGCCTGTGTCCTTCTTTCCAAGACATCTGTTCAGCCAATATGTGGGAGCACCAACTTAGAGAGCCTCTCCAGCCCACTGTGCAGCACCTGCAGTCTCACCTGGGCAGCAGTAGCAGGACACAGAGTGAACGTGCCCAAGACAGAGAGGGAATATGGCCTTTTCTCTGGAGAGCCCCCAAAGGCTTGGGGACAATGCTGGATTGTTCTCTGCAGGTTGTTCCTCACGCAGCTGACCATGCCACTGACCATGTGTCCTAGGAACTGACAGGAAATAGCCAATCTCATTGCAAATGCAGTCTTTGCCAGGCAGGAGTAACTGAGAGAAGGTTCCCAGGCCCTGACAAGGCAAATGGAGCATCTTTGGGATGGACCTCCTTCACATGAAGAGAGGCTGAGTTAGAAGTGTTCAGAGCAGAGGAGGGAGGGATGCTACCAACTGCCTGGCAATCAGTCTTCCACACAATATTCCCTCTCAGCCAAGTGGGGATGCAGGCTGCAGCACTCACACCCATTTCAAAGACCCTCTGTGTGTATCTGCTGGCCTCCCCGTTGCCCTCAGGATGAGGTTTCCTCCATCAGGCCTCTTATGCTTCAGCTTCAGATATTTGGAGACAATGGCTCTCATTGCTGTAGGAGATGATTCCAGCCCTGCTGCCTTCTGGAGATGGACCAAAGTTCATTCCTCTAATGCAAAGACTCAGCCCCATGGGGAGGAAAAGGTAGCAACAAGTCTAAGAGCAGAAATTGCCCTGAAAGCTTGAGAATGGACAAGCCAAGAGGCCAGGAGACAAGCTGGGAGGACAAGTGATCTGGGAACTAGAGAAATGAACTCAAAACTAGAGAACAATACATCCCTGGAAGGTAAATGCATGCAAATGCACAGTGGAGAAGCAAGTCAACATGCAAATAAACTCTGAGGGAAGTGGTTAAAATGCTGCTTTGCAGGGACAAGCTTGTCCCCTATAGAAGTCCCAAAACCAGAAGACTTGTCTGGCAGTGGGTCTCCAGGGGAGGCACATTGACTCTGGGTCTAGATGTGTGACTTAGGGGGACTGAAGGAAGTCATATTGTGTTCACAGCCAGAGAACTGGGCTTAGGCAGAGCCAGCAGGGAATGAGAGTAGGTTGAGGCAAAGAGAGAGAAATGCCATAAAGAAATAGGTTAAGTAGGAGCTGTGAGGAAAGGTAAGGCTTGGAACAGGGAAGAGAGCAATGGAAGAGGGGAGAAGCATCACAGGCCCAAAGAGGCCCTGAAGAGATTGGTGATCATGTTCCCACCACAGGACACCAAGAGACATCAACTCAAGCGGCATCAGAGAGGGAGTACGTTCTGCATGAGATACACATCTGCACTGGGAAGCTGGAGAGGACCTGGACACCAGCAAAGGGAAGGGAGGATGTTTGCAGCATGGCACTTCTCCAGTTCCCTGGTACCACCACAAGTCTCTGCTGACAACTGCTTTCTCACAGCTGCCTCTGACACTTGTTCACATCTGCTTGTGTTGGTGACTGTATCCTGTGGAATGAAGTCAAATCCCTGCAAGTGTCAATACTACAGCAGTGGAAATAGCCTTGGGGAGAGGGACTTTGTATGCAAGAATGTTGTGTGAGGACAAAGGGGAATGGCTTTAGACTGGCAGATGGCAGGTTGCAATTAAATATTGGGAAGGAACAGCGGATCCTTTCTACTGTTTTGAAGGTGAGGGGGTTAGGCACTGGAACCAGTAGCCCATAGGAGACATGTCCCAACTCTAATATGTTCAAGGCCTGGCATGATGGGGATATGAGCAACCTAGTCTAGTGGAAGCTGTCCCTGCCCATGACCAAGGGGACTTGAAACTAGATTATCCTTAACAGTACCTTCCAACCCAAACCGTTCCATCATTTGTGGATTATACCCAAACAGCTTAGAGATGGAAAAGGAAAGAGAGATATGCACCCAGAGCACAGGGTCTTTCTTCATTAGTCTGATCCTGTATTTTCTCTTGTCCAAGATTTCAGAATTTGTTCAGCACAACCAGTACAGCTAGAGGACATCTTGTGTGTGACTCAAAAAAAAACCCAAACAGCTCTGCTCCAGGAGACAAAAGGACATCGAACCTCTGGATATCTGCCTTCCGTTCCAGCATCTTCCTCCTGGAGAAGTCCATCTCTTTTCAGCCAGAGGCTGTTGGACCCACTCAGAGAGAAGAGGACACAAGAACACAGGAGATGCTTCAAACAGCCTGAGCCTCCCTGTGTTACCTGAGCCACCTCATGCACTGAGGATGCTGGACAAAGCCGATTTCACTTCCACACACATGGTCCCACCCCACACAGTGAAGATGTGTCAGAGCTCCCCACCCTTCCCAGCACAGCCAGAGCTGTTCCCAGCTCGCTGCTGAGCTCCCAGCTTTGCTCAGGACAGGGGTATTTCCATCACACAATTACTGCTGCAGCTTCACAAATTCGATGATTCTTCAAACTCGAGCTGATGTCATTCCAGTTGTTGGGAGGTTTTGTATGCACATGCATTACAGTGCAATTTTCACCAGTTAAAAAGTTTGGTTCTCCTTCTCGCCAGAACCTGGGACAGAGACAGGCTTGTTATTCCCAGTGTCCACTGTAAAGCACAGCAGGAAAAGGCCACAGCGGGATGCAAGACTTGAAGGGAAAAGACAGAAATTCCCAATGCTGATTCATGGACTGAAGCAGTGCCCTTCCTCCCAAACCATAACCCACTGGCACCAGTGACACATGGAAACCTGCCTCCTTCCTGCAGCCTTCCAGCACAAGAGGGCCCTGCTCCATCCTGCCGGGGGGAACTGATCACCACCACTCACCCCACGCAGCTCACTCCCAGCAGAGGCCTGTGCTGGACTCCTGGGCAAGTTTATTCTCCAGATGAAGGCACAGCAAGGACAGTCCTGGTGCTCTCTCCCTGTGCCCCATCTCTTTCCCTGCATTTCAGCAGAGGACATTTTGTGCATAAAAATGCAGTGAATGCAGGTCAGGCCAGGCTGGTCATCAGGGTTCTGAATGGTTCTTGCTGCCAGCAAGTTGTAGTTCTTTCTATGCCTACAGCATTGATTTCCATGGCACAGATAGTTAATTCATAACCAATACTCAGCACAGATGGGGCCATGTGAACCTGGTGTCCTACAAAGTTCTTTCTTGCTGCATCTTTGATCTCCAACAAGGCAGTGGAGTCACAAGCCCCTCTCATGCACCACCTGAACCTCTCACATCTCTCCTATTTGCTTTCCCTACCAGGAGTCACACCAAACACTCTTCATGCACAGACACTCACGTTGCTGTCTCATTGTATGGAGTCTTGTCCACCCACTGCCACTGGCCCTCCTTCTCTGCAAACAGACCAATGTAGAAATTGTCTGGTTTAGGTTCTTTAGATTGTTTTATCTGCTCAGAGAGGAAATCCTAGAAATCAGAGAGAGAGTGAAATGTCCATGAGTGGCAGGACTGACCATAGAGAGGCATCAGGAGTCCCTGTGGGGTGGGGCTGGTGGCAGAGGGGGCTGGTGCTGCAGAGGTGCAGACAGGACCTTCCCCGTACCCTTCCTGCAGGACACGGAGGGGCTCTGAGTCCCCTCCAGGGCCCAGCACTGTGGCTCTGCTTGCTGGGTCCCTCTCTCAGCCCTGTGCACTTACCTGCTCTGCCTTGCTGCTGATCACCACCAGCTGGGAGCCCATCCCACCGCAGTTCTGTGCACTCTCAGACCATGACATTGTATCACTGGACAGGAAATAGCAGCTTCCTTGAAACCTTTTCCAGCCCTTGGGGCAGCACGTCCAGCCTCCATCTGTGCAGGGAGAGGACAGAGAGATTAAGGCTACTAACAAGAGATGGTGACTGCAAAGATCCAGGTTTGTCAGGGACAGTGCTCATGTCCTCAGGAAAAGTGACTTTTCCTAACAGAAAGAAAGTTCTTGAAAAAACAGGGGTAGTACAGACATTTCTTCCCATTGCTTTCGGGTATGACCAGTGAGCTTTGTGTACCCAAAGCTGTGGTAATCCTTGTAAGGAGATCTCAGGTCTCTCCAAAGTTCTTTTGGGGATGTGGTTTGACTTGTCCTGGTAGGTGGGGTCTCACCCCCAGATTGGTGTGACCCCGAAAGATGGAAAAGTCTCTCCTCCAACTCGTGCCTTCAAAGAAAGACACAATAGTCCTCTGTTGTCCGGTCTCAAGGCTCTTTATTGTTGGTTATCGAAAAGATTTTTCTTCTGAACTGCTGTGACCTGTTCAGCAGGTCAGACAAAAGTACACAGCTCTCTTAGGGCGTTGGTGCTATTTTTTATATTATATGTTATTTGTTATATGTTTATATTTTTTTAATGTCTACTATTTATACTGAATAGAGACTTTTTATTCTAAGTTAATTTGTGAGTGTTAATATTACTAAAGATATGGAGTTTAGGAAGGAGAAAGAAGGAGGACAGGGCACACTCAAATCCCTCCATTTTAGAATTCCTGACTCTCATGTATAAAACTTGGACCCCTGCGGACAAGGCTTTAAACCCCCTTGTACAGCACTCAAAAATTTTTCCCTTCACTTTGTGATTATCTCTACTATGCTACCTAAACTTGTGTGGCTTGTGATTCTTCATATAGAGTTAGTAATTTGCTCCAGGGGCTTAGATCGAAACCCCACATCTCTTTGGCTGCATGCCAGGGTCTCAGAACCCCCTGCCAGCAGCTCTGGCCATCCAGGGCACCCAGAGGATGTCCTGGGTTCACACACTGGTACAGCCACCTGGAGGCCCTTAGGCCCAGGGAAGAGGGGACATTGGGAGGACTGACCTGTGCCTTGTGGCACCGCTGAGTCGCACTCCCACTGCGAGAACTGCTGCTGCAGGGCTGAGGGCTGGTCACTGCTGTGGCAGAAGGGAACCACTGCAAAGGGAGAGGAAAGGCAGCAGAATTACCCCTTGCTCCCAGCTCCTCACACAGCATCTCTGGCCTCTTGACTCTCCTTCCACCATTTCCCCAGCAAGCACTGTCCCAACTGTCACCTCTCCTGGCCCACACCAGTGGCACAGCTGCCTTCCCAGCCAGAAAGAGACCGTCTTCCAAGTCAGACAGCACAGGGACCCCTGGAAGCACATCCCCCTGGGGACATGCCACACACACGGCACGAGTGAGCCCTCCCAGCCACAGCCACTCTGCCATGCACAGACCCACAGCCCAGCTGCCAGTCTACAAAGCAGCCTCTCACTGTCACCCTTTGTCTCTTCCTCAACTGCACAGCAACAGGCACTTGGAGGAGTCACCCTCAGCTGGGCCTGTTCCATCAGCAACACACGCTCCAGGAGAAGGGAATCACTCACGGCTGGAGCTGCTGAAACCAGGGTGCAGCATAAACCCCTAGGACTTCCTAGCTCCACTTTGTGGGGAATAATGCACTCTTGGAGACAGGCCACAGCCACAATCGCTAGGAATTCCTAGCCACTCAGACACTCATCAGGAGTATGGATTAGGAGCTGATCAGGGTGTGCTTACCAATCCTGATGCCTATTTTCATCAATCATTTAATTCAGAACTATTTTCACTTATGAGCAGAACAATCCTAGTGGCTCCAGTGCCTGATTAGTGAATTGCTGTAATGGAGGAAGGCTCAGAGGAGATGGACAAGGGCCATGCCTGGCTGAGCACCCCCATTGCCAATAAAGGTGACCTTGTCCCTACCCAAAGATCAAGGATGAGAAGAGAGATGACTCCTGGTTTAGTCCAGCTGAGGGATTTGACCTGCTGTGCAGCTGCTCATCCCTGTAGGGATCCAAAAGGGTCAGTGTCTTCCTCAGATAGCCATGAAACCTCTGTTGGCTGAGAGACACTGGTCCTGCCTTAGCCTTCCTGGGGAAGCAGGATAGGAAATCACTGGCTCACAGTCCTCTGGAAAGACTCCCATCAGAGAAGAGCTGTCCAAGGCCTCAGCTCATGCAGACTGAGAGGGACTGAGAGCAACCTGCTCTGACAGCCTTGCTGCCACCACAGGCAGTTCCTTACACAGCCAGCTTATCCAAGAGATCTGCCTTATGCCCAGAGATTCAAATGGTGGGTTAAGAGCTACAGAGATGTTCTCACAGAGGTCAAGGCTGCATGAGAAGGGATCTCTCACCTGTTGTGGGGTTTCACCCCCGGATTGGGATGACCCCGAAAGATGGAAAAGTCCCTCCTCCAACCCGTGCCTTCGAAGAAAGACTCAGTAGTCTTCTGTTGTCTGTTCTCAAGGTTGTTTATTGTTGGTTATCTACAAGATTCTTCTCCCTGAACTGCTGTGGCCTGTTCAGCAGCTCAGACAAAGGCACTCTGCCCTCCCAGGGGGCTGGTGCTATCTTTTATATCATATATTACGTACTACATGTTTATACCTTTTCCCCAATGCCTACTATCTATATTGAATGGTGACTTTCTACTCTAAACCAATCTGTGAGTGCCAACACCACCAAAGACATGGAGGTTAGGAAGGAGAAAGAAAGAGGACAGGGCACACCCAAGTCCCTCCATCTTAGAACTCCTGACCCCCATGTACAAAACTTGGACCCCTGCGTACAAGGCTTAAAACCCCCCTGTACAGCACTCAGAAATCCTACCCTTTACTTCGTGACTACTTCTACTACAATATCTAAACTTTTGTGACTTCTTGTTCTTCCTGCAAAGTTGGTAAACTGTTCCATGGGTCAGATTCAAAGCCACAGGGGTTTCTGGCTGCATGCCAGGGTCTCAGATGCTTTTGACCTGGGTCTGGAACATCCGAGAATGTCTGTGGGACATTCTGAGTTCCGACAACCTCTGTTTTGGTGAAGGGCGTTCTCCTTGTGTCAGAGAGACTAGGATGTGGGTTTTCCACCTGACCAAGGGCAGGCAGCTGAGCCCTTCATCCCAAGGGAATTTAAGACACCCTGGTACTCACCAAGCCAGAGGCACAAGGCCACGAAGGCAGCTTTGACTGCAAGGGCAAAAATAAGGAAAACCCAGACGTTCAGCCAGGAGCAACCTCTCTCTTCTGCTGGGGCTGAAAACACAAAGCAAGTGTGAGCATGTCCCAGGCCAGAGTTAGGAGCAGGATAACCCAGGGGGCTCTGTACACTAACACCCTGCTGCTCCCTTGATCCAAGGACTGGGGAGCCTCACAGGCGCTGGAAGCAGGTCCCGCTGCCTGTCCCTAGCAGTGGCTCAGAGCCACAGAGAACAGTGCACAGGGGCTGCCCTGAGGCTGCTTTTTTATTTCCCTGTTTATCACAAGACCTGCCTGTGTTCTGCCTAACCCTGACTCCCCCTGTGTCCTGTCAGACCTCCTTTCTCCTCAACACATCTTCCTGCTTGCCTCCCATTACCCTGTCTGTCACTGAATGCTCATTCTGGATCTCCCTCCTCTTCCTCTCTCTTTAGAGCTTCTTTCTCTCACTACCTGCCTTTTGCCTCTGTACCGTGAGCCCCTTTCTGCAGTGGCACAGTTCCCCAAAGGAGTGACTGCCCAGCTCAGGGTGTGCACAGCCAGACACACAGAGGCATTGTTTCCACAGGGGGAAAAGGCACTTGGGAGCTCATGGCAGAGCCCTGGCTGGGTTGTCCTTGGGGACAGCAGAGATGGGAGCAGGGAGTTGTGCTCAGCGCGATGCAGAGAGCTTTAGCAGGGCAATGACAGAAGGACAGCACCCTTCAGTCCCATTGTTTCCAGACCCAGCACTGAAGGGAAGAGCAGGGCACGCTCTGCCTGGACTTCCATTCCCCTGGCTCTAGGAAAAGGTCATCCTGCCAGCCTGGGCATTGCCCCCTTCCCTCATCTTTTGCTTGGCTCTTGTCCTAAGCCCCATCTCCTGGTAGGAGATCCAGGAACTGCACCATGCCCAGGATCCATCCCAGCCCTGTCTTTCCCCAACCCCTTTGACAGGAGGACAGAGAGGAAGGAAGGTTTGGGGGTTACCTGCACTTCCAGGACTGACTCTCCCTTGGCCATTCATCCTCTCTGCAAGAGGATCACTCTTCTCCAAGGGTCCCTGTTACCAGTGTGGCCACAAACAGCCTTCCTCCTGCACAGGCCACCCCCCACACTGGTGAGCAATCTTCACAGGCTCTAATCTGATGTGCTGAAAAAGCCATATCCTGGGTGAACCCACAGCACATGGAAATTGAGGAACTTCCATCATTACCCTGCCAGCACACTTCAAGCAACACCCAGTGCAACCTAGAAAGTCACCAAGACAAAGAAAACAGATGAAGGGGAGCATCTCTGCAGCTCACTACCTCTCCCTTTGCACAGCCTCAGGCACTTCCACAGGTCATGCATGGCCTTACCTCTCTGCTGCCTGCTCTCTCCCGCTGAGGTTCCATGTGTGTGAGAATACATCCACGGGCAGGTATATTTGGCATTTGCTAGCAGAGGGCCAAGCCCACTGAGCACAGCCTGCAAAAGGGAGCCTAAAATGAGAAGAAAGCATATCTGTGGCTGAGTCTGGGCAGTGCCCATGTGCATCCTGAGCCCAGATATCCTGAGCACAACAGAGAACTTGCCTGTACTCTTATTAACTAATTCCTTTAGAAGTGTGGATGGAGCTTTGGGCAGTGCAGTTCAATATGCCCTATCTTTGTGGGGCTGGAGGACAGAAAGGATCAGTTGATGGTGCTGGAGTCCCTTTGCATGACAGATCAGGAATTTTGCCTTGGTTATGACTACAAAAGCTGCAGAACTACGTGGTGTTTCTGGAGTTCTCAAGGAGGTCTGGATTCCTGTCCAGCAGCCTCATACTCCTAAGGATATCCCTAAGGATAAAGGGTCCTGACTGGATCCCAATGTCCTCTGAATGGACTGAGATGGGAACTCAGCCTTTGCTCTAGTTCCATCAGCTGGTTTCTCCCTGTGATGAGGAATGCATGGGTGCAGAGACACAGGAATAGGAGAGCTCATAGCAGCAGCACAGGCATTTCAGCTGAAGCACCAGAAGATCAGGGCACAGAACTGCTTACAGTGGAGGACAAGCCTGAGCTCTCTGTAGAAGACATGCTCTGATTCTGTTACTTTGTGCACAACAGGCTGCAGGCAGTGTCAGAGCCTACATTTCTAAACATCTTGATGTAAGTAATGTTCAAAAGCTCTTGCCTGTTGCCCTGATTTTTTAAGATTTTTTTTGCCTTCTGATGTTTACATTCATGTAACAAACTTTCTCTCACACTTTCTGTAAAAACTCATTGTTTTGCATTTTTTTATGGAGGAGGAGAAATTTGATGCACTGTTGGTTTGACCAGTGTCATTGGGAAGGTGGCACTGTCACCCTCCAATCCACTGTCACTTCTGGAAAACTATAAATGTTAGAGTCAGAAAATAAATGTTCCATTTTTTTCCTCACCTTGAGAACAGCAGTGTGTGAGTCATTCATTTTGTGTCCTATAGCGAGACTCACCCCACAGAAAAACACATTCACAAAACTTGTGCAACCTCCAGCCTCCCATCAGCCCGTCAGGAAGTGCAGCAGCAAGAACACATCCCCTTTGTGGAATCAGAGGTTCCCCTGGTCCCCACGCACTTCCTGCTGGAGATGTAGGGTTCGTGAGTATCCACACCTCCTCCAGCAGCCTGCGAACCACAGGTGAAAGCACAGGGTCACGTTGTCACACTGCAGAACTGTGGGTCTGTGCCTGCTGCATGGCACTCAGTACCATCATTGAGGTCACCCATGGCACTCAGCTGCCAGGGAGCTTCTTACAGACAGAAGTGGCCAAGCAGCAGAGCACCCTGGCCTCGGTGGCCACTTCCTTCCCACTCCTCTCTCCTCTCTCAAACTGTTCTTGCTTCTTCTAAACTTTGTTTTCAGACTGTTTCTTCTGTGCCTCAGAAGCCTTTCCCTAATGCCCTGGTTACTGTTAAGCTGGTGGTCATGTTCTCCTTTAACAGCCTTGGTTTGGGGGAAAATGCTCCTCAGATAGTTGCAGCAATTGAATTCACACGGCTGTCTGTATTTACACTCCTATTTCTATCACTTGCTGCTGTCCAGGACACTGGAAGAGTGAAAAAACATCTCAGCCAAAGAGGCTATGAAGAGCACAGTGCTTGTGTTCCCACCACAGGACACCAAGGGACATCAACTCAAGCGGCATCAGAGAGGGAGTACGTTCTGCATGAGATACACATCTGCACTGGGAAGCTGGAGAGGACCGGGACACCAGCAAAGGGAAGGGAGGATGTTTGCAGCATGGCACTTCTCCACTTCCCTGGTACCACCACAAGTCTCTGCTGACAACTGCTTTCTCACAGCTGCCTCTGACACTTGTTCACATCTGCTTGTGTTGGTGACTGTATCCTGTGGAATGAAGTCAAATCCCTGCAAGTGTCAATACTACAGCAGTGGAAATAGCCTTGGGGAGAGGGACTTTGTATGCAAGAATGTTGTGTGAGGACAAAGGTGAATGGCTTTAGACTGGCAGATGGCAGGTTGCAATTAAATATTGGGAAGGAACAGCGGATCCTTTCTACTGTTTTGAAGGTGAGGGGGTTAGGCACTGGAACCAGTAGCCCATAGGAGACATGTCCCAACTCTAATATGTTCAAGGCCTGGCATGATGGGGATATGAGCAACCTAGTCTAGTGGAAGCTGTCCCTGCCCATGACCAAGGGGACTTGAAACTAGATTATCCTTAACAGTACCTTCCAACCCAAACCGTTCCATCATTTGTGGATTATACCCAAACAGCTTAGAGATGGAAAAGGAAAGAGAGATATGCACCCAGAGCATAGGGCCTATCTTCATTAGTCTGATCCTGTATTTTCTCTTGTCTAAGATTTCAGAATTTGTTCAGCACAACCAGTACAGCTAGAGGACATCTTGTGTGTGACTCAAAAAAAAGCAAACAGCTCTGCTCCAGGAGACAAAAGGACATTGAATCTCTGGATATCTGCCTTCCGTTCCAGCATCTTCCTCCTGGAGAAGTCCATCTCTTTTCAGCCAGAGGCTGCTGGAACCACTCAGAGAGAAGAGGACACAAGAGCACAGGAGATGCTTCAAACAGCCTGAGCCTCCCTGTGTTACCTGAGCCACCATATGAACTGGGGATGCTGGACAAAGCCGATTTCACTTCCACACACATGGTCCCACCTCACACAGTGAAGATGTGTCAGAGCTCCCCACCCTTCCCAGCACAGCCAGAGCTGTTCCCAGCTCGCTGCTGAGCTCCCAGCTTTACTCAGGACAGGGGTATTTCCATCACACAATTACTGCTGCAGCTTCACAAATTCGATGATAGTTCCAACATCTGACATTACTCCAGTTGTTGGGTAGTTCAGTATCCCTGTACATTATAACGCAATTCTCTTCATGGCCATGACTTGGTTCTCCTTTTCGCCAGAACCTGGGACACAGACAGGATTGTTACTCCCCAGTCTCCACTGTAAAGCACAGCAGGAAAAGGCCACAGCGGGATGCAAGACTTGAAGGGAAAAGACAGAAATTCCCAATGCTGATTCATGGACTGAAGCAGTGCCCTTCCTCCCAAACCATAACCCACTGGCACCAGTGACACATGGAAACCTGCCTCCTTCCTGCAGCCTTCCAGCACAAGAGGGCCCTGCTCCATCCTGCTGGGGGGAACTGATCACCACCGCTCACCCCACGCACCTCACAACCAGTAGAGGCCCATGTCGGCCTCCAGGGCAAGTTTGTGACATCGCCCTCTATTTTACCATCAGGCACCTTCCTATCTACTCTAGTTTCTTTCCCGACCAGGAGTCACACCAAACAATCTTCATCCAGAGATACTCACGCTGCTGTCTCATTGTATGGAGTCTTGTCCACCCACTGCCACTGGCCCACCTTCTCTGCAAACAGACCAATGTAGAAATTGTCTGGTTTAGGTTCTTTAGATTGTTTTATCTGCTCAGAGAGGAAATCCTAGAAATCAGAGAGAGAGTGAAATGTCCATGAGTGGCAGGACTGACCATAGAGAGGCATCAGGAGTCCCTGTGGGGTGGGGCTGGTGGCAGAGGGGACTGGTGCTGCAGAGGTGCAGACAGGACCTTCCCCGTACCCTTCCTGCAGGACACGGAGGGGCTCTGAGTCCCCTCCAGGGCCCAGCACTGTGGCTCTGCCTGCTGGGTCCCTCTCTCAGCCCTGTGCACTTACCTGCTCTGCCTTGCTGCTGATCACCACCAGCTGGGAGCCCATCCCACTGCAGTTTTGTGCACTCTCAGACCATGACATTGTATCACTGGACAGGAAATAGCAGCTTCCTTGAAACCTTCTCCAGCCCTTGGGGCAGCACGTCCAGCCTCCATCTGTGCAGGGAGACGACAGAGAGATGAAGGCTACTAACAAGAGATGGTGATTGCAAAGATCCAGGTTTGTCAGGGACAGTGCTCATGTCCTCAGGAAAAGTGACTTTTCCTAACAGAAAGAAAGTGCTTGAAAAAACAGGGGTAGTACAGACATTACTTCCCATTGCTTTGGGCTATGACCAGTGAACTTTGTGTACCCAAAGCTGTGGTAATCCTTGTAAGGGGATCTCAGGTCTCTCCAAAGTTCTTTTGGGGATGTGGTTTGACTTTGGGGATGTGGTACAGCCTCCTGGAGGCCCTTAGCGCCAGGGAAGAGGGGACATTGGGAGGACTGACCTGTGCCTTGTGGCACCGCTGAGTCGCACTCCCACTGCGAGAACTGCTGCTGCAGGGCTGAGGGCTGGTCACTGCTGTGGCAGATGGGAACCACTGCAAAGGGAGAGGAAAAGCTGCAGGATTACCCCTTGCTCCCAGCTCCTCACACAGCATCTCTGGCACCTTTGTGGAGAGTTTTGTGGACAGTTGGCTAGCTGAGAGAGGCCATATACACATAATACCCTTGCTTAAGCAAGAAGGAGACAGGTATAGGAGTCAGCAGTCAGTTTCCATATAAGGCAAGGACACTGTGCCCTTGATGCAACAGCAGGATAGGGAGGAAGATATTTAGCTAGAAATATGAAGAAAGAAGAAAAGTTGTAACAGTATTACTACAAGAATGCAGACGTAGGTGTAGTTGGCTGATAAGTAACTAACCAATAATAAGCTCGCCTTTTGCAATATGTATTAGCCTTATTAACACCAATATAAATATGCGTGCCTATCAATAAAGTTTGAGACTTGTTGATCATCATTGGATGTGCAAGTCTTCCTTCGCCGTTACCCCTTGACCCTCCTTCCACCATTTCCCCAGCAAGCACTGTCCCAGCTGTCACCTCTCCTGGCCCACACCAGTGGCACAGCTGCTTTCCCAGCCAGAGAGAGACCAAAGTCTTCCAAGTCAGACAGCACAGGGACCCCTGGAAGCACATCCCCCTGGGGACATGCCACACACACGGCACGAGTGAGCCCTCCCAGCCACAGCCACTCTGCCATGCACAGACCCACAGCCCAGCTGCCAGTCTACAAAGCAGCCTCTCACTGTCACCCTTTGTCTCTTCCTCAACTACACAGCAACAGGCACTCGGAGGAGTCACCCTCAGCTGGGCCTGTTCCATCAGCAACACACGGTCCAGGTGAAGGGAATCACTCACGGCTGGAGCTGCTGAAACCAGGGTGCAGCATAAACCCCTAGGACTTTCTAGCTCCACTTTGTGGGGAATAATGCACTCTTGGAGACAGGCCACAGCCACAATCCCTAGGAATTCCTAGCCACTCAGACACTCATCAGAAGTATGGATTAGGAGCTGATCAGGGTGTGCTTACCAATCCAGATGCCTATTTTCATCAATCATTTAATTCAGAACTATTTTCACTTATGAGCAGAACAATCCTAGTGGCTCCAGTGCCTGATTAGTGAATTGCTGTAATGGAGGAAGGCTCAGAGGAGATGGACAAGGGCCATGCCTGGCTGAGCACCCCCATTGCCAATAAAGGTGACCTTATCCCTACCCAAAGATCAAGGATGAGAAGAGACATGACTTCCGGTTTAGTCCAGCTGAGGGATTTGACCTGCTGTGCAGCTGCTCATCCCTGTAGGGATCCAAAAGGGTCAGTGTCTTCCTCAGATAGCCATGAAACCTCTGTTGGCTGAGAGACACTGGTCCTGCCTTAGCCTTCCTGGGGAAGCAGGATAGGAAATCACTGGCTCACAGTCCTCTGGAAAGACTCCCATCAGAGAAGAGCTGTCCAAGGCCTCAGCTCATGCAGACTGAGAGGGACTGAGGAGCAACCTGCTCTGACAGCCTTGCTGCCACCACAGGCAGTTCCTTACACAGCCAGCTTATCCAAGAGATCTGCCTTATGCCCAGAGATTCAAATGGTGGGTTAAGAGCTACAGAGATGTTCTCACAGAGGTCAAGGCTGCATGAGAAGGGATCTCTCACCTGTGTTTTGGTGAAGGGTGTTCTCCTTGTGTCAGAGAGACTAGGATGTGGGTTTTCCACCTGACCAAGGGCAGGCAGCTGAGCCCTTCATCCCAAGGGAATTTAAGACACCCTGGTACTCACCAAGCCAGAGGCACAAGGCCACGAAGGCAGCTTTGACTGCAAGTACAAAAATAAGGAAAACCCAGATGTTCAGCCAGGAGCAACCTCTCTCTTCTGCTGGGGCTGAAAACACAAAGCAAGTGTGAGCATGTCCCAGGCCAGAGTTAGGAGCAGGATAACCCAGGGGGCTCTGTACACTAGCACCCTGCTGCTCCCTTGATCCAAGGACTGGGGAGCCTCACAGGCGCTGGAAGCAGGTCCTTCTGCCTGTCCCTAGCAGTGGCTCAGAGCCACAGAGAACAGTAGCACAGGGGCTGCCCTGAGGCTGCTTTTTTATTTCCCTGTTTATCACAAGACCTGCCTGTGTTCTGCCTAACCCTGACTTCCCCCTGTGTCCTGTCAGACCTCCTTTCTCCTCAACACATCTTCCTGCTTGCCTTCCATTACCCTGTCTGTCACTGAATGCTCTTTCTGGATCTCCCTCCTCTTCCTCTCTCTTTAGAGCTTCTTTCTCTCACTACCTGCCTTTTGCCTCTGTACCGTGAGCCCCTTTCTGCAGTGGCACAGTTCCCCAAAGGAGTGACTGCCCAGCTCAGGGTGTGCACAGCCAGACACACAGAGGCATTGTTTCCACAGGGGGAAAAGGCACTTGGGAGCTCATGGCAGAGCCCTGGCTGGGTTGTCCTTGGGGACAGCAGAGATGGGAGCAGGGAGTTGTGCTCAGCGTGATGCAGAGAGCTTTAGCAGGGCAATGACAGAAGGACAGCACCCTTCAGCCCCATTGTTTCCAGACCCAGCACTGAAGGGAATAGCAGGGCACGCTCTGCCTGGACTTCCATTCCCCTGGCTCTAGGAAAAGGTCATCCTGCCAGCCTGGGCATTGCCCCCTTCCCTCATCTTTTGCTTGGCTCTTGTCCTAAGCCCCATCTCCTGGTAGGAGATCCAGGAACCGCACCATGCCCAGGATCCATCCCAGCCCTGTCTTTCCCCAACCCCTTTGACAGGAGGACAGAGAGGCAGGAAGGTTTGGGGGTTACCTGCACTTCCAGGACTGACTCTCCCTTGGCCATTCATCCTCTCTGCAGGAGGATCACTCTTCTCCAAGGGTCCCTGTTACCAGTGTGGCCACAAACAGCCTTCCTCCTGCACAGGCCACCTCCCTCCAGAGCAGCCTTCACAGGCTTTAATCCTGTGGCCTAAAAAACCCATATCCTGGGTGTATCCACCTCACATGGAAATTGAGGAACTTCCATCACTACCCTGCCAGGACATTTCACAAGATGCTCATTGCAACACACAAAGTCACCAAGACAGAGGAAAACAGATGAAGGGGAGCATCTCTGCAGCTCACTACCTCTCCCTTTGCACAGCCTCAGGCACTTCCACAGGTCATGCATGGCCTTCCCTCTCTGCTGCCTGCTCTCTCCTGCTGAGGTTCCATGTGTGTGAGAATACATCCACAGGCAGATATATTTGGCATTTGCTAGCAAAGGGCTAAGCCCACTGAGCACAGCCGGCAAAAGGGAACCAAAAATGAGAAGAAAGCATATCTGTGGCTGAGTCTGGGCAGTGCCCATGTGCATCCTGAGCCCTGATATCGTGCGCACAACAGAGAACTTGCCAATACTATTTTAGTGTAATTGGATTGAAAGGGAGGCTGGAGCTTTTAGCAAAGGGATTCAATATGGCCTGGCATTGTGGGGCAGAAGGATTGCTTGCCCGTGCCAGAGTCTGTATGCCTAACAGATCATGAAGTCTCACTTGGTTTTGACTGCAAATGCTGCAAACATACGTGCAACAGGCTGAGATGTTCCATCAGCTGGTTTCTCCCTGTGGTGAGGAATGCATGGGTGCAGAGACACAGGAATAGGAGAGCTCATAGCAGCAGCACAGGCATTTCAGCTGAAGCACCAGAAGATCAGGGCACAGAACTGCTTACAGGGGAGGACAAGCCTGAGCTCTCTGTAGAAGACAGAATCAGAATGCTCTGATTCTGTTACTTTGTCTGCAACAGGCTGCAGGTAGTGTCAGAGCCTACATTTCTAAACAACTTGATGTACCTAATGTTCACAAGCTCTCACCCCACAGAAAAACACATTCACAAAACTTGTGCAACCTCCAGTCTCCCACCAGCCCCCCAGGGACTGCAGCTGCAAGAACACATCCCCTTTGTGGAAGCAGAGGTTCCCCTGGTCCCACACACTTCCTGCTGGAGATGTAGGGTTCGTGAGTATCCACACCTCCTCCAGCAGCCTGCGAACCACAGGTGAAAGCACAGGGTCACGTTGTCACACTGCAGAACTGTGGGTCTGTGTCTGCTACATCTGTCAATGCCATCATCGAGGTCACCCAAGGCACTCAGCTGCCAGGGAGCTTCTTACAGACAGAAGTGGCCAAGCAGCAGAGCACCCTGGGCTCGGTGGCCACTTCCTTCCCACTCCTCTCTCCTCTCTCAAACTGTTCTTGCTTCTTCTAAACTTTGTTTTCAGACTGTTTCTTCTGTGCCTCAGAAGCCTTTCCCTAATGCCCTGGTTACTGTTAAGCTGGTGGTCATGTTCTCCTTTAACAGCCTTGGTTTGGTGCAAATGCCCCCTGAAATAGTTGCAGCAATTGAATTCACACGGCTGTCTGCATTCACACTCCTATTTCTATCACTTGCTGCTGTCCAGGCCATCTGACCAACATGAAGTGGCATGGGTAAGGCTGGAGAAGGTTCCATGTACAAAGAACAGCAAGAGTGCTCCTGTTCAGAAATGAACTTGGTGGAGGACGTTCTCTTTTTCTCAGTGGTTGATGGCAGTTCCTCCATCAACCTGAATCCCCTGAGCAGTCCTGCTGTGCAGTTTTCTTGAATTCCAAATGATTTGAAGGGAAAGACTTATCTGCAACAATGACATAAGGGCAAGTAGCCTGGAAGGAGATACTAACAAAGCGAAAGGCAGAAAGCACAGCAGAAGTGCTGGCAACAGGGACAATACAGGAAGAGAGAATCATCCCAGAGAAAGTTGTTCCCACTGTGCCTGGTTGCTTTGCCCTCTCACAGCCTGGAAACCAGCCCCACAGGCCTGAGCCCCAGCAGTGGGTGGGGGACAGCTCACACTGGCAGCTGTGAGGCTCTGCAACTTGTGCTGCAGTTTCTGAGCTTTGTTTTCAGCAGGAAAGATGAAATAAATGCAGGAGGACACTGGAGGTTCCTTTTCATGGACCTTTGGGAGACAGGGTATGGAGGACCCCAGGAGGAAATGGACTCTGTTGGATCTCACACTCCCCAATGAGTCTGAACTGTTGGGCATGTAGAGGCTGAGGTCCACTTTGCAGTGATTCTGACATGTTGGGGTTCAGGATGTTTTCAGTCCTTGCAGGGAAGGATGAGCTCCAGGACCTGGGATCTCATGGCTCAGAGGGACATGGAGACAGACTCATCCAAATCCTGATTCATCCCAAACTCCCTGGATGAATCATTCTTTTTTGCCTCCTGCTCTGTTCCTAGGGGAAGCAGTCCTACATGGAATCCTGCCTTCTTCCTGCAGCCAGGGTGAGGGGGCCATGTCCACACCCAGCAGGGGCTGCTGCTCACCGCAGGCTGATCCCAGGAGTGGACAGCCAGCAGAGGAACGTGCTGGTCAGCTCTGTCCTTCAGGGACTGTGCCCCTCCAGCTGGCTGCACCACAGCAGGCCTAAGGCTCCTGTGCTGGGCTGGCTCTTGTGTGGAGGAGGGAAGACAGGAAATGTGCTCCTTGTCCTGCTTGTGTGCTAAGAGTTACGGCAGAGGGGAGGCCTAGAGGGGATCCTGCACGGCAAAAGCCAGAAATGTGTGGCAGTGGTGCTAAAAATCCCAGACAAAGCAGGCCTTTCCAGCCAGTGGCAGCCCTGCACCCCAGGCTGGTGCTGGGAGAAACTGTGCCACTGCAGGGTGTGGTTTCTAGGTGTAGATGGAGAGGTCCTCCTCACTCGCAGGGCCACATTGTACAGGTGTAAACAGACATTTTCTCTGAAGGATTTCATCCTGCTGCAACCAGGGAGGGGAACAGGAACAGGCAGCTCTTTGAGTTGGTATCTGTGCTTACTGCCTGTGCTGATTTATGTGGTTTTTTGCATGTGTATGTCCTGTTTCTTCCACATGTCCCTAGATAGGTAGGATCTACTGTCCCTACACGCTGTGTCTCGCTGCTGCCTCGAGCTGTGCATGTGGACCTGCAGCCACCTGCAGCACCTGCACTGCTGCTCACACTGCTGATCCCACTGGATTAGGAAGCCAAATCTCCTGGGCACCTTGTCTCCAGAACAAATTCCCCTCTCTCTCTGGGGCACACAGGGAGGATTCACTTCCATAGGTAGGACAGAGGCACACAGACAGGAGCTGTACACCCAATTGCATTCCCTGTGGGGAGCTGGCACTGTTCCCTCAGGGCAGCTTGGGCACTTGGTGTTTCCTGAGGAAAGAGACACGAGAACACAGGAAGCAGGAAGTGGGAAGAGGTGGAGCAAAGGAAGATCCATGGTGTCCTGTGGTCACCATCAGGACATGAAGACAATGCAATAGGCACTGACGTTCTGGATGGGATGTCGTGTGCACCAAGAGCCCTGTCCCTTCAACCTCCTCTGTGGCATGGTCTGGCCTGGGCAGCCATGCCATTCCAGGCACCACTGAGGATTTGGCTTTCCAGGAATGCTGCTGCTGCCTCAGGTGAGCCTGGGATCAGCTCTGAGTCAGGAAGATGAATTTTTCCTCCAGGTGGATCTGAAGGCCCAGGGTGGATTGTTTCTCCCATGGCAGCAAGTCCAAAGGGAGGGTTACAAAAATGAAGGCAATGAGGATAGAGTCAGAGGGTTGGAGCACAAGCTAAAAGAATTGGGATTGTTCAGCATGGGAAAGAGGAGATTCCAAGTTGGTTCGCCTTCCAGGAGGATTTCAATAGGGCTGGAGAGAAATTTTTTACAAGGGCATTTAGTGCATAAGGCAAAGGGGAATGGCTTTAAACTGAAAGAGGGCAGGTATTAGGAAGAAATTCTTTTCTGTAAGGGTTGTGAGGCACTGGCACACATTTCTCAGAGAAAGCTGTGCATAGTCCATACCTGGAAGTGTTCAAGGCCAGGCTGCATGGGGCTTTGAGCACACTGGTCTAGTGGAAGGGGTCACTGCTCAAGACCTAGAGGTTGAAAACTTGATCCTTAAAGGTTCCATACAACCCAAACCATTCATAATTATAGAACTTTACCTCTCCAGCTTAGATATGGGGGAAAAAAGAGATAGAAAAGCAGGGAACAGAGAATTTCTTCATTGGTGTGATATTGTATGTCATCTGGTCTAAGTTTTCAGAAGTTATTCAGCACAATGAGTACAGCTAGAGGACATCTTGTGTGTTACTCAACAAAAAGCAAACAGCTCTACTCAAGGAGACAGAGGACATTGGATATCTGACTTCTGTTCCTGTGTCTTCCTCCTGGAGAAGTCCATCTCTTTTCAGCCAGAGGCTGCTGGAACCACTCAGAGAGAAGAGGACACAAGAGCACAGGAGATGCTTCAAAGAGCCTGAGCCTCCCTCTGTTCCCTGAGCCACCTCATGCACTGAGGATGCTGGACAAGGCTCATGTCACTTCCACACACATGGTCCCACCCTAAACAGTGAAGATGTGTCAGAGCTCCCCACCCTTCCCAGCACAGCCAGAGCTGTTCCCAGCTCGCTGCTGAGCTCCCAGCTTTATTCAGGACAGGGGTATTTCCATCACACAATTACTGCTGCAGCTTCACAAATTCGATAATGCGGGACATCTGGTTTGACGTCATTCCAGTTGTTGAGGCTTTCTTCAGGCATATGCATTACAGTGCAGTTCTCATCATGGCCATCACTTGGTTCTCCTGCACGCCAGAACCTGGGACACAGACAGGCTTGTTACTCCCCAGTGTCCACTGTAAAGCACTGCACAAAAAGGCCACAGTGGGATGCAAAACTTGAAGGCAAGAGGCAGAAATTCCCAATGCTGATTCATGGACTGAAGCAGTGCCCTTCCTCTCAAACCATATCCCACTGGCACCAGTGACACATGGAAACCTGCCTCCTTCCTGCAGCCTTCCAGCACAAGAGGGCCCTGCTCCATCCTGCTGAGGGGAACTGATCACCACCACTCACCCCACGCAGCTCACTCCCAGCAGAGGCCTGTGCTGGACTCCCGGACAAGTTTGTTCTCCAGATGAAGACACAGAAAGGACAGTCCTGGTACTTTCTCCCTGTGTTCCATTTCTTTCCATTAATTTCAGTACAGGCAATTTTGTGCATATAAGGGCAGGTCAGGCCAGGCAAGGCTGTTAAACTATTAAGGGTTCTATTTGATTGCCTACAGCAAAGATTTCTAGGTCATAGGTAGTTAATTTTTAACCAGTATCCAGCACAGATGGGATATTCACACATGTTCACACATGTGAACCGGGTGTCCTACAAAGTTCTTTCTTGCTGCATCTTTGATCTCTAACAAGGCAGTGGACTCACAACCCCTTTTCATGCACCACCTGAATCTCTCACATCTCTCCTATTTTCTTTCCCTACCAGGAGTCACACCAAACACTCTTCATGCACAGACACTCACGTTGCTGTCTCATTGTATGGAGTCTTGTCCACCCACTGCCACTGGCCCTCCTTTTTCTCAAACAGACCAATGTAGAAATTGTCTCTTTTAAGCTGTTGATTTTTCTGCTGTTGATTCTTCAGTTTGGAAAGGAAATCCTGGCAGTCAGAGAGAGAGTGAAATGTCCATGAGTGGCAGGACTGACCATAGAGAGGCATCAGGGGCCCCTGTGGGGTGGGGCTGGTGGCAGAGGGGACTGGTGCTGCAGAGATGCAGACAGGACCTTCCCCGTACCCTTCCTGCAGGACATGGAGGGGCTCTGAGTCCCCTCCAGGGCCCAGCACTGTGGCTCTGCCTACTGGGTCCCTCTCTCAGCCCTGTGCACTTACCTGCTCTGCCTTGCTGCTGATCACCACCAGCTGGGAGCCCATCCCACTGCAGTTCTGTGCACTCTCAGCACACTTCATCGTATCACTGGACAGGAAATAGCAGCTTCCTTGAAACCTTTTCCAGCCCTTGGGGCAGCACGTCCAGCCTCCATCTGTGCAGGGAGAGGACAGAGAGATGAAGGCTACTAACAAGAGATGGCGATTGCAAAGATCCAGGTATTCTAGGGACAGTGCTCATGTCCTCCTCAGTGACTTTTCCTGGCAGTAAGAAAGTGCTTGAAAAAACAGGGATAGTACAGACATTTCTTCCCATTGCTTTGGGGTATGACCAGTGAACTTTGTGTACCCAAAGCTGTGGTAATCCTTGTAAGGAGATCTCAGGTCTCCCCAGAGTTCTTTTGGGGATGTGGTTTGACTTTGGGGATGTGGTACAGCCTCCTGGAGGCCCTTAGTGCCAGGGAAGAGGGGACATTGGGAGGACTGACCTGTGCCTTGTGGCACCGCTGAGTCGCACTCCCACTGCGAGAACTGCTGCTGCAGGGCTGAGGGCTGGTCACTGCTGTGGCAGAAGGGAACCACTGCAAAGGGAGAGGAAAAGCAGCAGGATTAGCCCTTGCTCCCAGCTCCTCACACAGCATCTCTGGCCCCTTGACTCTCCTTCCACCATTTCCCCAGCAAGCACTGTCCCAGCTGTCACCTCTCCTGGCCCACACCAGTGGCACAGCTGCTTTCCCAGCCAGAAAGAGACCGTCTTCCAAGTCAGACAGCACAGGGACCCCTGGAAGCACATCCCCCTGGGGACATGCCACACACACGGCACGAGTGAGCCCTCCCAGCCACAGCCACTCTGCCATGCACAGACCCACAGCCCAGCTGCCAGTCTACAAAGCAGCCTCTCACTGTCACCCTTTGTCTCTTCCTCAACTGCACAGCAACAGGCACTTGGAGGAGTCACCCTCAGCTGGGCCTGTTCCATCAGCAACACACGGTCCAGGTGAAGGGAATCACTCACGGCTGGAGCTGCTGAAACCAGGGTGCAGCATAAAGCCCTAGGACTTCCTAGCTCCACTTTGTGGGGAATAATGCACTCTTGCAGACAGGCCACAGCCACAATCCCTAGGAATTCCTAGCAACTCAGACACTCATCAGGAGTATGGATTAGGAGCTGATCAGGGTGTGCTTACCAATCCAGATGCCTATTTTCATCAATCATTAAATTCAGAACTATTTTCACTTATGAGCAGAACAATCCTAGTGGCTCCAGTGCCTGATTAGTGAATTGCTGTAATAGAGGAAGGCTCAGAGGAGATGGACAAGGGCCATGCCTGGCTGAGCACCCCCATTGCCAATAAAGGTGACCTTATCCCTACCCAAAGATCACAGATGAGAAGAAATTTGGCTTCTAGTTTTGCTCAGCTGAGGGAATTTAGCAGCTGTGGAAGTGTTTGTTTCCTCAGAGATCAAAAAGAGGGCAGCATCTTCCTCAGTTAGCCAAACCAGCACAGGACAAGTGGCTACCTTAGTCCAAAATGGCATAAGAAACTGAATGACTAAAGAAACATACCTGAAGAAAGCAATGGGCCTGAGCTGGCTTTAACTCCCCTATTTTGTCTTGGTATTTGAGGACATTCAATGTCTTAATGTGGAGCATACTGCAGAACTATGTCCTGTTTGGGCCCCTTATAACAAGAAGGATATTGAAGTGTTGGAGCAGGTACAGAGAAGAGCAGTGGAGCTTGGGATGAGTCTGGAGCACAAGTCCTGTGAGGAGCAGCTAAAGGAACTAGTGGTGTTTATCCTGAAAAAAGGATGCTCTCTACAACTCCCTGAAAGGAGTTTGTAGCCAGGTGGGGGTCAGCCTCTTCTCCCACATAACAACCAATAGGACAAGAGGAAATGGCCTGAAGTTGTGCCAGGAAAGATTTAGATTGGATATTAGTAAAAGCTTCTTCACTGAAAGGTGGCCAAGCATTGGGACAGGCTGCCCAGAGAAGTGTTGGATTCACCATTCCCGGTAGTGCTCAAAAGACAAGTAAATGTGGCACCTGGAGACATGGATTAGTGGTGGGCTTGGAAGTGGTTGGGTAGCAGTTTAACTACATGACCTGAGCTGTCTTTTACAGCACTAATGATTCTATGATTTCATGCTTGTATGACCAGCAATTAAAATCATGTTTGTATTGTGATCCACCTATGCATTGCAGTGGCCATTCTCTGCTACGTGCCATTTGTACTGGTTTTCCATTTAAATGCTGTATTGCTGTGCTAAACCAAAATCCTGTGTAGCATCAATTAACTTGGATAAGTAAAATTTCATTAAAATATTAAACCTTCCATGTGTATCAGGAGGTATCAGATACTAACATCCCAGCCTAAAACTCCCCAACCATTTGCCTGAGTATCGTGAAAGGTTATACATTTGGGAACAAAGCAATACAAATGTCTGGGACTCAGATGCTAAGGCAGCAAAAGGAGAGGCAGTGATTTATCATAATAAGATGCCTCTTCCAGAATCCATCGTGGTTATTAACAACTTGTGCAAGCATGCCATGAATTATCTTTAATAGAAAATGAGAACGAAACAGTGATCACAATCTTTACAAACAGCATGTCCAGGAATAACCTCTAATGAACTATTTTGCAATCAACCCTAAAAAGTTGTAAGAGTCAATTAACTGCACTATGCAGTTAATCTTGGAGATGCCAGGACTGTGAGAAGCCATTTTTTCCATTAGGACACAAAACACATCCAAGTACCTTAGAGAGCCTAAGTGCAGATTCAGCTGCCTGTATAGGCACTTGTGCCTCTGTCTCCACTTTTTCCCATCTGTCAAATGTAACTGAGTTCTTTTTGTGGGGAATGAAGGTAGAGAATTGTTCTACAGTTCCAAAAAGGCCATGCAAGATTGCAGTGTGCAATCTGGGCACACTGACGAGGCTTTGGAGTAAACAGTGGAAGATTTGGAGGATGTATGCAGACATATACAAAGTCAGGGCAGGACAACCTGAGAACTTACACAAAGCCCAGACAACCATGAAGCATGGTTTCTCTACTTTTCTCCCAGCACTCCTCCTAGACCTCTCCCTTGTAATCTCCTTGCACATACTCACCAAGGAGGACGACAACAAGGACAATGCACACCAAGAGAAGCAGCAGTGAGATCAACCATGGCAGCCAGAGTGGGTACTTCTGGGGATGTTGCTCAGGCTTCTTTGTCTCGGGAGGTCCTAAAAGTGACAGAAACACACCAAACAAAACACTGCAGTCAACTATGGGTCTGTCAGTCCACAGTCCACATACCAAGGATGTATTACTCAAGGGAGAGCTCCTCAAAAGAAAAAAAAATTAATTTCTGAAGTGGAAGTTACAAAGTTTGGGAGAAGGACAAGGAAGACTGGGACAGAGCAGGGAATGTCTGTGGTTTCTGGAGGAAAGTCAAATTCAGTGAGTATGTTCACAGCCCAGCCAGTGAGCCAACAATGATCATAATTGTTGGTATTAGGGGGCGAGTCCTTCACAGGGCCTCAAAAACTACAGTGAAATAATGTCTTTCTAGATTGAGGCCAAAGCTACTAAATGCAACATTGCTCAAACCGTAATACTTATGACATACAAGGGAAGATTTCATGTTGACTTCTTCCCAGAAAACTTTTTCTGCCTCCTTCAGTTCCCTTAGCTTTTTGAACTTCCTGTGCAGAAGACTGGTGTAATATGAGTGAGGATGGGAGACAAAAAATGTGCAAGGCTATGATGGCACATCATCACTGGGATATTGAAAGATATATTTTTTCCTTCCATCTCTGCTTTCCAAGTCAGGATTCAAAGATTTGCTGTAATAAAACTAGGTTGCGCTAGGCTTGATATTTGGGGAGAACAGAGGGCTGTGTCCAGCAGCCTGAGTAAAGTACTCAGATTAAGATTTGCCAGGACCTCGCTTTTATCTAGAGGGATATTGCCAGTACTGAGGAGGTTTGGGAGCAGACAGGAGAGTGGGTCACAGGGAAGGAGAAGCAAACAAGCCTTGGGGGATTGTTCTAGCTTGTGGCAGGTACACAAGCCAGGGCAAATAGGAGGGGAAAGAGATAGCAGCGCTCACTGCAGGGCAGGAGAATAGAAGCTTTGGGAGAGACTACTACTAAAGATAAGATTTAGAGAGCCTTCATTCATTGCTCAGCATGAAGCACCCAGGTCTGTCAGCAGCCAAGTGTGCCTGCCAGACATGCCTAGTAAGCAAGACTGTAAGAAACCTCTTTGTGGAAGCCTTCTGACTACTTCCCAAAGGCTTGGGAGAGATTGCTACAGTAGGGAAAAAGGCATCATTTTTCATTATCTGGAGAGAAAATATGTGGACAGACAAGGTCCAGGTTTCCCTGGTCAAATAAAGGTTTTCTAATAATGTTTTTTCTTTCTTTTGCCTTAGTGAAAACAAGGAGCCCCCTCAAGATCTGGAATCAAACCACCTACTTCAGAAATATCTCTAACCAGTCCAACTGATTTTTTTGATATGCGGCACATCCAGGCATTGTTCAACCTGTGCCCAGTCAGACCTGAGCATCCCACACTCACACCCAGGTGGCACAGGGAGCACTGCATGCTGTGCACCTCAGCAACACGACTGAAGTGCAGTAATCTTGTGCACACTCAGTGGGTTGAACTCCCTGCAAAATGCTTTCCACAGCTGGTCTGTGCTCTGTAACATGTCCAGCATGATCACAACACAACAGACTTGAAGTCTTTGGAATAATAATTTGGAACACAATGGGGAACTTTATATTCCAAAGTAGTGGTGAACCACCACCCCCACCTCACCACAATGGAAATGCTAACTACATCCAGAACCAACTAATCTTAGTGCACTGAAAACAGTGAGATTTCAAGACAGACAGGACTATGTACACTATTTATTTCCATGACTCATGCCTCAGAGCAAGCAAGGAATAACCTGGAGCTGATGCCTTCTGTTTGGGATTGTAAAACTGAGATAAAGCTGTAAATAGGCAGCAGTAAATATTTATTTCATTTAAAAAATATTATACATTGATTTATGCACACATACATTTCCTGCCCTGGAACCCAGTGTTGTGTAGGGTCCTGCATGTCAGACAGCAACAGTGAGCCTTACACAGAACATCTCTATGGGTTTCTACTTGTGGAATAATGACTACAGAGTATGTATTAACAAGAATATGCCTTATATTTGCATGAAGTCTAGCAAAAGAGATATTTTACCACTGTAATTTTTAATAGGAAAAAAATTGATTGTTTGGTGTGTTAAATGTTTTTCAGGAGTGGCAGACATCAATAACAGATTTGGATCTCCCTCCAGATCTTAAATAATTCTTCTTCTGTATATTTCAGAGTGTTTAAGTTTTGGGTCTCTCTTCTCCAAGGACCATTTCTCAACCAGCCATGGACAATGGGGCTATGTTTCCGCAGCTAGTACCACACCTCATGAAGCTGCAGAGTACAACTGACTGCTCTACTATAAGCAGGCATGCTGATTCTCCTACCCTCTCCACAAGCAGCAATCTGTAGTCTCACTCAGAGGCAAGAGCAGCCAGGACTTGGGCTTATTTGCTGCTTTGGGTGCCCTCCACCTTCATGACAGATCAGATTGATTGTAATAAACCATAGTCTCTACTGCTGGTACTCAGCATGGTCCAAAAACGACTCTTTCAAGACTACATAACATGTAGGGTAATGCGGGAGCCCAAACAGGTTCCTTAATGAACGCTCATTTAAAACCTACTGTTTGTGCTCCCGGTAGTCATTCTTGCTCATGTTGCAACTCCCATTCACCTTTCCTCTTGGAGACGTTCCTCAAGACTCTTATTTCAAAACTCCTTCAGTCTCCTGATCATTAGCTCATTTTTCTCACCAATCCATCAAGATCAGGTGAGAACCACAGTCACAGAAGGAAAAATCTTCATTCCCTCTTCTTCAGCCCTGCTCCCCCCAGCTCCCTTTCTCCCAAATAACCCATTCATTCCTTACCTTTGACTGCTGGGGCCGGCGATTCATTTTTGAACTTCACCTCAGCATAGGTGATTTCTGATGCCATTTAATCACAGTGTGACCCTGTCCTTAGTTTTGCCACGTAAAAGGTGGACCTTTTAGCTCCTTGTTTCCAGAGGGTGACAGGAATAGGTTACTGAGCCTTTCCCATCCATTCATTCACCCTCTACCCATCAAAGAAGGCTGTGCTGAACACTGGAAGCACTGGTGATAACCCAAGAATTCCTGAGAGCTTAGAAACGCTCCAAAGAGATCTCCAGTTTCTTAGCCCAGGAAATCAGCCCTGGCACCATGGAAGATTTTGAGACATAAAAGAAAAACGAGAACCTAACAACTGAAAAGGAAGTTGCAGTCCTTCCCCATATCAGATTCTCAGCTGATAGGCTTCCTTTTCAAGACATTTATAGCTTTTTTTCCTCTTTTTAATGTTCTTACTTAACTATCTCCCCATATTTTCATGTGTTTCTTTGTCTGTTAATAATTCTACCATTGTTTAACCTTCAGTCCAGAACAAAATGCATTCTGCCCCATTTGCCCCTTGTGGTTAAGCTGCATTTGCCACATCAAATGTCACAACTATGTCTCATTCTCCAAAGTCAGCCCCAGCTGGAAGCTAGCACTAGAACAAATCCCAGAGTAGGAAATGTTCCTGTAGAAGAGAGACTGGGGAGTTGCAGCCTTAGACAGAGCAGTAAAAATAATCAGAAGGTTGATATATCCATGAAGAAACAGAAGCATCAGGCTGGAGTCAGAGAGGAGAACAAGCAAAGTGGAATTTTAAAAAACATATGTTGATGGTCTGAGAGATAATTGGGAAGAGTACACTCAAAAACTTTTCTATTAAAACCTGATTCATGGCCTGTGGAAGTTCAGAGCAGTGCTTGCTTCAGGCTCCATTTCAGAGGCTGAAAAGGGGTGGTTTACATTTTTCTGCCACTTTTCCAACACTGTTATTTATCTCCCTTATCTGCTTTCTGGTAAAAACCTCTGATACTACCTTGAGCTAAATGTCAGTGCTTAGTCTGATTTGAAGCTGGAGCAGATCTTGAAAGGAGACAAGGGAAATGGCCGCTGAGATACATTCTAGATCAGAAAGACTTCTAGGAACAGATGCCAATAAGTCAGGCAGGGTGACGAGGGTTCAGTCAGCAGATAGGACTATGGTCTGTGTTGTAAGGTGTGGAGAGTTTTGTGGACAGTTGGCTAGCTGAAAGAGGCTATTTAGATGCAATACCCTTGGTTAAGCAAGGAGATAGGAAAAGGAGCCAGAAGTCAGTGTCCATATAAGGCAAGGACACTGTGCCCTTGCTGCAACAGTAGAAAAGGGAGGATAGATAGTCAGCAGAAATCAGCTAGAAATATGAAGAAAAACAGAAAAGTCGTAACAGTATCACTATAAGAATGCAGAAGTAGGTGTAGTCGATTGATAAGTAACTAACCAATAATGAGCTCGCCTTTTGCAATATGTATTAGCCTTATTAATACCAATATAAATATGCGTGTCTATCAATAAAGTTTGAGGCTTGTTGTTCATCATCGGATGTGCAAGTCTTCCTTTATCCGTCAAATGGTGACCCGAGCGACGTGATGGAAAACGCCCGCCACGGATGGATGAAGTAGGGTTGGGTTCCTATCGCAGGGGGAACGGTACAAACAGACCGGCCACTGGTTTGCGGTCTGCGGTCCCCAGGAGCTGTACAGACAGTCCTGGCCATACGTGCTGCCCGAGCCTGGGAAACCTGCAACAGCGCTGACGAAAAAAGGTATGGAGAGGCAAGCAGCATATGATTTATTCACTGCCTTTTTACAGAGAAGGCAAGTAAAAGAAATAGATTTGCATAAGGAATTGCCAGGATTGTTAGCTTATGGATATGAAAAGGGGTTTTTTCAGAATCCACATACAGTGCATGAGCTATCAGAATGGCGTAAATTTGGGGATAAGTTGTGGGAGGCTACGTTGGAGGATGATAAAACAGCGAAAAAGTTTGGGAAGTTATGGAAGGTTGTGCATAATGAGCTTTTACAGTATCAGGCAGAAAAGAAGGCAGCGGAGCAAGCATCGGTCGCTCAAGATAGAAATAGAAACTATGATAAGGATTGGTTTCAGTCTGCTCCGTTACCTCCTGCGGTTAATAGTGTTGTCCTGCCTCCCCCACCTCCTGCTTCCAATGCCGGAGCCTCCGGTGAGCCATCAGCGCCCCCTCAATCACTAACACCCCCGAAGGGGTCACAGTCCTGCCCTAAGCCACCTATAAATTCACCCCCGTCAGGTAATGAGCCGATTTCTGGGGCGAAAAGCGACCTAGCGGAGGCCATTGCCAGGGAACGGAGGGAGGCGTGGGCGGCGCTGGCCAAGGACTGTTTGGATAAGGGGGACAGGGGGTTAATGGAAGCAGCCTCAGCGCTGGCATTCCCAGCAGTTTTTCAGCCGGTTGCGGGGGGAGGAATGCAAGTAACAATCACTGCTCTTGACTGGAAATTGCTATCACAGCTTAGAGCGACTGTTAGCCAGTTTGGAGTGACGAGCGAGCCGGTGAAGCAAATGCTAGATTACATTTGGAGTACGCAGATACTTTTGCCTGCTGATTGTAGAGGGATAGCGAGATTGATTTTTACACAACATCAGCAACTGCTGTTCAATGCGCACTGGCAAGCGCTGGTTAATGAGTGCGTAGCCACACCAAGACAGCAGGGAGATCCTTTGCATGGTGTGACAGCAGATGAATTGATGGGATTGGGTGCATTTATTCGCACAGAAGCACAGGCATTGATAGGACCGGATAAGTGTAGAGAGGCTATGAGGTTGGTGAGGCAGGCTATAGAGCAGGTGAAGGAGCCGGGTGGTGTACCAATGTATATGGGGATTAAGCAAGGACGAGATGAAGCATTTGGCACGTTTATAGATAGAGCTGCAACTGCTATAGAAAAAGCAGGGGTGCCGGAGTATATGCGAGGTGCACTATTAAAACAATGTGCCCTTCAGAATTGTAATCAATCCACAAGAAACGTATTAAGCACCCTAGGGGCGAACTGGTCCATAGAGGAAGCATTAGAGAGGATGGCCCAAATCCCTACTGGGACTCAGGCATTTTTAGTGGATGCTATTAAACAATTGGGGGAGGGTCTTCAGGAGCAAGCAAAAGCCTCTCAAAGCCAGGTGTTAGCTGCTCTTGCACCTCTCCGAGTCTCCGCAGCCGTAACCCCAGCACCGAAAAAATGCCCAACAAAATGCTATCGGTGTGGGGGGAGTGGTCATTTTCGCCGAGAATGCCAAGCCGGAGGAGTGTGGTGCCAGTACTGTCACTCGGATACCCACAACACAGCTGCCTGTCGTCGGCGATCGGGAAACGGACGGAGGAGCGCGCAGGACGGCCGCGCCCGGACACAAATCGCCGCCGTGACATCAGCTCCACCTGCAGTCTACAGCCAGCCACCACCAGCAGCCTCGGACCTGACCTGGCAGCAGCAGTAAATGTTTCCATCGTAACCACTCAGCTACACAGGATACCTACAGGAGCCTATGGACCATTACAAATTCAAGGCAAAACAATCGGTGCTTTGCTGCTTGGCTGTTCCTCAGCATCCATGATGGGATTATTTGTGTTACCAGGGGTGATCGACGCAGACTATACGGGAGAAATACAAATAATGGCATATACTCTTTTTCCTCCGGTTACCATTGCAAAGGGTCAGCGTATTGCTCAATTGGTGCCTCTGCCACAGCTTACTGCTAGCATTTCCCCACGTGATCAGAAGGAGCCAACAAATCCGGGATTTGGATCCACAGGAATTACTTTGCTGACTATGAACTTGGGGGAGCGACCCCGCAAAAAGGTGGAATTAAAATTTCGGGGACAAATGATTGTCCTTATGGGACTGTTGGACACAGGAGCTGATACTAGTATAATCAGCCCGGAGCATTGGCCCCGTCAATGGCCACTTTACCCTTCAGCGGATACCCTAACAGGAGTGGGAGGACTTACCCTTGCCAGTAAGACGCCGTCTTTGCAAGTAAAGGTGGATGGACAATGGTTAACTACAGTTTTCTCGGTAGTCACATTACCACCTACAGTGCAGTGCCTTATTGGTCGGGACATTTTGGCTCAATTGGGAGTGGTACTGACCAACGAGCACCCTTTGGGGTAATTGCCATTGCTTGGACTTTCCCCATTCCACTCACATGGAAAACTAATACGCCTGTGATGGTTAAGCAGTGGCCTTTAAAAGGGGAGAGTCTCATGCATGCCCATCAGCTGGTGGAAGAGCAATTTAAACAAGGACATCTTAAATTGTCTACCAGCCCATGGAATACTCCTATTTTTGTGATTAAAAAGAAGTCGGGGAATTTCCGTCTTTTGCATGACTTACGGGCAGTTAATGATCAAATGGAACCAATGGGGGCCTTGCAGCCTGGTTTGCCAAACCCTGCCATGATTCCACAGGGGTGGCCATTGTTAATTATAGACTTAAAGGACTGTTTCTTCACAATAGCCTTGCATCCACAGGACACCAAGAGATTTGCATTTACCCTGCCAGCAGTTAATAGAAATGGACCAGATCAGCGTTTTGAATGGACTGTTCTTCCACAGGGCATGCGCAACTCCCCCACTTTATATCAGCTGTATGTCGATGCTGCGCTACAACCCCTGCGCCAAAAATGGCCTCATTGTATCATCTATCATTATATGGATGATATATTGTTCAGCCAACCTGAACCATTTACGGATCTACAGGTGGAAATAATTCAGAAGGCGTTATTACAGCGCAACCTGGTAGTTGCCCCTGAAAAGATTCAACGCTCAGCACCATGGAAATATTTAGGGTGGATCCTAACTGAACAAACTATTGCTCCCCAAAAATTGGAACTTACAACTCACATAAAGACATTGAATGATGCACAGAAATTACTTGGGGAATTACAGTGGTTGAAGCCGATAGTTGGGATCCCTAACCACTTATTGGAGCACTTACGACCCTTGCTTAAGGGTACGGATCCTACTACACCGGTCACCTTGACAACGACACAAAAGGATGCGTTGCGGGGTATTATTGACTGTATTAGTTCTGGGCAGGTTGTGCGCCGGAACCCTGATTTACCTGTTGATATTATCTTGTGGAATAGTCCTGTACATATTTTGGGTGCTTTATCTCAGCTTGAAAAGAAAACGGGGGAGCAGAGGGTATTAGAGTGGCTCTCCCCACCATTACAGCAGCAAAGAACTTTAAGAACAAAAATTGAAATGGTTGCGTCTCTTATTAAGAAAGGACGCCTCAGAACAATTCAGGTTACAGGAGCGGAGCCAGCTGTAATACGGTTACCAATAAAAAAGGAGACACTTGACTGGTATTTACTGAACTCTGAGGAGCTGCAGGATGCTCTCCTAGCAGCTGGAGCTGTTATAGAGACGGGCAAACTACACCCTAGCCCTCTCCAATGGATGATAGAATGGGACTGGATAACAAAGCCCATTCGAAGTCCATCACCAATAGCAGGAGCTATCACAGCTTTCACGGATGCTGGCAAGAAGTCCAGAAGAGCAGCTGTAACATGGAAACAGCAAGGACAATGGCAGCAGCATCTGCTGGAAGCAGATGATAAGGACAGTCTCCAGACATTGGAACTTTTAGCTGTAGTATGGGCAATGGTTAACCTAAAAGATCCTTTGAATGTGGTAACCGACTCCCTCTATGTAGCAGGAGTAGCTTCCCGAATTGAGGATGCCACCGTAAAAGAAGTACAGAATAAAAGACTGTATGAGTTGTTATTGCAGTTAAAAAAGGCAATCAGGCTAAGAACAGAGGCCTATTCAATTATCCATATTAGGAGTCACAAATGGGAACAGGGCCTAGGGGAAGGAAACGCGAGAGCCGATAGATTAGTGATGACTCCTGCCATGCAGACCTCACCTATCAGTAAACACGTTTTAGCAAGAGAGGCCCATAGCAAATTTCACCAGAATGCAAAGGGATTAGCCAGAGAATTCAAATTGCCCATTGCAGAGACTACAACAATTGTCCGTTCCTGCCCCATATGCAGTCATCACAATGGGGGTCAAGGTTTAGGAATTGGAGTAAATCCGAGGGGGTTAAGTTCAAATGAAATCTGGCAGATGGATATCACCCATGTTCCAAGTTTTGGTAGGCTGAAGTATGTGCATGTGAGCATTGATACCTACAGTAAGTTTATTTGGGCTACTGCACAGACAGGGGAGAAAGCTGTTCACGTGCAAAGGCACTTATGTAGTTGCTTTGCAGTAATGGGAGTCCCAGGAACAATCAAGACCGATAATGGTCCAGCATATGTAAGTGCCAGAATAAAGAAGTTTTTTGCAACCTGGGGTGTAAAGCACATCACAGGAATCCCTCACTCTCCCACAGGGCAAGCAATTATAGAAAGAGCTAATGGGACTCTTAAGAGATATCTAGAGAAACATAAGGAGGAGGGAGATCCTCTGACTCAATTGGTTAAAGCATTATTTGTAATAAATCATTTGTGTGTGTTTGGGGAAGATGAAGTGTCACCAGCAGAGAAGCATCATCAGAAGGAGGATGCAAAACAAGGAGTAAGGCAAGATGTTTGGGTGCGATACAAAGATCCCAAGTCTGGTATCTGGCAGGAGCCTGCTCGGGTGTTGTACTGGGGAAGGGGATATCTTTGTGTTTCATCTCCAACAGGTCCCCTGTGGATCCCCGCCAAGTGGACTCGAGCGGTACCGAATGCAGAGAACGATCGAGGCCCTATCGGTGGAAGACAGGGAGAGGGTACAGAACAAACTGACATTGGTATTGCGGCCCTATTTACTGCGACTTGAGCCTTACTCGGATGAAGTACGACACGCCTGGTTTCACCCTCCTGACGACTGGATCGAGTGGTGTCAGGACATTATAGTACAAATAGAAGCTCCCAGATCGCAACCTTGCTGGGCTTGTGGGAAATATAATTGTGCTGCGTGGATCGCGCTGGACTGTGGGGGCTGTGATAGAGTATTTTGGTTAGAGCAATCAACTGTTTGGCAGAACTGGTGCCCAAGCTGTCAGTTCAACTCAAACTTTCAAAACTCGTGGCAAAGAGCTCTAAGAAAATATACAGGACTTAATTTAGGGGAGGCATGGGCCTTGTTTAAGGCCCCAGAGCAACTTATATTAGCTTATTGTACTTGGCGGCTTAGAACATTGTGTGAACAAGTAGAAAAACAAGTGCGCACTAACATACTAGCATACCGTTGTCGAAAACTGGTGCCCCTCACACAGAGCTCTGTCGTTGGGCCGGTTGAGGAGGACTGTGGGGTTGAGGAGGCACTAGACGAATGTATTAAACAACTTAAGACTTGCTCTCTCGGTTTCAGAGGAACTGCTAAGTTGAAAAAGGGAAAGAAGGAGCAAAAGAAGAGAAAATGAGGATTCTTGTTTTTATGGGGCTATTATCCTGTGTGTTTGGGTTTACCCAGTACAATTCACCTCGTGAAAATATTTGGGTGACATTTGCTAACATGACTAAGCAAAGCTCCATATGTTTAAGCTTGGGGGGGGTGCAAAATCCATTTAGAACCTGCTTAGTAGGGCTTCCGGTATGGAATATAGAAGAGTTTAGACGCTATGTTAACAACCAGACTCTTATTAACTCAACTTTGTTGCAAGGGAACTGCACTGCAACCCCAGGGCTGACACCCTGCCAGCAAGACGGGTGCTGGCAATGTCAAATTGTTTTGGGCTTGAATCACACTCTGGCTTCCCCGCCAGAGGAACTCGATTTATTTGGTAGTGCTAATGCCAGTTTGAACAATGTTACAGGGGGCTGGTTTAGTTTTGAACCAGAAGATGCAGACAATTTTAACCAGCATGGAAAATACTGGGCAGCCTTAAATTCCCGCCTGGATCTGTCAGCCGTGCACAGCCAATTGTATAGTCATTGCAAGGGAGTCAAACTTACAGAGCCAAAAGCACTACCCCCAGGAGTATTCTTGATTTGTGGGGATAGAGCTTGGAATGGAGTCCCCGTGAAACCACAAGGGGGACCTTGTTACTTTGGGAAATTGGCCATGTTTCACCCCAATGTAACCCTCCTTATGCAATGGAGCCAAAATATGACCAGGTGTCGCCGTAGCTTGCATGACCTCAGTTGTGAGGGAATAGGACCACCCACATTCTGGGGCAAACTGAGACAAGTGGTAGTAGCCACATTGTTACCTGGAGGGGCAGCTAATAAAGCCATGAATTTGGCCAAACAACTAGGCTGCTGGGTCAAAGACGAGCTGAATACCACCTCTCAGGTATTGGACATGCTATCCAAAGATGTGGAAAGTGTTAATCATGCAGTACTGCAAAACAGAGCAGCAATTGATTTTCTACTATTGGCTCAGGGTCATGGCTGTGAAGAATTTGAGGGTATGTGTTGCATGAATTTATCGGATCATTCCACATCCATACATACAAAAATCAAGGAGCTCCAGAAAGGGCTGCACACCTTAAAAGAAGAAGAGGAGTTGGGGTTAGAAGCGTGGCTAAAAAGTCTTGGATTAGGCCCTTGGCTGCGAACAATGGTTATGTATGCAATAGGGGTGTTAGTTGTTATTGTATTGCTAATGCTTGTGTTACCGTGCTTATTTAGTTGCTTACAAAGAATGGTTAACCAAATGATGGACAAGGCCTGGCATACAACATTTCTGGCCCAAAAAGAAAACGGGGGAAATGTGGAGAGTTTTGTGGACAGTTGGCTAGCTGAAAGAGGCCATTTAGATGCAATACCCTTGGTTAAGCAAGGAGATAGGAAAAGGAGCCAGAAGTCAGTGTCCATATAAGGCAAGGACACTGTGCCCTTGCTGCAACAGTAGAAAAGGGAGGATAGATAGTCAGCAGAAATCAGCTAGAAATATGAAGAAAAACAGAAAAGTCGTAACAGTATCACTATAAGAATGCAGAAGTAGGTGTAGTCGATTGATAAGTAACTAACCAATAATGAGCTCGCCTTTTGCAATATGTATTAGCCTTATTAATACCAATATAAATATGCGTGTCTATCAATAAAGTTTGAGGCTTGTTGTTCATCATCGGATGTGCAAGTCTTCCTTTATCCGTCAGTAAGGGACCTTCAAAGACTGTCTTCTCCAGCCCACCTGCCATGGGCAAGGACATCTTTCACTACATCAGGCTGCTCAAACCCCTTCCAACCTGGCCCTAAACATTTCCAGTTAAGGGGCATCTGCAACTTCTCTGGGCAATCTGTTTCAGCATCTCGGCACCCTCATTGTAAAGAATTTCTTCCTTATATCTAATCTAGATCTGGCTTTTTCAGTTTAAACCTATGACCCCTTATCCTACCACTACCAGTTCCATTAAAAGACCTCTCTCCATCTTTCTTATAAGCCCCCTGTAAAAGCCTGAAAAAAGCCACAACAAGGTCTCCAAAACAACCAGAATGAAGAAGCTGGTTAGTTTGGCTAGCTTGAATTCCCTTAAAGCAGAGCAGAATGAGATGCACACAGGACATCCAGAGAGCACCAGAGCAGAGTTGGAGCTGAGATAGGGCAGTAGAAGGAAGAACATGCACCAGACAACAGAGAAGAACAATGTGGCAGAAGGTAAAGGGTATCTGAACACAGTTTATGGAGAACTGCCCCTAAGCAGAGTGAGGCAGTAACTGGATGTCTTTACCAAGGACCTTCTTTGTGTCTTGCGTGTCCTGAGCTAACCTGACTTCTCCTTTAGGTGTTGTGTGCAAAGAGGGTGACTTTCACACATGAATAAGAACAGCTACAGGAGAGAAACCTGGTCCCTCAAGCAAGCATGCTGCCTGCTTCTCTTTCCAACATCCTTCCAGCACTATCCTTTGTCTTCAGTCTTGGCCCTCTCACTGGAATTAAGCCTCCCTAAGTCTCTGCTGAAATCTAGTTAAGCGCTCAAATTTCTTGTTGAGAATTCAGAGCAATCCTCTGCATGCTTCCCCATCCCCACCCAACCAAGCCTCAGCAGACCCAGTCTCGTGGGAAAAAGGCTTACTTCCTTGCAGGATTTCAAGATTTCCACTGTGAAGAAACAGGAAACACAACCAGCAGACAGAGAAGGAAGTTACAGAGCAGCTTCATGAGCTTTTTCCACTGAAACGCAACTCCAAACACAGCCGAAGCATTTCAAATGCAAATTCAGTCTCTAGCTGCTCTTTTTGTTAGATCACATTAGACTGCACTTAAACATCAGTAGACAGCTCAATTCTTCTTTGTCAGCCATCAGAGTTGTTGCTTGTTATCAAAATTCAACCCTGAATCATACTTCCACGTGATGCAGTGCTGAGCCAAGGTGTAATAACAATCACGGGATATTCCTGAGGGAAAAATTTGTCTTTTGAATTTCATATACACTGATGGCATGTGAATGAGTGGGAGATAGAAACAACTGGACCCTGCCATTAGTTGTGGTGCTGAAAAAATATTTTTTTTTAAAATCTTGCTTAAAAAAACCTAGAACTCATGCTTTGCTTCCTTGCATTATCACTGCTCTTCCTCAGTAACTCCATTCCCCCTCTTCCTGTGTTCTGCTCACTCTCTTGTCCTCCCACAATACCTGCGTTTCCCCACAGATGTCCTCCAGCTCAGCCCTACCCCACACCACTAGGTGCCTCCCATGCTGTCAGCCCCCACGTGCCTCATAAGCCCCAGCTCCTTTCCAGGACTCTCACACTCCTGCTTTCCCTCCTTGCTCGTGCTCCAGCTGCTGGTTGCTCTGAAAGCTCCATGGCCCCCCTTTGTCCCTGACCCAAAGAGAAGGCAGCAGAGGCAGTAATGCTCTCTCTCCCCTACCTGTCAGTGAGGTTTCAGTAAGGTGATATCTGCAAACCTTTCACCCCACAGCCAGCATCACCCAATTTAGCAAGCAGGTCCATATGAGCAGAGGAAACTGTGCCATTGCACATGCCTTACTTCTTTTGAAAATCCAGCTGAACCTGAGGAGTTAAATTCAAATTTATAGGCAAAGAGTAGGACTGGAATCCTAAAGCTGTGACCCCACGCATTCCAAAAGAAATACCATTTTTAAATTGGCCACAGCTGTGGTGGAAGCTGCAGGGGAAGTGACACACTTCCTACAAGCCAGTTTTAACAGAGAGGGGCAGCTGAGAGAATTGAGCTGAAGGCTGAGTCATCACAAGTGACATGGAGGTTACACAGTGACATCACATTGGCCACCCAAATACCTAAACCCTCTTTAGAAGATTTGACAAAAGGCAAAATGAAGCTGACATGACTAAAATGATTTCCCAAAGGGATTATCGATATGCATTTTTCAACAAGCTGACCTTGCAGCCAAATGAGGAAAATTGAAATGAGTGTGACCTCCAGTAAGTGCAAAACCATAACAAAGCAAAGGTGTTAGAACTTCTTTGAACCCTTTATATTTGATATACTGCCTTGAGGGTAACTGAAGAGCAGGGTATAAAATAAGCAGTCAGAGAGAACAAGCACGTCAAAACAAAGCTAAATTAATTATTTGTCACATTGGAATAAATTGGTGAAATTTGCACACAAGAACCCTGGTTTGTGGAGGACTAAACCAAAGGATCTATCCAAAATAAAATACTAATTGTGCAAAATGTATGGAATTAGCAGGCCGGGGCAAGATGGTCCCAGGGATTCTCAGGAAATTCAAAGGTGAAACAGTTGCTAATATCAGTGTGTCACCTTTTGCCTTAAACTATCTTTTAATCAGCAAATCCCAGACTGACAGGGAATATATCAAAGAAGGAGAAGGGGAGAAGTCTCATGGAGATTTAGGAAGTTAAAGGTTTGACATCTCTAGTGGTCAAGTTAATATTACAAAAGAATTAATGGATGGACATGTTTATAAGTATGATGGACTTTGGGGAGAGTCAATATAACTCTTGTAAGGAAATCCTGCCTGTTGTGGGTCTTTGCCTACAGTCCTGGCATCACCTGGCACTTGTAGCTAGCACAGACTTCCAAGTCACTTAGATAAAAGCCTAAACCAAATCCAGGCTTTATATCCCTGCACCTGGGTGAGAAGAGCATAAGAAGTGAATATATGCCACCTTCTTGGTCCTCCCTCTCCACACCACCTTGCCCCTTTTCAGGGATTTAGGCTATGGAGCAGAGCAGCCAAGGGAAGAGCATAAAAAAGGCACTGGAACACGGAGACTGGGGACCCAAGGCCTGACATTGAGCAGTTAATAAGGGATGTCAGATAACAAATCAAAGAGATTCAGGCAGCAAGAGTTCCTTAAGAGCTCCTGAGGGATTTGGTTGCTTAGACAGAGTCTAGCAATAGGTGATCCCATTGTGTATCCTCCTGCACAGAACTGGTTAGAGAAGGGAGGGGAGAGGTAGGATGCTGCAGTTCATACTGCTCCAGGGGACAATGTGGGAGCACAGCAGCCTCCTGGGATCCTATGCCCTTCTCAGCCAAGGCTGACACTGGCCAGAGCTGCAGGGAGAAGAGACCTCTTCTGGAAGGCAGTCAATCCCTCTAATGATAGAAGGTGTACCAGGGTTCCATACAGGTTGCTAAGAGACCAAGGAAAAAAATGGCTTCTATGGAGCTGTGAAAGCACAGGAAAAAGACATTTGAGTATCCAGGGGTGAAGAGGAAACAGGGAAGTACTTAATGGACAGTGTGAAAAGAGAGTGACAGCAATGAGTGGGATGGATTAAACAGAAGGTAGCACTGTAAAGCCACACAAGTTTCTGGCAGGTGGCAGCACCTCACCACAGGCAGGCCTGAGTTGGCAGAAAGACACGGAATCCTGAGCAGAACCACCCAGTGTGACTCGAATATACTGAGAGTACCATGCACAATACAGGGGAATGAAAGAAAATTAGGAGTGATAAAAAGAAAAGTTCCTCCCTGAAACAGCTTGTGTATTTCTCCCCTGGCCACATCCCTGCCAAATTTTAGTAAGTGCTGAGGGTTTCAAGCAGAAGAGATCATGTCCCAAAGTTACCTGAGCTTAGGGAGCTCAAACTCAGTGTGAATTGGGAAAGGAAAAGTCATGTGTCCACTCTAGTGTGATGATAGGTTACCAAAATCCCTCAGGTGTAACAGAAGGAATAAGAGAAGGAAGAACATGATCCAGAGAATTTTCAAAGACACAAGAAGCCCCAGCCTCTTTACATGTAGCACTAACAGAGGATTTTCTTCAGAAGAGCAAAAATATGTTTTATTTATTTATTTCCCCCAATTAACAGATTACCAAATCAAAGCCAACGAGGGCACATTGAGATGCAGTTACCTTAGAGCTTTGTTTTATGCCATTACTGGGAACATTGCACCTTTGTCTCCTTCCTCTTTTAGATCTGAGTTACAAGTCTCAAGGCTATGTTGGAGATCAGAACCAGATACTGCAGTTGCTTGCCACAGCACCATATCTGACTTCAAACCTGGGCCAGATCCAAGTCCTGCTCAGACCCCAGTGGCCTGTTTTCAGAGGTGGGGCTGTGGAGTTTATCTTCTTAGAGTGGGCACATGGAATTCACACACACAAGTTGTGGCCACATAACACCTCTCCACATAAGCAAATCTTCATGCTTCATTTCCAGTTCTAAGGACTGCACATGATCTCCCTCTCTTGAAGGGAGAATGGGGGGAGTGGAAAGAAAAGCAAAAAAAATGGAAAACAACCACAGTCACCAAGCAAGTATATGGGGCTGTCACATAAGTTCACCCAGACTCATGCTGTAACCTTAGGGCCACTCTTACTGGAATTTAAACTGTTTCCCTCCACATCTTCTGCACGCATGTAAGTGGAATGCAGTAAAAAAACATTCTCATAGGAAGGTTCTGGGGTGAGCTGTACCAGTCAGGCTGTCCCAGCAGGTGGCACTGGAATAGCAGCACAAACCTCCCTGGCCCTGCCAAATTCCCTCACCCCCCTCCTATCCTCAAGGGTGGATTTATCAGGAAGATTGCAAGTGGCCTGTGCTGCCCCTTACCCTGTAGCCAACCAAGGTGGCCCTGCAGGCCTTTTGCAGCCTCCCAGCCCAACTTGTGACGGCCAGCAGCGAGGTGATGGGACATCATCTGCCTCCAGAGCAGCCATCCCATGTGTCCAGTCAGGATGGGACAAAGCAAAAGCCATCTGGAAAAAGCCGTAGAAAGCTGAACTAAATCCAGGGAATACAGTCAGCTCAACCAAACACTCCTTGGCACCTCATCAATGAAACATGATGGGAAAGTTTTAATGGCAGGCAGGGAGGCCCCAAGCTTTGGGGTTCAACCATATGCAGGAACCTCCTCATGACACAGATGTCAACACTGTCAGAGGGGGAAAGGAAATTTTTATTTTGAAGAGCACACTCTCCAGGTGCCTGTGTCACCCACTTTTACCATGCCAGGACACTGAAATCAGCACAGGGAAGCAAAGGGTGGGCAAATGGCACTCTAGGGTGCCAGCCTCCAGCACAGAGCTGGCTCTGACCCAGAGGCCAAAGGGCCCGTGCTGCTGACTCCCTGCTGGCTGGGACTGACACAGAGGGCAAAGTGCTCCTCGATGTGTCTTAGACTCTGCCTCCAGACCACAGTTATTTGCCTATTTAGCATTTCAAGACTGGACATGACAGGCTCAGCACACCATCCTGCTCTTCGCTGAGCCTCTGCCCTTTCTGAGGTGAAGGATGACTGTCACATATCAGTGTTCCTTTTCACTGACCAACTGCCCACATCAGACATCTCACCACACTGCTGGCCCAGCGTGGGACCCACCACAGCACAGCTGAGCACAAAAATTGTGCTAGGAAATACTTCAGACTGGAGGTATCTTGTTCAAACCTTGCTCAAATCAGGACCACTTTTGGAGCTAGACCAGGGTACCCAGAACAGGTTACCTGCCTACAGTAACCCTGTTTCTGTATGGGATGTATCACTTAAGGGCTTTTCCTGCTTTTCTACCCAAAAAGAATAATTTCCAAGCACATTTTGTACATGTACCCATGGTATTGACTTCAGCTTTAGTTACTGGTGACAGCAGCCCCTAAGTCTGGGCCAGACATACAGCTGTATCTATACCCACTTAGCATATATTCTCCAAAGAAAATGCTGTCCTGCCCCTTCCCTCTCACTTGAATCCAGCTCCTTGTCCCTGCCAGCTAATCAAAAGGATGGTTTGTGTAGCACTACCAACATAACATCTCACACATCTTTGAACGGTTAGCTTAACACCATAAACATGGACTCATGAACAAATGCTTAGCCACCACTTTAAAGTAAGGCCCAAAGGAATGGAACTCCTCCTAGTTTTTTTTAAAGACAACAGACATCCATACCTGTATGCACACCGACCACAAGAGGGGATGTGTCCCTGCCCTGGCACAGCTCGGTTCCAAGCCCTACATTACCGTGTTTGTGCATGAGGGCACTGAAGTACAAAGGGCAGTAGAATAGCAGGACACGGCTACATTTGGAAGCACCAGCTCCATCATTGCTAAACTATCAAACTACAAATCACCAGCTGCGATTTCTTTCAGAGAGCACCCCACCAGTGCTAGCCAGGTCTCAGGTGATGTCTGCTTGCATCCCACCTGCCACCCTCTCGACTGCTGGGTGCCCAGCCAGCCCCTGGAGACGGAGCCCAGGGATTGTGAGGAAACCTGCAACAAAGGGATTCGGCAGCAGATGGCAGCACACGGTCACGGGTGAGACTGAACTCGACGCCTGGTCGCGGCTGTCACCAGCCCAGCCAGGCTCGCAGGCCAGGCTTGGGAGGGCAGGGAGCGCCACACCTCTGTACATGCCTAACACACAAGGCTCGACACAAAGGCTGCAAGTTACAGGCGGCTCCCTCCTTTAGGGAATGTCTCTTCAGACTGCTTCAAGGCTTGAAAGCTGCCTCTACCTCAGCACGCAGGTACTGCCATCCTACAATGCCTGGGAAAGGGAGAGCAGGCCATTCATTGCAAGTTACCTGCCTGGCCTGCCCCAAACACAAGTGATGCAAGAAGTGCATCCCAGGATCCCAGCAGTGACTGGAAAACATAGGTCTGGTCAGGAGCCACTACACAGTCCAGCTGTTGCTGGCTGATCTTCCTATGCTCAGCCTCAAGGAATGTCCACCATAGCCCCAGCTCTGGATGGAGACATACAGCTATAGGTAATAGCAGGTGGCAAAATTAAGCTGTCACCCTGCAATATGCTTTCCCTGATTATTAGCATGGACAGAACTATTGTTTTGGAAGAAAAAGACCAGTAATAGTCTCCAGAGTGAGAGTCTATTGTTCACATAATGTCATGAGCACTCATCAGACTACCTAGACCTGGAGGCATTACAGTGTGTGTTAACCACTTGGGCCACAGCGCTCTGCTTATATACATTAACAGCCTCGTTGTTCTTCTTCTTAGAACCTTGTACATTTATGCTGATTTAGCAGGATGAGTTCAGATTCAGATCCTTTTACCTCATTATCAAAGCTCAGGAAGACTTTGGGGGTTTTGGTTTCCTGTTTGGTTTTTGTTTGATTTCCTCCAATGTACAGCCCTTCTTCTCCATTTCTTCAGGAGTCCAAACACAGCATCAAAGCTTTGTGAAATCTGGCAGGTTTATGTCTGCAATCCATATTGTGTAGCTGTGGTAAGAACAGTTGCTGCATGGCTCTGAGACACAAAGTCACAGAACACAGAACATAATTAGTGGGAGAAGGGGCAGGGAAATACACACATCCCACCTCAACTACAGCTCCCACAGAAGTATTGACAACCAAAAACCAGACAAAACTGGGATCTTCCCTTTGACACTTGTTTCCTGATTCTATGTACTACAGCCTGTCTCCCAACTGGAAGAAAGGGAAAACTTGTACAGGACTCACCAAGCTGTGCATTCTAGCAGATCTTGCTGTGAGGAAAGGCATGGGGCCTGGGAAGATCTCCACCCATGACTAAGCTCTCCCCCATGAACTGTTTCCCAGTCTTCTGTGCTTTTTTATGCACAAACAGGAATATATCCCAGCACTTCCCTTAGGTGAACTTCATTGAACTTCATCTGAAAATTCTCCTGCTCTGGAGAGAGACTCCTTCTGCTGCAAGTACCTACTGAAAGGTCTGAGAAGCTCCACCATAGCTTATGGGTAAAATGCCACATCTTGTCCCTGCCAGGACCTATACAATATACCCATCCTATTTATAAAAATAAGGTAAAAGCTTTGGTCCTAGAACCGAAAAAATGTCTTTTTTTTTTTTTTCCAGCCACTACAGATACTAGAATACTTGACAATTCAAATACCTGACTTGAAAGGTCAAGACTTCTTCTCTTTACTCAGGCCACAAGACTTGTGTTGTACTTCCAACACAGCCATATACACAGCTTTGCTGTCTGGCAGAGGAACATGGAGCAAGCATGCTGTGCAAGATGGCTGCAAGCAGGCTTGATAGAACAATGTCAGGGCCCTGAACATATTCACCTCCTGGGGGACTGGCTGGACTCAGGTCCAGCTTCAGTAATAGAGGTGTTTGGCTTTGAGAAACTTCAGCAGCATTTGCCTTATCATAGCTAAGTGTCTCACCCTTGGACCCTGCCTGAGCTAGCACAGCCATGCCTGGCCATGTCCCTGTCTGGCCACATACCCTGCTATCTAAATCCTTATCCTGACATGCTCTGATCTTTGTGCTTAGGTACTTCAGGACTGCTCCTCTGCTGGTGAGGCCACTGCCCCTGCCTGCCCTGCTGTGACTTATCTTCCTGCTTCCTCTCTTTCCAAGCAGCCTGTCCTTGCTGCCCTAACAAAGGGCCCACTTGGCTCACCTTGACTATCTCTCTAGTAGGCAGAAACTGTTTCCCATCTACCAGCACAGAAAGAATAATTTCTGAAAATATCTGCAGGCTGTAGAAGCCTTTAATGTCTGAGATGCTAAATATCAGAGTAACTAAGTCTTCTCACTTGCCTGTTTTATCCACACTCTTACCAAGTCCCACAGGAACCTACACTCAGGTCTGTTTCCATGTTGTTGATTTGTGTTTGGTATTGTGTGAGTTTTCTGCTGTATGTGGAACAGCCGTGTCATTTTTGTGTCCTTTTTCCACACTCCTACCTCTTTGCCCAGACAGAGCCTGAACCCATCACTCCTGAAGTTGCTCTTGTTCAGTCTGCAGGCCACAATAGATGTGCAGAAGGGTAAGCAGGATGTGAGGATCTTGCTGGAGACATGAAGATATTCAACCTAGAGGCTTCCAAAGCAAAAACAATTTGACAACTTAGAAGACTCATGACATTTTTTTCCCCAGTATTACTTGTTTAATTACCATTTGCACCAGTACATCTTATGCTTTATATACATATATCTTTAATTTTTGCTTCTTCAGCTTTTCAAATACATAATATATTATCTCCAGAATACTAAGACAATACAGAAGAGGCTCCTAGTTAGTTGTTAATTGGTGCCATCAACTTCCTTGGTTGGGGAATTGATACATAGTTGAAATGACAGGACCTCACAAGGATGTGAGCAAACAAAAAGTAGACAAAGAAAACAAAATGCCAGCCCAGGAGTCTGTGATGTTGCTTGCAGACTACAGCCATCCACAAGTTCAGGAGGCAAGGAGCTGAAGTACAGTGAGACTGCAGGAGTGACTATGAAGGCAGGGGAGGGCTGGCAGGGGAAAACACCAAGAGGGCCAGGGAAACAGGGTTAAATGACTACTTAAAATACATCCAAGAGCAGTCTGGTCCCCACTTCCACAAGTGGAACTGCAGCAGCGTTAGAGCTATTTCAAGAATGTTGCTTCCCAGAGGGATGGTCTAAGTGAAACCTTCTTCAAAATGCCCTCACTGTAGCCAGACGAAAATGACAAAAGACTTTTGCCAATACAAGGTGCAAAACTACTCTTTTAAAATCCTCACCAGAAAATTTTTGCCCAAAGGGAAACATTTCCTTGCAATGGTGTGCTAGAGACACAAAAGTGTTGCTGCGTTGAGTGTTCAAAACAGGAAGAAGCCTTCCAGCAAAGCACCAATGCCCTAGTGCTCCAGCAACTGGGTACAGCCAAGAGTTACTGAGATCAACTTCCCAGCTAGTGTTCTGGCTTCTGTGCCAGCATGAAGGGTAGCAATTCAGCAGTGTGAGGTTTCCAGCCTGCCCTGTGAATTCGCCCACAGTAATCAGACTTACAGCCCAGATCACATCCACAGCTGCTGAAGTAGTGTGCACACTGCCTCAGGAAACTCTCCCAAAGAAAAAAAGTAGGAAGTCATGGCTTTTTACCTCTTTCTAACTCCCTTAACCACACATGAAATAGAGGGGGCTTGGACACATTAAAAATAAAAATATAAGTTCCAATAACCAGCTCACATCCCTAAAAGTTGGACTTGGAAGAAAAGTCATAATAAGGAACAGAGGTGGGAGAATTTTGCTCCCACATATCTCAGGATCGAGCCTACTACACATTTCTTGCTCAAATGAGTGAGTTAAAAAGGGGAAGGAGACTGTCCCTTCATCAGAGAATAATCTATTGTCCCACCACAATTCTTATTGTAGATATGCAATACTTGTAACACAGTGCCAAGTCACAACACAAGGCCAGGGCTCAGGATAGTGATGCAGGAACATGAAATGCTGAGTGGTGGGAATCACCTGGTTGTCATCTAGTGCAAGTAACTACCAAATTGTAAAAACAGGCTTTTTTTTTTTTTTTTCCCTTAAAGCTATTTCCAGTTAAAACAGCTCAGTGACAGTGAGGCCTTTGCCAGGGGAGAAAGGAGTTAAAATGAGAGGAAGCTCCTCCAATGAACCTGCAATCCAAATCAGGAGCCTCGAGATAGGGTGCCCAGCTGGAACTACAGCGCAACAGCAGCAGGCCTGCTCAAGGACTTGCATGACTCCTCCCACAGGAGCACAAGGACATGCAGCACTACCAAGAATTGCACCAAAGATGGAAGAGTAGTGTGTGCATGGGGAAGAGTCACTCCTCACCACAGATGTCATTAATCCAAGAGGGTTTTGTGTTAAGAAAAGACCTATCTCTTCAGAGGTTCCATTTAGCAAGTGTAGCCAAATGCAGCTGTCCTCAGCACCGCAAGCTGTAGGGGCTGCAGTCACTACTGAAAAAAGCAACAGCCTAGCCAGAGAAAATCTGAAGGACAAGGAACCCAGAGGCACCTACCCAGCCTCCTCCTGTACCCACTTTCTTCAAGATTCTTGCTTTCCCTGTATGGAAAGACAGGGAAAAATAGCTAGGATGTACCAGGTAATGGCCAAGTAGATGGAGGTGATAAGGCTACCTCTCTTCTCCTTGCCCATCTTGGGAGGAGTCAGTATGTTCTCTTTAGGTTCAGTGGGATCAAAAATACTAAGTTTAAGTGAAGGTCTGATCTAAAAATGAAGGATTGTCCCAATTTGATTGAAGACTAGAGAGGTTTGTGCCCTCTCTGATCCCATTTGGTGCCTCTAGGTCATCAATTTGTCCCATTCCACTGCTTTGATCATTCAGAACTGGACCCAGTTGGACTGCTGAGGAGCCTGATTGGGAACAGCACTGAAACAAAAAAAGGAAAATCAAATGAACAGATGCAGAATGACTTCTTCTGGTTCTTCCCACACCCATCAGGATACTACCCTTCTTGTGTTCCATTCATCACAGTTTACCTGGATGCAGTGCTGAAGTCTCCCCAGAGGTCTGTGGTAGCTGATACTGGTGCCTTGGACGCAGCTGCAGGAGCATCTAAATCTAAAAGAATATCTAAGCCAGAAGAGAGAGAGAGAGAAAAAAAATACATCACCTTATCCAGAAAACCCTACAGGCATTTTAACTGTCAGCTTAAACAAATTCCTGCTGGATGCAGGGCAGAAAATCTTTGAAGGGACTCCAGCTTTCCCTGCAGAAGTCAGACTTTTTGAGGGGCTTGTTATAACAGCATCTCCTTTTGCTGAACGTGCACAACTCCAGCTGACGTTGTACCTCCAGCAAGGGTACACGGCCTGCAGGAACTATTCAGTCTCCACTCAGCACACCACCTCACACATTTGCCACTTATTACCTCTCCCAGCAGCCATAAGGCTCACTCAACCCAAGCTCAGCAATCGTAACAGCTGCCAAACAGGCACTGGGAGACCACATGAGCCCTACTCAGAAGCTCATGTTTTCTTCTCATTCAAACCTGTGGACAGCACTGCTGAAGTCTCTGCCTTCACAAAGGGATCATCAGCTCTCCAGACACCTCTGCATAGTCACACTTTTAGCACAGCATCCAGAAGACTGCAGCAACCTCTTTGTTACAGTATCACAGGACGATTTAAGTTGGAAGGGACCTCCAAAGATCATCTCATCCAGTCCCACTGCCATGCCATGAGCAGGGACATCTTGCACTAAATCAGGTTATTCAAAGCCCTGTCTAATACGGTCTTGAACACTTCTAATGAAGGGGTATCCACTGCTTCTCTGGGCAACCTGTTCCAGGGCTTCACCACCCTCAGGGTAAAAATTTCTTCTTTATATCCAATTTAAATCTACCCTCTTTCAGTTTAAGCCTTTACCCTTTTCCTTGTCACTACAAGCCCTGGTAAGAAGTCTTTCTCCATCTTTCTTACAAGCTCTCTTTACATAGTGAAACATCTCGCCAGAGCCTTGTCCTCTCCAGGCTAAACAACCCCAACCCTCTCAGTCTTTCTTCACAGGAGAGTTGTTCCAGCCTTCTGACCATTCCCATGGCCTTCCTCTGGACCCAATATAACAGGTCCACATCTTTCTTGCACTGGAGACACTGGAGCTGCCAAAGAGACCAAAATCCTTGGGACACACCATGTCTCAGAGGGCACTTCTGGCACTAGGCTGAACACAGTTTGCTGAAGAAGCATCTGCCAGTGTCTTATGAACCGCTGGCTCAGTGCTAAGGTTTACCTGCACTGCTTGCATTACTGGATTTCTGCACAGGTGGTGGTGTGACATGGTTGGCAATGGCTGTGGAGGAAGGGGGAGGTATAGGAGGGACTGCAATTTTGCCTCCAGGTGGGGGTGGCAGCAGGCTTAGGCCCCCTGATCCAGACACACGGGGCTTGGCTGCTCCTCCTTTCTTTGACGTCATGTTCTGTGTTTAAAAAAAAAAACAACAAGGAAGTGTAAAGAAGAGTCTCCGCTGGCACATCCAGAGAAAGAAGCAGGGTAAATTGGTCTGCTTACCCCAATGTTTAGTTTGATGGTCTGCCCTTCCTTAAACCCTAAGTCTAATTTGGGACGTGTGTCAGCTTCCTGGGACTCCTTGGAGATTTCAGTCTCCTGCTTCACCCACCTAAAAAGAAGAGAGGAAAACATGAGACCCTATGGCAAAAAGGAACAGTGTTTTAGAAAAATGTGTGGTTTCTCTCTCCATCCCACCAGACTACTTCACCTTGTCAAACCAGCTACCTCCCTACTCCTGGTGTCACACAGCACAAAGCTGGGACCACCACAAACCCATGAAGCTGTTTAACACTGCACCTGGAGCACCACAGGACCTAAGCTTAACACTTACAGATCTGACCCTGCAGGGGCTCTCAGCTTGCATGACTGCTGGCAGCACACACGAGTGTCCCTTGCCAGAGCAGGGCTTCAGGGCCACCCCAAGGAAACCTGTGTCAAATGAACATGCACCACCTCCCACCACGTTCTACAGGCCACAGGAAAAATAGCATTCCAGAAAAGCAAAACTCACTTGAAGTGATCCTGCAAAGAGACGTTGAAGTCAAAGGCATCACCCCGATCTGTGAAGCCAATGCCTATAAAAGCACTTCGTCCTAGCAAGGAGACAGGAGGAGTCACTGGAGGAGCCCTGCAACTGGGCCACAAATCCCTCTGCTTGTCCTAAACCACTCTGTGCTACCTTCCTCTGACACACCTGCAGATGGATGCCAGCAGCTCACAGCAGATCATTGTCCCCAGCCTTCAGGATGCACCCTTCTTTCCACAGGGCATGCTTGGAAACTAAATGTTCCTTCCCAGCCCAGCCCCTGGACTCTGTGCAACGCAGAGAACCTCCTCTGTTTACCCTGTCCTCAGACCCCTCCAGACACACCACCTGACCTTTTCCACATTCCTAACACCATTTTCATCTTCCTGGCACACTCCCAGCTCCATCTGGGTCTCCTCCACCCCTAGCATTTGGCACTTACATTGGCCTGCAACTCACCGGTCCCATCCTGAATTCGAATGACAAAGTAGCGGCTGGAATCTGCCACAGTCTCCACTGCAATGCCAGGGTATTGATCTATAGGAGCCTGGGCAAAAAGCTCTCCTGCAGACAAAGAATCAGGTGTTAAGAAGAGCAACCCCTTCCTAAAGTGTGGCCAGGGCTGCCATGCACAGCTCTGGGCAGGCTTAGAAACACAGGCTCGGGGCAGCAATCACAGTCATAGCCTTGGCAGGGCACAGCCTTTCTCTTACCTGAAACCTTATCCTCCAGTTTTATGTAAGCAGTTTTGCCTTTGGAGGTGACACGAAGCCGCCCTGTCCAGTCTGGATGGTCCAGTTTCCAGTCAGACGCCCTGAAAGGAAGAGCAGCTGAACACTGACCTTAGTCAATCTCCCCAGTTCTGCCCAGCCACCTCAGCGGAAGTCTCTGCCCCCAAACCCTCAACCCCTGCAGCTGCCTCATTCCATTTCCCTCCCCAAAAAAGACATGGGGTCTCAGCCCCTCTCTTGCTGCTGCCAACTGACACACGACTGTGACTGGCATCTCTGGGAAAAGGGAAAGAGACACAGTCCAGAGAACATCAACTCCTCACCTTTATAAATTTGCAAAAAAGGGGAGACAGAAGCACAGAAACTCACTTGAACAGAAAATCCACAAAAGCAACTTGTGAGCATTGGGAAGACCCCAAAAATTAACAAGTAACATGCTGAAAAGACACTCCATTATTCTACCCTGCGACTGTAAAATAACAGTGAGTATTTCATAGCCTAGAGGCAGCTGACTTACACCAGGCAAAACACACACACACAGACATTTTGACTGACCCATCACACTCTGCCACAGGCTCTTGTGAAGGAAAAAAAAAAAAAGAAAGAGAGGAAAAACCCAACTACAGCATCACAGAATATTCTGAGTTGAAAGGGACCCACAAGGATCACTGAATCCAGCTCCTGGCCCTGCACAGGATATCCCAAAAAATGACACCATGTGCCTTGGACAGCATTGTCCAAACGCTTCCTAAACTCTGGCAGGCTTGGTGCTATAAAATCTACAGGATTTTATAACTGGAAACAAACATCCTTGGCCAGGCACAACATCCGCCTACAGTCTGTCAGGCTCAGGGAGTTCACAAACCCACTGCTCCAGCAGGCCTGTGGGCACACCTTACAAAGCCACACTCTGCTGCTTTTGGCTGACCAGAGAAGGCTTTTCTAACTGCTGGTTCTTCAGCCTCTTCTTAAAAATCACCCCAATTTCCTCCTGCTTTCCTCCCGGCCACTGCGAGAGCCACCAGGCCAAATCCAACGTGCCGTTACAGCACATCAGTGCCACATCCCAGGGACCCCAGCAAACCGGGAGCAGACGTGAGCTCTGCCCGGAACAGCAAGCTGCCCCTCGCCCCCTGCCCCTCACTGACAGAGCAGCCCCTGCTCCTCCACAGCACGGAGCGGAGGCTCCCCTGCCTTCAGGCGCTGACCACCTGCCCACAAGAGGCAATTCCAGCCGGCGGCTCCTCCCGAGCTCGGCCGGAGGGGGCTCAGGGGATGGCCAGACCTGCTCGCGGCCACAGGACACGGCTTTCCCACGCGACGAGGCCGGGCGACGGCACGGCACGGCACGGCACAGCCCCCGCTACCCTGCGGGCAGGGCCTGGGGCAAGCCGGGCCGCGCCGGGGCGATCGCGGGCGCCGCACGCTCCCTCACCTGTACCCGCGGTTGGAGGTGCGCGGCGGGATGCGGTAGACGTTGACATCGGGCTTCACGCAGAGAACGGACTCGTACTCCAGCTCGGCCGCCGCCATGTCGGCCGCGAAGCCCGGCGAGGAGCGAGCGGCGGGAGCCTAGTGACCAGCGGCGCTGCCCACCGCCATCTTTGATGAGGGCAGATACCGCCTGGGGGCGCCGGCGCGGCCGCCAGACGCGGGCCACGTTGGTGAAGCGGATGGAGCCATCTTGGGTGCTGGCAGCGGGGGCGGGAAGGCGCCATCTTGGAGCCGCCCCTGACACAGCAGCGGCGGCCGGCGCCATGTTGAGGCCTGGCAGGGCCCGCGGCGGGGCTGGCGCGGCCATGTTTGGTGGGGGCGCCGGGCAGCGGGAAGGGCCGGGCGGCGGGATGGCGGCAGCGGCGCGGGTAGTTGTGCCGCCACACCGTATCGACCTGCTCGTCTGCATCCCCCGGGGCTGCTCCCTGCCGCCCCGAGGGGTTCAGTGCCAGTGTTCTTTCTGTGGTGCGGGGATTAGGTGGCTTTTTGGTACGGGAGCAAGCCAAAAAGGGAACGCGGCGCCGAGCGCGACCGGGTTTGCTGCTGGAAGTGATGGAAATGGCAGCTGTGCAAAGCTTAGTTTTAGGAGTGGGTCTTTCCCCAGAGAAGGGTAGATACTACCCCCACAGGGTGTAGATAGTAGTTTATTTGTCAGTAATGATAAGGCTGGCAGCATTTAAACCACTCTTTTAATGGTGGCTTCTCAGAGGAGACTGGTGTTGAAGTTCAGTGCTGTGCAGCGTCCTGTGACTGAATCTCAAAAAGTACCAGTGTTTAATCTGAAAAGTGGAAGAAAAGGCTTAAGAGAAGTTTAAAAACTACATAGAGCCGTGTCTGAGCATTCCATGTCAAGCATTAGAACAGGCTGCCTAGGGGGGTAGCGGAGTCATCAGCCCTGGAGGTGTTAAGGCAAAAATAATCACTGAAACATCATTAAGATTTAGGTTTTGGTTTGGTTTTTTGTTTGGTTTGGTTTTTGGTTTTGTTTGTTTGCTTGGGATTTTGGGGTTTTCTGTTTGGTTTTTGCAGGGGTGTTTGATTTTGTTTGTTAGTTTGTTTGCTTGGGAAATAGCATTAGTTAATGCAGAGCAGACAGCTATTCCCAGCCATGGCTGTCTAGTCACCATTCTCTATGTTTTTTCTTGTTCTATAACTTTTTAAGATCAAGGACCAGTACAGCATTCAGAATTCAAGAAGAAACTTACATTTACCTTTTTACCTTTTGGATGGAGTTGCTTGTTGACCTAATTTTTCATTAAAACTTCCTGCAGTGACTGCTAATTTTTTCATTGAGCACTAATAACTTATTGGGAGTACACCCCTCCATGTGCATAGTTACGGCTGCTTTTCCAAGTTCAGTGATTCACAATTAGCAGTATTAAGTTTCACCTCCCTCTTCACAGTGCTGTCATTCAGCGTGCCACAGTCCTCCTACGGTCCCTCTAGGAGGAGAGCATCTCGGATGAGGGAGTGGCAAAGGGCCAACATAAGGCATGCGAGCAAAGACTCAGAAGCAGCACCAGAACGCCAGGAATAGATCTCCCATTCAATTCCATTGAGACTTAGCCAGCAGAGAACATAACATTCTTTAGCTTGGTTCAAATGAGCATCTCTGGACCAAAAAAATATAAAGCACTGCAAATAACCACTGAAGTTTAAATTTTTATTCATTTATTACTTTTTTTTTTTTTTAAAGGATTAATCAGAGAGGTTGAAATCTTGAAATAAAACATTTAACCTGGAGGATAGAACTGTTAAGGACCTCCCTGCAAAGCAGGGCTTGACTGGCAGGTCCCATGGTGGTGACCCGGCCATTTGTCCCTCAGCCAAGAGGAGCCCATAGGAGTAAGCTCCTATCAGCACTGCCTGTCTGGGCCCGAGGAGTCCCCCTGGCAGGATGGCAGCTGAGAATGAGATGAAGCTACAGGAATTTTCCTGGCAGGCTGCTGACAGCCTGTCTATCTTTGTGGGTACAGCTCAGCCTTGGCCGGTCTTCCTTTCTCTGGTTTTGTGTTGGAGGCAGCATCTGTGTCTTTCACAGACACGCTCAGGAGCAGAAGTCTGCTCTGTCACGTCATTTTCCAGACCAAAACCAAAATACTGAAGCTGATTCTTGTATGTCTGGGCATTTCTGCTAGCAGTCTCGATTTCCCAAATTGTGAAAGGAGAGGGAGAACCCCCTTGTTAAACATTAGAAATGCCTTGCCCTGGAAGTCTTCCATTTTTATTGTCTTGCCACATTTTGTGCAGATCACCATTTCAGTTAAGCACTTCTAACTTTTTGTCAGTCAAATTCCTTTTTAAAAAATAGACTTTTAATACCCTGAAAAGTAAAAGGCAGATTAAAATCCTTTTGTCATGACCAGTCACAGTTTGGTGAGTACAGTGTTCCTTATTTGATGAAGCAAACTGTCTCAAACTGGGACAGAAGCTGATCTGGATTGGTAAAAATCCTAGAAATGAGATTAGCTAGGTGAACGTACTGTCCTGGTAAGACATAGAAATGGCTACAAGACAATGGCAGATCAGACATTTCACAGCGACGTAGCAGGGTTAGGACTTAGAATTACTTCCAGCAAAGGTCACGCTGTGTCAACAGGCAAGATGTCATTCAGTTGTCTTCCAGAATATAGTAAATGTTTGTGATTATAATTCTATTAATATTTCATTTTGAGCACTATTCTATTTTGACAGTTTTGAGAAACTTCCTGTGGTTTGACTGTTTATCTTTGAGCAGATGATATCTAAATCTTGAAATTACATTCAAATGAGTCATTTTATCAGGGTGAAAGAACACAGCACACACAGGATGCATGCAGGAAAAAAAAATGCAGTTCCTAAAATGTCATGTGAGAACTTTTTCAGTTGCTCCAGAGACAGGATTGATGGTACTTGCTCCAACACACTGAAATAACTGCTTCACTCAGGTAGGTATCATAAACTGGAGAATTTTGCTTTCCTCATCTACTTGCCATTTATTATTCTTTGCTCCTGAAAACTGCTTGCCCTCCTCCAGTTCCCCCTTCCATTTTCAAACCACATTGCAGCCCTTTTAGCACTCTGGAAAATATAGTGTGGGCAGCATCTTCTAATTGATTCATCAGTTTACTTTGGAGTAGGACTTGCATTACTATTTCACAGCATTCCTTGTTTCCCTGTCCTCTTCATTTTCTGTAGCTATATGGGGAAGCAGCAGGGTTCATCTCTTGCAGCACTGTTTGCCAGTTGGCCCTTTAAAAGTTGCTTCTACATGGATCAGCAAGACCACAGGGAATGGAACAAACTTGGGAGAATATTAAATTAAGCCTCCAGCTTTAAGTTAAGCCTTCCAGTAATGTCTTTCATAGCTTTCCTCACAGGTCACCCTCACTTACAAGTCTCTTAGCAGATATGACCAAAAGCTGATAAATGACGATGTTTGTTACAATTGTTTATCTCATTTTCTTCTTAGTGAAGCAGTCTGAACACTTACGCATCACTCCACTTTCAGACTGCATGTTATGCAAGAGTGAGATTGATGACTTGAATTTTTTTTCTAAAAATATTTATATTTAGTCCTGCATGCAACAGTCTCTGACTGCTATTTAAGTACTGGCATAACAGAGGTTAAAAAAAGGGTCAGTTGTCTTATTTATGTCTTCTCAGTTGCTTCTGCAGGCTGTATTCACCTCTTCCCTATTCAGTTTCCTTGCATTTTGGTAACATTTTTTGAGACCTTTCAGTAATACAACTGCCTTCATCAATTCAGCAAGGGTTTAGTTAACAGGAATTTCTATTAATGCCTAAAGGATGAAGATCAGAGGGGTTTTTTCTCAATTCTATCTTAGTAAATTTAGAAAGGAGAAGAAAACCAGCAAAGCTAAGTCCAAGAATAATTGAGCAATTAACATTTTTCCTCTACTACGGTCATAGTTTTAAAATGTCACTTAAGTATGCTGTAGGTCAGCTTCATTGTCTTGCAGTAAGACACCTCGTATCTAAAATGGCTTAAGAACATTACTCTGTATTTTCATTTTTATTTCTACAAGTAAATATCTGTCTGTTCTTCTTAAACATTCATTTCTTGTCTTTCATAGAATCTTAAGCCATTAATGTCTTGCCTTTCTCCTGGTCAAGATAAGCTTTCCAAGGAAGCAGCAAACAGCTCAGAACACATGCATATGAAAAGGAAGTGGTCACTGGCACTTCCTTAAAATACCACTTAGCCAACAGAATTAATGTCCTGTCTGTTCTATTTGTAATGTTCAGAAAGTGAAGCAGGGTTATTTCAGAAACACAGGCATTGTTTTCTTAACTTAAATGTACTTCATCAGTTATGCCAGAAGAAATTGCTCATTTTAAAGGAAAGAGGAACTAAAAATGCTGATTTGCCTTTCTGAAGTAGGAAGACAACCTGCTTCAGAAACACCTGGGGACAGCATGGCCATTTGAATAGAGAGCTCCACTTTGGAGACTAAGAAGAACCAGATGGAAATCAAAGGGATGATAGAGACAGAAGAACATAACTGTATAGAGCCCCCTGTTTGAATAGTAAGCTTACTTACAGGTTTAGCCACTATGAAAATGATGAAGATGTACAAAAGGTACACTAGTAATAAATTTGTGTAGGCTAATGCCTTTGTATCCTGACAGCTCTGTACTGTCTCCTGAGTCAGGGATGCTTCAGTAGAGGTTAAGAGAACAATTTGGGCAGGAGGATCACAGAATCACTAGGTTGGAAGAGACCTTCAAGATCAAGTCCAACCCATGCCCTAACACCTCAATTCAGCCATGGCATCAAGTGCCATATCTAGTCTTTTTTTAAACACATCCAGGGATGGTGACTCCACCACCTTCCCAGGCAGCCCATTCCAGTACTTTATCACTCTTTCTGTAAAAAAACTTTTCCTAATATCCAACCTGTATTTTCCTTGGTGCAGCTTAAGGCTGTGTCCTCTCGTACTGTCAGTTGCTGCCTGGTGAAAGAGACCAACCCTCACCTGACTACAATACCTTTCAGGAAGTTGTAGGGAGTGATAAGGTCACCCCTGAGTCTCCTTTTCTCCAGGCTAAACACCTCCAGCTCCCTCAGTTGCTCCTCACAGGGTTTGTGTTCCAAGCCCCTCACCAGCCTCGCTGCCCTCCTCTGGACACACCCAAGTGTCTTAACGTCCTTCCTAAACTGAGGGGTCCAGAACTGGACATGGCACTCAAGGTTTGGCCTCATCAGTGCCAAGTACAGGGGAAGAATGACCTTCCTTTTTATTCCTAAGTTCCTTTAAAACCTTGTCGCCCATCCTGGCTGGACATTTGCCTGGTTGACTCATCTTTCACCACACAGGGGCAAAAAGATGTCTGTTCCTGTGCCCTCAAGGTCTCTGTTTTGAAGCAGGCCCACCTTTCCTGGAATCCTTTGTTTTTAAGGGCTGCTTCCTAAGGAACTCTCTTAATAAGTCTCCTAAATAGGCCAAAGTCTGCCCTCTGGAAGCCCAATATAAGAGTCTTATTGATGTTACTCCTCATTTCACCAAATATCGAGAACTCTCATGATCACTCTGCCCCAAGTGGTCTCCAACCACCACACCTCCCACTAGTCCATCTCTATTTGCAAACAGCAGGTCTAACACAGTCCCTCCCCTGGTGGGCTCACTCACCAGCTGCCACACAAAGTTGCCCTCCACACACACTCTAAGCTGAACTTCCTGAACTGCCTCTTTCATGCTGTATGAAGTTCCCAGCAGATGTCTGGTAGATTAAAATCACCTGCAAGAACAAGGGCTGGTGATCCTGAAACATTCTCCAGCCGCTTATAGAATAAGTTTTCCACTTCTTCCTGGTTGGGTGGACAATAACAGACTCCCAGTAGGATGCCAGCCTTGTTGGCCTTCCCCCTAATTCTTACCCATAGGCATTCAACTTCATCATCATTAGTTTCAATACCTATGGCATCAAAAGCCTCCCTAATATAAAGGGCCACCCCTCCACCTCTTCTCCCTTTCCTGTCTCTCCTGAAGAGCTTGCAGCCATCCAGTGCAGTGCTCCAGCCATGGGAGTCATCCCATCATGTTTCTGTGATGGCAATTACATCATAGCTTTGCTGCTGCACCATAGCCTCCAGCTCTTCTTGTCTGTTACCCATACTGTGTGCACCTCAGCTGGGCTGCTGATTTCACCCCTAACTCAGGCTTACCACCCTTGGGCCTGCTTCCAGAGAGCCCAGCTGCATCCTCTTCCCCCTTCAAGCTAGTTTAAAGCCCTCTCAATGAGTTCTGCCACTTCATGAGCTAAAATCCTTTGCGCTTAACAGAGAGATGGAGCCCATCCTGTTCCAGCAGGCCAGGTACCATAAAAGTGCCCTACGATCAAAGAACCCAAAATTCTGCTGATGACACCAACCCTTGAACCACTTGTTGATAATGTGAGCTCCTCTATTCCTTTCATCATTTTTCTGTGCCACCAAAGGGACTGAGCAGAACACTACCTGTGCCCCTGCCCTATCAACCACCTGACCCAGTGCCCTAAAGTCCCTTTTAATCACCTTGACACTCCTCTTTTCATCTCATCACTGCCAGCTTGGAGTATCAGCAATGGGTAATAATCAGAGAGCCAAATCAGCCCAGGGAGTCTCTCAGTAATATCCCATACCCAGGCCCCAGGGAGGCAGCAGATCTCCCCGAGGGATGGGTCCGGTCAGCATGGGGTCCTCTGTTCCCCTCAGAAGGGAGTCACCCACTACAACTACCCATCTTTTCTTCTTGATTTTAGAGGTGGTGATCACTCTGACAGGTGAAGGGCAATTGGGAGGCTCACTGGGCAGATCATTTTCTTCTATGTCCTCTGGCTGACCCTCTAGATCAGGGCCTCATATCTATTCTGAAGAGGGACCTGGCTAGGGGATGGGGGTCGGGAGGAATTTTTATTATTACCTCTCCGAGTAGGCACCCATTTCCACTCCCCTTCATCCACCAGGTGTCCTCTTGTTGCCTGACAGTGGGAGGCATGGGAGTCCTCTGACTGCCGGTGGGCCTCCGTCAAGGATGCAACGGCAGAACTCCACCAGTCTATTTCCCTTTCACTTTCCCTAATACTCCTTATCCTTTCTACTTCCTCGCTAAGCTCGGCCACCAGCAAAAGGAGATGTTCTCACCGCAGGCAGGCTTCTTCTGCAACGGCCCCTGGAGCCACTGATAGGCTCAAACACTCCACACAGGAAGGGATCTGGACGGACGGATCCTTTTTGGAGGGTTCTATTTGGCAACATACATTTTTGCTAATTGCAGTTTTTGATCATGTAAAAACCATTACTAACAAAAAAAAAAAAAAAAAAAAAAAAAGGGAAAAAAACCCCTAACAAACTACAAGGAACAAAACCACAACATACCCCACTTGCTGGAGGAGACCTGCTTGCCCTGCCTGCGCAAACTGCCGTGCTACGCCCCTGTTTGCCTGCTCCTGTTCGCTACGCTCCTTAGAGCCCTCTGTTAATCACCCGCCGCTCGCCGCAGGAAAGCCCCGCCCTGCACTTGCGTGGCTAACGAGAACCGAGGATGTGAATTGCTACTAATTTCCTTTCTGTTTTCCTTCTGTTTCCATTCTGCAGACTGCCTCAAGTTCTGGGCAATAGCAGTTCACAGGAACAGGCTGCTGTGTATTATGCATCAGAATCAATTGTCTGCATTGCTATCTTCACCATTGTTTTCATCATCGGTGTCCCAGGCAATGGGTTAGTGATCTGGGTAGCTGGTCTGAAAATGAAAAGGTCTGTGAACACTGTCTGGTTCCTAAACCTTGCTGTGGCTGACATCATGTGCTGCTTGTCCTTGCCATTTTTCATTGTTCACCTGGCCCTTCATGAACACTGGCCCTATGGCTGGTTCCTCTGCAAAGTCATTCCATCAGTCATAATCTTCACCATGTTTGCTAGTGTCTTCCTACTTGTGGCCATCAGCATTGATCGGTGCCTCCTGGTGATGAAACCTGTTTGGTGTCAGAACCACCGAACAGTGAAATTTATATCACTAATTTGCAGTAGCATTTGGATGCTGGCCTTCCTTTTCTGCTGCCCTGTCTTCTACTACCGTGAGACAAGCACTTACGATGGCAAAACAGAGTGCGGGTACTATTCTGGAGTTGATGATTACATAGATGATCCTGTAAATGTATCTGTAAACGTGTCTATAAATGAGTTATGGGACTACTCAACCTACAATGGTAGTGACTTGTGGGGATATACCAATGAAGGTAATGATTCTGTAGCCCTTGCCTCAGTGGTAATAAACATCACTAGGGCTGTCTTTGGCTTTGTGCTCCCCTTTGGCATAATGGCAGTTTGCTATGCCCTCATTGTTTTCAGAACACATGCAAATCAGTTTCACAAGTCACACAACAGGACATTGCGAACAATTGTGTGTGTGGTAGCTGCATTCTTCATCTGCTGGGCTCCATACCATGTCATTGGGATGCTCTCTGTTGTACCTAGTCTTAGAACAAGACTGATGGAGTCACTGATCCTGTGGGATCACCTCTCTACAGCACTTGCATACGCCAACAGCTGCATCAACCCCCTCCTTTATGTTTTTGTGGGACGGGACTTCAGGGCAAAGGTACGGCAATCGGTGCAAAGAATCTTGGAAAATGCCTTTAGTGAGGAACTCACATCTTCAACCCTTCACAGAAGCCAGACTTCAGCAGACAAGAACGTGAGCAGCATCTTGTAATGCAGGACCTCCTATCACCGCTGTAGGAAGAACAAGCTATAGCGCTGCACATCAATCACTCTCTGCTTAGCAGGTGTTTTTGCTCCAATATGTTTGATTAATCTGCAGCTCCAACCCAGGACACTGCAGGCATTCAGCTCATGAACCGATAACCCCCTTTATGTCTTACACTAGAGAGATGGGAATGTGGAAGCACCAAGAGTAATCATCTGAGGGATGACTGGTGAAGCAGAAGACACAGTATTTTAACCTACACAGACTATTTTAAGAAATCAGGGCTGGCTACAGATTTGTGGTGGGAATTGTGAAGTTGAACCTCTCAACTGAGATAAGAATGTTATTTTATTTGCATATGTCTGTATTTTACATCTCCTGCCTCTGATAAAGTGCAGATAAAACTAACTGGGATATTGGTCCTTGGAACGTCATCACATCATTCCTCTATTAGGGCTCTGAGGTGTTTGTAGGAATATCTGAAGATTCCCTAGAGGGTACTGCTAAATTTCCTTACAGCCATGCACTAGAACAGCACTTGCCCCAGTCAGCTGCATTGAACTGACTTTTGTGTCCTGGAAGACTCCCAGTCTGTTTCTTTGTCCTGGCAAATACATCACTGTATGGTAGTAACTGGTCAATGCACATGCTGTACCTACGTTCATTAGCATGTGCACACTCGCTGTCTCCCCAACACTCCTTCCACCACCAGAATCCCAAATCTTCCTTTTAGGAAGCAGTTTTAGATTATCCAAATGTACCTACTGTATTTTGAGATGGCACATGAGCAGAATTTGAGCAGCTGCAGTCACTGATGACCCAATTAGAGGACTGCTGGACTATTAGTCATTTGGCATAACCCTGGAACTGAGAAGTGATAACCTCCAATCTGACCCCAGGAAGGTGGAGAATGACCATGTTGTGGCTCAGTCATGTCAAGCTCTCTTTATAAGAGAGATGTGCTTCTTATGTCCTTCCAGTGGAGAAAAAGTTTCATCTAGTCAGGCTAGTTGAAGTGTTCCCAAGGTTGAATGTTCCCTGCTCCTGAAAAGCAGAAATATATTTACTAGGTATTCTACAGAAGCAGTTTAAATTCTGGTTTTTGTGTTCTTCCTTAAAAGAGAAAGGCCAGCAAATGGTAAGACAAATAGACACTAAGCATTGGTAGAGTTTTCACTCTGCCTTTCTGGTGAGCATGAACTGAAAGACTCTCAGATCTCATTGCCCTGAGAACAGCCAGCTGGGAGAACCTTCAGCTTTTAAAATCCTAAAAAGTCTCCATCTCAAGAACATCCAGGTGTGGGCTGTCTATTTAGCCATGTCCAAACCCAAATTCTAAGGTGAGAACCAAGCCATCCTGACAGGCGCCGCTGAAAGAAAAAAATCAATACTGGCACCAAAACAGTTAAACCATAAACATTCACTTTTTCTTTTTATTAAGAAAGCATGCACAAAAATAAACTCGTGAGACCACGCCCCTCTCTCCCTGACCACTGACACGAAGCATTGGGGGCCTCATCGGGCTGGAGGGGCCGGTATGACCCCTCTGTGGGCCAGGCTGGCCCCCCTGCCCTGCCTGCAGGCCGGTGCCAGCGCACCTGCAGAGCTCCACACCCACCCATCGATGTCTTACCACGCACTAACAACACACATTGATTTCAGGGGCAGAGGAACGAGGCTAATTTGCACACTGACCGGCATGTATTTACATATGCAAATGAGGCACAACTTAATACGCAAATGAGGCAAATATGCAAATGAGGAGCACTTGGATACGCAGAAGGAGCCATCTTGGTTTGTTTTTCTTCCGGTGGTGTTTTCAGACTTCCACAGGGCCGGCTCTCAGTAACGTCCACTGCAAAACACTAACTGGCACCTGCCATAAGTAGTCTCTCGTTGTCTCCGGTGCCACTTTCCACAGAAACCTATCACACATGCTTCCAAAGCTGTATCATTCCCATCCTGAGGCAGCAGAGATAACAGCTGACTCCATGTTGAAGCTGTCTGGGATTTCTCACTTCTCTTGGAAATGCTCAATGACGAACTCCCCCCCAAACACACACTTAAAACAAAACAAAAAAATCCAACAAAAAAAAATCCAAAAAAAGGGAAAAAAAAAGAAAAGAAAAGTGCTGTTCCCCCTTTCCAATGCAATGAGACTCTGTCCGCTTCCCTGACAACAATCCAATTTCCAATTGGTTTATCCCTACAGCAAATTTAAAAAGCAGTGCTAGTTCCCCACCTTCCTGCCGTCAGAATAAAGGTTATTACTTTACTCCAGTGCTCCAGGTCTGTCAAGCAGCCATGATAGTCTATTTCCACATTTGTTCCCTTCACTGGTAAATAGGGAATAAGGGCTGGGGAGAGGCTTTACAAAATATTAAGAAACAAGAGGTTTGACAGAATGGAGCTATACGAGAAAAGAAGGGGAACACAGGACACAACTTTGGGGAGGAAGCATCTAAATCCTCACTCCCATTCCTGCACCTTTCCCACCTTCCTGATTTGCACGTGCTGACAAAGCTCATCCTTCAGGATTTACACTAGGTTACATCATCTCCCCAGCTGAACTGCAAGGGGTCTGAGACACCCTCTCCCTTTCATACTACACTCTTTGGTTGATCGGTTCAAAACCCTGCCCTGCTTCACCCTCTCTCCCCTAATGCCCCTCTTACAAAAACTACTTGCAAGGGCTCTCGGTCCCTGACCAGAGGGCTCAGCCCTTGACCAGCAGTCCCCCAGTTCAGCCCCACTCTGCCCACCATGAGCCCATTCACCAAGTGGCAACCGCTGACGGAGGATGTGCACCTACACAACCAGACTCCTGTTGCTGGCACTCTCAACCACAGGCAAGGACAGCCTCCAAAGAAATATGAGGGGTGGAGGATCAAATAACAATTGGACAAATACTGATGTATTTGTGATTTGTACTGATGACAAATACTGATGAGAGAAAACTTCCAAATTTGCATATAAAAGGGAGAGCCTCACTACATATTTTGAAAAAGGGCTTGAAGGAGTGTGGGGTGAAATGAAAAGCTCTGGGGAACAGAATTTGCTGAATCACATGTGACTCCCCTGACTGCTTCTTTTACCTGATGGGTATGTAGGCTTCACCTAGAGACTGCAAAAGGCAGTGTAGGAAATGGGTCAGGATTCCCTCAAAATCTCTCAGTCGTCACAGATGGCACCACATTCTGAAACCCAACTTCTCTGCTGAAATACCGTATCTGCTACATTCTCCTTTCTCCAAACTCAGGTCTGCCCTCCCAGCTCAGATCAGATCTCCCTACCTCAGGGATTATCCTCTCTTTGTACTTGGGAACACCACTTACTTTCTTGCTGTTCCTGCTGGTGCAACAAAGTTCACAGAGCTAAGATCACCCCTCCAGTGTCCCTTCAGCCCCCCGACCTTTACAACATTTACGAAACAACATAACTACAGGCTCCCAGGGTCCACTAGGCTCTCTCACTCCAGTAGCCAATACGACAGATTCACCGGCCACCTTGAAGGGAAAGAGGGATTGTTAAACGCAAAATAACGGAGGCAGAGAAAGATGCACTCGAGGATTCAGCCTTCCAAGGTCTTTTCATGGCACCAAGGACCCATCTTCCCGCCCTCCACAGGGCACTGCGCAACACGAAAGAGCCGATCCAATGCGTCTGAGGCCACCGGAGGAGGGGGAGGGCTGTGCTCAATTATTGGTAATAATAATAATAATAACAATAATAATAATAAACAAAAGAAGAAAAGAAGATAAAACAGGACGCAAGGAAGGATTATCTTCGGCAGCATCTTGCGGTGGCTTCTCTGGCGGAGATAGAGAATATATATCTATATACAGGCAAGGCAGGGAGACTGGGGAGGGTGGTGCTGACACCATTGACCCCATGTCCCCCTCCCCTCCCACGTCCTTCATAAAGGACGGGCTATCAAGTCTGTAACTCGCTAGGTGATTAAGTCCCAGTCGAAATCATCGGGGATTTCCTCATTGGCGCCTGGAGGAGGCCCTGGAGGCCGAGGAACCAAATGATGAGCTGAGCCAAAAACAAGAAAAAAGAAGAAAAAGGAAAGAGGAGAGTTAGATTCTAAAACTACATGCTTTTTCACAGTGGGTCCTTGGGCAAAAGAAATCAAAAGTGATTTGGGCCTTCTCCTTTCCAACAATCTAACAAGCAAGAACACTACTGGCATTAATCTCTGTCAGCATCTACCAGTGTCTGGGAATGTTCTCCTGTAAAATTCTCCACAGCAGCTTCTACAGAAGTTAAGTTTCAGCCTCCTTTACTTACCTCATAGCTGACTGCTGATAGAGCACAAATGACTTCATCAACAGAAGCTTCTCATGTACAGCTGTCTTCAAACAACTAACTGAGGGTGAGGCTAAGCTACAAGACTATTGATGTGAAGTGAAAGAAATCAGGCCTTTGAAATCCTAAACCTTCCCAGAGCTATAACAGAGCCCTAAATGGAGGGTCTCTTGCAGTCCATGCTCCCTCTCTACCCACAGTGCTCCATTTGATTACTAAGTGCTTTGGCAGAAATGCACAAAGGGGTTGGGAACCAGTTCTTTAATGTTCACTGGTGTAATATGCCTTAACATCACCCCTTACCTGGGCGATTATATCCTGGAGAGTCCTGGGTAGAAATCTGGTACATAGGAGATGGCCCGGAGAAGAGATGGGGAGGCTGGGGCTGACCATAGGAGTTCACTGTGAAAGGAAATGAATTAAGAAAACAAAAAAAACAACTGTTAATATCCAGGTCAGAAGTCTTGGCCCTGAATGGGTGGCAGCTCAGCCACAGAGCAACTCACTCAGACCCACAGGATACTGAGGAGATGTTCAGCTGTTGAGTCCTAACTCCAAGCAATAGCTTGGTCAGGGATCTTGTTCTTGAAACCAGCAGGAGTTTCTCTATTATTGTAAGAGAAGAAAATTTTCATCCAGAAACACCACCAGCTGGCTCAATATCATCCACTTCATTCAGTACTAGATTACACACACCATTACAGTTCTATCACAACCACCATACCCCTCCTTTGTACAGTATTTCTCCAACAAGGGAGCAAGAGCTTTCTCCTGTACTGTTCCTGCCATCTGGAATAGCAAACTCTCTACCTTGCCATTCCTCTCTGTTGGTCACCTAAAAAATACCTCTTCTCCTCTTCCAGGTTTGCCTATTAAATATATTCCTGCCTGGAGGTTGCATGTCAATAGTATGCATCACATAACAGCAGTCTCTCCAGACCACAGGTACAGGACATCCCAGTTCTTCAAAGCCAGAGAAGGCTGAGTTACTATCAACAGCACTGACAGACTAGCTCTGAGTTGCTCAGTGCTGCATTGCCCAGTAAGGCTGCAAGTAATTCAGGATACTCACAGAATTGGGCCTTCATTTGCAAGTCATTTTAGTCTCCTCCTAATTACCTTGGTTCATGGATTGCTCCTGTTTGCCACTGTTCAGGGCACAAGAATCAGAGATTCGAGGGGGCTGCTGTGGGCCAACCAGATGAGGGAGCTGACCAGTCTGGGTAAGGAAGTGATTAAGGGAGTCGCAGAGGTTGGCAATATGGTGTTGATCCAGCGTCCAGTTCTTCCGCTCAGCCTGGCGCAAACTCTCCATGAGCTCTGCAGGGGACAGAGGACAGTGTCAAAGACAGTAGTCACACTGTGATCTTCCCTGCAAAGAATTTCTGTCTTCTGTCCCTAAATCCTACCTCCTCCTCACAAACCAAACTTTATCATTTCAAATCTGTCACCAAACTCCTGAAGAGCTCCACATCTAAGATACTGTCACACTGCCTCAGGGAGGGCAAGGAAGAGTTGGAAGGAAGAAGCTCAGTTAACTTTCTGACATACTTTTATGACTTGATTCTCCCTGCCCCAAATCCTGCAGTGTTCATTCAAGTGCTTCAGGATCTTTAACAGAACCCATTAAGTAGGACACCTCTTTTAAAAAATGAGCTGAATCACTGAGAAATCCAGGCACTTGCCATAGTTACATTGAAAAATAGATCCAGCACTTGCATGTTCTAGACTACAGCCCTAGTCATTGATTCACTAGGCCAACACTGACCTGAGAATTGGGAGTGCTCAATGCTAGACCAGTTCAGCCGGTTTACCATCTTGAAGCTTTCCTTCAGGGAATCAATGTTGGAGCACCAATCAGGGGGAAACGCTGGAATGAAACAGGGACAAGATTAACACAATACACATCACCCTTCCTCTCCACCCGTTAATATAAAAAGATTGGCCCCTCTTCACCAAAGAGCGTGATGCTACAGCAGCTAGAAATCCTTTCTCCCTTGGAAAACCAGGGGCGGTATCTCCTTTTTCACTAAGGAAATTCACCTGACTTTATGCTGCATCCCTTAACAGAATCCCAAACCCAGGGTGATATAGCCTCCATTCTCCAGGTAAGAAAGCGATTTCCTTCTCAGATTTCAACCGTATCTGACTTTCCCCCATTTTCTACACACAAGTAGGCACTACTTAGGGAAAGCTCACTTGTGGGATTTCTGCCTGGGGGCTCCTCACTGCTCCCTTTCCCCCATCCATGCTTTCCATCACCCCTGACTCACCAAAGCCAGCGTTGTTAATTGAAGCCTGTGACTGCTGCTGCTGCTGGTGTGGCTGCTGCTGTGGGTGGGAGTGTGGGTGATGTTGTTGATGCTGGTGGTAACCTCCATGCTGCATCGGGGGCGGGTGCATGGACATCACTGGTGGAGGGCCATAACCTTCACCACCCTGCTGCTTTCCTCCTTGGGATGGGCAACCCTCTGGGGTTGGAGTGTGGAGTGGGGGAGCAGCACCCACTGAGGAGGGGCCTTGCTGCTGCTGCTGCTGGTACATGTAGTAATTGTGGTTGGAGGGCTGCATGTCACCAAGGAGTGAAGAGAAACCTGCCGAGTAAATGAAAGAGGAAGGAGCTTTAAGAGAGCCTGGATCAGACCTCTGCTCACATTATCCAGCTCTAATTTCACACTGCTCATCCCGCTATTTATGAAGCTTTAGGAGTGCCCTCTACAGGCCGCCAGCAACCATCACCTGTGCAGTTATGCCCTCGCTGTGCTCCAGACACAAAACAAAACGCTCTACAACCAAGACCCAGAAGGATTTTAGTACAATGTTAGGCACTTAAGTTCCTCCCTGGATTTTTTCCTAGACTTGCCAAAGTAACCCAACCTCTCCTGAAATGTCAAGCACATGTTGTTTTCCTATAAATTACCATTAAGCATACTTAAACAGTAGAGCATTTAGTAAACTGATAACTTAATGCATCTGACTTGCTTGTTTCCAAAGACTCCCTTCAGTTCCCTTCTTATAAGCAGCTTGGTCAGGAATCTTCAAATTTTTTATCACATTGATCATAAGAGGTCATAAAAGACTCTGCTTTTGTACAAAGAGCACACGACACACACCAGGGCTTCTTTATTACTTTCATTCCTCCTGACTCACTGGGTGTGTCATTTCTATCCTCCTGTATTTCAGGCAACCCCTACACGTGAGAGCATCAGGTATTTTCTATCCTTCCCCAACACCAGGAGCTCTGCATATCTCTTATATCTGCTTCCCCTGTTCATTCTCCCCATACAATGGGGAACCTCTGTGGAAAACCACAGTCGGGGGCACTGCATGCCATTAACCTGAGCTACTCACTTCTTCCTTTGAGTATCCTTACTGGACCATCTGCTAGCAAGCCTCACATTTTCACTAGATTCAACATCAACCCTTCAAGTATCCTACTACTGTCCTAGGGCAAAAGGATGAATACTGCCTTCCTGACTCAAAAGTTGCCAACAAAATTTTTTCAAAATCTGCAAGTTTTCCTACCGTGCCATGCAGCCTCCAACTTGGAGGGAAAAAAAAACAACAGAGCTGTTAAGTTTGTAAAATCAGAGGAACACACCAAGTCAACGTTCTTCTCTACATTTTTCTAGCTTGCTCATACTACAACACCTCACACAACAGGCTCCTACTAGGAGTGCCAGCATGATGAAAGCAGTGAAAGTATATGCATTTTTATTTACTGAAGCTTCAAGTTCAGGAGGCCTCTTCTGGAGTGGCAAACTTTGCCTGCACTGTGGGATGGCTGACAGCACAGGCAAAAAGCTCATGTAACAACATATTCCTTTTTCACCAGATTAATATTTAGAAGAGTGTTTAAAGGCAGAAAGAGCTTTAAGTTTTTCTGAAATATTTTCCATGGACATCTCATCCCTGAAGTGATTCTGCCCTCTTCTGGCTGCTTATTCACTCACAGAAATGCAAGATATGAATGGAGTTGGAGGCCCTCTCTTCTCTCTTCTAAATCCACAAAGCTCAATTCTCCAAGGCCTTGTACAATCCTACTTTTAACAGATCTGAGCAATGATGATTTTCCACTCTCCTTCTGAGAAACTCCAGATGCAACAACCCCCTCCCTCTTACAGTTTCTATCCTGACAGACTGTGAATGTTTTTCTGACATGCTTTTCTTCAGGACTTCATTTTTCCCAGCTTCTGCCATTTTAGTATTTGCATTTGTATCAACACAAAGCATTTTTAAATCATTGTGCTTTTTTATTCCGGGAGAACTAGGGGGAGCAATGCATAAAAGGACGTGCAGATTTCTTATCAGCTCCTGGCAGAAGTAATTACAGCATGCCACAGAAGGAAAGTCTGTTTGCACAGGCTCCTAAACGAGGAAAGATCTGAGAGATGCCAAATGGACAAGACTGTGTAGGCAGATACCTGCCCACCCCACATGACGCATGTAGTTACTCACCGTGCTGAGAGGAAGATGATTTCTCCAGCATGGATTTGTAAAGATTTCGGAAGGACCAGCTAAGATCCTGGAAGTTGATCTCGGAGTAGGAGAACTTGAAGTCATGGTTGGCACTGTACAGCGGAGGTGGCACATCGGCCCCTTCACGGCCCTGCCCCCCTGCTACAGTAGAGGCAACATCCACAGGCCCTGCACCCTGCTAAGGAAGGGAGGAATAAGGCCTTTAGTCTTATTAGGATTTGCAGCTTGAGACAGAGATCACACTAAATACACATAGAACATGGACTGATATCCAGTATCACTTAGCTCATCTTCCAAAAAATCTTCCCAAACGCTATTTTTCTTAAGGAACACCAACCAAAGCACAATGGCTCCAGCCTTTTCTTCAGCTAATACCATTATGCCTTTATCCTTATCCCCATCCAACCCTTTGCTAAAATTCACTTCCTCCTTATTTTCTATCTCTGCAATTTCAGCTCCTTCCCTTCTTTTTATTTTTGCCTCCATATCACAATTTTCACAATTCCCTCTCCTCACCACTTCGCTTTTCCATTCATGCACTCCTCCCACTCTCCTTTTCCTCCCACTTCTATCCTTTTCCCTACGGCTCACCTGACTGTAGTTAGCAATGGGGGTGGTGCTCTGGATTGACATCTGAGGGGTGGCCTCAGGTGGCAAAGAGGCTTCTGTGCTGACTGGAACAGCCCCTCGGGGGCTTTTACTTGCCTCTTGCTCTGGGGAGTCTTGTGGTATCTGTGGATGGGGAAGAAAGAGAAAAGGAAAGGAGCAGAAATCAAAAACAGATGGAGAAGTGAAACTGCAGATGGGAAGCCAGCTCCCCCGCTGTAGAAGTTCATGGCTTAAAAAAGAGGAGGACTGGGCCTTAGTCACTGAAAAGTCAGGATAAAAGACTTCAGAAAAGATTAACTTTGCTACTGAATAGCAGCAACAACAGGCAATCAACAGGACATACACATTAGTTTGTTCAGTCCTGGCCTTTGCCCATCTTTACACCCTGACCCCAAAACATTATCATGGTCTGGTGCTGGAAGGGAATTCCCAGCCCACTTCATGCTGTGTGGAAAGAAAAACACTCACGTCATCATCTGGAGGATGCCGCCTCTTGCGAGATATATCTGGACATGTATCTATTGTCCAATACGAGCCCTGGAAAGAAGACCCATTGGTGAATGAATGATGAAATTGCAGAGCTTCCTGAAGTAGCGGGCTGCTGACTCAAGAAATGCAGCACCAACTAAACATTAGGACCACAAGGACCACCCTCTAGAACCTCACACAACCGAGACTCGGGTGTTGCCAAGAGATTCCTTTCTTGCACTGGGTTGCATTGAACTATGAGGAACAATGCTAAGGGTGGAAGGCAGAATCCTCTACTTTCCACCACTCTTGAGACAGGACACAAAAGGATGGTTTGATCCAAGCTAAGTGAACTCTTTTGGGCCTGCACACTCCTTTCAGTGGCTTCCTCACGATTTGAATTTATGTTTAACTCATGAGAACCAACTCAACGCTGGAATTTGGGAGAGACAGCCAGAAGAACTGCTCTTTTTTCATCATTGTGAGACTCCAAGCATCCACAGAGGTCCCATGATGGCTAAGAAATAAACCATGGTTAAGAACTAAAACAAATTATGTACAGAGAGGTCTGTTTAGCTTGGACAAGAGAAAGCTAAGGGGATCAAACCTGTTTTCAACTGTGTAAGCATATTATAATAGACAGAATCAAATTATTCTCAAAAATGTACAGCACAAGAAGAGGCAACAAATACAAGTTACAGCAAGGGAAAGTACAGTCAGATATAAACAAAACTTTCTTCACAATTATGGTGGTGCAGCACTAGAACAAGTGCCCAGTTTTGCTATCTCCATCTCTGGAGATATTAAAAATTTGACAGATATAAGCAGCTTAACGTGATTGTTCCTGTCTGGGACAGGATGGGGTACATGTCAACCCCTAGACCTCCCTTTCAATATAAAACAGTGTATAATTATGAGTGTTGTCTTCTGACTTAGTATAAAAAGAACTCTAAAGTGGATTTAGCTTGTTTTAACCTCCCATCAAGATCTGAATAATGTGAATAAGCAACAAGCACAGGTTTTCATTATAAACCCAGCCCAAAATGCCAATGAACACCTGCAAACATATACCCTTAAGTCAGTTAGGATTTCCTGGAATAAGCTACATAATTAATGGTATTTTGGAGCTGTGATCCTCAAAGATCTACTATTTCCATTTAGAGATGCCAAATGAGCACCACACAGTCCTTTAAATATAACCTGAAATAAAGGCCTGAGCAAATGGTCCTTTCTTGTAACTTTAGGATGAGGGGGAGGAGACAATCTTTGTGTCTAAATAGACAGATTCTTGCCCCTCCCATCTCCTCCTGCTTGTTCGGTTGTGGGTTTTTTCAGACAATAATATCTGCATACCAAGATGCCAAGTCTTGGTTTTGCTAGCAATTCCCCTTTACAATCTATGTGTACTATCAGAGCTTTACCAGTCCTTAGTTAGCCAACATATGCCTAAATTCTTGAGTTTTACTCATAAATAATTTCTGCAGATTTAAACTATGTGATAATGACATATTATTTCAACACTAAATACTTTGCAATCTATATAGGTAGCAATTCTGCTCTCATTTTCATGGATCTTGCCTCCATGAAATCTATGATGTCACATCATTAGTCCTACTGGTCACCAGCAGCCACTATGCTCTCTTATAACAGAACAAGTTGCACTATACCCGCATTTTACACACAAAAATAAAGAAGAAAAAGAAACAAAATTAATAAAGTACATTCAATCACACTTTTGACTTCTACCAGTATCTTTAAAGTCAACTGAAGATCACAGATAAGAAAAATAAATACTAAAACCCTTAAAGTTACTTTACAGGTCCCCTTTAAGTAAATGCTTCTGTAGCCAAAGGACTGCAGTAAATCTTACTACTGCTTCCATTTTTGCCTACACTTTAGGTTTCAAATTCCAACCATGAGTTAGAAAGGGCAACCCCAGCTTATTTCCCTGCAGTTTTAAATTGCTTGCCCAGGAGCATGCAGATTTCTTACCTTCCCAGGATCATCTCTTGGTCGAGGCACCTTTCGAAAACATTTATTCAGGGAGAGGTTATGACGAATAGAGTTCTGATGAGAGAGTAAGAGATACAGGTAAGTGCTACAACAAAAACATACAGTCTTCTGAGTATGCACTAGAGCAGAGAAAATAGGACGGTACATAAAAGCCAAAGCTCACTACATATTGCTGGAATGGGGCAGAACAGAAGCTGTGGAAAGGGCTGGATTAGGATGGTTAATATGGGGCTGAACCACCTCTACACCTATAGAAGGTGCAATGAAAATAGCATTAGTGTGATGGAGAGGATGGTAGTGATGTGTGTTTTGTGAGGGATTTTTTTTTTGTTTTCCTTGGTTGCTGGTGGTGGGTTTTGTGTGCACTCCTTCTTAGGGGACCACCACATACATTCAACAAAATTCTCAGAGAAAATGGAACTGCTGGCTCTGCATTTTCTCCAGTTGGACAACTTAGTTTTACATCAGTCTTATTTTAATTACTGAAGCTATCCTGCATTGAGTTAAGAAAGTAAGCCTTATAATTAGGCAAGAAAGGGTACTTCAGTGATGCAAGCCCTCACCTTCCAACCAATACCAGCATTTTTGTAGTAGGGAAAGTTGTCGCATATCCAACGGTAGATCTCACTAAGCGTCATCTTCTTGGCAGGTGATGAGTTGATGGCATATGTGATCAAAGTGGCATAGCTGTAACGTGGCTTCCCATCTTGGTGCACCGCTGCCTCATCCTTACTCAGTGTGGCATTGGGATCTGTTGGTGAGCCTGGGGGACATTTTCGGGCAGACCCTGGAGGTCCTGCTTGTGAGGAACCCCCTAATTTTTCAATAGTAGCCCTTAAAGTAAGCTGTGGGAGCCAGTCTATGGAAGTGAGGCTGCTTTCCAGGTCAGAGGCCATGGTGCTGGAAGCAAGAATATCTGTGAGGAGAAAGGAGAGGAAAGGAAAACCTTGAGACACAAAAAAGGTGAAGCCTAAGAACAGAAACATCCATTTGCATTCTTCTTCGGCTATCACAAATACCTGTATACGGATCATCCTACTGTATGTATCTTACTCACAGCTAGCCAGAACCATTCCAAAAGGCCTATGACTGTGCCTCAGGGAGGACCATCCATACTGAGAGCAGCTGGGACAGTGCTTTTCAACACTGATGCTAACATTGCTAGGGCAGGCTAACCCAGGGCACTGCTCCCAGGTAAAAAGCCAAGATCTGTTTAAGGGAAGTGGAGCCCTTTCAGCAGGTATATCACATTCACTCTTTACTACATAATCCATATAACCTTGGTACTCTTCACCAAGATGATGTGTAATCCAGTAGGTTTATGGTGTTAGGTAAGAGGAAAATCATAGCTAAAAGGGAATACTCATTCATGCCATACACAAACCACAATTTAATTAGATCATCTGCTAAGTCAGGACTATCTTAATTTGAGGGGAAATTGATTTCTCTCTGAGGCCTAGCCTCTCTTTTTGCATTAGGTGACATTATAATGAATCCTATTCCTTAGAGCTAGGATTACATATCTCATTTTAAAACACCAAGATCATGCATAATACTATATATAGATAATTACATCTACCATGTCAAGTTGGAACAGACTATATTAAGCTCATAATAGTTAAAGCTTTGCCTGCCATAACCAGTTTTTCCTAAAAAAATATATATATATATAAGTATATATATATTTAAACCCTGCTTAATTCACGCTATAGCAGGCAAGTATTTTCTCCAATTCTGAGACACAGAAAAAACTTATTTATCTGAAATCACACAAGTTTGCTGCAGGAAGAGACTCAGAATCTTTTGTCTCATAAATGTTATATACTTCCCCTCAGAAAAATAAAACATACCTGGTTAGCAGTTGTATACAGGGATTTCTACATAGCAATTATTTTAAAAGAAGAAACATTTTGCAGCATGAACTTGTATGAACTTGCACACTTAGCACACAAAGTTTTCTGTGGTCTGTTGCAGTAGACAAGGCAGCAGAAAGTTCATCATTCCTACTCACAACTGGCTGCATTACTATACTGGGAGCAATCCCTTGAAGTCTGGACTGAGGCAGCTAAGTTTCCAAGGCCACAACTTGCACTGCTCTTTGCATAAAGAGAAGAATCACGTCTTGAAGGCATGCAAATTCTACACCTTTCATTTCTGAAATTAGTCTTTCCAGAAGATTAAATGGTACTTTCTTTGAGCATGCTGGAGCATAGACAAGGCAAACACACAAACACACTTATGCATGTATAGCAAATTAAACAGTTGCATACATGTAAGAGAGAAGAGACTGACATGAACACACTCTGCTTAGGAAAGATTCGTCAGCAGACACCTCCCACTGAGTGCATCACTCAGATGAGTGGATCAGATGAGACAGGGAGACACCCATCTGCATGAATACCAATTAGATACTCGTTCTAAAAATAGGCATTTGACAATAACACAGTGTGGATGCACAGATCCAGAGACAGATGCACCCAGCATTTTGACACTGAAGCTACCCATTCTTCCCCCACACCCATATGCATTATACCTTTCACTTCTGCACGCCAGTGCTCTCACAGCACCAAAGCAATGAAGTCCATACTCCAACGCATTCATATGCGCTAAACCTTTCATTTCCATGCATGTGCTCACCACACCTCTTAGAGCTCAAACACCTACACAATACCCCAACAAAATCCATCCCTCAGCCCCCACAGGCACTGGCTTCACAGCCCTGGCCTCAGGAAACACGTCCTAATTGCACAGCTAACATCATCACTCACACTCTTAGGCACCCAGACTGAGAAGTGCAATTGCAGCACCACAGCGTCTATGGCGAGTGGAAACATTTTTATGTCTGGGGAGGAAAAGAAAAGCCCATCAGCTACCAACTTACCTGCCACACTCTCACTTAGGACAGGCATTACTACCTGCTGCACAGCTAATTGATCCAAGCTGCAAAAGGCTTTCCATTATCCAGCCCCCTCAAATTGTGCTTTATTGAAAAACTCGTCTTGACTGATTTAATCTAGTATCAGACATTTGAAATTTACACAAATTTTAAAAAAAATACAGCAAGACTATTCTTTTGTGAATAGTACAAGGGAAAAGCAACAATATATTTTTATCCAGTAGGGATGGACAGACGAATCAAAACACAGCTACATTTACACGATAACGTCACAGGTAAAGCCCTCATTAAAAGTAGTACCCCACTTGGAAGAAAACAAACATGAACTAAATGTTAAGTTGAATGCTTCATTTTTTAAGTGTGTCTCAAATTTTAATTTCTATCGTGCAAGCAGAAAAAAATTACTGCTTTTTGTTAAGCCATTATGAAATATCAGTTGCACTAACAATACAACTTCAAAGTAAAATAAACACAAATTTATCTGTTCCTCCCCCTCCCCCCTTTTTGTTTTTTTAAGACAAGCAGAGAAATCAAGAAAATTAGGTTATAAAAGCCTATGGCAGATTAAGATACCAATCTGAAACACCAGAAATTCAAGAAACAGAAGAAAGCACTGTTGTTTTCACAGAGCTTCATGTTTGCCCAGGTTATGTCAGTAGAGCATCTGGGATGATTGGCTATGCAGTAAAATGTAAGGCTGATATGCAACATCCCCATCATCAAATACACAAGCTTTTGTGCATTTGTATAAAATACACTTGTCAGGGAGATAAGCAAAATTAGAATTGGGTCAGATTACACCCACACTAAGAAATTTAATATTGTCATTCCTTGGCTTATAAAAATCTTTGACAAGAAAACAAAATCCAAAAATCTTTAAAAAAAACCCAGAAAAAACCAAAACAACCAAACCAAACCCTGTGTCTATATATGCACTTGTCACCCAGTACTGAAACAACCACTTTCCAGTAAAACACAGCAGCTTTTTAAGAACATACGCATTAGACAGTAATTTAGGACAGAAAGCAAAGAGTCAGACCAAACAGCAATCACATGGGAAATTTCAAAGCAGTGGAATAAGACCTTTTTTCCCAAGTTTGCACTTGATCATGTTACTGGATTTGCTGGCAATATGGGATCTGTAATAATTGGGCATAGTCAAACACTAGGTAAGGTGGCAATTCCAGAACACTTTCAGGGCAACAGTAATTCAGTGTAATTGGCTACTAAATTATTTAAAAGAATACTTGCTATGCAGTAAATATTGCTGTTAATTTATGTTGCATTTCTCATTCACCTGACCCAAGTATTTGGTGCATCAGCTTGACACTACTAAATGGCATGATAAAACAAGACTGCAGCCAAACCAGAGCAGCTGATAATTCTTCCAACTTTCCTTTCCCAGCTTATTGCCTGGCAAATCTTTTGAACTCTTCTCTTAGGATCTCAAACAAAGAAAAAACCAGTAATAACTAATAAACACATGGAACTGAAATCAAGGGTGCTTTAAAAATCCTACCACATTAGCAAGTCGGAATTCATTTTCAAGAAGTAAAAAGAAAGTCAGAGAGCAGAATTCATAAACTCATAAACTTTACAAGGTAAACTCTATCTGTTTATGTATTTGGCTGAATTTAAAAAGCAAGGCTAGGTTAGCCAAGGTCATAACCACCATCAACAGCTGGAAGGTGACCGCAGAGTCTTCGTTTCTCAAACACTAAACAGTTACAGTACAATCCCAAGTCAGACAGGTCAGAGAGATGCAAAAAGTTCAGCCAAGCATTGATCCTGAACTACAGTTAAACAGACAAGAATCTGTCCAATTCATAAGCAAAATGTATTAAAGAAAATTCCTGCGCTGAATACCTTTTAATAACCACTAATTCACTTCAGACTAGACCTACAGCTTTCTGGGCAAACTGCTGCCTTACTTTGAATCTTAGCAAATAGAAGCTCCTGCTGCAAATGCAAGCCAGGCTCCTGTCGATGGGACAGTAAGGGCCATCCCTTAGCAGTGCTGAAGAAATCTGTACTTTGCAAATGCTCGCTCTAAGCCAGCCAGATGTTATCCAGGATCACTGCTACTTGCCTGTCAGGACAGAAAAACACATGAAATGTGGGGAACAACACACTAAGGGTCCCACTGAACACAGAGTTAATAAACATTTATAGCCTGAAGCATTCTCTAAGGCTGGATCCAAAGGCTGGGCAGGCAAAATCTATTAGGACTGAAGTAGGGAGCCATACAATGAATGGCACGATGCTGTGCACTGCCTACCAGAAGATGCCTATTCTAGAATAAACCTCTACACTTACATTTTTCTGTGTTTACTTTCACTGTTGCTGTATTTGCAAGTATCCTGATCCAACAAAACACTATGACAAAAAGATTTAAAGGAGACTCAAGTTTCTCAACATGAACTTTGAGAGAAAAAACACAGAACAGACTACCAAACAATGACAGACATTGCTGCAGAACACCTATGAATAGGTGACCACTTGTATTTCAGAGCCTGAAACACAGATACAGTGATCTACCTAACAATATCCATTTAATATACTCAGAGATACCCCTGGTCTCTAAGGCATTTAGCAGATAAAAAAACTGTCCAAAAAGGACTATTTGACTACAACCTTTCTGAAATAACGTCACATTGTGAAGAGTAAAACATGCATGAAGAAATGAAAAGCCTCTACTTTGGTGAAAAAAAACGCAGTTCTGATGTACTTGTGAATTACACACTCAAAAAACCCTGTGTCCTCATCCAATACAAAAAGGGGAAAATAATAAATTTAGCTGAGTCTAGAAGGAAGAGAAATTTGCCATTTTAAGATATGTGCTTTCCCTCATAAAGAAGGTGGTGTGAACTAAGACGGTAGGAATAAAACACTTAAAAATCTGATCTTTCTAAGCAAACCTTCTCACAGAAATACTTGTTTCATGTAAGAAATAAGAAAAGAGGAAACTGATACTGCCCAGACTGAAATTACTATCCATCATTTTGATAACTACTTGTGAGAAGTCTTCAGGAAATGTTTGTATTTTGGAATCAAATGAAGGAAGAGAGGCTGGTGAGTATTGTTCATAAAACTAAACTTAATGAGGAAGAAATGATAGGTGTCATGTTAGTGACAAAAGAAAGGCATTGCAGTTTGACAGCACCCTTCTGTCTGCAGCGCCATATGAAAGGAGGAAAACCCATCCCTGGGGGCAAGGAGGTAAGAGAAATTCTCATACCCTAGAACCATGCTTCCCTTTTTGGGGAGCAGTAGAACAAGCCAAAAAATGTTTTCCCTATTAACTACAGGCTTGCAGATGTGGTAACAGGAGGCACATGGTTCTCACTAGTCATGAGCCACAAAGGGAAAAGGGATCCAACCAAAGGAAGCCACTGCCACCTAAGAGCACACGGCGTGCTATTGCCTATGAGTGTGAGCTGTCACAGCGTGCACCTGTCCACACGTCAGGTTCTGACTCCACAGCCCTGCTCAGAACTACTGCATGTGTAAGACAGCACAGCTCTGAATGCTCAGCGCTATTTCATGGGACACAGGCAGTACTGTGATTATGGTATCCTGAATGGAAAATTTGCTCCAAGTCACACAAAACACTGAGATGGTACTGAAAATTACCAGTTTGAGGAAGATGAAAACTTTTAAGCCATGTATAGCTTAATATAAATTGCTGGACTAATTGTTTTGTTATAATTAAACTGTTATACACATATGATTTTCCTTTAATGAATAGAAATCTCAACAAAGTAAGGTTCATATTAAGTCTCAAAGAAAAATAAAAAGAAAAAAAAATTGTTTTCACTGTCATTACAGATTAGATAAATATCATGATAGCACATTTATCATAGGACTTTTCAATTCCCTCCATTTTGTGAAAGGTGCACAAGCAGGCTATAAATTAGTATTTTGAATTTAGTAAATGAACAGCACTGACTGTGCAGGCATTTTTGGTACTAATGAAGCATGAAGTCTTGTGAGAACTATAAAGTCACCCAAACCCTCATGCTGGAAGTGCATCAGGATTCAATTCCAAAGGCAATTATTTCCTAGCTTTGTTTGAAACTGACAAATGGTATAGTTTACAAAACCTGACCTGCTTATTTAAACTTATCAACAGATGGCATTATAGCCAAAGCCTAAAATATGCTCATGTGAAGAGAAGCAGTATCTTTATGGGCATAACAGGCTAGGATTGAGCATAGCTAGGGTCTTGCCAGATTTTAATAAGACCAACTAATCAAATGTTTATGTTGTATGCTATATAAACATACAGGGAAAAAACGCATTGATAAATACTACATAAACATTGCAGACACTCCTAAGACAGTCTGAAAATATCTGTTCAAAGTTAGGACCAGTTTGTTTATTTATGATGATGTGCAAGGTAAAGTGGGGAATGCGTAACACCTGTCAAAAGAAACAGTAAATGATACTGAGAATACTGGTATACATAAAATACTTTTGAGCTGGAAATTATTTCCTTTGTAATAAGACTACTAGAAAAGATTTATTCTAATAATAAGCCAAATGTCCCATGACAACCCTCCCAATAACAGATTTGAAGTAAAAAGTAAACCAAGCACTTTGAAGAAGTGCAATGAAAATACATCACCACAGCAGAAGTGTCTCTGCAGCATCCCTCCGCCCTCGGTACCTCTATGCAATATTTCACCCTTGGAAGTAGCAGCTGTAATTCCAAGCATATGCCAAGGCAGGAGAGAAATCTTTGACATTTGCTTTAAGAATATTAACGGAACAATTACTCTTACACTGAGAAAGGTATAGGGAACTGGTTTCGGAATAAGTCAAATTTATGAGCACATAACTGAAATGAAATTTTCCCTCGGAAACTGGGAAGTCTGTGGTAGAGAAACAGTAGGTAAGAGCAGGTATTTCCCCCAGCCCTTTGAGAACCCCCAAGCTGAAGGATTTCAATTTTACCTGCCTATCAGAATCACATCCAGTAATAAACCTGCACCAGAAGATACGTAAACACCGATTTAATATCCAGATTGTTTCTGAAATTGGAGACAACATCAGAAGTAGATCAGCATGAAGACTATCTTGCTCAGAAGATCTGCACAGCATTGCAAAACATATACAGAGACACAGGTTAAAAGAATGTAACATGCTTATAAATGAAAACTGCATTCTTATTCACACTAAAAAATGGGTCTTGGTGAAAAATTACTGTTAGCCTTGCATTTTAATGACAGCAATAGTGAAAACTTCTGTGGTAGAGAAAGGAACATCAGCCACGTACAGGGAAAATGAAAATCTGACTGCAAGTGGTCAGAACTTGATCACCAAAGGCTGAACCACTGAAAACAGAAGAGTCAATATGAACTCTGCAATAGTTGCTGAAACAAACCACAACCCACTTGTGGAAATGGGTATCAAGCAGTAGCAAGAACTCTGTACTGAATTCATAGGAAAAAAGGAAATCAGTATCAAGTGCAGATTAGTTGAATACCACGTGCCCAAAATGTACATAGAGCACATGCTCCCAGGGTTGAGATTACCAAAGCACTGCAGAGAAGCCTGTTAAAGAGGAGTCTGAGAGCAAAGTACAGCTGAAATTGAAGTTGGAGAATGATCAGAAGAATCAAATAATACTGTGTGAGCTCATAAATTTAAGTCTCAACCACTGTTTTAACATAATTCCTTTTTACTATTCTGTTAGCTGTTTTTCTCAAACTGACAGAATTCTCTTCCAGTAGACAAAACACCTGACAATCCCTGCCTGGCTCACAACTTGAAAAGATTTGTACCACTCTTGAAGTTCAAGAGGATTCACAACCACACTACCACAGAACACACACCAATTAATGGTTTCTTTTTGCTTAAAACACTAGTACTGCTGCTTGGCATCCTACTCACAAAATGCTCCATTTTGTGTATCATCCTGAAACTAAATCTTCTGTTCATCTCCTTACAGACACTGAAAGAAGTCACTTTCTTCCACACGCATGCTTGCCACAGTTGTCACCTTGCAGCTGCAAGTAAATATTATTCTTCCCTAACCTTGAACATTCCAGTCTTCAAGATGTTGTGTCTTTGCTTATAACAATCTTTATTTCTTTTGCAATTATGCTTCTTCACAAAAGGAGCCAAGGACAGTGAGGTACATACAGTAAGATGACTACATCTGAGTATCAGTTAGACCTTTGAATAATTTTCAAAAATGCAAATAATGGCTATTTGCATACTTGAAAACAGCTAATTGCAAATATGCAATTAACAGTGGGACCCAATGATCTTAGAGGCCTTTTCCAACCTTAGTGATTCTAGGGTTCTATGAAATAATTACTTTGCAGTATGTCTGGCCTCTATTGGCTGGCAATATTCCTGTGTGTATCAAGGTATGAGTCAGCTGAGGAAGAATGCAAAGAGATGCTCATGCAAAAAATGGAAAAGCACAGTGTCATGCTTGTGTTGCTGGCAGAGCAAAGGACAATGCAGTAAGGGACACTGACAGATAGGGGAGAAACAGAAATGTGAAGGCCCCTTAGAGGGAGCACAACAAGCTGGAACCTTATGTGGTGGATGATAGCCAAAGCACAGGCTTGTCAAGGAGGAGATGGCAATGTGTTGAGAAAACATGCCAGGAGGGGAGCTTCAGCAATTGCATTGCTAACAAGACGAGAAGGTAACACGGTTGTCAGAGGCCAGCAAGAACAGCTCGCAGTAACAGAGATGGGAAATGAAGGAGGAAGCATAAGGGTTACCCGAAGAGACTCAAAGAAGCACCAAAAGATTCAGGCCATGAACAGGAAGATGAGTCCTACACTGTATGTTCAGAGCAAGAACATGTTATAGGCCCAACTGTGGAAGCTTGCAGCAGAGGAAAGCAGGAAACAAAGGCAAATCTCAAAGGAACTTTCTCAAGTTCCATATTGGCCTCAGGGGTCTTAAACTTGCAGCAATTAATTTAAAAATATGTTAAGGTAGTATGCAAAGCTGCATCATTTAATATCCCTGGCATGAAGGAGGTAAAGAAATGCAAAGAAAGGATACTAGAAGTGGGTCATTGTGTCTAAGTTATGAAAAAAAAAATATTGGAGGGAAGTAAACAGCTCAGTGCAGAGGCTACTGAATGAATGACTAGAATAGTTAGGAGGGAAACCAGGAAAATACTGTCACAAAAGTCAAGGGAGGACAAGATTTCAAGACTGGGCATGATCAAGTGTCAAAAACAGCAGGGAAGCCAAGAAGGATGAAGACGGAATAGAGACCCTGAGACTTGGCCAAGAAAAGGTCATTAGAGATCTCAGGAGAAGCTTCAAGGGAGTGAGAATATCTATACTGAAGTCAACTTATAAAACAGTTCTAGACTGCACACAAGAATCTTTCAGTTTTGGAGTGACTGGTCCTTCAATGAAACAAAAACGCATTAGGGCTTTTACTAGTTCCTAAAGCAAAAAAAAAAAGAGCATATAGAGGTTTTAAGTTCAATATCACATTGTAATTAAGGCAATCAGCAGCAAGAGCAGGCAGCCATTATGAAGTGGTTTTCATCCTTATACTCTGGAACCCTTATAAAGGATCAATAACCTGTTCCAGGATAAATGGGAAGCCATGCATAGAGAAGCATGCAGCCCAAGGTCAGCCAGCAAAGGAACAGAAGAACTTTGCAGAGAACACTGCTCTCCCAAAACCCAGACCAGTTCTCTACATTCAAACCTTGTCTGCTTTGTTCAGGTAGACATAAAAATAATTTCATATATAACTATTTTAGCAGCTTATTTTTCTCTGCAAGTTCCTGATGGGGAGGGAGAATTTGTCTTGGTTTTACTTAACAACGGGTTTTTTTAGGGGAAACTGAGAATTCAGGAACTTTGCTCCTTTAATTTGTGACCACAAAGTGTTCAGATTCTTTCCCAATTATTCAGATTTGAACTTTTAACAGTAATTACATATTTCTGCTATAATCAGCCACAGTCTTTATAGAGCAGTGAGCATAAACAAAATTTGAATTGCTAATGGTAAAAAACAAAAAAGCAAATAGTTTTTTCCTCGAGGTATAAAAGCTCTCACTCATCATCTCACCCTGTCCCTCATTACTCAGTCTCTCTTATACATAAAAAAGGCCAAAAAAAGAACACACATTCCCTTAGTTCTTGATTTCACATCAAATAATCTGACCCGCTCAGAAAGATGAGGAATGAGGTACTGGGCCTTGCACAAAATGCTCAGCCCAGTTCTGAAAACCAAGATCCTCAAGTGCTAGAGGGAACCAGAGAATGTAATGGAAGGGGTGGGGTTTTGTTCTAACTAACTAAAATATAGCTATTCCTGAGGAAGGAGAGGGGCCAGAAGAGAAGGGAGGGTGGGAGAATAAAATTGAGTTGGACTATGGAGACCAAGTGCCACTCCCCAGGCAAGCAGAACTGGTTATTTTCAGTGATTAAAAAAAGAAGTTTCTTGAGATAACCTCCGACAAAAATCCTACATGTCCACAGGCATATAATCTAACAAAAGCCAACCAGGGACAAGTCAAAATGCAGGTGTAGAAGTAAGACCAGAGCCTGTGAGATGCAGTAAAGACTCCTGCCAGTGAAGAATCCTAGTGAGAAGATAAAGGATGCTTGCTTGATGAAGAGAAAAACAGCACTTAGGCTTCTAGGACCACTGGACAGAATGCCAAAGGGACCACAAGAGAAAAGAGATGCAAAGGGCAGGAACAACTGAGAGGAGGAGTGGGTGTAGGAGGAAATGCGAGTCAAGAGGTAGGCAGGCTGGAAACATGCTGGGCCTTAAAGGTGCAGGAGAGGGACGTGAATGCCACATGATGCTATGGAGCCCAGGTATTCAGGAAAGGTCAGGGACTACCAAAATCTCTGCTGTCTACCTTTAAATCTGTGCTGCCTACCTAAGGAAGTATCAGGTTCATAATAGGAAGCCTGGGCAGGTCAAAGACAGATGGATAAAACAACAATCTAGTCCAAATCTTGGCAAAGCATCACAGGATTTAGCATTAAATTGGTCTTAAAGTTGGCTGCGAGATCTCCGAATTTTGAAACATTCACAGTATTTTGCATTTGCACCTCAAACTTAAGATGAAAATTTGCAATTAATTAATTGTGAAAACATACTGCTACATGCTTGCTCTCTCTCAGTAATACACATACACAGACGGCCTTTAAAAAGTGAAAAACGTGAGTTCAAGGCAGAAATATATTATAGATTTTGATGTTCATCATATATCCCTTAGAAGGAAGAAGGAAACAAAACCAGCAAATCAGATAGCAAGAAGCAATACTGCCTCCTACAAAGACAATAAGCATTTGGAGGCTGAACACATCAATTGGATATTCTTGCTAAAATAATGTGTGCAGTGGCCAATAATACAGCAAATTAAAGGCTTTTCTTTAGGCTTCAGAGTTAACACAACTGGAGAGTTCAAACATGTTAGCTGTCACATTAAGCTGCCCATCAATCTAGGGTCTACTCATGTTCTCTAAGACGCCTCCTGGACCAAAAAGAGTATCATTCAAAGTTTCAGTTCTGAAGCATCACCCAGAAACAGATTCTGCAAATGGAGTACTACAAAAACATAGAAGGTTCTGCATGAAAATCACTGGTTACTCTTCCACCCAAGGTTGGGAGAAGCAAATGGAAAAATGAGTCCAGAAGCATTTTTCATCTTTTGGTTGCTCATGACTGAGATCCAATTCCTGTCCGACAGCTGTGTAAAATGAGATAATCAGCTCAGTCCTGCTCTTGAGGGACAGCTGTCCATATCACAGTTGCCATTAACCACTCCTCCTTTCTGACATTTGAAGGAAAGGGCCAAAGATCCAAACTGGGATGCAGACGGAATCTCCCACTACATGAAGGTCAGCTGAAGTTTAGGGAAAGAGGTAGTAACCTGTAACCTGTACCTCTGTGAAAAGAATAAACTTCTTCAGAGACACCAACATTCAGCTGTATTTTTAGAGAGGAAAAAAAGCGCAGTAAAAAACCCCAAACCAGAAGGACTACAGTAGTCACAACCCTCTCTTGGACTGAAAACTTAGATCCCAACTCCTCAAACTGCTTCATTCTTTTATTCCAACTTTTTGGACTCCTTATTCTATCCTCGAAACTTGCCTACAAAACCACATTTCAAGATAAAATCCAAGAAGTTATAGAACACAGACTTAAACAGTATTATAACCTCATGATCTTTCAGTAACATAATCCTTTTCCCATAACTCTTTAGACCGTCTCATTTCATTTTGCTGAAGGGCTTGACCTGAGAAATGCCACACTGTCAGTTCTCAGAGGGGAGCTGAGTGCCCATAGGACAGGATCAGACTGCTTCAACTTAAAAAGCCAACTTTTGGAAGCATGAATATCCAAATCTAAATTTACAAACCCACATACGCACAACTAAGTGTCTTTTTCCTCAAATGTAGAAGACTTCATTGCTTCTGTTGAAGCCAACTCTACGTTCCTAGGCATCTACAAGAATTAGGCTATTTACGTAGGTACATTAATGTGGTTTTTAAAGTCTAATTTTAGGTGGTCAGGTTTAACATTCTTAATGTAAACTCTTATAGATGTAACACTTGCATTTAAACATCTCCATAAAGTACCCTGCACTTTCATGAAGATAAATAATACTCTCCCTTTTTCTTGCATAGATACTTTTGTATAAAATAAATGGTGCAGAGCAGCTGCAGTATTCCATCTCAGAGGAAGCTGCATTTTCACCTGTGATAAACATTTGATGTGAATACCATGATCACTTTGAAGAGCTGTGCTCATGAAAAATTATTCCCTAAAATTTATGAGTATGTCCCAGCTTTTCTATAGCTGTGTTTTAGATTATGAGATCTTTCGAGCAGAGATTGTCTTAATCTGGTGTCCAAGTCAGTACTGAATGCCTTGTCAGCAATTAACAAATAAATAACAATTAGTCTATAGCACACCACTTCCAGTCTTTTATGTCTGTAATGAACATTTAAAGCTCAGGCAGCAAATACAGAATCTTTATCATTAATGGAAGGAAAAAAATGTTTCATATGCAGAAAGGTAATTGTTGTGCAAGAGCAGAATTTTGTTAAGGCTGGTGTATATATTCTGTAAAGTGCCCTGGCATCCATCAGAGGCAAAAGCACTTGAAAAATGTCAAGTCATGACTGTGAGGAAGGGGGCAGCGTGAGGTAAATTAACCTCACGAGCATGAAAAGTCAGTTTATCCCCTTGAATGTACAAAGGCCAAAATGCCTCAGTTATCTCTTCCCTTGTGCTAGATAACACAGCTCTACTCAAAACAGGCTGATTGCATAACTATAGGGCAACAGGTAGGAGGGCATCTAACAGTACCCCCAGAACATATGTATGCTTGGTGGTTCAGCCTTCCCTTAGAAAGAGTCACCTTCTGAAGCTATGGATAACTGACAAAATTTTCTGCCAAAATGGGGAATCACTTTGGCATCTTTTGTCTGGTCTTGCAAGCACATTACACCAAGGAGTTCCTTCTTCAGGGACTCCCTGTTTAACCATTGCTCTCCAAAAGGGCTCCCTGCCCTGGCCCTTTTATCTTGGCTTTCCTCACTGCTATCTCACTAAAAACAGTAATACCTCATGTGAGATATCCAAGATTCTTCTGCTACTGGAATTTGCATTGGCTTTATTTGAGACGATGTCTCCCTCAGACTTGATTTCTCAGGAAATCACTACGCTGGTGTCAGAATACTCATCTGTGGCTGGGAATTAACTGCCTCATTTACAAAAAGCAGCAGCTTGGTTCATGCAGCACCAGCACTAGGATTCACATTCCTAGCCCCTGAATGCAGCAAAAAACACAGACCAAGACTGGGGGCAACCAAACGGCTTCTTTTGGCTTTCAGAGCAGGTTCCACCAGCACTGTCACAGCTTTCATTCCCAGGCCCCTGAGCACCACAGGACCCACTCTCAAGGGCACTCTTTCCAGAATTCATCCCACAGTCCCTTAGGTACATTAGGAAACGCATCTCAGGGTATTTGCATGAGGATCTGTAGGTTCAGACCCCAAGCACAGTGAGGTCTGCACCGCACAATGATTTTATTCCCACAGTTACAAGCATAGTAGGACCCACATGGAGAACTGACACTCCACCCCATGGGTGCATCCTTGGACCCTGGCACTACAAATCACTGCTCCTGTCTCCTCAAAGCTTTTTTTGGCAACTATTATCATTCTCAATGACCCCCTAAATGACAGAAATTAATTCACACCAGTGATGATTTGAATAAACCAGGGAAAGAAAGTAAAAGGAAAGGGCAGAGAGGCTTCTTACAATTATATCAGCCTAAGGTCTCCCATAAGCTAAACAGTGAGGAAAAGAATCAGGTCAATTCCATTTAGCTCCATAAGGCAGGTAAATGAATGAGACTGAGAAAGACACACAGAAAAAGAAGGTGGGGAGAGGTCCAGAAACAGAAAGAGCTAAAAGATTAAAAGCATGCAAATACAGTGAGAGAAGAAAAGACATGGAAAACAAGGACAGAAGGTGAGAGAAGACAGCTAGGAATAGAGGGGTGATATAACGTAGTCACTCACTCTGTCTGGAAGATTTTCTGGAGGGAGGTGGATTATCTTCAGTGCTGGTTGTTGGGGTGCTGCCCTTCACACTCCTTCTCTGAGACCCATACTCAGACCGTTGCTGTCAGCTATTCCAAGGGCTTCTTCAAAAAATATTTCGAGGGCGAAAGGATTGTGGATGAAATCAGGATCTTGAGTATTAAAATAATCTGCTAGGGGATTGTCAGTCCCCTAGAACTGCTGGTTTTATCCCAGGATGGAGATCCTCTCTCCCTTTTGGCAGCTAACTACTAAAGGGGTGTTCCCCAGGAAACAGCCTTTTCAGTGATGGTCGGATTATTTCAGAAATCAATTTCCCCAATCTGCCTACCTAGAAATCTCTTTTCTCCAGGTACACCTTGCCCATAAGGGGAAAAAAATCTTTTTCTCTAAAACAATTCTTGCTATCTCTGTTGGTATTATCAGTGAAATCTGCCTTTTCCTCTCCCTGTAACTAGGAGGTGTGTCTTTTCTCCTTGCACTGGGGATTTGAAGAAAACCCTCTTGGGATTAGGGGACAAGGGATCTTCCTTGGGATGAAGGAGGATGAGATCAGTATTGGAAATTACCTTTATCTCCAGTTAACAACAACTGGAAAAGGAAAGACTAGCTAAATCTCTCTCTCCTTTCTCTCCCTTGTTTTGCTCTATCACCTGCCGAGCAGATGTAAATAATTAAAATTACTAGGTAAGTATCTGGAGCTCCTACTTATTTCTGTCTTGGGAACTGCCTCTCCTGGGCATACAGAATTTCCTCTGTAAAAAACACCCACTACTACCTGGTCGGGGAAAGGGCTGTCTGTTCTGCTTGAGAGAAGACTTTCCTCAGCAGCAGGAGCGAGTCGGCAGTAAAGCTTAATCTCACAATCCTCAGGAACTGGGGTCTGAGGACACCTCTCCCCGTAACAAGTATCGAGGGAGCTCCAGAAGGCTCTGTTCCACAGCGAGAAGGAGCAGACCCGCTTCTAGATAGTTACTAGGGCTGGCTACCGGGGGCCTCCGCACACCCTTGGCTCGTTAGTGGGTTAGGGGGCAAGTGTTAAGCTCCCTCACCAGCTGCGGGGAAGGGGCCTGGCGGGGGGGGCCCGGGGTGTCCCCACACCGGGCGCGGGGCTACCTAACGGGGCTGCGGACGGGGCGGGGGGCGGCGGGCAGGGTCTCTCCCCCACCCCGGCAGGCTACGGGGGTGTCCCCCCACCCCGGCCGCTGTCCCTGGCTTCCCCCCAGGCCCCAGCTCCTCCTGCCCGGGCTCGGCTACCACGGGAGGCCGCGGCGGCTCACGGGCCTGCGCGGGGCTGCGCGGCGCCTCCGCCGCCTTCCGCCGGGCCGCGGCTTCGTCGCCGGGGGGCTCCCCGGGCTCCGGTGCGGGGGGCCCGGCCCGGGCGGCGCTGACTCTCTCCAGGCCCCGCCGCTCCCGCGGCTGCTGCTCCGGGCTGCGGCTCCACTGCAGGCCCCGGCTCCTCCCCGGTCGCCGCTCCGCCTCCCCCGGCTCCCCCCGGCCGCGGCCGCCCCCGCCTCCCCGGGTTAAGGAGGCGCCGAGCCGGGGGAGCAGGGGCTGCCCGCCCGCTCTGCCAGGCAGAGGGGAGGAGCTGCCCGCCCGTCGGGACCGGCCGAGGCCGTGCCCGGCCCGGCACGGGGCTCGGTTCACCGCGGAGATGGCCGTGGGGCTCTCGCCTCCAGGCCGCTGCCAGCAGCCGCCTTTCGCCGCTGTAATCGGGGGGCTGTAAGTGGCTGCGGGGCCACCCCTGCGACAGCCGGTCACAGCCCCGGCACCGGGGATCACAAATGGCCACCCCGGGTCGGGGTCTGCCGACCCGCGCTGCTCACACCGGCCGTGCAGTAGTGGTGCCCTCCTTCAGCCCCGAGTGCTCCGATTCAACTCCCACCCCAAAACAATGCAGCTGTCCGTCTCTAGTACTCTTCCCTCAAGCGTTGTGCGTGTCCACAACCTATTGCAGAGACATCACCAGATCTTAAAAGGTGTTTCTACCACAATCCTGTTAAAAGTCTCACTGCTATCTCTCCTGTATGTCAAAGCCAGCTAGAACCATACAGAAAACCCCATTAATTTACCTCATTAATGTGTATAAATATCTAAAGTGGGAGTCCCAAGACGAAACAAGGCTTTCCTCAGTGGTGCCAAGCACTAGGATGAAGAGGCAGAAGCTGATGTACGGGAAGTTCCACCTGAACATGGGGAAGAACTTCTTTACTGTGCAGGTAAACTGCACTGTACAGACTGTCCACTGGGAAGGGCTGCCCAGAGAGATTGTGGAGTTATCTCCCCCATTGGAGATACTCAAGAATCATCTGAATGCAATCCTGCACAATGTGTTCTAGGAGGACCCTGCTAAAACAAGGAGGAAGGACCAGATGAACCACTGGTCCACCAGGAGGAACCACTGTGATCACTTCCAACCTAACTCATTCTGTGACTCCGTGAATTACACTCAGTGCTGTCCCACCCTGACCTAGCAGGCCAAAAACTAGGAGTTTCCTGTTGATATGTCTCAGGGATGCACACCAAGGCAGTAGTTCATTATAACATTAAAGGGGACTGTGCAGTAAAGCATGCCAAATAAGAGCTAATACTCTAAAATGTGTGAGGAGCAGGTGCTGCCTGGTGTCCCCAACACCTGCAGACAGCATCATAGACAGATCATTTTGATGTGTCAATCTGAAAAGCATGACCGAAACAGCCCCCCCTGGGGCCCCTATCCCAGTTATCTGAAAGTCACCCTGTATTTCATCATCTCATCTTTTTGTGTGTGGTTTCACATCTGAATCCTTCCAAATGGTAGCATTGCTGTAAGGCTTGAAGTAAAGGACAGCATATACTGGGAGGAAATGGCATTTTCTGAGAAAATCTTTTTTTTACTTCTGGAAACTGTAATATGGAAATTGAGATAGCAGAGGGGGTGTTTTAAGACTTGCTGCTTTTGCAGAGCTGAGTTTACCACTGCACCTGCAATGACTCCTTGCATTCCTTCAACAGGTCAGAACCTGTGCCATAGTTCCACGCCTTCATTTCAGGAAGTCAGTCATCATCCTCCAATCCTCCATCCTCTCAGGATTCTCTGTGTCCTCCTTCTCCCACACTATCCCCTTCTTCTGCACCTATGCCAGCAGCTCTAGTCACAACTTCCCTCCCTATGCTGCTACCTGTTCTGTCAAGAAGGGTTTCCTGCCTTTTTCCCCATACTATTCACATTATCTCACTACAGATCCCCATGATAGTGTTCTTGATCATTACCAAGGGCCAACAACCATCTCTTTCCCTCCCACCACCACAGCAGAGCTCTGTCCTATTGTCACTTCTCCCAGCCTCACTCAAGTCCTGCGTGAACAGCTTAGCTTCAGCTCCCTTGTTCTTCTGCCTGACTTCTGCTTGGGCTAGGTGGTCTTTGGGTGTGTCTGCTACTCCTAGTCCAAGTTCCCCAGTCCCCCTCTAGCTAGGATTTGTGTCCACACAGTGCTCAGACTACTCTTTACTGAGAGACAAGGCAGGAGCATCATTGTGCTGGGAGGCAGACGGGTGGTATCTGCAAGTTGTTTGATCTGTAGCCAAATGCAGAGGTGTTAAAAAGCTGTGGTTGGACTCGACGTGTGCCAGGCATCCGATGTGTGTTCCCTATTTATTTTTCCTTTTGGTTTTCAGGATCCTCTCCTCAAATGAATATCTGAAGTACTGCCTGCTTTTTATAGACAATTAAAAGGTATGATGTAACTAGCTTGTTCCACTGCTTGTAAGAATGTAAATGTAAAAATTACCATCCAACACAAAAAGTGCCCTAGGGAGACAGAGCAAAGGATGAGTGTGGCAGAAATACACAGAGATAAATGTATCACGATCCATCATCATATTCAGCATCCAGAGAACAAAGACACATCCCAAAGCCTTTCAAAGCTAAAAGAAGACAGAGGAGAGCAGATGGAGACACGGGGAAAAAGAGTAAACCAGTCACCACGTAGCTTATTTTTACATTACATTCAATGTATTTTATCCTTCTCCCAATTTTTTCAATATGCCACAGGCTTTGCGCATGACTGAATTGTTAATATTTGTCTAAGGAGATCTATAAATTTTGACAGATGGGTAGCGGGCAGTTGGGGCTTCTCGCATCCAGGAAGGTGTAGGAGGTGGCTTTGGTTTTTGGCAGTTGGGACACCGAAAGTCTCAGTATTTGGGAAGGAATTCTCTTCTGCATCCTGGCTGAAGGACTGTTCCTTCCATTTGCAACTAGTAATAAACAGGCATCTCAGAAATCCTATGTAACATGCAGGTATCCTAACATGTTTTTCTCCCTGGGCAGGTTAGGTGCTTGGCTTAGATTTTTTTTTAAAAAAACCCTTCTTAGCCAGGAAAACCTTTATGTACTTGCACACAAGTACAAGAATAACTGAGGGAATGGGGATTGTTTAGCCTGTAGAAGAAACTCAGAGGTAACCCTCTCACTCTACAACCACCCGAAAGGAGGGGGCAGCCAGGAGGGGGTCAGCCTCTTCTCCCAGGTAACAAGTGACAGGACAGGAGGACATAGCCTCAGGCTGTGTCAGGGGAGGTTTAGGTTGGACTTCAGGAGGCATTTCTTCACAGAAAATTAGACATTGACATTGTGATTAGACATTGGAATGGGCTGCCAGGGAGGTGGTGCAGCCTGTGTCCTTGGAAGTGTTTAAGGAAAGACTGGATGTGGCACTCATTGCCATGGTCTAGTTGCTACGGTGGTGTTCAGTCAAAGGTTCAACTCGATGTTCTCAGAGGTCTTTTGCCACCTCAGATTCTGATTCTGTGGATACATATGTAAAAATTTACTGGTTACTCACGCTGTGTATCTTGAATAATTTCTTGGTGCGCTCTATGTAAATGACATACCTATGCGTGTAATGATGCATCTTGCACAATCAGGAAGCCAAAACTGGTGGTTTAAAACTCAGCCCTTCAATTACACGTTTAGGATCCTAACTACAAGAAAACCAGTGTACCTGATATCTCCACCAGAGCAAACCGCACCTGCTGGGAGCTCCAAAGTTTCAAAGGTTGGACAATCGTCGAGGGACGTGTTTGCTGGCCCAGCCTCGGACCCACAGGAAGGCACAGACTGTCTCCAGCCGCCGCTCCCCGTCTCTGCAGCGGGAATGCTCATCTGACAGGCTCTTATCTCCCGGTACAAACCTCCGCCCGGCTCCCCCACCCTGACGGCCGAGCGGGCATTCTCCAGCAGCCGCCCCCGCACGCCGCCCTCACACCAGGCAGCTGCCGCTGCCGCGCCCCTCCTCCGCCCCACCGGGGACACCCCCGGCTATCCCGCTCCCGCTCCCGTCGGGCTCTCGGGCCACCTTAAGAGCGCGCAGAGCTCCCGCACGCAGCGGCCGGGCGGCTCCTCCCCGCCCCGTGTCGCATCCAGCCAGGGAACGTGTGGCGGGCGGCGGGGCTGCCCGGGGCCGGGGGCGGCCGGAGCCCCTCACGGTGGCGGGGGAGAGGGCGGGGCGGCTGCCCCCGGCGCAGGAGCGCGGCCGGCGGCTGCCACGGCCACTCCGCCGGGGAGGGGGCGTCCGGCCGGGCCCTCCCTGGCTGCCCCGGGCCCGCCAGCGCCGCATTGCGCGGCGCCCATTGGCGGGTGGCGGGGGCGGGGCTAAGGGTTTCATTGGGTTGCGCACACATCCATCAGGGAGGAGATGGCGACGGAGGCGAACTTGCCCTCCCGATTGGCCGTGAGGGCGGAGAGGAGGCGGGGCCAGGCGGGCAAGGGAGGAGCCGCTGCCATTGGTCAGCGCCGCGCGCGTCAGTCACATGAGTCACAAAGGGCCGCGCGGGCGGCCGCAGCCGGGGGCCGCTGGTCGCGGCGTGCGCGCGGGGGCCACTTCCTGCGCGGGGCTCGGCGGCTTCCGGCTGACCCGCCCCGCGGCCTCGGGCGGCGGCGCCCCCTCCCGCCTCCGCTCGGCGCATGCGCCTTGCGTGACGTCGGGGCGCGGGCGGGGCCGTCCCCCGTGTCCGGGGCACGTGGGGAGCGGCGGCCGCAAAATGGCAGCGGGGGGTCCATGTTGTGCGTGAGGGCTGCGCGTGGGCACACGGAGACAGTGATGTTGGGAAAGACCTCCGAGTCCCTCCTGTGACGGAACACCACCGTGGCAATAGACCATGGCACTGAGTGCCGCGTCCAGTGTTCTTTAAACACCTCCAGGGATGGCGACTCCGCCACCTCCAAGGGCGGCCCGTTCCAATGTCTAAACACTCTTTTGGTGAAGTAATTCCTCCGACCAAAAGTCTCACAACCTAAACTTTCCCTGGGCACATCTTGAGACTATGTCCTTTCATCCTGGAAGCCTTTAAATTTAATTCTCGCATAGCGGGTAGGACAGAATTCCCGGGGTGAAGAGTGTTGCCTTCCCACACGCTGCACTCGGGCTCCCAGCAGTGGGGTGTGTTTTGTCTTTCAGCCATTCCCTGCCTGAGGAATGCCAGCCAAACCCAAACCAGTCGTGCTCCAGAGGTTTAGTCACTGGGAAAGGCAGTGGAATATTTTGGGTGGACAGAAGCCCCTCTGTCTCTCACTACCCACAAAAATGGTTTCCATATGGACTGTCTCGTCTCTTCACTGCCCACTTCTGCTTTCAAACGGGACCTGAAACAGTACAGGCTCTCCCTGAAGTCCTCAGAAGTCCAAGACAGGGCCACTGGCTGTACTTCCAATACAGGGAGGCTTTGTTGAAATTAGGAAAGTCCCTGTGTTCATTCCTTAGGGACTGAAGGTTGGGTCTTTGTTTCCTCCAAGCCTCGGTGCAGGCTCCATGCCATCCCACATAGCTGTGATAGTCACTTTTCAGGCTGCAGCTGCACTTTAATGTGCTTTGAAGCAGGTAGTTCTGTGAATTGCAGAACTAACAAAGCCTGGTTTTGGTCTCGTAATTGGATCCTTTGATGAGTGACAAGGCACAAGTTCTAACTGAAGCTTTTCCCCTAATTGGTGCATTTGTAATGTCTCTTTTCATTCTGGTTCTCTTAAGCCTTTTAAATCTTTAGTTTGTACTGTGACCTTTCCCTCTGCAAAGACAAAAATAAAGTCTGTCTCCTGTATTTGGTCTCTTATTTCCACGAACCCTACATCAGTTCTCAGTTTTTTAGATCTCTGCAAGGGACCTTCATTCTTTTCATGGCTTTTTAGCAGAGGTTTAAACCTGGCTCACCCATTTTTCCCTTGATCTTTCAGACAGGCACAGTGGCTGTAGGTAGGCACAGGAACAGAGTAGGGCTCATTCCCAAGGATCCTGAGCAGAGGGAGACTGCTCTTTCAGTGTCCCGAGGTCAAATGCTCTGCTTGAAAGAAAGATGTGCCAGCGTGTCCTGGGCAAATGTTCTTGTTATTCAGCTTTGGATAATTGGAGGTAATTGTTTTTCAATACCTTTCTTTTTTTTTTTTTTTTCAATACCTTTTTTTTTTTTTCTTGAAGCTTATCCTCTTTGTGTGAATGATTGATTAAATATTCACAGAGACAAAAATAGGTGGATTACAAACCCCAGTCATTAAGACATTCAGGCAGTACATGGGAGATACCAGGGAGATACAAAGTGACAAATACTTGCTGCACAAGGCTTAACTGTGTGCTCAGATTGTGGTATGTCTGACAGAACGCAGTGCAGCGAGGCAGGAGTCAGGATACAGATCTAACACAAACTGGGGAAAATATTTTAATCATGATTTTCTTGGTCTGCCCCAGCCCTTCCTATGGGTTCTCTGTGGCTGAGTTGTGCTGTGAATGGGCCTCTGGGAACAATGTCATCTGGAAAGGCTGGTGGAGGAAGATCATATGCAGAAGCCTTGTTCTGGAGCTTGTGTTCAAACTGAAAAACCTGGAGGGTGAAGTCAGAGCTGTCAGAGTCTGCAGGAGCCTACACGGTTCTAAGTATTACTTAAATGCAAACTCCTGTGTGATTTCAGTACTTGTAAGAATAGAGGGGAGGGGACTCCTGGCCATCGTGGTCTGGCAGACCAGGGTGTCGAGGTCTTCACAAGTGTTTCTGGTGGCTTAGGGTCTGCTGTGCTCTATTCTAGAAGACTTGGGTGAGACAAAGGTGCTTTTCTAGGAAGAGAAAGGAGTGTCAGTGAATGAATTTGTTTTGCATACATTTTCAAGTCATGCTGTTTTTCCTTCAGTGTAGAACATCTAAAGAGTTTTCCATGAAAAAATTATTTCCATTATAATTGCACTCTCCTGACTCAAAAGATTTGCATAGTGCTACTACGATAAGGATTGCAAAGTACTCACAAGGGAAACATTTCAGTCGTTGGACAGACAGACAAATTGATATTGAAGGTCAGATTCTAGAGCCCCAAAGCTCACAGAGCTACTGTCAAATGTATTACCACAGGCTCAATGAATACAAAATACAGTAAAGTTATAAAGTGATTCTCCTCTGAAATGCCTACGTGAAAAGGTACCTTCTTACACAGCAGTTAAGATGCTTAGGTGCATTTTGGCTAATTTGACTTGATAGGCTGAAGTAATATTTACTGGTTTTTTTGCTTGTTAGGCCTGCAGAATAAAAATAGCTTTGAAAGAGGAAGCTGGATACTGCTCCTTCCTTTTGAATTGACAAAATTGTATTCTAACTTTTGTATGCTTACAGTGAACAAACCGAAAGATCAATTGGTATCTGTCCTTAAAGGAAAACCCTCTTCTGTGCATCAAAGTTTGGGTCTTCATCTTGGGCTTTGGTGCCAGGAAAGGAAAGCTGTGGACTGGCAGCTAGGAAAGGCTGCCTGTAAGCGTGGACAGAAGTGCTTGAAACAGTAAATGAAGAACCACCTGAAGTCACTTTTCAAAGAGCCAGTACACTTCACAGGCACTGAAGCACCGTGAGTCTGATTAACAGCCTATCTGCCACTTCAAAAGCAGATGGTGTGAAAATGCAGACAGGATATAAAGTTTGATCGCAATAACTCAAACTAATGAGCAGTTCATGCCGTTGCATTCTGACTGAGGAGCAGACATCAGAGTTAATAGTAAAAGATTAAAATCCTTAGAAGTGCTGGCGGATACCTATGATATCAGCAATAATAATAGTCTTGGATGACAAGCATTCCTGTGGATCAAAAGGAAAATAGGATACCTGTGTGACTTAACTTATAATTTCAGAGTCATGCAAGAGGTTCTTCAAAATTTACTGTAGGGAGAAGCTTGAATTTGCAGCATTTAATAATTAGGAGGGAAGACAGAACAGGGAGTCGCAGAGCAAACAATGAAATGAATGAAAAGGATAAATGAGAATCTTCCTGGGTGTGAGAACTGGGAAGCCTGTGAAACAATTAGTGGATGTGTTGGATCAAGGGTGGTTAAAGAGAACAATCAAGAAAAACCTTGTTTTTTCACATACACTTTCAGTTTTGAGACTTTTGTATTCCTGTCCTGCATGCACTCTGTTTTTTACAATGAAGCAGCTTTCAAAGACTGAGAGTTGATAATGAGAAATGCTGGACCAAACTGATAATATTAAAATATAATATGGTGTACCTCCAAAAATTCGAGAGAATTTCAAGTAAGTAGTAGTGGGGCTTCTTGGCTTTTTGGCTTAGGAAAATATGTGGTCTGTCATGGAAAGCTGCCATGGTACCAGAGCTTCAGGGAACACAACACAGACTGTACCCACAATTTTGAAAAAGCTGCTGGGGATGAAGCAGGGGAGTAGAATAGTGAAGCTTTTATCTGTTTCTTGAAAGCTGGTCGGAATGGTAATTAAAAATATGTCAAAACACCTGGAAGATCCTGATAACTGAGATTAATTCTTTAAGCAAAGAGTATCTCATAAATCCTCTGCTCAGTTTTCGGGATGCGTCAACAAAGAACTTAATAAAAGAGAAACATTTAATCTGATATGTTTAGATTTTTAAAAGGCCTTTGAGACTGCTCCACAAAGGCAGAATCTTGATAGGGAAAAGGGATTACTAATGGAGGTCACTGTGGAGCCTTATCTTGTTTCATATTTGAATTCATGGCCTTGGCATAAATAAAAAGAGCATTTGGATGAAATTTGCTGATGGCACAAGGACAGAATGATCAGGATGTTATAAATGAATACTGAAAGATGGATGAAATGAAATCTTGGATGAGATTTGAGTATGCAAAATTTACTACCATGGATATAGGGACTAATAACTTTTGTTCCTGGGAACTCACCAACTGGAAATGAGAGAGAAGGAGAAAAAAGGATCTTGGAGTATTAGGTGGTCACACATCATGAACTGCTAAAAACTAAATGGTATACAGAAAAGTATCAAGAGAATATTTTATGTAAAAAGTCTCATAGAGAATATTGTGAATAATTCTCATAATTCAGTCTCAGTAAAGATTCATGCAAATGAAAACAGGTGTTTTCATTTAGGATCTTCTGGAGAATGAAGATCCTATCCCCAGAACTTTGGCTTAAAAACTTTGCCTAGTAAAATTAGTGCTGGGAAAGGATCTGATGGTTTTCCAGAGACACACTTGATGGTAATCAACAGATAGGGAAAGGAGTTTTCAATCAGGAGGATGCTACAAATTTAAGTACTAATACGTCCCAAAGTGAGGGTGAACAGTAAGGGAAAAAAAAAATTCCAGTGTTAATTAAGGACTTTCTGCAATGTCTTTCCCAAAAATGACCTGTACAGGGAAGGTGACTGGACAACACAACAGTATTTGAAATTCAGTCTCAGCAGTGCAATTGCAAGGACTGATGTTGCCCTTGTGGGGTTTAAATTAACTCTGTAATAATTATAGGCATGAGATTTCATCACCATTGAGGACAATGTTGTATGAATGCTCTGGAGACAACACAGAGGTCTGCCCTCAAATAGGCGACTTCACGAAATGGTGACATGAGAAACTAAGGCATGCAAAAACTCTGAGACACTGGAAAAACTGAGATTGCTATTTTGAAAATGAGAGATATAAAAGTGGACAGCTAGTTTATAAAATAATGGCTAGAGTAGGAAAAGTAGACTTTGCTTCTGTTCTGCCTATATCGTATAAATGAGAACAAAGGGATCAGTCAATGAAACTGGGAAGTGAAAATTTGGGATCACTTTTCCATATCATGAGGTTACACTGGAGAATTCATTGCTGAAGGAAGTGGTTGACCCAAATGCTTCACTAGCTTTCAGAAAGGACTGGAAATTTATACAGCTCTCATCAGTGTCTAGTGCTGTCATCAGTGACAATGGAATTGGGGCAGGAGTATTTGTTAGGGTTGTGTCCCCACAAGCTGTTGAGAAGTTCTGAGGGGGGACATCCTGGCTACAGATGCCAAATTATTTGTTAGGTTACTGATGCCCAGGAGAGATGATAGCAAAGAATGTCCCAAGGATGTGTGAGTCACACTGAACATAACTCAATTTAAAATGAAGATACAGAGCTCAAGAAGGGGACTGACTAATGTTTCCTTTCATGGACAGTTCATCTGCTGTCCTACTCTTTCACTCAGCCTGAGGTGGAAACAGGAAAAGGAAACAGTCATTTATCTCTAACTTAATTCACTTTCTTGTCTGAACTATTCAAGCTTTCTGATCAGTCCACATTTGAAAGCACAACATACTCCTTCAAGTGGAGTTTACCACTGGCCAGACATGATCCTAATTAGTTGCAGGGTTTTTTGACAACATTGCTAATCATGTTCTAAAGTTGTTGGTTTATAGGAATAGCCAGGATTAAATGTCTTTCTGTCCAAGGAATGAGGAGCTGGGACAACTGTGTTCCTGTGCGTAATCAGAAGATTTTTGTCTCAAGTACTTGGGGAAACACAGGATTAATAGGAGCAGGGGGAAGTATTTGTAAAGGCTATTGTAAGGTTTTCAGAACATTTCTGAATGGCTGCTGTCCCAAAAATACTGTCCCCTTCTTAAGGAGTCTGTGTCAGGAAGAGAGATTATTTGATACTTGGTAAGAAATTGTTAAGAAGCACTTGCAGAGTCCCTAAACAGCAGTAGGCTTGGTTCAGTCTGTGAGCTTTGAAATCTTAATGTGAGCCGTTCTCAGTCCTTGTTAAAAATTGGTGTGAGCCAATAGTTCTGCTCTGGGTTGCTTAAAATGTCATTGCTGAGGTTGTGGCATGCAGTCAGGGATGATGCAAAATATTCAGAGGTAAGTTAGTCTGCAGCTTCTGGAAGAGTTACTGTCAACAAGATGAGTAGCCATATACCCCAAATGACCGGTTCTGACCTGGAAGACTTGCTTACTATTTGTATCCTCTTGGATTTAGAACAACTATGCTTTCCTGACTCCAGCTTTGTAGTGATTTTTGCCATATGCAAGCCAGTTGTTCAGGGAAGCAATGCAAGAGGTATTTCCCAGTATTTCCTCTTCAGTTCTTGGTAGGCAGCACAAGATTTAAGGAAGCCCTCCTTTCCAGCTGTAAAAGAACATGGATATCTGTAGATGAAGCTCTGGGAACAAGATACCCTATGTTAAGCATTCAGAGTAACCTGGCTTTGTTTCAAGTCAGCATTGGCTTTGGTTCTTCTAGGGAGACTTAATGTCTGGGATCAAATCAATGGGAGTTGTGAGGAAGAGCACAAATGTGGTGGAGCAATACACTTGACCTATTGACCGGTGTTTCCAGTAACTTGGATCCTCAAAACCAGCAACCAGCTCTGCTTTTCTAAAGGAAAATAAATAAATAAACTTGACTCTGTCATCACAGTGAATCAAAGATTACATGCAGAGACATGTTAGTGAAAGATGACTTTGAACCTAAACTGCATTAGGCTCTTGACCCAAATTATTTTGGTACCATGCAGAGAACCTAAAGTAATTGGGCCACATGAAAAGTGAACAAAGTGTTGAGAAATTGATTCAACGCCCACTCAGAGAGTAAGGCTCACTCTGCCAGTAGATTAAACTCCTTTGATTTTGAGGCTACTAGGTATGGAGTCACCATAGTGTTCAGTTCTTATCCTCTATAACAGACTGGCTGCAGGCAATCTTCCTTCTGGAACATTCCTTCCCATATGCTGACTTATAAACTGTGCACAGAACTGTAAGGATAATTTCTATTGGGCTACTAGCTTCAATCATCAATTTTTAGTGGGGAACACTCCCAGCCATCATTTCATTTACTAGTGCTGTTGTGTAACCAACTAATCTCTTTCACATAATAGCGTACAGTGACTGAAGATCTGTTCCTTGTCTAAATTGTAAAAAAACATTCACATTCTCAATAAAATCCTGTGTCTGTGACATTTGTAGAGGCTCCTCTGCCTTTCAGACCCATGTGATTCACTGCCACCATACGGTGGTGGGATGAGGTTTCCTCATTTTGGAGCAGGTCAGTCGGGCTGCCCACATTTGTGGTGTTACTCTCTAGTGCCTACCTCTGCTCTGTGGCCTGAGGTAACAGCTCTGAATCTGCACTAAGCATGCAGATGAAACATGAAGCTCTAGAGAACTGGTTGAGAAAATCACTTCAAGTTACAAGCCTTTCTGTCTTGAAAGTGGATGTCAGAACTGATGTAGAGAATAAAAAAATAAATTAACAAAAGTGAAGGAAGGATGTTTACAGCTGCACCAGGGCTTTTCCAATCAGCTCCTGTTGGAAGTGGGGTGGCTGCATTGCGTAACTCCTTTCTGGCACCATGCTGAGGATCACAGTACTGCCAGATATCCACATAGTCCTTCTGCTTTTGGTTTCATGTTGTGAGTGCTGCTTCTGCTCACTGCTCTCTCCCAGGATCTAAACAAAGGATTAAAAGCAATGCCTCGCCTTCTGCGGGGGAGGGCTTGTTTGGGTCCTCACTCACATCCTGTGTCTGGGGAGCAAGAAAACACACAGGAGACTGGGCCAAAACCAACTTCTTAGAAAGATAGAACAGCACCAAAACAACATCAGTGGCCATTGTAAGTTTTGTGTCGCAAGGGAGGGTTCAGCTCTGAGATGGGGCTAGTGAAGGAGCTACTGCACCTCCTCAGACTATTTCACATGGAGCAGAAGCTAGTGCTGGAGCACCAACATGGAGCTGGAGTGTGGCTGGCTGCTCCTGGGATTTCATCAGCTGAGTTACTTAGGAGTGACAAGATGTCATGAGTCACCCCTGCCTGTGGGAACAACAGAGTGGGAAACTCTCTGTGGGCTCTCTGCCTGACTGGTAAAGGCGGTTTGTTGGAGTTGAGGCAACATGTTCATGAAGGAGGTTGGGTGGTTCCAGCAGGCAGATGTGGCTGAGCGGGGAACAGGGGCAAGAGCAAGACTGCCATGAGGGAAGGCACAAAGGCAGGGCTAAGCATACGTGGGAGCAAAAACCAAAGCAGCACTACAATCAAATACCATTAGGATGCCCTGCTTCTGCATTGTCCATACACTCCAATGGTTTGGTGCCCTCCTTAAACAGGAAGGGAATTATTCTCTACCAGAGAGCAGTGAATTGACAAGAGGGTGAATCTGTGGCTGCCTTCAGAAATGCTGGTGCTGCAGTGTAACCTGGGCTCCAGCAGAAGCTGCAATAGCACCCACAAAAGGAACTTGTCTGGGCAAACCATCTGATGAGAGACCTCTGCCCTTCATGAGGCCTCTGCCCTTAAGCCAGAGATGGGATGGGGCCCTGGGCTAGACAGAGAGGGAATCTGAGGCTGGCTTCTGGTTCACATGTTCCTCAATAAGCAGGGGTGCAATCCTTTAGGGAGATTTCTGCAATAGCCAGATGGGGTTGGTAATTGTACATTCATTAACTGACCAACTGTGGATGATTCATTTGACAATTCTCAGAGGCAGAGAGAAGATTTCTAATTTAGGGTGAGCTAAACTGCAGGGTTTAGGGGATAATAGGAGAGAGTCTTGATTACAGCACGTGGAATAGTCAAGAAAATTGCTGGTGTTTAATTAAAAACTGTGGAGAACACTTGCAATGGCAGGTGTAATCTGGAATGTAGATACCAAATCAAATCTAATAGTGTTAACACTCTCCCCTGTTCCCAGTGAGGAAATTTTGATGTGGCCTGAGTAAAGACCCATGGAATAAACAGAATCACAGACTCATTTAGGTTGGAAAGGATCTCCAAAACCATCTGGTCCAGCCTTTAACCGATCACCACCTTGCCAACTAGACCATGGCGCTGAGTGCCAAGTCCAGCCGTTCCTTGAATACCTTCAGGAATGGTGACTCCCTGGGCATCTCCCTCCAATCCAGTGGAGGAGAGCAAGCCCCTCTCAGGGAGTAGTGGGGCGTGGAGCTTGGTAATTTGTCTGTACTTCCAAGTACTCTTCAGCTGCCACCAGATGGCAACAGAAATCCGTTTCAGCGCGGCAGCATCCTGCAGAGCCTGCTGCTCAGTTCCAGCTGCTTTCCAAAAAAGATGAAAGCTGACGTGATTCTGTCGTCACTAGGCGCGTACGCGATGGCTTTCGATGAAGTCGGAGCCCTGAGGACAGCGAGGGGGTGGTGACTGGCGAGCTGAGGCTCTGCTGGCCGGTGGTGCGCTGGTGGCCTGAGCCTCACGGCTTTGGGCAGCCCCCGCTCACGGTTCAAGAGGAGCGAGGATGTGCCAGCCCACACTGCAGTCAGCCGCTGGTGGCTGTGCAGATGTGATTTCGGTGACCCAGAAACAGAAATAGCTGGGGGTGAATTCAGGGCAGGCATTGAGAGAGACGATCAGGCTTTGAGAGGGCCCCCAGAAGCGTCGCAGCGGGGAGCAGTGCAGTCCGGCTTGGGGGGGACGGCGGACAAAGCGGGGTGCAGGGCTGCTCGGGCACCCGGAGCTGGCAAGACTGAGTCGAGCGGTCACCGATACGGGATTTATCCTCACATCAAAATTCGTTCTCTCTGGCAGCCTCGGTCATCATTTTGACCTGAGATGACTTGAGCACGGTTGCCATGGGAACTGGATTGCTATCCCCTCCACTCATTGTCTCTAAGAAGCAGCTAGATGTTCGTCAAACGCTACCATAAATCAGCCGTCCCCCGTGCCCTCTGCCGCTGAGCGGGGGTGGTCCTGCCTGTCTCTGCAACAGGTGAGGGAAGCGCTGCCAGATCTCCGCTCTGCTTGCCCCTACCCCCAAGCATGAGCACACACCGCTTAGCAAACCCTGCCTGCCCGAGCGGCTGAGCGGTTTCCTGGGGCAGCGGGCCCATGTTTTTATCCTATAAATAGCTGTCAGGGTACATCACTGCACACCTCAGAGACTCGGCTCAGGAGCAAACAGCGTCAGACAGATAAGTGGCTGCAGGAAACAGAATCCCTAAAAGCGGCCCTCTCGTGTCCAGGATGGGCAGGGCTGAGCTTGCGAAAGAGGGGTTTCCCCGTCACGCACAGAGCTGATGGAGCTAATTTTGCTAATTCTAACACATCTGCCAAGTTCTAGCAGGGTTACAGCCATTCAGAGAAAGAGAAAAGGAAGAGAAAGAGAAGAAGGAACGAGGAGGGGGAAGGAGGGGAGACTAGTGAGGGAAAAAGGGAAAAAGGGAGTGGCTGGAAGAACTGTGGCGAGGAGAGGCAGCAGGATAGATCGACTGGGAGGGCAGCTGGAAAGCTTTGTGATGGGCTCCGGCGAGGAGGGTGGGGCACAGCCAGAGGTGGGAGGTTTGGGGAATGTTGAAATGAATGCTTTTTAAGGTATAAGTACCCTAGAAAAATCATCTGAAACCTGTATCTAAAAACAAGATAAAGGAAATTTGAAGTTGCAAAAGGATCTAGAGATGGGAACCTTAGAAAAAAATACGGCTTGGCTGTAAGCCTGCAGTCTTACCGTATAGGAAGGAAATCTAGAAACTCTTCAGTACACATACAATAGACATGACATACACTGCAGAACCCCTGCAACAAAACAGCAAGAGCTCTGCTGTTGCCAAATAGTGCCTTCTATATTGCACTGTCAACAGAAAAGCTCTAGGAAATTTTACAGATCTGTGCACATCTGGGGAGCAGGCCAAGAAGCTCATGCTGCCTGCTAAACCAAGATCATACATCAGTATTTAAATACAAAAGGACACAGCAAAACAAATAACTCTTTTCCATGCTATTTAGCGTTATCCACAATACATTATGGATACATGTGTCTACGTGTTGTTTGGTAAATGATCTGGCCTTTTGGGGCTTCCTGTTTAGCATTTCCTTGTAGCTTCTGCCCTCTTTCAACAGCAGTGATGTAAGAAAATCGAAGCCACTGGAGGAAATGGTTAGGTGCCATAAGGAAGCAGGAGTATTGCAGTAGATTTGTGTGCATTTCAAGACATAAAAGGCCTACTAATTGACCCTAAAGTTGAATGTGAACACAATATAGATACCTGGAACTGACCTAAAGTTCCCCCAATAATTCAGCCATCTTCAGTCTTGCAAGAACGCTGTGGTTCAGCACACAGAGGTGGTTCAGGTGCTCACTCGGGTCCCTCACACGGTTTGTGTCCCAGGACAAAGTGGGGCAATCCAGAGCCCTCCTTCCCCTGCTTTGGGTGCCCTGCATGGGGCTCTGCACACCGGCCAGCAGAGGGAAGTGCTGGAGTGAGCTGGATCCTGTTGCACAGTCCGGTTTTCGCCAGCACCTTCCCATTCCTGGGTACCAAAGACACTTGTGGGAAGGTGGACTTGGGCCTCCTCCTTGTTCTTGATATTAGCTCTTACTCAGCCCTATCTGTAACCTTTTGCCTTCATGCTTTCACTTCAGCCTGATTTTCTAGTCTCACTTTTGTTCTCTCTTTGCCTCCCTTTATGATTAGCCACAGCCTTCCTGGATCATGACCTCACCTTATCCGTATCTAAGATGGAAAACAAGTTCTTTATTCTTCTAAAAAAAAAAATAATCTTTGACTTTGAGGCAGGAGCTCTACACTTGGAATAGGAAGCAAGGGAAGCATGCACATTATCATAAACACATGTGAAGGGGAAGCAGCTTGTATCCTGCTTAGGGTGATGATCAGGTTGTGAAATGCAGCCTTTTTTTTGGTCAGAAAGGGAGGAAAAAGAGATAATTTTCAAAAGATAATGACCATAACAAAAACGAGGAGGGACTCTTGGAAAGGATATCAGAAACTGATAAAACCTAATAAATATGCAAAGTGGTAAATCAGTGTTTCACTGATTTCTTGCCTCAATTAGGATTGTTACCATCACTTAAAGCCAGTCTGCTGAGTCAATATCAGGCTGGTTAAATGACCACATTATCCTTTGAGGCTAACATCACACCTTAAGATCAGACTAGATTAACTCAGAGAGAGAGGAGGAGGTAGGTACTGGAAGAAATGAGGCTGGAGAGAAGAAGGATGATGGAGAAGAGATGATGCATAAAATCACTGTTGCAAAGGCAAGGGAGATGTGTAATGTGCAGTACTGGGTACAGAGCAGAGCACAAAAGTTTGGGGTGACAGGGGACCGGGGAACAAGTACACGGCAGAGGCGAGAGCATGAGGTAAGAAGGGGAGGCTGGAGGATCCAGATGCACATTTCCATCGCATTACCTGCCTTGGAGCTTTCACTGCAAAGATGCTAAGGTGCAAGAGAACAGAAGAAGTGCCAGGAGGTGGGGAGCAGGGGATAATGGGATTATAAAATTAGAAGGCTTGAAGTCTATTTCCAGGTCTGGCATGACTGATCCATGTCATATGGCAGGGGCATTAAATAACTCTGACCTTTGTTGGGAATATTTGTTACTGTGCTGTGGAAGTTTCTCTGTGCAATCCTTAACACACTGTTCTTAGTAAGGGACTTAATGACCAATCAAGGCTGACTTTATCTGGAGTGATATTAACATGCCCAAGAAGATCCCCTCGTTCTAAGGCCTTGCTGGCTACAATGGCTCATGCTGTCATTGAACCTAGCCGTACCTAACTTATGAGGGGAAATAAACTGGTGTATGTCTCAGTGGCATAATTATTCTGCTATGATTATCCTTACATCTGTTTCTATACAAAATAAAAACTATCTCAATCAGTAGTAAGTACAAACTTTCAAAGCCGTTTTTAGTCTGGGAAAAAATTTTGCAACTTTGAAACAACATGCACACCAAAACCAGATCATATAACTATCAAAATAGCCATTCACTGTGAAACAGGCTGATAAGAGATTTTTATAACAGATCTGAGACAATGTGACTCACATGAAAAACTACAAGAGGAATTTGTTTACCCTTCTCAAAAGCTGCCCATTTGTGACCTACACTTCAACAAATTCAGATAAAAAGCCTAAAATTATCCTGTGCTGAACAGAAGAGTCACATTTTCTGTGCTTGTTCATCTCATGATGGGGTGGAAAGAAGTGTTGTCAGAAGAACTCATCGTGCTTTATCATACTTGCAGATACCAACACTCCTTGTCCAAAAGAAGGAAAACTGTCAGTCTGTTACAGAGGTCACGAGCCAGAGTAATGCCAAAGTAGTCACATTTGTTGCATATACATAGAGGCAGAGTCCTTGTCCCAGGTGGAGCAAGTCAGGACACCTGAGTTGCTTCAGCGTGAACAGAAGACAACTGGGAAGCTTTAAAGAAGAGGAAGTACCCTATCTTGCTTCCAGGTTTTCCGACATGCATTTCATCATGCCCTTTGGCAATCCCAGAGGCACTGGGGAACCTGCTGCAGCCCACTTGGGTTTAAAGAGCCAGCCTAACCCTGTGGGGTCAGTGGTTTTTTCCCTCCAGCTCCTCTGGGGAACAGGGAAAGGACAACAAACCAAGGAACCTTGCAGACACTGCATCTGTCCAGGATTGCTAGTCTCAGGTTAGTGCTGGCACATTGGCTCTGTCCCTGTGACAGTGAGATCCCTTTGGAAGCACCTCTGCCCCAGCCTCTCGGGGGTGAGTGGGGGAGAGGGAGAGCATGGGTGAGGGAAAACGAGAGGAGGTCCTGATGGTCTGATCTTGGATTGGATCTGAGACCCAGCAGTGCTAGAGTCTGGGTTACTGTCTTCAGTGTAGCCTCATTCCAGCTTCCTTGGCCTTCTTTTCACCAGGATGAGTAGTCCTGTTTGGTCAGTGCTCATGGAAGGGCAGCAAACAGAAGTTTTCTCGGGGGTTGGGTATAAAGAAATCAGCCCCTCTCTTCCTTACAATGGGAGAAGTTCTGGAAACGGTGAGATGGCACAGCTGGTGTGTTGATCCAGATGTTGCTCTCCCTTTTGCTGTGCCGCCTTTCACCTTTTCCTCAGTAAGGTGAAGCTGGCAGGCTGTGTGGAGGCTGGAGATCAAGCCAGGTCAGCTGAGACTGGAAGCCCGGGAGATATCGTCTCCAGAGCAGAGCAGGAGGTGTTGCCCTGAGGGAAGTGCTTAGAAAATGGGAGGGTAGTTGCATGTGAGGGAGTTAGGAAGGCAGAGGAAGAAAATGTCATCGGGCAAGTGGTGAGGGCAAAGATTTCAAATGGTAACAGAGCTCCTCCATGAGCATTACCTGAGTGCGTAATAGAGGGATGCTGCAGGCAGAGGGGGCCCCAAGGGAAAGAGGCTTGTGGGAGATCTGTTGTAAGGGAGGAATGACAGAAGTGGTATCTGGAGTGAGTAGATGCAGACTTGTCTGTGTTGGATTGCTGTGTTCAGTCTCCAGCCAATTTTTCAGGTTGTGATAACTTATGTTTGCAGGATTTGTGCACTGGGTGGGATAAGTGACATCTCCTCTTCTTGTTGAATGGGTGTTTAATTTATTGTTCACTTAAATTGCTGTGGGTCTGTCTTAATTTCACATTGGTGGAAGCTGGCAGATTCCCATTGCTGGGTCATAAAGTGGGGCAGCTCTGGTAGTACTTGAATGCCTTTCATTGCTGCCAGATATGGCAGCACCTTGCCATCTGGGGAAGAGCCAGAGTGAAGTCAGGGCTATTGCAAGATCCTCCAAACGTGGATCAAATCCACATCTGCTCCATGTGTCCTACCCCCACTGCTTAACATGCCCCCCACATCTGGTGCACGTATGCACATGCTCCTAGTCTGGTTGTGCCTTCCTGCTTGAAGGATAGGGTAGAAAAGGGTGCAGAGGCAACAGAAGAGGAGGATAAGTTTTTTTTAATTCTGTAAAGCAGAGGGAATAAGTTATCAACCTTGCATAATGGAAATGAGCCTCGTATTCCCCATCAGAGATTCTGCCTGTAGAGTTACCCCGCTGAGGTATCTCAAACACCTTCATTGGTTTGGGGGAGTAGAAATATAACTGCCCAGCAGCTGAGCCTGTGATGGGAGGGAAAACAGAGTGAAACTGAAAAAGTTGGTACCTGTTGGGGATAATGGGCACCAGCCTGAGAGCCACTTGAGTTTGTCGTCTGCATCTCTCTGGATCTTTGTAGCCTTTTTATAAGAAAACAGAAGACCCAAAATTACCTCCTTGCTGTCTTTTGGGCGCCTTAAAAACTGATTGATGGAAAGGGCTGGGCAGGTTTAATGTCCACACCTTCTGCATGGCAGGAGGAGATAGTTGATCTCCACAGAGCACGCTGAACTCATGTAAACCTGCTTCGCCACAGCAGTTTACATCAGGTCCAGATATTAGGTGATTAGGGAGCCAAAATTAGAGACTGAAAAGGTTGTGCTGTATTCAAGCATGTCATGTTGTGTCTCTGTGACCAGCCCTTCAAGCCACTGAGGTTTGGTTTAGCCTTTTGAAAATCCCAGGAGGGAGAACAGGCCATAGGGCTGCAGGAGTATATTTCTTCAGTGTTAGCTTGGTCCTCTCTTAGTTGTTGGGAGGAGGCAGTCTGACTGTTTAGGAGCAATGTCACACTACTCAGCAGCTCTTATTCCTCTCTGTAAAAAGTAAGAATATGCTTAGGCTCATGTAGGCTGTCTCAACAATATTTTCATGCTCTGTGCAGCAATTTCCCAAGGCTGTATCCTAACTTCTTTTGGTGTATAACACCAGCCAGTGAGTGGCTTTGTTTTTCTTCCTAGTTTAGGAAGAGTGTCCTGCTGCAACATCAGCTTCTCAGTCATCTAACCACAAAAATTTGACACGTGACTCTGAAGGTCATTTTCTTGTTTCTGGTCTGGGCTAGATGGACAGAATCTGACATGTGTATGTTCCCCCGATAGCATCAGCTATGCACATTCCCAGCAGGCAAGTGAGGGTTTATGATCCATAACTATACTTTCTTGCATCCCAGAAAATTGTTTGTTGGTGCCAGAGGCTTCAACTAAGTAAAGGAGCATGAAATCAAGAATGAAAACAAACAACACTGAACATACAGCACTTGTGGCTCTGTTTAGCAGACCAGGCAGCTGCCTGTGTCATGGTCTCTGCTTTTAGTTCAGGGGGAGACTGTGGATTGCCTAGCTGCTGAAACACTAGTCTGGGTCTCTGGATATTGGGGTCTGATTTATGGCTCCATCACATATCTTCTCTTGGGCCAATCAATGTAGTCACTACATGTCAGGTTTCCATACCAGCAAAACAGAATTAATACTTCTTCTTTTGCCTTGTGTATGTAGATCTTGAGATAAGTCTTCAGGATATAGTCTCTCTTTCTCTCTTTTTATACATACAGTGTTTTCTACAGTGTCATCCTGATTTAAGTTGGACCATTTAGGAGGACTTATTAATCCTATTAATAATGCATCTCTAGCTGGCTCCAAGTTCTGAAGATCATGTCATCAGTAGTTTCATTTGTTGGTTTCTGCAACATCCTAAGCTCTGTGGGGTGAACTCTGGAAGAATCAGAGGAGTGGATGCCATGGGAAAATAATTCCAGATCTTTCACTGAGCCTGGCACAGAATGGCATGGAATTCAGAGAGGCTTGGGTCTGCTGTGTGAACATCAGATAATGGCAACAGTGGTGAGACATTGATTTTACTACTACATTTCACTTTGCAGTTTGAGGTGTTCCCAGAAATCTTGCATCAATGCTTGATCAGGAATCAGTTGCAGATAAATATGTTATTCAGAGAGTTTTGAGCTTCACTGCATTTTTAGGTCAGTTCAGGATTTAGGGTCTCATGTGACTAGCACATTGTCTTCTCTGTCTGATCCAGTGATTCTTCTGAAAGGCTAAAGAATGTGTTATCTGATAAGTCTTTGGACCTGTTAAAGGTGGTTTGGCTCACGGTCCCAAATTCCCAGAGAAACCTGAACTCTTGGCATAGGGTAGCTGAATGTGCCCTGTGCCTTTGTGACAGGAAGAGCTGCACAGTCTGCACTTAACATCAGGGATAGTGCAGGAGATACTTCTTAACCAAGAGGCTCTTTGAAGACCTGAACATTACTGACTTGCTGACGTCGCTTCTGTGGGCAGTGGAGGAATCCTGCACACATTCTGTCCCTGTCACCCAGTGCTGCACTAATTGCTTCACTGGACACAAAAATGCTGCAAGAACATACTTCCCTTATACTGTCGTGCAACTTTCTGAGAATTAGAAGAATATCTATCACCTGCTAGAGATTGTTTCTATATCAGCCATTTTTTTCGGTTTCTCCTTTTCTTAATTTTTATTACGTCCTTGTACCTTTTTCACAAATATATTTATTTTGCCCAACTATTTATTTTGCACATTGTCTTAACCTGCACCTTGGTTTTTCCCTTTCTTTTTTCTTCCATTTTGTGTAAGACAGATAGTTCCTTCCTCTTTTTTTTTTTTTTTTTTGCTTCAATTCTTGTTAATCTCTTTTTCTGTTTTATTGTGTCAGTCACTGTGCTTCCACAAGGTCTAGAAAAACAGATGAGTTAAAGTTGCAGAAAAGAAGTGTAACAGTGGCTGTAGTGCCAGGGTACTGGCTGGAGCTCAGAATTTGGTGTGAACAGGCTGCACTCCACCACTGCTTGTTCTTTGGACAGGTATGCAGTGCTTGATAGTTAAGGCAGACTTCAATACAGTGGCTTATGGATCTGAAGGGGGATAGAGGCAGCATTTAGGCAACTACACCTAAAACAACATGTTCCAAAAAAACTACACTCAGTGACTCTTATGTGCTGGAGGCAAATTTTTGTCATTGCTTTATTTCTGAAAATACTGTTTGCATCCCTACTACAGATCAGACACGACATGAAACGCAGTGGTGACTTAAAAAAACCTCTATAGGATGCCTGTCTCACCACTGGAGGCAGCTGGAATGGTGGAGACCCTAAGAAGTTAGTGATTGCAAATTCTGGGTCAGGCATTGGGACACATCCCCATACAAAGGATAATTAAGGATGCATTGGGTATGAGGCAGCCTGATTCCTGCCTTACCTGGCGTAGGTACAGAGAGCGGGTGATCCTGGCTCCTAGTCTTTTTTCACCATAAGCATGTTCAAATTCATAGGCAGAGCAAATGTATTTTCTAAAGACTACAACAGGTGGTGTTGAGATGTAATCAGGCATTCAGAGCAGCATGGGTTTGTCCTTCCATAGCAACTTGTGGATCCACGAACACTGTGTCTAGGAATGTAGAAAATGGTTCCCTTAATGGAGAAGCTGAACACTGGTCTCTTGTTCTGAGGCACTGCACCAACTATAGAGCTACCCTGTCAGGGTAGAAAAAGCAACTACTAAAGAATCTGCTCTTTTTTTAGAAGTACAGAGAAGTACAGAGAGCAGGTTCAGGAAAGCAGAGTTTGCAGGCTGCCCCTCTGAAGGAAGGCACCTCTCAGCAGTTCTGACTCCTGCAGTGTAACCTGGAGAGTGCTGGGATTTACTATTTTCTTCCGTGTCATTTTGTATTATGGCTCCCCAGGGTATTGGTTTTTTCTCCTTCTGGGCTCTTGGTTTCCATTTAAGGGACTGAGAAAGTCCCTTAAATGCTGCAGTGCTCAGCATTGTGGCATCTCAGACTGGGATCTGCTTTTTGTTTCTCTTTGTCTCAGTTCTACATCTGATAAAGGCTCTTTACTCCTTTCAGTGGGGTGCTGTGAAAAATCAAGACTGTCAGATGCCCAGATCTTTCAGTGCTCCAGGAATGGTGTAATGAGTATATATGCATTGTGGATGGGAGAGGGTGTACAATTAGTGACATATTTTGAAGCACTTAACATATTGTTCTGTGATCCCCTGAAGACTGAGAATCTGGCAAGATGCTGCCCTACCCCATATCAGGTTCCAAATGGCTGTACCAGAAGTAGAAGTAACACAGCAGTCCTTCAGCTGGGGGACTCTAGCTCAAGGGCATAGTCTCTGGTATCACACCTAAATTTCAACGCTTAGTCTCTCTCAACCAGGTCCCCTTTGTTTTTGGCATGTTTTATTTCTACCCCTTAAATTCTCCTGCTGTGTTTCTGAGTGGAGGGTATGTGGATATCTCGACAGGAGATGCCTGCTCCTTGCTCTTCTGAAAAATCTAATTCTGTTTTGTCTGTCTCTTCTCACTCCCATTGCCAGGAAGATTGGGTTTTCCAGGACGGATGTCTGTCAGACTGACTGCTGTGAGGTGTTCCCTTCTTTAGAAATTCAGCTGCTTGGGGATCTGAGATATGCACATACAAATGTGTGAATAGGTGGGTCAGAATGAGGATTACTAGGAGGGACTCCTGGTATAATGTGAGAAGGCCTCGAGGAGCCTCACTGCACCCCGGAGGAACACACAAGCAGCATGGGGGACCAAGGGGCCTCTGCAGAGCAGCTGAGTACAAGGAAAATGACACTTAACATCCTCAGCTGCATAAAGTACAGTCACTCACCATATAAATCCTCTTTAGTCCTCGTGTTTTTGAGGTTTTCACATGTGGTACTGGCTGTGTCTGCCAAAAAGTCTGCTTTACATGGCCTCCCTCCTTCCCTCCAGCCTGGCACTGGCCCAGCTGATAGCAGGGCTGCTGCACTCCCCTAAGTGCTGAGGACGTGAGAGGCTGCATGAGGATGCAGCTCCCTCGGGGCACCTGCTGCCTCCCAAAAGGCTGATGGCACTAATCAAGGACAAAGAAGGGCAGCTCCCCACCCCCACTTGTGCTTTTAACCCTGTGGGGACCATGATGTCTTTTCACCTTGGGATGCAAGTGAGGGATCACAGCAGCAGAGGCTGGAGGAGGAGGAACAGGGATGCACACGCAATGAAAAATGATGGGGGGAATGATGAGAGGGAGTGTGGCTGGGGAAAGGAGGAGTCACTGATCTGAAGGGCAAAGAAGAAAAACATATTGAGGGAGAGCGTATAGAAGGATGTACCCTGCTTGGAAACAGACACAGCAGTAGGGAAAAGGACAGAAAGGACAGATGGAGAAACCACAAAGAGATGGAAGCAGACTTGACAAAAGAGAAAGAAGGGAAAAAGAAGACAGTCAGCCTGAGAGGATGAAGGCACAAATGCAGGAGGTGCCAAGAGCTAGCTGGAGGAGGGTTATGTGGCATACTGAAACCAAGGCACTTGGACAGTGGGTACAAACATCTGGGCCTGCCTGGGCAGAGTTTTGTAGAAGGGGGACTACTGATGTTTAAAATTGGTGCTTAGTGGGGAGAAGACAACTGCCTGAAGATAAAAAGATCAAAGGCTGTGTGGGTTCCTCAGTCTTACCATGTGGGTGGTTTCCCCCATATTTTCCCTGATTACCATTCTTGTACCCCTTGTCAGTTGCCAGGGATTTCGGACTGGCCATTGTGTAGTCCCTGCCTTGTGGCTCCTTGCTATCCTAGACCTGCCATCTCATTTCTTTAGTTCAATTTGGTTCAATAGTTCAATTTAGTTAAATGGCCAATTCTACTTATCTGTGTCATCAACAGAGGAATCTACACTCTTCCTCAAGCATCTAGTCTCTGCTTTCCCAGGTGCATTTCCCCATACTCACATTGTTTGTAGAGCGATAATGCACTTGGCAGGAGAGCTAATTCAGCAGTATAATATCTTTCAAACAAAGTGCACCCTGTTCCCACCTGGTCAATTAAACCGGAACAAATCTGTGCAGAAGCACTGACCTGAGGCCAAGCACTTTGCCTCCTGGAAAGATGTGTGGTGACTTCCTCTGTGAACACCACCTCAGCCCTACCTGGAGCTGTGGAATGGGCAGCTCATCCCTGCTGTCCTGGCCACTGCCAGTCTGCTCAGGCAGGCTGCAGTGGGGTCAGAAGCACGTGTGATGGTGTTTTCCGTGCAGTACATCCCTGTACAGCCTGTCTGAATGAAGCTCCTACTGGAACAAGTGGTATCCATGCTTTCTCAGGGATGCTGTTGCTCTCACAGAGCAAAAGCCATGGAGCGGGGCTGAGCCTGTTTCCTACAAGCTGTCTTGTCTCTGGGGAACTTGAATCCAAAGCTTCTCAGTACTGGAGATGTTTGTCAAAGCTTATTCTTGGTCCCTGACCTCTGAGCAGGTGGCCTGTACCTTGCTGAGAAACAGGGCCACCGCGAGAGCTGTTTCAGAGCAAACAAATGTATGATGGGAAGAGGACTTGCTGCAGTTACGTGGATTGGAAGGAGGAGGCCATGCAGCCAGGTCTGTGACCTCTCCAGTTTCCAGAGCCTTCTCTGGAGAGGCCTGGGCCAGAGCAGCCACAGCTCCTGTGTGAGTCCCCCAGGAACCTCAGCAGGGAGTTGCCACTGGAGGGTACAAAGGGGCTCCACTTGACTCTAAAGCTGTGCAGAGCAGCACTTGTGACCTACCCTTTGCAAATGGTCATGTAAAATATTAAAACTATTGCCCTTCACATCTGGTTGCAAAGGTACAGATTTATTTTGAGGATTTGTTCAATAGCATTAACTTTCTTAATGCTTTCAGCAAAATCTTATCTTTACTGTTCAAGCTCTCCCTTTTTCCGGGTTTGAGACCTTATCACTGTAAGGAGTGATATTTTTTGCAAAACAAAATATGAAGAAAAAAAAAAAACCTTCTTCATTGCCCACAGAAGTTCCCCTGTAGGATTTTGATTTTATTTTTATGAATATGAAAGCTGGAGTTTGGGTAAACTTTGCCCAGTAGAAATAAACAATAAAAATACAGGCTTTCAGAGAGGGAACAGGTGACTACCAGTACACAGAGATACATATATAAAACCAAATATATATATATATATATATATATATATATGAATGCAAGCAGAGATATGCAAACAGAAACAAAAATACAGCTACGTATTATGTATACACTAGTGATCATGTGGTATCTACATACCTTTGTATGTACAAAGTAGCATGTATGCAAATATCTTCAGGTATTTAAATGTAAGCTCAGAAATAAAAGCATATGCATAAATATGGACATAAAGCAATATGTACAAATTTTAATATGGTCATATTATTAATATTATGAATTCATGTACTGGTAATCTCAGGCAGGCTAATGTTTGTACACATATGCAATGCAACATCACACATTATGTGTCTGTTTATGTATCAGAACATCAAGTTACACAGATATGAACATTTTATATAGAAATGCAAGTGTAATGCAGCAGGCCCCAGAGAATCCTCCAGCTGCCCACCAAAACACACCTGGGCAGCTGTGCACAGCATCCTTGCACAGCTAGGCTGGCTGAATGCAACCACTCTGGTTTTCAGAGGGGTGAGGAGGGCCACGGGCAAGCAGGTACATGTGTGTGTGGGAGTGCAAGTGAGCCATGAAAGGGTGAAGGAATGATCCTGGGGTAGGACAAAGGGCTTGTGGAGAACCCAGAAGGAGCCATACAAGAGCCAGATGGGTTTACATGAGCAGTGCAGCATCACTGGAGGGTGAGAAAGGGGGCCAAGAGAGCATAAATCAGGAAATGTGGTATTCCCCTGAAAAGGAAGAAGTATGAAGGGACAGTTTAGGGGAGATACCCACTATGGTCTGCTGGCACCTGTTTCTGAGGGGGAGTGGGGCGGAACTGATGTGATGGGATGGGATGGGATGACATTATGAGGCTGTATGCTGGAATCCCTTCTACCCCCTTTCTGGTGGTTGACCCTGATAGCAATAGAGAGCAGGACTGGCTGCATAAGGCAGCTCTTCCTGAAGACCAGTTTAATGTCGTCTTTCCTCATCTGCTCTGCCTGGATCTCAGCACAGGAGCACTGTGCGGGGTTTTGGGATGCTCCTCCCGACACCCTCTTTTTTGACCCGCATGGGCTGCTCCTTGTGACTGAGCAGCAAGCAAGGGGTGCTGTGCTTGTGGGGACAGGGGAGCAGCCCCGGGGCAGCTCAGAGCATCTCCTGCTGGGAGAGGAATGATAAACCCGGTGCACTAGTCTGGTTTAGCCTTTGTTAGCCCGCAAAGGGATAGAGTGAGGCTAAGGTCCCACTGAGTGTTTACAGCTAACCTTAGATTACAATAGTGAGGCCAGTAGAGAAGGGTTAGCCAGGGGCTTTGTTCTTTTCCTGGGAATTCTGCTGCTGTAATTACTTGAGATCTCAGCCATTTTCAGAGTCTCTGTTCCCCTCAGCCCCAGGCTACAATCCTTCTCTCTGTTGCTGGAAAATGCGGTGTGATTCGGGTCAGCTACCTGGGAGCAGAGCACGGCTCGGTGAGAAATGCCTCCAGAAGCCCAGAAGTGGTGTTTGTGCTGTGCAGCTCTAAAGTGCCTGGTGTGGCTGTGTTCTCCTGTCTGGGCTGCTGTGTTCTCCTGTCTGGGCTGCTGTGTTAGATACGCGTGTTAATGTGTGTGTTTGCTGGGGTGTGTGTAGCTCTAGTGGGTGGTTCAGCTCTGCCCGCGCTGTGTGTGTGTGCCGGCCCTGCGCGTAGGTTCCTCTTACGAATGTTGGGGTGTGAGAAACATGCAGGAAAGGGGACGTGAGATAAGGCCGCTCACCCTGATGAAACACCTCCACTCCGTGCCATGGGTGCAGGCCCAGACTGGCTCTGCGTGCCAGCAGGCAGCATTCCCCAGCACCCATTCCACTGGTGCTGGATTGACCAGGCTGGGCAAATACTGTGAGGAAGCCCGTGCCTTCTGATCGGTATCTGTGTGACTGAAACGCTGCAGCTGGTTAAGCAGCTAGAGCACACTGTCGAGCTGCACTCGTCAAACTTCCCATCATCCTTCCCTCAGGCTGGCGCAGTGCCCCGCACGTACCAAAGAGAGTTTCTTTTGTGTCTTCCAGAGGAAAAATGTTTCCCACCCTCCTTAAGACATAACATTTTACCATCTGAGTATAGCCACTTCTTGACCCATATGAAGTAAAGATTGGTTCTGTGAAGACCTAGCAAAAACAACCCAGTCCTTACACGTGTGCTGCTCAGCCCTTGGGAAAAGGAAGGAAGCAGGAGGGGGGCTCAGATGACTGGCAACCCTGATTCCTTCTATCCCATACCTTCTGTTCCTCTCCAGACCTCCTCATGAACTGAGTCCCCATGTCCAACCACTCTCCTGAGCTGGGTTTATCTTTCTATAGTTTGCTAGGAAACTTTATAAGGAAACTTTGTAGGAAATTCCCTTTGTAACTTCACATCTTGGTACAATTTTTTTTTTTCTCTGCTTATGCTGATGGGCTTTAATTGAACCTGATTAGCCAGACTGGTTTCTTACATTGCCCTTCAAATTTAGTTTCTTGCTCAGGGTGGACAAAAACACAATGTGATGCAGTGACTGATACAGAAAAAAATCACAGCACATGTTTTGGCCAAAGCCTCTTGCTCTTGCAGCCCTGCAGCCTCCTGATAGCTCACCTCTGAGCTCCCATCACAGCTCTGCTGCTGTCTCCACCAGCCCAGATGCTGCAGCATCCCAGTTCACGACTGGCACATGGACTTTGGGGCAGTCTGAGTTGTAGTTCACCTGCACATTCCAGAGGAAAGGAGGCAAAAACGGAGAGAGATCATAAGAAGGGCATTTGCTTGTGGTAAAACAAAAGTATACTTATAACCTTCTCTGTGAGTCACATGCACATACTTAATTATTGCTATTCTGAGATACAAACCAGTGTTAGAATAAAATCAGATAAATAAACAGTGCAAGGAAAGGCAAATGTACAGGTATATAGCTCCTCTCTTTGCTAGAAAGCCTGGTTTCACAAGGCAAAATCATTCAGGAAAAAAAGCAGGCTTGTGGCCTAGATGCAGGCCGGGAGTCTTTTTCCAGTCAGAACAAAAGAAGGAGACAAGGCCTGAAGCGTTAAAGGAAATGGGACTAGGAAACCTTAGAGGACTTTCAGGGGGTTGTCACGTCTTTCTCATACACCAGGATAGAATTTTCAAGGGGATGCTGGTTTCCTCTCCAGCATGTGGGTTTCTGCAGAACTATTCATTCTTTTAATAAGGTCAGTTCCTCTTTGTGAACCATTGTTAAAGCATTAAATATTGGTTTCCGCTGATTTTTTTTTCTTTTTATTTACAACAGATACTTCCCCTTTTGAAAGCCACGGTGAAAGTATTAAAACTTTTAACTTTGGTTTACTTCAGATTAACCAGCCAGCTTATTGACCGAAGTTTTCAGACAGGTGCTTCAGCCTACACTACACCGTGGTTGAGGGCAGAATTTAAAGGTGCCTTGGGTTTACTGCTGTGATGTCTCAGACACTGCTATGTCTGTGCTTTTTTAGCTGGGTAATTTTGCAGCTTCCTCCTCTACCTCTCTGTCTGTTCATCTTTTCTGACTATTCACTAAGTTATCCTCTTTCCTCCGATATTTTGCTGCTGTCTTTTCCTTTATTTTCTCCTCTATTCTTCTGCCTTGCCCTTCTAATCTGCTTCAGTATTTTCTTTCTTCACTTCATTATGTCCTTTTGTTTTTGGCTTCTGTCTCTCCATTGGTTCTTTTCTCACTCGCTTAACCTCCTGTTGTTTACAGGCCAAACTACATCCCACCCATCATCTTGTTTCTCTCTTTTATCTTTACTCCTTTTCTTCCCCCCCTCCTCCTAACCTCCTCTCGACAATAAAAGTTACTCATGGCTTGAGGGGGAAGCATCTGGCCCATGCTGGCTCTCATTCTCTCTCTTTTGTTCTGAATGCTCTTTTGTTATAAACACAACAAACAGTAAAGCACAAAATCAGCTCTCAAGGCAAACACTGCATAATAATCCTCCTTGTCCCTGCTCCTCTTATCTCTGAAGAATTTGTTCTCCAGGCAAAATAAGAAGAAACACGAGATAGGATTAGCCAGATTTGGAGGCAAAAGAGGGACTGGGAAGAGCTTCATCATATGGGGCAGCACCACTGAACTGCAGCTTGGGCAGATTCAATGAAGTAGGTGAAATACAGCTTGCCGGGAGTTTGGGCAGCAATGTGATGATCCTGTGGTAGATCAATCCCTGTTGATCAGTCTGCACTCCCATTAGGTTGTAGAGGCATGGACAGGACCAAAAATGTGAGTTTTAAAAAATTTTTAGCACCAAATTTTTGGCACCTTCTCCTCATTTTTGTCTTGAGCCAAGGCCTTGTGTACATGGAATGTGTTTGCCAGAGAACTGTACCTGCTGGACCTCCACTGACATTCTCAAAAAGCCACAGCAGGGTGCTTCTGTGGGGTCACATGCCAGCTCCAGTCCCTGAGATAAATTAAAATAAGAACAGGCTTGCTCATTGTTGGAGCTCTTGCTTAATGTTAGATAGGGGTTCTCTGATTAAACCAGCCTTTCTCAGAAAATGTAAGCTCCCTGGAAGTGAAATGCTAGTTGGCATGCACTAGTTTAGACATGCAGGCGTTCTCAAAGCTAAAAAGAAAAAAAGCTTGTTAAGCAAAAGACAAGCCTTTCCCAATCCCCACAGCTCTGTGGTTAGGATACCGGTGTTTAATGTGAGGCAGCCAGCATCAGGTTCTGCTCGGGACCGGTTCTGCCTGGCCCTTCCCCTGGCAACCTTAGGTCTGGCTGCCCACATGCCATGGGCCTCCATCCTAGCACAGTTACTACACTTTGCATAATAGACGAGTATTACAGTCACAGAAAGACGGGATGGATCGTTTTGGTGCAGTATCAGATAGCTCTGCTAAGGAGGTGTTAAGGTACTTCCCGCAGCAGCCGATCTTCAGAAGAATTAGCCGTGATGTGGGAGGTAGGTGTGTGTCCTGGGACAGAAACAAAACTGGTAGTTAGGAGGAACAGGCTGCGATGCAAACTTCAAATCTAAATAGTTGAGCATCAGCACACAGGGGCAAAACTCACTGAAATGGGTATTTCCCCGCACATTCCTTAGGGAAATTGGGGTTTCAGTGATGCACTTTGAGCGTGAGAAAGAAACAGTCCTTCTTATTGCTGTTTACTTTTCCAGCTCTGTTAAATAAAGACGTGCTACCCACGATGTTCTGCATTATGTGTTAGAGATTTAATTTTCAGCTAAACTTTTATTGCTTCTAAATTGGACCGGTAGCTATGTATGTATTTAATCTAATCTTGCAGTTTGGATTGCTCAGCATTTGCAACAGACTTATGTGTGTTAAGAATAAACAACGAATGAGGACATTGGAGAAGAATGCAGTCCAAAGATTGTCTCTCTGAAATGGGAATATGCTTAAAGCCTCCACAAATATGACAACTTCTCACACTAACAAGTAAATTAATACATCCAGAGCTAATGCCAGAGTTTGGGACAGCTGGGTGATCAGATTCAACGTGGAGCATGCTATGCCTGCAAACAAATGGAAAATAAGCTAGGAAGAAGAAAAATGCACTCAAACAAAGTGTTAGGGAGTCAGGCTGGACAGAGGTGAGGTTGACACAGCTCCTCGCTCCCAGTTGCAAGAATGACCCTGTATTCCCTGTAGGCACATGCATGAACCCACACGGTGCAGTTACACAAACAGCACCAGTGACCTCAGAGGAGGAGCAGGAGGGAGCTCCAGCACTGGGGAATATACATATAAATATGATAAGGTGGATCCTTCCGAGGAGCTGGGCTCAGACAGTCTGACCACAGACACCAGTCTCTCTGGTGCTGGCACAAGGCTGCAGCCCCGCTCCTGTTGCTGGTACACACACACAGAGGTGTGTGCACGGGTGGCCAGGACACTCCTGGTCCCCCCAGGAGCCAACCTGGCATGGCCTTACCCTTAGAGACAAGCAGACACCAGAGGAACTCACCCCTACGGAGAGCACCTCACAGCTAAAAATAGGATTTAATAACGAGATAGGGCAAACTGTGCTAACCAAGTGCAGGGCCAGGCTGGACACTTTTGCTGGTCGGCCAAGAATTTTCATGCAACTGTCCCTTCTACCCCCATATCTCTCCCTCTCCCCTCTTTGTTTCCTCCCCCAAACATCTCATACAATCCCAAAATGCTCTTCCCCTGCATCCTGTAAGGTGTCCGTGCCCCTGTATACAGCACCTCCTCTTTCACAGCTCAAAAGGTGCTCCAGCTTTGGCTTTGTGATGAATTTCACACCTGGGCTGATGGCTCTCCTGGGCTGCTGGCCCAGGCAGGGTGTCCTTAATCCGGGTTGTCACCTGGCATTGTGTCCCTGTTTTCCTCCGGGTGTAAGAAAATGGAACCTTTGATGTGCTAATAGCTCTTGCGAGGGGCCGGGGAGTAGCTGGGGCAGAGTGTTAGCTGGGGCCCTCCTTCTGCCATTGTGCCTCCGTGCTCCCCTGTGGGTGTGAAGAGGCGCTTTTGTCACACTACCGGAGAAGGAGGACTGCGCAGGCATCCCGTGCCCTTACACACTTTTTCTGCTAGCAAATAATATTTTAACAACACCACACAGAATACCCATGAGATATTTATGAAATGGATATAACACATAAACACCCCGTGAGGGTATTTATCCATCACCCTCATAAATGCCATGAAATAAACGGGAATTTGTGAGAGTGAGCGAAGGAAAGCTTTGACCTGTTAATTTGGTTATGTGTGGCCAGGTGATAACACCAAATAAACAGCAGACTCGAATGTAAAATGTGATTGTTCCAGTTGCCCAGAATTTGATGGCAAAAGTGGTGTGTGGTCTCAAGGTATTTTTCCTAACAAGAAAAACCAGGGTAAGTCAGCTTTTTTCCCACTGTCCTTGCCCCCAGCCCTCAGCTGCTGCTGTTTTCTGAAGTCAAAGTCCTTGACAGAGTCTTAATTCAGTGAAGACTTTTATTATTTGGCAGCACTTTTGCTTGAGTCAAAGCACAGCTCTTCATTATTCTCCTGGAAGAGTTTGGCAATTTTTTGACCTGAAACATGGACCGTAAATGTGGAGCACAGTAGTGTTTGATTGAATTATAGTCTCATCAAATGGTTCGAGTTGGAGAGGACCTTTAAAATAATTTTGCTTCAATCTCCCTGCCATGGGCGGTGACACTTTCTACTTTTTTTTTTTTTTTTTCAAAGCCACATCCAACCTGGCCTTATGGACTTCCAGGGATAGGGCATCCCCAGTTTCTCTGGGAAATCTCTGCCAGTGGCCTACCACCTTCACAGTAAAGAATTTCTTCCTATTATCTAATCTAAACCTTCCCACTGCCATTTTGAAGCCATTCCCCCGTGTCCTGTCACTACATGCCCTTGTAAGGAAGGGCATAAGCCTGGGACTAGATCCAGCGTCAACTTTGCCCCCGTAGATTCCAGCATCGTATGAAAAATATGTTTTTGGCAACCAGACAAACAAAAAAAATCCCCGAAACGCAGCTACCCAGAACTGTACTTCATCCATAGCTTTGAGATGTGGTGGGAGCACCCGCAGAGCACAGCATTCCACTTCGGGCTACTGCCCGTGCTGTTTATGCGCCCGCCTCTGCGCCGCCACCGCCCGCCTTGCTGCTTTAGCTTACAGACCGAATAATAAAGACATTTATTTTTATATACAACAAATAATAAATAAAGACGCCGCTTTACGCCACGCAGCCGCTGTCGGTGCAAGCCGCCCCAAGTACTGATTTGTGCCATTAGCCAACGCTTCGCGCGTGGCATCCGAGGTGCGGCGGCTCCTTGCGCGGTCCCTGCGGCGCGGGGAGCGGGGCCACCGCCGCCCGGGCCGCTCCATCACCGCCCGGCCGCCCCGCACGCAGATTCCCGTCACCGAGGGGCGTGAGCTCCGGGGGGGGTGCTTCGTGACCGCCGTGTTTTGGTGTCGGGTAGCAGCCCCACCCCTCCGTCTCCCCTCCCATGGCTGAGCCCATAAATGGGCGGGCGTGCGGGCGGGCGCGGGGCGGGCTCGCAGCAGTCTCGGGCGTGGGCGGGCGCGGAGCCGCCGCTGCCTCTCGCGGGTTCCGTTAGGTGCGGCGGCGGCCGTTCGTTCGCTGGCAGTCGGGCACCGGGAGCCACCGACGATGGACACCAAGAAGGTAGGCAGGCGAACGCGGGCTCCTTCTCGCCCTCTTTCTCCCCGCTGCGGCCGCCGCTTGGGCCCCCGGGCGCTTCGGCGGAGGGATGCGGTCGCGGCCGGCGTTCGCCTCCTTCTCGCCGTGGGGATGGATGCGGTGGTGGTCCCGGCAGGGCCGCTGCTCGGCCCTTCGGCGGCTCTGTCTCTGGGGGGGGATGGGGACCGCACAGTTCGGGGGAGGTTGTCGCAGGTCGCGCGATCGATTTTTGGTTTCGTGCGCGTGGCCTGATGATGCGCATGATGCTGTCCGCGTTGTAGGATATTGATCACGAGGTTTGTTTCGCTGGCGGCGCCGCACTCGGTTGGTCCCTGGGTTTAGGATGCTAAGCGGGAGATTGATGTTAAAGATTTTTTTTTTTTGAGTGGTGGCCGTATGACTTATAACGGCATTTTTAAATTTCAAGAAGGTGGCAGAGCATGTCCTTCCTCTCCTTCTCATATGGAGAGCAGGGGGTATTTGCCGGTGTCTGCTTGTCTGCAGCAGTGCAGTGAGCTCATGACTGCGTGTATTTAAACGTACTAAGGGAGACAGCACATACGTACCTGAACCTGGGGCGGGATGCCGGGGAATTACACGGGAACAGCCAGAATTGGAGACGGCCGGGGCTCTCATCGCCATATTGATGGAGATGAGGGCAGTGTGAGAGGATGAGGCAGAGGAAAGGAGAGCGTCTGGTCAAGGTCTTTCAGAGAAGCGGGGAGAGGCCACTCCTGCCAGGCTCAACAAGTTGTACAGCTCTGGGGTTGGAGGCAGTGAAGGAGGGGAGCTGGTGAGAGGAGCATCTCCTGGAAAACGAATGCTGCCGACGCCTGTGGTCGGAGGGAGGGGTGGCGGTTTGAATTCCATGCTGGTGTACAGACCTCACAGTCTTGAGCCTTTGGATAGAGTGGGTGTAGCTGTACTATTTCTGAGCTCCCTGTTTGCCTTTTGGGAAGCGAGGCACTTGCAGCACTAACAAATGATCCATACATTAGATCACAGTCTGGCTCGCTGGAGGGGATGGGTCATGCCATGTGATGTCTAGGGGGTGGGAGGCTGGGCAGGAGATGAATAGCAGGCAATAGCCAGGAGAAGGAAGTATGAAAGAGGGTAGAACAAGTAACCCTGCAGCTCATTTATGTGCCATGTAAGTGAGGGGTGCCCACAAAGCAGGGACCCTGTGGTCCCTGCAGCACCCAGAAGGAAAAGGCCAGCTGTGGTCACTGCTAGCCATGACAAAGCAGAGTCCTGGGGGGAAGGTGCTCCCGTGTGAGCCATGTGGAGAGCGGGGGTTTGTCTGCAGCTTTGCCATGCCTGCTGGCTAAAGATGACCTGGCCTGGAGTCCCAAAACTGTTTAGATATCCCAATGCATTTCTACAGGCCTCCAGATGCTTTGGAAGAGCTGTGTCCTTGTGGTTCTGTGCCATAACATGGGGAGGAAGGACATTTACATGATGTAGGTCTGTGGAGGAAGCCATGCCTGAGAGTCCTTTCCCCAAATTCTGTTTATTGAGGCAGAACTTGTCGCGTCTGAGGGTTGTGCAGGCCAGAAGCACGTACATGCTTGGCTTGAAAGATTGGCGGAGGTGGCACGAGCACTGACAGAAGGTTATTGTGAAAAACTTTGGGCAGTTTTGAGAGCTACTACTCCTGGAGCTGGGCTAGAAAGTGAGAGACTGGAAGAGCTGTGACAGTAGGCACCACCTAGTAGTTTACTCTGCCAGGCTTAAGTACAATAATTGGAAAGTCTTGGAAAAGGAGCTGTTAATATTTTTGGAAAAGCTTCCAAACCTCCTGAGATGGGAAGGAACACAATCTTTCTGAATTGTGCCAACTCAGGCAGTGGCTGCCTAAGTGCCAACTCCTGAGTCACCTGCTCCCCCACACCTCCCTCACTCGGAGCTGGCTTAAATGCCACAAGCTTAAAAAGTGAATAAAATGTCAGATGCTTTTTGCTGACACTTAAATTTCTCAGTCTGTGGGACTTCTGAGGTTGGAGCCTTAAGCTTTCCCTATGGCTCTGAGGGCTCAGCAGTTTTTATTTTCATTTAATAGAGATTCAGGTACACTGAAACTTCAGGGAGTGTGCTTCATTTAAGATACCAAGTATTGCCACAGCTTAAAGAAAAATAGACGGGGAGCTTGGTAGCAACTGCTGCCACCTCTTGAAGCAGCCGCTGTGCCAGTGCCCTGGGGCAGGGATGGGAAGCCCTCGCCTGGGAAAAACAAGCCTGTTGCCGAAGAGAGTGCGTGTTGTAACTGTTGTGAGTGACTGCCAGTGTAGCTCATGGGCAGATCTGAGACTCAATTTATGGGAACTTGTCAGCTGGCTCAGGGAAGAGTTAGACCCTTCTTTCATGACATGCCAGAGATCAGCAAAAGCTGCTGTAAAGCAGATCAACCCAAAATAACAGCCACTAATGCAGGCAGTGTATTCATTACTAATGAGCTGAGAATAGTTGCTGAAGGTCAGGAGATAACAAAGGGGAGGCTCTGACAAGCCCTCCTACTTGTAGCCGCGGTTGCTGTACAGTTGCATCTCCCTTTCCAGGGAAGGGGATCCAAGGGGTGCAACTGGTACTCCCCCTTGCTGGATAAAAGCCCATTCCCTGCCCTCAGAGCACTTGCACGTGGCACCTATGAGCTGCAGCTGCTCTTTATGCTGAAGAGAAGCTCAAGTTGTGTAGAAAGCCAAATTAACTAAATAGTTGTTCCCTCTCTTTCCACAGAAAATCACAGCGCCTCTTATCTATGCTGTTTGCATTGCTGCCATTGGATCCCTCCAGTTTGGGTACAACACTGGTGTCATCAATGCACCTGAGAAGGTGAGAGGAAGAAGGAGCTGGGGAGGTGGGATGGGTGAGGGGCTGATGGGAAGACAATGGTGTAGGAAGGGGAGGGACTGTCTCCCAAGTAATTTGGTTTTGGTTTATGAAGTCGGTAAGGTATTAGAACCCCCATTCAAATACAATATTGAACAGGAAGAACAAAGTTTTGGGGAGGGGAGAGAGCCAACTGAGAGGTTAATTCTCCTAATTTGGAGCACAGGAAGGGCAGGAGAGTTTCATCTGCCGTATGTGGTGTGTGGAGGAATGTGAGCTGCCTCAGTTTTGAGTCAGAATAAACCAACCATGGCAGAAGGAATGTAGAGAGCAGTGTGCAGAAAACAGTTAAGGGTTGGTAGGAATTACAGCTGCCCTAATTTAGTTTATTTCAAGTTTATTTTACTTGTTTATTCATTCCTTGTGTTAAGTATAGACTCGGTGCTTGTGAAAGGGTTGTGACTTGGACATTTGACCAAATCATCCCATGACTGTAGCCTAAGAAACAAGAGGTGAAGAAAATGAGAGATGTGGTTTTCATGTAACTTTAAGATGGTTCCTCTGTCAAGAACTGAGTCACAAATACCACATCCACCCTCTCTCCGGGAAGAGATGTTCACGACGGGATGGGGGATGGGGTCAGTCCTCCCTAGTTAATGTCCTGCTGCCATCTGCTGGGGGCATACACTCCGTTCCCCCCCACCCCATGGCAGAATTTACCTCACTAGCTAAGGGGATGCCTGGGAAATCAGCAACGTGGCCCTGTCACATCCCCCCCTGAGACAGCATTATGTAAAAAATAAACAAATTTTTGGGCTTATTTCAGTGAAGCCTTGTGTGCCTCCAGCTATTTCTATACCAGAAATCCTATCCCTGCTGTCAATGTTTTGGTATTGCCAGAAATGTTCCCATCCACTCACTGGTCATGTTTTCTTGTTCCCTTTCATTCCCAACTGTCTCCCGCCTCCTCCCAAGAACCACCAGTGACTCACATCATCTGAAATATTCAGAAGATAAGACTGTTCTCCTTAATAAACACTGCTGTCCTGTGGGTACCCTGCCTGCCCCTCCACTCAGTGAAGCACTCTCCCTCATCATACTGAGCTACTTCTCTGTGAAAGCTCCTCCTTCTGTGCCCTTGTCTTCCCCTTGTATGCCTTGTTGCTGCCTTTTTGGGTCTCTCTCTTGGCAGCAGGAAGCAGAAGGAAGACAGTCTCCCCTCTCCCCAGTGTAAAATGCCTCCCTCTGGATTGTAACTCTTGCTACCTGACGCCTCTTGCAGATCATCCGGAAGTTTTTCAACAAAACCCTGTCAGAAAGGAGTGGGACGGCTGTCTCCCAAGAACTGCTCACCTCTCTGTGGTCACTTTCTGTGGCCATCTTCTCAGTAGGAGGCATGATTGGCTCCTTCTCAGTCAGTCTCTTTGTAAACAGATTTGGCAGGTAAGTTGGGAGGCAGAGGATGCAAGCTGCTGGAGAACTTTTCCCTTTACAAAGGAGTGTTGGGAGGAAGAGGGCAGAGGTGGGAAGAGATGTGTGGGGAGGAAGCAAGAGTGTGTGGGCTGCAAAATGGAGGATTGCAGGCCAAGGCAGGATCTGAATGAGAATTATTCCATTCTGTTCCCACCCCTGAGATGGCAGATCACAGGCAGGTTTGCATTTACCCCTCTCCTGATGATTTTCCTGCTGTATTGCCAGTTTGAGCTCAGTCTTGACATCTTTACCCTGGCAGGAGGAACTCCATGCTGCTGGTGAATATCTTGGCCTTTGCTGGTGGCCTTCTCATGGCCTTCTCTAAGGCAGCAGGGGCAGTGGAGATGTTGATTATTGGCCGCTTTGTTATTGGTACCTTCTGTGGCCTCTGCACCGGCTTTGTGCCCATGTACATCAGCGAGGTCTCACCCACCAGTGTCCGCGGAGCCTTCGGCACCCTCAACCAGCTGGGCATTGTTGTGGGCATCCTGGTGGCTCAGGTAGGCCTGGTACAACCTGATCCTGCCCTTGGGTGGGGCGAGGAGGGCTGGGGAAGAGTGAGGAGGGCTTTACTTGCCATCAGGTGCAGTGTGGATCCTGTCATACTGAGGTGGGGGTGAGGAATTGAAGTGTTTGAAGTCACTCTTATTTCTCTTCTGTTCTCTGTGTAGATCTTTGGACTAGAGGCAATCATGGGCACTGAAGGACTTTGGCCAATGCTTTTGGGGTTCACGGTCCTCCCAGCAATTGTGCAGTGCATTGGTCTTCTGTTCTGCCCCGAAAGCCCCCGATTCCTATTGATCAACAAGATGGAGGAGGAGAAAGCTCAAGCAGGTAAGAACTCATCTCAAAGGGGCAGGGCAGTGTTCTGGCTCCCAGCCTGCACCAAGCTTGAGTGGGAGGCCAGACTGATCCTGGTGCCTGTGGTGAATTAGGGCGCGACTCCCGGAGGAAATCAGGCCTGGCCTACCTTCCCATCCTTTAGGTTGCACCAGTGCCAGGAAGCATGAGAAACCTGGCATCCCAACAGAGGCTCCAGGTGGGATCAAGATGTGAGGAGTAGTCCCTAGCCTGGTGGGATGTAGCAGGAGCAGCTGCTGCTGCCACTCTGCCAGCTCCTCCCAAAAGGCAGGAAGTAGGCTGGCATTTAACAGGGGGCTTGGAGGGCTGGGGTCTGGCAAGAGCGTGAACAGAATTTCAGGATCAAACATAAGCTTGGAGATCAATCAACATGAGCAGGACCTGGGCCTGGTTTCTGTGTTCACAGCACCCTGGCCCCTGGGTTGAAAAGAAGAGCAAGGCTGGCAGCAGAGCCTTGGCCTTTCCCATGCAGCAGGCCTCAACACCTGCTGGAGGTGTTCAGTCTTCCTCCCGTGCCCTCCCTGCAGTAGCAGGATGGGACACACACACCTCCCCTGGCCAGCAGGTGTGTATCTCATACCAGACATCTTTGGATTCTTTCCTCCAGTTCTCCAGAAGCTCCGTGGCGATCGAGATGTGTCTCAAGACATCGAGGAGATGAAAGAAGAAAGTGCTAAAATGTCCCAGGAAAAGAAAGCAACTGTCCCAGAGCTCTTCCGTTCTCCAAACTACCGTCAAGCCATTATCATTGCCATCATGCTGCAGCTCTCCCAGCAGCTCTCAGGCATCAATGCTGTGAGTTATATTGCTGTCCCATCTTCTGGGCCTCCCTTATCTCTGGCTAAGTTTGCACTTGTTGCTGGTGTGGAGATAACTCCAAGTCCCAAAACATCTTTGTGCCTTGGCTGGAGGTCACTGTTTTGTTGTCTGGCAAAGATGCTGAGATGGAAAGTGGATATTATGGCTTTCACTTTCCCCTCTTGCACCCTGGTGAGGCACCGCAGCCTTGCACCAAGTGAATGAACCTTGACTGGAAGCATGCTGTTTATAGTGTGGAGTGCTGCTTAGAAACTCCCTGATGGGAGTGCAAGCTTTTAGGCAGAGGATGAGGGACATGCTCTCAAGCATGGAATCGTGACTGTGTCCAACTTTCTCTTCTCTTCCCAGGTATTCTATTATTCCACGGGGATTTTTGAAAGAGCTGGTATCACACAGCCTATCTATGCCACCATTGGAGCCGGTGTGGTAAACACAGTCTTCACTGTGGTGTCGGTGAGTGGGACAGGGCTGTGTCTGCCTGGGCGTGTCCCTGGCAGATGGGACTACAGACGAGTAGCCAGGTGGTGGCAAAGCACTGGGCTATGCACTGACTGACCTGTGGGAGCAAAGACCAGCGTGCATCAAAGGCGGCGTGGTGGGAGGAGAGATGGGCAGAAAGAGATGTTATCTTAGATGAGAGAGAATGTGGGAAATGAGTGCATATTGGGAAAAGAGTGATGACTGAAAGCAGTAGCAAGAACCAGAGTGCAAGAACTTGTGCTGACAATGGGGCAGCCTGGTGACCTGCCCTGAGATCACCATGGTCTCTAAGGTTTATGGGCAGATAAAGAAAAGATGAGAGAGACACTGAGCAAGGAGGTCTGTCCTGCTTTTGCTGCCAAATAATGGACATTTTTTTCCTTCTGCCTTTTCCTTTCCAGCTGTTCCTGGTGGAGCGTGCGGGACGCCGTACCCTCCATTTAGCTGGTTTGGCTGGTATGGCTGTGTGTGCTGCTATTATGACTGTGGCTTTGGCTCTGAAGGTGAGTGATCGGTGTTATTGCCCAGGCTGACCCCAGCAGGAACCTGTAAGAAAACACATCCGCTTTGCTCTGCAATACTGCCCTGTAGGCAGGTAGAGCCAAATGTGCAATGGAGAGAGCAATTTTATAACTCTGGGAACTGCTAGTGTTTGCAATGCAGCTGAAAAAGTTGTGACACTAGAGATGGCATTGTGCTGATCATACTTTGTTCCCTTGCAGGACGTCGTGGACTGGATCAGATACATTAGCATTGTTGCCACTTTTGGATTTGTGGCTCTTTTTGAGATTGGCCCTGGCCCTATCCCGTGGTTCATTGTGGCAGAACTCTTCAGCCAGGGCCCACGACCTGCAGCCATGGCAGTGGCTGGCTGTTCCAACTGGACCTCTAATTTCTTGGTGGGAATGCTCTTCCCCTATGCAGAGGTAAGTCCTGGTTTACAAAGCACTGTGACAGCACTGCAGAACTGGGATGGGCGTCCAGAAAAGTAGTAGAATCTGCATCTTTGGGCAGACTTTGACACATGACAGTGACCTTTAATAACTCAACCTCTCCTAGAAATTGTCCCTGCTTTGGGGGAAGAGGGCTGGTGAGTCTTCCAGAGGTCTCTGAGTCAGATTGTGGTGATTGTTACTGGAGGCTGTTGCTTACCTTATATTCTGCTGTCTTAACTGGTTGCAGCTTACAAATATTTGGAAGAGCCATCTTAGTTAGCACATCAGGGCTTTTGCTTTAAAAGCATCAATTTTGGTCACCCTCGGGAAGATTAAAGACCTTTAGAAGCCCATTGGAATGTGATTTCAATTCTAAAAATGCAGCGATGAGAAAAACGTCAGTAAGGGCACTGTTGGAGAAAGGTGTTGGAATTTTAACCTCTCAACAGCAAATGACCTTAGATGTAGTATGAAAATGAAACCTTTTGTGTTTGTTCTCCCTGCAGAAACTATGTGGCTCCTATGTCTTCCTCATCTTCCTTGTTTTCCTGGTCATCTTCTTTGTCTTCACCTTCTTCAAAGTGCCAGAGACCAAGGGCAGGACTTTTGAAGACATCTCCAGAGGCTTTGAAGGACGAGGAAACAACGGCTCATCAAAGACCCCCATGGTGGAGATGAACAAAGCTGCCTAAGATCCACGACACACCCGTTCTTTAACTCGTTCATGCTTAAAGAGTCATTAAAGGAATGAGCAAAGAAAACCATGAGAACTGGGACGTTTTTCCCCTCCTCAATTGCTGCTATATTCTTCTTTTCACCCACATGCTCGCCCATTCTGCCAGGCTTGCCAGCATTAAGCAATTCTGATATGGGTGATCTGCCATACTGGAAAGCACCTGGCACTTGCAAAAATAATTGCATCTTTCCTGCCACAAACATCAGGAGAACAGAGAAGAGCTGGCAATATTTTTACTTTTCTCACATAAAATTGCCATTTGGGGTTAACATACTTATGCACACAGTGACCATTATGTATTTGAACCTAATTACTATTTTTGTAATGAGTTGAAGTGACCCGCTAAACAAGTCCCCAGCCCTTTGAGTCTACTCTGTGTGCGTGTGTATGGTGTTACACTGGAATTTAGCAAGCTTACCAAAAAGCCACCTTGCTTTTTCCTATCCAGTGTGCACTCTTTTTAGCCTCAGGAAAAAGGGGACCAAGTCACATGCATATTTTTTCCTGCTCTTTTATTTTTTGTATAGACAGACTGAAAGCATACTTTTACTTCAGTTTATTTATTTGTATGTCACTTTGTAAATATTTATTTTTTTAATGGTGTACAAAAATGTACAGATAAAGAAATTGGAGACGTTTAAGAGAAATAGCTATTCTAACAAAAGATGCTGTAGACTTGAGGTGCAATAAGACTGTAAAGGAGAAATGTACTAAAAAAGGAGATTTTAGGTGGTATGTACAGCAGAGCCAATTATGCACATCACCTTGAAGTTATTTGTGCCCTCTGGAAAGAAATTCAAAGAGTTCTGTACTTGTGGGAAGAGGTATGTTTCTGCACTAAAATCTCTATTATTAGGGATTTTTGGTGGCTATTTTAAATAATTGTTCTTAAATGTTGATGAGAGTGTGATATTGCATCTTAAAATGGGTTTTGTTGGATTATATTTTCAGACATGGTTTTAAGCATTCTGTGGATGATTGAGGGTGGTGATTGCAAACCAGAAGGTAATGTTTCTTGCCTTCTCTTAATTTTATTTCCTTTTGGCTTCTCTGTTATAGTCTAGTACATCATAAATTCTGATACTTGCAGATTGTCATTTAAAGGAGCGCAAGGATAAACCTTATTTTTCAAAGCTGTATTTTCTTTGCAGTTGTTCCTATAAATATTACAGAGGGTTGTGTAACATGACCCTCCTGGACACAGGTCAGTTGTGGTACATGTGAGTTTGTAAGAGTAGAGATGCAGGACTAGACGCCAGAGCTGCTGGAATTTGCTGGTTTAGCAATGCGAAATGTCTGTAGTGCTCAGTCCCCTGCCTGATGGAAGGCCAGATGTTTTTTGCCCCATGTATCCTCTCTGGAAGGTCTGCATGATGTTGTGGTGCTCACCAGTGTGCTTTGTAGATGTGTACAGCTCTGTTATAGTGCCTCTGTTCAAAGGGATGTGGCAGGCAGTAATTGTTCATCAGTAAATGTCGGTCTCCCTGCTTGTCATTCTGCTGGGCAATTGAGTTTGTGTGTCCCCCACCCTTGCTGCCAAGCCAGCTCAGCTCAGGTCAGGCAGGCAAAAAGTAGCACCTAGGGTACACCTGCAGTCAAGGAGGGGCAGCTTTAATCGCTGCAGCATCCTGTGACAGGCTCCAAGCCCGTGCCTGTCCAGACCTGCATGAAATGCACAGAGGTAGGTCTGATTTAAACTCCTGCTCTTCTGAGATCAAGCTGCAGTTTTTGGATGTGGTCAAACTTGGGTCGACCTGCTCGAATTCATCACTGGATATCCTAGAAGAAAGGCAGGCCCACAGATTCCAAGGTGGTAAAAGGAAGAAAGGCTTAGAAAGGTTGGAATGACAGCAAGACTATTGCAGCATGGATAGCCCAAGCTTTCTTGCCAACATAACGCTTCAGAGCAGGTTAGAGAAATTCCCATTGATGTATATTCTGGGGGGTCTGTCTGACATTTTCAGTAACTAGTGATGACATTTCTACCTTCCCTAATGAGAAACAGTTGCAAAGATCAGTTACATTTGCTGCTGTTAAATGCTTCCTGTGAATTAATTGGAAATGCCTCAGCTTTGCACAATGCAATCATTCCACATCCAGTTTTCCAAAGCTTTTTATTTAGGCTTACATTCCAGATATTTATTCTTGGAAGTATTACATAAGATGTCTCTCCCAATTTTGACATTCTGGCTCAATTACATAGATTTCTGTGCCCTTCCTTTGACCCTCCAGCACATCCAGACATGATATTTCTATATGGACATCTGTATGTTAGGAAATTCCTCCCACAGCTGTGCATAAGAGCATTCCATACTTTGCATCAGATGTGTGTTGGCTTGGACCGAAATGTGTAGGCCTTTCTCACACGGTATCTTTTCTTAGTTTCTTTTTCTGTAACGGCATTGTGAATATTTTGGATGGATTTTATATGCTTATTAATGTAGTTGTTTCCTGGTTTTGAAATAAAAAATATGAAATAAATATCTGATTTGGATTTTAGCTTTATCCTGTAGGTCTTCTCTTACTCTTTTATCACAGACTGGGACTACACCCTGGACTATCACCAACATCTACCCTGCAACCTTTTTGGGTAGCTAAGCACTCTGGATTTGCTGTTTTATCCTACTGGAAGTAATAATTTCTCACAGCCGCTATGCAAATCACCTTTAATTCCCTTACTACCATTTCTTAGCAATTTTTAAACTAAAAAGATGTGCTTCTGTGGTTCTTGTTTGCCCAAATCCTTTTTGTTTGCGTGCAAATACTTCTCCAATGTAACATGAAGGCAGAGAAGTGGCTGGAGGTTATGAATATTGCCCAGAGCTAAAGAAGATGAGACTTCTGCCCCTGCTCTGTTCCCACTGCACTCCTCACCTTCTCTGCCAGGAGGGAGAAGCACCCCTTTCCCCTGTAGCTGATGCTTTACTCCCTCTGTTTGGGATGTGACCTTCATGTCCTCCTGTGAGATCATGCTGCTGTACATTTAGCAGTGGATATTGGAAAGGATTAGGGGGATGGAAGAAAAAACCCACTGCCCCAGGAGCTGATCCTGTGGGTCAGGGACTGCAGCATTCCTTGGACCACTCTCAGGTGTCTGGGCTGCTCTCAAAAAATATGTGAGCAAAATATTCTTCAGTAGAAGAGGATAGGATTAAGTGAAAGTAAGGAAAAGATGGCAGACCCCAGAGTACCTTAGAGCAGGAATATGGCTAATATAATTCCAGAGTCAGCAGGCTGCTCAAAGCCTAAAACCAGGAGAAGGTAGGGAAAAATGTAAAGTCTGAAAAAGCTCAGCAGAGCAGCAATCCTGTGAAGCCTTTCTGAAAGCTGCTGCTGCTGGCTGCTGCGCGTTCCTAGCTTGTGCCTGTGTTTTGCTAAGCTTGGTATGCAACCAGCCTTGGAGCTGGGGACTGCCCTGGGCTAATCTGTCTAGGATTGTTTTTCAATTCTAGCTCAGTTATAAAAATAAAGCCCAGCCATCCAAACTCATAAGCATATCCAGCTCAAACTTAACTCTTAACATTTCAGTCTTCTTTGTCAAAAGTGGAAGCAGAGAACGAAATAATTTGTGGCCAAAGCATGTGATTCCCTGAGCATTAAATTAATCTTTTGTGCAGTGTTTGTGATAAAATTTGGGTTAGGGAACAAGGCTTTGATTTAGATCTGGTTAGTTCTTAAAATTGTAAGGAAGCTTCAAAAGGAAAACCTGTTTCTAATTAAATTGTTTGAATGCAATTTAATGGTTTGAGGACGAGCTGTTTTCAGCTGAATGCGTTCATCACATCCAAGTGAGCATGTAGGCAGTTCTTGTGGCCACCACACTACCCCATAGAAATGAATCACTGGAGAGTTCTTGGAATGAAACTGATGCTGAGTGGACAGAAGAAGAACCCCCAAGGGTCCCAAGTGACATCATGTCAAAGGATTCAGTACTGTTTTACAGGCTGGAGCACAATAAAGTGCCACAGCATCACTGCCAATATTTGTCGCTTTCTGCTTGTGTTATTTCTGATGAATGTCTTTGCATAGCAGCCAAGAACAGCACTTTATTTCTGTGAGAAGAAATGTGGGAAAAAACCTCCGGCAAACAGCATTTTATTTGAGGTAGATTTCCCTGCTCCATGTCCAGTGCAAAAATCTTTTTATTTGATTTTCTGTTCTGAAAAGAGGACACATTCTAGACACCTCAGTAGCTGGGGAGATATGGGGCAGCTTCTCCCTTGGGAAGGTGTCTGGGTGTGAGCACAGGCAGGAGACTGCAGTCTTACCTCCAAGCAAAGTCACTAAACCCTTCTTTGAGGGTTACTCCAAGAAGGAACACTTGTCGATTTGGTGGGGGACTGTGCCATCACTGCTTTCATTTGAGAGGAAAGAAGGTGTGGACACACTTTCAATGTCATTGTGATGGGCCACAATGGAGCAGCATCAAGAAGTGACTCACCACAACCTTCTCTCCCACTGTACACATTGTGAGAAAGGTCCTGCCAACAGGTAAATCAAATGCACATTTTGTCACACAAAAAATTTATATCTGGCTTTTTTTTTCAGACTTCCTGCAGATCAGACCAAGGACACAATTCTAACATTTTCTTCACTTTTAGAAGGACTCTTTGAAGACATGTGAGATGCTTGCTGGAAAACCTGGGGTCTGGTCTGTCACTTAGCCTGGCTGTCTTTAGTATGTGAGTTACCAGACAAGAGGCAGTTGTCTTCATAATGTGTTGCTGGGAAAAGGCAGCACTCAGGCTGTCAGACAAGGAAAGAATATGGTTTTGTCTTCTAAAATATATATTGCTACGACATTTTAATTGGTGTTACTTGCAAGTATTCCATTTCTGGTGGAGACAGGCTGTAACTTTTAAAACAATTCACTTACTGTGATATATCTTGTTTCGATGCTATATCTCAATAAATTATACAGTGTTTACAAGAACTATCTCTTCCTTTTCCATAAGCTTCAGCAGGCCTGATAGACACATGACTGACCTGCTAAGTCTGTTTTTCGCTTATGTTGCACAACCATTTTCTGTTTAGCAAGAGGTCACATGGATTTGTGTAAGGCAGTCATACTGGTGCACCAGTCACTGTGACATGCATTCTGGGACCACTGCAGATCCTGTTCTCAACTAGCAACTGGTCATCCATGTTAAAACTAAACTATTCACTAGATCAACCTGATCAAACAGCACTCTGTTTTTCCATCTCTAGTCTCTGTTTCATCCTGTTTTTTAGTCTTCTCCATAATGAATGAATTTGCCTTCCATTAACAAATTTGATTCTCCATCACAAACAAACTCAGATGTTTATTGCTTCCTTTATATTCCTGTCACCAAGTGCCATTGGCACACAGACTGCATATTATCTTGTTACATTAAATTCCTTTGGTCTGGACTAGCTTTTTCTCCCTTTTGCTCTGCTTATTACTTGCAAAGTGCTCTCTTCTCTGGGATGGATCAAAACCCACAGTGAAAGTCCTAAGCTAATAACTCTGCTTTGAGTTCAGTATATGACCTAAAGAATCCTCAAGGTTTAGAGGAAAGCCACCAGAATAATTTTCCTCTGAGGAAGGCATAAGGATGCAGAACCAGGAGAAGATGAAACCTTGGAGCAGGGGCGAAGGTGTGGAGGGACATGGATGCAGCCGTGTAGCAGGAGAATGAGGGAAGAGAAAAAAAAACCAAAAAAATCCCCAAGATCTGGAAGGAAGATAAGATGTTTACAAGTATGAAAAGGTGGAACAGGATCTAAAAGAGAGGAATATGAACTTTATAAGAGGAAGGTGAGAGACTGAGGAAATGAAAGACTGAAGACAACCAAAGTATGGGCCCTTGACCTGCACACAAAATAAAGTGAAGCCTAATAGGACTCCAGAAGCTTGTGAATCACAGGCAAGAGGTCATCAGTTCTTCAGGGAAGGAGAAATAAAGGTGTCACCTCCACCATGTGTCCAGAAGTATCTTTGCAGCTGAAACAAATAGCTATGTCAGAGTCACAGTGTTCTTTGCAGTACGACCTCACCTCTTGCTTGCTTGAAAGATGGCACTAAAAATGCCTCTCGAGAGCCATGGGCAGGTAAAACTGACGGGCATGCAAGATGCAGCTGGCTCAGCTGGACTGAAGGTCTCCCAGTGGCAAATCAGAAGCAGCCTGGCCATAAGCACAAAGCAGACGAATCTTCCTACCTGTGGTAGGTAGTGCAAGATGAGATCCAAACAAAACTGGGCAAAGCCAATGTCAGCAAAGCCCAGTGTGGGCAGACAGCACCACTGCTGAAACCTGCAGGGGCTTGTCCATCTCAGAAAAATTATCCATGCAGAAATGTTGAGAGGAATACTTTTCAGCTTCCTTATTTCGTGCCAGAGACCAAATTTTTATGGAGTGATGGAGCAGCACCATACCACCATTATGCTCCTCCTTTTTCTCATTCTGATGCAAGAGTTACATTCACACAGATCAAATGCAGTTCATCAGTAATGGTGTGTGTTGTCATACTCTGGTCACACACATATACACAAAAAAGTTAAAAGTGTTGTACTAGTGTAAGGTTTTGGTGTTTCCAAACACACACAAAAAAGAAAATGAAACAAAACCAAAAAAAGGGAGAAAAAAATAGAAGTGAAGGGAGAGAAACATTTTTTCTTGTTGAGTGGAAAGTCCACTTCCTGACTGGCTGTGTGTGTGCGAACAGAGCAGCCAAAGGAACAAACACCAGAGCTGACTACAAATTAAGCTTTAACAAAGATTTAGTGCACCGTGTCGGCTCTTGAAAAGACTCTTGAAAAGTTTTGGTTTTTTTTCCTTGACTGCCACTTAATTTTTATTAACAGGTTTTGTTCTGCTGAAGGCAGATTCAAAACAAATTAGTGACACTTTAAAAATAGAGACTGAGGAAATCTAAAGCTCATGGGAAGACTTAAAGGAGTGAATTCTGCAGAGAGGGTTGACAGGGAGGGAAGGATGGGACTCATGCCTGGAAATGCTGACAGCTCTTGGGAGCCAGAATGAGCCACTGCAACTTGAACTGGGCAGCCTGGACACACCTCAGTTCCCTGGCAGCCCTCTCTGGACTGGAGGCCAACAGGGACACAGGAATGGTCCCAAAGGCACTCACCTGGCACCTGATATGCAGTCACCGGGTGCATTCACTGGTGCAGGCCTCTGACGTGAGGGAGACTGTGGAGGCCTAGCATGGCTCATCATCTCCTTATCTTCCTGACTTGGAAGGACAAGGTGAGGAAAGAGGACCACAAAGGAAAGGGATGATCTCTTGATACAAATGCAAAGGACGGCAGGACTGGAAGATCTGGTGCCAGGTGACTGGAAGATCTGGATGGATCCAAAGGGTTTACACTGCTCCTGCTCCTGGACTCTCTGAACTGGTGCTCCCGGGAAGGTTTTTGGAGCACAGCCATGAAAACCATGTTTGAAGTGACTTCCCACCAACACTGTAAACCCCAGCTGAGATTCATATTAGAGTCCACGTCTTTCTTATGAAATAAAAACTTATCTGATGTGTGGTTTGTGGGTGCGAACACTTTGGTTGCACAGATACCGTTGCTTGCTCAAGGTAGTATCGTGTTAAAAGTGCAGCTGTGATAGAAGATATTTCTGTGATTAAGCCAGACTTCCTATCACTCCCATTTTTTAAAACAACAACATCTGAAATTATGTCCCCCATGAATGCCCCCTTGATTCACATTGAAACCTTGACGGACAGATGTGAAACCCTCAGAACAGTTTTTATTGCCTTTCTTACAGAACTCCAGAGTCTGAGTGGTGATGAGGGACTGAACATGAGTGCTTAGCAGCTAGATCTGTGCTTACTGTGAAGAGAAGCAGTGTCTCTGTAAGGGAAGTTTACAAGGGATTTTTATGAGTGAATTGTGAGGAGGTGTTGACACTGAAGAAGAGTTTCTTATTACTCTACCCCATCTCCTTCTCTCTATTTGCCTATTAAAATCAACCGTTCCTCCAAAACAGTCCTGCTACCTGGGATTTCCCATTCTAGCTTGATCACCTGAGAACTGGAAGCCATAAGCTTCCTCCTTTCCTTCGTTCCTGTCTGTGCCTGTAATGCCAACTCCTCATTCCCAGTGGACTGGGACAGAAATCTGAATTTCTGGCACTTCTTTGCAGTAAGGAAATGACAATGCCGTGTTCTCTGAAGCATCCTGTCACATGGGGCAGAAATTGGGTGAAGTAGCGACTCTGGGGCCTCATCTCCAGCCACTCCAAATCCATATTAACCTGCAGATTTTGGCATGCTGCACTTTGCCATTCTACCTCACCCAGCTCTCCCAGTATCGCTCTAGCCAGTTCCCCGCCCCAGTGCACAGAAAAATGCTAGGCAACCTGTATGGCGTGCTCTTAGCTCCTGCCCTCAGAACTGAGGCATCCTGTTGGCTGTCCCAGCATGGCCAGAGCAGTGGCCTTGTGGGCCCAGCAGCTTCTGCCTAGATAGATGGACTGTTGGATAGTTTGTAAGGAATAGCTGATAACCATTATGCATAAGCTGAAACTAGTGTGAAGAGTTTCTTCCTCATTCTGTCTCCCTGGTTATGAATTTTCCATTGACATCTCCTCTGGCCTCTTGAAGGTGCCAAATATTTCATGGGCAAATGCATCTCTGCAAATTACATGCTCAAGTAAAGCAACATTCCGTGAATGTAGAACATCAGCAGAACATCAGAAGTAATGGTAATGGTAATAGATGGGGGATGTTCTTTAGTTTCCAGATATTGCTCACAAAAAGGTTGGGAAAATATGCTAAAATTTGGTCAATTAATTATGACCAAGCTTTTTCTCTGTCTCCAGGGCAACGTTCAGTGCTACAGAATATTTTGATGCACAACGAGTCTGTGTAGGTGCAACACTTACTCTTTCTGATGTGTTCAGGGTGTGAAGAGCATGATAGGTTACTCAGAGCAGTCTTTGGGCAATGTCATAGGATACCAGCCTGGAGTTTAGAGGAGCTGCTGATGGCATCATTCACAATCACTGGAATATTTGGCATCTTCCCAGTTCCCAGTATGATGCTGAGTAGTGGTTTGCTGCCATAACTCCCCCTCCTTCCAAAGGAGGATGCTGTGCCTACAGTGTGACTCCTGTCAAAGTGCATCACATCAGCCACTCTCCCCTAATCCATATAGCCAGTCCTTGCATTTCAGAAGGCAGTCAGTTTGCCCTTGGTAAACCAGCACCACCCTTTCCTGACCACATCCTTGTCCTTGGTGATTGTGGCATTGGGTGACAAGAGGACACAGCACTGAGGCAAGGATGGCTGGTCTGGGGTTCACTGACTCATCCTGGTTGGTGTGCACAGCTGCGTGCAACATTAGCATTTTTTCCAGCTGCCAGGGATGACAGATGAAAGACTCTGGTCTCATAATCATATCAGGCAATTTTTTCAGCAGCTTCAGAAATGTCTGAGCACCCTTGAAGTCTATTCTATTCAATCTCACGCACTGTAATATATTCAACCTCCCTAAGTAGTATCAAGCCTGGTGCTGCCCCACTCCTTGCTGTCCCTCACTTTTACAAACCATTATGACATGTTTGGAAGTCTCAGAGCAGGCTTTGCTTCCACAGACTATAGCAAGGAAGGCTTTGAGTACTTCAACCTCATCTAAGACTGAGACACTGGTCACTACTTTGTCTCCCCATTCCTCAGCAGACCTGTATTTTCCCTGGCCTGGTTACTAGGATAGTTGCACAATCCCTTTGTCACCCATCCTGTTCCATGTAAGTTTCTCCTCTAGCTGGGCTCTAAGGCCTTTCTGATTCTGTCCTTCTGTACACAGGCAATGCTTCCAACCTCCTTCTCCATTGCATGTCTTTTTTTCCAGCTCTTGCACGCATGCTTTTTGCACTTGAATCCATTGTGAAGCTCCTTCCTTAGTTAGGATCAGTTTCATTAAAAATTACTAGACTTGCTGCACACACAAAAAAAAAAATATTGAAGATGCACAAAATTACTCCCTGCACAAAATAAAATTGTTTGAAGATGCTGTCTTGAATAGTGTTGGCCAGGGCAAACAGCTGTGCTTTGCCAGTGTCTTTTTACAATGCTTCAATGCTGCAAATCAGTGCAAGAGTGACTGATGGCACAACTGGAACTCTGGATTTCTGGCACACAAATAGTTGCCTACCTTCCTTCTCTGGTGTTACATGACTGTGGAGACAAGGGAGGCTGTCCATGCAGAAGGCCATTGCACTCCCAATGCCCAGCAAGCACTTTCTGCCATCCCAGAGCAGTCAGCATGGCACTGGTGGATCGGGGCAAGGTTGATTTGATACTGAAGATGATGTTAAGGGTACTGAGTGAGAGGAAGCCAAGGAAGGGCGGAATAGAGTGAAGCACTGAGCAATGAACACAGCAGAAGATGTGGCAGAGACAGTGAGTGTCTCTGGAATGGAGTCCTAGGGCTGTGAGGAAATGGTCCCTGCAGTGAGGTAGCCAGAAGGATTATCATATACCCAGAGCACTGGGTCACTTGCTGGCAGTGTGTCTGGCAGTTACAGCAGGAGACAGGAGGGAGCTGTGTGTGATAAAGAGAGAGAAGTATGCAGAGAAACGTGGTCAGATCTCTGAAGGCACTGGTGGTTGAAAAGACATTTTATAGGAGAATCCTTGAAAGTGGTGTGGCTATGAATGGAGCTGTTTGAAGTGAGGGGGAGTGGCCATCAGGTAGTTTTAGCTATTTAGGTGTCTTGGTGTGAGACCCCACTTTTTAGTAACGTGGCATTATGACTGCAAGGTGGGCTGGGAACAGGCAGCCATGAGGCAGAGGAGATAAATAAACTCTAGCCTATATCCACCAAGAATGTGCAGCTCAGCACTTGTTGTCACCCAGCAGCCTTTGTCTTTTTGTCACCATGCTCCCTCCAAAAGAATTCTTTCATGTCCATCCAAGAGTGTTCTGTGGGTACAGAGATGTCTGCCAAGCACATTGAGGTGGTGGGAATGAATAAAAAATGCTGACAGCTTTGGAATAAGCAGCATGCTGAAGGCTAATCTCGTTTCAGCAGCTACAAACAGGACTTGGTGTGCCCTGGGCCTCTCTGTCCTGTGGATAAAGTAGAGCTTGATAGCCACTGATGAGAAGGCTGGGAAAACACCAGTGCAGTTGCAAAAATTTTGGATGTGCGAGTTAAAAACAGACAGCAATACTACAAAACACAGCACACGTTTGGAGCATCTACTCACTTCTGACAGATCAGAGCTGAGAGGTAGGGAAAGACAGGAAAGGGAGGGGGATGGAACATAAGGAGAGGAAAGGTGGCTGGGTGTTTTGGGTGCAGCAAGAAGTTGTGCCAGTGCGCAATGTCTTCTCTGGGCTTTTGACCTGAGCAATCTTGCTGGAAGAAGGGACAATCAGGGTGAAAGCTGAGCAAACAACAGGGTAGATGACTTAGGTTTTATCATGGGGTGGTGCTTGGCAGGCGGGGTTCCAACAGGAACTTATGGCCGGGCTGTGTTTGCGCAAGAATCGCCCGGTCCAGGCAGCAAAGCTGGCAGTGCCACCTCCTGGGCAGAGCAGGCGCTGGGAGCAGCTCGCACCTCACTCTCCTGCTGACCGGCTGGGTGATCTTGGGCTAAACTTCCTTGCACCTGGATATTTTCTTTAGCAAAGGGACGGCCCGAGGGAAGTCGGTGAGCAAAGTTCACGCCCGTCTGAGCGAGATCTTCACACTGTCAAATAAAAGTGCAGAGCTACACTCGGGCTGACAGTCACTGCTGGAGGAGAGCAGGAAGGACAAATGTTGCCTCAATATTTCTTACCGAGTTTCTACACCCACGTGTACTTATTAACTGTGGGGTGGTTTTTTTTTAGTAGGAACCTGTCCTATTGCTATCTCCAGCTGCATCACAGCAGTTTTTCAGCTATGTAGCTGCATTTTATTGGCACAGAGATTGCACTTGATTTGGTAAATTCAGCACCGTCAAGTTGTAACAACCACCACCATGAGGGAGCTGGGTGTGGTGACAGATGATAGGTGGCCTTTGAAAATTTCAATTAAGCACGCCATAGGCATATTTTCTCTGGGTTATGAAAGCGGCACATTTAAGTCTGTGTCTTATATCCATGTAGACCAGATTGCAACTGCCACACAGGATGTGAGCAATCAGCATCTTCAGAAAGTTACTCACATCCTGTAAAACAGAGAATAGTATGCACAGTTGTTGCAGAATGAGATTTTTCACATGAACCCAAAGAGAAACATGACCAAAAGATGCATTTTTTCACACAGTATCAGCCGTTGGAATTTATTGACAGCTGCCATTCAGAGCAACCTGCATAAAGGGCTCAGTGGAAACTGATAAAATGCACCTGCACCGGACCTTTTAGTGCCACAGGCAGGTAAAGCTGATGGGCATGCAAGATGCAGCTGGCTCAGCTGGACTGAAGGTCTCCCTGGCAAATCAGAAGCAGCCTGGCCATAAGCACAAAGCAGAGGTATCTTCCTACCTGTGGTAGGTAGTGCAGGATGAGATCCAAACAAAACTGGCCAAAGCCAATGTCAGCAAAGCCCAGTGTGGGCAGACAGCACCACTGCTGAAACCTGCAGGGGCTTGTCCATCTCAGAAAAACTTACCATAAGATATGCAGAAATATTGAGAGAAATACTTGCCAGTATATTTCCTTATTTTGTGAAAGAGCCAAAGCTTTTGTGGAGCAGCACCCTGCCACCTTTGTGCTCCTCCTTTTTCTCATTCTGATGCAAGGGTGACATTCACACTGATCATATGTAATTCATAGGTAATGGTGTGTGTTGTAATGCTCTAGTCACACACATAAAGAAAAGTTAAAAGTGTCATATTAGTGTACGGTTTTGGTGTTTCCAAACAGATTGTTTAGAGCCATCCTTTTATGCGAGCAAGTCTGATTTCTTTTTCCAAATGGAATTGGGGAAAAAAGGAAAATAAATAAGAAAATAAAAATGGGGGGAAAAAAGTAGAAGTAAGGGAAGAGAAACATTTTTCTTTGTGACTGGAAAGTCCGCTTCCTGACTGACTGTGTATGTGAGGACAGAGTAGCCAAAGCACAAATACCAGGGCTGAAATTAGGCTTTATAAAAGATTTAGTGCACAGTGTTGGTTCTTGAAAAGACATTTTCAGGTTTTTTCCTTGACTGGGACTTAAACTTTTTATTAACTAAGCTGAGCTGAGAGAGCATGCTTTCTCCTGCTGAAGGCGGGGTCAGGACACATTAGCGACACCTTAAAAATAGAGACCATGGAAATGTAAAGCTTCTGGGAAGCTGCAATGCACCCTGGATGTGCAGAGTACTGGGTGCCTTTGCTTGTGCAGTGCCCTGACATGAAGGACACTGCAGAGGCATAACACAGACTGTGGTTCCTCATCTCCTTTTCGTGCCTGACATGACAGGGAAAGAAGGTGAAGGAGGGACACAGGGGAAAGGGGTTAGAGTCTCCCTGCACAGTGCAAAGCACTGCAGGACTGGAAGTGCTGGGCAGCTGCAGGGCCAGCTGACTGGCAGATCTGGGAGCCACAGCAATTGTACTGCCCCTGCTCCCAGTCTCTCTGAACGGGGTGCTGCTGAGAAGCACAGCCATGCTGAGTGCACATGTGACGAGTGAGCTGTGGGCGTGAGCACTCTGGTTGCACAGACACTGCTTGATTCTTGCCAGTAGTGTTATGAAAAGCTACAGAGTGTCCACACACCCAGCCTCATCTAGGAAGGCCTTCTAACAGCCTTGATCACAGCTTGCAGATCTGCAAATTCCTTTCTTCTGCAGGGAAACTAAAGGCAAAAGCTGAATTACTCTAATCATACAGCCATGCACACAAGCCCAGCTTTGCAACAGACAGAGTCAAGGTTTTCACCCAGATCCCCTGAATGACCTGGTCTCCACACAAAACTCTCAGTGGTCTCTGTAGCAAAGGGGACACAAAATTCCTGCCGAGCCTGTGGTTTGCCTCTGATGTACTTGGTGCCTTGCAGGAGTGCAATGCAGTGCCAAGGTCTCTTCCAGCAGCAGCCAGAGACCTGGGACTGTGTGTTTGCACAAGGAAGCCTACTAGAATTGAAAAGACTGAATGCTCCTTGCTAGCACTGTCTTTGGGTTATTGGTCTAAATCAGTGGCACAGCTATCACAAAAAAAAGGCCAAAATGGCACAGAGATGGGTGAACTGAAAGTATGGATGAAGACGGGCTCACATTACCCTGGCCATCTCTGGGTCCTCTTTTGTACCTCAACAATTTTCTACTGCCCCTGGACACACTTGGTCCTTCCTTTTACTATGTGGTACTTTCCCAAAAGAATACCGTAATTTAATAAAAAATCTTTCCTGTTTTTTTCATGCTGAGATTTTCACAGGCCACCAACCCCAATCGCTCCCCCCCTCCACCCCCCATGTTGCCTTCCCAATGAGTTTAACATTACATCCCCACAAGCTGATTACCTTTGAGCCATGAATTTCTTCCTTGCTCCCGAGGTGCCTCATTCCTGCTATAGCACAGTGCCCTAGGGGAAACACGAGCTATGGAGTGCAGCCTCACTTGAGTGTGCTGACTCTGTGTTACCCTGTTTTCCAGGCATGGAAACTTGCCTGGTTATGTGGCAACATGCTGGCAGCATGTGTTTCCCAGATGCCTCATAACTGAAAGAGGCCACGTGTGTGTGTATACATACATACATACATACATATATATATATGTGTATATATATGTATATGTATATATGTGTATGTATACATATATATATATGTATGTATGTATGGCTGATATTCACTCTGTACCCACAATTCTTGTCAAGCTTAGATTCACCTGCAATGTAATTATCAGTGAGCATCTTTTAGGGCAGCTGATAACTCATAGGGGTAAATGGTGTCCTGTCAAAGCACAGGGCACTCTGAAATATGAGTGCCATGCCACAACCCTGCAAAACATGCAATTCCTTCCCTCTCACCCAAATCCTCATGCACCAAACCACAGCCCAAGCCAGACTACAGCTCAGCAGCAGTTCTGTGGCTCCTGGCATACACCTGAGCTACAGGCTTCAGAGATGAATGATCTTTCTGCAGAGTCAGTGGTCTTGCTCCTGTTTTCCCTGCAGAGCTAATTCAGCTTCATAAGGGAAGCAGACCCATTGACAACATAGTTTATTAAGATCCAGCAATGATGTGACTGATGTCCCAGGAAAGCCTGTTGAAGGATCAGCTGACATAAACAACACTGATGAGGCAGAGGACCAGACCTCGCTTGGCCTTCTAGCTCATCTCTCTTCAGGTGAGATGACTGTGAATAACTGGTGGAGCTGAAGTGACACACAACCTCACCTATTCTCATCAGAATTCCCAGAATTGTGCCTTCCATTTCAGCCCTTTCCACCTGTCTTCACCTGCTTTGTAGGAGGTAGGACAGTTTGAGAGGAACAGGCAGTGGGAATGCCTTCAGACAAGACAGATCTCCCCTGTATGTGAACAGAGATTAGATCCACATATTGCTGAGAAGCAGAGAGGCTGAGAGCCTGCAATTCTGGTTTGATACTTGGTTGGCAGAGAGAAGCTGATCTATAACACTCTAGTGCTTGCTGCTCTTCCCTGGGGCTTCCCTTTCCTCCTCATGCCCACATTTTGCAGGGCATACAAAACAGAATGTAGCCTTCTTTGTGTAACCTCACCATAACTGTGCACAGTATTAGTAGTGCCTTTTAGCTTTAAGCACAGGTTTTTTGCAATGACAAGCTGTTTCTGCTTAGCCAAGGAGTGGTCTGTGCTGTACAATTACAGGCCCTTTCCTGAGTTCACATGCAGCCTCAGTCTGCCCATGCAGGAAAATAAGTTTACTCAGAGTAATAAAAGCCCAACTTATTTTACTGTGCAAAATTTTTCAGTAAGATCAGTGAAAGGTAAAAATTAAAATCTATGCCACAGCCATAAATACGTGTATGCATATACATATCCTTGTCCTCTCTCCCCTCCTCTTTCTTTTTTTTTTTTTTTTTCTGTTTTTTTTCTTTTTATCTGTGTAGTAAAAAAAATGTAAGGGTCAAGAAATGAATGGGCTAAGCTTCCAACAAAGCAGTTTAGGACAAGCTGTTGATCATTATTGTCAGATGGATTTTTCTGCTCATACGTCCTTCCTGGAGTCCTTCACACAGTCAGGCCCTCAAAGAGAAGTATAGTTTGACACTTACGCCAAGAGGACGATTACAAGGATTTTTGTCAAGTGCTTGAATGTCTGCAAAACAATATTGCTATTGGTTGAATTTGGTATATCTCAGCTGGCAAACGTGCATTTCTTTTTCTTATCTTTTTTTAAATTTTCCTCCCATGCTGTGCTTTCTAGACATCTCTCTTTGACTACTTAACCTTGGGGATCCTTTCTCCTCAGGTGCATGACCAGCCCCCATCTTTTCTTCTTCCTCCCTGCCCAAGCAAGATAGGTTCTTTTTACATCACCTCTTTGTTCTTTCTGGTATTTGCAACACACTCCCAGTCTTGTATCACCTGTGAATTCCATTCCTCCTGGTTGTGTTTTCCTTGCCTTTTCAGCACCTAGAATGACGAAGCCTTTTGTGCCGCCGTTGCTGCAATTGAACCTGATACTTGAAAGGAGGAGAAAAGGTTGGAATAAACTGCTCTGCTGATTCATCCCCGGGGCTGAAAGATTTGCTCCTTTGATATCAGTCCCTTGATCAGAGCTCTGCTATGTTATCTCTGTCTGGGGAGACTTAATTCCTGGCACATTTGGGCTGGTGGAATCCCAGATACCAGAGCCAGTGACTGGAAAAGGAGACCACTACATTCTTCTTCCAGCCTTAGATATGTCAAAGAGTCTTCAAGGTTTGATATACCATGGCCTATAACCCCCTTAAGGCAGACTTTGTCTGCATCTAATGCAACTGAGAAACCTCTAACTTTCTTCCCCCCTGCCAAAATCCTTCACCTGCTCTCTCTGTAACTTATGCCCTTGCAGAGGTGTCCAACAGTTTCTTCATGTCTTATTCTGTGGGCAGTTTTCCCTGCCAGCTCACCCTCTACTCATCTGCCACGTCCTCACAAGATATTGAAGACCACTCCCTCATGAGACTGTGCACTGATCCACTGGTGGTGGAGCAAGATGAGTGAAAACCATGAAGGAACATGGAAAATATATCTTGAGCCTAGTCCAATCCAAATATTATGGTCAAAACCTAATATCAAAGTGCTGGATGAGTGGATGTACTCCCAGGTATTGACAACTGAACTGGTAGACGAGCCATGGGGACCTGTGGTTTTCTAAATTACACTTAAGTGGGAATTCTTTGGAAAATTTGCCTAGGAGCAAGTTTGGGGAATGTCATGCAGGGACCACATCTCTGTAGGACCAGATGAGTTTTCCAGTGGTGGGGGAATGTTTTCTCCATATGCACATTTAGATTAAGATGCTATGCATGACCCAAACTGGTTAAACATGATTTGAGATTTCAAGACTTCAGACAGCTTGGTGCTGTGGCAATAACCACCATAAAAAAAATCCTCATAGCTTTTGTTAAAGAGAAGGGGAAACAGTTCAAGTACTAAAAAAGAAGCAAGCATTATAAAAACCGTCCCCTCCTTTCTGGGAGAAAATATACCACGGATGACATTAACAGCAGTCAAGATCCTTTATTGCAGGGGACTTATACATGGTGGATCCGGAGTGTAGCCTTGCTGTAATTTTATATGCAAACTTATTTCTTCAAAATCAAAACTGGTATTGAATAGGGAGAAAATGCCACTTCCATTTCTGATGCTGGACTCTCACATCTCTTTCAGCTGGTGGCACAGACAGACACTTCGGGAAGTGGGAAACACACAGCAGCATCAGGGTGGATGAGAATTAGCTGTATTTGCCATAACTTGTAGCCATACAGCCAGGGAAATTGCTTTGGCTAGTAATCACAGGTGCCTTTTAAACCTGAAGACAAGAGACAGAAGCTAGACTGGGCTTTGTGAGAGATGTGTGAGAGCAGAGGAGTCTACTACATTCCAAGAGATGTATGTTGGAATGAGACTAAAAGTAGTAGATGTCATCATATTGTCCAGGCCTTCTCTTCTGCCTACACTGATCACACCTTTTCTGCCAAAATGGGAAGTAAAATCCTACAAGTGAGACCCAGGAGACTGAGGGAGTGCTGGCAACACTGACAGATCATTTTTTCCAGTTTCATTTTCCTCTTGGCGTAAGTGTCGAACTATACTTCTCTTTGAGGGCCTGATTGGGTGAAGGACTCCAGGAAGGATGTATGAGCAGAAAAATCCATCTCACGATAATGATCAACAGCTTGTCTGAAACTGCTTTGTTAGAAACGAAGCCAAATCATTTCTTGACCCTTACATTTTTTTTACTACACAGATAAAAAGAAAAAAAAAAAACCAGAAAAAAAAGAAAAGAACAAAAGAAAAAAGAGGAGGGGAGAGAGGACGAGGATATGTATATGCATACACGTATTTATGGCTGTGGCATAGATTTTAATTTTTACCTTTCACTGATCTTACTGAAAAATTTTGCACAGTAAAATAAGTTGGGCTTTTATTACTCTGAGTAGTTTAAGAGAAGGGGCCCTCTGTTCCCTTCCTTCATGAACCAAAACCACTTAACATGTGAAGTTGTGTCCTAAATTACATTTACAGAAGGAAAAATTGAAGGCAGCTAGGAAACACTTACGAATGTTATTTAAGATTGGCAGGCTTTCTAGACCCTCCCCCAGTCTTTTTAGGTAGGTGTTGCCATAGATCCCCTTACAACTTTCTGCCCTGAGGGGTCTTAACTTACTTTTTTTGTGGCTCTGGATGGCTGCTTTGTACAGCAAAGTACCAGTTCTAACCAGCCTTAGGCTGAGAACAGTGGAAAAAGAGAAAATGAATCCTTTTCCTTTTTTATTTTTTTTTCTTTTTATGATCATCCAAATGAAATTTGGCTATATTCCCTCAATGGGAAGTTATTTCACCCCTTTCAGAATTTTTCAGCCCAGTATGACACACCTAAAACCCCCAGAAAGTAGCACCATATTTATGATTTTCTGGAATAAATTCTCCTTTCCCCTGCCTACTCTCAGTTCAGCAAAGCCATGTGTGTTAGCAGGGGAAAAAAAAAACAAACAAAAACCCCTCTTTTCTTTTGCAGACTCATTAACAATATTTATAAAGAGTATAAAGAGTACAAGGTCATTGTGACACCAGGCAAGCACAGGGATCTAACTAGATTACAGCACAGTCTCACAGAAAGCAAAGAAAAAAGGCAGAAAATCACCAAAAGAAGTCACCGAAAGAAAAGTCTGAGGAAAGTATGGTGCTTTAAGAGGGGCAAATTCAAATTCAAGTTATGATTAAAGAATTAGCATGCTGAACAAAGTGGTTAAAAGGGGAACAGAGTGGTAATGTTGCAATGTGGGAATGTTTTAGCTACTTTGCTTCTTATCCTTCAAACTGCATTATTTTTCCAATTTTTTGCTCTTCAAATGTCTTTTGATTAAGCCATTAGTATCAATAGTAGCAATCACAATAACCCTACAAATGTTTAAACAAAGCAGGGCATTTGTTTGAGGCTTCAAACAAAAAAAAAAAAAAGGAGAAATATCATAAAACAGTACTATCAAAGCCTTTTTCTAAAAACAACTGTATAACAATCTTTGAATAAATAACCAAAACCATACTCAGCATTGTCAGATAACAGTGAGCATTTGGGCCAGGTCTGGAACAAAACACTGCCAAACCAGCCAGGCTTGGTTTGATGCCAAGCCACCTCTGTGCCACATTTTTTGTGGGGGACATAAGCTGCTCCCTCAGAGGTGCTGCTGCTGCTCTGAAACCACAGGGAGTGAGGTGCTGAGGTTCCCTCTGCTCGTCTGGCCCTCGGTCCCCCTCCTGCCCCCAGGGAGATGATTCCCTCTGTCCTGCCCCACTCACTGGTCCAGCCGGGGAAGGGGGGGGTGGCTCTGCTCCCAGCAGTGACACCACCCTCCTCCCCAGCTGCTGCCTAGAGGGACTTTGTAGTGCAAGTGACTACACTGGTTTATTATGGCCTCTGGGCACCTTGTAGGAAAGATCCCAGACACCTTCAGAAGCAGCTGAAATCAATGAGATCAAGTGTGAAGTGCTCAGCCAGCGAAACTCCCAACAGCTACACAGACCCCCACTGCCACCCACACCAGCACCCACACTGTGTTTTCTGCCAGGTCTTCAGGTTCAACAATCCTAAAAGAGATGTTGATACCTCCCAGGTCTGCTACCTTGGTTTCATAACCTAACTGCACCTAAGGCCGTGAAAATTTGAACATCAATAAACGGTAAGAGGCCAGGCATGAGTAAGAAGGAGAACATAACATCCTCCTTGACTGATGGCACTGGAGCTGCCCAGTGGTGTCCCAAGCTCTGTACAACTCATGTAACTGATGCTTAATTAGCTAGGGCTTGAGAGCAGGTGTGAGGGACAGTGATCTCAGCTCTTGTGTTGAGGGCAGATATGAGGGACAGCGATCTCAGCTCTTGTGGGCACTGCAGCTCTGAAATGTGGAATGATTCAGAAGTGAGACATGAGCCAAAGCAAATTTAGAGGCTGTAGCAGCATAATTGACATATTCAGGATGCTCTTGTGTTTCTATTGAGTCAGATGTGCTCAAAAGCCCTTTTTTTTTGCTTTAAGTTTTTCAAGTAAATTTAACATAAAACTGTGCTGTTCTTGTGCAGAGATATGTCAATCCCTGCAGTTTGTAAACTAAAAAATGTTTCATGCAAACAGAAAACATAAAACTCAGTGCCAAGTTAAAGAGACTTGAGCCAGGTCCATAGCTCCCTCCAGTCTGCACCTCATGGGAAAGGTCTCTCCAGACAGGGAAGCAAGGACTAGTGACCTGCCATGGGGCACAGAGCAGCAGCACAAGTCCTGGTAGAAGTGGTGTTGTATGTCCTTTTAAACTGATCTAAATTCTACTTCCTGTTTCTGTTGCTTTCCCCCACCTGTCTGTATCTTCTCCCTGCTGATACTTGAACACTGACAGCAAGCAGGTGCCCCTCTGTCCTCCTGCCAGGTACTGGGATGCTAGCACAGGCTTGGAATGAAAGCAGCAACAAGCATTTGTGAAGTAATGAGGTTCAGAGGAGTGAAAGAACTGCCCATTTGAAATCATTTTACACTGCTGCAGATCAGCACCTTCAGCTCTGAGCTTCTGACAGGAGGCATGCGCGTGTCCTGGAGCCAAAGCAGGGCTGGTTCTAGCAAGAAGTTTTTTAATTAACTCTGGGACTTCTAGCTCTGTATTGAGAAATGGATATCAGTGAGACACTCACAATGTCTTTTGAAATTAAACCAATACAATTTACCTAAATACAGGTAGAGCAAAACCTGCTGATGAGAGGGGACCAAAAATAAGCCAAATCTGCAGGCCCACAGATGAATTCTGTACCTCACCCACTTACCTTTAGTTACTTAATGAACAGCTCTGCAGGTGCCTGTCCCCCTTGGGTAGGCCCTATGTCAGGAAACATCAGCTAACCCTGTCCTAAAGGAAACTCTTCATCTCCTTTATTCCAAACAACCTGCAGCAGCCTGACAAAGGCCACAGTCAAGGCTACACAAATAAAAGGATGTGCTTTTGAAAGGCCATGGGCAAGCAAATCTGTTAGCTGTGGACCTTACATACACTAGATCTTTTCCTAGCTCCACAATGAAAATGCCTCTGCTGGTTGTCCCCCTGGAGACCAGCCAGATGAGATTTCTGAGCTTCCTCTGGAAAGTGAGATCTGGTGTTGGATGTGACTTGCCCAATGTTTCTGAGTTTGCTCTGGCACAGGCTTGTTGAAAATGGGCCAAACACATTTTCAGCTGGCTCCCTCGAAGGCCTGTGTGAAGGAAATTCCTTCTCAGTTAAAAAACAAACAAACAAAAAAACAACAACAAAAAAACCCAACCAACCAACCAAACAAACAAAAAACGAACAAACAAAACAAACAAACAAAAAAACCCCCAAAAAAACCCAGTTCTGGTCCCCAGCTCTAATTCTTACTCATTTCTTCCCCTCTCCCACCTCTGACATCTGTACCAAGAGTATGGGAAGTGCTGCCAGGTCAGTGGGGGGTGTCTGTGGGTCCTGGCGAGGTGTCCCTGTGACACAAACCGCCAAGTAAAGGTCTCAGAACCCTCCCCGCAACCCCAGGGCAGGGTGTGGGTTTGGCCGGCACGGTTCGGAGCAGCTCAGCACCAGATTTAGCTGCTGTGCCCTCCCCCCGTGGCCGGGATGGGCTCTGGCAATGCAGGGAGCAGCTGTCTCGTACGGGACGCCCTCGCTCCCGGGATTCTGAGCCGCGACAGGCTCCGCAGAGCCCACAGAAGCGAGCAGGAGGAGCTGTCCTGGGGCTCTGGCTCAGACCCTGCTCAGGTGTGACTGAGGAACCTGCAGAATGGGAAGAATTTCAGAGGGGACATATTTCAGCCCTGATGCCATTCCGAGCGCCGCTTTCCCTCCCCCCTGCTCCGTCCCCACCCCACCGATCAGCCTCTTTAACATGACAAAGGGCCCGGAGGAGCGGGCCGCGGTGAATATTGCGGTCCCAGGCAGGGAATGGCCGGCTATAAAGGCCTGTCTGCGCTTCGGGGCTGCCTCAGCTCGGTGGTGGGACCTGCCCTCAGGTGGAGGTGACATCTGGTGTGAGGGGGGGGTCCGCCCCTCCGGCTGCTCCCCATGTGCGCGCACTTGGCGCTGCCCCCGTACCCCGCGTACCCCGGCGGGGCTGCCAGGGGCTGCCTGGAGCTCTGCTGGAACGCGGCGGGGGACGCGGGACAAGCGCCCACAGCGGCTGGGCCCGCGGGAAACGCCGCGGCCGGGCGCTCTCCGGAGGCTGCGGGCAGGAGGCACACAGCAGGTAAGGCCTTGCAGCTAAATCCTGGAGCTGTCCCCCAGGATAACTCTGCTCCCAGGTCAGGCTCAAATGACTTTGAGCGGATTTTTCTCTTTCCCTGCCTCGGTTTCCTAGTGCGTGACCTAGGCAAACTGCGGTGGGGTAGGCAAGGAGGAGGGGTGACCTTGGCCAGTCACACCACTTTTCCATGCTGCTTTTCTTGGGTGACTGCCAACGGGTTTCCTAAAGCTCAAAAGAGCCTGCAAGGGTCGAGGCACTGTCAGGTCTGTGCTCCAGGCTGAAGGGGCAGAGTGACAACTTGGTCTTATGGAAGTTCATGGTTCTTGGTGCGGGAATGTCCGGGCCTCCTTTTAGTTAAATGCTGTCATCAAGAGAAACTGGAGATCCTGGAGATACTTCTTGTGGCATCCCTCATCCCCTTCCAAACTCCTTGCACCTTTTATGTGCTTGTTAATCATGAGCCAAGGCCTGCTCTGAATCACTGGTGCTGGGAGATCTGCTCCTTTAAATCTCGCATTACTCACACTGCTTCTTTCATTTTGCCATTTTCCTCTATTTCCCTCTTCTTTCTGCGCCCTTGCTGCTTTGCCTTTCCCTTTTTAACCAAAAAGTCATCCCAGTGACGTTTTCTGTTCCTGCCATTCCTCTCCCAGTCCAGTGAGGGGCAATAGAAGAGCTGATAAGAACAGGTTTTAGCCCAGCCCCACAGTATGGTCAGCAGGGCAACACCCCCCTAGCAAGGTGAGTTGGTGGGAGGAGAGCCAGCTTTTGGGGTGCCACTTTCAAGCTGTCAGTTGCTATGGAAGGCTCAGGCAGAGTGCCTATGGCTACTCGGCATGTGGCTACCTGCCATGTAGCTTCTCTGCATGTTGCCTGCCCATCAAAGGCAGCGGGCAGATGGACTCCTGTGTGCCCCTGTAGGGTTTGGTATATAGACTTTACCGCACCTTCAAACACCCTCGTACCTCTCTCAGAGAGAGCCCCTGTTGTGGAAGTCGAGGCTTACAAATGTCAGGGTCCTGTGGGAGTAGGTCTGTCGCAGGCTTTCGTGTTGATGTCTCTTGCACTGTTGTTTGTGTTTCTTGCTTCCTCTCTCCTTTCTGCTCTTCTCGTGGGAGAGGAAACATTTTTGTCCTGAGCTCTAGCTGCACACGATACATTTCATGGGGCTTTGGGATGACAGGTCAATCAGCAGCCTGGGGGAGCTTTAGTTCTACAGTGTCTCGCTGTGGTTCCTGTCTAACAGGAGACTTTCCTATTTTCCAGGACCACGTTCCCAGCCTACTCATTTCTTCCCTCTAAAGCTTTTACTGCACAGCCTGCAGGAGGTGAGCGTCCTGTGATACCACACGAAGTTTTAGCTTGGCATGCAGCCAGGTCACTGATGTTCAGCATCCTTAAGGCTCTGCAGTCTAGGCCCACGCACATAACACTGCAGGCCCTTGCACCTCTTCTGCTGACAGCCTCTTCCTGCTTGCAGAGAGAATCCCTTTGCAATCCTCATGGCCCCGCTCCCCAGTGCTGGCAACCTACCCCGCTACACCCCTGGCTGTTCACCCAGCCCCTGCTCTGGGTGGTGTCATCTCCTAGGGATAGCAAATGGCCCAGAGCAGGCAGGCCTTGGGTGGCAGGCACCACAGAGACAGGCATGCCTCTGTAAGGAGAGTTGTAAGGGGAGCACTACCACAGATGTGGCCACCTTTCTGAGGTCCAACAGGACTCCAAGGCTTTTGAGTGATTGCTTAGTAGACTCTCAGCTTAGGACAGAAGAAGGACAGGTTTTGTAGGATGGCTGGGAAGCCCATTCCTCTGGGGGACATCAGTACTTTGCTCTGGATATGTGTTCTGGAGGTTGAGGTGGGTGTCTCAGTGTCACAGCTCTCAGGGTGACTGGTAAGGAGGTTGGGAGGCATTGGTTGGGCTCAGCAGTCAGGAGGTGTGTACTGAAATGGCACTCCCCCATTTACTGCACTTCCAGTAGGAGGAGAGGGGATGGACTGTGCAGGACAGTTTGCGGAGGGAGGAGGGAGGGATGGGCAGGTTCATCATTGTAGTTGAGGGAAAGAGGAGTGACTGGTATCATGGCCCTTCAGTCAGGTTGGCCTGAGAAGGTCTCATCCTCTCTCAGACCCCAGTAATCTGGGATGTGACACATTTTCTTATTCCTGCAGCCTGAATGACTTTGCATCTTGGCAGGTTTTGTCTTCGCTAGGAGCCCAGATTGTTCAGGAGACTTTTCCCTTGAGTCTTTATTTCAACTTTGCCATCAACAGAGATCCCTTAAGACATGTACCAGGACAAATGAGAAGGGGCTTGAATGCCTTCCTCTGCACTCTTGAATTTTGTCCCCTATGTCCCTGCTACAGGATTGCTGCCTCCTTTCACCTGTTTCACATATCCACCTTTTCTTTCCCTCTCCTTTTCCATGTGAAATTTCTCTCCTTCATTCTTCTCTCACCAAAAGCCCCTCTCAGACAAATAGATCCTTCCACCTACAGTGTCTCCAGCGGTGGCACGGTCTGTGGTGGGAGACAAAGGCAAACAGGACTGAGCCAATATCCAATGCCTGACGTTCTCCACCTGCTGCCCTCACTGTGAGCGCTGGCTGCTCTGCCCCACCGTACACCCTGGTCAGAGGTTGTTTTGTCTCTGTTGAGTGCCTTGGTATTGCTGGGCAGGCAGTTCTGAGGAGCCCAGCCAGCAACCCAGAGCTATGCTTGCAGTCATGACAAGGCCTTTTTACACCACAATCAGACTGAAATATTATTGAGGCCATCTGGAGGAGGAGAGTTCACTGTGAATCAGTGTGCACCACGCTGTTGCACCACTCCCTGCCCTGACTTTTCTGCCTGGCAAAAGGGAGTCATGAAGATCCCAGAGGGGACTGAGCTGGGAAGCTGCTCGCTCTCAGTGTGCTTGTCTGTGCTCACAGGTCTGTGAAGAAAGGAGGGTCACACAAGCCTTTGCTTCAAAAAAGCTCCTGTCTGGTAGGCAAAGAGCTCTACAGCAGGCAGGGAGCATGCTCATACCCTTACAGCTAAACATTTTGTCTCTTACACCTTTTGTCATTTTCTTTTTATTTATAGAAGTATCCCCAGCTTCATCCAGTTCTGGGAATTTCAGCCAATTCACACCAGATTCAGCCACCAGTCCACATTCCTCATCCTTGTCCCCACAGCCTACAGCTAAGTCTCAGAAGGGCAGAGAATATGGTGTGGAGGGGATAAGGAAGACCAAGAGCCGGACAGCTTTCTCCAAGGAGCAGCTGCTAACCCTGCACCAGCGCTTCCAGAGCCAGAAGTACCTCAGCCCCCAGCAGATCCGGGAGCTGGCTGTTGCCCTGGGGCTCACCTACAAGCAGGTGAACACAGAGACTTTGACCCACAGTATATGGATCTCACAGTGGCTGAGTGGTCACTTAGGGGAGTGCCAGGATGCAAAGATGAGTCCCCAGCAGGGACTGAGGCAGAGGTGCCAGCTAACAGTTGCTCCCCTGCTTATTCATGCCCAGAGATCAGAAGCACTTTCGCAGATAGAGGGGTCAGTGGCACCTCATTTGGGCCTCCCAAGTCGGGGGTCAGTTAAGGGTTCTGTTGCCAACACCTATAGTAGAATTGCAAACCCAGTGATGAATATGTTGTTCACCACAGTCTCTACCCTGGGCTTGACAGCACTTCACAGATTTTTTTTCATGCACTGTGAACTTCTCAGAAACCTTGGCATGCATCTGTTCTCTGAATCACGGGGCTGCTGCAACATGCTGAAAGCTCTTGCTAGTGTCTCCCGGGTCTTATCTTGTCCAGTATCTAATAATGCTCCACACTCAGCACTCCCTGGCTCCTTGACACGTGCTCCCTCCTCCCCGTGGGTGCTGCTAGGTTCACTCATCACTGCCCTTTAGGGTCTCTGCTGATCTCCGGGTAGGTTGCACATAATGAAATAATGCTGCCTCCAGTGATGCTTTCCTAAAGCCGGGGGGGCTGGGCAACGGGGCACAAGAGCTCGCAGTTACAAGTCCAAAATCTTCCTGAAATTTGAATCTCAGAGCTGGGCACGATGGCTGGGATGTCCTGAGACTAAAAAAGTTACACGAGACTAAAAAAGTTACACATAGGCACACACTGAACTGGTTCTGTCAGGAACAAGGCAGGTGGGACAGTCTGCTCTTTCCTTCAATCCACATCCCTGCAAAGGCTGCTTTCACAGTGCAGACACAGCCCGGGGGGAAATGGCCCTGGAATTCACCCCAGCAAGGAGCTTTGAATTTGGGAACTGCTGGGGACAAGCAGCAGGTCTGTCCCTTCTGTGTTCGCAAAAAGGCAGAAACAGCGTCTTAGAATTGCCTGTAGTGCAGGGGGCTTGTAGAGGTGCTGTCGGATCTGATTTACACCAGTCATTCACCTCCGTGTTTGGAATGAGTCCATTCGTTCGCCCCAGCTATCACTGTCTCTTGACACCGAGCCACCCCTTCCCCCATCACACAGTTGCACTAGCCACCTGCTGAGGCTGCTAGACAGACCTCTCCCCTTGGCAACAGCCCCCCAGGAGTTCTTAAAGGCTTTTATCTGCTGCTGCCCATGTATCTCTGCCATCTGGTCACTCCCTCTGGTTCTTCCTGCTTGTGAATTTGGTTACATTTGTTCTTTCCTCTCCTTTGCTGACATTTTCTTTGCTTTCCCTTCCCCTCCCAGGTGAAGACTTGGTTCCAGAACCGGAGGATGAAGCTGAAAAGGTGCCAGAAGCAGAGCCTGTGGAGCGAACGGGCTCAGTGTCTCACGCAAGTAAGAACACAGCACATGGCTCATCGTGGCTCTTCTATCTGGGCAGATCAGTCCCATATTTCCTCCATGGGGACAACTTAAACATATGAGTGTGAGCATACCTGGCCTTCTGGTTTGCTCAGCACAGGGGCACAGACTTGGCACCTCACCATGTGTACTGGTGGTAGCCCAGCAGTGGGCTGGCTATACCCTAGAAATGTTTCCAGGGAAAAGCTGTTTTATGTATATATGAATGTATATCCATATACATGATATATTATATCATATATATATGCATATATATGTACATATATATGATTGTGTATCCACCCCTGAGCTACGAGAATGGATGTAGTTCTTCTTGCCCTCCATGCCATTGCTGCTGGTCAATAGACAATATGAAATGTGAAGGGACAGAGCCCCAGTACATGTCAGGCCTGTGGACACCAATGGAGAAGCTCTGTGTTCTGACTCTCTGCCTTTCCCTTTCAGAATGGCTTCCAGAGCGGTACTTACCTGGATGTGCACCCCAAATTCCACCAGGGCTACCCCATCACCACAGCTGGCAACATCCAAAGCATGCCTTCCCCCTGTCAACACTATGGAGCAGGGCAGAACGCTTACACAATCGTGACCAGCGAGGATGGAGGAGTCTTTGGCAAAGGCGGGGCGACCTGCAGTGTCCAGCAGACAGTGGGCTTCATTGCTCAGCACAAAGTAGACTTTTACCACAGCTATCCTGGCAGTGTGGAATATCCAGGCTCCAAGACAGGTGATGGCTGTAATTTTCACCACTCAGCCACTCTGGGGGCTCCTTTCCCAGCTGCTGCCAGCCATCATCTTTATCATTCCTAAGCACTGTGGATGTGGGGTACTTGGGCAGCAAGGAATCAAATCTTATTCTCATCTCTCCCTTTGTTATTTGTGTGCTGGCCACTTCAGGGATGCCTTGTAGCTAAAACCTGTTTTGGCATCCAGATGTGTGCCTGCAGACAGGCAGCTGTTCAGAGACCTGTTTGCCCAGGTACAGGCACACAGAGCCCTTTATTTCTGTGCCCTTACATGTGCATACACACGTTCCTTTCTTGATTGGCACAGACAACCAAGCTCCCTTATATCAAAGCCCAAGATCTGGCTATGCAGTTTACACCCTGGATCTTAATTATGGATTGTGTAACTTGTCTAAGGGGAAGCACAGATTCCTTTGGGAATCTCATTTCTATGTATCACTCTATGTACATAGCACATGAAGCCAGGGGCTGTATGGAGAGGTGCTGGTCACTTACCTTTAACTGAAGTTGGAGAAGTTATTGCCACGTGCCAGTTAGCCATTTGAAGTGTAAACCATCAGTTTTGTATATCAGCCATGAGGTGAAGTGATGAAGTGTCTAATGAAGGGAGTTGTGACAAGTAGCTTGCAGAAAGGCTGGTAAGACGATCCTATAAGCCCTTCCTTCTAGTCTGTATCTTTCTGTGCCTCCCCCTGAGAAAACCTAACAGTGCATTCAGTTTGGCAAATAAAAAAGGGTACTTTTTAAGATGCATTATGTATTTTTATATATCTCCGTTTTCCCACAGCAATAGAGCATTGCAGTATAAAAACCAGATGGAACATAAATAGCCATAGTAAATGTATGCCATTGCTATTTGATGCTGAAACAATAAACAGAAATTTTTCTGTGTTATTAGTGGATCAGCTTCATGGCTCTTGGCAATGCCAGATATCTCGAGTCAAAGAAACAGGTGAGTAACTGTCACCCACCTTAAGAATTTTCAGGATCCAGCCATACTGAATACAGGGACTCTCATGGAGGAACTATCATTCCTAAACTTGTCTAAGGACCTAAAACCAGATGTGTGTAGCAAAGTATATGCAATAGCAGGCCTCCAGTTCCCTTAGTCACACACTTTCTATCACTTTGATGATGACAACAAATTTCTCTTAATGCAATGAAGTAGCTGCCATGGTTAAAGAAAAGAGCATAAAATAAAGGCAGTGATTTCTGTGACTGGACTAATAAGAGGCATGGTCCTCTATTGGCAAAGCTGATTTATGTCCCTGTGCCTCGCAGCTGTTTGTTCCCTCTCCCACTCCCTCATGCAGACACTCTGACTCTACTGTAAACTGTATGATGTGCTGACTTTGGCTGTGTTCGTTAGTTTTCTTCACAGTATCTGGGATGGGGCTGTGTTTTGGATTTGTGCTGAGAAGGGAGTTGATAGTACAGAGATGTTTTCATTACTGCTGAGCAGGGCTTGCACAGTGTCAAGGCCTTTTCTGCTTCTTATTATCTCCCTGACAGCCAGACGGCTGGAGGTGCACAAGGAGTTAGGAGGAGACACAAGCTGGGAAGACTGACCCCAACTGACCAAATGGATATTCCATACAAAATGGCATTGGGGTCAGTGTAGAAAACTGGGAGGAGGAAGAGGGGGACATCCAGAGTGATGGCCTTTGTCTTTCTAAGGAATCATTACACAGGATGGGGCTCTGTTGTCCTGGAGATGGCCTGCCTATGGGAAGGGGGTGAATTAATTCCTTGTTTTGCTTTGTTTGTGTGTGCGGCCTTTGCTTTACCTATTAAATATTTTTTATGTCAATCCCCGAGTTTTCTCACTTTTAGTCTTCTGATTCTCTCCCCCATCCCAGTGATGGGGTGTGATCAAGTTGAGTGGCTGCATGGTGCTTGTGTACTGCCCGGCATTGAACCTCAACAAGTGGTCGGCAAGATTTGAGGAAAGATAAGGCCTTTTGGATGGTGAGTCATATAGTTCCGGCACAGCCCCCACCCTCTCCTCTTGCAACCATTAAGTGGCTAAGGATGGGCAAGACTGTTCTTGAAACCATCCGAGGGGTGGGGAACAATTAAGTTGACTAAAAAGGTGCTGGCTAACATCGGAGGGTGGACAATAGTGGCAATTATCAAGGCTCTCACACCAGAATGAAGATATTTTTCAGTTCTTCTCAAGCCAACAGTTCTGTTTACTCACCTGAATATAACCTAAAACCTTTCCATGCCATCCCATCAAAGGCGGCTGTAGGTGAAAAAAATTGAGCTTGCAGCACGTCCTCACTAATAACTCTCTGGAAAAGGAGTCACATGTCACGTCCTGCTCCTTCAGAGAAGCTTTAGGACAAGCAGGATTTTGCTGTGGAGGCTCCGGGACTGGCTTGCAGAAAGCTGCTGTCTGTAAGAGCAACAGCTGTGATCTCCCTGCTATTGATCTTCAGCAAACTAGTGCTAACAAACAGTACCAAATCTTGTGGTTTCTTCAGAGACACAATTTTTCAGAGGTAACATCCAAAGATAAGACCTTATTGTCACAGGTGGTTATGGAGTCCAAAAGCCTGCAGCAATTCCAAACAGGCAAGTAAGCAGCTCCCAGGAAGTGAGATCATTGATGTCTACTGTATCAGGAGCTGCATTCCCAGTGTTCTGTGTAAAAACAGCAGGAATGCAGCTACTGTTGGAGGGAGTCCCTCAGCCCCAGCCAGCCAGAGGGACACTGGTCCTTCTCTAGTATCTAAGCAATTACTAAGCTGGATCTTGGGGCTCCCCCAAAACAGAAGTCCCAGTGTTGTAATTTGTAAAAGATTTAATGGCCTGGACACTCTCCAACTGCTAGGCAGCAGATGGACTTTTGTCAAGTATGAGAAATTAATTCTAGCCTGGTTATAAAAGAGATTCTCAGATATGACCCTAAGGTACTCTTCAAAACTTTGGACAGCATGAAGAGTACATGACCCTCAGAGGAAGGAAAAGACTTGGGATTGTGGTTTCTTTTTTTTTTGGTTTTTTTTTTTTTTTGTTTGTTTTTTTTTGTTTTGGTTTTTTGTTGTTGGGATTTTTTAAAGTTTATTTTGGCTTTTTTTTTTTTTCCTTTTATTTTAATATCCAAGAGCAATGATTTAGAGTCATTCATGCCTCATGACTATTCAGTATCAGCCAATATGCTGCTGCCCTCTGATGACGGGCCAGGCCAGAGACATGTGGCAATGCTTGACTGAAAATTTCCAAAACCCAAAACCCTGTTAGCTCAGCCTGCGAGTCATGCGGTGTAGTTAGATAGCTAAATGTGCTTACATATGCCTGTAGGGAAGAGCCTATTAAAGCGAAGATCATTACTTTTATCTGCACTAGAGAGACGACTAGGGCTGTGAGCCCTTGCTCCTGGATCACCTAGAAGAAACATGTAGCTTGTAAAACCCCTGCAGGCCACATTGACATGGAGACCAAGGAATGAGGTTGTTTCCAGTGCTCTTGGTATTTTCCCTGTGGGAGAGCTGGAACCCAGTGAACTACAGAACAAAATCCTAGTCTACATAATCTGTACCAGACCAAATTTCTTCTGTTTAGGTGGAATTCTCTCCTTCACTGGAATTATATCTGCAGCTTATTTTGTGAGGGCAGATATTGTAAATGAGGAGTGTATTTCCACAAGCTGTAATGCATATGAGGAGCTCCAAATCATCTTACAGCTTGATCCTAAAAAGATTTGCTGGCAAGGCAAATCGTCTTTGCAGTGTGCAGAAGTCACTGTTACACAGCAGTCAGGAGAAGCAGCAGTCCTAACAGAGGTGTAATGCATCCTAGCAGAAAGAGCTTCTGCTGGCATGCACTTTCTTCCTCTAAGGAACTAATACCAACACTTCTGCAAGTATGAGGCTGGAGGCACCTGCATCTCCACCAGTTTTGGTAGTAGTGCCCAATTACCTGTGCAGTTGTTTCACATGGTGATGTGATTCAGGCACATGAAGGTAACAGAAGAGATCACCAGCTCTGTGGAAAGACAGAGCCCTGTTTTTTAATTCCACAGGCTCTAGAAACACTTCCTTGGCAACTAGGAGTCCTTTCCAGCACACCTTCCAAAACTCGAAGAACAGCTGCTCTGCATGCTCCCTCCAGCTACACGTGCTTGCCAAACCTGCACGCAACCCAGGCTGAGCAACCAGGGGAATAACACAGCCATGAGGGAACACTCAATTTCCACAGAACACTCCCACAGTACATGGAGTAACAAACCACAACATGCAGAGCAATCATTCTCAGCCCCAGGGCTGTTTTAGCAACAAGATCTGCTTTTGCAGAAGGACATCTGCCAGCAGAGTTGTGGCTATCTCCTTACCCTTGCAGCAGACACGTGGAAACTAAACATACGGAGCAGCACAGGTAAACTGCAGCAGGCATCCTCTGCAATTGTTCTGCAAAGATCTGTATATTACTTCTTTAAAGACTTCATCTTAAAAGAACCCCAAAACCATGAGCTGCTAATTCTAAAGCTGAAAGACAAGGCATAGTATGTATGACTTGTATAGGTGATTCATATGGTTCACCTCTATTTTTTCAAGGCAATTGTTGAAATTATTACTATTGCTAAAAAATTACCCAGAATTCATTCAATGCTACTGGGATATGAATCGCCCATCCAGATGGGAAAGAAGCTCTTGTTCTGTAATACAGAAAACCATGTGAACCTGGCATTTTCCTCTCTTCTGGGCCAGATTTATCTTTTTCTCCTGGTTTAAGGTTGGCAGCCCATACATATGAGTAACTCATTCTTTTGTCCTTTACACAGGCTCAAGCCTCTGCTCCTCTCTCCATCCTGTCCCTACTGTACCTTGCCTCAGGAGCAGAGGAGTGCAGCATTGCAAGAGGAAAAGAGGGGATATGCTTTTGCACCCACACAAGCAGGTTGTGTTCAGCAGAGGACCTGAAGCTGTCTGAGCCTGAGCAGTCAGCTGCCAGTTTAGCTAATTGTGCTTGGTGGGAGTACCGGTTGAATTACCCCTTTCGGGCAGATGAAGGGCTTCAGTGGTGTAGTGTACTTTAAAGAATGTGGGATTAAACCCGACACAATTTCTGCTAGTTTGGAGTATGACCAAATAGCAACTTGGTTCAGGTTTTGTTTTAATGCTGGAGGCAGGAGATTTAGTTACTTAGTCGCAGACTTCTGTTGCCATTTGAGGTCAGCACAAGAACCTCAACAGAGCTGCATATTCAATTAAGCGGGATTCCAGACCTCCAGTTGTGACCTTCTAGAGCACCAGCAGGAGGCCACACAATCTCCAGGACACTTTCTTTTGCTCCATCCTTCTTCTGTAATACTTTTTTTTTTTTGAAGCACTGCTGCTCAAGGGCTAATAGAAGAATGTTACGGGGCTGCACATCACTTCAAGCCAGCAACTTGTCCAGTTGCCTGGTCCTAGAACCTCCCCCACCCTCCTTGCAGAAGGCTACACACCAGCATATTAAAAACAGGCCGATAGAATTCATTACTTGATCCCAGCTCTGGGTGAAACACGGTAGGGTTATTTTTTTCCTCCTTTTCCTCAGTACTGCAGGTCTAACCTGTATAGCGCAACGACTCTCATAGCCAGCTGTTCAAATGCAAGCTGGTGACAGCATCACAATATTAAAATAAAGTAATTTATTTTCAATTCAAACAACTTTGTAAGAACATTAACATTAAGAACACTGAACATCAACCAGAAAAATCCATAAAACACAACATGGACAAAACATGAAACATGCTCGGTAACACTGCAAAAAAACGAACTATGAAAAATTATTCAGCAACAACAAACATTCACCTTCTTTGCAGTGGAAGCTCTGCTGCAAGACGCAGAGGGCAAGGATCAGAGATCACCTGCTAGAGAGGCAGCAAAGAAGGTGGTGAGACTTGAACAACAAACAAACCTTAACAACCTCTGCTGTTCACAGCTGCAACATTGCACACTGGCCTCAATGAATGAGGTTCAAACTCATCAATACCCAAAGCATCTTTGCCAAGGGTTAGCTATGAACAGACAGGCACACTTAAATAGGAAACTGGCCTCAGACAGCAGGATGCTGACCCCCCCCCATTAGTTAAAACAGTAGTAGTGGAGGAGGGGCAAGAAAAACAAATAGAACATGACTTCAAAACCCTGGGAATCCCATGGGTGAACACAAGAGGTGGGAGAAAAAATACTCAAACCTGAGACTCATACCCACTCTGGGTCCCCATGGGATGCCAAGGTAACTGGCATTGATTCTGTATAGGAGAGCTCGAAAAAGGTGTGACAGCGTCAGAGGTGCTCTGGAAGTTGAAGGTGTCATCAACCTCTACGCCGACATAATCTATATTGTCAAAGTAGCTGTGATAGAAGTTCATTTGCTGGTTTAATAAACCCATGGTTTGCTGAGTGTTGCAGCTCGTACCACCTTTTCCAAAGAGCCCCTCATCCTCCACAGAGGGGAACGAGTACAGGTTCTGCCCATTTCCGTAAGTCTGGCCGCTGCTGTAAGCCTGGTGCACGTTGGACACAGCCTGGAAGTTCCTGCTGGAACCGGCAGGGAAGACCTGGTGGAACGTGGGTGCTATATCCAGGTATGCAGCCTGATGAACCCCATTCTAGGAGACAAAGAAAAGTCGTTCAGCAGTGCAGAACCACACCAACGGCCCATTCTTTTGGATGGGTCCTCTTTTCTCCCCCAGGCCCCCCTCTAAGCCGAACAATAGCGCCTTTTTCATGCCCATTGTCCTCCCAGTAGACCAGTAATAGCAGAGTTGGCCGGTTAGTAATCTCCAGCTCAACGTGTCCAGGAACAACCACGCAGGGGAGGAAACCCAGCTTAAAAGAGATGCCATTGTAAGGCCTGTTACGAGGAATACAACTGGCTTGGTAACATTGAGTCCTGTGGCTTGTTGGGATTACCAGGTTGGACATGATACACTTCTCCCCGCTGACTGGAGGAGGCGTGACTGGTGGTGATGGGGGAGTTTACTCACCTGTGGTAAATACATCCCTTTATCCATCCACTGGCTCTCCTTTTGGCAACGCTTAAATTTCATCCGTTGATTCTGAAACCATGTTTTCACCTAAAAGTGATGCAGAAAGGACATAAATCAGAAATTAATTTTTGAGAGCTTGCTATACATCCTTATTTTTGCTACAATCTCATTTCTGACTTTTAATACTGTAAATAATTTCAGCAGCTAACAATGTGCAGGAGGATGCCGGTGATGGTGAAATCACAGAGCTGAGACACGAAAACTAATCTTCCTACTCCTCAGATCACCACCGGATCTTTCCTGACTTTAGAAACCCTACCTAAAACACCGGCCAAGGCAACTGCAGAAATCAGGTTGTACAGCACTGTCTCTCTACTGTGCCATGGTCAGGGCTCAGGAGTGAGTGGCTCCTTTAGTCAGACACAAGCAGCCACTGGGGCAAGGACCTTCCCTCTAGGGAGAGCCCGCGGTGCCACTCCGACTAGGGAAGGCCACTTGCATAGCAGTGCAGGTCTCTTTCTACATTCAGAGACAACACATGTCCATGCAGAACACTAACCTGACTCTGCACAGCCCTGCTTTGCTGCTCTGCAGGGCCTTTCAAACACCTGCACGCAGTGGGTGGATAGTGCTGGAACCGAACATTAGGCTGAGTCATAGATTTTCACACCCTCTGCTCTCACGTAAGAGGTAGCACTTACAAGATAATGAAAGAAACTTCTCTCTGGGGTCCAAGAAACACGAAAACCACAATTGAAAAAAAAAAAAAAAGGAGGGGGAAAAAAGACCCCAAATCAACTGCAAGATGTTCACCTGCTTGTAGGTGAGCTCAAGGGCAGCAGCCAGCTCCCGGATCTGCTGGGGACTGAGGTACTTCTGGTTCTGGAAGCGCTGGTGTAGGGCTTTCAGCTGCTCCTGCGAGAAGGCTGTGCGGCTCTTGCCCGTCTTCACCACACCCTTGCCTTGCGCCTTGACCTTCTGGAGAGAGGAGTGGGGAGACGGGCTCCCCGCTGCCGTGGGGCTGGTGGCGGAGTCGGGGGTGTGGTACTGGGTGAGCGTCCCAGAGCTGGAGGAGGCTGGAGAGTCAACTGAGGAGAAAAGAGAACTGAGGTGAGCAAAGTAAGTCAGGGAACACTCAAAAAACCTTGAAAGCCCAGCTTATCGGAAGAATTTGAGATTGCGGGTGCCCTGGGGACCCGCCGGGGCTCCGCAGCCGTGGGCAGCGGGCCACAGGTCGCCTCACGGCAGCGGAACCGATGCGCCCCTTTGGCCCGTCCCGTGTGGGCAGAGTGGCCACGCTGGCGCCCGGCTCCCGCCCGCAGCAGCGACATCGCCTCCCAGCCCCGGGGCACTCCCAGGCCAGGGCAGCAGCCCGATCACTCGGCCGGCCGGCCACGTACCTGAGGGACTGGGCGTCTTGGCCGCGGGCAGCGGGAGCGCGTCCGGCGCCGGAGCCTCCTCGGTGGGCGCGCTGTCCATGCTGCCTGCGGAGAGCCAGTAATAGTCCCCGTACCTGGCCGCGCCGGGGTACAGCACGTACTGCGGCGTGCCTAGGTGGGTGCTCATGGCCGGGCCGGGTCCCCCTGCCCCAAGCATGAGTGGAAGTGACCGTCGAGTCTGCCGGCAGCCCGCGGACAGGCACTCCTTTGGGGGGAGATGCTTTAAGTCCGCCCCAGCCTGGCCTTGGCTGGAGGGTATTGTCATGGCCATTGTCATGTTAAAAGTTGGTTGATTGGGGGGAAGGGACTTCGAGGGTATTCAGGGACCGGGGGAGGGCCGGGACACAGGGCTGCGCTTGCCAAGTTGGCTGGTAGATGCCACGGCGGGGATGAGTACATCACTCCCTGCTGGGGCGTGGGAAGGAGGTCCTTGCTCGCCCCTCGGGGCAGCGGGCCTGAGCGGAGTCGCCCGGTGAGTTGGACGGAGCTCGGCAGACACCCCCACCCCCACATTTCACAGGTCCCCACCCAAACAGAGAGAATGGCCCCGGACGGGGCCGCGGGGCATGAGGAGGCTTTGTGCGTCTGCATTGCAGATCGCCACCATCATTGCAAAGAGATAAGCCCTCCATCTCCCCGCTAGTGAATCCGGACGGAGGGCAGGGGGCATGGGCCTATACAGAGCCGTGTCTGTGTAGCGGGGAAGAGGGCTCAAAGAAAGCCAGGCCGCTTTTCCCGGCGGCTTCGCCCAAGGCTTCGCCAGGCAGTCCTGCTCTGCACATTTTCCAAGCTTGTTTCCCCCACCATTTAAGACTTTTTAGAAAGTGATATCTTAAAACAAAAAATGAAAAAAAATATTTTGTTACTCAGTAGGGAGGGATGGGAATCACCGGGTCAAATTCAAAAGGAGACAAGAGCACTGCAGCTGTAAAAGAACTTTACAGACCTTAAGGATTTGAAGTTAGGGCCTACGGCCTTCTCGGGGGGAATAAACTGTTTCCCTTGCCACCCTCCTCCCACAGCTATTACTGCTTACTTTAAGGAAATTTAAAACTTATCGGTAGGCTCTCACACCCCGGGAGTTACAAAACCTGGAAAACCACCTGGAAAAAGTACAAATGAAGGCGCGTGACACATCAAGCAAATCCCCCACCCCTTCCAGTGCAAAGAAACAGGACACAGGCAGGGGTGTAGCTACTAACCTGCTGCACTGCTAAACGTCTTTAGGACCTGACGGAGAAAGGCCTCCCTTGATTTCAATTTTATCTCCGCCTCCTATCTTGAGTCCTAATGAGCCCCAGCTGGTCCCCTGAGCCAGCAAGGAAGAAGGGTCCTTGCCGGGCTTACTTTTGATCACCTCCTAATTAATGATTTAGTTTCTCAGAATCCGGACAAGATCCAGTCAGGACTATTAGGAATGTGGGAGAAAGAGGTTATGATCTCTTCTAATGAAAATACCGAGCTAGAGCCAGAGCCTGGTTCTGGCCCCAAAGCAAGCAGAGGCAGCCGGGCTGTGGGTTTGGGCAGGTCACTCGCTCGGGGCTCGCAGAGCAGATGCACGAACGGAAAGGGGTTTTCCCTCGGGGGCGAAGCCGTCCTGCCGCCCTTGGCGGGGCAGGGAGCCGCCGGTCCCCGTGTCCCCTGCTGGCAGGGCTGCCCCGGGCACGCGTGGTCCCCGCGGGGGCTCTCCGAGTTCGCCAGAAGCAGCCCTTTGCAAAGACGGAAAAACCCGCGGGGTTTCTGCAAGCCCAGCCCTGGTGTTTGGCGGCCCCAGAGCCTGCGGGAACCCCCGAGTCGTCCGAGGACACACGGCTGGGGAGGATGAACCGCGGCGCAGGGATTAGAGTTTTACAGACGGAGTAACACCGCCTCTGCCAGCATATCAGCACATCCTCCCTCGGAGAGCTGCGTGTGTATGTTTGGAGAGGCAGCAGGACTGCTCACAGTCTGCAATTTTCATACATAGATCAGGTTTTTGCGTATATATCAGCTTCTGTCCCAGGGTCAGACCTGCTTTGTAGTGAGCACGCAGCTGATTTAATTCTCCCTCTCCTTTTTTTTTTTTTTTATCTTTGTTCGTATTTTCGTTTTCTCATCCCATTTGTCCTCCATTCCCTTTGTTTTATGCTTTAACTACCGAATCTCTTTTCCACATATCCCCTTCGAGTGAGGATAATTTGCCCCCTCACCCAACAATACCACCAATCACTTCACCAAACATATATTTTTTAGGTAATTGTGAGAGAAATAAGACTTGTGTAAGTGTATAAAACCGTACCATCTAAAGTCAGGAAAATAAATTATTTATTTAGGAAAAGGAAAATAATTTCAGTTCAGGTAACTGAAATTTAGGAAAAGAAATTCAGTTATTTTCCCCCAAATAAATGATATACATGGAAACATATTGCAAAGGTAAATCCAGAAGTCAGACAGACACAGGGAGTGCTATGGGAAACATGATGTGGACATTTGGAAGCTCATGGGTTGATCAGGTCTGGAACATCTGCCTGTGGCACCATCAGCCTTCAGATTGGATATACTGCCCATGAATCTCTAGAGCTGATGTGCTTCCAAAAAACGTTGGAAAATTTTTACAATTTTTAAAATTTTAAAATCACTAGAGATGATGTGCTTTTATAAAGTGTTGGGAATGACTCACAGAGCAGATGCAAGTATCCACTTGTGTTCCTTTTGGAACTGTTTTCAGCTGAAACAGCAACACAGGTCAGATCTAGTCTAATCCTGTTTTTCCCAACAGGGCCAAATAGCAGGAACAATATGGGTTTTGACACTGGATTGTGTCCCCCTCTCCCTTCATTCTGTGGCTACCCCCTTCTTCTTCAGTTCTTAGCTCATTATGCACTCATTATGTACTGTGGAACATTAGTTAGGTGAGTAATAAGTTGGCTTATTCTTGACACCCATACCCTCACCCATTGAGTTGTTTGTAAAGACAATCAGGACACATCTTTCCTATCAAGTGTATGGGACTGAATGCAGTCACTCACTGGGCTGCAGCATGCTCTAACAAGCCCTTTCTGTAGTGCTTCAGTAGCACAGACAGAAGCTCAGGTCCAAAAGCAGTCTTGGCCTCTTTGTCTAAGCACAGTGAGTTGGGACTGTGGCTGGAAGGTGTTTCATCCGGGAAGTTCCCCCTACAAGGATCTCCCATTATTCTCAGTAGGGTCCCTGCCTTCAGAGGGCTGGAGCTCAAGCTTGCTCTGAAGTGATGCAAAAACACCAGTTTACATGGATGGAGGCTGGGGAAGCACCAGCTGGCTAAGGCTGTAAATCCAGCTCTGGAACTCCCACCACTGGGTCAGAAATGCCGGGCTTTTCCTACCTCAGAGCATCGCCAAACTCATTTTGATCAACAGGATAATGCTATAGTGGTAGAGATTGTCTCGAATTTTGCATAGATTAGGTGCTCTCCTGCCTCCTGCAGCTGGCTGTAGTGCGGGTCGCCTATGTTTTGGTAGAGGCTGAGAAGTGCCACTGCGTGTCGCTGTGCCATTCTGCTCGTGTTGGCGGTGCTCAGCGGGGCAGCAGGGTGCTGGCTCGGTATTACTGAACAGGGAGCCACGGCCAGAGCCCCACTGCCCATCGGAGGTTTTCCTGGCAACCACCATCCTCTGACAGCGATGTGTGTGCTTGGGGAAGGCAACTAGAAATCCTTGCCTTGTGTTCTGCTGAGCTTGTCTGTTTTCGTCCCAAGCAGGCACATTTAATTTTATTATTTTATTTTTGTTGTAGGCGAACACTCCCCAGGTTAGGTGTTTGAAGACACTCCTGCCCGGCAGACCTCAGTACTTGCCCAGCCCTTGGCTCTGGACAGCCTGTCCCAGGTAGCATGGTCATAGCCTGCACTCTGGACCCAAGATGACAGTCTGTAGAAGGAAGGGAATCAAGAAAGAATAACAAAAATTAGGTCCTCATTCATATTAAAATACAGTTTTCCTTTCTCTCGACTCTTTAGGGGAGCAGGTAGAGAAAAGGACAAATCTTGTCCCTCCCCCTGGCAGCCCGGTCTCTCAATGCCCTGAGAATTACTGGGTGATGTGGCCCTTTGTTAGCGGTGTGGGGGCAGACTGGCGCAGGGCATCCATGGCACAAAGCCAAGTGCTTCCCTGGAAAGGCAAGAAAGCTGCGTGTCAAAAAGCAGGTGGGAAGCAGGCTAGAGAGACCATGATTTTCTAGGGTTTGATAGGTCTGTTCTTTCTTTACTAATCCTTCATCCGTGCCTGCCATGCACGTGATGCCAGAGTGCGGTATCTGTAAGCTCTCATCTCAAGAAGCATGCCCTACCAGTGCCCATCAGCTGGAATGTGGAGCAGTCTCGCAAGCAGCTTGGAGCCAGGGTCATGCGAAATCCTGGGGAACATGGAGAGATGTGCACATCGGGCAAAAGCCTTCCAAGCATCGTCTCTGCTGGAATCCTCCCCGCTCCCCGCTGTCCCTGGTGTGGTTGTTCCCACAGGCGCAGTTAGTAGTCCTCTCACTAAAAGCAAACAGCACAGACAGAGCTGTCTTCAAATGCTTTCTGCCGCTTCCACCCTAAGGGGGGAATGACAAATCCCGTGTTTTGCACTGTACCAAGGCCCTGCGCTTGGCATGAGCCACCTCCCCCACTCTCCTCGAAAGGCTGCTCTGTATCAAGCACTTTGTCTTTTGTTCTCCAAACACACACCACTCATGAACTTTGAAATTACACAGAAGGGTTTTTTCCCCCCTCTGCTGAGACTTCTTTGTCTTCCTCGTTCTCATAAGGATAGCTTCCTACAAAATGCAGTGCTGCCAGAGCCTTCAGTTCAAGCGGGACACTGAAGTGGTGGCTGAATCTCATGCTCTCTCAAGTTCACCACGTATTATGGCACCTGCTTTCTCCCACATCTCTCATCTGAGGATGATCCCATGTATGTGCCCATGGTAAATTAAAATCAGGACAGAACTAATGAGGATTATGTGCCAAGTGGGTGGCTGTAATCACACTCGTGCAGGCCGTAAGTGGGCACACAGTCTGGAAGCGCTTCTAACACATCCCACGACCAAATTCTTCCGAGTTAACACATACTTTTCAGGCAGCGCACGGTGCCAAATCTGTGCCGTGTTTTTTTAAGTCCCGGGAAGTCCCCAGAGGAGCAGATCACCTGTGATGCAAGTCTCTAATTACAGCGAATGCTAGTATTAGGAAAAATGGTGCTCAGTTTTCAAATCTGTCAGGGCTTGAGACAGGGATCCCCCCATTGTCTGGCCCTTGCCCCCACCTATAAACCCTCTGCTTTTCTCCAAAACGGGCTCTTGCACATGCATTCATGAGCGATTAGCAAGTGTTAGAGCCTGAGGCTCCCTGGCTGGCACCCGCTCTACATCTGAATGGCGGAGCCGGTAAGCCCAGGGCTGTGGAATGGGATCTGCAAGTGGATGTTGTCTGCGCCGCCTGACGGAAGAAAAAGATTTACCTGCTTTTGTCTGACAATATTTAGAAGGCCGACTTGGCTGAGATGGAAAGAGAAAGAGACAAAGAAGAGACCAACAGTGAGAGGCTGGAGCTTTCTTAACTGGGTGTCATTTGTCTAGGAATTAAATCCAGTGAAGGGTGGAAAGTGGGCAGGGGAACATAGCACTGCCGTCATTATTGGTGTAAAGCTTAAAATTACCTGTACTTCATATTTTTAAAATTTCATGGAGCTCAAATTAGGCTGTGAAAGCACATTTTGTGGGGCAGCAACAGAATACCAAAGAGAACGCAGTATGGGCTGCATCTCTCTGACCTTCTGCAAGGTCAGAAGCCACAGAATTATACAGTGGAAGGGCTCCAGACCCTCAGACTACTGTGACAAAGTAAAAATGCCTCTCCAGCAGAGCTTAGCCATGATGGAGCCATGACTCTGTGTTGAGAAAAACATTTTTCTAAAAATTCCTTGTTTAACGCCAGTTGTGCCTTTCATGCAAACTCTGGGGTTAAGACAGGCCTGAGAACACCTTCTCTTTACCCCACTCACGACTATATTGTTTTGCTGTAATTATAAACAGCCTAATAATAGTGCCAAAAGTGCTTGCAGATGCAAAGTAACCTTGCAAAGTATTTAATGGCTTTGGTGCAGAGGTGCAGGTGTCAGTTGTGATCCAGCAGGGCCCTCTGATGTGATAGCGCCTCAGATGTCTCTCCTTACTCACTGCACCCATCAAACTTCACCAATTCTCCAGCAGAAATGATCAAGTCGGGTGTAATTAATCTCTCCTCAGCCACTGCAGTTCACAGACAGCTCATTGACGCAAACCACCAAAGGTTTCAGTCTCTATCAGTATCCACCTGCTCTGAGAACCAATGTGCTGGCACTCTTTTCCTGTGATTTGATCCCCAGAGAATACATGTACACTGGTCACGGGATTCAATATTGTCCACTTTGTGTACTGACCTTCTTGTGTCTTGAGAGAGCTGCTGGGAACACCTGGAGCTGTCCTCGAGGCGCTGAATGATGCAGTCATGCAAGTGCCAAGAGCTGCTGGCAGCCTGCTTAGCAGCAATCTGCTGTGGCACCAGGGAACAGGAGGAGAAGCAAATTCTCAGAATCAGGCTGTTCTATGTAACATCCCCTTTGTAGCTTTAAAACTTTCCTTATGGTGAAACTCACGAACATCTTGTTTCAGTCTCCTGAAGTCAAGGCCCAAAGGGAGGGAATTAGTCCAATGGGACAGGAGCTGATTTCTGTTCCCTCTGTGTAACCAGCACAGGGAGGGATTCTTGTCCCATGACAATCAAAGATACACATTGACTTGGGTAACACTGAAGTTTGAGATTTTTTCTGTGCTTGTAACAGTGCACCTGAGGGAGCACTCTGACCCTTTATTTACATGTGGCAATACATGCATTCCAGGACAAAGAAATAAAGCTAGGCACAGTGAGAAAAAGCTGAGCCACAGTAAGCAGAGGGAGGGTAAAAGAAAAAGAGAACAGAAAACCATTTTATTAGGTCCAGGTTCCTAGATTGCCTTCATCGTTATGGTGTCTGAGCATTTTCCGGTGGAGTATTCAGTGGCCTGACTCAGATCTGCCTCATGTGGTTCTTTGTCTCTTTCTCATCCTCTCCTCAGGGAGACAGCTGCACTTGTTGTGGAAGATTTAACTTTGGCTCTGCAGGCCCGGGTTTGGGGCTTGTTCATAACATGCTCGCAGCTGTCTGTATTTGAGGAGTGTGTTGGAAACCTGCACCTTTTACTTGGAAGTGAAGCGGTGACACCAGGGCATGCTGTAGCACAGGCTTATTATGACCCCTGAGACACCTCTGCTTCCTGCTTGGACTAGATTTTCACAGAGTTAGAGAGCTCCCTGCTATCAGTACAGTGGAACTGCTGAGACCAGTAGATGTCAGCTTTCAACTTCAGAGACTACATACTGGCCTGAGGACACCGGGTACATCGAGATGTTGAGCTAGGCAGTGTGGCAAGTAGCCAGCCTCTGTTAGAAAACACAGTTCAGATACAAGAAAAAGCAGGTCAACAGGGATGGGTGAAACACTCCCCAGTCCTGCCCTTGTGCTCTCCAAAGTCTACTGACTTAGGAGGTTGCCTACGCTGTTTGCCAGCTGATGTTGAAGGGGAGGAGAGTTTTGCTTTATATGAGTTATCAGCAGAAGTATCCAGTTGTCCGGCTGGTCTGATCCACTATTTTGGGATGTAGAGTACTTAGAATACAGTAAATGTCCAAGATAACTGAGGGATATCTGCTGTTCCACTGTGTTGGGTCCATCACAAACCCATGTTCACCAGACAACTTTCCATATTAGAGAAAGACCTTACCTTATCAGGAACTGCTATTCTAGGGTACATCTCCAAGCCAGCTCTTAACTCTGTGGTTTGGTTATAGATAATGACGGAGTTTGGACAGTTTGAAGCGGAAAAAAAGTGCCAGCTGAGATGCTGGTTAAACACTCTGGCAGTGATCTGAAAGAGTGGTATCTAAACGGCAAGAAAATGCCATGTGCTGACATTGGGTAGTTCTGTGGCAAAATGATCTGCCCTTGGCCTGGTCTGGTGTGAGCTAAATGGTCAAATTATCGGGTATGGGGAAGGAATGAAAATAACTCTTCAGTATAACTGACAAAAGAAAAGCACAGCCTTAATTAATTACTTCCCAGAAACAGGTCACTGCCTACCTCCCCACCCTCAGCAGTGCACATAGCAGTATTTGCAGTTGCTTTGTTTGTTGCCTCCCCCACCCACATGCCAGGAAACTGAGGCACAAGGCTGTGTGGTGGCCCAGCACACCTGCCAGGCCTGGAGCAAGCATTAGGTGGTTCACAAATCTTTGACAGCTTGCATTCTTAGGCTGAGCAGAAGCGAAGCTCCCTGTTCTGGTGAAGTGAGGATTTGCCGTGGCATCACTTCCTGCCCAGACTGCCGTTTGTATTTAGGGAAGGAGTGTAGAGGCTTGTGACACTGCCCCAGCCCTGGGCACTGCACAGAGGAGGCTGGTTGGCTTTGTCACAGACCTGCTATGACAGCATTCCCCACAGACCCTTGCTGGGGCCGAAATGCCCTGCCAGGAGGGCAGTGTGGCAGCTGGCTGGTTCGTACTACAAACCACAGCCGCAGGGAGCTGTGGAGCTTCCATTGTGTGCTCCTGCCGTGTGCTGCTTGTTATAAATAAGAAACTTGACTAGGCCAATATTCAAGCAGCAATCAATTTATTAATTAATGTGGTGAAGTATGAGCAAAACAGCAAAACCGTATGAGCAAACGCCAGCTGGGTACAGTGGGGGAAGTTTTCCCTCCAGCTGCATGCCAATGGTTGGGGCGTACAGATATTTATAGCGGCACACATAAGCTTTTTTCAGCAGTTTCTATTCCAAATTTTTACGTCACAATTCTATACACTATTGTGAGTTAGTTTTTCTCAGGATGTACCCCAGAAAGGAGTATTCCAGATGGTGGGGTCCAACTTCCGAAAGAAGAAAGAGGTCTTCCAGCTGGTGCGGTCCAGACTCCAGATGTGGGCCCACCTTTTAATTGCAAAGACTATAAATCTCATAACAGTGATGTCCAGCTTCCCTTGGTCAAAACTATCAATCCTTGGGTTGATGTTCACCTTCCTTTCTCAAGCTGCTTTTTACTGTTTTGCTAAGGTGTTGAGATAAGCATATTTCCTTTACATATATTCTAAACTTATATTTTCAAAGCTCCTTACTACAAGCAATATTCTAAAATTATACTTCAAAAGGTTATTATTGCAAAGCTGTTTAATGCTTAGCTACGTGCAGAAAGTTCCTGTCGAGCAACAACATCCTTAAAGCTTTAATTCAGATGCTATAAAAGTTAATTGCAAACAAAGGATAAGTTCAAAGGCCTTCTTCCATGCTTTACTCCCTCGGTTATTTTTTAGAATTCATCCTTTAATTGTCCCATGATCAGTTTCCACACATATCACAATCACAAGTACACACGCTGCCTGTATGTACCTGACACGAAACACAGCTTTGTATCTCACACGCTGCCCAGGGACAGGGGCCATCCTGCGTTACCCTCCAATCCCTCCAAGCCTCGGAGGGAGCGCCATTTCAGGCAGAGAATGAGTCACTTCGCATCAGTCCAAGCAAGCGCGGTGACCCGAGTACTCAGCTCCTCAGGGGGCTCTGCCTTATGCAATCAGCTCCATCCCACACGCGAAAAGAAGAAAAGGGGGTAACCCTGCCTGTATCCCAGCCCCGGGCGAGAAGCCCACCCAGGTTCGCTGGCAGTGACCCTGGCATGAGGGAGAGCTGCTCCTGGGACACAGCAACAGGTGGGGAAGGACCCCTGAAGGAGGTCAGCCTCTCACTGACGGGTCGCTTCTGGGAAACCTGAGCCTCCTCTGGCACGGCACGGCACGGCACGGCACGGCACGGCACGGCACGGCACGGCACGGCACGGCACGGCACGGCACGGCACGGCACGGCCGTTTTCTGGGACTGGTGGCTGGAAGGCTGAACAGCAGGGCCGGGGATCATTCCCCCACCGCGGCCCTGCTGGACTTCACCGTGCGGCGGCCACCGAGCGGCAGCAGACAGCCGCTGGAGGCTCCCGCATCCCGCATCCCGCATCCCGCATCCTGCATCCCAGCTCCCTCATCCCAGCTCCCGCCCCTCTGGCGCCGCCGGCCAGCGGAGCACGAGCGGTGCCCGCCCGAGTCCCCGCGGGCCCCGAGCGGCTTCGGGGCCATCCTTATCGTTCTCGAGGACGTGTCACACGACGTGCAGGGAGCGTGGTGAGCCGTGATGTGCAGTGATATCAGCCACAACAGCACCTAAATCCAGGAGTTTGTGTTTACACAGTTTTGCACCCAAAATAAGAGCTTGAAAACACAGCTTCTCGCCCAGCACAACGTTTCTTGTGCCTTTCTGCCCTTGCCCTTGGCTTCCCTTCTTTAGGCTCTCAGCTCGCCCCTGTGCTTGGGACACGATTTCCTGTTGCTGGCAGCAAACGCCAGGCGCAGCCTGTGTAAATGAACGGGCTTCGAGTAACTGGCTGCAAGCTGGCCCAGCGCAACTGCTGCAAAATGCCCATCTTTTGCCTGTTTGCACAGAGGGAGGGACTAGCATCCTTTCCAGCATGACAAACCAGACTCCAACTGTCTTTTCTCAAAGGAAAGACTGAATATGACTCTAGTAATCTTGTACAGGTGATATCTTGGCTGTTCTGTTCTGCTGGCAGATGAGACTCACTCCTTTTGTGTTTCTTTCAGTACAGTACCATTACCAGCTCCTGGCTTTGCCGCAGGCCATTCATATTCTTAATGGGTGCATCTTTTTGCTCCCTGTGCTGCAGGCAAGTGACTCATGCCTAGAGTTTCCACTCGACCAATACAATAAAAGACCCAACTGGGAGAAGTTTCCTGTGCAAATAAGCCCTTCAGCCAGAATAGTTTCAGAAGATGTTTAACCTGTAGGGTGTAAACCCTGGGAGGTATGTGGCCTGAGGTCCTGGAGGGCCCATTAGTTTGAGAATCAAGCAGGCTAAATGAAAGGAGGTTGAACTTCCCCTCCTTTAGGATGGTGCTGCAAACATTTCCCAGCAGGACTGCAGCATATGCCAGAATCCAGTCTGGCAAAGATTAAGGGCTTCAGTCCCACTAGGAGAAGGATTTCTTTCTCTTCACCAGCTGTCAAGATCTTCTGCTCTGTCCCCCCTGTGCATGGACTGAATAAACCTTGTAGTGTTGTAGACTATCCAGCACTTTCTTCCCCTTGCCCAGTCAGGATGGAAGTGTGGCTGTCTCTGGCCCGTCACTGATCTCCCCTCATGATTTTCCACTTATTTTTGTTCTCTCTCTTATTTGCTTTCACTTCTCCCTTGCATTTTTTCATGTTCATTTTCTTCTCCAGATGGCCTGCCACTTTAAATTCTCATCTCCCTGTATTTTTTTTCCTTCCTGACTGTATCTCCTTGTTATATTTCCTTGATTCTGTGTGATGTGCAGCTGTCTGTGGCCACTAACCAAAGCGAGCTTCATTTGAAGACAAACATAATCTCTGAGAGAGCTGATTTTGAAGCACCAGTTGCTTGCAGCTGCAGCGTAGTTGCCATCACCTGTAAGGATGCAGGCACCATTTATTTTTTTCATGGAGAAGGACAATTCTCATGGTTTTGTGCTCCTCCTTCACTGTTGTCCATTTATATTGTGGGGATAGCTAGATGCTCTCAGCATGCATGTTGCTGGCACCACTAAGGACATCAGTGCTGAGAACTTTCCACGAACCATGCTGCTGTGACAGCCTCTCTGGCATGGTGACAACCTGTCCAATCAAACCAGGGAATGCTATCAACCTGGCAGCTTCATCTGCTTTCCAGCTCTGCTTCCTAGATCACAGTCAGATTGCATCAGGCTTCTTTGCATGTTCAGAGGAGCCAAAGTAACAATATTTTTTTTAATCTCCAACTGTCAGCTGTTTCTATGCTCTCCTGGGTGCTGGTTTTTTTTTGGTTTTTCTTTTTTTTTTGGGTGTCAAAATATGTTGTGTCTTAGAAAGTCTCACAGGTAGTCCTTTGCTGCCTAACAGTAAGGATGACAAGATCCCAGAAAGTTTCTGTGGCTGTAGCACAGTGAGACTTATGGTTTCATAGCCAAGCGGGCAGGATGACTTTCCCACCCTATGATGTTTAGTATCCAAACTATTTTCCAGTGTGTTGAGCACACTGACCAGCTCAGCAGTCCCTTCAGCTATGACAGTGCTCACCTCTTATTTAAAACTCAGAGACTTCCCCTGGGGAGCTCTCCTGCCCCAGCGGCAGTAGCAGACAGGTGTGGGGACAGCAGAAGAAAAGGTGTGAGCTGTACTTGCTTCAGCATCAGTGCTCTATGTTTATAAGCCTCAGCCTTCTGATGCAGCTGTCAAAAGGTAGATTCCACCCAGGTGTGTTTAGTCCCAGCTTCTGTTCTCCTCAGATAGAGACAATCTGATTCTGCAGCCCTTTGAGTTGGCTTCTCTCCTGGGGACACAGCACTGTGTGTAGGAATGGCAGCTGAGCTGGCCAGCATCGTTTGGCTTTCACAGGGATAAGTTGCTTGGACAGAACCGAAAGGTTTGTGTGGAGAGGAGGAGATTAGCTGTCTTGGATGAGACTTGGCTTCGTACCCCCTTTCAAACCCACCTCTGTGGCATCCCTGCTACATGCCACAGGCCATCAGCTGTTTTATAGGACAACATAGGATGTGGGATAGAAGCCAGTGAGAGTGGGAGGGAAGGAGGGACCCCGTCTGTGCTGTGAGTCAGAATAAAAGCATCTTATTAGAGTGAGGCTTTTCAGGAAACAGAACTGCTGATTTATGGCCAACTGTATTTGACCTTGGCTGAAGTCAGTCAGGGAAGCTATTTCTGGGAAAATTGAACTTTCCAGGTGTGTGATACCTAGCTTCGTATCACATTTTGGTTTGATTGTATGCCCAGATGTTTTTTGCCAAAACCCATGTGTTACTTTTCAGAGCCGCTCTCCAAACTATTTTGCTACCTTCTGCAGAACTGACTGGATTAGAATTAAATGTTATAGAAAGCTATGGAGGAGATAATTTACCCTGTCCCTCCTGATAACAGAACTGCAAGGGTGGCAACTGACAGCAGATCAGCAGCAAAAAATTGCCAGGGATAGTCCTGCTGCAGTCCTATGAATAATTTGTACAATGATAAGTGGAGCTATCCTGCTTCAGAACATCTGCAAAGCTATGATGCAAGCCCAATAACTTGGACTGTTGTTTTGGGATTTGGACTTGAGCCCATTTCACAGCTCACCCTGTTCCTTCTTTAGGTATTGCTACAGAATCCTTGTACAGACAGACTGTTGCTTGAAGTCAAGATAAAACTGTCCTGGCTCATGTATCTTTCCAAGGCTAAAGACCTGGATGAACTGGGGCCAGAGAGAAGAAATGAAGTTTCCTCATTCCTTGTCTTACAGAAGACTTCACTTGAATTGTGATTTTTTTTCCTTGTTTTGTGCTTTTGCCCAAACCCTTTGCCCTTCCATCCCCTGCACAGCCCCTATGTCCTTAGAGAAATTCTTTATCCCTGTGCCTCCTTTCACTCACTACTACCCACTGCTGCAGCTTGGATTTTCCTTTTGGAGATGCACAGATTCAGGAGAGGAGATGACACAGGGTGACTTGGGGACAGAGATCAGAGACAAATTCCACCGCCTAGATACATTGCCTCTGCATTTTTGCTCATGCATTAGTATCTGAACAGAAGCCTGCACTCACTAGGGTCCAAGCACAGGGCAGGCAGGGGTTTCCCCAGAGCTGCTGCAGCAAAGGGCTGGCTGTGGGCTGACACGAGACCGGGCATTTTCAGGCTGGGGACAGGAGCAGGGGCGGCCTCAGCCCCCCGAGGCAGGTGCCCCACTGCCCGTGCCTGCTGTGGGCTGTGCCAAAGGCAACAGCAGGGGCCAAACTTGCCCAAGTCTGCCCAGCTCTGCCGAGTCACTCCTCCCACTGCTGTGCTGAGGATGTGCTGGCAGCTGCTGATGCCTCTGGGGCAGCATGGAAGATGGATAGTGCTGAGAGGTGGGCTGACTTCTGTTACCACTCCCAGAAATTCCTCTGGTAATGGAAGGGCCCTGCAAATGGACAAGTAGAGCTGCAAGGAGGTGTGCTGTATCCCAGCCTAGCTTCCTTTGACTGTCTGACTTCCATTCCTTCTGTATGGGAAGAGCTTCCTTGATGAGCTGGAGTAACCAAGCGGAAGTGTCAGTATTTAGGGCAGTCTCTTGGCAGTGAGAAGTGTCTGGATAGCACAGGAATGATGCAGAAAAGGGAGACCTCCCTTAAAGAGTGAAGGAAAATTCTTTACACTATTGTACTGCTCAGGCAGACTTTCCCGATCTTTCTTTTTTTTCAAACACCACCTTTCAGAACAAAAGCTATTTCACTGTCTTTCCCCATCCTCAAAACCCTTTGAAAATCATTAGGGAAGCATATGCTTCATTAAAAGATAAAACAAGCTTAAAAACAGGGATCAGTATTTTTTTTCTGGGGTATTTATTTGCCCTTTGCTTTTTGAGCTCTGAACTGTCCTTCCTGTTCTTTGTCCCACAGGCCTGAGCAAATATTTAATGTCAGATGAGTGGCTGTGACGCAGGTCTGAGGCTAGAGGGGCTGAGATGTAGGAAAAACCTTCAGAATCTGACAGCAAAGGTCAACAACATCCAAAAGGCCACAGAGAGATGTGCTGGGGAGTGCTGTAGTTTTTCGATATGCTGATTTTGGTGACAATTGCCTTCCATAAATCTCCTGGTTTGTACAGATTCTCCCATCCTATCCAAATGTGTGCGGTGGTAAAGCCTCCTTAACAGGATTCATAATGGATATGGGGTCAGAAAGGCCCAGCTGTTGGGGGACCAACATCTAATATGTGCATAGGAAATATTTCCTGATACTCTGCAAATTTTCAAAAGAGGAAAATATATTACAAAAATGCAGTTATGTTTTGATTTCTATTTCATCAAGTATTAAAGACAAAGAGCAGCATATTGAATATTATAAATTGAACTAAAACATTATGACTCATATGTCCCATGACTGAACTGTCAGAACAAGATGTTTTGTACTTCTGGTTGAGTTACCTACATGCTGATGATCTCACATCATGTTTTTCATTGTCCTATCCAAGTTTTCTCTGAAATAACAAATACGACCAGAGTGCCTAAGAGGCAAAATGACTGAGGGCACATTGATCACTCATCAGTTTTCATCTTTTCTTTGTTGGCTGTCTACGAATCTAATTACCTAACCTGCTTTATTTATAGCCCCATCAGATCCCTGTAACTAATAATGCTTATTGTTTGCCCAGCAGACTCCTGAGCTAGACCTCCTTAATGCCAGACCCTTGCAGTGCTGTTGGTCCCTGCTAGGTGCTGTGGATTTGTTCTCCTTCAGGTCACGTTCTGACAGGGCTCTGCTGACTCCTCCCAGCTGAGATTTTGTGCTAGCACATTTTTGTGCCATGCCTTGCCTGTGAGGAGCTGGTGCTCCAGGTGGTCCTGAGCATGGCTCGTGCTGTGCGTTGCAATGATCCACTCCTGTTGCACAGAGCAGATGTCTGGGCATTTTCCCAGGAAGGGACTGGCTCTTTCCCCCACCATTCCGTGGGGGGAGGGTTAACTGTTATCTCAGCAGTCCAGCATGAAATTTTCATCCAGTCCTAGGACACTGCAGCAGCAGGAGGAGGCAGTTCCAGCCCCAGGTGTTTGGAAACTGAAAGCATTCAGCATGCAGCTTTTTGTTGCCAGCTCACTTGGAGAATCTTAACCTGCGGCTTGACAATGTGATTTGAAGCTGTCACAGCACAGTGAAAGCAGCCCTTCTCTAAGGTGTGGGAAATCCAGGTCAGCATGTCATGCTGCTGTTGCAGTACACAGGAGATGATGAAGTCTGACAGACTGAAAGGGAACCTGACCTGGGACGTGCTATGTTCGTGCATTTCAGGCTGTGTTAATTTTACAGGCTTGTGTCATTCACTCATGTTGTTTGCATGATTGGGAGCATGTGAGTGGGAATCAATCAGGTAAATTTACTAATCTAAGAAATTATAGCTGTTGCATGTTATATTGTCACCAAATGAGATGAAAGAAACATACCCAACACCAGTTTGATGTGAATAAGCAGACACGTCTTTATTCAGGCACCAGGAACATGGGAAACAGCTCCTCTGAAAACATGTTCCACTTCACCAACCACACTCCTCCATTTAATATTTATATTTATATTTATATTTATATTTATATTTATATTTATATTTATATTTATATTTATATTTATATTTATATTTATCTTCTGCTGAATCATTGGTACATAAGTTCTTTTGCATATTATGCAGGTTCTTAAATAATAACCTTTGCATTTGTTGGTTCCAGTTGTTAATAACTTCATCAATATTCTTAGCCTAAAACAATCACTGGTTGTCTCTCCTGAGATCTACTGATTGTAATCCTTAATACTAAAATCAAAGTGGGAAGTGGAGTGAGTTTCCAAGCACATGACTGGTGACCATGGTGGTCTCCATAGCTTCTTGATTGAAACATAAGGGTCCAGTAACTTCTTGGTGAGGTTTGTAGGGTGACATATTCCAAACACAAGACTCCTGATATTTCTATACCTTATACAGTGCAATTTTCTACCTATAATCATAGCTAACCCTTTAATATAATTTAATCAATTATTTGATGAAAATACTAATAACATTTCCCCCCTTTTAAAAATTTGAAAATTATTCCAACGTTTTAATCCAAATATTATTCACTACAAGCTGGTGAGAGACTTGGAAGTGATTCCTTTGCATCTGGTTGTCTAGCTACTGCTAGGATAACCATCCAATTCCCTGAAGTCTTGTTAATTTGCTTCTTTAAACAATAGTAGATCAACATAGTTGCTAGGAAGACTATTAACAAAATTGTGTTAATCAGTGCTTTTACCTGTGAACTCAGATTCCATCCCAATCCACTAAAAATTTTATCTATCCATTTTTCTTACATATTTTGTTGACACTCATGAATATTTTCTTCTACATTTTCTACTAAGTCCAGCTCATGCTCTACATCTTGTGTCACATTTGTAATGTGTATGCAGCAAAGATCAATTCTATCTTTTAAGCATCCGCAAACCCCATGTTCTTTGAACAGGAGCATATCTAAAGCCATTCCATTTTATAAAGTCATCCTGGAGGTTGCTTGTAACTGCACGTTTAAATCCGTAAATCCTTTCCTGGTCGCATTTGCCAGCCTTTCTGCATGTCCTGTGAGTTGATATCCATTCTTTATTCCTGCATATTACTAAAGGAGTCAATAAACACTCTAAGGCCCAGCTAACTTTCACTCCAGATGAAGGTTCATTCCATCCTTCATCTGTTTTTGACCTTCTCACACGTTCCAACAGCAGGTTTTCTACTGTTCCCCTAAAAGGAACTTTCTTCCCAATTGGACATAAAGTTGGCATACCCAATGTAATTTGCTTTACTTTACCATCTAAAGGTAGAGGAGTTGTCCAAGTCCCATCACTCATTGCTCATATTAAATGTCCAAGGCTCCTAAATGTAGCTCTACTGCAACTGAAAAGAAACAGGTTCCCCTCCTATCAGTCAGTTGGAGGTTGTTTCTGAGGCCTCAGAGCATCCATGCTTTAAAGCAGCAGTTAAAGAAGGAATAGCCTATATTACCTTATCAACAGGACTATAATTATATATCCTCTCACATTTCCACCATGACACTGGCTTTTCCTTTACTTGATATCAGGTTCTCCCTTCTTGCACAAATGGCCAATTTGCAAAAACTAAGCCATCCCAAGTAAAACCCTAAGGAACCTTTGCCATATACTGAAATTGAGAAAATATTGTTGCAGACCAAATGGAGTCACAGTACACCTCCTTTTCTTTTGTTTGGTTAATTTTGCCACATGTCCATTCCATAAATATTTGGCTCACTTTTTTTTTATTTGTTCATGTTAAGAACACTATCCTACTGCCTGAAATCTACCTATTTTGATTAATATATAATTTGAAAATTTCTCACAATCAGCTCTATTCCCTGGAGACTTCCATTTTTTCCTAATTTTCTCTGCCTGCTCCCTCTGTCCTGTGATAAATAGGTGTGATTCATGCTGACAAAATTGAAACAGTAATCAATATTGATACAGTAATTAATATTTGAAAATAAAAAAAACAGTTAAAAGGTAAATGCCAAAAAAGGAGGGGGGGTGTCTCCCCCCTTTTCTCCTGCAGATGTTCAGAGCAGGAAGAAGCAAGAGATAACTATTACTAAATTTATCTGGAAGAGAGGAAAATTTGGTGGGACACCAGGAAAATGTTAATTATATGAGATTTATTGCTTTAATATTGGAACATAATATTGGCTTATGTTATGTTGGCTTTGGCTTATACTATACCAGCTTGGTGCGCATGTGTAATCCAAAAGATGAAATAAAGGACACGAGGAAGACTATCGGCTTTCTTCAAGACGACCCCCAAAGAGTGGTGCGACCACCTACAAGAATGGTGGAGCATGCGTGATGAAGGTGATGATGAGGATGGAGATACAAGTGTGACGAATCGAAAATGGTAGGAGATGGTGGTGACATATAGTATAAAAGGGGAATTTTAGGTTGGCAAGCTTGCATGTGAGATGGTGGGGGTCCAAATGCCCTGCACTCCGTACCCTGCGCGGTTATTTTTTAAATTTTGTTTTGTTTGCTTATGCGCTATTATAAGAACCAAATTATCCCTTATTTTAACCAAATTATATTGTCAATATTTTGTGTGTATTCCATTTTATGTATATTAAACTATTTAATGAAAATTGCTGCTACTTTTTTTTTTTTTTGGGGATAATTGGGCAAACATAACAGTCCAATTACAGGTTTCTGTTCACAACGTGTGATTTCATTTTTAGTGAAGTGCATGGTTAAAATTCCCCATGGAATGGACTCACCTACTGCTCTTGGTCTTGGTAAACAAATGGTAAGCCGTGATACATTCTGCAAATTGGCAAACTCCTTGATTAATCCTAACATCAAATTCTCCTCTGGAGTTTTTCTGAGGAAGAGGATTAATTGCTCTCTTTCTGTTTGACTTTTAATTCTTATTTGACCTTTCTTCTTGATCTGGGTGGGTGCACTTCTTTCCGAATGACTGAGTTGGCAAATCAAATTCCTTGGTCTCTTTCCAATTCTCAACAACATCCGTGCTTTGAAGTTTGGTACTCCCTACAAACCAGTTCTTGTTTTGGACTTTGTAACACTATGTCATTTGTTCCTTATTTTCAATGGGTTGTGATTGCAGGAGCCTCCCCTGAAACGGAAAATGTAAACCCATCTTCCCCCTCCAAATTGCTATAAATTTTAAATTAAGGGGCTCTCAGACAAAAAATATGGGAGCAGGGAATAACAGTTCTTTAATAGGGAAGAAAATAAAAAGATAAAATAAACAATGCAGTAAACTAAAACAACACTGATAGAATCAGAACATAACCTGACACCCTGTTGGTCAGGGTGCTGGTAGCAGTCCAATTGGAGATGTGGCTGCAGTCCTGGAGTGTCAGGTGTGGTTCTGTTGGAGCAGGGATCCTGTAAAAAATGGTGTAGTCTTCCTCTGAATCTCCAGTGGAAGAGGCAGCTGTTCCTCTGGGAAATCCAGTGGAGAAAAGCCGCGCTGGTGTTCCAGAATCTCCACATTGTATGGGGTAGAATGCTTGGCTCTCCCCTCAGGGCAGAGCATCTCACAACGGGGATGCTATATTTCTTATCAGTCATGCAGTGACATGCAATAACCTGCTATCAGCAGATGTCTCCTGGGTTGTTGAAGAGATAAGGAAAACTGCCCACTTAACAGAAGACAACTGCCATACAGATGGTAAATAGAATACAGTTTGCTTGACAATCCAGGACAGGTTGGCAACAAAAATCACCTTCACTCAACAAACAATACTGACTGCCATCCTTCAGGATGATAAGGTGTGCCACTTCTTGCAGAACAGGCGGGGACTGGACCTCCTGCTCATGCAACAAGGAGGCCTGTGTGCCGCCTTAAAAGAGGAGTGCTGCTTCTACGCAGACCACACGGGAGTCGTCAGAGACTCCATGGCAGAACTCCGAAGCAGACTGGCTCAGAGACAGAGAGACAGGGATGACCAACAAGGCTGGTTCGAATCCTGGTTCAATCAATCACCATGGCTAACCACTCTAATTTCTACCCTAATAGGTCCGTTGGCAATACTGCTTCTAGCTGTCACCTTCGGACCATGCCTGCTGAACAAGCTAGTCTCATTCGTCCGGAACCGCTTGGAACGGACCAACATCCTGCTCATAGGCAGACAACCGATGCTGTGAATTCAACAGGGAAAACTGCCGGTCGCAAGAATTCCCAAAAAAGTTGCCTGGCAAAAACTTACTCAGGTTTCCCAAATCCTCTTTCCTTGTCAAGAGACAACCTTATATACCTCATATCAGTGCATATATATATATATATGACTACCTCATCCATTTTTGGGGGGGGAGGAAGATGTGGCAGTATAGGGACAGGCGAAGCGGAAGATCTCGGGCTGTCACGGAAATGCAGCAGGGCCCCTCTCCCCTGACTCCCAGAGATAAGGGATCACCCTCGGTAAGAGGTCAAAAATGTAACCCCCTCCTAACATGGCCTCTTCCCGTTCCCCTTACTAACCATAAAAGGCAATGTTAGACCCCCAGAAGTAGAAGTAGCACCAAGGCTATATAAGCTGATGAGATAACGGATTAAACGTCTTTGGATCGTCCACCACATTGGTGTCTGTGTATCCTTGGCCCGAGCGGCCCTGAGGGTGTGGGCCACCGTGCTGTCTTCCTGAAACCAGGTCGCCTGCCTTAATCAGAAGGCAACAGCCACTGTGCCATTTACCTATGCATTTAACTTTAAAAACAGTTATTTTCTATCTCTTTTTCCCAGCTCACTTTCAATTTACCAGGACTGAAGTTTGGAATCTGAGTAAAATCGCACTTCAATTTCAATGGCTCTCCATCTCTTATTGATACTTCTTGTTGTTCAGTTCTTACCTTGCCCCAAGCTTCCACTAACATTTGTTTCCAAATTTTTGTCAAATTGATGACTTAAAGCCCCACAGAACTGGATTTTCTGCAGAGATTTGCATAGGCAATATACTACAGAAGTTATATTCTGTAATCTGCCAAAATTTTGCACTAAGTTTAAAACAACATTCCCCTTCCCAAAAATTAAAAACATAGTTTCTATTATTATTATCATCATCTTCATCATTATTATTGTTATTGTTGTTAATATTATTATAATAATGCAATTATTTATCATCTTAATCTAAATACAATAAATAGTATCCCTTTAGAAAATCATATCCTATTCCTAAACCAGTAAGAATATATATGTATATATATATATATATATATATATATATATACATATATATTTTATTTTTTTATTTATTTATTTATTTGTAAAATCCCCATGGTGTTAGTCAGTCTTGTCTCTACTGAATTTAATGTGTGGTTGCTGTTTTTACCTGTGTGTGATGAAGCCAATGTTCAATTCCTTCCACCTTGAGTGCAGTGTAGGTTACCAGGAGAACTTGATCTGGTCACTTCCACTTCCCCTGGATTGGCCCAAAATTCCAGATTCTGATGCACACCATATCTCCTGGACGGAAAGGATGTACAGGCAGCTCTAGTCCTACTGATCTGTTGATAGCGATGTATCTTTTAAAACTTTAAAGAGTTAGTTTCAGTGCTATTAAATATTAATTTCAGCAAAATCTTTGAGACTTGTCTTGTTAGTGTGACATGGGAAAGCTTCTGGCCATCCCAAAAAAGTATCTATCAATACCAAAACATACCAGTCTCCATTTTGCCAGAGCAATTCTGTAAAACGAATTTGCCAATGATCTGCAAATCATTTTGATTCCTGTGTTTTAATAGCCCTGGAGGTGGCCTTCCTCCTTCCTTGGGATTATTTTACAAAACAAATCACATATTTTTCAACACCTGATCTATTAATTTCTGTCATCTTTGTGCTTCCTATATTCCTTTATAAAGTAGTTGCCATATTCTCTCTTTCCTAATGTGTACCCTGATATTCTATTTCTGTTATCTTTGCTATCTTATGCATTAATTGTGGAGGTACAATTACCTGCCCACATGACTTTACCAGTCACTTGCTGGGATTTTCAGTTGATTCTTAAGATAGGGCTAATTGGCTGTCCTGATTGCTATAATTTGTTTTCTGTCCCCAGATATTCAACTTTTTGCTAGGTATTAGTGCAAGGATATATTTTTCAGCAACCCCTTTAGCTGTTTTGTTAGGGAATTGATTCCCTGTATTAAATGGGGAGTCTCAACACTGATGAGCTTCACAAGGGCATCACGGCCACTTCTTTCAGCTTTTGCACACTCTGTAGTAGTTGACTAATTTCTTCTTTGGATTTAATAGGAGCCCCCTATGCTGATAACAGTTCCCCTTTTTCCCATGTGGTTTCATGGTGTATTATTCCAAACCCATATTTTAAATCAGTTCTTATGTTTACCCTTCTTCTTTCAGTGATTTCTAGCACTCAGTGTGAGGTCACTAATTCTGCTTTTTGTGCTGATGTGTTAAAAGGTAAAGCCTGGCCTTCTATTACCTGAGTCAAGATTCCTACTGCATAACCAGCTGCCTGTTTTCTGTTTTGTGCCATGCTGCTCCTGCTGGAGTGCAGGTCCAGTTCTGGGTCCGGGATGGGATTGCTCTTGAGATCAGGTCTGCCAAAACACACTTATTGAGTGGTTACCAGTGTTGGGAAAATTAATTCAAGATGCCAGAGGTTTACATCCAAAAAGGAGACAGAGGAGTCCTGTACCTTTATTCAAATAATGATAGAGACCAGGGAACATTTCCCATGGGGTATCTCAAAATGCTAGAGGGTACAGCCTCCGTTTTATTCTAATTTCCCAGACTAATTTCTCTCTCTTTTTGCTTTGGCTGAGGTACTTGAGAGGTGCAGACTCCCAAACTGCCTAATACAGACTCCCCTCTAATGTGCACCCTTCTTTGTATCTCTGTTCTTTCTTTCTCAGTCTGGGAATTTAGCACGACCTTGAGGGAGCAACAGTCTGTGTCAATTAGTGGAATTCCTCTGGAATTTATGGTTTCTCCCTTTGCTTCTTTCACCTATCAGTATCTGGCTTTATCTACAAGCAGGCACACAGTTTGTTTGTAAAAACACCTCCCTCTCATTCCTTTCACAAGACAGTCATGAGAAAAGGTTTCTGGGCTTCTTCTGAAGCCTGGAGAAACATGGCTGTGTTTAAAGTAGTGGTTACCTGAAGCTCAACACTGTCCTCCTCCAACAGAGCAACCTGGTGTTGGAGCATCCTGCTGACAATATCCAACGTCCTCCGTTATGCTCCAAACCAGCCGTGCCCATCTAGGGTACATGGCAGCTTTTGTGCTTCTCTGCAGCTATCACCTTTCCCAGGTATCCACCTTTACTTCCATTGTTCAATTGTTTGGACGGGATACTTTCATGACCCAAAGGCTGCCCCAGTACCCCTAGTGCCAGGTGTATCCTTTCCTGCACAAATAACTCAAATGGTTCGGTTTAAGTGCGAGAGTCCTAATTCAGAGGTTGGCATTAAGGTTCTTTTAGGGCTTCAAAGACTCCCTGACTCCAGGAGTTTATACCAAGTCTTTTTGGTGGAGAACTGTGCAAGGGTTTTCCCAGTACCCCATAACTGGCTATCCATAACTGACAGCACCTGGCTGTACGTAAGAAGGTTTGTATTCCTTGGCTCTGGAATCTGAAAAATGGCTTCTTTTCAGCTGCTTCTCAAGCTTCTTTTTTCCTGCAAGATCTCAAAACTAAAATATCTTACTGCTTCTTTGTCTATTTGTGCCATTTTCTTTGACACCCTGTATCCAAATAGTCCCAAAAAATTTAATAGACTTACACCAGCACCGAGGCACTGATTGCTTGTAAAGGTGTTGATTGCTGATAAAATATTATCCACGCTGTTGCCTTCTGCTATAAGGCAAGGCGACCTGGTTTCAAGGAGCAGCACGGCGACCCAAACTCACTAGGGTCACTTGGGCCAAAGACGCGCGCTGACACCAATGTGGTGGACGGTCAATGGCCTTTATTGACTTATCTCGTGAGGTTAAATAGTCCAGGGGGCTTCACTACGTCAGAGGGGGTCTGCAGTACCATCTATGGTTAGTAAGGAGTGGAAAGTTACTAGAGTTAGGGGGGTTACATTCCTAGGGTGATCGCTTATCTCAGGGGATTAAGGGGAAAAGGAATCCTGCTGCTTTCCGTCACATTGCGTGATCTTCCGTTTGCCTGTCCCTATCTACCACACCACACATTGTAGTAAAGTTCTGCCCAAATTTTCTTTTTGCAGCTTTCCAATTTCCTTTTTTCTTTTTTTATTGTGAGCACAATCCATGTCAGCTGCACCTTCCGCCTGGTGTTTGGACTCCCCCACTCAAAACCAAACAATTTCTATCTATCTGTGTCAGGACATATTGCAGGAAAAAACTCCTTAAGATCAAGCATCAGAAATCATTTATATTCCCCTTTTCAGTGTTGTCAAGAGTGTGTATGGACGAGCTACTGCTAGATAAATATCAGGTACTTATTATTAATAGCCCTTAAACCTTGCACTATCTATAACTGGTAATATCAGTATGTTATATTCTGACTCACATTCTTTCAATAACCCATATTCTAAAAATTTTTCAATAAGCTTCTCCAAATTTTTACTTGCCTCCCACTTAAGAGGATATAATTTTTGCTTTACCAGTTTGGCTTCAAGTTTGAAAGTAATCCTTACTGGTTTAGCCACTTTTGATCATCCAGGCGTCTCAGTCATCTATAGCAGTGGGGTTAATTCTCTACCTCCTCTGGGATTTCTTCCAGCTCTTTTTTTATTTCTGTAACGCAAAAAATCTTTGCCACAACAGCGTTTGATTCTGGTATTTTAATTTATATTTCTTCATCACAGAAAGTTATTTAAGCTTCCAATTTTCCCAATAAATCTCTTTCCAGCAGGGGCATAGTTGATTCAGGCACATACACAATGGTGTGTCTCCCACTGTTTTCTTAGTTAAATAGTAATGTTTGTAAAAGAAAAGACTGTTCTCTTTCCCCCTATTGCACCCACCATGCTTACAGGTTCCAAACTAAGTTTTTCTCTACACATAATAAATATCAAATAACTTGCTCCTATACCGATTAAAATGAACTTTTTCATTCCCCAACAGGGAGCATAAGCGGTGACCATGATGGTCTCCGTAGCTTCTTGATTGAAACATAAGGGTCTAGTAACTTCTTGGTGAGGTTTGAAAGGTTACACATTCCAAACATAGACTAGTGATATTTCTATACCTTATACTTTGCAAGTTCCTAATTATGATCATAGCTATAATATAATTTATTAAAAAAAATAAATTATAAAGCGAAATTAAGAATCAATGAAAAAAAAGTTTATATTTCGCGACCGAGATTTGGTCTCTGATAGCCGCAGTCAGAGGGTCAGCGTCAAGCCCGGGATCGGCGCTGGGTGAACACAGATCCAAACTCTACCGCTTCGAATGCCCTCTGTTCACCAATGCTGTCTCTGCCGGGCTAGTTTTATACGGCGTTTTTCGCCCGGGGCAGAGTTTCTCCTGTTCTTCTTGTGGCTGTACATATTAATGTAGTTTCCTTTTCTCTGTGCTGGGCTGAACAAAACCGTTTCTGGGAAGTGATGAATGCTGATTGTCAGGTTAAGGGAACGTGGGTATTGGGATGCACATCCTTGACGACACTGGCTATCTTGATCACCAATACTTATCGGGTATTCATGGCTTGGGCACCTCTGGACTGTCTCGGGAAAGAGCCCATTTCTGCACGGAGCCACGTCTTTCGTTTGCTAATTAGGTTTCTTCTCTTCGCTGCCATCTCCATCTGTGATTTTACAATTTGTGAAGCCATCTTTCCCTGGCTGCGGCTCGTAGTTTTAATTTTTTGAAGACTTTTTCGTACAAGCACAACTTATTTCATGTATATTTTACACAAGCACGAATTATTCCATAACATGTATCACAATAGCTAACCCTTTATTATGACTTAATCGATTATTTGATCAAAATATTCATAACAATGTGAATATGTGTCTGCTCACTAAGAACTTGCAGGGGTGGCAGATAAAAGCCATATCGTTTGTGGAGCTAGAGGTGACGAATAGGAAATGGCTTCTGGAGAAGAGATACAGGCATGATTTAGTGTCAGCCCATCGCATACTGTGTAGATCTTTGGAGAAAGCTGTTTGTTGACAGGCACACTGTAGGAAACAGAGCTTTTGCAGTTTAGGAGAGTACTTATCCCATGTCTTGACTTCATCCTGTGCCATGGACTTCATGTCTATTGCTGTCAGAACAGAGTCACTGGAATGGCTCAGGTAAACAAACTCATTTTGCACATTATCCTGCAGGAGTATTTCCCATCAAATCTCTGCTAAGCCCATTCAGGCTGAGTGTCACCACCCTATCTTAAATGCATAAGACACCTCAATCTGCAAGCTGCAAAGTAGCCCATTCCTTATTTATATAAGTTTTTCATTCCAAGTTAGGTGAGTTTATCACAACCTTGAAATTCATTAATTTCCACCACAAACTTCCATTTGTGTTCTGCTTTTTATGAGAGAAGTGCATTCCTAGCAGACTTACCTGGTAATATTCATGATCCTTTCCAGCTTTCAGAAGGTTGCCACAGATACTTACAATACATTTACAAACAGACATGTCAAAATGAAGACACTGGCTTTACTGTGCCTGTCTTTACTTCCCCTTCCAAGACACACAAGATTTCCCGTTGGGTTAGGGTGGCATAGATGTTTAGCCAACAGCCCACAGTGCTCCCTTTGTCCTCCCCATCCAGGTGCCTTCTGAGGCAGCCAGCACTCAATCCAAGAGGGTTAGACAAGCTGGTGTCAACACCTGGCAGCAGCTTCAGCATCCATCCTGTAATCACTGGAGCTCCTTGTCCCTCAGAAGAGGCAGGGCTCAGCAATTTTCTTCAGGTATTCCATAAAAAGAGAAATGGAAGCTGTCAACTGGCACCATTTTGGGATATCTCAGGTAATGGAAAAAAGCCCCAAGGCCAGTCCCTGGAGGGACAAATAGCTCTGTAACTGTTGTAGTCCAAGGCTGGCTCTGTGCATCCAGGTAGTGCTGAGTCTGAGGTAAGCTGCTCTCCTGGAGTGCTGGTGGCACACCTATTCTTATCCATATACTCATCATCATCATCGAATATTCTGAATATTGGAGGGGACCCACAAGGATCAAATCAAAGTCCAGTTCCAAGATGTGTGCATTTTAGTGGTCTGGCCAGGATGACTTATCTGCAAGAGAGATGGTGCAGGGTACATACTTGTTCTCAGTGTTAGGAAAATTAATCCACAAACATCAGAGGTTTATGTCCAAAAAAGAGACAGAGGAGTCCTTTTACTTTATTTGAATAAAGGGAGAGGCCATGGGGCATTCTCCATGGCTCTCTCAGCCTTTTGGAGGACACAGCCTCCCTTTTTATCCTAATTTCCTGGGCACATTTCCCTTCTCTCTTTGCCCATTGGCTGAGGTACTGAAGATTTCCCTCTAATGTATAACTCTCCCTTTTAATTTTTAATTGATAGGGAATTTAGGGGTTTTTCTTCCCCATTGTTTCTTTCATCTTTCAATGTCTGATTTCATTTATCAGCCAACCTGAAGTTTATTTGTAAAAGCAAATATCTTTTTCCATTCATCAATCAGTGGAATCCTTCCCATTTCTTCTTTTATCTCCCAGTGTTAGTTTTATCTACCAGCAGACCCACAGCTTCTTTGTAAAGACAAATCCGCTAGTCCTCTCATCAGTAAGCAAAGCCTGACAAGACATGAGTTAACCAACAGCTGATTTAATGAAATAGAATAGAGATAGGAGTATAGACATCAAGTTAATCTAAGACCCCTTCAGATGCTGGGCACCCTGTGTTCAGGCAGCATTGCTCAAGAGCAGAGGGGAAACCCTGATGGTTTGGTAGGGAGGGTGATGAAGCTTTGCTGACACTGTGAGCGAAGTCTCTCATGAGTGGTATTTGTGAGCACTTCAGCTTTGACAAAGTTGTGACAGCACGGAGAGATCTGGCAGCACACAAGGCAGAAGAACCATGCTTTCCACTGAGCTGAGCTTCAGGTGTTTCAGGGAAGGTCTGTGTGCCGCAGGGAACAGCTGGGGCCCTGCGAGGAGTGTCCTGCACAGAAGAATAAATCACGTTTTTCCGCCAAGGAGGTATTATCATCCATTTGAAACTTAGAATCACGCTTCAAAGAGATGGTTCAATTATTACGTTTTTTTAACTGGAAACTCATCAGGGCCCCGGCAGCTCATCTGAGGCGTGAGGAAAGGAGGGGAGAGCACTGCTGGGGGCAGGCGTGTTTGGATACGTCATTGAGAGGCACCAACTGTGGCCCCGCGAAGTTCTTCCGTTTCGTCTTTCGCCAGCCTGTGCCCGCGGAGCCCGGGGGCGCGCCTTGCGCTTGGGCGCACCTCGAGCCGCGTCTGCAGGGACAGAACCACCAGGAGGACAGCACCGCCAGAGTCCACCGGGAAAGGAGAAGCCATGTACAGGAGAAAGATGAGAGGGTAAAAGAAATTAAAAAAAAAAAACAACAACAAAACAAAACAAAACAAAAAAAAAAAGCAGTCCAGCTTCAGCTCTGTGCTGGTGCCGCTGCTGGGAGCCGAGGGCGCCCCTCGCCCCGCAGCCCCGGGGAGGGCTTTGCGTCCCTGCGGGCTCGGGAAGGGCTCGGGCAATGCACCTGAGCGGGACCTTTGTCCCCGGGGTAACTGCGGTGCACCAGGGGCTGCACTGGGCTCCGAGCCCGCTGGGGAAGCTCCCGGTGGTTTGGAAGCTGTCCCGGGAGCCGTAAGGCATTGAGGAGCAACAGGCGCTGGGAAGAGCCCGGGGGAGATGGGGGTGTTGGGGAAGGGCGGAGGCGGGAGCTGGCTGGCCCCGACGCCGGGCTGCGAGAGGGGCTGAAAATGCCTCGTCCTTGCCCGGCAGTCGCCAGGTCTTGGGACAGCAGGTGTTATCAGCCAAAATAAAGTGTCTCAGACCATTTTCTCTTCGAGGGAGGGGGAAGTTTTAATGCGAGTAAGAAAAGAAATAAGGAAGTGTAAAGAATGCGCTTAGTAAAGAAGTGCCTCGGTTGTGCAAAGCATTAGCAAGGGACAAAAACCCGTGGATTAAAGAAGTTTCGAGAAATTTGTGCTCATGTATTTTTAGACATTATCATTATTACTGTTATTATCTTGCAATGAGCAGAGCTTTAAATAATTTCTAATAAAAAGTGTTAGAGGAAGGAAGGAAAATTTTTCAATATCTATGATGATGCAGTTTATGACACAGTTTTTGTAAGAGATATTTGTATTAGGAGCTGTTTTTGTGAAATTAGTACATTTTAAAATAATCTCATTGCATTCCTGTTCAAGTTACGGATGATGGGACCATACAATTGGAAATACATAATTACCACATTTTAAAATGTATTTTGTAATCAGTCAATGCATCTTCAAGTTTAATGCACATTTACGTAGCAGCTGCATATTAATTAAAAATAAAATAAAGCCTAGGAGATAGTTACGTTGGCTGTCATCCCTCTGCCATTTTCTGCCCTAATTCCTCTAAACATTTTGGGGTACAATCCGCCTTTCAAATTATTTGTCATACTTTACAGTGCGTTTCTCTGCAGCTCTCAAATTCTGAAAGGATTACAAGTTCCCCTCTATGAGATTGACGGACCTGATTTAGAAAGAAAAATTATAATGTTTTCTTCTTTATATCTTTAATTATTTGCTAACTGTGAATTTTGTCTCATATTTGTATCAATGTGTTATGTGATCGATTTTTTTTTTTTGAGTTAGGCTCTATGTGTATACGTGTACCATGCATGAAGTGTCCATGAAGGACGCTTGGTGATAACTGCAAACACTTTAAAAAGGAGTCGAGGTGATTGCATGAATTCGGGCAATGCATCTGTAAACTCACAATTTACTTTAAGTATTCTCTTATCTGTCTTGGGGAGAAAAATGAACGCTGCCTTTCTGTATATATTCTGTAGTATGTGAGTGTTTTATCATGGTTTTAAAATTTCTCATTTGTCCTTCTGGTAGTGTTGTTTAAATTTTCATTAATCTACTATTTAAAAATAGCAAGTAATAGCTGTAGCAAATATTAATAAGAATGCAGACTTTTGGTCGTATTTTACTAAGTTGATTACACCATAAATTTCACTCTGCTCAACACATCTCTAAGGTGTCTGTATTTTGAAGATTTGTGCATTTCAGGATTGTTCTAAAGAAATAGCTTTATGTCCCTGAACACAGCACACCCGTTGCAGTAGCTTGTCCAGAGTGCAGTGTTTTACGGTCAAAACACAGGCAAGAGGGTGCTTAAGACCTGTTAAAGTAAAACTTGAAAGTTTCAAGTTGTTTGCGTGTTATAATCAGATGGGAACATCTACAGGCACCTTTGAACGAATCAGATCGCTGTAATCTGTTGTGATCTTGCTTTCAAAAAACCTGAATCTTCTGTAAAAATTAGATTAACTGACTTGGCTTGAATATTGGGAACGAATTAATGAATTAATGAATTTTCTTTGGTGAACTTCAACCAGTCACATATTTTATATATTTATTGTGAACATATGATATAATTATATATATATATATTCCCTAAAAATTGAGTTTAACAGAGATTTAAGCTAATAGACATTAACTTCCAAATAACATAATATAAATAGAAAAAGTGCATCTCTTTTAACATCTCAAATGAGAAAGCATAAAATTTGAGTCTGTGCTTCAATTTTGTCTCTCGTAGTGTTTTTTTTATCAACCTACTAAAGGAATTACGTATAATAAAATAGTTATTCCTGTACCATAATTAAACATTTGGTTACATTTACACTTGTTATTACATTTACATAAATTCAATAGAAAGTCTGATAAATAAATCTGCATGTGCGGTTTCTTTGGTTGATATAAATGGAGTTGAGGTGGAGAAGATAAAGAGGGACACACCCCGTGGTTTATAAACTGGTCTGTGTGCCTATGTATTTTTATGTGTAGGAGGCTGGAATGAGGAAGAAGACAGGGTAAGAAGACAAAGCCTTCTGACTGACTCAGATAAATGAGATACTTTTTTACATAAGTGATAAGTTCTGCAGATAGAGAATGTGTGACAGTTACTTTACTTTTTCTGCAAGATTTCATTTGTCCGTGGCTCAGACTGGGGGGGTTTTGCAACTTTTTTTTGTTGTGCATTTTGTTTGTTGGTTTGGTTTGGGTTTTGGTTTGTTTGTTGGTTTTTGTTACTAATGAGTACTAATCTATAAAGCAATTTACAGGCTTATTGCTTCTCTCTTCAGAATCTGATAAGTTGTCTACTAGATTTACTCTGAATTATTCTAATGTGGAAAAACATATATCTGAAGTGCGTTCTCATATCAATCTCTGTATTAGGCAATTGTACAAAGGCTACATAGTGCCTCTGGAGGCTTCAGTATTTGTGCATTATGGATAATTACTGAGTATAAAAGATATATTCAAGACTACTGGCAGCCTTTGTATAAGTCCTTAACTGACAATATTTAGAGGTCCGTTCTGAACTCAGATAATATCCATCCTAGGAGTTGCATCTTTTTGCATAGACAACTTCTTTCCTCTTCTCTCATGTGGGATAGTGCTGACTGTACTAATCCTTATGAAAGTATAAACAGCAAGAGAATCCAATAAGGAAAAATATTCAGCTTCGTAGTGCATCAGTGCATTTATTTTCTTTCTTTTTTTTTCTTTTTATTTTTTGTATTAGTTTTTACAAAATTCACAACAGCTCCGTACATTGAAAAGAGCTACATAGGAGCCTTGTAAAAATGCCTGACACACAAAAAATATAGAAAGCTTTTAGAAATACTCCCACTGACAGGGAAGAGGACAGGCATCGGGAGGGGGAAGATGGTGGAAGTTCTGCATGCAGCTGTAGAGGAGGGGAGGATTAACAGTTCAGGATTTGGTTCCTTTAGTTCCTTTACCCTGCCTGGTGCCTGCCTCTCCATTTTCCTTGTGTTGCTGTCTCGTGCTTTGCCCTTCTCAGTTCTCCTCTGATTTCCTCCACCCTCCCCCTTTTTAATGTACTGGAGTACTACTGAAAACAAAGCTGTAACCAGTGATTCCTTGAATTTTCTCTTCTGTTTCAGCATGTATATATCTAAGAGGGCATTAAGAATACACTTTGATCCCTGCAAATTTCCAAAGGAGACATACCTACTGTGCGAGCTGCAGTGGCGTGGGAGCACCAAGTTTTGGCAGCACTGGGTCAGGAATGACCATGATTATGAAGATTGCCATGCAGAGCAGTACTTCCTGGACGAAGTCTTTGAGCCAAGAAGCTACAATATCTGTGACATGACCTGGTACCTGTCCTGGAGCCCCTGTAGGGAGTGCTGCGATATAATCCGGGATTTCCTGGAGGAGCAGCCCAATGTGAACATAGACATACGAGTGGCACGGCTCTACTACACAAACATTCCCAGATATCGCGATGGCCTGAGGGAACTTCACAGCTTGGAGGGAGTGACCATTAAAGCCATGGAAGCCGAAGGCAAGGTTTCCCGTGCTTTGTGGGACTGGGGAGGGGTGAGCTGGTGAATTTTGTGCATGGGTGAATTGGGTGTGGGCTTGCTTCTATGGTGCCCCATGTCTGCTCAGCTTCTTTAGGGGCACAACCATCACCAGGCAGTGAATGAGAGTCACATCCCAAAAAAAAAGATGTTTAGGTAGTGCAGGAGAAGAAAAAAAAAAAAAAAAAAAGAGCAGGACCCTTAGCGACCAGATCTGTATGAAAATTCTCTTTTGTTTAGAGATACCATTCTTATGTCACTCCTGAGGGAATGGGGGATATGGTCCTTCTCCCTTGTCCTAAATGCAATTGGTGGGATAAGGCTGGCTGAAGAGCTCCTCCGCAATTAAGGGAGGGAAAAAATTGCCCAGAGTGAATGGCATTGGTTCCACATAGGGAGTGGACAGCATCCATCAGCTGACCTATCCATGGTCAAGCTGTTTCTGTGGTATGGACACAAGGAAGAGCTTAAGAAGTCTTGCTGCCTGAGCTTCCCTGGTATCTGAATAAACTCAGGTTAATTATCTTGCTTCTCTTTCTACAGACTATAATTACTGTTGGGAGACCTTTATACAACCAGGTGTCAACTATTATTTCTCACCCAATAATTTTAAATCAGAGATACAGAGGAATCGTACAAAGCTCGAAGATATCCTTCAGGTCAGTACACTCTGAGAGATAGAGGGGATCAAATGAAATGATTTTCAGTCTGGGGCAACTGAGCTGTAAAGAGCAGGAAAGAAGCCCTTGTTCACATGTAGCTCTAGTTGGACTGTAGAGTCCAACCAGACTCTTGAGGCTTTTGGCTTCTGAGAAAAAAAATGTACTAAAATCATGGGAACTGTCCTGTTGCACTGGGAGAGAAGCACTGTGAATATTTTTCCATTATATTGATGCCATCTTGGTTTTTGCCTTTTTTCTTTTATATGTTCTCTGTGTTCTTTGCGCATATGTTTGGAGCTCTGTAGCCTATCATTGTATTCTAGCTAGTTTTCTCAGTACTTTTCTGTGCCCTTTCCCTAGGCAGGAAGACAAAACAAATTCCAGAGCTCCAAGCCCCAGGGGTACAAGGCCTCCTGTCTTGGTTCTTCCTGGGAACCAAGGTTGAGAACAAGGTCTTTGAGACACATTTTCATAAACAAATACAGCTAGTACCAAGGGAGGGCTCCAGAGAAGGAGCTTGACCTGGGGGAGAGTTGCATTACCACTTGTCCTCCTAATTGGGGCTTTCTATCAATTAGGCTAATTTCCTAAAACCAATCAAAACTATATTCACCTCATGTGGGGGTGCTTTTGTGCACATTCTCCATAACTGCCCGTGGAGGCCTCCAAATAAAAATCTACTTTTATATTACCTCCTATACTAAAATTATCTCAGGTTTCATTTTTAGGTTGAAAAAGGCAACAATATTTTGAAGGAAAAGCTGTGCAGTTTTTCTCCTTTGGGTTCCAGGGTGGGAAATTCCTCAGTTTTTACCTGGAACTCCAGTCTCATCTCAGAAACCCTCCACCAGATTCCTTTTTAACCTGGATCTGAGCATGGGTTTCAGTTTGCCAAATGGTGCTACTCAGCCCCTTTCTCTCAATGTCTGCAGTGGTCTGACACCCCCCAGTTATTGGGCCCCTGCATACTTCCTTAAAATCCCTTCCAGATTCCATGCAGTAACTTCTGTGACTGGCTGGAAGGGTACAGTTTCTGTGAGATGAGAAAAGCTGTTCAAAACAGAACAACCTGGGAAAATTCAGCCTTTGCTTCTGTTTAGTGCCAGACCTCTTGAAAGGCAGGAGAGAGAAAGGTGTGTTCAGCAAGAGTGCTGAAAGTTTGTGGCCCTGGAGACAGGACACTTTGCTTGGATGAACAGGTCCACATCCTTGGCTGGGAAGGACTGTATTTTAAAAAAAATCTAGCAAAACTAATATAAGTGCTTCAGCATTTTGATTTCAATGTATTAGATTTTTCTGACAAATGCTATTTTTAGTGATTGAGAGTGAAAGAACTCTATGGCTATGTGGGTCATTGGTTATTTGGGAAATCCATTTCATATGGCATATGTGGAAAAGCAACATTTTAGGCTACTACAACTAATTGCCCGCTTCTGCTATGTCCATTTCAAATCACAGCAGGTTCAAAATGCAATTGGAGGATCTAAATGTCATACTTCTATTTCCATTTCAGGGTCTTCATTTGTAGAATCAAATAATCACAGAATATCTCAAGTTGAAAGGGACCCAAAAGATCATCAAGTCCTTCTCCTTGCTTGGCTATCTAAAACTAAACAACATGACTAAAATCAGCATCCATGTTATAAACAGTTATGTAGTAGCTGGCTTTCACTATAATTTGTTTGGTTTAATTATAAAATTGTAATTGTTTTTAGATAATTAGTATAAGTCTTAAATTGTTTTTAAGTGTGGTAAAATTTATAACTGCTTGTGGGCAACGTAAAAGGGGAAATAAGGCTTTTAAAAGATGTAAGTGGGCTTGCAAAAGGTGTGTTTTAAGATATTATTATTGCAAAATGTATATTCAAGATAGCATAAGTGAAGAGCAGGAGACCATGAAGGAAGAGCATCAAGCTTAAAATGCCATCAGAAGACCATCAGAAGACCACCCTAGACTGGCGACGTCTGCAACTATTGAATTGTGCAAACGCTGCAAAAATCTGAAGCAAGATTGTAGTCAACTGGCCCAAAATAAATCTGCTAAATCTTCTGAGGAAGTAATACAACTGAAACAGTGTAAAAGACTGCAGGCAGAAGAGGTGGGTGGGTGTGCCTGGCTGTGGCCATGCACCCAGTGTATGCTGTAAGTGTTGCTTAATGATTATCCCCTATTATCATTTACTAAAACTCTTAAAAATTTAAGAGGAGTGGGCTTAGTTTTTGATGTCAGTGAAGAATCTTTTCCTAATGTCCAGGCTGAACCTCCACTAATGCAGCTTCATTCCATTTACACCAGTCCTATCACAGATCAATGGCTTCAGGATTACATAAATTTCAGGATTAGCTGGTCCCAAGTGGAGAATGCAGCACTTGCTCTAGTAATATTTCATAAAATTGGTGACTGCTCAGCTCTTTAGTATCCAGATCTCTTTGCGGGGCCTCTTTACCCTCAAGGGAATCCACAGATCCTCCCAGTTCAGTATCATTGGCAAGATTACTTCATTTTGGTTCCTACATTTGATTCCCCCATTCAGATGATTTATAAGAACCTTGAAGACCAGTGGCTGTAAAAATGAGCCCCAAGGAGCCCCAGTGGGGGCAGGTCACTCGCCTGATGTAAACCCGTTGGCTGTAACTGTTTGAGCCATCAGCCAGCTGCTCACCCAGGGCCCTGTGGACTTTTCCCGCTGTGTGCTGGACATTTTATGCTGGAGGTGAAGTACTGAGGCCTGAACGAGGGGCCTTGAGCTTCACTAACGAAGTGCTATTAGCAATATGATACGTGTATCATTTTTTGGTGAAACGTGTATTCACCTTTCTGTATTTAGAATCTGGACAAGGCCAGGTCTGTTTTTCACTACCTCTATTTTTTCTATCTTTCCTTCTTCCTTTCTCCTTCTGGTTAAAAGTTTAACTCACTGCTGCCACAGGCTGCTCAAAGATCGCTGTTGCCACATGTTGTTCAGAAAGGTTAAATCTGCAGGCTGTTCAGAAAGGTTTAAATTGTTGCTGCTACAGACTGTTGAACCATCATACAGTTTTAATTGCTGCAGCCTATAAATAAAACTTTCTAATTGATTGCTTGGTGTTTTGCCTTAATTTAGCCCAAGGCTGTTCCAAATGTTGGCTGCCTCAAAGGAGGTGGTCCAGACATCCCTCTCAGGACCTGATAATTGTCTCTCAGAATAACCTTCTCCATAACTTTACCAGGCACTGAAGTGAGACTGACAGGGCGTAATTACCAGGGTCTTCCTTCTTACCATTCTTAAAACATTGGAACAACAGTCATCTTCCACTTGGCCAGGAACCTTTACAGACTCCCAAGACCATTGAGAAACAATGCAAGGTCCTGCAATGATATTGGAGCTCCTTCAGTGCCTTGGGAAGGATCCCATCAGGCCCCATGGATTTGTGCTCATCCATCTGGGGCAGCCTCTCTTGAACCAGTTCAAAGTTGTCTCTGGGCTTATCATCCCTTCAGCTGTGGTCTTCCAGCACTGGGCTCCTGGGGTCCCAGGGCCCATCATCTGGCAAGAGATGGGCAGGATGCCAAAAAGAGCATCTCTGGAGACTTGTTGTCCTCAGATAGCCTTGTTTCCTACCTCATGGTTTGAGGTGAAGAGAAGTGAACTTTAAACCACAGAAAATGCCCCATCAGGGCAGAAAGCCCAGTGCAGACGCTGTATCCAGCAGTGACAGAGGACTTATTTTCCACAGAGAGCAGACAATCCTGGCCACCAGATGTGGTTTGTCATTATCTGTCCCACTACCTCAATACCCACAATGACTGTGTTTGGGAACCCTGCATCTCACCTTTAGTGTCCATATATGGACCTAGTTTCACCCTGTCCTGCCATCTGCATCCACATTTTACTGGAGTAGAAAATTCCAGAAGCTTATAGTTAGCCAGATAAATAAGCACTTGTCTCTGTTTTAAACTGATCAACTAATCCCAGTAGGTGTCAGTTCTTGCTGTAATAATGTCTCATCATTAATCACTGAAACACTAGTCTGCACTGGCAAGACTGTGCTAACCTAGAGGATTTCCCCCTGCTTCAGTGGGAGCTCTGACATGTAACCGACAGCAGCACTTGATTTTAAAATGCAGCTTCAAAAATCCACAGATGCTCTGTTCAGCAGAAGCAAATCCTCCATCCACCAAGAGGTGTGACTGTGGAATGATAATTACAGTACCCATGGTCATGGCATTTCAACATCTCCACTCAGATGGCTAAAAGAAGTAAGTAATTATTTTTATTTGCAAGTCCCTCCTGGACCTGGGCCACTAGATGTATCCACTGGAAACTCCTTGTGCTTTTAAGATGCTTTTGAAGAGGCAGAGAAAACTGATCTCACAAGTTGTTATGGGGGGTGGGAAAGAGAAACATGGATGATGTGAAACTGCTGAACAAAATTTATAAAGTGGACCAAGTGTTTCCCTTTCAGTCTCCAATCTAACTAGTTGTTGGCACAGGCTGCCAAACAAAGGATATCACAGTATAACCTTCCCAGCAGCTTTGGGGGTGGTTGTTGATGCCCTGTCTGTGCCAAGGCTCATTTTCCTTAGTCCTTGTTTACACTGTCCTGTTGGCCTTGTCTTGCCACGCTCAACCCATTCACATCACAACCAGCTTTTGTCCAAAGCAAGCTTGTGACATTCCAAGGTCACGAGCAAAGAACCCCAAATTTTTTTCACAATAAAAAAAGAACAAAACAATTATTATGGTCTGTGCCTCTTGGGGCCCTGAGGACTTAAAAAAAAAAAAATTGGTTATCTTGACTGCCCTCACTTGTGGCTTCCACTGACACACTGCCCACAGATGGCCCAGGAACTGATATGTTTAGTACAGACTGCAAAGAAGAAAATTAACTCCATTCTTGATGGTGCCCAATGGTTGTAATGCCTGGTCCTGGTAGATATTTTCTGCTTTTGATGGAGGTTTTGCCTCCCATGACAGCTACATTTTCCAGCTGAATTTTGGAGAGAGATTAACCATATATTGTTGTCATTGAGCTATCCCTGAGTGCTTGGAAAAGACAATCTCAGAACTGCAAGTTCCTAGAGCTGCTCTGAACCGTCTCCTTGGTACAACCTATAGAAAATGGTTGCTTTCTCTCAAGTGAAGCCCACCTGGTTATGTGGTCCCCCTCATATTTAAAACTCTGCCAGTTGTGTGATGACTGACTCAGGCTCTCAAGCAGGGCGTGGGCACAAATCCCCATGGGATTAGGGTTTGGGGTATTTATTGCTCTGCTTTGTGCTTTGACAAAGTGTGTGCATTGAAACAAAGACACAGAAACTAAGCAAAATCAGAAAGATAAATATATAGAACTTCTGTGACTCAAAGTAGTGTGAGAAGACTGTAGAAGAATTGCTTAGAGTAGAAAAACATTCCAAAATAGAGATATGTTCACTTGCAGCTTTTTCTTTCCACACTGACTCCTCATGAGGTATCTTTAATGAGCTGGGAAATTCTTTGATTCCTACAACCTCACCAGTTAATGTGAAAGAATCATATTACAAGGGTATCAGGATGTTTTGTTACTGAAGTAAGCATGCAGATAAGCCCTTCTCACTAGCCAATTCTTTTTCACTTTGTCTGCATCAGAGCTCTGCCTGCACATCCTTGTGGCTGGCTGCCGTTCCACGTCACTGTTCAGAGTCAGCCTCATAAAGCTCACCCAGCAGTGGCAGGGTGCCACCAGTTATCATAATCTCTTATGTTTCGGTTTCCACACGGAGGCTGAGCAAGAGTCTCAGTAAAGTGTGGTGAAGCTGTGCAGACTGCAGAGAAAAGGAAAGCAAAGGTACTGGGAGAGATAAGAGTCATAGGTGGATGTGCTTATCAGAGTTGCAAAGTAATATGCTACCAAGGAGGTGTATTTGTGTATCTACGAACTTGTTTTTATATGCATTATTGCATTATTGTGCATACACTTATCCATAAATATCTTAATGAGTGTGAATTCCTACTTACAGGTTCATACATAAACACATTTTAGCCTTTTTTAAATGTGGAGGTCACAGAATAAATTTCAAAAGGCTCTGTGTGGTTTTTCTTTCCATAAAAAAATATAGATACCTACTGAGAAAATTCCATTAAATCCAAGTAAACACACGGTGGATTTTCCTTTTACTGTCAAATGTGTCAGCAGCAGAACACTTGAACTAACACAGGATTTACCATTTCAAATTAAGTCCAGGAGGCAGCCTGTTAGTGGAGGCTGAGACTTAAGCCTCTGTGGCATAAGTCCCAGGCTTTTGTCACATTTAAATTTAACCTTTTTCTTTGCTCCCAGACTTCCACTTGGTGATTCTCACCTCTTTCCAATAGATCATCCAGCTAGAGAATATAAAGCTCAGTACCTGTAAAATCCTCAGGGATTTGCAAATTAGGATTTTAGCTGATTCAAACCTTGTCCCTTTTTGTCTTCTTTGATGTCTGATTTAACTTTCCTTCTGTGCTCCTCTTTCTCCTCTAACTTGTCCATCTTCCTAAATTTCTTCCATATATTTCCATTTCTAGGACTTTGTCTCAGTCCAAATTTGTTACCAGATGCACATCTTGGGTAGTCCAGGGTCAGATAAGCTAAAAGATGCTTGAGAAAAGGGACAGTAATGTAATAGTCATGCTGCAGATCTGTTTTGCTGCAATCTCTTTCCTGGGAGACATCTGAAGGGACCTAGCTCCCTGATGCTCTCTCCACCTCTCTGTCACTCAGTGCACATCCTGGAGACCCTTTGTAAAATGTTCTCAAGAAACTGTGATGCTTTTAGGTTGTTTTCCCTGGTGAATCTGGTCAAATGTATACAGCATGTCTCTGCTACCACCAAAGGGAATATTCTCATGAAGGTCTAAGGAACCTGGTGTTTAAAGAAGGCAAGAGTGAGTGTCTGTCCACCATTCTACGTACCCTTTGCTGTGTATGTTCCTCCAAAACGCATTCAGGTTCATGAGGCATGCATATGAGGGTGGTAGTGATTTAAAAAAAAATCCTTTTCCTGGAGTGGTTGAGATATATTCAGATGTTATCAACAGCTCAGCATCACAAACCACCTCCACATTTATCTCTTACATTACCTTAAGCAGTTTCTGTAAGGGGACATAATTGACTGCATGAGAAGTAGAATGAAAATTTTACCACAGTTGTTTGAGTAATATGAGACTCCACCTATTTAGATAACCCTTGCTACAGGCACGTAGCAATTTAAAGGGATACTGGGTTACTCCTGGTTGCTCATAAAAACAAACCAAAGAACAGGTTTCCCGCCTAGTTGTATGATCCTTCTCGAGGTCATCATCCTCCTCTTGACTCACTGAAGCATGGTCCCCATAAACAGAATGTGCAAGTCCTTCTAGAAGTATGAAAATTCACTTGTATGGTAACCTTGTCTTCCTGATTTTATTAGGGTTTAAGGAACTACTGAATTTGGAAAGGATTAGTCTTCTTACATTAGGCCAACAGAGTAATATTTCCAATTTTTTTTTTTTTTCATTTTGGCTCTCCACCATCTCATGCAGCACATTCAGCTTCCTGGAGACACCTGAAAGTGTTGCATTGCTGATTCCTTGCTTGGACATTTTTCCTTCTCCACTTTCTGTGGCACGTGGCTGGTTTTCTGTCAGGAACTACTGCTGCTAATCAAGCCAGTCCTTGCAGATCAGACTAATCATCTCTAAGTCTAATTCACCTCTGCTTATTTGTAAATATGTACTGTGAGGACAGGGCAGTGAAGGGAGCTCTACAGCACCAAAGCATTTCTCGTCTCACTGAGAATCAAGCCCACGAACTCAAAATCATGTTAGCTAAGGATGGTTTTGTTTCAACAATCTCTTGAGTGTTTGAGTTGCTCCCCTTCACTCTTCTATGGTAGGAAATAATGCAGCCACCAGGGAACAATTCTGTGCTGAGAAGTGAGGAGTGACCTTGCAGCAGAAGAGGCCCAGAGGGCAGACTCTGTGTTGGCACTGCCTGATGACCTGCCACAACCACTCTTCTCCTTGACAGAGACTCCTGCCTGTGCCTGAATCCCTACTCCCTCTGAACTTCACCATTTATGTACACTTCCAGTTTTTTTCTGTCCTGGTGGAAAACGGAATACTTTTTAACAACAGAGTACTGAGAGCTTGCTGCAGAGAATACAAATATATCACTCTCTTAGGTTTAAAATCCCACATCTGGCTTGGCACCGAGGAAGGCAATCTCTACATCATGCATCAGGCCAAAAATAATTGTGTCACAAAACCAGAAAAAACTGTGAGTGACAGAGACCAATTCTACCTAAGCCGTGAGAAGAATTCTTTTGTAATCCCTTTCCTCTGCAAGCCAGTTTTGGGTGTGTCAGAGGAAAGTTTCTCACTAGAAACCAGCATTGCTTCAGTAATTTTTCAGATTAAATGGGAAATATTCTTTTGCTGCATCTTGTGAGAGTTACAGAACTCATCACAGTAAGGGGATGCCCAGTTCATAATGCTGAGCAGATGTCTCGGGGCACTGGAAAATTTAATATTTGCATCAATGAACTGATATCATGACCAACAGGTTCTGCAGATACTCCACAGGTGGCTCAGGTCTTGCTCTCAGTGTCCACATGAGTACCGAAATCTTCTCAGTTGTGATATTTCAAAAATATCTGGATGTTCCCTCACAACAAGGTGTCCACTGCCAAACTCTCCTGGATGGTGGGAAGCTTGCTCAGAGTCAGCCTGAGAGTGGCTGCCCAGTCACTGACTGCAGCTCAGGTCACACACATGGAGTGTCTTCCTTGATTGCGTTAGTGAGGACTCAGGCTCAAGGGGGTGTGAGCAGTCCTTGGAACTCCACGGGAGATGTCCCACCAAGGGAAATGGTAACCACCATCACCTGCTGGAGTTCCACAGACTCATGGGTTCTGCACATAATGTCTTCTATTTACCTCTTTCCATTGGGCTCTGCTCAACATCCTTGTGGCATCTGGGTGTCAGAAAAGTGACATGCCATGCCACATCTATGTGGCTTGATGCCATTTGTGTAGATGCTTTTCTCTTTTGTCGCATTGAGGTGACTAGATTTGTGATTCTGTTCTGGAGCCAGAGTTTAAAAAGAAATGTAATTTCTGTCTGCGCTGCAAAAAGTGGCTCACCTGTAAATTCCAGCTTCTGGAAGGTAACCTTGTACTCAAGGCCAGACCAATTTCTGAGTGGGATCACCCCCATTTGCAGTTCTTTGCTGCCAGGGGCTTGCTTTCAGCTTCAGACAGATGGATAGTACAGGTAAGCGTGAAGAAAGTCACCATAAGGAAGTGCTCAGCTAATCAGCAGCATTAATAAGGCCCAAAGATCAGTATTCTGATTCAGGAATAGAAACTGAAACTGAAACTACTGTAAGACTTATAAAGGCACACCAGTCTCCCAGGAAGCAATACACAAATCCAGAAATACCCATGGCTGCCATCAGTGCCAGAGGTAAGTACATTTATGTGAAAGGCAGGCCTGTTTCTCCATAATCAAGATATTTACTGTAGTTGTATCTAGAGAACTGGAGTGTAGTCACAAATGTGTTTTGTTGGCATGAGGATACACAGGAGACAGATGTGGATTTGTGTTTTATGTCTTTGAATACATTACTGTATCTTGAGTCTGGGGTCCAGCTTCAAACTATTAATATAATTTTGTTAACCTTGGTATGGCAGGAAGAATTCAAAGTCCAAAAGAACTTTTACTGTGAAAAGAGATCTCAAAGGCATTTAAGAATGGAGCAATTTAGTTAGCTTATGTATTCATCTATTTTATTTTTATTGTGATAAATAACTAGAATATTCTTCTTAAAGAATTAAGGCAATAAGGCTGTGCAAATAGTTGATCATGTCTCTGTTGATGTGGAAAACTATTTTCTTTGTGTTAAAATGTAATTTTACTCTGTGTAATTCAGAATTTCTCAACTTCAAGAGCTAAGCTGCAGAAAAATGCCTTTAGTATCTTAATTCTAAGTAAATTTAAACGAAATCTTTATTATATTATGTATAATTCATAAAAATAAAAATGCAAAACAAAATTATTTATATTTTATATACACTTAAAAATATTCTATCAAATAAAATGATGGTTCCTAGATCTTTAAGTTTCATATTGGTGGATTTTTACAAAATAAATAAGTAGCCTTGATCACCTGCAACTGTTTTCCTCAGACCCTCAGCTGGGAAGGGATGAATAAGTCATGGGGTCAAAGTTGCTTGTCACTATGGAAGATAAAATGTGTATAATCAGGCAGGTCTGTGTTGCCACCCTGCATTTGTTACCCTCCTTTCTGTACTAGTATTTTTTTTCTTGGCAATTTTTTTTTTTTGGGTTTTTTGGTTTTTTTTAGTTTTTTAGAAAGTTACGGATTAAGTAAAGATGGGAAGTCAGTCACAGAAATGTTTTTGTCTGGATTGCCAAGATTATGAGTACCAGTGAGAAAATGGCTCAAGCTTTGCCTGTTCTCATAGAAGTGGCTTGGAAGATTTAAAGGGCTAAGACATTTGATTCTGCTCTTCGATTAGTCAGGGAAAAACAGATTTCAGGAGTACTGCTGAAATCAGGGAATTTAAACTTGAGTGTTTACACAATCAACCATAAATGAGCTAAACTGAGCAAGGATTCATGTACAAAATAGTTTAAACAAGCATCAAGTTCAACTTCCAGGTAGGAGTCCATACCTCCTGCATCCCAGGGTGCCTATCGTGCTGTGCTGTGATTACTTATTGACCCCTTTTAGAGAAAAGCGATTTGACAGGGAGTGTATAGAACTGAAAGGGGTCTGGACAGAAAGGGTAGAGAAAATTATGTTTTCTGACCTGCTCTCCTCAGTGACTCACAAATCTTTTCTACACAGGTCCCTCATCCAGAGAGAACAACCAAGGGTAAGAGATATGTCACTCACTGTTGTCTGAGCTACTTGGCAATTTCTAGAGACAGCCTTGTGCCTTGTTTTATTCTTACTATCCCTTTCCTCAATCTTCTTTTTCCAGTTGCCTTGCTGCTTTGACTGGTGCTGATCTCTGAGTGGCAATGAGGTTGCTTACCCACCCAACAGTTCTCAAGGAGGTGCTGGGGGTGTTCTGAAGCTTTCATCAAATTCCAGTTCTAGATCGCTAAATCGCAACATTCTTCAAGCTGCTCATTTCTGATGGGAAAAGTTAGGAGTGGGAGTCCAAACATCATTGAAGTGCTAGGATCACAGTACTGCTGGTACTCTTCTTCAGGTGGAAGATGCAGCCAAGAGACTTCCAAAGAAATTACTCGCCTAGACAAAATGGACGGGTGTACCTGCTGTATGAAATCAGGTGGAGAAGAGGTTCCATCTGGAGGAACTGGTGCTCGAACAATCATGAACAACATGCTGAAGTCAACTTCCTGGAAAATCATTTCAGTGTCAGGCCACAAACTCCTTGCTCCATCACCTGGTTCCTTTCAACTAGTCCCTGCGGAAAGTGCTCCAGAAGGATTCTGGAGTTCCTGAGGTCACACCCTAACGTGACCTTGGTAATATATGCAGCCAAGCTGTTCAGGCACCACGATAACCGTAACCGACAAGGTCTCCGCAACCTGATAATGAATGGAGTCACTCTACGTATCATGAATCTTGAAGGTAACCCAGCTACTCTTTGTCTAAGTGCGGACTGAAAGTTCTGGGATTATGTGCACTCTTAGGTTGTAGCAGAGGTGATGGCTGGCTTTGGGGAGACCTAGTGAGTGCAAAAGTGTCTCTCTTCTGCCTTATTTCTTCTCCAGTCCTCTATAGCAGCAGGACCAGCATGGTCATTTCCTCTTGCCAAATCTGAAGATGAAGGGTTGGACGTTTCTCTAGCTGTCCACACCTCCTTTATATGCAGTGTAAAATCCTGTCCCTCCTACAATACACATGCAGATCAGCTTGCCTGCTCCATCAAGTAATTGGTTTCCTTTGGAAGTTGGACAAGAGAAGGACACTTGTCTCAAGGACACATTCAGATGATGCATCACAGAAGATATGTCTTGCGTATATCTTGACTTTTTGTGTGTGTATCTTGCTCGCCTGGTGATGTTTGGCTGTAAAAACAGTCCAGACAAGCAGCTCACAAAAAGGAATGTAAGGAATGTATATTTGAAGAGATGAACCTCACACACCTGTGTGGATACTTACCACTGGAGTGTGGAGCTACGAAACCCACCAGGTCAAATGTAATCTTAAAGGACACTACTTATATGGGGGTGCTGTCTCTGGGATCGTAGCACCAGAGCATTGACAGAAGCTCTGGCCATCCTACCAACACTAAGATCGATATGAAACGCTAAATGTTAGAGTGCTCACTCCAGGTTTTCCCTGATCACTGGGATAAGTCAGACAGATTCATGACTGAAGCAACGTGTCTTGGCAAAGCTGTGTTCTCAAGCACAAGGCTGCCAAAAGGAGAGCCTAAACAGCTCTGACTGCATGTACCACTTCCCTTTTCACTCCTGCCACTTGCTGATTCCTTCTCTCTTGGCTTTATGCCAGAGCATGCTATTTGTGATAAGGGTTACCCAAGCCACCACAATGATCAATTTCTCTCTCTGGCAATTCATTTTTAGACATATTGCTACTCTGTAGGGTTTTGGTTCCCCTTTCCATTAACTTATTTGTGCAGTTATTTGTGCACACCTTGTATTAATATCTTTGTCCTTTACTGTATTCTTACTGAGAAACAAATGACTCACTGACATGTTAATGAAGAAAGAACTGGGCATCCTTTCATCAAGAGTGGCTGGGTATCTCTCTTCTTAGATTACAGATACTGCTGGAGAAATTTTGTTGCATACCAAACTGGAGAAGACGATTATTGGCCCCAGAACGTCACTTTATACTTCCTTCTGAATAGCACAGAACTCTTACATATCTTTTGGGTAAGTAGATACCTGAAAAAAAACACCAAGAGTGAAAATAAATGCAAAAAATCCAAGGAAAAGGAGATTTGGACAATCCCAGCAATGGTGCTAGCATAAATGATAGTAGGAAAAATAAGCATGGGCTTGAAGCTGCATAAGCAGAGAGCCAAGCAGGCAAGAGATTGCCAGAGGACTATGCTGCTCATTGTGCCTTTTTGGCCAGGAGCAGAGAAGAGAAGAGATTGAGGACTACTCTCAGATTTTAACTAAGGAAAGGGTACATTATTTCAGCCCTTTGCATGAATCAGCTACCAGTTCATTACTTGCAGCTTACTGGAGCTATTTGACCCCAAAAGCTCCTTCAGTTCTGTAATAATGATTCAAGTATTCTCTTTTTGCCTCAGGACAGGGCCATGGATTTCAGTTAATTTCTAAGCAAGTTCAAAAGCCCAGATGGGTGGATTTACCTTCAGGATCAGAGCTTACATATTAGAGTATAATATGACCAAGATCTGCTTTCCATTTTTCTTGCAATCCATACAACTGCAGAAGTTATTTGTACAGCCTGATATCCTACTCAGAAAGAGGAAGTGGTCTACTGAACAGGAGAGAAGACCAGGACTGGAGTAAACTGTGGGGCTCAGCCACACTTTGTGGGGCAGGCCAGTTCTTGCTTGAACTGGTCCCTCTGTGCAGAATGGATGGCAGGAGGTGGAGGAAGGGATGCACAAAACTGCTGGCAGGAACTTAGAGTCACAGACACAAAACTAACCTATTTGTAGGATGCTCTGATTGCCTTGTTTTATTTCTGGCTGAGGAAAAGGTACACATTACACTTCATTTCAGTTCCATCCACCCCAAACATTACACAGGACTTTCAGTACCTCAAGTCCTGACCTTTCAATTTCTTGTCTGAGTAAGACATTCAGGTGACAGGATACACAGTCAGTAGCAATATCCAGTCAATCAGCTGATCTAACAAAGTACTTTATGCAATGTAATGGTTTAGGAGACGTTTTACCCTCGGCTTTCAGCCTTTCCGAGTCTCCTAATGCCTGAGATGATTAAATAATTTAGCAGCTTACGCACAATCAAGCGCAGGGTGCGATGCTTGCCGGGAGCTGAGCAGAGCTGTCTGCTGAATGCTCCTGAGTGCTGACAAACTGCTGCTGACTCAGCACGGTTCCCTGCTGTACAAGGGGAATGTGCCCTTCAGGTCTTGGTTTTAAAGAGCCAGCTAACAAATTGCCTGTCCAAGCCAGGCAACCTTGATGGTTTCTGCAGAGTCCTGCTGGTTGGGAAGCCTGCTGGAAGTCAGGCACTTGCTCAACTGCTCTGCTGTCTCAGCTAAACACCAGCCACCCCTCAAATGAATGTGAGCAGGACCCATCATCAGTAGTTCTAGCTACCAACCCTCCACAGAAGGAATGGGAATGTCTGTGTGTTCAGCCCCTTTGAACATCCTGCCCTGTTTTACTAATTATGCAGAGGTGTAATGAGGTGAGTTCCAGGCACGTGCTCCAGAGAAATACACGCTGTTGCATCAAGCCCTGCCCTCCCTGGCAGAAGAAGAACACTGAGGAACCAGAGGGGATTTGGTGGAGTCCCACTACCAAGGGCAGGGGATGGGGGCACTCGCCCTACGAGGAGAGGCTGAGCAAAGAGGCTTTCCTAGTCCTATAGAGAAAGTGGCTAAGTGGGATCTTAGTGCAAAACTGCAATTTTCCACTACATAAAGGCAGTAAAGACATAGCCAAACTCTCCTCAGTGATGCCCAGAGAGAAAACAAGGTAACACACACAAGCTGCAATGAGGGAAATTCCAGCAGGATAGAAGGAAAAAGTCTCCCCTGCCAATGGTGCTGTACTGGAACATGGAGAGGCTGTCACCTCCACCCCTGGAGACCCTGAGAACTTTCCTCTGAGCTGCCAGATCCAGCCTTGGAGTCAGCCATGCTGCAAACATGGTGTGGTACTAGAAACCTCTGGGGAGCCTTTCTAACACCTCCAAAAATCTGCCTTTCCACAGGATCCAACTCCACTTCCCCTGCATTCAGCTATGCAAGTTGCCACCTTTTAAATGTTCTGTTTCTAAATGGTTAGTGTTTCTAGAGTGGCGTACATGGCACAGTAAATTATGAGGTGCTACCCGGTTGTCTAGAAAAATGTATCTTGAGGGAGATTATTTCACACAATAAAGGAGGATCAGAGTGATCTCCTGGAGCAGATGCTTTATTTTCAAATTCTCTATCATGCTGAAGAGACAGCTTAAGCTTTTGGTATCAAATACTTCATGTTTTCTTTTTCTTCCTCCTAGGGGCTTCCTCCATTTCTGGCAAACTGAATGCTAATGAGTATCACCACCATGCTTCCAAGTGCAGTTTGTGCATCAATACAAGACCAGAAAAGCCAGTCTCTGGGAGTCTTTTCTTCTGCAGCCTTGCTAAGTTTCTTGCTGCCACCAGAGAAGACTCCTGGGCATTGCTAAGTATTGAAGAGAACAGAAGGAGCACATGAGAAGCCATCAGGAAGCTTGGATGATGTAGCCAGGCATCCAGGACACCCTGGTCTTTACAGACCTTTTTGAGAGTCCAGTGGGGATGAAGACCATGCCCCATACTCAGGCCTTCCACATCTGCAGATTCTGCAATCAGATTCTACAAGTGTCCTCTTGAGATGCCAGCATGTAAGATTTTTCATGCTCTGATGTGTTCCAAAGAAGTAATCAGCCATGCATTCTTGCTTTCAGAATTTCTTACAAAGATCACTTTTGTGTCCACGTGTGTATGTTTCAGAATATATTTCATACTATTAAAGTATTTATGCAATACTGTAATAATACTTCATTTTAAGGTTTTATTTATGAGTGTAAACTTTATTTATGACTATAAAACCAGTGTAATAAAAGGGAAGATGTCAACATTGTGGAAACTTTGCTTTTCTTGTTCAGCTCCTTGGTAGACATCCTTCCCTTGTAATTCCACGCTCTGGAGACATAGGTGTTCAGTGCAAACTGGGGAAACAAAGTAAAAAGCTTTTCCAGCTGCAGACACAGAGTGGAATGGTGAAGTAGGAGATATTGAAAGCTCTGAGCTCTCTTTACTGGAAGAAGGCAAAAAGAAACTACAGGTGTGTTGGGTCTTGCAGCAGTTTTGAATTTGAACAGCAAATAATGTAGATCATCTGAATGAATCATGTGGGGAGCTCCATGTGTCATGATTCCCAGCCCCTTCGAGCAGGAGGCCCACTGTGTGATCCCAGTGGGGAATGTGCTGGTGCTGGGATCCACAACATGCACAAATGATAACTTGAAGAACAAGGCAGGGGCTGGTGGGAACTGTGCCTATCTCCTCCAGTTTATTTATGCTTATAGCATCCTTTGGCCATGCAAAAATCTCCAGATGTTTAGCAGACTATTGAGACAGCCAGAAAAGCTGCAGGCTGAGGAAGCAGCTCCAGTCCCTGCAGTGTATCTAAGGCTGAGCACAGCTGTCGGGGGAGTGTCTCCTACGTTAGTCAAATCAAACAACTCCAAACAATGTATAGCACAGCCAAAGTTTTCTTATCCCTGTCCAGGGCTTCATATTGGATGTTACATGCTCTCTTTCTGGACATTATAGTGTTTACTCCTTGTTGCCTTAGGGAGCAATCAAATCACTTGATCAACGTGCAGCTTATTACAGCAGGGTCCATAACCATTCATGCCCAGGGGTCAGCCCTTTCCACTGAAGGCAGGAGGACAAACTTTCTCTGGTCTGTTTGGAAGCTTGCCAGTTCCAAGTCAGCCCAGTGAAGTTTTTCACACTAGTTTTATCTGCCAGAGTGAATTTGCAATCTACTGTATCTCTGCTGTGTTCCTGCTGGCATGTGAAGCCTAGAGGTGGGTCTACCACACTGGTAGCCTTTAAAGGTAACCACAGAAGGCAGCTGGTCTGCTCTCATCTTCCTCTGATTTTTACCTCTGGACTGGTAAAAACATTGTGCCAGCTTGTAGAGTGGGATAGTTCTTAAGTGTGAATTAATGACAAGATTATATTGGGGAGACATCAACACCCTCCCTGCGCTGGAACTTGGGTGCAAAAGCAGCAACAGCAATGGAGTTTTAGCTATATCTGACGTGGGTTTGGAAGCCTGAGGGGAAACCTGCCCAAGACAGAAGTGTATGAGAGGTTTAAAAGCCAAAGGCAGCCTTCAGAATACTTGCCATCCTTTGGTGCCTCCTCATCTGCTATGACCTCTGCTCTTGCAGCAACCCACTTTCTCCTCCCCCAGCAGGGGCTCTGCTCATCATTGCTCACGTTGTCAGAACGAGGGGTCTCTTCTCTGCCAAATCCCTTCATGATTCTTCTGTGAACCAAATCTGACTTCCATCACTGTGAATATTTAATACGTACGTGATGAAATAATGACATTTCTGCTCATAGGAATGCTAAAGGGTCAGCACCAGGGAAAGTAGAAAAACATACTCAAAGACAATGCTGAATACAAATACATGTAGACTGAAAACCCCCTGAAGGGACAAGTAGCAAGGGAGATTCCATGACCCTGAAACCCCTTTCTGTCCTATTTCCAAGTACCAGCACGCAGGAGAGGAAGAGAAAAGGAGGGAGAAGACACGCTTGTGTTTGCAAGGGTCTGGAATGTGCCTTTGCATTTTTCAATGTTAATCTGTTTCTCATTATTGCAAAGTCCAAGGACACCGTGTACTGACCTGGAGTAATGCTGTGCGCAGCTGTGGGAATGATGTCAGTGTCCTGCTCTTCTGTGGACGTGTTCTGGAGGCTGCTCAGATATCTCTGGGATATCTCTGGCTTTGGGAGCTGTTTGCAGCATGGATCAACATCCCTTCAAGGCAACACCCTCGGCAGGGTGGCAGACACCCCGTGCACCAGGAGATGGCAGCCATGCCCAGTTGTCCACACCAGTTGCCATCCTGTTTTTCCTGCTTCCTCTAATATCAAGGACTCCACAGCTACCTGGATGTGCCTGTGTTCAGAGTTCATTGCTGCAAACCATGCAGTGTTGATGAAGCAAGACTGGGGTTTTCAGCGAGGACCAAGGCCCCATGTCTGGCTGTTCCCTACAGTTTGGGGAGAAAATGCTCTCCCAGAAATCACAAGCCCCCATTTCCCACAGCTCAGGCAGCTGGGTCTGGAGGTATATTTGCCACAGGCCCCTTGAGATCTTAGCTTTTGCCCAGGTGCATATAGAGGAGAGTGACACCTAGAGTAGCACAACCACAACCCCCATAAGGCTGTAAAGATAAGTGGTTCTTAAAAATATACAATCAGTAGCGAAATGTTCACTATATAAACAGTCTCCAAAGCAAGAAAAATATCTTGGGTTAATAAAGTAATATTACTGCATAGCAGTCACCCTACAGGGAGCTACGCTTGGCAGAGACACCTAAAGCGTTTGAGGCTGAATTAATTTGGAAAGCCAAATTAAAGAATATCTTGTAACAAACAGTATGAATTGGTATTTGTGAACAGAAAAAGCACAGTTAAAACAATCTTATGTGCAAAAGAGCTACATTTCTATAGCTGAATCTCATGGATTAACTCTAGAGCACACTCTGAACTTAATCAGATTTATGTGCAGAAGAACCTAAACATAGCATGTATTCTTAATATAGTTCATGATTCTTTGCATTTACTCATTGCATTTTTTTCTTCTGTACGATGTCAGCTGCTGTCATGTTTCAACAAGTATCTTTAACCCTGTGTTGGTCAGAAATTAGGCAAAAGCTGGTATCTCAACTCTTTTTTTAAAAATGCTGATTTTTTCTAATAATTTCGCTGAGAAGGACAATGCTGTTGTACAGGCCAATATCAAATGCTGAAAGATGAACATTCTTTATACATCTTTGCTTCTCTTCTTGCTTCGTAAAGCATATTGGGTCAGCCCTTTTGTGTCCAGTGTGGTAAATTATGAGTCATGAATGGGCACAATAAGCTGGCCATCAATGAAAGAAGCATCTCAAATAACTACAGAGATTTTTGGTAGCATGTCCAAAGTACCTGAACAATTTATCTGCCTTGATCTGCTGGGTGACATTGTCAATAACTTCAAAGTTACAAGTAAAAGTATGAAGACATTTTAATATTTCCAGGTTGTACCTGCAGAAACCAGAAGGAAGACATGACACGTCAATCCTCTGTGCCTAATTTACCTCCTTCACCCACATGATACCAAAAAATTGACAAAACCAGATGCTTGTTTGAAAGACCTTTATTTATATAAATAATATGCACCATATGAAACAAATATACAGCACCATGCTTGCAAATTAATGCTTTGCAAAGGACTGTCATTGCTATTCCTGGTCAAAATTCCCCAAGCTGAGAGTGCCTTGGGAGCCTGAAGTTGTAGGAAGCTTGTGATGCACTTGGTTGAGACCTCTGCTAGCAGAAGGAGGTCCTCTAGGAGCAGGGCTCTCTGCTGTCCTAGCACCAGAGGAGGTCCTCTGAGGAGCCTCCAGCCTTCCCAGGAAGAGGAACAGGATGGAGCAGAGAACTTGCAGCCATCGTGAAGGAAATGACAGAGCACACCCAGAGTGTGGGACACACTTAGCCTTGTCCAAGCCTCGAGAGGTTAGATTGGAGAGGGCAATCCAGCTGTAATTCAGGGGGTGGGAAGGTGGTGGTGAGCAGGCATGTACGTGAACCTGTATCTTCAGCTTGTAAAGACTGTGTCCACCAGATCAGGAGCTAATGGGGTCCCCTAGTGGAAACAGAGTGATTGCCAGGCAGGAGGATGGTTTGATTTTTGCCCCTACAGAAGATATCTATTTGCAGGCCCAAGAGCTTTGCATATGCCAGGACTTTTTTTCTGGCCAGCTCTCAGTAACAGCCACCAACTCGACATTGCTGGCCATATTATGGGCAGTAAAAAACTTGGAAAAACAGAAGACTGTGGGACTGTAAAGGTGCCTCTAGCAGAGGCAGCTGGCTGGGAAGGGAGCACATTGCATGTCTGGTCTAGGGGGAAATGCTCAGAGGATGAAGAGCACTCCACACAGTGAGAGCTGTGGTGCTCTGCACACAATCCTCTTAGAGAGACCTGCTGGCTTTACGTGAGGTTTTCAAGCTGAGCTACCTGTGCTGTCAAGGACTCACTTCAACACTCTCAGCTGAGCTTTCCAGTAGCTGGTCAACTTTGATGTTAATACACAGGCTCTACCACTTCAGTTGTGATGGTTTTCAACTTCCTACCAACAACCAGAAGGACATAAACCATTAATAAACCATTTCACAGGAGAGGACGCAGAGCAGCTGAGTGTAGTGCAGCTCTAAGAGCCAAAAAATGTGCTCCCTGAAGCCTTCATGAAATGTGCAGGTCAGTGCAGTGCCAGTGAGAGCACAGTCACACAAACAGCTTTGCAGGCTGTCTGCTCCCACCTGGGCAAGGCTAAACCCAGAGCTCCATTTAGTGGATCACCTGGATTAGCTCTGCAGGGACTGAGGGGAGGCAAATGACTCTCTGGCAATGTCACTGCAGTCCTGGCTATTCCCAGTTAGCGATGGATAAGGTGTGAGCCTGGGGAAGGTGTCTTCACAAGATCAGCCTCATTCTCCTTGGAAATAAAAAGTAAGGACAGTCTTATCTCTAGACACAGGGCTGGAAGGAAGAGTGATGTAAGGAGGGAAGAGGAGAAAGATCTGTCGTAAGGGTGAGAGTTGGAAATCAAAGAGCAAGTGCTTGTGAAGTCTTCTGATTGCCGATGACTTTCACTTCAAAGTCCCAGAATTTTAAAAGCATCTCGTAAATCATCTACTTCGTACAGCGGCTGCAGGACAAAATAGAAATGGTAGGTCAGTTGTCAAGTGAGCAGGAACCATGAATATGAGGAAGGAATGGCAGGAGATGGGATGAGAGGTGGAAGAAGGGGAAATGAACGAGGAGAGAAGAGATGAAGAAAGCTGGGGAAAGAGGCATAAGGGATGTGGAAGATGAAGACACATGAGTGAATGACATGGCAGATGGCAGGGATGAGCAGAAAGAGCAAAGAGGAATTACAGTGAGGAAGAGAGGAATAAGCTGAGGGAAGAGGCACTGGAAGAAGAAGGAGAATTGGCCCTTACCAGGAGGATTCGTCGAAGTTTCCTGGCAAGATGGACAGAGTTTTCATGCAGCCCTTCCCAGCCTTTGAATGCCTGTTCCCTGTTCTCCACAAATGTGTTCCAGCAGTAGAAATAATCTGTGCAAGATATGGGGAAGTTACAGATGCTCGACAGCACACTGATCACTAAATCATCACACTCTGCAGCATCTTCTCTGGCTCCTTGCCCAACCTTCTCCCCCTCTCCTGGGTCTCCCTAACATCCTGTAGTTCTCCATCATCTCCTGTCCTGCCTGCACACCTCACCTTTGAAGGTCATGATGGCAATCTGTGCCCCTGCCTTGTGCAGGCGCCTCAGCCCCTCGGGCTCTGCCTTGCGGTCCTCGCAGAAGTAGAGGCGGGCCATGAAGATGCGGAGGCTCAGGTTGGGGTAGGAGCGCAGGAAGTTGGCGATGTGCTGGGCGCAGTCGTAGCAGGGGCTCCAGGAGGTGAACCAGGTGATTCGGTAGCAGCGTCCCGGGTCCAGGTCCCAGGCTGCGATGTAGCGCAGGAAGAGCACCTCCACGTGACATCCCATCTTTGGGAAACCGAAGGGGTGAGGCGTCAGGTGGCGGGCAGGGAGCAGGGTGTGCGAGGGGCAGGGAGGGAGGGCTGGCGTGGATGGTGTGTGAGGGAGGAGAAACAAGGTTCGGGGAGTGCTCTTGGGTCAGCACACACCGGGACAAGGCACGGTAGTACTTAAGGGCTAGAGAAGCACTGGTGGGCACTGGTGTGGAGGGATGTACAAATGGGATGGGTGGGAGCTCAGCAGGAAGGTAGGGAGACCGGAAAAGCAGCAGGGAGTGTGGATGTCTCGCTGGTAACTTGGTCCAGGATAGCACAGAGTACAGCTTTACCCAGAGGCTGCATCCCTCAAGAGGTGTGTACCAGCACAGCGCCCAGGTGTGCCTGAGTTGCTGTCACAGCCCTCTGCTCCCTGCTGCCCCAGGCAAACTGGAGCTGCAGGCACCTCAGAACAGGAGGCAAGGTGTTCCCCTACCTGGTTGCGCAGGTATCCGAAGTCCAGGGAGCACGAGGTAGCACTATCCCGGCGCTTCACCACATAGCACAGGTAGGTTTCACGCCGGCCCTTGGCCTTGCGCAGGTTCCTGAAGTTGTAGAGGAAGAGTCTCCTTTGCATGAGAATGCTGCAGGAGAAGACGAGAGAGAATTTACATTTACTCATGTAGCCAGTAGTTTACCATGTCTCTGTTGAGGGCTCAGCACCAAAAATATCCTCTTCATATCCAAGCCTCTCTGTATGAGAAGAGTGTCGGTAATTTGCATGAAATGTTCTAGGGAAAGATGCAGACGTGACCCTGGGGATGAAGCAGGTGACCATGTGAGTGGAAATGGTATGTGAATTAATAGTGATTAGTCAAACAGCAACTATGGCTGGGCAGAGTGTGAAAATATCTGAAAATATCCAGAACATGGACACCAGCGAGGGAGGAGGATGAAGGCATCTGAGAAGACCTGTGAAGATGAGAGGGTATGGAGTTCAGCCATCAAGAGATGTTATTTTTGCTATATGAAACCTAGAAAATCCACTGGGGCAAGGGACAGACCAAATTAGAATCTCTCCAGAGAAGAGCGGACAGAATGCCTTCCAAGCACTGCCTAAAAGAAGAGCGGAATTGAAAGTGTGCAGGACCAGGGAAAGACGCCATCCAGTAGCTGATGGAATATATAAAGGGTAAGTATGCTGACACCTCCCCAGACACAAGTACCATTTCCACAGCAGACAGACATCAAGACTGGCATGGGCCTGCTCCTGCCAGGGAGCACAGGGAGGGTGTAAGGCAGTCATGAGCCACATCTAACAGCCTCGCTGCCAAGTGAAGGGACACAGGCAGCTGGGTTCATTGAGGTGAGATACACACCTCCCCCGCAGCAATGCAAAACAGAAGTGAATAGGTTAAAAATAATCACATCCTTTGTCATCTTTTCCCACTGTTAGGCTGATGTTCAGCACAAAGATGGGGTGAGTTTAAGAGATACTGAGCTGGGTTTTCCTGAGGATCTCCAGTCAAGTGTAGAAAAGGGGAATTTGGGTTTGTTAGGAATTTAAATCAGAGAGTCTAGGCACGTGTATACACCCTTCATCTGTTTGCTAATGTCACCATAAGCTTGAGCACTGCAGAGCACTTAATGACCAGCAAGAGGCATCCTCTCTGCCCCTCCAGGAGCTCCTGTCCCTTGTGCAGCCTGACACATGGCCACTGCATCACAGGTACTCATTCATACAGTCATGCACATCCTCTTGCCTTTTGCTACCTAGTGATGTGCTTTGAGGTTGTGTGACACTCCCTACTGCTCCTCACCTGCATCACAGACATTCTCCCTCAGGCAGCCTTGCTCCTCTGACCGTCCCACAGACAGGCAAACCACTCTTTCCTGCCCTGTCTCCCTCAGCCCGCAGTGCAAAAATACCTGTCCTGCTCACACAGAAAGAGGAAGCACACACAAGCACACACATACTTTGTTATGCCATGCTTTATGCTGACAGGCTCCTGCAGAAGCACATCACATTCGAGCATGCCTTCAGTTAGAAGAAAGTCCAAAGAGCAGACTGCACACACTCAGGAGGGAAAAGCATCCCCATTAAGTGTCTCATTAAGCCAAAGAACAGTCTGAGGCTGTTCCTGGAGGTCTGTCCCATAAGCACTGTTGCAGTGCTGCTCTGTTGGGCTTGCAGGCTGTGTCAGGAGTAGAGCACAAGCTGATCCCACTGCATTCCGTCACCTCTTTCTCTGGCTGTTCATGGTGTGTGCCTGTTCCCCATACCCACTGTATGTTCTTCATCATCTTTCTCAGTCTTGGAGCTGACTCACTCCTTACCACCTTAGATTCACCCTATTTTCCTGCCTTTGTGCAAACACAAATGAACACCCTTTTATATTCCTAACACACACACACACACACACACACACACACACACACACACACACATACACATTGGTCTCCCCATAAAATCATCAACCAGTGGTTCACCACAGGTTTCTAAGCCTTAGATGTGTTATTGCAGGGATATGGAAAAGACTGTGCCCTGTAACAGAGATGCTGGAGAGGTGATCTGTTCTGTGGTGACAGATCCTGAGGCTGTCCGGAAAGGATAACCCAGAAAATTGCACAGGTGTGATAGGTCAGAGGCTTGCAAAGCACTTACCTGGGGTGTGCCACAACTGCAGAAAACAGAGCAGAGCCTTGTGCACAAGACAATTGCTTGCTGAAGAAATATATAAGCCAGGTGGAAAACAATTACAATTATGTTGATGTTTCCTTAGAACCATATGGAAAAATGCATTTTATCACATCAAAAACATAAGGGAAAACAGACTTTCCCTTTTCTATTTTTTTAAAGTTTTGGGCAAAACCATTTGCTTTCAAAATGTGCAAAGCCATTTGCTTTCAAAATGTTTCTGGTTTTTCTCCTAATTGTGCCACTTCTCATGTCATTCCTTTTTTCTTTATTCAATGTATTTGACCCTGCAGAGTTGCATGCGGATGCAAATAAGAGCAAAGAACAAGAAATGACCCCAAACCACAGAAAAATAAAATTACGATCACTCAGATTTTTTTTCTGTTTCAAAACAAATTGAAGGCAATTTGAATCACAGAAGACATTTGTTCAACTGGAAATGTTCATTAACATCAGCTCTTTCCTCCCTTTCCTCTGGAGTTCACCATCCCAGGTTTTTTTGGTTTTTTTTGTTTTTTTTTTTTTGTTTTTTTTTTTTTTTTTTTTTTTTTTTTTTTGTTTTTTGTTTTTTTTTTTTTTGTTTTTTTTTTTTTTTTTTTCCCAGGGAGTATTTCAGAATATGGCTGGTGCAAACAGAACAATGAATGAACAAATGTTGTGTGGAGCAGCTGAGCAGATGTCTGGCTAGGTGTAAACTGCTGGATACACATGCAACTCCTATGGCTATAGCATAGCTCAAGGGAAAGCAGCAAGGACACAGGAGCTGTGATTGCACCTGGGCACTGAAGAAGCAGCCTGAACAGAGATCTTCTCCTCAAATAAAGATTCATGAAATCAGAGTGAAGCCCCCTGCACAGTATGCAATTGTGGAGAGTGATTAGTCATAATAAGCTCACAGACTAATTGCAGCGCAAGTAGAGGATTGAGGGGCTTAAGCAGCAGACAGCATCTGACTGTTCATCCTTGTCATCCTGTTATCATTCTTTGTTTCTAGAAAAGAAAAATAATGAAAGGAACAGAGAATAGCCACAAGAAAGAAATGACAGAAAGGGAAAAGAGTACAGGTGGCAGAAAGTCAAAGAGAAAGAACAACAGAGACACAAAGATGCAAGTTGCAAGAGCAGGACAGGCAGGGAGTTAGATCAGTGAGTCAGATGGCGAAAGGGAAAGGGATGGTCAACCAGAGGGAAAGCAAGTTAATTTTGCCAGAAAGATTCTCATACGAGCAAGAAACTAGAGGCACTCCTTTTACCTGTCCATGACTCCCAGGGTCTCTCTCAGGTGATGGGATTACAAGGAGGTTATCTTGCAGGCTCTGTGTGCGCAGCCCTCTGACCTGATGTACAGAAATGTGGACTGGCCTGTGTGTCCCCTCCGCATCCACCCCTATCTACTCCCTGCTGGCTTTCATCGGGGTGTGGTTGAGGGAGGAGTTAGAAGGGTCTCTGGAGCTGTAGGAGCTCAAGAGAAAAGTGTTGAGATGCAAAGGGGCATCAGTTCTGAAAGATGCTCAGCACCCATTGGTCACCACCCCCCCTTGCACTACCTACTAGCCCTCCCCAGCTGCAAAATTTTTCTGAAATAATATCAATAGCATAACAAGGCAGGAAACATTGTCTAGTGGTTAGAGGGGGCCTGAGAGCTTGTATACCACTAGTGTGAATGTGGGCAAAACCACACCATCCCTCCGGGCTTCGCATCACGCAGCTGTGCAGGGATGGTGGTGACCCTGCCCTGCTCCACCACAGAGGCAGCTCTGTGCAGCAACCTGGAGCCACCCTGCTGGAAGGAGCTCAGGGAACACCAGCTTGTGGGCAGACTTTCCCCACTCCTCTGTGACCCTCTGAAAGGCCTGGCAGCTGCATGGAGCAGCACCGAAGCTGAAGACGAGAGTGAGAGGGACTCAGCTCCCAGGGCTTAGTGGGGAGAGGCTGGCCTCACTTTGCACCTGAACATTGCCACGGGTGTATGAGCCCCATCAACACACCAGGAGTGGTGGCAGACTTGCGCTGCAAAGCTGCACAAAAAGCACCGGTGGGGAGTGACTCTGGGCCTCATCCTGCTGCTCCAGGTTGTACTGGCACCAGCACCGAGCTCTGCTGGTGGCAGGGCGACAGTGAGGACCCCCCGACTGAGGTCTGCGCTGTCGCAGCCAGGCTGGCACTCAGGATGCACACACTTTGCTCTGCCAGCACTGCTCTGGGCTGCCCAGGCTCTGCTGCTGCCCTGGCAGCCATGCCCTGTGCAGGGCTGAAGGACAGCGAAGGCTGGGGCAGGGCCTTGGGCTGGCCAGGGTGCCGAGCAGGCAGGCAGGGGACACTGCTCCGCTTCTGCCCGAGGCGGGGCATGGTGAGAAGCAGGGCTTTTGTTTACCTCACGCTAGGGTAGTTCTTCGTTTTTTCTCTGCTTGATTTACTTTCCTTATTAATTTTACTGGTTTTCAGAATGCTAAGGCTTTGCGAAACCAGCATATGCAAAAACAGGCAAAGGAGAGATGAGTTGCCAGAACAGAGCAGACTCTCTAGCCCAGCGCTTGGAGAGGACTTGTTTTTGAGAGCAGAGAGCATGGCATACTTCAACAAAAGGAGAAGCGCTCCTGCAAAGCCCGGGCATGGGCTGTCCTACTCCTCAGGGAAATGCCTGGGTAGGACACATACTCAATGAATACACGTTTTGGCAGCTGCATTGGTCTCAAGAGCTGTGGCAATTATCCTCCTTGAGGATCTGGCTCCTAGTACTTGACCAAAGCTAGAAAAGACTGAAATCCTTGAGAATCCCTGTCCTACTTAACAGAGCCTAAGAGAACACTCTGGCTAATGAAACAGCTGTCCCCTTTCAGCCTTTGCTCTAGTAGCACCTTGTGACAAATCTCCTAGGTCAGACCAACACATCACGCTTTAATACTAGATTTTCTTTTAATAATTCAAAGAGCACATTTGTTACGCAGGACATTAAAAAAAAAAAAAAAGAAAGAAAAAAAAAAGAAAGAAAAAAAAGGAAAGCAAAAACAAAAAGCAAAACCCTCTGGGAAATCTGCTTCTTAGAGATCCGAACTGTTTTTGTTTCATTCAATGAATCAAAGTAAATTCTCACCTTTACTCTTGTGCTGGTTCTTAATTTTCATAGCCAAGAGATTGCACAAAATTTTATATAATTTTTTTACTTTGAAAGGAGTCAAGAAATATCTCCATGGCCAGCCTGGTCCTCCCCATAAATTTAATTGATGCAAAATTATTTTCTCAAAGGTTTTCCATGTCAAGTCTCATAAAATGTGTAACTAGATCCTTTCTCTGGTCCTGCCTGAAAGTGGAATTCGTCTTTCCATGTTCAAAACATGTCCTTTCTCCTAAATGTTAAGAGTTTCTTTGCTCTCCACAGAAATAAAAAAGAAAGAATGGATATACAAACAGATGAACTATAATTAATGTCAAGGCTCTCAAGTCTAAGCACTGCTGGAGGCTTTCTAATGCCCTTCATTTAGACTGGTAACTTCCTTCACATGTGAGATCCAAGTGCAAAGAGTCAGAGGCAGATAGATCTGCCCCTATCTCTAATCCCCAGAGGAGAAACCTGCTGGTGTGGAAGTGCTTTAGTGTCTTGTAGCAAGTCTAGGGGACATTTCAAGAGTGACCTTCACTTCCTAGGCAGTTCTGCCTAAAAGAGGAGCTGCATTCTCTTGCCACAGCAAGATTTTGCTCATTAGCAGATGTCACCCCTGCTCTGGTTAAAAAAAAAAAAAAAAAAAAAAAAAGTAGTTTAGAAAACCATGGAAAGGTTGCTGATCCCTGATCTGGTTGCTTGTCCAGCTTTCTCCCTGGTTGTAAATTGCTAAATCTGTTACATGTGTCAAGCATAGGCTGGGAGCTAACACACAAGGGGAAATGCTTCAGTTTTCTGTCCTTTCTGCTCAATGAAAACCTCTTTGGAGATGGGAGAGGAAAATACTGAAGATGTCTCCATCACTGTTTCTGAACAAAGCCTGGGTCAGTTAAAGTTTGGTGGGGAAGGCTGGAGAGGGTCCCTGTGCTGCTGTGTTTGGAGTGTTATCTAGTGAGAGGCATTGCTCCAGCTTTTCAGGATCATGGAAGAATGTCCTAGCATCCCTTCAGGTTTCTTGTGCTCAGGGCTTTATTTTCTGTCTTGGAGTGAGAACAGAGAAATAAGTGCTGGTTGAAGAGCAGTGGTCAGGTGTAAGGTGGGGTGAGAGAAGGAATGCCACCATTACTTTTACGAAAGATTCAGAAAGCAAATTACCAAGAAATTAGACAGCAAAAATACAGTGAATAATTTAAATTATCTAGCCCCAAAGCAGAGGAGAGGTTGCTTGTTTAGTCAACAGGAAGTCATGTGTTGGTGCATACCATTATAAATATATATTTATTTTTTCCATTCACCCTTTGCTCAGAAATCGCCTTTTGAAAGTAGCGCCTCTGTCACCAGTTGGTTGGTTTAACACTGAACACAAGAAATGCAGACACCTGCTCACCCTGGCCTCAAGAGAAAACCTCAAACAGAAAAACTTTCTCTGCTCCACAAGTGCTGATGCACCACAGCCACTGGCTTGCACAGAGATGCTGAACAGGGGAATGAATGGTGGAGCTCCTTGCAGTGAGGCACTGGCAGATGAATAAGCTGTTATGCTTATTTATTATAAGCACATGGAACATGCTCACTCAATGTGAGCATATGCTAAGCCTGAGACTGTCCATCAAAATGCTTATTTATTACACACACATTGCACTGCACTCACTCCACAAAGATTCCTCACCCTCCTTAGAATGACAGACCCAACACAAAGGCAGTGCACTTGCTCAGAAACCTCTGCTGGGCACACCACTCCCATTACTCCAGTCCTGGGTGCAAAAAACCCTTCCACACTAGATGTAGAGCAGCCTGCTGTTAGGACACAGGGCAGAGAGCCTTGTCCCTGGAGCTGCCACCTCATCCTGTGATGCAGCAGTGGATGCTGTGCCTGGGGAGAAGGTTTCAGCCATTGCTTTACAAAGCAGTGATTTTTGCGGAATGTGCAGCACCACAGAGATACGTAAAAGCTGAGAGGATGTGTGTGCGGTCTGCCTGGGGTGGACTTCACCAGAGAGGGATGGTGTGGTGGTGGGGTTTGCAAATGCAAAGCTAAAGCACTGTGGGGTGAGTGTCACGGAGGCTGCATCTAAATTAGACAAGAGCAGGGATTCCAGGTTATGAGAGGGAAGGGGGAAGTAAAAAAGGCAGGAGTTCAGGATGTGTGGGAGGGTGAGTTTACAAAACTTGCACTGCTGCATGCTGCAGGACTGTCAATGATGCCACTGATGCAGAATTGAGGGCATCTGGTTGCTGGGTGTGCATTAAGGTTATATATTACTGTGTGTTTTACTAGTAATTCAGCTTTCCAGGCTTGCACTGCAAAATCTTTACCTGGAGACTTGACCTGCAGTTTATTTTTGTTTCACTGTTGAGCTTGTTTTGGTGCAGGGGGACAAGGCAAATTAGGGTGAACTATTGAATTGAGTGTACATTTTTTAACCGCAGCCCTGTGAGTGCTTCTCATTCCTGCCCTGCAGCTCTCTGCTAACCCAGCCCAGCCCAGGGCTCCTTACAGGAACTAATAATCTTTAATTCTGGCCTGTGACCCCACAATTATTTTGTCTCCCTGTCTGTATTAGTACCCTCCACCATGTCTCTAGGCCACAGCACTTCCAGCCCTTGCTACCAGAAACTGCTATCTTCTGGGATCACCAGCAGGAGGGCAGGAAAGGGGCTAGATTGTATTGAGGAGTTTGAGACCCAGTGAATGGTGTCCCCATCATGACTGCAGATAAAAAAAATGTGACCAAAATCCACATCCTTATGCCAAATATCCTCTAGTGTGTTCTCTGGCTTGAGGCCGTGAGATGGTTGGGAGCTTACCTCATTTACGCTAAGAGAAACAGACTCTGTGGTGAAAGCAGAATTGCCCTCCCCATGTTGAGAGATGAGGGGTAAAGTACCTCCCAGAGCTGCTGGCACCCTGCTGCTTCCCATTGCAGCGCCTGCAGCTTCAGCCTCCAGCATGCCCTGCCCATCCCAAGTGGCTCCTGACTCTGCGCTGACCTGGAGAACACCCTCTGTGTGCTCAGGGAGCTGCAGGCATTCTCCTACAGCTCAGCTCCCTGCTCTGGGCACCCCACACCCTGTTTCAAATCTGATTTTCCTGCTCCTCAGTGGAAGTCACTGGCTCCATATCTCTGCAATCATCTGCTAGCCACAGGGAGAAACTCGGTTTTGTACTGCTGTTTTTCACGATGAGGCTCACCTTCTATGTGGTTATGGTTTTGCAAACCAGTGTTGCCTGTGATTAGCTCGTGTTTGTGCAGCGCTGCAGCTCGTGCTACTCTGTGCAAAAAGAGCTTGCACTGAGGCCTGGGTGGTAAATCCTGATTTTAACTTCCCTGTTGTCTTTGGAGAAGTACTTTGTTGGAGAGACGGAGAGAGAAGTCTTGGGAGTTCAGTAAAAAATCGCGTGTTGGATGTTCCTTGGCTATCAGTCGTGTGCTGAGTACCTTGCAGTTGTACAAGGTTTCCTTGGCTGGAAATCCTCATGAGCATCTCTCGATCTTGCTCTCACACACAGCCGGGTAATTTCCTTTTGCCCAGTCTGTGCTCGACAGGGGGACAGCAGACCCACTCCTCTCTTCCATATTTTTGTGCAGGTACAGGCAAGGCACAGGCAAATTTACTTAAGGGTGGCTAGCTTGGTCCTGTTGCAATTTGGAAAACAGGGAACAAGGCCAGCAAAGCTTTTAGATTGGAGAGGCAAAAATCCACCATGAAATAGGGTGCCTGGGGACTCTCAGGGAACAGAAATGGCATAGAGGTTTGCAGAGGCTACAAAGAGTTCAGACATCTTTCCTAAGCTAAACCAATGACCAACTGCAAAGAGAGCAGCTGAAGGACAGTGGAGCCAAAAGAAATGGTGTGATGACAGTGCTGGGCTCAGCCAGGGCTGATGAGAAAATCACCACAGCACGGAGAGTCTCAGGAGCAACTACACTCACTGCACCAGGCAGAAAAGAAACACTTTTGAAGGTGCCAAGAAGGCAGCAAAGGCCAAGACCCACCTGGCCTTCAAGTAGCACTGCCAAGGAGCCCTGATTAGCTCTGGCTGAGAAGGAAGTCCCAAGGAAGGTCAAGATGGCCAAGAAATAGCTACAGGATATGAAAACTGACAGACCAAAAGAGGCAAAGATCCAGCTAAGGGCAAAACAGTGAAACCCAAGGCTACCAAACCCAAAGCAGAGAAATTGAAAGTGACCGCAGGGTGAGAAGGTGGTGCACAAGAAGTAGATGCTGTGTGAGCATAGAAAAAGTGGCCTGCTGCAGAGGCACAGACTGCAAATCCTTTAATTGAACCACTGATTTTTGTAATGCTTTGCATTTTTTAACACAATTTCCCCAAAGGAAGAGAATTTATTTCAATAGTTTTAATGCCTTGTTTTGCAATTAAACTTGTGCTTTGTATTAATTAAAAGTTTATTGTCATTTTCTTCAGTTGTCTGCAACAATATTGTAGGGGAGACAGAGTTTGCTCAGAGATGCACAGCAAAAAGAACAAAGGCAGCAGATGAAAGATGCAATAAAGGAATTTCTGATCTGACATCAGGAAACTATTCTCCATCTTAAGCGTGGTATAATATTAGAACGAGTTGTGGATTCTCCATCCCCTGCTGAATTTTTCAGAATTCACTTGGACAAGGCTCTGAGCAATCTGAGCAGCTTTGAAGTTAGCTCTGCATGTTAACTTTCAATGTAAGTTTATTTGTGATTCTAACCGGGAACATATACTATCTCAATATCCACATTTATTAAAAAAAATGCACGGCTTAACCTACATTTATTCTTGTATTCAAGCAGGTGAGATCTGACATGTCTTATTGGTTAGACACATTGAATTACATATGCTTCTCTATTACACCTTTTTGCTAATTTGTGACCAGCTGTATTTGTATGGAAATTGCCACCTTAGTAAAATGCCCCAGAATGCATTCTGATAGATAATTTATTCATTAAATGAATGGAATGTTTTTCACAATTCACTTTTTAAATACACTTCAGCATACTAGCAACAAGCACATGCTGTTTGTGTTTTAACGGATATGATTCACATTATTGAACATGTTTTTATTTGAAAAAATATTTTACATTAATAGTAAAAGTAGACAATCAAATACCTTTGTGGTATTACCCACACATTTTTAACTAACTTTTTTAATGAACTAAAATCCAGCTCTCTATTTTGTGGGAGTTTTCCAACTTGCTGCATTACAGGTTCTAAGGATGGCAGGAACAGAGAGTGAAAAGCAATGTGCTGAAGATCAGAGAGCAGGGGGTGAAGAGATTCAGAATGGGATCTCAGATTTCCTGTGCCCCAGTCAAGGAGCTGTTCACAACTGGACAAATGTGCACTGTCAAACAATGTCACCATGTGGTGCCAGGGGTCAATACTACAGGATCGTGTACTTCAATATCTCTGGAAAAAAACCACCCTAACAATTAAAAAAAAAAAAAATTAAAGCTAAAATCCTTTTTGGTTTCAACCCAGCTATTCTTTGTTGAGTAGAGGAGCTCTTTTGGGTAGGTGGCAAGGACCAGTCCTGTCTGTGAAGGAAAAGCCCACATGGCAGCCAGCAGAATATCCCCGAGGGATCCTTCCAAGCCGAGATGCCCGATGCCAACGCTCTTTGTTCACGCTGCGGGTTCTTGCGGACAGGATTCAGGCAACAAGTTTCAGGAGCTTCTAGGTGACGTGTCAGCTGCTTCCAACAGCCTTCCCATGCTTGTTAGCTCCACATGCCCAGCAGTGAGGCACTGCTTCACTAGGGAGCAGACATCAGAGCACTGGCTTTAACCAGCAGCCTTCAAACTGGTCACACAGATCGGTACCGGGGAGCTGTGACAGCAAGAGGAGGAGGAACAGCCATCATGTGGTGTGGGAAGTGACTGCAGGGCATCTAACTGCTGCTCCAGGTCAGGAGAGGCTGTGAAAATCAGCCACAAATGCAGAATCATGATTCTAAAACCAGGGCTCTGTCAGCTTTCTTTGTGGCTAGCCCAACTGCATGAGCAGCACACCTACCTGGAGGCGTATTTAAAACCACTTCCCTGGCTTGGTAGAGAAAGTGACCTCCAGATATTGTGGCAATTCGGGTTGGAGTGGCAGGGGTGATAAATCTGGGTGTGGGACAAGTGCCAATGAAGTGTGGGCCGACTCTAGTGTAAGGGAAAGGGAAGAATAAGCTGAATTACAAACAGTTGATGGCATATGTTGTGCTTGGCTCACACAGCCAGGGGAAAGTGCCAATGCAGGAGCACTGCAATGGCTGAGTTTATGAGACAGAGCAGGGGCTGCCCTGTGTAGGAGGGAGCAGTGTCTCCAGCCACTGGGGCTGAGGCTGTACCCACTACAGCAGTCTGAGATCAGGACACCACAGCTTCAGCCAGGAAGGAGAGTAGAGGAGAGTGTTGTGCAATAATCTGCATTGTGTGGTTTAGTCCTGAAGATCTATGGGGCACTTCCAGAGGCAGCTTAATGGGTAATTTGGCTCACAGCCACTTTTGTTCTGGAAATACCATCTAAATGCAGACTTGACTGCTTGCATATGAAGATATTGCTCAGAGTTCCCCATGTCTCAGTGCTTTCTGAGCATCTTTTCAACCAAAATATCAGTCAGTGTCTGATGAAACCATGACAAAGTCAGAAAATCAACGAAAAGGAAATTTTCCTAATCCTTTTGACCTAGATGTGTAATTTTTAATGTAATCTCTCAGATATTCTCCTTATTGAGTTAAGCAGTTTAGTAAGCAAGTTCTTCTCTTCTTATGTGATATTTATTAAGCTTTTCTCTTATTTCAGTCACCTTGCCATTTTATTTGGAGATGTTAATTCTCCACCAGAAAGTCATGGCATGTGCATAGTAAAAAGATGTGTCCTCAGCACAAATTTCATGGGCTGGGAGGAGTTATCCCTGTGTTCAGCATCTAACAATTGTCAGGAAAATCTAGCACAGCTATCCATGGTAAAAAAAAATGCTGGAGAAAATGTTATGTTTCTCTAGGAAAAAAAAAGCGTTCCCAGGAACTCCCATGAGCTGTGATTCATGAGTGAGAGGAGGGTGACAGCAAAGGACTAGGCTAGCAGGGAGTAAAAGCTTCCAAATGATAGATTCTCTATGCAATCATGTATACCCACAAATCTGGAGGAAATACAGCAAGAGACAAATAAACCCAAACACATGAGAGTTGTCAAGAATAACAGGAAATAAATTTTCTTTTAATATGGATTATATAGACTCTAGCATTAAAACAGTGTTCTCCTGGACAGGAGCACCTCTTCCTGTCCCTGCTGAAAGCAACAGAAAGGCTTCTAACCACTTCCCAACCTGTATGAAAGTTAATTTTTTATATGCTGTACAGTAGCTATGTTACCCAGTTATGTATCTATAGCAATGAATATTCACCTCTAAATACAGAGAACAGACTTGACCCAGTCCAATTTCCAAGATCCATCTCCATCCTACCTTCCTCCACACAGGCAATTTTCACAGGTGTCCCTGTGGCATGGAAGCCAGTGGCTGCCACTGGCTTGAATGTCTTTGAGATCAAGCTCTCAGTACCCTCCTCTCTACAGAAATGTGCACCCTCTCAGTACAAAGAAATCCCTCCTTCATTCCTAGTCTCATGAGCCTGGAGTACTCGAGAGGAGCATCATCCTCTGAGTAGCAGTGCAGGGTTCCTATATGTAGGAAAAAATTCTAGTCACTGTGTGATTTGGAATTCTTTCTCCTGTACACTGGATAAATATAGAGAGATTTAGTCCATCTAGGGCTAATTTTGACCTCATATGGAATCTGTCTGCACAGGGTTACATCCCCCACACAGAGGATGTGATTAGCTTCTTGCTGCATACAGCAGAAATGCAGGTCCTGCCGAGATGGTCCTGCACAAATTGTTTTGCTCTTTTTCTGAGATGTCTGCCTCTGCGCAGCAAACTGTCCCCAGTACTGTGTGACCCTGGATCTGTGCAACAGGGCAGTGGTCCTGCAAGACTGAAGGGTTCAGCAGACAATGCTTGGGGATTGAATGCCAAATCTAGCAAACTGGCTTTCAGCTACTTGGGAACAACATAGGGTCTTGCTGATCCTCTGGTGCCCCACAGAATCATTCCACTAAGAGTCACATGGAGTGATTAATACAATTCAGACTGCTCTTCCCCACTTACCCTACCTGGCCGCATCATGAAAACTGCCCATATACCTGGAAATGTTCTCCATGTATCTAGAAAACACAGTCCTTGAGCAGACCAGACATCCAGTGCTGCCACAGTGAGTTCTTCTGCCCAGACTGGCCTGTATAAGCACTTATACCTGCAGATATGTTTACCTTCCCCATCAGCACCTGGCTCTGTGCAGGTCAGCACAGTCAGAGATTCTGCAGGAAAATCCCAGGTCCCAGGTAAACAGCAATCCCAGATAATGATTCTGCTCCCACATCCGATTCCAATTTGCAGCTCCTTCCTGCTTTGCGCAGGAGCTTCCAGGTCAGGAGGTAGGAACTCAACTGGAGATTGAAAGCAGGCACAGCAACTGGAGAGTGTGGAGGTAGCCAGACCAAGACAAGACACCAAGACAAGATAATTCATTGCAAGGTCTCAGTAATGTCAGGTCACACAGGTTCTTCATGGGCTTTCTTGGGCTTAGGAGTGGAGGCAGCTGCAATTACTGCTCCCTGAAACTTGCCTGGAATGGGCATCAAGAGATGTCTTCAGAGGGAAGGGAGGGACAAGAACAGGGGAGAGGAGAGGAGGAGTAGAAGAAGCAGCACTCTGATCCAACATAATCTTTTTGAGAAAAATATAATCCCATACTAAATGCAGATTTTCTCCTTTTGGTAGGAGATGTGTGTGAGGGAGGCAATGGGCTTGAGACAAAAACTTCCCAGAGGTAGTTATAAATGATCTGTTGCCATCCAGGGAGGAGTGCCTTGGATTCATGACAGCTCATCTCCTAGTTCTGTCACTTCCCTGAGGCCAGCAGACACAAGGAGGAGAATGTGCTATAACACAGCAAACTCAATGGCTCGGGAGAATCAGAGTGGCTCAGGCTGACCAACCACATCCGAGCTCATGCTGATGCCAGGCCAGAAATCTAGGGCAGGAGTCCTAGGGCATGAAGGTGAGATGAGATGCAGCTTAGGGCATCTGTACCATTGGGGAGGACTTCATCCTGTCCCCATTTCTGGCTCTCTCCAGGGGCGAAGCAAGAGAAGGTGCAGCACATTTATAAGGACCTCTGGGAAATGAGCAGCTCACAGTCTGCCAGGTAGAGTGTGAGAGAAAAGAGGGGAGAGTCCCCTATCCTCAGTAATAGATTATAAAGATGACAACAGCTATCATGACAGATTGGCAGGGAGGGTACTCTGTGCCCTGCAGCACCTGAAGAAGAGGATGTAGAAGAAGGCATAGAAGCAAGGAAGCAATGGGGGAATCACAAACAAGATGCACTTGTCTTGGAATGTAGGTAGTGGATGATGACTTCTCTCTCTTCCTTTTCCTCTCCTACTGTCGGTAGCTCACAGGGCATCAGGCCTGCGCTGCTGCTCCAGGAGCTGTCTGCAAGGGAGAGGCAGGGGCTGCCCGGATCGGCGGAGACGTCGAGGAGGAAGGCCAGCCAGCTGGCGACAGATCTCATCTGAAGACAAGCAGACACACACAGGTTGACAGATAATCAAAGCTTCCTTCAAATTCTTCACCAGCAGAATAGTTAGAGGTACATCCTTCACTGCATCTACAGAAACAGTTTAAACTGCTCAGTCCTCATATACATGAGGGAAGCAAAGCAAGTCCTTAGGCTTTTATGAATTTCTTTCTGGCTTTATGCATGTACCTTACGTGTACAGTTAAAACAACTTTTATTTTGCTGCAACAAAGATTGCATAAAAAATCTAGACTGGATCCTGCTTATATTCATGAACAGAAATACTGAGATTTACTCTTTAACCTCAAAGGAGTACAACTTTGAGTAAGGGTGTGTCTGGGACTACTAGACCATGATCAAGGTCGAGGAATAGAGAGCTATCATATTTTTTAGTAGCACAATCTCTACTTCCCATTTTTTTTATCATGGCATGTGTATAATGTCCAAGACTGCATTGCATTAGAGCTCTTTCAAAGTCCAGGGAAGCTATCGCATGTGGATCAGGGTCTAAGCCAACTAGACAGCTTGGAGACTCTATCAGATGGCTGCGGCTATCTTTCTAGGCTAGCCTGTGGTACCACTCACCTTGCATGACCTCATTCTCCTTGCAGATAATGCGAGTGCACACCTCCTTGTTTATTACGTACATGCGACGCACACTGCGAGATCACCGGGATCAGCAGCGGAAGGCACAGGGACACAAAGAAACAAAAAAGGGCAACAGGGAATAAACATGTATATTCACTAGTGAGCAGGCAAATCCTAAATTTTTATAATTTCTTTGCCAAGAATAAGGGTGCTCAATAGCAAAGTAATCTTTGTAAAGACTTAATGAAATCTTAGAATCATAGAAAGATTTGGGTTGGAAGGGACCTTGAAGATCACCTAGTTCCAAACTCACTTCCTTGGGCAGGAATGTCACCCACTGGATCAGGTTGCTCAAGGGCCTACATCGAACCTTGCCTTGAACACTCCCAAAGATGGGACATTGACAGCTTCCCTGGGCAATCTGTGCCAGTGCCTCACTGTCTTCTGAGTAAAGAATTTCTTCCTGACAACAAATCTAAATCTCCGTTCTTTCAGTTTAAAACCATTCCTCCTTGTCTTATCACTATTTCCCCATGTAAAATATTGCTCTCCCTCTGTTTAATAAGCCCTCTTTAGGTATTGCAGGCTGCAATGAGTTCTCCCTGGAGCCTTCTTTTCTCCAAGCTGAATAATCCCAGCTCTCTCAGCCTGTCTGTAGGAGAGGTGCTCCATACCTCCGATGATTTTCATGGCCCTATAAATATGGATTAAATATGGATTACAATATAGGGCACAATACAGTTCCTTAGTGCTGCACAGACTGTAGCCATTGTGCTGTTTTAAATAATTACTCTGAAAGGATGCTCTGGGGATAGGATTCATCTCACCAATAGGTTCCCAGAGAAAACCTCTAGTCTTCAAAAGGAACAATTACTGAACTGGACATACCATTTCTGGGCAGTTTTTAGTGCTTTTCCTAGGGACTGCTGGTTTCTTACCTTGTAACACAGAGGTAGCTGATACACTGCTTTACTGGCTTGTGAACAGAGTACAGGCGCGTGCAAGGGAACTTTTCCTCACGGCAGTCTGAGAACACACACACAAACACGGAGGTGCAACCCAGCATCACAGCCGGGTGCACTCATTCAGGCACAAATATAACCTTATCACTAGGTACAGTCCTCCAGGCTTGAAGGGAAGGACCCCAGCCTCTATTGTTGCTCTCATATGAGAGATGGGCTGATTTAGAGGAGAGGAAAATAGTGCAGCCATTTCTGATCCCCTCTCTTCGCAAGACAAAAAGAAGGGAAAGTTGAGTGAAACTCAAACCAAGCCCACTGGACCCCCACAATACAGAAGGCACATGTTGTAAAGGAGACAGACACATATAAAGAAAATGTAAATTTTAGTTGCATATTTAAGACATGCGTTTCTAATAGATGTGCAATTATCACATTTCAGGACACAAATCTAGTTTCTTTCTTTTCTGAACAATCAACTCTGTAACTAACTACAATGGATTTTCTTTGTTCTGAAATGCCAGGTCTTGGACACTGACACTGACACAATATTGATCCATTGTATCTGGTCTGCTGGTCTGCCAGCTCCTCCCTTCCCAGGCACACCATCCAGGAGAAGGCTTCAGCTTCTATTACCATCATTCTCCAGTACTTCTAATTCAAGGAACAATTTAAAGCAATTTTCCAGGAGACAGAGCTGTGTGCCCAGCCAGAACCCCTCTGGAGAGCTAACAGGGTGCCTGAAAGTGGGTCTGGGAGAGAGTGCAGGCAGCAAACTTAAAACATACCTGATGAAGCCGTTGTTGTTTCGCTGTCAGACTGAACTGGAAGACAGAGGGTAGCAAAGTTAGTTAGTTACCATGGTTCCTTCCTAGAAATCAGCTTAATCAAAACAAATATCTGGAAAACTCTTTCAAGAACTTTCCATTGTAACTTCTAATGTGGAAAAAGATTTCATTGTTACTGACATGAAACCGTAAGGTACAAATCCAATGTGAGTCTAGTGCCAGCTAAGCAGTCAACAACACTAAAAATTTGCCTAAGCTTTCCCATAAAGCATTACCAATACTGTTCAAAATTACAGGGTAGAGACATTCTGACTTAAAAGGCCAGGTAAATTTCTTTAGCTGCTGTAATTACCCTTTATCAAGTCAAGAGGTGAAGGACTTTGTGACTGCCCTTCACAAGGACCAGTGACACACATCTTTAAGAAACAGCATCCCAACACCACTGGTCCTTTAATGTCCATGACAAGGGGTCAAAAAGAGGTTGGTTTGTTACTCCCTCTGATGAAGTAATCCCTCTGTACCACATCAAACTAGTACATTTTATAATTTACCCAGTAACAAACTGGAAAGGAATTCAGAGAACTGACTGCCAGGTGCAAGTTCTTATGAGCAATTACAGAGGACTTCTGCTTCTGCTCAGGTGCCATAGTGTTAGCCAGAAGCATGGACAAAACATGTGTGTTAAAGAGAATGAATCTTTTTGAGTGTGGGGCTTAGGGGCAGTCAGAGAAGGCAGGATTCCAGGTGTGTAAGGGACTGTGTGAGGAGAGGGAAGGAGGGTCCACAACACGTGGTTGCAAACTGAGAATAAACTCACCAGGAGGAAGAAGCACAGGTGGTGTGGCAGCTGCACCTGGAAAAAGAGATGTATTGGAAGATCCTAATTTAAGCTTACAGTCTCTTCCCTCCTGCCAGTGTTCTGCTGATGGTTTACCAGTCCTGACTAGTAGCCATCTCACATCTGGTTCATAGGCAATGCTGATCATGGTGTTTTTATTACCTGATTTGTCAGAGTACCTGCAGGCTTTCTCTGCAAATATGCTGGGTGTGCTAGAGCTGATAGGATGCTACAGACCAAAGATGGCTCCCAATGGCACATCCTTTGCAAAGAGTTTTGCTTGATCCCTCCATAGTAAGCATTTTGAAGCCCAAGTCTGCTGCAAAGGCTTCACTTTTAGTCTTTTAACCTTTAGATGTAGGTCAGTCACCACCAGTCTGGTCTGGACACGAAGTCCTATCTACCTTCCTACAGACTGTCAGGCCTCATACGCTGAACACAGCTGCTTTCACCTCCCATCCCAACCACAAAGATCATACATCATCATAGATACAATATCGTGCTTCCACTTTCCTCTTCCAGTATTGTCTTGAAGCATGGACAAACAACTCTTCAACTAATTAAAGTTGAAAAGAAGGGTATTTATTACCTGTGGAATAATTTCTAAAGGTATGTGTGAGGAGAAGTTGCAGACTCCTGCTCTCTATTTATCTAAAAAAGGTTTTATATATTCACGTGGTTTCTATGGATGCCTAACACATAATCATTAGCTGCCTGCTTCGCATTATAATTAGCTGAATATCTATTATGGCTGGGCAATTGTATCCTCTTAATTGGGTCGGTGGGATTTTGAAATAAGGGAGTGGGTATATAGGAGGAAGAAAGCCATCTTCCTCATGGTGAACTCTTCACCTGTGTCCGGTTGGCAGGACTTTTTGAACTGCTAGTCACTGTCCAAGCCTCTCTTGTTCAATTATTCTTAGAGGCCAGTTATTTTTATGGTTTCTGCCCTTCTGCAGTTCTCCGTCTATCCCCTGTCACTCCAAGCTTTACTTCCAGATATCTTTGTCACACTTTAACTAGAGTACATGATTCTTGCTAGCCAGATTTCTAACTTAACTCTAACTTATTTAAGATCTTAACCAAAATATGCAGTCTTTTACTATCTTAATTATATTCCTAGCTGGCCCCTCGACTCATCTGCAGTTTTCAGTTATCCTCATTACATTTCCAGCTGGCCTCTTGACTCAGTCTCATGGCAGTCTGACCCACAACAAATACTGCAGCCAGCTGATGAGCAGAGTAGGGCAAGGGACAAACTGTGGAGCTGATGTTCTAGAGAACAAGACACCACTCTCAGATGAGTTCCCATGCACTCAGAGCACACTCCCCAGAAACAGCCATGCATAGCTGCTTCTCTCTGACCCATAGCATTGACCACATGTGTTCTCCCTGCCCTGCCTGGTCGTCACCACCTCAGAGGGATGTGTTTGAGAGACTGCTCCAGCAGAGAGAGAAACCATAACCCAAGGCCAGTGGTGACAGATTTGAACTCAGAGTGGGGTTGGAAAAAGTGGGGAGGCTCCTTCTTGAGCCTCTTTTTTCCTCCATTGCCCATTGTTGGAATTGCCTACACTCCCTCAGCTCTGTGTCCTTCTCCTGGGGCCATCTCCACTCCCTAAGGACACGCACTGTGTGCTCTAAGTGCTTATCTTCCAAGTCCTCCATCCACCCTTCCCTTCACAGATATTTTGCTGCCCCCCGAGACACAGGCACGGTGGGGCAGACAGCACCGAAAGAACAGAATTTCCACTTTCCTGCACCAACAATGCTCAGGGTTTGCTCTACTACTTTCAGGGGATTTTTGGCACCTCTGTCTCCTGAGAACTGAAGCACATCTGTTACCAGTCAGCAGACACACACACACACACAGCCTGTGTCCCAGTTTGAGCCTGTCCAATTTCTCACCCTCATCATTTAGTCTGTTTGTTCCTGCCACCTTCTCTGGAAGCCCAAGGACATGTGAGCTTTAAATTTCATGGATTCATGCAGTGGAAACATCTTCAGGGAGCCCTGATACATGAAGTGAGATTGGCATTTCCTTGGAGAATGGACCATTAAGTCACCCTAAATTCATTTCCCTGCGTGGAGCACAAGAATGACACCCAGACAGCTGTAAGTGCTGGAAGAATGCTGCCACGCATCAGAAGTGGGATGAGGAGTTTCCGGGCATAATGGGTAATTTCTGTGACTGTGTAGGCAGCAGTGGTGAAAAGGGAAAAAGAAGCATGAAGATGCCAAGAGATTGGAGCTTACCAGAGCTGTCAGGGGTAACTCCACCTGGAAAAGAAAATGTCCTTGAAAAAGCTTTTCTTTACTTTATGGTCCTTTACACAGGCAGCCAGAGCCAGCTTGATTTACCTCTCCTGCCATCATAGGCTCATGAGACAGTGGGATCCAACCCAGCAAATACATAATCAAACACAGTACCCCCAACCTGCCCGTATCCACTCCCCTTTCTGGTGGCTGGCCTGGGACTGGATTTCTTAGTGCACATGTTGTATCAACCCTCAGTGTATTTTGAAGGCATATTTTGAATTCTCAGATATGGCCGTTGTTGGCATCTTGATGTGAAAGAAAGACTTCTAAAATGAAGGTGCTGAGGGGTCTTGCAGCACTAGGACAGACAGCAGAGGGCACCCATGGCAGAGAAGGACGGAGGCAACTCCAAAACCTAGCCTTGACTGCAGAAATTCATCAGTGGATGAGTTTCTTTGAAAAGCAATTGATGACAAAGCTGAGGTAGTGGTAGAGAGGTAAAGCATGAAGGAAAGGATGCTTGGAGGACATGTTTTGGGCTGGCTTCTGAATAGTCTTCTGGAAAAGTGCAGATATTACATATCATAGGATCATAGCTGGGAGATGGCTGCAGGCTTAGCCAGGGGCTTCAGGTTTGAAGAAAAGGCAAGCCCTTTAGGTCCTTTTGGGTGCTGAAGAATGATGTAAATGTACATTCATTTTATCTTACTGTGTGGCAAAAATGGATTAAGGTCTAGAGGGATAAATCAATTCACCCCCAACAACACAGCCAGTAAGAAGATCAGTCAATATCCTTTCCCCATGGCCTCACTACTAAAGCACCATGCCATTTGTGCACCATTCTCCTTAGGAATTTTCTGAGCAGCAGTAGAGTTCCCCAAGCAACTCATGGTTGAAGACGTACCAGATTTTGTGGACCTCCTACAACCCTTGACTGTGAGCATAACTTTGTACCCTTCGGCTAAGTGTTCAGGACCCCTGCACTAGAGAACTATTTGTAAAGAGCGTGTAACACTAAGCAGGTTGTCTTGGAGAGCTTGTTTAGTCTTCACTGAAAGGTAAGCTCACAATGTCAGAGACAAAGAAACAGAGAACAGTATTTTCTAATAAACAGGCTGTAACTCCATGGGACAACTAGGTCACACAAGCAATCTTCAGCACATTGACATGCCTGTAATACTTACCAGTTGCAGTTTCCAGTTCTTGCCCATTGACCATCCATGGAAACCAGTCTGCAAGAGAAGAAGAGAGGGGCGTGACAAAAGACAGATTTTTATAGACTGCGGGCTTTGTGAAATTTTAATGTTTATCTATCCAGGAGACACCACTGCCCTCTGCTGAAGGGAGAAATGCTCTCCACTCAGCCTCAGCCTCCACTGCTGGCTGCATTTGCTGTTGAAAGGCTCGTGGATACAGCGGGTCCTGATCCTATCCCTGCTGCTTCCACCAGGGGCAATGGCTAGGCACAGGGTCGAGTTAGTAAATACCTCCAGATCTGCTACCAGACTTTGCACTTCTGAAACTTCTTTTGATGCATTTTGAAAAAAAAAAAAAAAATCGATGTGTCCTCCCTGCTCTGGAGGCTGAGCAAAATCCCTATCTCTATTTTATAAAAGAGGAAACTGAGTCATGGAAATTATTTACTTGGAGGCATGGATTGAGTCATTGGTACAGTAAAAAGCAGACTGCAGGTTTTGTAGCTCCTTAAGCAAATCATCCAGCCAGGGTATGGAGCACAGAGCAGATAATCTTTCCCCTCTCAGTCTCTGGCTGAACTGGAGAAGGGGAGTGATGAAGGCTTGGCTGTGCATGCTACATGGAAGGAACTGGAACTGGGCTAGACTGTTTGTTTGTTTAAATATAAAGGGTGACAGAGCAACTTCCTTACAGCAGCCAGGAATAGGAAAATATTTCCTGCTAGCCACAGACGAGGGAAATGTCTGCATAACTGGGGTGGGATGAAGGAAGGAGTTGGCAGGAAAAAGCCAGCGATCTGGGGCACTGCAGGGATGTGTGCATGACCAGCCCAAAAATCAGTACATCCCGCTACGTCCTGCGACCTCAGCCTGCAGCTTTCTGCTCTTAATGGGAGCACTGTGTGGGTAAAGACTATCAGGTCTGGAGTTTTTGTCATAGTTCTTCCACATTCCAAGGGCAGTTACTCGCAGGCCACAGAGGGTCTCTTGGGACCCCTACGTAATCCTGCTCTACAGCATTACAGGAGTTGCTGGACCCTGATAATTCTGTTCCCCACCCTGCTGCCAGCTGCTGGCGATTAACCCAGGGAGGGCCAGACATGCATAATAACTTAAGTACACAATTCAATACAGCCCAAAACTTCCCCTGTTCTGGCTAATCTCTTAATTGTAAGAAGTAGGGAAGAAAATGGTGTTGAGCACTTTCTCATTTGTTACTGATGCAAAAGGAAGGATGAAAATCCTGAAACCATTGCAGAAGCCAGCAGTGCTGAATTTGAAGAGATGTGCAGAAAAGACAGGCTGGCTCCTCCCCTTTTTCTAACTTTGAAAAGTCAGCTATTACGAATCTTGGTTTCCCCTAGGGCTTGAATAGAAAACCAGTCCAATTCTAAAACAAAAGGACATAAGTGAAATCTCTTCATACGAGGCGAGGACACAAAAAGGGTGATTTTCTTATCCCACCTTCAATCACTTCAATTTATAATTACTGTGGTACCCAATAAACAAGCCTTATAAACAACTGGACTTTCTTATCCAAGCTGCAGAAAATTCATTCTTGAGATCTAGAACTGCAGCTCACCAAATCTGTAGCTTACCCAAAATCAAAAGAAACAATGAGAGACCAGCTGGTGATTCCTGTTATTTTCCAAGTTAAAACAAACAAACCCAAAGAGAAGTGCTAAAACAAAATACTCAAAATTAAGAAATATTCCTTTCAGGCTTCCTTCATGTACAATAAAAACCATGGCCTTTTTTTTTATTCCTGTTTCAAATTGCAGTCCATCTATAAGCTCATCTCTTGGATGCCTCACCTCCCTACTTCACAGTCATAAACATGACATTGTTTATTGTGCACCTTTCAAGGAAAAAGTGCTATTTGGAACAGAATCAGCTTTCAGCATGAGGGCAGGATCAAGGAGGGTGTTAGAATAACCTAGTTTGAAAGTGATACATACAGTCTTTCCAGGGCAAAGCTTTGTCCATTCACTGAAATTAATCTTTCACTATCTGTCCCAAGTCTTCTGACTATAATGTCTGATACTGCCCTCTTGTTTTATTTTTTTTTTGTTGTCATTGTGCCATTTAAAAAAAAAAAAATCTCAATTTTTGCCAAAGTATCTCCAAGCAAACAAAGTAATGGAGACACAAAACAGAATAACAACAACCACAACCACCAAGAGCAGAAAATGGTCTGAACTACAGAGGTGAGGTTTCTCAAAACAGCTGTACAAATACTACAAAACCTCCCAGCAGTTGAGTGGCTTGGAATGAGGTCATTCCAGCAGGAACTGCTAGTGACAGCAAACATGTCACAACTGTGACAGAACAAATTTTGCAGAGCACTGGGAAATGTCCTGCAGATCGTGCATACACAGGTGGTACAGCAGTAAGCGCAAAGCACAGCTAACCCTCTTTCTCATCTTGATCTGGATGTTTTGCTTACTATAACATACCTGCAGTAGAAGCTGTGGACCTCCGTCTCTTGTGACTCCCAGTACTTACTGGAGAGTGTCACAGATGGGAAACTGTTTCCAGTTCCTATTTTTTTCCTTACAATCCTATATCCACCTTGCCTTTCTTGTTCAGTCCTTCCCCCTTCTCTACCCCTCCACATATCTCTGTCTTTATCCGTAGATCATTGCACATTACTCTGTGTAGGAAACTCCGAGGGGCCCAGATGGGGAAGAAATCCTTCCCCTGGGCATAAGGACTCACCAGCTGGGGACAAGAAGAGTGTTAAGACACAAAACAGTATACAGGTTCCAGAGATCTTCATCCCTGTGGAGTGGAGGAGAGAACAGAGGAAAGCTAAGGCAGGAACTGGTATACCCTCCCCTACACCTCAAAAACTTTGCTTGTTGTACCCATTTTCCTCTCAAGACCATTTGGTCTTTCAGCCTCCCTCCTGTCTCCCTTTTCATGTGGTGAGTTTTCCAGGTATTTCTGAAACATTCTGGACTGAACTTATAACACCACCTGCTTTGTTCCTCTTTTCCATCTCCTTTCTCCAGTCCCCAACTCTTTTCTCATTTAGATGGCTAAGCCCTGCTCCACACACACACTCAGCATGCAACGAAAAGTTTCCCCCACGTTCTCTCCCTCCATTGTCTTCTACTTTTCAGTTATTTCGAGGAGCACTGAAAGAAAAGACAGGGTCCCCATCACTTACTGCAGCCCTCAGCTTCCACTCCCTTCAGCAGCAGACGCTCTGTTTTTCCCCTTCGGCGCCCCCCCACTTTGGCTATTGGGTAAATCACATGCAGCCACACCCAGAACACGTTCTCCTTTTGCTTGTCTTCAAAATACAATTTCTGGGAAAAGGGGAAAAAAAAAGGAAAAAAAAACAAAACAAAAAAAACCAAGAAGCCAGCGAGATGGAGGGATATGGTATCATCATGCATGTGGAATGAAGGGGGGGAGCGAGGAGCAGCAGCCCACACCCTCATTCCAGAGTTTATTGTCCTGCGAAGGGGCTCCTCCCATTCCCCCAGGATGGCCCAGCACCAGGGATGGATTCTTGGGTCTGCGTTGCACACTGGTGTCCCGTTTCGTCCTGCCCTTCTATGCAGCCCGGCTTCTCCTCAGGCCGCTACCTCTAGCCACGCTTCCCGCCGCAGCTGCCGCCAGTCCCCCCCGCCCCAGTGCTCCGGTCCTCTTCCCCGTTTCCCTGGCTGTCCGTGGCACAGGGACATTGCGGAGCCCGCATCCCGTTCTCCCGCAGGATGCGCCCGGATGCTCCCCCGGCTCTCCGCCCCGCGGCACCGAGCGGGGCCGGTGGCGGGGCCGGGGCCGGCGGGCAGACGGGCTGGCAGGAGGGCATCGGCGGGCAGCGACAGCGGGGACATCACCCTGCTGCCTTGCTGGCGCTTCCCGGCGGGATGGAGGGACTGGGCTTCCCACTGGAGCAGGCTCGTGGCAGGCAGGGAGCACAAGGAACGGGAACAGGTACCGGCCACGGGGCCCGTCCTGCAGCGCCGCTGCCGTTCTGGCCTGAGAAAGACAGACAATTAAAAAAAAAAAAAAAAAAAGAAAAAAAAAAGAAAAAAAAAATTGGAAAATGAGAGAGTCACAAACTGAGAAGGAAGACGATGAATGAGACCTGACCTTCACTGCCATCCCCCTGACTCCCCCGTGTCTCCAAGCACGGTGCATTTTATGATTGACGGAGGTGCAAGCCCCACAAGTCCCACTGGAATAGCCACTCTCCCCTAACTCCTCCTCCAACAGCCCCTGGATCTGACCTCCTCCTGTTGCTTTCACTGCCTTCTTTTCCCTTTTTTTCCCTTTACTGCTTCTGTAACAACTCTGCTGGGTTTGAGGAGGCGCTGGATGAGCTTCAAGACACAATCTCAGTCCTGGAGCCAAGGAGAAGGCTAGGAAATGACCCCAGCTCCCTGCCTCATACAGCAATGAAAGACAGAAACTTTGTAAGGGAAAGCTGTGTCCCCTAAGGCTCATCCTGGTAGCTTGGTAACCCCATTTGTTCTCAACTAATTGCAAACTGAAAATAAAATCCTACAATGCCTTATATACAGTTGCTAAGGAAATGCTCACTGTGTCCTCCTTGCCACGTGAGACCCATGTTGCCCACACATGACATAAATGAAGTCACCACTTCTTACCTGAGAGTGGCTGAACATTGGTTTTGGCAGTGCTCAAGGGGAAAACAACTGTTCTTTCTTATTTGTGGTCCTCCCAAGACTTCTGGAGGATGCATGAGTGGTGGACCATACCAGAAGAGGTGCAGAGGGTCTGGGGAAAGCTAAGCATTTCCCTGCTCACCAGGGCAGCCCTCTGAACCCAAAGACCATTCCTCTCTTTCACTGGAGCAAGACACCACCATTCCTGCTTTCAGGGACTGGCTAAAACCGAGTCCATTGGAAATGCTCAAGGGGTCATTAAACAAACAGAAGGATATGATGGAAGTTATAACCACCACCCGTTTGAGGAATCGTCTCATATCCTTGGCTTTTTCTGGAAGTCCACATAGCACTATGTTTGGACAATTTTCCACACACCTTGGTTTGGCTTTTGTTTTTCTCTGTGCCTCTGTGCTGTCATTTGAGCTGTTACCGCTTAAGAGGCTAACTAAAACATCCTGAAGGCCTGGTGAGTTTTCAACACATTTATTTGGAAATTTTCATCGATGCCAAATGTTGTCATCTACCAATGTGTTGATGTACCACCGTCTCCCACAGAGCACAGGATTCACAGCCAGTACTGGGTGAGGAGGTTTCTGCTGATTGCTCTTGAGCTTTAAATTTTTCTTTCAAACTGGAAGACATTCTCTCTCAGCTGCTTGATGCGGGTAGATCCCTTGTGCTAGCAAAACCACTCCGTTTGGAGAGCTTAGTGCTGATGGGGGCGATGCTGCTGGTGATGGAGTTGCTCGCTGGAAGCTGTTCAGTATTTTACATACCAGAGAAGCCACAGAGAAATAGCTGGAGGTGTCCTGCTGCTCTTGCTCGCGGTGGACACCGGAGGGAGCCGCAGCACACCGGCATGCGAACGCCCCTTTTTCTCTTGCAGTCCAAGCACATTCTCCAAGACATGTGGCGCTGCATCTGCAGGCCTTCATCTGGTATGAAGCATCTCCTCTTAGCTCTCCTCTTTTTCTGCCTACTGGATTAGCAACTGTTCAACTCGTTTTTTTGGGATAGAAAATAATCATGGACATTGACAAAGATTGCTGGACGCCCTTCATGGCTAGGAGAGATGAATACTTCACATACTTCTGCACGTTCCCTTCTCACTCACATTGCTCTTTTCTGCTTTGCATGCTGCTGTCCTCCATCACAGGGTATCTTGGGGGACATCTACAGCTGATGACTCAAGGTAAAGCACTCTTTCTTCTAAAAGTTTAAAAGGTATCAGTGCCACAGTACAGTGGGAAGAACTGTTCAAAAAAGAACTGTTTGCCACAGTAAATGGCGTGGGTGACTCAAAGAGGAAACACGTCTATACATATATTCCCTCAAGTGCTAACCCAAGGGCCTGTAGGTGTTTACCTAAGACCAGATGCAGTGACAGTGATTCAGCAAAAACTTATCTTCCTTTCCAGTTGGTACTGATCCCATCATATTTATCTGGGATGCTGTAGTAATGGTAGCATATTTTGGATGAGATACAAAATCAGCCTTCCTGGAAATTAAAGTCTCTTGGTGCATTTTACCCTGTAGACTACAGCATCTGAACAGACAGTTTAAGTGATCCTGGGGCATGCTATTTGCAAAGGTCTTGGAGACTTTTACTTCTCCTCTTTGTTTCTGGGGACTTCACATATCCTCATGGTAACAGGGCATTAAGTTACAACCAAGTGATAAGAAATTAATGAACTGCTGTGAGATCTGTGAGTGCATCATGTCAATAATGCAGCTCTAGTAGTCGTGTGAATCGGGACTGAAAGGAATTTTCTTGGCACCCTACTGCTGATGGGCTCCTTTAGTACCTGGGGTCTGACATCATCCTGCAGTTGCTCCACTGGTGTTGGTGAGGTCATCAATGGGAAGGGATATGAGTTAAAGGCCAGATCCATCTATCCCCAATTTTGGGAGCTTCACATCTTCATCACATCGTAGAAGAGTGAATACTGCCAAGTACAGGAGCCTAGACACACAATTTGTCTCTATTTTACTCACAGTCATATTTTCTGTTGTCCCATCTACAAAAATAAGGAATTCTTCACCCCATTATTTCCAAATCAACAAGGCAGTGCATAGAGGGCAGGCAGTCTTGCAGTCACAAAACACAAAAAGGTCGTCCATGAAACTCTAATTAATACTGACTCAGCTCCTTCAAATCCATTCAGCATTGTGAAGAACTGAGCACAAAAGAGGAAATAAGTGAGCTCTTTGCTTTGTGGTTGGTTGATTTGTCCCTGTGCTTCAGGCTTCTCACGGCCAAGGTGCTTACAGTGAGTTGTCAGGGCCTTCCTTCTTCACTGGTTGTGCTTTGGGGTTTCCTTCTCTGCTCTTTCTGTGGTTCATACTATCACAAACATCCTTCCTTTCTGATCCTTTGTACTGTCTCAGGGTACAGGATTCTTCCTGGCTGTTTCACCTGTTCCTCCAACCTCTGCTTTGTCCAAGGATGTGAGCTCAAATATGGCCTTTCTCAGGGAATTTTTTCCAAAACTGTTCTCTCAGGGGATGCATAACACTTTAAGCTTAACAAACATATAAATCCCTCCTGCAGGCTGAGTTATGTGTGTCCATACAGACTCTGGAGCACATAGAAACACCATATTTAATTCAACTGGTGCAATTTTATATACAGATGAGGCTGCAGACACAGGTCAAACACCAGCAAGGACGTGATGGATTCTCCCTCCCCTTCTCCCATCTCTTGTGGACATCACAAACTCTGGAGCAAAGCCAGCAGGATTAATCCTCCTGTTGCAGCACAGCAATCATGCCCTGCAGCAGTAACCAGAGCTGGCTGAAGCAGTCACTGCTGGGAAGTAGAGCTGTGTCTTACACTGACACAGACAGGTTCACAGAGCTGCTCCGCACAGATCAAGTCACACCTGAGGTTTCCAAACAATACAGTATCTGTCTTACTTAAAGTCCAGCCTCTTATACCATTTTAGTGTATTTTAGTAGTCCTCCATGGTGGAACAGATTTTATTGGTTTTGTCTACCTTAACAGTCCAAAGCCAGCAAAACTGTATTAATGATATTTAAAAATAGCATACCCTGTAAGCTTTAAACATTGTTGGTGAAGGGGTGAAAGCTGTCAACTTTAAAAGGCATTTGCGTTAAATTCTGTAATGTTTATGAAAGATCTGTTGTCAAAGCCTTTTTTTTAAACTGGCCACATCCAGTTTGAAAATATTCAAAATGTTGAAGTCCTTCTCCGTGTCAGCATTGACAGCACTCACCCTGCTTCTGAAAGAAGAACAAGTTGTACTGAGTAGAAGAAATGCAAATGATGTTTTATGTTAGCAGATAGATTGATGAGGGTTTACATTGTGGGGAAATTAGGAAGCATCACTTTCAGGTTTGCATCCCTCCATTTCCTATACCTTCACAGGGACTGTAAAGTCTGACTTAAATATTCGTTTATGTTTTATTCTACAGTTGACATTACAGGAATCTGAATGAAGATTTTGGGCATTACTGCAACCACATTGATATAAATCACTGTGTTTCCTGTAGGTACTGCTGACTTCAACCAGGTCACCTGAATTTTCCTGTGACCTTCCCCAGGTGTAGTCACTATTCTATTCAATGGCAGACTGATATCAAGGCAAGCAATGTTAATGAAAATCTGTCCTGATGTGAAATGTGTGCATGTTAAAGGCCTGCACTGCTTTAGCTCACCTCAGCTTTAAAGAGATGAAAACAGCAACAAATATAGACCATTCTATATATCAACAGGACCTTCACAACATGCCTGTAAAGGGGCAACACTGGTAGCTGAAAAATCTACTTTGGCACTATTCTAATAATTTCTTGACTCTGTCCATTAATGCAGCTGCACTGATATGTATCTTCTTATGAAAAAACCTTTGACCATTTACCCATTAAGTTATTTTTCTTAAATTAAAAAATTAAAAGACAATTAATAAAGAACCCTGGATTTTTATTTGTGTGCAGCTGTATAGAATATTTGCATTCAAATCAAAGCCCACTGAATTTGTTTGTTAAAATATAAATGTTATTTCATCATATCAATCAAACTTCTTTAGCAAGGCTCCTTTGGCTATTTATTGTTTACTCCTTGAGTTTTCTTGCCATGTCTGCCATCTCAGGTTTCTCTCCAATTTCATTCTTGGTGTTGTTTTGGTTTTGTTTGTTTGTTTGGTTGGTTGGTTGGTTTTTTGTTTGGTTTTTTTTGTTTGGCTTTTGTTTTTGTTTTTGTTTTTGTTTTTGTTTTTTGCCATGTTTTTCTTTCTTTCTTTCTTTCTTTCTTTCTTTCTTTCTTTCTTTCTTTCTTTCTTTCTTTCTTTCTTTCTTTCTTTCTTTCTTTCTTTCTTTCTTTCTTTCTTTCTTTCTTTCTTTTTCTTTCTTTCCTTCTCCTTTTCTTTTCTTTCCTTTTCTTTTCTTTTCTTTTCTTTTCTTTTCTTTTCTTTTCTTTTCTTTTCTTTTCTTTTCTTTTCTTTTCTTTTCTTTTCTTTTCTTTTCTTTTCTTTTCTTTTCTTTTCTTTTCTTTTTTCTTTCTCCTTTTTTCCTTCTTTTCCCCTCCCTCCAAGTGCTGTCTCCCGGTTCTTCTATCTGAACAAGCTTTTCTCACTCTGGCGTTCTCTGTCTCCTTGGTTTCCTTTCAGTCGCCCTCATTGGAATGTTGGCAGAAACATATTTTTCTTTGAAAACAAAGAGACTAAATAAGTAAAGGAATAAATAAAATAGCTGGAAGCAGATGGGAGGTCTCAATTCCAGAAGGGTCTGTATTCTGCGAGCTTTTCTCACTTCCTAGCAAAGGAGGAGATAGTTGCACTCCCTGCCCACCCACCCTTGCCTCACAGGGAGCCAGGCTTCCCCCTCCCCTGGTGTGAGGACCTTGCTGGGAGTGATGGATTGCACTGCAGCGAGGGCTGGGAAGCACTGCAGGGAGAGGAGGGGGAGGGATGAGGAAGGAAGGGAAGGAGAGAGGGAGGGAATGAGGGAGGAGACTCGCTGCCGGCGTCAGGCTAGGAAGAATGTAACGGGGCTGATGAGGAGAGAGGAAGGGGGGATTGGAACACGAGGATGGGGAGGGCATGGCTGGGAGAGCGTGCGTTTCTGCGGGCAGCACGGCTCCGATCAGATTGGTGAGCCTAGGAATGATGGAGGCACCAGGCAGTGGGGGCAAGGCTGGCACTGGCAACAGGGGAGACGGGCGGGGAAAATGGAAACGACATAGGGAAAGAGAGGAGGAAGAAAGTCGGAGCTAGAGAAAATAAGGCTTTGGTTGTACAGCAACGACAAAAGGACACAACTCCGGCAATATGGATTTCTTTGGAGCTGTAACAGAGGAGGCAGTGTTGATGTAGAAACACTCAAAAGGTCAAACAAAGCGTGCTGCAAACTGTACTGAAATGGGCTTTCATTGCACTCCGAAGCGTGGTAACAGGATGACCTCTGGGCAGTAGCGAGGTACATCCGTGCGGCCGAAGCTACTGGTGATGGAGCTCGTAGCGTCTGGCTGCAGCAGCTTCATTGCCCTGTGGATTTTGGCAAGGGGCATTCGTCCTTTTGCCTGGGCACTGTGAGGAATGCAGATGACCTCCTCCCCACTGAACCAATTGCAAGTGCTGCTGAAACATGAGTTGTCATTGTTTGTTGCCTTTCACGCTTCTCTTCTCTCTCTTTTTTTTTTTTTTTTTATATACATTTCTCCATCTGTTCCTCATTCATTGCCCAGATTTTTCCTCCATCTCTCCGTTTCCAGCATTACCTTCATCCCTCCCTTCCTCTCCCTCTCCCCTGCCCACTCGCAGGCGCAGCGCTGGGAAGGGAAGAGGCTCGGCGGGCTCCCGGCGGCGGGAACCGGGGGCGCGGGGGTGGGGAGGATGGGGAGCGGGGCGGGGATGCTGGCAGCCATGCGAGCAGCCCGGAGAACGCTGTCCCGCCCTACAACTTCGCGGAGGGACCCTTCCCCCTCCCGCCATCCACTCATCCTCCTCTCGCCATCCACTCACCCCCCTCTGGCTACAGCTGGCTCTCCGCCCCCCATCGCAGTGCACCAGCTGCGGTTTCCAGCGACACTGACCTAGTTTTGGCCTCCCTGCGAGGCACCTCTGTGCCCCTCCTCCCTTAGCACCTGGCGCAGGAGAAAGGAAGGGGAAGGGTCCCCTGGCACCGCAGGGAGCCTCCTGAGCACTGCTCCCATCATGGCGCCGGACCCCGCGAGGGGAGACCAGAACTGGAGATGCAGGCGCCCGCCCCCTAATCAGCTCCATCGGCTCAAGCCAGGCAAGCGGAGCGGGGTGTGTAAGCACCCTTGCTAGCGGCGAGAGGGGGCATCAGTTAGGTGAAGGAAAATGAAGAAACTTCTCCCCACGAATGACAGAAAAAACACCCCCAGATTGCCAGCTCTCATCAGCTCCGGTGACAGAACTGCCGGACAAAAGAGGAAAACACTAACACGACTGGGATAAACTCGAGGACATTTAACCTGCTGCCTGAAGCTCTTTAGCTCGGAGGGCAGATGTTTATCAGACTTAATGCAGCAAAGTGCCTGCGAGACACAGCCATCCTTTGGTTGCATCAGATCCTTCCCAACAGGCACTGAAATCCAAAGTCATCGCTGCAACAGCATTCATCAAAAGACAATGGAGAGGGAGACAGAAAAGGGCAAAACGGGAGTCAAAAAGAGGTAAAGAAGCAGGAAACAAAGGCAGGCAGGCAGGAACTTTCTCAAGATGGTAAAGGAAAAATGCAGACCGGGTAAAACAGCTGGAGAAGGGGCCAGGCAGACAACAGGGACTGGGAGAAGAGAGATACAGACAAAATGTTTTCCTTTCAAATGAGTGTTTCCATCCAAAGCACATTCATCCTTCTGTCCAGCTCCTCGGTACCGTTCTCTGTTTCCCTGCAGCAGAACTGCAAATCGGTTGGGAGAAATGCACTCCTGTCTTGTGGAACTGGGAGCTGCTGGTTATATACCAGTCTTTGAAATTTACCAGCTGCTATTCATCTTTCCCTTTGTTTCTGTGTGCGACTATGCCCGCCTGGGCTTCTTTGTGTCTCTCAGTCCTCAAACTGTGCCCAGAATAAGGATAACAGAAGCCTCTGACCTTCTCCAAAGTTACCTATTCAATGAGATGCATGCACTCCTCCCTTATGTCCCCAAACGGTTGCTGTCTGTCAGGAAAGGTCTTTCAATGCCCCTGCAAGCCCTTTTCTTCTGTCAGGATTGTACCCTGAGCCTGAGACTCGTCTCAAATGCTGGGAAGAAGGGGGTTCCCATTCCTTCTATTCCTCCACATGTACACGCCACTGTTATTTTGTCCCAGTATTTACAGCAAAATAATTATTCCCCCCCGCAGTAGCCTGCTGGCTCCCTTCCCACCGCCTGGCATGGGAAACGGGCAGTCGCGCCCTCCCCTTGCCCAGTGCGTTCGGCACCGGCCGCCGCCCCTCCAGCCCGCGACCGCTCTCCATCCCAGCAGGGGTTCAGAGGTCCCCGAACGGCGCTACCCGGGCAGCATCACCCGCGCTGCCCAGCCCCTCTGCCCCCACGCCGCTCCCCCGACCCGGGGCACTCCCGAGCCCGGCCTACGCTGCCGCTGGCGGGACGGCGGCGCTGGCAGCCAGCCCGGCGGCAGAGACCTCGCCGTCGCCGCCGGCCGCAGCCGGCTGCCACGGGCAGGGCTGAGCTCCTCGGCACCGCCGCCACCAGCGCCGCCGCCGTTGCCCGCAGCGCCCCGCCCGCCCGCGCCCGCACACAGGCAAGGAGGATGCGGATGGGCGCTCGGGTGCGGGTGGGCAGCGGAGGCGGCCTGGGGCTGGAGCCTCCCGCGCTGGAGCCGCAGCCTCCCCACCCCGACCCCTCTGCGGCCGCTCGGTGTGTCCGTGCCGACAGCAGTGGCAGCAGTCCCCACCCGAACGCGGGGGCAGAGGAGCAGCTCGGCACTCGGTGCCGTACGTGGGGAGCAGGGCCGCCTCCGGCATGGGAAGCCCGTGTGCGTAGGGCAAGGGACTGTGTTTATGCAGAGACATGGGTGGGTTCGGTTTGACGAACCACATGGAGTCAGGCACATGGAGACAGACCCACCTGCAAGCTGGGGGGTCACATTCTCGGGGCATGGTGTGGGACTGAGTCAGTGAAACCTGGAACTTTCTGCAGACCCCCTTAGCTGGGAGTCCTTTGTGTTAGCAGTAGTTTCTCCATTTTCTGCTATCTTGCAATAGTTAATTCAGAACAGGAATTAGTGTAGCAGCAGAACCAATGAGAAGCTGGGGTTGTATGAAATTAAAGATGATTTTGCACCATTTGGCACAGTCCTCATTTTACATGGTATGAAAAAAGAATGATACAGCCATTTTCCTGGTGAAACGCAGGCCAGAAGTTGTTTCCCTTCATTGGACCATCTGTGTTCATATGTGAACCCAAGCATTCATGTGTGGACACAGGCCTATACCTTGCCTTATAAATATTTTTTTTCACCATTCAGTCATCCAAGTGGGAAGCAGAAACATCGCTATGAGACTCAGCTGACCAAATGAGCAGCTACTAAAGACACAGGGGAGCACACAGTCAGCACATGGGAAAATGAGTATAAATAATTAGGCTTAGCAACATTTGCAGGCTGGACTTTGCATCATTGTTGCATCACAAGGTCACATACCCAACCAGAGACAATATATGAAACTTTACAATGTGAATAATGGTCTAATATCCTGCAGGCTTTGGCTTCAGGACTAAACAGCTGGTTTGCAGTTGTAGTGAACTCAGTGACAAAAGATGTTTCATGGAATCAACCGTGAAATCAGATTTTGCATACATTAAGGCTTTGGACCAGTCCTTACGTTATGCATTACAGAGTGCATGGGAAAAATCTCAAAAGAAGGGTGCCAGGATTTGTTAGTGTTCAGAGGCATCCATTCCTTGTTGATACTACAATTATAATTCTTCCCTAAAGGGTGAAGCTTGGTATTCTTTCTGGACCACTGACACTGGATGCACTGTCCAATATCATTCTTGCACAATAAAATAGTAAGAATTTTGTCCTGAGAATGGGTTTATGGAAAACAGGAGAGACCTTGCGAGAGACCTTGCCTTCAACGGCAAAAAAAAAAAAAAAAAAAAAAAAAAAAAAAAAAGAAAAAAAAAAAAGAAAAAAAAAAAAGGTCTTGACTAATTAATGGGTACTATAACATCTACATGCAACTCAGTTGCAGTGACAACTCTATTAAAAAAAGAACTCAAAAGCTTCTGCAGGAGTAGGCACATCCTAGGTTGGCACATCCTAAGTAATGAATTGACCCTTTCTTCTGTTCTGCCTCTCCAAGAAAGGGAAAAAGACTCTCATGATTCATTCCAAACTCACTTAATTTTCTAGATAATGGGAAATTGTTCTAAAGATATAAGGTATCCAACCTGTGACAAAGCTCAACACACTACAATTCCAGCAGCTCAACCTAATAAAACAGTACAAAAAAGGATACAGGGCTACATTTTTGCATGAGAGAACGCTACGAAGGTAAATGGTAGTTGGCAGAATAAATTGTTACTGATAATTGAAAGACCCAGCTGAAGTATCCCAAATGGTTTGAGATCAAATATCTTACTGTTACCATGACAAGTGTTTTTCCTGTACTTGTAGAATGACTTCCTCTCAGATGTCTTATAACCAAACCTGCATTTGTATGGCCAAAAATCTACATTCCTGAATTCCCCAGCTGTGCAATTCTCCTCTTTCCACATACTAACCGTGTTTGAGCAGCAGAGGCACCTGCCTTACCATTTGGCTGCTTACTGAAATATAAAAGAATAAAAAATTCTGCTATTACTGTGTCACTGTAGTTATATAAATCCTAATGCAGACATTTTTCTTTCCTCTTTGCTTTATGCTGTATTAAAACAAGCATGCAATTCTTACTCTGAAATACGTGTGCATGCTGGCAATGTGCAGTTGCACAATCTTCAGCAGAGCAGTGATACTACAGTAGCTCTTTGTTAGCAAATTCTCTGTGTAAACAAACACCACGCACCTCACAGCCTGAAATTACAACTTTTGAAAGTGCGAACTTCATGCACATGGGAACTCTGTTCTAGAAGGCTTCAGAGTGCAGTAATTCTGTCAAAGAAAGTAGTATTTTGCTACTGTCAAAACAACAAAAATGCTGTCTAGCATTTTGGTGTTCTTTATCTATATCTATTATCTATTGCTAGTTTACCCTGCTGGTACTTGCCTACGATTGCCTCCTGCTCTCAGGTTGTGCTTTCAAGTTGGCTTTGAAGTGGGTGATAGTATCTTTTTCCTTATACTGTTGTACAGAGTCAGAAGGAGGGAAGCCTGAATTTGGAAGTGGTCTCTGGCTTGAAGCCATGGGAAGCCAGAAGTCTTGGTAAGCAACACAAGCAGAGAGGAGAGCATTGGATGATGTCTGGAAAATAGGGATTTTGGCCTCTGACATCATGTGTGAGGTAGCCTTGCCTCATACTCATTAAGCAAATAGTTTTCAGAAGAGCTGCTTGAATCACATGTGAGGTTGGGGAGTAGGACCCTGATGTTTGTAGAACAAAATGAACAAACTGTCATTCAGGTGAGAGAATTAAGATGGGTAGGACAGCACTGCCTCATGCTGAAGAGGTAGAAGAAAGCAGGCTGAATGGGAACATTCGTGGTAGGATGGGTGTTTGGGAATGACCAGTGGCTGTATCCCGTACTTGCAAAGCGGGAGTGCAACACAGGTTATTGAGGATCGCACATGTTGTTCCTATGGTGCGCAGCATGGGTGTTGTGTCTAGAGGTTCTGAAAGTTGGGTGAAGGAAAAGTTCACAGAGGAAAATGTGAAATATACAGCTGATACAATATAGTGAATGAAAAGGGTGTGGTTCCGAGGAAACTGAGTAGGTGTGCCGCAGAAACTGATCAACAAGGTGTGTCGGTTGATAAAGGGGATGTGTCATATTTGTTTGCTGACAGCAGTTATTTTAGAGAAGCGACAGCAGCAAGGGATGGTGCAGCCCTGGCTACACGCTGGGTATGTCAGGTACATGATGCTGTATGATGTGTGGCATGGGGGACATGTCACAGGACATAGGGTGAGAGGACATAGGCTTAAGCTGTGTCAGGGGAGGTTTATGCTGGACACTAGGAAGAATTTCTTCACTGCAAGTGTGATTAGATATTGGAAGATCTGCCCAGGGAGGTGGTGGAGTCATTGCTCCTGGAGGTCTTTAAGGAAAGACTGGATGTGGCACTCAGTGCCATGATCTACTGCCATGGTGGTGTTTAGTCCTAGGTTGGACTCGGTGACCTCAGAAGTCTTTTCTGACCAAATTGATTCTGTGGTTCTGTCACACCTTTACCTGTCACACGAAGTATAAGGGTTCTGGCTTTGCACACCACATGCCAACAGCACCAGCAGCAGTGACAAGCACAACAGGCGTTGCATGTTTTGCTGCACTGCCAGACGGCGCAGCTGCCTGGGCTGTGCTGGGGCTGGTCAGCTGTGGCAGTGGCATGGTGTCTGCACCCTGGAGCGGGCAGTCAGGGGGGGAAGGTGGGGGTGCAGGAGAAGCTGGGTAGGTGTGGCAGGACCTGGGCTGGGGTCTGCCAGGGCCAGTCGGAGCTGGACCGAAGCCTGTTCTGGGGTGGGGGAGAAGGGCAGGAGTGGGTGTGAGGAAGAGCATGAGGAAGAGCTTTGTCAGCAGGCTGTGGGATGTGATCCTGCCTCTCTACTTGGCCTTAGTGAGGCTGCATCTGGACTGCAGCGTCCAGTCTGGGTTCCTCAGTAAGGAGAGGCATGAAGCTCCTGGAGCAGGTCCTGGGGGTAAATGAGGATGATGGTGGGACTAGAGCAGCTCTCTTGCAAGGAAAGCCTGAGAGAGTGGGGCCTGTTTAGCCTCAAGAAGAGGGGGGGACCTAAGCAATGTCTATAAGCAATTAAATGGGGAATTCCAAGCAGATGGAGCAAGGCTCTGCTTGATAGTGCCAACCACTAGGTCACAGGCAATGGGCAGAAACTCATGCTCTGGAAGTTCCACCTGAATATGAGGAAGAACTTATTTGCAGTGCAGGTACCAAGCACTGGAACAGATTGCTCAGAAAGGTTGGGGAGTCTCCCTCACTGGAGATACGTGAGAACTGTGCGGACGCAATCCTGCGCCATGTGCTCTGGGATGGCCGGCTGGAGCAGGCAGATTGGAGCAGATGATCACTGCGGTCCCTTCCAACCTGACCCATCCTGTGGGAGGCCTCAGCCGTTAGACAGGAGTGGCCTCAGGCCACCTCAGCGGTGGTGCCGCCGCTCACGAGTTCAGTTCGGTTCGGTCCGATCCGATCCGGTTCGGGCCCGCCCGGTCCGGTTCGGCTCGGTCCGGTCCGAGGCATCGCGGCGCCGGCGCCCTCGCGCTCCCCCGCGCGCGTGCCGAGCCCGGCCCGGCCGTTACGGCACCGCCGCCGCTTCGCTGTGAGGCGGCGGGAGCGAGCGCGGGAGGCGGCGGCGGGCGGGGGGCTCGGTGCAGGGAACAGCCGCGGCCTCCTCGCCTCAGCCGCGGGGAGGAGGGACACCGAGGAGGGGGGAAGGCGGGGTGGTGGTGGGGGGGACGAGCGGAGCGTCGCGTCGCGTCGCTCGCTTCCCTCTAGGACCGCGCCGCCGGCGGGGAGGAAGGGGCGCGTCTCCCCGGAGCCTTCGTCGCCCCGCGCCCTCCTTCCCAGGCCCGGTGCCGGAGGGGGTGGGGGTGGGCGCCCCGCGGGTCCCCTCAGGCTCGGCGGTGCCCGGGGCGGGTGAGATGTCGGGCTGAGCGGGCGCGAGCCCGCGGGGGTGGGGTCCGCCGTGCCCGGGGAGGGGGCGGGCGGGGGGGTGGTCGGGACCGTCCCCTCACAGCCGTCCCGCCCCGCCGCGCTGCGCCCATGGTGATTGTGCTGCATCCCCCGCGCGCGGAGCGGGGCGAGCTGCCCGCGCCTCCCCGCCGCGCCCGCCGGGGCGCCCAGGTGGGTGGCGGAGGGGGAGCGGCGGCGGCGGCCGCTCGTTGTGCGAGGGGAGAGGGGCGGGAGGGGCGGGGGGGCCGCGCCCCCGGCCCGGGACCCGCGTTCCGCGGGCGGGTCGGTCGCGCTGCGAGCGCGGGGTGGGGGCCGCCGCCCCGCGGGCTCGCTCGGCGGCCGGGTCCCCGCACGGGTCCGTGGGGATCGGCGGTGGCTGTGGGGGCTGATCTTCACGTGATGGAGCCAGCGGGGTGTGTGGCTGGCGTTGGGTCTGGCAGCAAGATCTTCCCAACTAGGTTTCCTCTCCCCTTTTGTTTTCCGGTGTTTAAAAAAGAGCTGGTGGCACATCGGTGTCTTTACTGCCTGAGATCTTACTAGGGGCTCCGTGTTCAAGCGTGCCACTCTGTTAATCTTGGATTGATTCCATCATTTAAGGAAGCATCCTCTAGACATGTTATTTTGGTTTGTTGGGTTTTTTTTTTCTTTTTTTTTTTTTTTTTTGTCACCGTTTATAAACCGCTGTTTATTTTCTGTGGCAGCGTGGGTTTTAATGCATGGGAGTGCATGCTCCTAATGCATAGGAATACACGCTTCTGAACTGAAACGTACTTTTCTCCAGTCTCATCTGAATCCTAAGGGTTATTCTGGAGGAGAGGTTTAAAGGTTTAAAGGCTCACAAATAAATAAGAATAGTTTTTGTAGGTTTAGAAACTTAATTTCCTCATATATTCCCCTGTAGGTACAGATTTATCTATCCATTGAACACACATTCTTAAGTAAAAGAACAAACTGCTTAGCTTTGTGGGCTTTTTTCCCCTTAAAATTGGCTTCTGTGATAGTATATTTGTGTAAAATACTTAAAGTTGCACATTTCCCCTAATTATGTTCATGTTAAAATTTTCTTTTGACTTTCCTTACTGTTTTGAATAGCACCTTTTCTTCCTTTGGGATATAGTTTATTTCATGCCTTTGTATGTTTATGTCTAATAGGAATGTTTCTTCTTTTTTCTTTTTCCTCCCTAGGTGTTGGTGACTTCAGTCATTTAGGGGTTTGGTTCTGAGGAAGCAGAGACACAAGGATTGAGTTTGTTTTACATAGAAAGCTACAGCTCTTCACCAGTACTCTTTTTACTCCTTCCCATCCTTCCCTTCTCCATAGGGGAGAACAATTTGGGAATTATTTTAAACATTCATTTACTCCCCCTTCCCTCCCTCAGAAATCTGCCCTGGTCCCAGAGGCATCCGCTAGACAGTGCCTGAGAGAACCAGGAGAACGTTATCATTGCTTGCTTGCTTTGGGAGCTTCAGTAGTACCCTTCCCTCCTTTGGGGTGTAGTGCAGGGAGGCATCCAGAAGACTTCCGTGCCACCCTTTTTGCTTAGTAGAGGATCCAGGAAAAGGGGTACCTAGCAAGACACGTGACCTCCTTAAGGAAGCCAGAACTGAAGCAGCACTTGGCACGCTGAAGGAAACACCCATCTTTAGTGTCTTTTTCGTCTTCCACTCCTTACCAAATTTCTGGTAAGTCTCTTCAGCCCATTCATTCACGCAGTGCATGTTTCCCTTCCCCCACTCCAGGCGCTGGGAGAGGCATGCACGGAGACTATGGGGTGGGGGAAGGGAGGAGGGAAAACTGGCTGTGTACACACGGATCGGGGAGGAGAGGGGGTGTTGTACCACACTGCGGGGGAACCTGGCTCAGGTGTAAAAGCAGCTGATGTGGGAGGAAATGGTGTGTTTTACTTGCACAGGGGCGTGCGTGCGCACACAGGGACAGTGGAGGGGCGTAAAAAAGCTGAGAGCCTGTTGTTGGAAAAAATACCAAGACCAAAGTAGAAGGATGGCTGATGCTGACCAGTACTGGGCTCATGTTGTGGGGAGGAAAGAGACTGGATTATTCGGTGGCGATCGGGAAGTGGGGTGTGTGAATGAGGAATCTTGCCTTCTACTTGCAAGCGTGAACACAGCGGAGGAAAGATGGGGGGTGTGGATGTCCGCCTTTCAGAGGCAGCTGTGCCTGGGAGGATTGCTGCTAGCATCTTGAACATCACTCAGTGCAAAGGTGGAGACAGGGAGATGAAAGCCATCATGGGGAGTGCAGTTGCCCGTCTGCAGGGGTGGGAATGAATGGGAACAATTAATATATTCCCATATCCTTTGGCTGTTGCAGTCTACAAATCTCAGAGGGAAAAGGAGGTGAATACTGTGATGTGCTTTCAAAGAGGTGTGCTTGGGGTTCACCTGCCTGCAAAGACTTTCTCCGATGCATGTGTAGAGGGTGGATGATAATGCAGCAGCAGTGGACAGATTGTGCTGCAGCTTATAATATATTATATAAAATGCATTTAAATAAATATTTTAATTTTTCAGATTCTTCAGCTTTTAAAAATGTGTTCTTTCCAAAGATTCTCAAACAGTTATGTGACAGTCTTAGGAAAACTAGTTTCTGGTACGTAAAAGAGGAATTTTTCTTGATGTTGGCCTTAAGCATCACCATGAAGCAGCATTGTCAGGAACGAGTTGACTTATCTTGGATTTATTTTTCTAAAGATGTCAGTTCTTTTCTCAATCACCATGTGATATATTCATCATCCATACATATTTCGTAACATTTCCTTTAGATGATCATCATTCTGGTATCTCTGTCTGGAAAAAAATCACTTGTGCTTTATGCTCGAAACAGCTGTGAACTGTTTGCAGACCTGCTCTCCCTATGACATAGAAAGTCCTATTGCTGAGGTGTTTCAAATACTGTTCTCATTAAGAAGAGACAGAGATTTCCATGACAGTGTATGATGGATTACATGCTGGGTCATGTGCTGGACAACTGTTCATTAGCTGTTTAGCTGGCCTGCTATCTAAAATTGACTTCGTAATTCAGATCTGCCTTGAGGTGTCTCCTGAAGGAGATAACTTGCAAGCATCTGCCAACCATTCTTAGGTCTTCACTGCCTTAAAATGCATCCTTCCAGCCGTTTTAGAAATTGCTGTAATGGTAGAGATGATTGGTTTATTGGAAGTGTGTACTCACTTAGCTAATTTATGATGAAAAGGAAGTCAAAATACCTTTTCCATCTTGAATAGCACTGTTCTGAAAGTGAGTATTAAGGGATAAACATTAATGGTGTTGTTAATGTTACTCATAGTGAGGCGAGTGCTTGGAGCAATGTTTTTCCTAGTTCTCCATTTCCCATGATGGTTGTGACTGTCAGTCTTTTGCTCATTCCTTCTCAATTCCCTGAGATTTTTATTGTCAGTATCTCAGCTGTAGGGATTAAACATGCCTAGAGGTATGCTAAAACTAAGGTTAGGTTTTACCTCTCTTCTAAACACTGAAATCTGTGGAGTTTGTGTTATCTGCACAGTGCTGTAACTGAGAGTCTGAGCCAAGCTCTACAAAAGGGGGCGATTCTGGGAGGGGCTCCTGGTAATAACTGTTCCACTAAGGTGTTTCCCAGATCCCACTGTAGGTAGTGGGAGTGTGCTGCAACATCAGATCACAAGTCGAGCAGGTGGAATTGCTAGATCGCATTGATCCTTGATGCTATAAACATCTGAGATTCCATTCATTATTCCCATAGAGAAGACACAGCCTAGACTTTTTAATTTACAAAAGCACTGAGTAGTTGCATTGTGAACAAAAAGAATATTGTATTTTTTTTGCATACTAGATACCTTTTATCTTACACATTTATCAGTAATATATAAATTAATCAGTATCTCCTAAAAATGGGTTTCTTGCTTCAATGTATTCACCAAATACATTGTGGTGAAGAAGAAAAAGAAGCTAGTCTATTTTTTTCCTACTTTTGGGTGTTGAAGGCAGGAGAACGAGTAAATGAGCCATGGAGACAAATCTCCCATTCCTGGAGGGAGAGGGAGGTCTCTAATCTTCTCTGTGAAGAGAACACCCCCTTCAAGGCAAAAAGAGTGGTCTTCAGAGAAGATTTCCAGATCTCTCTAGACAGCTGATCTGATTGGCTGAATTCCCTGTTATTTCAGTAAAACATATTCATACATGATGTAAAGTCAAAAAGGAGCACAGTGAGGGCTTTTGTTAGAGCAGCTGCTAGAGGTGTACTGCAGATTGAAGGAATGTGGGAGGAAATAGGTTTGCATGTGCTGGGGAGGGAAGGAAGCTGCTGTGTGATTGCTGGAGTAAGGCCTGGCTTAAACAGGATAAGGGTGCCACAGCTGGAAGTTGAGGTGAGCTTTCATTCCCTCTAAAAATTGCAAGGAATCTGTTCCACACAGTGTATTCCTGAAGCAGTTGTGGCAGTGTCTGCTTGGCTGGTGTGACGCACAGTTTGATTTTTATCACAGACCTTTTACTTTGATACCACCCTTTTTGCCTCTCCCAGTCTGTTACATGCAGTTAAGTTTATTATTATTTTTTGCCTTCTAATTTCATAAATCTGTGAAGTAGTTATTGAAAGATTGTGCTTACTTTGACTGTAGTAGCTTTGAGTGAAAAGTGCACTTGAAGTGGCCATCTTGAAGTTATTTAAACATCTGTTCTTCCCCTTATATATACCATAGTTACTTTGCAGTAGATGCTCTCATGGATTAGGAAGTGTTCTCTGCACACCCAGCATTGTCTGAGGCTGTGTCTTTTAGATTGAAATGGGTGGAGCTGGTTTTCAGGGAAGAATTCTGGCAGTAATATCCAAATTCAGAGCATGATGCTTTTGTGCATCTTGACTGCAAGGCTGGCTTTCCTCCTACAATCCATTTTCTTGAGAATGTGGAAGGGATTTTTAAGATTTTTGGGTTAATAGGGTAAATGCGAGTTTTGTTATGTGAGATTTCTTATGCAATCAAAATAGATTTTAATGTGAGGCTGAATGTATTCTGGTTTTAGGAGCAGAATGTTAGAAATTGTTTTGGGTAGAAAGAAAATATGGTATTGGGTTGGAGGTGAAGGATCCAAGATTTAGGGCTGCTGGTTTCTGTCTCTGCTGCTGGCTTGGAGCTTGTTCTAAAGTGAGCTTCTCAGTCATTACTTGCAGACTTGAGATTGTTACCCGCCTTTCTTATGATAAGATGGGAGCTTTTGTGTATACATTTATAAAACATTAAATGAGATGTAGTATTAGGAGAGAGATGAATAGCCATACCCAAGGCATTTTTATACACCTGCTGGTTTAATATCCTCATTGATATGTGGACAGCCCTTCTTGACAATGTTGTAATTTCTTTCAAAAGTAGAAGATGGAGGAAAGAGAAGGATATACCTTTTTTTCTTTCTTTTTCAACCATTTGCTGATTTTTAAGGAATTAAGTGCTGAAATGACTGTCAGGGAGAGGTGATGGTGTGTTTAAGAGGGTGGAGATGGGGCCGCATAGAGAAGAGATTTGTGAAAATTTGAAGCAGATTGTCAAAGAAAGCAAAAATGGGGAGAAAATACTTGTTTCTTGTATTAGCATTAGAATCAGTACTGAGGGGGAAAAAGCCTCAAACCACAAAAACCCAAACTAAAACCCTAAGCAGGCAGAAAATACGTGATGATTTCTGATTTATGGTGGGTTTTTTTTTCTTTTTGTTTGTTTGTTTTTTAACGCTGAGGAAGCGTGTGCGGTGTGCTTTTCCATGCCCTCGGCGTTCTCCCGCTGTTCTGGGGGATGTGCCCGTCCGGGCCGGGGGCAGAGCGGCGCTGCCCGGCAGGGGCGGCAGGTGGCGCTGCTGGGCCTCGGCAGCCCCTCTGCAAATGGCAGCGCTGAGGGGCAGTGCCCGCGGCCTCCGGGCTGCGCCTGCGGCGGGGGCATTCCTGCCAAACACAGCCTGTCCCGCTGCCCAGCGCAGGATGTTGTTCCAGGAAGCTCCGTGTAAACTACCGCGTCCAGACATGCATTGTTGAGGGAGACGCAAGCGGGACAGGGTCTGAGAGATGTCAGCCATTGCCAGCCCGAGCCTCATCTTACCCATTCCACTTCGAGCTGCTTTGAAGAACAAAGAGGTTCTTGAAGAGATCAAAAGATACTCCTTATAACCTCCCACACCCATTTTTCTGCAGGGAGCAAACACTCTTTTTCCTGCTTTACCTTGAACATCTTGATTGCGTTGAAGGGCTGGTCTGGATCTGTGATCGTGTTTCCGTAGCTTCTGCCTTTCTTCAGTCTGTTAGTATGAAGAACTGTAGTCCTTAGCTTTATTGTTGCACCTCATTTACCAAGTCAATGAAAAAAACCTCACAGTCTTTGTGTGTTGTTACTATGGTTCTCAGTACCAGGAATAAAAATGTCCACTTAAAATATTTTATTTTCTTATTAGGAAAAAGTTGTTAGGAAAAAAATATAGTTTTTTAATGCTAGAGAAACCTAGCTGGTTCTTATGGTTGTAACTAAACAATCCTTTTGTCCCAAGACCTGCTGCAGAAATTAAAATTCTTTGTACTATCAAGTAATAGCGATTATATGCTAAAGGTGTTTTTGTATCTACGTTGTCTGCTGGCAGTAGTCATTATGACTACAAGGCAAAACTCTTGTTTCTGTCTCAGAGTTCAGTTCTGCTAGGAACTCATGTCAGTTATATTGGTGAAAGTTAGAATTTTTTGCATCTTGATTTTAATAGGAAAGTTTAAAGGTGGCACAGAAAACTGTTCTGGTTTTCTCCAGAATTCTTATTCCCTACACCATGCTTGTCTTTCTTGAACATTAAGGAGTAGTCCATTTATGTACCTGTAATTGGTTTACAGCTTTAAAAATATTTCAGTAAAAGTATATTCAGCCAAAAATAGCCCAAGTCCTCTGTATTCAAAGCAAAAGGAGCAGTACCTTTCTATTATCCATTCTAACCCTGCTGAAATTCTTCAATTTGAACTGTGTTTTCAGTTCTTGGTCCTGAATTCATTAGTGCTGTTTATGTATAAAGGTGATTTAAAAAAATTGATTGAACCAAGAAAGGGCTACCACTGAAACTCTGGCCTTGATTTTGCTTTATTTTACATGTATTAATGTTCTGTATTCCTGACATTTTGTTGGTGCTCCTTGTTTCGTTGGTTTTTCCATTATTATGTGTTCTGGATACTACTTAATATATCTCTAGGTATGTCTCACAGCAGATATGAAATATTTGTGAGAGCAAAACAGTCCTAAATAGTTACCTGGAACATTCTGTGGGAATGAATTTCTGTTCTTCTGGTCTGCTTTTTTAACATAAAGAGTTTATCACACTCTACTCTTTCATATGTGGGGGAAGGAGACGAATCAAGTCTGTCACTGGGTATTTTAGCAGTGTCTAGGAGAAGGGCAGAGTTATTTCAGTAGATGGAATCATCCTAGCTGAAATTCTGGCCTTTAGATGTGGCCATTCAAATTGTTTTCAGTTACATCTTTGTGTACTTCTTGAGGAGAAAGCTGGGATGAGGACCAAGACCTAATTTCTAGCATTTAACATTAATGGAATGTAAATGGATTTGTTTCTGCTGTTGGTACATTTGGTTGCAGAGTAGGTGTAGACATTGTTTTGCTTCTTGGAGGTTGGAAGTTGCAGTGTGTTGAAATAGACTGACTTATGCAGAGGAAGTGGGACTTAGTGCAGCAGGGGTCATGAAGATAAGAGCCTGTGTACTCTAACAGAGTCTCATGTTGTCCGCTGTCTAGCAGTTCCATTGGAAGGAGACCTTGAAGGTTGCGAGACGAGTCCAAGATGTGCAGTTCAGTTGCTCCCAGGCTGTGGTTCTTAACAGACCGCCGCATCAGAGAAGATTACCCTCAGCAGGAGATCCTGAGAGCACTGAAGGCCAAGTGCTGTGAAGAGGAGCTGGATTTCCGCGCCTTGGTGATGGATGAAGTGGTGCTGACCATTGAGGATGGAAATCTTGGTGAGAATGAGCTAAGGCTGGGAGTGTGCTGAAGGGGTACTTGGAAAAAGATTGTGAAATGAAGCATCGGTACTATTTAATAACAAATTCCATGTATGCCAGACTACTTGCCATTCATCATCTAAATCATGTAGATGTACATCACACAGTTTTTTTTAGAATGTATTATGTTAATCAAATATAATTGTTCAGTTTGCTGATTTGCATTAGAACCACCTTTGTCGTCCCTCTGCAGAAAAGAGAGGATGATTGTTTCATTTTGGTGAGTCCAGGGTAAGGACTACAGGATCCCTGAATTAATAAGGAATCATAGAGCTTAATTTTTGCCTCAGTGCTTGAACTTTGTGAGTCACATTTGAGAGTTTCAGAGGGACTTTTTCTTCTGTTCGTGTTGTGGCTTCAAAATAGAAAACACTGGATATAATCTAAAAGGAATTTTCGATGAACAGTATAAAGTGTCATGGAAGGTTATAGAGGTTATAATGTGACATAACTAAAGCATGCTGCTGTATGGATGTGGAGTTATGTGAATTCCAAAAAAGAACAGTGCTGATAAAGTATGTGCATCAAATAATTTGAGCTATTACTACAATTTACAGTGTTTAAAACTTAATGTTAAGATTTCTGTTCTATTTTCCTTCTAGCTTTTTTTTTCCTGTGGTGATTAAAAAGGAAAAGTAAAATGTTAAGTTGCATTAGAAATGTTAAGTAAAAGGATTATTACTATCTTATTACTTACTATCTATTACTGTAGATAGTAAGCTTATGTGGTGGGAAGATACTAATACCACCAATGTCAAGCTGTGTAACACTTATAATTTATTTTTTAAATTTGGTTTTCCTAAAGCAAGGAGATTGCAGTGGGTTTTTTTACCTTTAACTCTTTCATTCCTCTTCCCCATTTATCAGTCAAAAAATGTGTTGCTGGAGACCCAGGGAAGAATTACATTTCTGAAAGTTGTATTAGAGTAATTGTGTGTGGGAATAAAATATGAAAGTATCCTCGGCCGTGAAGAAGAGGCTGCCATGTATACCTTGTTCCTCTTTGGGAAATCATATGTGGGAAGGGAATCATAAAACTGACTCTGGGGAAGAACTTTGGTCAGAATTTATACCCTATTTTGGCATGAATTAATCAAGTATAAGACACATGCATGGTAAATCCAGTATTTTTTATTCTGGTATTTCTACACTTGACCTATTTTGACCTTTTTGTCTTTTAATCTGAAGATTGTTTATCACACATTGAAATTCTGTAGGATGTCTTCAAATCAAGGTAACTTCTTGTCAGAAAGTCTCAGCTCTGAGCGTGCTTTCCTTTGGACAGTGTGTGATGGGAACACAGCCATCTTGGACTGTAGCTGCAGTCTCTGAGATGCATAATTAGTCCTTCAGCATTTCAGTACAGTTTTTTATTTCTTGGTGATTTCTTCTTTTCTTTCTTCTGTCTATTTTTGGGGAATTAAATGGGGCAAGTGTAAATTGTGGACCTTTCTTCTCTTTTCTGTGTGATGTCTCCTTGCACTGTGTGCATTGCAAGGAGAAGGATAAAAGTAATACAAGCTGGAAAACTAATATTGAAGAATGTGTAGTACAAGAACAAGAAAAATTAAGAACATTACTAGAACAAAATGCAAGAAAAGGGAAATTATTCTCATACAAAGTGTTCATTCAATATGATGTAAATAACTGACCATTTGAAAAGGAGTGACATATAAGTGCTGAAAGATTGTGGATAGAATGTTTTTTATAAGTAGTCTGGTCTGTCTAATTGTGGGTTTGTATTTGGTGGTTTTTTTTTTTTTTTTGAGGGGTAGGAATTGTCTTGTATCAAATAATTCTTTCTCTTGGAAAGCAATGAAAAATCTTTCCTCTTAATTTTCGAGTTGTGTTTTTTCTAGAGCTTTTGCACATGCTTGGGTAAAGATTTCTGCTAGAGGACACAAGCAAAAGCTTTGTGTTTCATTTTCCTTTTTAAAAACCTCAGTTGGCCTAGGAAAAGGTGTGCTGTAACAAAATCTAGTAGGCAGTGCATTCTGTACCCTTTTTGTTATCTGCTGTTGTGTGAGGGATTCAGGTTGAATGAAATTTTCTATGACATAGAGGAGTTGATGAAGAGAATGTATCTTCAGTGGATAATCATGTGCTTTTGCTTCCTTTTCTATTATTATTTGTCTTGAAAGCTTGGCAATTCAAGGCTCAGACTCTGAAGGTAATACATGATATTGGAGGAAGTAATAGTTGGGTTTTTTCCCACATATTCACACTTTGGAGCTTTTTTTGTCCTTTAAAACCAAGACAATTTCTTAAGTAAATTGTTGGAAGAATGTTAAATTTACACAGTCAAGTTGGATACTACAGGGTGCTATTTAAAACCTCAAAAATTTGGTATTTCTTTGGATGATAGAGTCAGTAATCCTTCTGTGGGCTTGCTGACTGTCAGGAACATGGCTGGAGACTTCAGAGACCAAAAATTCAGCATAAGATATTAAAAAGCTTCAATTATTTACTTCACAGGGGTAGAGTGGAAAAGACACTTCTACATTTAGGAAAATTGAGCAGAACCTTGGGATACATACATTTGAAAATTGTCCCTTCCACAAACCACACAGCTTATATATACCTTAACAGTAGAGCACACTGATGCAGCTATCACTGATGCCCAGGCCAGAGACAGAAGCTTTTGTGATGCTGAGATTTACAAAATTTGTGTCTGTTAGAAATGATAAGATTTGCCGTGGCCAAAGAGAAAGAGGGAGGAGGGGGGATTGTTTCACTCAGTGGATTCAGCAGCAGCCACTCATTGGGGCGGGTCTCTGCTGTACTGCAGGGCTGGATGGGAAGTGTGTCTGGATTCCCAAAGCAAACCAACAGTGTAGGCCCAGCAATCCCTGCTAGTTCCTTTTCTTTTACTGCTGAAGCTCAAGATGACCCAAAATCCCAGGCACCCCCTACAGTCCCCATATCACCAGCCACATGATGAACCTTTATGCAGCTCAAGATCCACCTTAGATAACTCAACACAGCATGAGTCCAGAAGTGATTGTAAATGCAAGTTAAAAGATGTAGAAATTAAGTTTTTCCTTTTTAGTCTAAAGGAAATTCTTAAACTGATTTATGCTTAAATGGTTTTGGAAATAAGTTCAACAAGTATTTTTTGAAATTAACTGTGGTTTATGCCTGACTTGAATAGGTGTCTGCTTGCTGTGCACTCCTTTATCTTTTCTGCAGTGCCAGTAGTACTCTGTAGATTTCCAAGGCAAAAACTGAGAAAAAATAAGTGGAAGAGTAGACCTGCATGAATTAATTTTTTCTGCTTCTGTGGTGGGTTGAGCGTGCTGAGATGGTTACTGAATCAGACATGCACAACATTGTTGCACAGGAATGGACAAAAATGCATGTGTGGAAAAAAGTGGAGGGTGATACTGGGCTGGATTGATCTAAACTTGTGCCGTGTAGCTGTAGCCTAAGTTTCTTAAGAGCTAAATTCTTGAGACTAAACCAGTCTAGGACAATCTATTGCCGAGTGGAGCAGCTGTGTTCCTCTTGTCCCTTTCCAGCGTTGCTGTTGCTGCTTGCCTTGTAAAGGACTTCATGTCTCTCTTGGCTTGCTTTCATGTTGTACCTCAGCTAATTAAAACAAAAGATTTACCAAATTTTCTGCTCTTTTGCAGCATCTTGCATTTGTGTGAGTTGAGTTGGCCAGCCCAATGGAAGATTAACTCCACCAAATGATTAACAGTTTTCTGTTGGAATAGATTGTTACACTACCCCTTTTTGTGGTCACACAGTTCCTAGCTCTGGTGCACAGGTGTGGAAGAATCGGGTTGTTCTTTCAGGGAGTGGCTTGTATTTATGTTGATTTAGTCACAGCTCCAGAAATACTTCAAACCAGGAATTTTCTTGTGGTTGGGATGTCTGATAGTGTCAGCTTTAGGATTATTTTGTTTGTGCATGGCATTTGGTATTTACCAGATGTAAGGATTACAAACTGAAATGTCTAGTTTTCTAATCTAGTTTGGCAATTCCTATATTTATTTGAGATACAAATACAAATACAAATAGCAAGTAATGCAACGAAACTCTGCAGGACATTTTTTTTTTAGACATTTATTTGAAATCTTAGCAGTGAGTCCTGTCAAAATGTGTACTTTTAAACTGTATGTCTAAGCTTGCTAATGCAGTGATGTAACAGACTTGAGGAGTTTGCAGCTAAACAAATTACAGCTTGTGAGCAGGGATGTGTATTTTGGGATGAGGTGGAGGTGAAGGAAGCTGGTAGGAAAATCCCACCGTATAGGGCGACTTTGTGGACAAGAGACAAAACATATCCATGGGTTTTCTCCTCATTCTGAATATTCTTTCTTCTTCCCTGTGTCTAGGATTGAGTAGTACCTTTCCCCACAGACTCCACACCTTACCTGTAGGGCAGCATGGTTCAAGAACTGTTCTTTTGTGAAGAAAATGTTAGGGAAATTTGGATCCTTCCCTCATTATAATGATATATAGTAATATTTTTATTAAAATTTTTTGCTACCAGAACAGCAGAAATTAGAATTCACTGAGTCAGCAATTTACCTATACCTTTATTGTAGATTTTTGGAATCTCCATATTTTCTTATACTGTCCTGTGAAGGAAAATAGTTTTAAGGAAAGTAGCTTTCATGAACTTTGAACTGTCAAAGATGCTGAAGTGACTAAAGTATAAAACAAAGTGTTAACTTTGTCTAAGACTTTCTTGGCTTTTCCTTTGGGAATGTGAAACCAAATGGTCAGATTAGGTGAGGAATAAAAAGGGCATAATAGTCATGTATTCTAAAACAGTAATACATTGTGCGCAGTTAGATGACTTTTCTTAAATCAGATGGATGGCATCTGGAAACAGATCTCTTACCTTATTTTTTTTCTACAGAGGAAGTACTTAGAAGATAGATTATTTTAATTTAGTAAAGGTTGGTGTGCTGATTTAGGCATCTGATTTAGGGTTTCCAGGGTGGGCCTACACTTTGCAATAGAAGGCAGTGTCTTGTTTAAGTCTTTCATCTTGCAAGATGTGCTTTTGTTTCGTATGATCTGTCCTTCATTTCTTATTTAGTTTGAACTAGTAATGAGTAGTTGTGATCTTTGATTTTTTTTCACACACTGGATTAGACATAATTTGAAATAAATATGTTGAAATTGGCATATTTGAAAGATTTCTGTAAAGTATAGAAAGCTGGGGGAAAAAAGGTAAGGGTGGGTAAAAAATTCTTGTGTTTTTATGTAATTGTAAGAAAAACACTTTGAATCAGCTAGATCCATGGTAAGAGAGAGCTTATATATATATGAAATGGTTTCCATATCAAAATATCAAAACTCTTAATATTTTTGTAAGTCACCTAAAGACTGTCTTCTATCATGCAACAGGGAACATCTTCTTCCTTCTGGCTGTTTCAGTAGTCCCCTGGCACTTGTTAGTCCAGCAGTGCACCTTAATGTAAGAGCTTTTCCTGCGTCATGCAGCAGTGGCTTTGGGAGTGATGGAACAGGGGCAGGCAGCCTTGACAAGGTGCTTTTTTGAGCACTGCAGAGTTGGCCTGTTTCCTGCTATTAACTACAGCCAGAGCAGCCATTACTTCCTCTGCAGAGTTGGGAAATTGGTTTGTGACTCAAGTGAGAGTGGGAGAAGGAACTGCATTGTGTGCAAGGGACTGGAAGGTGGTTAGGCATGAAGTGGATTTTGTGCTGTGGAAAGAATCACTTGAAACTTCATTTTTGATGTTCTTTCACTGTGGAAGCTGATCACTTCCAGTCTGATTGATGTTAAAACTGTAAGCATTACTGTTAGGCAGCTATGGACTATGTAGAGGAGATTTTGGAATGGTAGCTGTATTTAGAGGTGGGTGTAATCTAGTATGTGACACCCCAGTATTAGATACCCAAGACAAACACATCTCTACTAGAAAAAAATGTAACATTTGCTTTATTATCATATTTTAATAACAGTGCCTTTCAACAGCTGCCATGTATGTTAAGAAGAATTGGTTTGATTTTTTTTTTTTTTCAGAACTATTACACCAAAGACAACTTTCTTACAATGCATATAGAAAGAAAGGATTTATACTCTGTAACTATCCTGGGTGTTCTTGCAGTTTTCTTCCTTCCTGTCAGGGATTTCTATTCTTATGTGAATGATTGTCATCTTAAACTGATGCTAAAATAACAAAGGCTAACAGTGAATTTGATCTTCTCAAAATTGTTCTGTTTCTTCAGTATGTCACCAGTTGTAGATACGGGCTCAGTCCGGAGCCACCTTGGCAAGGTGGAGGGGTAGGAATGTTTCTGCATGGAAATATTTTATTATGTTAATTTCAGAGGGCTGTGTTAAGGTCTGAAGTTTTTCATTTGCATGTGCTCTAGAACAGCCAGCCAGGAAAATCAGACTTGTTGGGCACATCATCTTGAACATACGTACATGTCATCATATCTGAAAATGCCAGAAAACATTGCCAGATTTTTAATTGTTGTCAGAATTCTCAGGAGTGACCATCTGGATGATAAACAATGTAAAAAGGGACAAAAGCAAGATGAGAGAAGTGTTTCCATACATCCTAGTCGAGAGATGAAAATTAGCCTAACATTTCACAAGACAGTCTTTAACTGGCTGGGGCTTTCTGTGTCACTTTTCCAACAATCCCTGTTCCAGTGCTGTGTCACCTAAGCAAGTTTTGCTGGCACATTTGTCTGAGCAGTTGTATTGTGAACTGGGTCTGCATACTGATGCAGTTTTAAACCAGTGTGTTCTTGGTGGCAGGTGTTTTTTTTTTATACTTCATCAGCCCTCCGCGTCAGGGAACAGCGTGGCTGCACAAACAGTTCTTCAGCACTTAAATCAGAAGGGCAAACTGTGTGTTGGAGTGGGAGAGATTAGAAGATAGCATAAGTATTGATGTGAAAAACTTAATTTTATGGAACTGACAGCTATGCTTGCTTTCCTGGGTTTGTGATCAGAGAAGTACTCTTAACACTTGTTCTTTAAGCAATTGACTTTGTCCACCTTTTCTCTAATCTGGTGGTTGTCCATTTGTGGATGATGGGCAGTTGATTCTCAGTGACTGTGAATGTGAGAGAGACGGGTACTGCTGAACCTTGATCAGTATTGAGATGGTCTTCCAGTGTGCAGACCTGTGTTTGGATTGATAGGGACTGAAGGAACCCGTGAGTTTCGGGCTGTTAAATCCCCCCGGCTAGCTTGGGATTTATGCCCGCACGGATCCTACATAGACGAAGTAAAGGACGAGAAGCGCTCTCTCTCCACGTGGTTCTGATGTCCTGTTTATTAGCTGGAAAGGGACATCTGCATCGTAGGGTTTCCAGGTGAAGGAGAGAGAGAACGCCCAACTCAAGGGACATTTATACCCGCGGAATGGGAGGCGGGGACGGAAGGCCACACCAGTGGGGAGGGGCGAAGGGAGGGGCTTCAGGGGACAAGACCACAGGTACAGACCTAAGGTGTATCTGAGGGATACACCATTAGAGAAAAAGGGGGGGAAACATTTGTATAACATAACACCCAGTGCAGAACCGAATAACAATCTAGTGCATCACAACAAGGGACTTCTGAGAGTACCAGTGTCCATGGACAAGTCATTTTATTTTCTTATTTTTATAAACTCTTCCAGGTAAATTTTGGTGAAATACCAGTTTTAAGAATTACAGTTTCCTTTTATATCTGCCCTTTACTGCGTGGAAAGAGTGGAATGAAGAGCAGAACAACAACAAAAATGTCACTACTGAAACGATCAATTATTTTTTATTTCCTTGTATTGTAAATAATTAACATTTACAATGTCATAAAAATCTGTAATGGTATCCTTATAGTGATTATTCTTTGAATGGTAGAGCTTATATGATTTCCATTTCTCTAAAGATTTAGTCCATTTTAGGATTAAAATTGTGAAAAAAATGCCTTTTTATTCATCAAAAGTTAAGCAAGTTGAAGCAGAATGTGTTGTAGGTGCTCTGACAACTTGAGCAGAATACCTGACAGCAAAGTTATTCTGCTTATGTTGTCAGAGGAACCCTGCTTGAGTTACATTAATTAATTGTGTTAACTTGTAGGAAACTGTTCTTATTATACAGAAAGGTTTTCTTGCTCTGTACTTCAGTATAGGGCAGGTATTGAGCTGGGGGCTCTTACTGTGTTACCCACCTTGACGCATCTGTGATTAAAGCATGGAAGAACAGAAGAGATACACTAGTGATTTGATCCATTTTGTTAAGATGTAAAGTAAAAAGACTAGGTATACCTGTGCTCTTGATTTTTTAGGTGAGAAGGAGGTTGGACTCCACTGACACAGTTATTAGGGTCAAAGATTTTGTTCACCATAATAGTTGTAATGTAACACCCGTGAAATAATATGCTGAAAATCCATGCTATCAAATCCTGTTTCTTGGCAGTTTCTGTCTAAAGAATAATTAGATCTGGTAGCAAAACACAGCAGTCAGAAGATCAATAAATATTTCCCTTGAGTTCTAAGAACTTGATTTGAAAGCATCCTCTAGGTGTCATGTCAGTTGTCTTGTTGTGTTGGTACAATGCTGGGGAACTTTGAGGGGGATGATTTCCTTTTAATTTAAGTTTTTTCAAGGACAGAAGAAGAAGTCTGTTGTAGAAAGCTGTGTAAGTATTCTCTTTAGCTGTTCAAAATATACAGCTATGAATTGTTTGACAAGCAGTTTAGAAATAGAGCATAGACAGAGCTGTTGGAGCACAATGCAAAGGTGATTCTCATTACAGGTATTTTTGATATGCTGACGATCACAACACTGGGCATTCCCAGTCCCTGGGAAGGCTTACAGGGCTTTAAGTCAGCTCAAGCCCATTGCTCTCTTCAAAACTCTTTTGGCTAATCATTCTGTTTTTATCCTCTAGGTTGGGCTGAGCCCTGGATACACTCCCCCATGCTAGTTTAGTTTTCCTGGGAAGACATTCAGGCTCTTCCTGCTCTCCTGTACAAACATTTACACATGCAATTGATTCACTCAGCTGAGAGTCAAACAATCTCCTAAGTGTTACAAACCTTTATCTTAAAAGCCACCCTTTGGTCTCCTTTGTCATAGAATGGTTTGAGTTGGAAGGGACCATAAAGATCATCTCATTTCACCCTCCCTGCTATGGACAGTGACACCTTCTGCTAGACCAGGCTCCTCAAAGCCCTGTCCGACCTGCCCTTAAAGACTTCCAGGGATGGGACAGCCACAAATTTGCTAAGCAACCTGTGCCAGTGCTTCAGCACCTCATAATAAAGAATTTCTTCCTAATAGCTGAAGTAAACTTACTCTCTTTCAGTTTAAAGCCATTCCCCCTTATCCCGTCACTACGTGCCCTTGTAAATACTCACCATCTTTCTTGTAGTCTCCTTTCAGGTACCAAAAAGGTTGCAATTAGGTCACCTGGAAGTCTTCTCCGGGCTGAACATTCCCAATTCTCTCAGTCTTTCCTTATGGAAGGTGTGCTCCACCCCTCTAGTCCTCACATGATAAGTTCAACTTGCTTATCCACAGTTGTGGTCAGTCACTTCCCATATTTTCACAGTGCTTCACAGGCACATCATGTTTGCTCATCTCTGCTGAGCCTTCCCAGGAGTTTATTGATCCATCACTTGGAGAAAAGAGCTGTGAGTACAAAGAATCTGGACTTTGGGGCATTTGCATCAATGTTAAACTTGTTTGGCATCTCTCTTTGGTTGAACTAGAAAGTACAAGTATTTTTCTTCCCAGGTTCATGCCCTGACCTTAGAGATGGAATATATTAATCTTTGATGTGCTAGCTGTATGCTTTATGTAACACAGTGTGATATGATACAGAGAGAAATCAGCTTAGGAAAACTCTCAGTGGTCTGATGACTGTGTCAGTATTTGGATTGCATATCCAAGTAACTGTCCTTGAATGATGAGGTAAAAGGGTATCTTCGCCACCAATTTGGCTTACTGTGAAAAGTGCCAGAATCCCTTTGTGAATCTAGTGTGAAAAGTCAAGCTGCTTCTTCCAAGGTTCTTGTTATGCTCCAGATAGTACTGTGAAGGTCTTGAATTAATGAATAGATTATTTTGGTTTCCCCACCCCCAATAAAAGTTACTTGCTTTGACATCTGAATGGTTGACCTAACTGCTGAAATTGCTGATGTCCTGACATTATGCTTACTTCTTGGTAAAGTCAGGATTTATTTAAAAGTATAATTTGAGACACTCAAGATGGTAAATGGATGACAAGTCCTAATTTATAATGCCTTCTTCTTTGCTTTCCAGTAAGAAGAGCATATTGTTTTGCTTTCTGTCTTATATATGAAACAAAATAAAAACATGGTTTCATCTGTGGGCCAGACAGGTGACACTGGTACAAAACTGCTACTTCACCTAGTTCAGGCAAGGAAATTCTGAGTTTTAGTACTGATTATGTTTTAAGTGATGTATTTATGTCTGACAAAACATTGAATGAGGATTTTTTTGACATTGCAGATAGATCTCATGTCACCCATCTTAACATAACAGTGGGCTAAACCTTTGCATCAGATTTTTATTGCTTAGGATTTGTCCTTCCTTATTAATAATACATCTGACTCTTAAGTCTTAAATGTCTCTTTGAGGCTGACTTGTGAATTTTTTGCCAAGTCATGCAGTGGAAGGAGGGCTTTTCAAGGAAAACGAATGTTTTACCCCAAATCTGTAAGGATCCTTTTGGAAGGACAAGCTTGGAACAGGAATTCAGTTTGGCTGAAGTGGCTTTTGCTAGTGAAAGTAGACATAAATTTGTCCCAAATTATTACCATTTCAAAAAATAATCTGTTAAGCATCTTAGAGACTTGTTTAAGCTTCACAGCTAAAACATTTGAAACATAGCTGTGTTATTATGGAACAGAAAGGACCTCTGGTCTTGTGGCCTTCTGTCTGCCATGGGATGGAAGATAGAGTTTGGTCTGAGCACACAATTTAAAGTAGGGATCTTCTTTCCTATTGGTTATACCTCTTCTCTCTGTCACAAAGACCTGAATGGTCCATCCAAATATAATGGGGACTAGACAAGATGATTGAAATTGGTTTGGGACTGGGGACTGAGGTGCCAGTGAACAAAAATGTGGTGTGAAGGCAGTGTACTTGGCAAACATGCTGGAACAAGAAACAGTAACAGGAAGTGATTGCAGAGAAACTCTTGCTGGATAAGGAGTTGCTTCCCTCATGAAGGAAATTGGAGATTGAAACTGGTGAGAGCATGAGTTTTGTGTTGAAACTTGAAAACTGAACAAGGAGACTCAAATGGGAAAAGTTTGAAGGCAAAGCAGGCAGGTGAGTAGTTACAGTAGTATTCAAAATTGCAGGCAGAGAAACTACACAACAGTAGGAGAAATCCATGGTTTTGGAAACTAACTGGAATGTCAAGGGGGATCAGTGCTATGGGGGTGTGAATGGGGAGTGAGAATTTGGGGCAAAGCAAGCTGGTCTCACCCTCACATGCAATTCCACCATGTCAGGTGTTACTTAGGTGCCAAGGGATGAAGTTTGCTTTTGGTTATCTGCAAGTATGAAGATAAAATTGTATTATGAGTAGCAACAGCAAATGACCTAAACTTAGAAATTGACAAATCATATTTGGAATTTTGTCTTCTTTGTTGTGTGTTTGTTTTCAGCTACTACATTTTCAATTACTTAATTGCTTGCTACTTTTTTTTTTGTCAGCCTCCTTAAAGTACATGGTATTCTGCTCTGGAAATGTATCTTGCAGTATGGTGGTGAGGACAATTTGTAGGATGCCTTTTTTGTGATTACAAAAATTTGTGACAATTGAAGCAGAACATTGCTGGAAGAAGAAATGTTAGTCTGGTGATTTAAATTGAACTGCTCAGAAATTGCCTTTAATTGCATGTTTTTGCATTTTCTGAGTGCCCAGACTTTGGATGCTAGGATCAGCTTTGTGAAAGAGCTAAATACTTAGATCCACAAATGAAGTCAATCAGAATAGCGTGAGCAACTGAGAAATCGTGGTGTCTCAAACATGGCATCTAGAATTCCTTTGTTAACACTTATCTCTGGGTTTCCCTCCCCCATATGGGAGATCAGTAGAATATTCACTGATTTCCTGTGGTGTTAACAAAATTATGATTGTGACGGACTTAGATATTACTGTGATAAGCACAATACATAAAACTCAAGAAGAAGTTAACAGTGGTGTGTTTTAAGCAAGGATTTCAGTATACCAATCCATGGATTACACACTAAACAATGTAAAAGAAAATACAGTCCTCAGTCACTGCTTGTTAAATGGGTGCTGTACCTTCTGTGCACATGAGGTATCTGCTATGGGAAAAATAATGTTTGTTTGTGTAACTGAAGACAGTATGTGTGTGGGGTAGTAGATCAGTGCTACAGACATCCTTAGTTGTGGCTTTTTTTAACCTTTGTATGCTTGGCTTTGTGGCTGAAATAGTTTTCTCTTAATGTAGCTTTTGAATGTAATACTGAATGCCTACAATCTTTGTAAATAAAGTATGTGCACATAGAGACTGCTGGATGCATCAACACTGTTTACTATCCAGGTTTTGAAAAATGCAGATGGAGGGGAAACCAGGAGTGCTGGAATGATGACTAATTACTTGGGTGACCTAATACTCTTGTCTTTGAATAGTAGTCCATGGATAAATTTACCTTGAAGATAATATGTATTCTGTCAGTGAGACTGAGGAATTTTACCTAAATACCTGGGGGAGTTGCTCTTGTACCTTGTTCTCCCTTTTACTTGTTTCATGAATATGTAAATTGGCATGTCCCCATTGTTATTGTACTCAGCTACTCTGGAAATTGGCTTATTCCATTCTTGGAATTCAGTTTGCATTCTTTTGACAGTACTGCTTTCAGTGTTTATATTTCATATTTTATGAGGTGCCTTGCAGGCTGTTTTTCATGGTTAAGGATTTCTTCATATATATAAAAAAAGTAATATATTACTTTTGGACATCAACATGAAGTATTGGGCCTTCTGTTCCTGGATGAGGAATAAACTCACAGGGTGAACTACATTCTTAGTTCTGTGGTCAGGCAGGATGGCCTGCTTTGAGTTTAGATTTTTCTTGATATGAAGTAGGAGGGGAGCACTAGTGAGCCTGGCTGAGCCTGCAATGGCTACTGGAGCAGCTTGTTGTTATGATCATTAAATTATTTTTTGTGAGCTTCAGATTCCCTGCACCAACCACACTGTTCTACAAAGCAGAGCCATGCAAATCTTGCTGCTCCATGTTGTGGGGCAGCTTTCTTTCCTATGTCATGCCTTTTTCTTCAGTGGAGGTTGTTGTTAGTAACAGAAGAGGCCATACCAAGTTCTCCTGCTAGTGTTACTATGTGTACTTGTTCCCCTGACTCAGACAACATTCAGGAATATCCTGTAGACTCAGAGTAATAAGTTTAACTCCCCTTTGTCTGGTGTGCAGTCCATTAATTCTTATTCCCAGTGAGACAAAGTTTTGGTAAGTGTATCTTAAAAATCCTTTTAAGGTTTGGAGTAGCCTTTGTTCCACAAAACTAGATTCAAACTCAGCTCAGGACCTAAAGGGGACTACCCTTTGTGTCTCGGACAGCTTTCTGCACCTGCATCTTTCTGTGAAGGATTGTCTTGTTGGATGACTGACATCCACCAGGAAAATGAAATGATGATGTGTGAGGCCCGTTTTCAGTTGTTTCTTTAGAGCTTTACAATAAAAGCTTATCACTTCTGTCCCCACTTTGTTACTTTGCTTTCCAGACAGGATTTACCTTTACCATAAAATAAATTTCTTCTTTGATCTCTTTCCAAGTTTCCTTGTGGTCAGAGAATCAGGCCTTGGGTCCTGTGTCTCCCCTACAACTGTCAAACCTATAAAAGCACTTTCCACTTCTAGCATTAAGAATTTGATCTTTAATTTTTTAATGACTATAAGAACTTGTCAGATGATCTTGATAATGCAAAAGAAAGACAGGATGTTGCCCAGTGAACCCACATCTCTAGTTTGAGATATGAAACAGGGCATTGTGGAGCAAGCATCCTAGTGTTACAGCTGGGCATAACAATAAGTAACTTAAGAGCCCAGGCATACTGCAGGAGAAGGCCTCAGAGAATCACAGGGATAACTGGGTTTGAAAGGGACCTTTAAAAGCCGTCCAGACCAACCTTCTCGTTACAGCGGCCAACATGAAAGCTGGAGCCAGCTCTGAAGTTAGATCAGGTTGCTTGGGGTGTATGAAGTCAGGTTTTGAATATCTCCAAGGATGAAGCTGCCACAGCCTCTCAGTCTGTCACAAAGTTAGACCACCCTCATGGAGTGCGTGGTCCAAATATATGGTCACAATGTGTTAGCATGCTGTATCAGTTGCTGGCCTCTGTGCACTCCAAAGCAGAGCTGCATGCCTGTGATGTGCTCCTTTGTGTGTGGCACAAACCCTTCTCATATTCTCAGCCTGTCCTTCTAAAGGAGCCTTTATCCATTCACCACAGTACCTCAGGCATGCAAACTATCCAGCTGCCAATTGAGGAGAGATTATGAGTTGAAGTCATGGCAAGTACAGGTAGAAAGGTAGAAATAACTTGGTATTGACTGGAAAATTTTGAAATGTGCGTGTTCATATCCTGCTTCCTTTTGTTTTTCTGTCAATCTTCCCAGGATCATTCTGGCCTAAGACTGAAATGGTTCTCTGTGCACTCCTCCTTACATGCTTGGGACTAAAGGTGAGGCAGGATTCTGAAAGTGCATGCCCTTTGTGGATGCTTTGAGTTGAATAAAGTTCAGTGGTTGCAGGCAGAAGGGATTCTGTACATGTAAATTGCATGTCTTATTGCTTGTAATTGTTAGTCCTGCTCAAACAGCTCTGGCAACTGGGCCTTTGTAGCCATTTTGCTGCAAATTTTTCTTAACCTGAGAGAGTGGAAGCCACTGGAGAATGTATTACCTGCATAGGACAGGAGTTGGAGAAACAGAAATCAGTCTGATTGGTTTGGTTTTACAAAGCTGGAGGCTTGGCTAGTATAGTGACCATCAAGTTGTAAATGCAGAAAGAATACCCACCTCACTATAGATAATTCTAGTCTCAAAACAGCACCATCTTGACAACTTAAACTGTTGAGATCCTTGCTGTGATCCAGGTTTCTATGTTGCAGTTGACACCTGGATTCATCAGATTCTACAGCGAGCTTGTTCAGCTTGCAATACCTGCAAGAAATTGAATTCCACAGAAGAACAGTAGAGTTTTCTGCTGGTGTGGGAAGCTTACCAGCTCGCCAGTGGGTCTGTGTATGAGTGATAGGGAGTGGGTGGTACTACATGCCACTGTAGGATTGCATGGAGCTGGAGAGTAAAACTGTTGGCAGCAACAGGATTTAAGTCAAAATTGTCTTAGAACCACAACCTTATGTGAGTGCTTTCTTCAGCATGGGAATTTCTAAAGAGATGCTCATTTCTTCCCCTTTCTTGCTTAGGTCTTCCAAGGTTCATAGCATGCTGTCAGACCTTTTCCTTTCAGAGTTTTTAATCTTTTTAAGTTGTTAGAGGCAGAGTCTAGGAATGAATGTAAATTGCAATTCAGTAACTAAGAACAGATAAGAGTGGCATTTGGTAATGAAATTCCATTATTGTGTTGCTGTAAAATGGAAGAACTTGAAGAAAAATGTAATCTGCAGATATTTAAAGGCGATTCTTTGAGTAATCTGTGGAAGAGCTAAATGAACTAAGGAGACTTATCATATCTGAAGTGGTAAAAAAGCTTTTGTTTCTCTTCTCTGCTGCTGACTTGTTTGTGATGAGAGCTGTAGACCCTTAGTGGTTTTAATTTCTTTGTAAATTGGGCCGTTGATTATTTCAGACAAGAAAGCTTCAGAACTTGTAGTGTAGACAAAATGTTTATAAAGATACTTACCAGCTTGTAGGGATTGGTGAGCACAGAATTACCCTTACAGTCTAGAGATTAGTGGTAAATTGGCTGATCTCTTAGATGTGTTGCCTTCAAAGGTCAAAACAAGCTGACAGTGGGAGGGGATGCCCCTTCTACTTGCTTTAGCTTGGTGTCTGTGAGTACAGTACTACCACTACATGATTTTTTTATTTGACTGGACTGGTTGGAAGGACTGTGTAATAATGAGGAACACTTTCTTTCAAGAAGAAAGTTACAGATTTTATGGAGTGTATTAATTAGGGAGCATACTAAGTAAGTATCTCAATTAGTTAACATGTTTTTGTGACTAGGTGGAAGCTTCTGCTTCCAAATCAGGTGCAAAATAATACTGCAGTGTTCTATCTGTGTTGTCATTACAGTATGGGCATGGAGCATGTGTACAGTATTGTACAGTATTGTACTGCATATTGCAGTACAGTTTTAACCCTCTAAAGTCAGAAAGAGGAGAAAAGCTCAGTGAGTTTGCTTACAGAGGTGTAGGAAAAATGGATTTCTTCATTCTCTACCTTTGATTTGTGTGTGGTTCTATGTTAATGTCTGTCAAAACTAAGAAATTTTGGGTTATAGCTTTTGGTCTAGAACAACTTCTTTAGGGGACTGAAGGTGTTCGTGGAGGAAAATACTGTACTCATGATGACACTTGGAACTGTTTTGTACTGTATGTCCAAGTACAAGTTTTTCTCTGACACATTACAAAACCCCCACAAAACAACAGCCTCTCCTAATTGACAGGAATTGGTATTATCTCTGCAAGCTTTGGAGTCAGTTTTAATGCAATTTTACCCAAAATACCACAGCAAAATTCCTTCCTTTAAGAAGGATACATTTGTTTCCAAAATAAGTGCTTCTAATTCATAAATTGGATGTAGTTTTGACGAGGAAGGCCTTAGACTGCAGTGACAGGTCAAACCAATAAACTGAGGGGATCTTTCCAGTCCCCAGAATTCAGGCTCAGCTAAGTATATTTAGGAAAAATTGGAAAGGAGAGGGAGCTGGACAGAATTTATTAAAAGTTTCTGACAGCACAGACATTCTTTTAGGTAGCTTTTCTGTTATGGGAGACAGATATGAAGGATCTGTGTCTTCATTGCAAATTGAAACTCGCAATAGGTGCTTCTCCACTTTGCTTCAGCACTTTGCTTAAGTAAATAAATGGCATTTCTTGCTGTCAGAAGGTACTGTTTGGTAGCAGAGAGAGATGAGGTACATTATGTTAAACATTTTAAAGGTATTTAGTATTTTTGATATTACAGGAAAAAAAATAGATTAATCTTGGATGGGAGGAGAACTTGTTATGGGTTGCTTGAAATCTTCCTTGGGATTTCTTTCTGCTTTAGGAAAGACCTTTCCAATCACCCTTCTTTTTCAGGTGTATCCTTAACTTCTTGTCTTCTTTCAGAATGAACAGAAACAGCGCATGTAAAACATGGGAAAGACTGACTGAGTGTTAAGAGTGGAGTTAGTTTACAGTAAGGTTAGTTTACATATATTTAGCAATTTTAGGTTAAAGGTTGGACTTGATTTTAGAGTTTTTTTTACAGCCCTAATGATTTTATGATTCTGTTCTTGTTCTGTAACACTGAATTAGGATGGGATTGTTTAGTGTTTATGACTTTCTGCATTTGAGTTGGGGCAGGCATTCCAGAACTTGTTATTTCTAAGGCTCTCAGTGTTGGTAGGCTCTGGATAGATGATACAGGACAGATACCTGCCACAGGTGGGTGTTCTCTCAGTTGAGGATGCTTTGGAGTTCTAAAACTCTTGTCAGTCATGCTTAATTGATCCAGGAAAGTTCTGAGATCACCTTGTGGAACTATTATACAAAAATCTTAATGAGATACAAGAGACCTCACCTAAACCATGTAGAAACTAAAACATAATGTCTGGATTATAAACAGATGTCTGCTTTTGAAGTGTGATCTGTGCGGAGCAGTGGGTTTAAGTAAAGGTATCATCACAAAGGCTTGCTAAATCTACAGCTCCTGGTTTCCAAAATACTTTTTTTTTCACAATACAGTGGCACAGTACTGTTCTAGAGAGGTCAGTTTTGTCTCTGTGTGATTTCCTTGGTACTGCTGAGTTACGGAAGTGTATCTTGGTGGGAAAGCCTTTCTGGCTAAGTTTTTTGTGGAGAAGTTGGGTAGTAGAACCCTATTAAACACATAGGGTTGAATGTTAGCACTTCCTAATTTGGTTTGAAAAAACTCGTGAGCAGGATAGGAAGGGAGAGAATTTGAACTTAAAACACCCAGCGCAGAACTGTTGGAGAAATCTGTTTCTGTGGACACTAGAGTAAAAAATAGCTTGGTAATAGTAGATACCAAAGAGGCTTTTACATGGCAGTGACATTTTGGAGGAATTGTGACAACTTAATGTTCAGACTAATAAACTGTGGCTAAGTGATATAGGAAAAATTCCTGTGCAACTTCAAAGGGGGAAGTTCAGTTTGGTGTTAATAAATTGGTAGTTCTCTAAAATTTCAGTGCTTAGCTGCCTTTCAGAGGTTAAGTTCTGGTTCAAATAAAATTGCATTTGAAGCGTGACACTTTATCTAGCATATAGCTGCCACAAGCAGTCACTTCTCAGAAGAGGAATTTAACTTCAGTGACTGCCTCTGTCTTTGGCAAAACCCCCAGGAATTGCCAATTGCTCCAAAATACTTATATATTTCAATGAAGTTATGTTTTTCAAAGAAGGTTTGAAAAAATAAGTTGGAAAAAAAGAATGTTTATCACCCAATTTCTGGAAATTTTGTGTTGTTTATAGTTGGGTTATAAGATAGATACATAAATTAGTACAGCAGCAAGCTTTGGAGATACAGATTAGTATGTAATGAGTATTAATTCTACTTCTGTTAATTATTCCTTAATTGTAACACAGTCTTGGCAGAATGCATGTTTGAAGTATGCTGAGTTTTGAAAATTTTAGAGATCTAGTTGTGATGGAGTTTAGTGAGGGAATGTATAACTTGTTATTGCAGTAATCAGCTATTTAGGTTTGGGATATCTCCCTTCTGAGCTTTAAGCTTGCTTTAACATGGCAATTAGGGTGAAACACATTTAATTCCCTGCAAGTAAACTGTAAGTAATTATTAAACACTTTATAATGATTTAATGCAAATATTATGCAGTGTCTTGTGGGTGACAGATATTGGGAGGACAAATGAAATAGGAATGCACTAATTTGAGAGCAGGAGTGAGTCCAGGCTTGTAGAAAAATTTAGTGATGTCTGTGAGAACAAATGATGAATTGTGAAGAGCAAGTAGCAGGATATAATATCATCAAGATAGGAGGAAAGGTTTGTGTGGTAGAAGGCTTGCCTGTTTCTCCCAGCTGACTGAGTTGAATTCATTATAGCCTGCTTGCTGAGTGACTGTTCATTTGGGAAACGTTAGCAGCTCCATGGATGGGTGGATGAATAAATTTGTATAACAAAGTTCTGAGAGCTGGAGACTTTCAGGGTAGCCTACAGATCTCTGAGGAAAAATCTGGGTAATATATCTGGAAGTTCCCAGACCCTGCTAGCTCCTGTTGGAAATGTGATGGGAGCTGGTGTATGTTTTATGCTAGTGAAATTTGATTCAGATTTTATTGTAGTGTTGCGTGCACGATGACCAACCATTATTCCACTTATATGCTGGTATGCCTGTTAGAAAAAGCATTCCACATACTGGATCTGTCTGAATACTGAAACACTTTTTTCCTGCTTTGTTTTACTTATGTGTTTCAGAGAGCTGGTGTTTATTGGGGGTTTTGCTAAAGACAGAGGTAGTCACTGAAGTTACAATGGCAGCCTGTGGCAGCTGAGGCCACAGAGGAGGATTTTTTGCATAGTTACCCATGCTGTACATGGAATTACATGTGCATGTACATTAACTGTGTTGTCATGTTTGGGAACTTCTCATAGCCACACAATTCTCAGACAAATTATGTGAAATATATACAGGAAGTCAATTTGAAAGAAGGTGATGACTAGAACGTTTTATCATGCTGAACTCATGGCAGCACTGCATAAGGAGCTTTGGCAAACCCACCTTTTGTGCATAATTCCTGCTCTTTTGATCTGTTGGGTCAGAAATAGATTTGATAGGTCATGTGCTTCCATGGGTAGCAAGGCAGTGTACCAGCTGTCTCCAGGCACAGTGAAAAGCTTAGTATTTTATAAATATATTTCATATTACTAAGGTTTAGTCTTTTGTTAAAAGTGCCTGGTGTTTGCTAAATCAAGATACATAAAGCATCTGAAAATATTTTTGATGTCCTTGCAATCTTGGAGTTTTTAGACTTTCTGAAACGACATTCTGTCTGTGAAAGCGTTTGCATTGTTTCAACTAAAAGTCCAGTTGTTTGTAACATGCAAACTGGACATGAGCCATTGCTTTGCAGTAGTTACTAATCTGCTGATGAATGAGTCTTGTAGAGATTGGAAGGGATTTGTGTAGGCTGCAAATGGAATATAATGAATTTCAAAAATGTGAGCAATTTAAAATACTGCTCAGATGTGAATTAAAATGTTCAGAAGCCACACACAGTTGCTTGAAATCTTGATCGTTTTTAGCCATCCATAATGCCATCATTGTGGTTTTTTCCCAGAGTATGTCTGTCCATCTTAAAGTTGTACTAAATCAGGTTTCTGAGAGACATCTGTCATCCTGGGTATCTTACTATGTGAACAGGCTCTTCAGTGCTGGAGGTTAGTGTCTCAGGAGCTTTCTAAAGGTGTAGATGCACATCTTCTGATCTCACAGGTAACAGCAGTAGTCATCTCTGCCTCTTCTGTCTTTACTACAGTTTAATGCTCTGTTTTCTGTGGTTTTCGCAGGTTCATGTGATGGCTTCTACCTTTTGGGTCAAAATAATCCTTTTTAGCAGAGACCAGCTGCTTTGCATTTTAAGCTTGCCTGCTGTTCTTTGGGAGTGAAAAGCAGGAGGAGTGGCTGGGCCAACTGATGAATAATCATGCATTTACCCACTCAGTTCTATCATGTGCTACTTTGTGCTGTTTTTGAGAGAAACTTGAGGCTCTGACTTTAAAGGGTTTGGTGTAACTGGTGAAGTTTATTCCCTGGTAGTTACAGTTCACATTGCAAAAATTCCTTTTGTGCTTTGTCTGAATTCTGTGATGATTGGTGTCTAATGTTATAGGTGTACCATGTTCCATTTTGGAGAATTTTGTCTTGCAGAGGAAGAACAAAGACAGCTGGAACTGAGTGAAAGAATAGGTCTTGTTGAAGAGCAGGGTTTACATCTGTTTTTACTGTGTGATATTCCAACTCACGAGTCTTTATGTCATAGAACCAAAGAATACCTGAATATTTTATGATAACCTAAAAAATTGTTCCTCAGGCTCTGGTAAAATGGTTGTTATAGATGAGAAAGTTCACAGTATTGGATAAGCTTGAATTTTCCTTTCCTGGCTTATATTATTGGTACTTCAAAGGACTGTATAGCTGTCTCTTTGCTGTGTCTGCAATGTCATGGGCATCCACTGAAAATGTCAACGAATGGATTAACTTGTTATTTGCAAAGTATTTCTGTATGATCTGAGTGTCTGCCTTCTGTGTGTTTGTGAGGTCAGTTCATTGTCCACAGGCAACAGTGAGTGTAACCTGCTTTACTGTTTTGGGATCAGGATGACCCTATAATTGCAAAGAAAAGAGGGTTCATCTCAGCTGTGTGCAGTTTTGTGTGCCACACTGTGAAAAAGGTCACTTGGCTTGTTCAGCCTGGAGAAGAGGAGGCTGAAGGACGACCTTGCATGGTCTGTAGCTTCCTCAATGAGGGGAAGCAGAGCGGCGGGCACTGATCTCTTCTCTGTGCTGACCAGTGACAGGACTCAAGGGAATGGCCTGAAGCTGAGTCAGGGGAGGTTTAGGTTGGGTATTAGAAGAAGGTTTTTCACACAGAGGATGTTTGAGCACTGGAACAGGCTCCCCAGGAAAGTGGTCATGGCACCAAGCCTGCCAGAGTTCAAGAAGTGTTTAGACAGTGGTCCTGGGTACCTGGTGTGGTTATTTGAGCTGTTCTGTGCAGCGTTAGGGGTTGGAATGATGATCTTTGTGGGTCCCTTTCAACTTAGCACAATCTATGATTTTAAAAGAAAAAAAAGAAATTACCTCTTAACTGCTCTGTAACATCTCTGTAGTCTTTTTTTCCCTTATTCTTCTTTACATTCATGAATCAGTTCTTTGGAAAAAAAATACCTGTATGCATTGGTATCTTCTGTGTTACTGCTTTCAGCACATTATAATGAATAAATATTATTTTATCAGCCCACTTGGCAATAATGACCATTAACCTGATTGTTTACTGATGGGTCTCAGATGCAATGCTGAACGCATACTTGTTCCAAAATGGCAGAATCTGCCTCTCCTTTTTGCTGTAATAAAGCTGCTTCTGTTTTCAGCACTGTGTTGCTGGGAGACTGCAGCTAATTTTTATGGTGTATATCAGTAGTAGTGATTCAAATTATACATTTCATTGAGTAGCTCTTCTTCTTGTTTGTAAACTGCCCTCTGTAAGGCGAGAGAAATTTTGTTCTGGGGAGAACAGTATCCAGACCAGAGAATATGACTGAATCTGAAACAAAAGCTCAGACTGTTCTGTTGATAATATCATTGTACTTCCAAAGTCAGTTTAGGGGGGATGGTGACCTGGCTAAATTTACACCAGTCTCATAGTCAAGTCTAACACAGGTACTCAGAAGAATTCCGGGTGAGACAAACGCATCTCCTCAAACTGCTGTTTTTCTTTTTCAGAATCCATGGTGCAAAACTTCAGCATGTGGCGTGACTTTAAAGCAAAACAACAAAATAGACTGAGAGATTATGAATTGGAAAACTATGTCGTTTTGGTTCACAACACAGATAACGGTGGCAATTTGGGGCTGTGTAGAAAATGCAGTCCTTTTTAGAATGATTGTTGCACAGCTTGCATGTGGATCAGGATGTGCATGCAATTACATTGGCAAAAAGTGGGTGTAATTGGGCATGCACCTAAATGGAAAAATACATGTGTAAGGTGGAGTCTGACTAATAAGTGAAAAAATCTTCTGCTTGCTGAATCTGTGCTCCTTTTCTGGCTAAAGGAGATGGTAGTCCATTTTGTGCTGTTCACAGTCTGCTTAGGTTTGTAGCAGTGTTTTGTTTTTAATCTTGCTTGAGATGCCTCTCTAAAATGGGGTGTGTGTGTGTCTGAAGCCTGCTTGCTTAAACACGCGAGTCATGTCAGCTGCAATGCGGCAGTGCTTGGTGCTAATGAGGTGAGCAGCCAGAGCACCCGTCTGCTTATGTTTGCTCATCTCTGTGCAATTATGGCTGTGGGGATTGGAAAAAGGGATTTGTATTGGATGTGGCTCTATTTTGGCCTTTCCAGAGTGTGGTTCTGTGTTCTCCTGAGGACTGGGCAGCACATTTCAACTTCCATTTTGGGAGTTAGGTGGTTGCTTCATTATGTTTAATGCAAGGTCTAAAATACATCCTGGTTGGGAGAAGAAAATAAAAAAGGGAAGTACAGAGGGGGGGAACCCCCCCTTCTTCTCTCCCGCCTCCCTCCCAGTTCTCCCCCAATTAATTCTAATGCACCTTGAAATTAAATATATAGCTTGGCAATCGGTGCCTTCATGCAGAGTAGGTGTAAGTCTGTATTTGTAATGTAGCATCTTTGGAATACAGTTATCAGGTAATAAAAATTTGGTTACAGGTGGCCTTTGGTAGGCACAAGATGCAGATGCACTGTGATTTCGCAGCTCACTTTTTTTTTTTTTAAATTTTTTTAACCCTTAAGGTGCTGACAGAAGTGTGAGCTGAGTATTTTTTGCTGAAGTCATAAATTTTTGCCTTGAACATAAGGCAAATAAAGTAAATATCAAACCTTGTTTGTCTTTTCCTGTCCTCAGATGCCAGACTGTCTCCATTGAGCTTGATGCCTTCCTGTCCAATCCTGTCATATGCGTATTCCTGCAGCTCATCTTTCAGTGTTTCTTTTTCAGAAAATTAGCCTGTAAAACTATAGGTCATGATTAAGTAATATATTGATCTTGGTGGCAAAGCTGGCTTTCCTTCTAGTTCCTGCCTTTGTCACAGGGTGCTTCCCTGTTAGCTGATAAAACTATTTCTGACTAATTAATTTAATATAAACCAGATTGTTGAAATGACCTGTTAAAAATACTGCTGGTTTTTTGTGTTTTTTTAAGGATCGTATCTAGTCTCTGTTACTTTGGCAATATGTTGTGTAACGTGGTGCCACAAACAGAGGGATCAATACAGCTGGGACTGGGAAAGGTATGGACTGCATCCTGTAGGCAAGAACCAGCGGTGGGAGGCAGGAACCTCCTGAGCTGTTGATACAGCTGATGTGAGTGTAGTGTGCAGCTTACCCATAGAAAGGGTGGAGTATCAACCTGTAAACAAATGTCCGTCACCCTGGGAAGGAACCAAGACTGTGTGCCCTAATTAAGTCTGGTTTTTGCTTGGTCCTAGTTTTAGGTGAGTTAAGAGTGACATGAGTGAAACAGCACAGCTGACAAGATGCGTGCTAGGGAGAGTTGTGCTGTTTTAACACTCACTGTTGAAGTCTGGTATGTCTCTGATCACAGATAGTGCAGTATTTCTCTGCCTGTTTACCTTCTCCTGGAGATCTTATGACTTAAGACTGGGATGTTTTCTCTCTTCCTTCTTTAGGTCTCCGGGTGAAAGGGGAGCTCATTACTGCTTACCCACAAGTGGTGGTTGTGCGTGTGCCAACACCTTGGGTCCAGAGTGACAGCGACATCACAGTCCTTCGCCACCTAGAGAAGATGGGCTGTCGATTGATGAATCGTCCTCAAGCCATCCTCAACTGTGTCAACAAGTTCTGGACATTTCAAGAACTTGCTGGCCATGGTGTGCCTCTTCCAGACACTTTTTCTTATGGTAAGGCTGTTGGATCAAAAGGATAGCATAGTGGCCTAGACAACTTGTGCTTTTGCAGTGCAAAAGGTGTAAGTTTTTGAAATCCATAGAAATTTAAGTAGCATGTGGCCAGTACCACAGCTGAGTGTTGAGTAACCAAAAAGGAAGTTAAAGTCATGACACCCAGATTCTGGTTTTGTCTTTGTTGATTAGCTTTTGATGCTTTGAAAAGAGTACTTGAACTGTACCTCAGCCTTCTAAGCAACTGACTTTGGCTGTTAGCGCTATAATACTTTCTGTTCTTTTCCAATTGCCCAAAACAGCAGACAAGAGCTTGGGGTACTGAATGTCATAAGTACTACAGAAAACTAGACTTTGGTACAACCTGAAAGTAGATTAAACTCCTTTATGAATGAAAGTGTCTGCAAATACATTAGTTTTTGTGAAATGACAAGAGTTGCAAGGCATACGAGCCCTTGTGTTCACCTTTTAACAATAGTTTAGGCTTTGTTTCCCACCAAAACAGTTAATTATAGTTTATTATGCCTGCCTCTGGAATCTCTGGTGTCTTTGGTTCCTGACAGAGTGCTAGATTAGAGGAACCATTTGTCTGAGCTACCCTGATGCTATTTCTGGTTTTAATTACAATCCGTTAATGAAATGTAGATACCTCTCAACCTTCTGCTCCTTCTGGGAATACCAGTGCTTTCCTCCCCTTTGTGTGATTGCATCCGTAGGCTTTTATAATGGGAATGTGACAAAATCAGAAAAAAAAATTGACAAAACTATGGCTTTCTGTCAATTACTATGAATTACTATTTCCATCAACTACCATGAAAACACATTTGAGAAGAAAGATACCCTTTTTTGTACATGTGGTTGCTCTAACTTGTTAAGAAAGGAATGAGTTTTTAATTTTTTGGAGGAAGGGGAGACCATGAATGATACTTAATAATGGCAGAACCTACCTGTTTGATCATAATTCCCTCCCACTTCTGTTGGTGTCTGCCTCTGGAATTTGACAGAAGCATGACTTTCTTTTCTTTTCTTTTTGTTTTTGTTTTTTTAAACCACAAGTATCAAGTTATCAGTGAGAGCTGACTTGGCCAAGTAAAGCAGGCTGTGCTGGATGACATGTTACTCCATGACATGCATTAAACTCCATAGCAGGGTCGTGATGGCTGCTGCTGGCTTTGTGACTTTGTGTTTTGACTTTACTTCTGCACTTTACTGCATGATGTGTTAAAGGGGGCTCGTCCCTTTGTCTGCTGACTTTTCTGTATTTCTTGTGCTGTGGTCAGCCTTGGTCAGCCTTCTTTGAATTGAACTCAAGTAACCTTGAAGTATCAACCATAATTGTGTGAATGGCCATTAAAAGCTACACTCTAAGGTCCTTAGAGATGCAATGAGATTAAAAGGTTGAAGTACTACTTCAGGATATAGAGAGAATGAGATACAGGAGACTTAAGCCTTCAGAAGGGGGAGGTGGACTGACAAGGTCTGGGTTGTTGCTGCTCTGTGGATTATGCCTTGTCATCGTGTTCCGTGTTGCTTTTCTGGTTAGTAGTTTGGATGGAACTGTTACTAGTGCTATGTGTCTGCTGTTTTCCTGTTAGACATTTGAAAAGATGAAACTTGACTAAGTAAAAGGGATAAACTAGAACAAGATGGTAGAATTGGAGCATTTGGATTTGGAAGATTAGATTGAGCCTTTTGGGTTTGTGATCAAGAGGCCTTTGTCAATTTGTGTCTTCAGTTCAGAAGGAAGTAGGTCTTAGTAGCCCACACGTCACAAACACCTTCAAAGTCTGATCATGCTCCATGACCAGGGTCCTCCTAACTGATGATTTCTCTGCATTATCTAAGCTGTGAAGGTGGGAGGAATGTATGGCAATTACATCCCAAATTTGGCCACAGCAGACTGGTGGCACATAATGTTGTTGGTTTTCTTTTTGCCAGGTGGTCATGAGAATTTTTCCAAAATGATTGATGAGGCGGAAGTGCTGGAGTTCCCTATGGTGGTGAAGAACACGCGGGGTCATCGAGGTGGGTGTGAGCTCAGGGGTGAGGGCAAGGAGTATTCTGAGCAGCACTCCAAGATTTTGTCTCATCAGGGAATGACAGTTAAGAATATCTGTTAGGTGTTGGACTTCTTTCCAATACATCTAAATTCTACCACCCTTGAATGCTGAATGTTGAATAGGCTTCAGCGCTGGGAAACAGTTTTAGCAGAACCCAGTCTTGCCAAGGCAGGGGGCAAAGCATTCAAAATTATGGTGTATTGGTGACTTCTATGAGGAAAGCTTTGAACTGGAATAATGGGAGGTCTGGACCTTGTGAAGTTGAAAGAAGCCTACATGGATTTTAGGGGTGTTTTTAAATAGGCCTAAAAAATGAAACCTCAGTTCATTCAGTGACTCATTTCCTCCTTGGCTTCGTCTATAATTAGGATTCTGATTTAATGAAAATCTTATGTATTGTTTGTAAAACTGAATCTCTGGTTTTTGGAAAAAATACCTCTGACAGTATCGGTGGTATTACTGCAGGTTTGGATAAAATTGCTCTGGTTTTAGTCTTTTAAGTGTTGCATATAAAACAAACATCAACTTAATTTAGTGTTAAATAGTGGTTACTAAAGGAGACCATGTTTAAATCAATTTCAGAGGTTATTTGCACAGGAAGTTGCTCTGCTTTTAATATACTTTAAAAGAAATTTAATAAATACTAGATCTATAAAGAGACTAAACTGAAGTGAAGGCACAAAACCAGGAGTTACGTCAAACAAAATCATAACTAGAGGACATCACTTCTTTCTTTCTGTCTTGTCAGTTTGCTCTCACTCTCTGCTGCTCTGATGCTTCTCTTCTGCTGGCACGAGTGGTTCTGTAGCCATGTTGTAAATGGATTTAGGAACTGATGTCAAATGGATCTAGATGGGTTATTTTTGCTCAAATTAATTCCTTACATGACTGACTCAGCACTTACTCGCACAAATGCTCGTGTTGATGTAATGGAAGAGAGTAAAATGCTGGGGCTGTGGAAGATCAGACCTGCTGCTGATAGCAGCAATACCTGTTAGTGTGGGTTTAAAGTGTGGGTGCAGCTCTAAAGCCAAGGGGGAGTTTGATGTTGCAGCAAGGTGAATTTGACAGCTGTTGAATATCTGAGACAGTGGATTTGATTTAACACACCTCTAGTGAAGATCTACAAAATAATTTTAGAGTTTCAGCTATTGATTTCTTCTCCCTTTTTTAGCCAGGATTCCTGTAAATCTGTTTACAAGTTTTGCTTTAGACCACATTAAATTCCAGGCATTTTAATGCAAATTTATGCATAGTACATATATTTTCACATTAAGAGAGTTGGGGAAACTTTTTCAAATGAATTGAAGAGCAGTTATTTGCAAATATCATGTAAAAGAAATAGGCAGATGTGATCATAGGTACTGGTTGATGAATAAAAGTCACACTCTTCTAGGCCAATTTTCTGTGCAGTTTGCTGCTGCAGCAAATGGGCCAATCCTGGTTTTACCAAGATGTCATGAGGCTGGATAATTTGCAAGAACTAAGTGGTTCCTCTCCAAGGCATCATTCTTCCTTTTCCATTTCAGGAGTACAGTAGGATTATTAATTGCCTGTAGAAGAGTTAAAGTTTGGAGTGGGAGAAAGGACATGGAGGTTTTTTCTTTTTGTGAATTTTAAGCTTACATTCTCACGTCTCTGTAATGAGAAATTCCATGTTCCTCAAGTAGTGTTCTGTGTTATGGAGAACTTAAACCCTATCTAAACAGGCTGCTGTAGTAGGGCATAGGAACACTTGGTGAGATTCTTTACACATTATTTATCCTAGTTCTGCTACTGCTGCATTTCTTTTCTCTTAAGGACGGCAGTTTATCAATTTATGTTTGTACTCTGTTAGCACCATAACAGAATTGAGTGACAGTTCTGCTTCAAGGTGAAGTGTTCTAGGTAAGACTTTACTTCAAGGTAAAGTCTTATTGCAAAACATAAATCTAATATGACATAGAGCCCTTAACGAAAAGAGAAAAGAAGTTGGGAAATGTAGGTAAAGATGGAAAGGGATGCAGTCTTGTGAGACTAGAAATCGGATAGAAAATAGTTCAGGGGTGATTTTAACCAGTATGAATACAACTGGAAAAGAACAAAGAAGTCTTTGGTGTGCTCTAAAAAGAAAAGGGAATGAAATTACTTATTTTAGGTTAAAAAATCCAAGTCCTAGGGATGTTTGCTTGCAGAAAACCTAGTGGTTTGTCAAGAGGGTTTTTTTTCAGTTGTAGGATAATCCATTCATGTCTGGTGGAATCTTCTGCTAAATTATCTTGGATACTGTGGAGTGGAACATTTTTCTCTGAATGTAGTTATTCCACTGCAGACCTCATTCTGGAGTTGTGAGCCCTTTTAAGTACTGGGAAGAGCAGCTCTCAGGAATTTCCTAACAGAGAAGTGGGTGGTTCTGCAGTGGCACACTAGAGACTTCAGAGTTCTTAGATGCCTAGTGTTCAACAGTTTCATGTTGTTGGTTCCTGTGTGTCAAAGCTGTAGACTGTGGGTCCTGTCCTCTTGGATGAACAAAATTGTTAATTATATGTTGGCTGCTCTTTAAGTATTTCTTCCTTTTTTTTCCCTCTCACTAAGGACTTGTACCAAAAGAAGTTGAAACTGCAAGACCATCTCCTTTATCTAAAGCTTTTTTCTTTTTCCTTGCTTCTTTCTTTTTCCTTTTTTTTTTTAAACTCATGTCTCCAGCTCTGTCAGTACTTGAACACTTAAAAGCACTGAATCAGTGGAGCACTGTTTTCCATGGAAGAGTTTGTAAATGGATATAAGCTACAGATGGGGCCTCTGAGAATGGGCAGTGTGCTGGTCAGAGGTTTTACTTTCACGTGCTGAATCATTGATGCAGCTCAGATGGGTAGCTGCTTTCAATACCCCGATGTTCTTTCCTCCATACAGGTAAAGCTGTGTTCCTGGCACGAGACAAGCACCATTTGGCAGACCTAAGCCATTTGATCCGTCACGATGCCCCGTACTTATTTCAAAAATACGTTAAGGAGTCCCATGGCAAGGATGTGCGCGTCATCGTGGTGGGAGGCCGTGTGGTGGGCACCATGCTCCGCTGCTCGACAGATGGGAGGATGCAGAGTAACTGCTCACTTGGTAGGAAAAGCATTGCTCATAGTTTTGATCAGAATATTTCAACCCAGTTGAAAAATCACAAAGCTGACTGAAATAAGCCGCAGGTGTTACTTTGTGTTAATTGTGCTTACTGCTGGGGGTTTAAAGGGGAAACATGAGAGTAAGGATTAAGTAAGAAGCATGTTGAGCAAACACAGAAGGAGAGATGATCTTTGCTCAAAATGTTTGAAAGATGGGATGATGACAAGCAGGGAAAGATCTAGAACACAAATGGAGCAACTGATGTGGTAATGGCAGTTTGATGCTAATGCTATGTTATCATTTGTTTCATCCTGTTGAGAGGAACAGAAAATTAAGGAAGACAAAAAGCAACACTTAAGGGAAGTAGAGGAGTCAGTCATTTGGCAAGAGAGTAGAGGAAAATGTTAAGTGAGGAAGCTGTTGAAGGCAATAAACAGTTGGATTGCACTGTTCATTTTCTGTGCTGCCTTAAGTCTGTCAGGTTCCTCCCTGCTACCTCTTCCCACAAAGACCATATCTGGGAGAAAGGGGAGGTTACTGCATTGACTGTAGCATGCTCAGAACTGAGATTTTGCATAGGTTTGGGTGTTGGACTTGAGGGTTTCTGAGGGTAAAAGGAGGAAGGACGCTTGAGGGTGCCTGGCTGAAACTGTACCGAACCTGAGCAGGGATGGATAAAATATGTTCATGTGTAGTGCAGTTTTGGTTAGTCAAAATGCCTAAGAGATTTTAGTTACTACTTCATGCAGAGGAAATATAGCCTGAAAGATTTTTCTGCTTTTTTTTTCTCTTTTTTCTTATTGTTTGGGTTATTTTTCAATTTAACCATTGTGATAGATGAAGCTTGAGCCAGTTAATACTTAGGTGATGGACTGTGAACCTGACAAGCTGAGGTTCGGACACAAATGTTCCCTAATTCTTGCTTTAGAGACAGTAACCTGTGATAGCAAGTTGAGAGGTATGTGAGCAGATGATAATGTCTTAATCCCCATTCCCCTCAATTAACAATTATAGCTACAGTTAGAGTTGTAGTCTTACCAAGAGCTCTAGGTTTAGTTTTGCTGAAATATTTCTTCTGATCATGTACAAACATGTAAGGAAAGCCTCTACTTTAGAAGGAACAAGGGTGGTTGTTAGTTCATTTTTTTTAATATCCTGGGATCATAAAAATGTGTATTTTTTCTTGACTAAAAAGTCATTGCTTAACTGTTTTTAGACAAGTCATAATCTTGACCTGCCAAAGGCAGGTCAGAATCCTTTGAAATCCTGGTGTGGCATCAAGTTCATTAGTAGTCACTGTGGAAAGGAGGTCACTTTCTAAGTCATCAGCAGTGTGCTTGCAGGCTGACTTTGAAGCTTCCCAATCGAAAAGCACGGCCCGGTTGAGAAGGATGTCAGTCCCTTGTGACCTGAGTGCAGACAGCAAGTTCTTTTCACTTTTTCCAGGTGGTGTAGGAATGATGTGCTCACTGAGCGAACAAGGCAAGCAGTTGGCAGTCCAAGTGTCAAACATCCTGGGGATGGATGTGTGCGGCATTGACCTGCTGATGAAGGACGACGGCTCATTCTACGTCTGCGAGGCCAATGCAAATGTAGGTTTCATTGCCTTTGACAAGGCTTGTAATTTAGACGTAGCTGGTATCATAGCGGACTATGCCGCTTCCCTGCTGGCCCCCGGCCGCTTGACGCGGCGCATGTCCTTGCTCTCCGTGGTGTCCACGGCCAGCGAGACTAGCGAGCCAGAGCTGGGCCCTCCAGCTGGGGCCGCTGTCGACAACATGAGTGCTAGCTCCAGCTCTGTCGACAGCGACCCTGAGACCACGGAGAGAGAGTTGCTCACCAAGCTCCCGGGGGCTCTCTTCAACATGAACCAGCTACTAGCCAATGAGATCAAGCTCCTTGTGGAGTGATGCCACGTGTAAATAGGTGACCAACAGAACTCTCTCTTGTAAATTTTTTTTTTTAAACCAACTTGCAATGCTGTTTATCAGAGACGCTCAGAGGAATGAGCTAAGGGGGGTGGGTGTGTCAGTCAAGAGAGCAAAAGTAAAAGGCATGCGTGCTGTGATTGCTGTCCCTACTCATTTGCGGAACACCAAATTGTCTTCATTCTTCATCAGTTTTACAGTGGAGATGCTCAGCTCGTAACCAAGCAGCAATTTTATTTGGATGCTGCTTTGGTCCCCAGATACATTGCAGTTCATGTGTCTTCACAGGCAAGCATTGAAGCGTGATTCACACTTGAAGATTTTCAGAAAGTTGTCTGGCAGCTCTCTAGAAACTTCTGTGAATTACTGCACCAGTTAAATCTCTTCTACCTCTGTAAGGCTTGATCCTGTAAATTGCTGAGTGCCTCAAATTCTTTTTGTGAGTTGAAGGTGTTAAATACCAAGTATTTCAAAATTCCTGGACACCTACTGTTCCTACTCCTGCAGATGGGAGCTGTAAGGTCAGGATCCTTTTAAAATCATCACTTTCTGACCTTGCAGGATACGGCCTTTCAAATGATGAGGCTGAGAGGAGTGTCAGTTGACTTAATGTGAACTTTCTGTAAAAATCTGTAAAGTGTACCATCGTGGTATTAAGTGGCAGCTTTGTGTCTAAATTCCTTTATAAAGCTTTTAAAGGAGGATACTTCTGTTTTTCTCATTTCAAATCCTGATTTTGGAAGGTATATAGGGGAATTGGTCATATTCTACTTACGGGCAGAAGTGGCACATTTTAAACTATTTTTTGCATGGTTGGAGGAGATAAACAGCACTGTAATGTTTGGTATACAAAATGATGTTTAATCTAAAAATGTGAAAAAGAATTACACTAGTTTAAAACAAACGTGCATCGACTTGTATTTGTTAGTGTTTTAGTCTTTCTGAGAGAGATCTGCAATGTTAATGTTCCTTTTTCTTTAATACATGCTAGTCCAACACTCCCTTCTCTATGCCTGCATCTTTAACAGTGGCCAAAGTGAAAACACCGCAGACTGTTTGTTAAGAAAACACTGAGTTATAGCCTGTACATTGGTGGGGGGTTGTTTGTTTGTTTTTGTTTGCTTTTTTTTGGAGGGAGGAATGTGGTAAGGTGTGGAGGAGGGAAGAGCCAGTTAAAAGTGATTAGTCATCCAGAGGAACTTTAGAATAAAGCTGCAGTTCATACAATACTTACCAGGCTTACTTTTTCCCCACTGAACATAGAAAACCGATGTTGGCATAAATCCAAAGAGTATAACTGGGGAGAAATATTCAGTTCTTAGCTTTGGAAAACGTGGCACATTTGAAAAAGGCAAAAAAAAAAAAAAAGGAAAAATAAAAAAAAAAAGAGAGCTCAGCCAGAGTTTCAAAAAAGAAGAAAAAAAAAAAACAACCTAGGTCCACAAACAATTAAGGGATTGATCCTGGACCCTTACATGTGTGTGGTGTGAGTGCACACACTTGTGTGTGTCTGTGTGTGCACAATTGTTTTGCTTTATTATTTTGAGGGTGTTGGCTGTTTAGCTCCTAATTTTTTTCCAGACTTCCTGATTTTCCTTAATCCTTCTGGCTGTGCATTTTGTCATTAGCCTTGAGCTGGTTTGGAAAACAGATAACCAAAACAGATACTGAGTCCATTTTTCAGTCCCTGTCTTCCTCCTTTTCCTCCTCCTTCTCCCTTTTCATTCCCCTCTTATTCTTGGGGTTCATAAAGCCCTGGAGCTATATATATATATATATAAATATATATATAAAGATAAGCCTCTTTTTTTAAAAACAAAAAGTAAAACGTTTACAATTGAAAAATCATCTTGTGAAAATAGGTTTGTTTGGAGGGGGGTTGTGTGTGTGCAATGCTGCTGTTTTCTGGATACTTTAATGGAGCATGTCCCATGTACCCTCTGAGGTTCTGCACTGCCCACCTCTGTGGCCCTTCCTCACCTCTCTGCTGCTCTGCTGTTTTACCTTCACTTGGACCTTAAACACAACTCACGGACACTATGCAGAGAGTCTTCAAGAGGCAATAAACAGAACAGTATTAACCTACTTTATGGAGGTTTGATCATGCTTCTTTGTACAGTTTGGTTTTTTTATTTTAAAAGGAATGTAATAAAATGGCTTTTTTTTTTTGTAGAATTAAATATTATTATTAAAATCAAGTGAAAGGTTGACTGTTGGTGTTAAGCAGGAGGGTGGACTAGCTGGTCCTGCAAAACAAAGATCTTCAGCAGTAAAGGTATTTTCAAATCCTTCTTACTGAGCCTTCAAGTGCACAGGTTATACCTGAAGAATATAAAGGTCTTCAACTTCTGTGAAGAATTACAGAATGACAGAACACGAAAGTAAACTAATTCTCTAGTCACTGGGCAGTAACTGTCTCTTCCATGAGCTCTACTTCCCTTGCTTGTTTATCCAAGGGGAATTTGGGGTGGAGGGTGGCTCTTTTTTTGTTGCTGTTGTTTTTTCTTTTTTTTGTCTCTTCCTTTTTACTGGTAGGTGCCTGCATTCCTTGACAGGCTGATAGGATCAATCCTTCCCTTTCTAGCTGTGACATACATTTAGCACATGTGGAATAACAGCAGGGAGTAAACAGGTGCTAGTTGGTATACAAAGGCCTTCGTGTTTTTATCAGAGGAAACATCTTTTAGATGAAAGTTAACTGAATATTCTGGATTGTTTTTTTGAGTCCCCATAGTATCTCATAGCTCACAGGAACCTTACATTTCTAGCACCCTTTCAGAATGTTAAGGTTACACCTCACAGTTGTAAAACTCGTGAACTAAACATAAGATTTTTTTAAGAAAGACCGAGTGGGTTGAGAGATTTGCAGTTTGACTCCCTTCTGATAAGTTACCCCTCTCTTGGTGCTTCCATTACTAGTTTGGAGATAAGTCTATGCATAGTGGTCACAGAGGGAGACAGGATTTGAAACATCATGTGCATGTGTTTGGATATCGGGTATTGATGCTTCGAAAACCTTGCTTGAGGGTTCATTTGTACAAATGGGCACACTTGTCTCATGCGTTTACTCCCTACTTAACCCATTGCTCCTGAAACAGTGAAATGCAAAAAATGGCCTGGGGATGCAAGGGGAGGTGTCTTGTTTTTACTCAAAGGAAAAACACCAACAAAGCTAGTCCATGGTAACCAGACAGTGTTTCCCATTGAAGATGAACTCCACAGATGTCAGCTTTATACGCTTTATTTTCTTCAGTTCCCTGTGCTGAAAATCACATGCTAAACTTCCATACAGTTGCAGTAACACTACCTCCATATATGGGTTTGGAAGCATGTGCTGAAAAAACGGTCAACATAGTGGTGGATTACAGTGGTGCCAGTACAGCTGATGGTGATACAACTATTTTTGTATATTTTAATATTTGAAAGAGCCAGTTAGAAACGCATTTGCAAGGATAAGTTTCTTAAACTACATCTGATGAAATTTTGTTCTCTGTAACACTGGAGATTTTATTCTGTTCAGTTTGCTGTGTTTGTAATTGATGTCTTTCTGTCAATGTATGGATTGTATCTTAATCCTTGTATTTAATGCTTTAATGTGTTTTATATAATCTTTTCTTGTAATGTTACAACACCTTATCTGTAAAACAGTGTCAATGCTTGATGTTTACATTGACTGTTACATTTTTTGTTCTGAGCTGAGGGTCAGTCTTGAAGCCTTTTCTCCCACTTTGTGTCCTATCTTTGCTGTGTGATATTTACTCGGGAAATAACCTCTGGAACATCTGGGTATGTCAGACGCAAAGGAGATTCTTCTTCAGATGTTATACCGGACTACAAAATCCAGCAAATGAAACCAGTGACGCTTGCTAAATTCCCTCATTGCAAAAATCTGTCAGTTAAATACCTAAGGGACCATAAGGGCTTAGAGAGACTTTGAAAACAAATTGTACAGTATCTTTCTCATGGCTCACTCTTTTTGAGAAGGTTTATGGGCTTTATGGCTGGTGTGAGACACACGACCCACTCCTGTTCTCTCTATGGAATAGTAGGTGCTCGGACAGGTAACTTCTGTTGCTACTGTCTTTTTTAATTTTTAATTTTTTCACTGTTTTAGGAATTGTTTTAAACTGAACACTGCAGTATATATAACCAGGTGTTTGCTGCCTTTTCCTTTGTTTTATTTCTTTAAATCTTTCTTAACCTTTGAGGGTGACTTTTGGAGCATTCTGATGGTGGATCTGCTGTTGGAAGTCTCCAAGCCTCCCATGTTTCTAATTTGAGTTGGAAAGCTTTTGTTTTGTTTATTTGTTTAAAACAATGACACAAAATAACTGTGCGGATTTCGGGTGGGATTTGCTGTTGTGCTATTTTGGGTGACTTATTCTCCCTTTTTTTACAGAAATGTGTTCTAACAGTTCACACTTTGTTACTGTTCTTTGCAAAACTTTTCAGGAGCCAAAAAAGTCAAACAATCCAGAGAAAACCCCTTCTCCCCTTTCCGATGGCAAGAGTGAGAACTTATGAAAAATCCTTGCGAATGTTCCTTCCTAAACTTTTCCCCCCAGTAATGCAAGCGGGTAAAATGGTAAATGCAGCAGTTTGGTGACATCCAAAACCGACCTGTTGTCAGGTAAATTGACACTTTTCTGCTCTTACTGTTAACCTTCATAAGTTTGCTAACTTGTCTGCCTTCCTTTCTTCCCATCAGTTCATTTTGGTGATACTTGTTGAATGATTTCTTTAACCGGATTTAGAGAAAACCCTGCTTCATCTTCCTTATTTCCCTTCCTTATACTTGTTGACTTTTAAGAAAACTGTCATTGTGCTTTACTTTGCTGAGGTGAGACAAAAGTGAGTCCCCTATGCAACTGTATGAGGGATAGTTTTGTAATACATTAATTCCACTTCCTCTTTATCAGTTTTAGATCATCTTCAAGTGTACTGTTTTAGCTTAGATTTTTGAAAGATATGTTGCTTTCCATTTCTAAGTGAATATTAAATATAAGTGCAGAAGTAAGTAGTTGATAGGAATGAAAAACTAGTACTAAGAATGTTAATTCTATTAAAATTCAATAGAGCAGGATCCTGTAAAGAGGACAGATGGATGAATATGTGTGCTGCAGAAAAAGACTGTTGAGCTGATGATTTCTGTTTGTGGAGGATGGGGTGACACATTTTATCTTCCCCTACTGTTGTATCAAAGCACTTGTACATTTTATCCTTCTCTGGTAACTCTCTCCCTTAATCCCAAACAATGTAAAAGTACTGGGTACTTAACATTTTTTTACTTAATTTAAGGGGGAGAATGTTGTATTTTACTCAGAGGTAAAATATCACACAATTGGAATACCCTTCCAAGTTGATGAATATTAGCCTACAAACAGGCTTCCAAGTTTCCTGATGCAGTATTATATTTCCCATGACATCTGTAAAGAATTAGCACTTGTTTCAGATTATTTTTCTGTGTACATTAATTACTCCTCTATACCATCATATAATAGTTAATTTTTCATAGTCTCAGTTTGTATTTTCCTGAAAGAAAGCAAATTTACCAGCAATATAATAAATTGTAGCTTCAAATTAAGGTGGGAGGGAATAATTTTAGAGCCAAATTTTGCTCTCAATTACACTGAGATAAACCTGGAATCACTCTGTGAAGGTCAGTGGAGTGATATCCAATTTCACTGGTATAATTGAGTGTATAATTCGCGTATTTTAATTTTACTTGCAAGGTAATTTTACAAACCTGTTATACTTATGTTTCCAATGCTTTTTCCTTTCAGACACACCCACTTCTTGCGTCTCAGCATTGGGCAGGCCTATTCCTTTATTTGTGTATATTTTTGTGCATCAGCTGCTATAGGACACGGGTGTAACACTTTCAGGCATGTGGTTGGGTGTCTTTTTGGGGTTTGTAATAATGTCTAAAAATAAAAATTTCTTTTCCTCAGATTTATTCATTAGTTCATGTTGGATCACAGTTTTGCATCTCTAACCTGATTTTAGATACATATTATGTGAAGATTTTATTGAAAGAAATACAGTACTAGTTCTTTGCAGAGTCTGCAATTCATCTTTGGTGGGGAGAGTTTACCAAAATTTACTGCATTCTGTAATATTTAATGTTGCTTGAAAGGTGGTTTTATAGATTATGCCCCTTCCTCTTTATGGAATGGCTTTCAAAGCCTTGTGTCTATCTTGGTTGTGCCCAGCGCTTTGCCTGGTGTATGGGGAAATGTAGAACTTGAATAGGCCATGACTTCTTAGACAAGGGATGATGATTATGTGCATGCTGAACCAGAACTTCTTCTATATACCCTTCTGCTGCAACAGAATAATAAAACTGGTAGGTGGCAGCAGCAGCAGCAGAAGACACTCATGACTGTGACCTGAGAAACCTCCAGTACTGGGAGAAATGGATTGCAAAGTACTAACTGGAGTAAGGGGAATGGAGAAGAGAGGCAGAGTCCCTGAACTGTCCCTTTGAATGGTGAGTCTGATTTACAGAATTCTGACCATCAAAAGACTGCTTGTAATACAAGAGGCACATTGATCTGTCTCAGTTGGTGTTTGGTTACCTGATGCCCTAATTCTCATCTTTGATTGAACATTCCAGTTTCCCTCTTGACTTTATAAGGCACAGTACTTCTCTTAAAAAATTAAATTTCACCAAAATCACCACCATATTTAAAGTACTGGAAAATAAGGCTGAAAGGAATGCATCTAGCCCAGTCATTCTCTGATCCACTGAAGACTGTTCATATTTGTGCCATTGGTGAACTGTTTATTGTAACCTAGTTTAAAAACCAAGGAATAAATGAGGAAGATTCTGCAAAATACAGAATTTTATTTTCTGAAGGTAAAAAACATCCTTACCATCAGCCAATGATCAGCCTCACAGGCTGAGAGCCCAAATGCTTTTTTTTGCTACTTAAGAGCAACATGTGTGTGTATATATGTATGCCTTAGAAATGCCATGATAACAGTGTTATTTTTGGAGTTTTCCTAAATCTCAATGTAGCAAAAAAAGGTTTGAATCACCAACAGTTAAAATTATTTTTGGAAGTGGGAAATGCAAATTATATAATGTTTCGGAGTTTGTGGTTAAGAGTTGGTAGTTTCAACCACCTCTTCAGTTCTAAATGGCTCTGAAACTTTGATTGCACATTCCTATCAGAAAAAACATTTTGAGCATGCGCCCCAATCAATAGTTTTCCCAAGTTACATATGTGTATTACTGCATACATTGTAAAACTTACATAAACCCAAGAAGTTAAAAAATGATGAGGTAAAGATTAAATGAAGACTATTTTCTAAACATTTACTTAACTGTATTCATTAATGATGAAAAAACCATTTTTACCCTGCAGCCTTACAGTTTGTCTTGCAAAGCTTCCTGGGAAGTGTGGGCTCCTCTTTGGAGACCACTGAGGTAGACACCATAAATACTTACTGTTGCAGATGTCATCAGGATGTTCCACGGTAACAAAGCCTCCATGCTACATAATTCTCCTACTAGAGATTAAAATGCTGACTCTCAAGTAGGATGGCTGCTCCTTCTGAAAAGAAAATAAGAGGAGAGAGCAGCAGCACTGGAAGCACTGACAAACTGCCTGGCATAGGAGAAGTTTGAATCTGCATCAGCTGATATTATGGAGAAGCATGTCCAGGTGCATTGGGAAAAAGGAATTGTGTCAGAATATATACTAATATGCAGAATACAGCAGTAGCTTTTGTATTTTCATACATGTTTCTAATTCATTTACAGCTAAGCATTAGTCGATAAATTCCAGATTCTGTTTTCTCTTGTTACCTGGAGTAGTCACTCTAAAATCAGAAACAAACACTTATATACAGGAGCTAATCTGGATCTGAATTTTGATATCCAGGCAGCTAAGTAGTCTCCAGTGCACATCAGGTACCACTTAGGACCGTGGACAACTGATGTGCTTTTCTCATTAGCTTCTTAGTTATCATACAGCCTTTCAAAGTATTCTGTGGACCACAGGCTGGAAATCCCAGAACTGAATTTTTACAAAGTGAAATGAGATTGCATGTGCAAAATCGAAAATATTTTTGATAGAGAATTTATTGGAATCTTGTTAAATATAATAATGAGCAAAGTCTGTATGTGAGACGAAGCTCATAGAGAAAGAGTTTTAAATCCAGTCAGGCTGGAGATGTGATGAAGAGAAATAATTTCTGATAGTAGAGGCAAAGGAATCTGAAGCCTATGTCAGTCTGTCATCAGAGATAGAAATGAGGCAGGAAAACAGCTTTTGCTGATCTCGAGCATTCCCAGATGTTGCTGTAAGGAGGAATCCCACCAGACTTTCCATATGTAATATATGCTAAGCATACTGGCGCTTGGGAGCTGGATCTTGTGGAGAAGAGCTGAAAGTTCCATTGATGCACAAACTAAATGTAGCACCTGCCTGCTTGAATGGGTGGTCATGTGGATGAAAGGTGTTACTGCACTGAGTTTGCATGACAGTAACATTTGGGAAGAAGGGTGTTCCTCTGGCCCTGGACATGGAGTTGTTAGGCCCCAATAGGCCAGTAGCTGCTACTTCTCAGTGTAGTAGGAGAGAGAGGCACATAAATGTATGTGAGCTTTTTTTAATGAGCAGAGACCAAGGTGACTTAGTCACTGGTCAGGAAAGAATTTTATTTTTTTTTAATAAACAGGAAGGCATTTAGAACACTTTCAGATCCTCCGCGGTTCTCCATGTGTCTGTCAGTACAAAAGAGTTCTGGTTTTGGTTTTTTTTGTTTTAGATGTGACATACCCCAAAGCATCCTGTTTTCTGCAGCTTTGATGTGGTAGAGATTTGAAGAAGACAGATTATTTTCCATTCTTCATAGACTTTCACAGGCAGGCAAGGGGTGATATTTGTGAAAAGAGGAAATGGATCGGTTCCTCATGCTGACTGAATAGTAGGTGATGGATTAGGCTGGTAAAAAAGTTAAAATTCACATTACACTCATGCAAGTCATTTTCAAGGTATTTCTGCATCCCTCCTTTGTTCCCTTTAGAAACAGTACAAGTGTTACTAGAATATACAGTCTGCATAGTAATATGTCTGCATTAAGCTCTGCCAAGTCTGTGCATGAAGGGCTTATAAAAGATTTATGTGAATTTCTCTGTCTGCTTTTTTATTTGGAGGCAGGTTGCTGTATGCAGCTATGTACAATATTCTGTCTTAGGGTAATAGATATTTTTTGCTTATTTGGAAGGAGGGAACTGTGTTTGGGCAGTTAAATATATAATACTGTTATCCATTTCTGTAGGAAGCAGAACAGCTGAGAAAAAACATTTTTGTGTTAGACAAATTACAATATAATGAGGTTTTTAATACAGGAATGAAAAAGAAATGTTTTAGTAAAAGGTCATTGGATTTTTTTTCAATAAAGTGTTCTGATAGCAATAAACTAATTTCACAGAATCACAGTATCAGTTAGGTTGGAACAGACCTCTGAGACCATCAAGTCCCAGCCTTTGAACGAACACCATCTTGTCAGGTAGATGGCACTGAGTGCCGCATCCAATCTTTTCTTAAACACCTCCAGGGATGGTGACTCCATCGCCTCCCTGGGCAGCCCATTCCAATGCTTGACAACCCTTCTGTGAACACATTCCTCCTCATACCCAATGTGAACCTCATTCACTATTGTAATGTATAAAATTAAATAATAAATTAATTTATTAATCACATTTGTAAATTTCCAGGCAAACGTGCTAATTTCCAGAATTTATTAGGACAATCCCTCTTGTACAAATTTATCATTTGTTGTTGGAGAGGGAGGGAAGATCCATGTTACATAAGCCAGTAACCCAGTTGTTTCTACCTCTTCGGCCAGTCATGCATCTCTTCTGTGCAGATTTCCTGGAAACAGTGACACTGCTGAGCTTCCTTGGTGCTTAGTTTATCTGTGTTGTAAAACAATAACATTTTGAGGGGAGAGAAACTGAGGAGGTGAAAACTGTCCATGGTGTTACATGTACTGAACAGGAAGGTGCTCTGAAGCAGAGGAAGAAGCCTAAGCAGTAGCTGAATGCACTGTTATCCTTTTGGTTCTGTCATACCAATGTAGTGGGAGGCCAGGAGTGCAGATGAATGTTTCAGTTACACCTTCATGAGGAATGGGAATGTCACACTGACTGTGCAGCTGTATATATTTCATCTGTAAATATTTCATTTACAAGAAGTGTGGTTTGTCCAAGAGGTTGTGTGCAGTTTCCCCTCACTGCTACTGTGCAGAGCACTGCTTGGTGGTCTTTAATCTCTGGATTCTTTCTGTTCAGTGGTATTGTGCATTAAGCCTGAAAATTGCATTTTGTGAGTTTTAGGAGGAAACTCGGTGTGCCTGTGTATGTATTTTCCTATGCATGTAACCAACACAAGGTGACAGAAACAACACAAATGTTATGGTTACCCTGCCCACCGACCTTTACAACATTGTATAGTGCAGTTACAGTGTTATGTAGGGATGCTTGTCCATGCCTAAATGGAAATGGTTGTTTACTGAATGGCAAGTACTGAAGTTTTATCAGTGGAAGAACTAGGCAGGAAAAGTCTGCAGTTTGACTTTGCTAAACTTTTACACAGTTTTTCCTCCACATGAAATATTTCCACAGGAATCTAAGACGTGTGGAAGACTCTGGATCACCAGGTGCAGAGATTGAACTCTACCCACTGGAAAGGTAACAGGAACTAGATTTTATCTTCAGAACACAACCCACACTGCATCTCACTCCTTGACCTGAAAAGACCTTTTCCAAAGTCAGAGGAGGAGTTTGGTACCCATGGCTTAGTCCTTGGTATGTCTGTGTTGCAGCTATCAGGGAAGCCAGATAGGTGCTGGATACAGAGTTTTTTTATTATGTCTGCTTGCATTTCTGATGTTCATATTTTGGAGCAAAGACTAACTTCTTCAATGATTTATTTCTTTAGGTTTTTCTACAGCAGCAGCAGGTCTTCTCTTGCCTCTCTTGGGAACACTTAGCCTTTTGATAATGCCTCCTTCACAATGAAGGGAAGAAATGATGGATCAGCAGGGATGTGCAATGGAGTGATGTCCACATGTGGTGTTAACAGTCATGATGATCCCTATCCCACTAACTTGGAGAATTGAATAAAAAAGTTGAATTGTAATTCATGAGAGTGTGAGATTCTTTTTGCACCATCTCCCCTTTTTTGAAGGGCTGGTTAACTTGAGAAATCTGTTGATACTGTATCAAAGCTGCAGCTAAGCCAGAAGAGTAAAACCTATTGGGTATTCTTCAATAACCAATATTCTTCAATACCCAATATCACTTTATTAACCATTTTTCCCCTCCAGGAATGTCATTCCTAAGAGTTTGAAATGCTTTATATTGAATGAATAATCTTCCCAAATGCCTTAGAAACTTTAGCATCAGGCCTTTGGTTTTATCAGTCATGTTACAAGTTCACCTAAGTCACTGAGGATACAAGTCTCCTGAGTTTCAAAAGTGAAGTCACCATACTGATCATGTTGTACTTCGTGGTCACTTGGTGACTGCTAGAGAAAAAGAGAAGCAACTTGGTTAACCTACCAGAGATAACGTGCCTTTGGATTTTGAAGCCACAGTGGCAGGGCTTGTTATAGACATGGGCATGGACATTCTTACTGTCTGTTGTTTCTGAAGACAGCTAATCTTACCATGGGTTATAGATCCTGCACATGGCTTTCTTGGTTTGTTAGTGAAGCACTGTAAAGAATTAGACACATACTGATGGCATTTTCATGATGTGCCTACTTGAAATTTGTACAAAATTTACAAAAGTGAAGCAAAAAAGGGAAGCAAGATGCTGAGTTGGTACATTATCAGTAAACACCTCTTATCCTTGACATTGTTCCTGTTCCTTTCATGGATATTCATTTCATGTAAATTTTAATTCCTGTTTTCTGTGTGCTTGTTCTAGTAATTTACATGTGAATGTACCTAGGAGTGTGGCTGGTAGCTTGTCTGAAGCTATGCCTTTGCTGCAGTAGCTGCAGTTTATGGTTGGATTTTTTGCAAATCTGTGTGTCACACTGTTCCTCTGGCACTCCTGTGAGCAGGTGGAATGGCTGCCCCAACATAGTAATGGCCATTTCATCTCCTGTGGTTCAGTGCCTGTTTGTGTACTGATGCATATGCTGATGCTTCATGAAGTGCTTTTCTGCCTTAATATTTCATGCTTAAAAAGTAGAACAGCTGTGAACTTTCTAAATTCCTTCTTAGTTTCATATATCCCATCTTGCTAAGCTGCTTCCAGGCCTTGTATGTATTTCAGTTCTCTTATATTTTTGTGGGTGTTCAGCAGTGTTCTCTGTTCTGCTGCCTCAAGTGTGCTCCTCCTGCCTTCGTAGTCTTTTTTTTTCTTTTTTTAAATTTTTTTTTTGTTTCCTCCCTGGTCTTTTTTTCTGCTCTTAACTGGCCCCACATGTTTTTATCCTTGTCCCAAGCACACATGCACATATGGTAGCCAAAGAATATTTCTTACTCAGTGTCTGTCACAAATAACCATTCTTTGTATTACTCTAAGAGTGTATTTTCCTTTTTTCAGAGTGAGAAATGCTCTCTTACTACACATTTCCTTTTGGTATTTCACAGCCCTAAGTGTGTTAGAAGTAAAATAGAAATTAAAAGAAGTTTATCACTGTGTAATGTCTTAGTAGTGAGTGAAAGTTAGCAAACTGCAGTACTGAGGAGAAAGTTCCTGCCTTTTGCACTCATTTATCTGTCTTTGTTGAGAGGGATTGGTCCTGCAATCCATCTCTTCCTGTACCTCACTTAAAAGCTCAAATTCAAGAGCTGTGGTCAAGAATCTGTTGGTGTCGTGTAAATTTTTGCTTTCCTTTGTCTTTCTTATCTTCCTTTGAATTGAAGTACTGGGTATCAACAATTAAATAGTAATTGGATATTCATGACACAACATTTTGATATTACTTGTAGAGTATAGTGAAAACAGAGTAGTAATAGTTCAGTAGGGATAGTACTGACCTGTGCTGTGATGATCAGGGTGTAAACAGTTCCTTTTGCATGTCTGCATTTCCTATTAATTGGAATTGTGCTGTTGTGCCAGCTACAGAAGTGGAGTACTTGCAAAACTCTGCTTTGCTTAGTGTGATGAGATCTTGGGGTGGGGTGTATTTGTATTGAGGCCAGACTTGGAGAGAGGTTGTAATTTTGTTTAGCATTAGATCTGGAAAACCTCTGTAACTTGTCTGGACTGCATTCCCAGTTGTGCATGATGTAAACAGACAGCTATGTCTTGACCACTGTCTTCTTTTATTTTTCTGGGTCATTTTCCTTATATTTTGCCTTATCACCTTGGCTGCTTCTCCAATCCACTCTTTCCCTGTCTAGACAACTTGGTTTATCACTGTGCATTTAACTCCAGGTGGTCTGCACAATCTAGGTTTGGAATCAGACATCGCATCATCATGTCTCTGACCCTCTCATCCCATGCTGTCACCACTTCAGTATTTTTGCAGACTCAGCTTTGGAGGCTGCCCTGCTGCGATGGTAATGTTGAGAAGGGAGAGCCTGCAGTGCAACGACCAGGTCACCTCAAAAGCCTCAAGTGTGGAATGCTTGGGAGAGAGGCTGCCACTGTGTGCTTCTTTCCCCTGCACTGACCCCCTTAGTTTAGCTGGTGGTGCGCAGGCCAGTCTGATAAGCACAGGCTGATAAGCTCACCCCTACACTGCTTCCTGGCTTGGGCACTTCAGCCTAGATGTGGGCTGGTCGCGGAGATCGGCCATCACCGGGTCACTGCTGCTGTGCTCTTCTGTGCTTTGCGCGTGCCTGGTGCTGAGATTCAGGCAAGCTCCTTGGTCTCCTGAGTGTTTGCCCTCATCTGCTTTGGATCTGTTATCCCGGTTGGTGGAAGGGAGTTGAGTAAGTAGTACTGGGCTCCAAAATCATGTTAAACACATTAGGAAGAGTTTCTGTCAGAGATGGAGTACACCTCCATATTTTTCTCAGCATTTTAATTTAAAAAAATAATTTTTATATTTTATAACAATACTTCTGAAGATTTCTAATGAAGGCAAAAGTCTTCCTTCTAGTTCTGCTCATATTTTCCTTCCTGGAGGGCGTATATAGCAGCTGCCGGAGCTGTCTCTAGGGAAGAACCTGCTGCTTCTTCCCTACAGCCCCCAAGATTCAGGAGAAAAAGATAGGGATACAGTGATATTCTTCCAAGGGAAAAGACTGGGAGGCTGCTCTCTAGCATTCCTGGTAACCATCCATGTTCAGCAGCTTAGCAGTAACAACAGTTGTCCCTAACAGGATGATATAGGAAGCAGGGAAGGAAAGGATAGTATCCCTTACAGCTATGATGTCACTAATGGACCAGAAGTCACATTTCTGTGGGGATGAGGGAGGGTGGAGAACTTGGGCTTTTGGAAAAATAAGAAAAACAATCTCCACAGTTTTCTAGTGCCTTCTTTCCAGACTTGTGGATAGTGCTGTGTTACAGGGAAGAATATCTGCTTAATCTTCCCTATAACATCCCTCTGCACAGCTTTCTGTGGTCCTGTATGCAAGGTAAGACTCTGAGGGAAGAAGAACTCTCAGAATCATTTAAAATGTTCTCTGCAGCCTGAATGGTTTTGTGTCTTGGATTGGGGAATCTCTCGTCTTAGCCCAGTCTTAGTAACAGCTCATGTATTTTGAAAACAGCTGAATTTGTGAGCAGTGAATGGAAATGAAGAATTGCAGCCCAGTTATGAGACTTCACTCTGGAACAAGAAACCCTTGAAATAGGAGAGGAGGCCCAGTAGAGGGAAGGAAAGAAAGTGTTTTCAGTATCTAAATTTCCAGATTTACTTAGGGGTATGTGTGCAACTTTCTGTTGTAACACTGCTGGCTCTGATACCATTAGTTGTCACATGGAGTCACTTCAGGTGGGAGATGTTAAAGGAGTCCGGCCTTGGTTAGATGCAGGTGACTGATGTAGAAGCAAAAGGATAAGATGGGTTCCTAATGATGCTTTCCTGTTGAAACTCTACTCCTGTTCCTCCCATTGCTCTACTAAGATACCTTTTTGCGTTGTGATTTGGTAAGAGGCTTTTTTGCTTTAATTTCCAAGTTCAAACTGTTGCAGATTTCTCTCCTGCAACCAAATTAAGGTCTTAAGACTGGCCATTGTTTTAAAGATGTCTGTGTATCTGTTACCTCACCTGAAAGGATGAGGTTGGGGCACAGAATTACATTTTTCTGCTCAGTTTTGTGGGCCATGGTTAATGTCCCATTGTGAAAGGCAGTCTTGCATCGCTGGTGTGGAGCCCCTGCTGGATTTTACACCATCTGAGTTAGCTGTGTTTCCTTGGAGGTTTAGTCACTCATTGAGATGAAGCTGGCATTCAGCCTGGGTTACTATAGACATTACCAGCGATGAGCCTACTCTGGAAGGCAAATAGCCAAAGCAGATAACAAATGTGACAGGACACAGGAAAAGAGCATGTCAGTAGCTATGAGTTGTAACTCATCTGTGGTGCAGTGACAGCTATCCAGGCTGTAGAGTCCATTGGATGGAAAGACATGAAAACAACCAAGATTTTATCTGTTGGCTGGCCACTATTCTTTGCACGCATCCTGTTTTTCACCTTCTTATAGGGAATTACTGCCAGAGTCACACCACATTTGCAGGTGGAAATGTTTTTTCTTGAGCAACTGTGCAGTGACAGGAAGGGCAGCAGGGACCCACCTGCCCAGGCTTAGGTGCACTTTTCTTTGTCACAAAGGGAGCCCCCAGTGAGCTACGTGCAGCTGAAGATGCCAGGAACAAAAGCAAGGATGCAGCCCCAGGAATTTAGCATTGAGGACACTGGAGATCCATTTTTGAACATGTTTTTAAGGCATCCAAGTATTGCAAAATTACTAGTCATAGCCATCAACTTTTGATTAAATTTCCATCTCTTTCCTTTAGCCCACATGATTGGTATTTAATGTCACTGCATTCAGTGTCCCTTGGAGCAGAACATGCTGTGGTGCATTGTTTTGTGTAGAGTTGGCAAGCCGGTCATAATGTGTTGCTTTGGTTGCCTGGAGGAGTTCAGCATCTTTTAATTACATGTTTTTGGAAGCGTACTTTAACAGATGTAACCCTTAGGAGCTGGAACAGTGAGGATGAGAAGCAAGCTGGTTTGGAGGGATTTGGAAGCAGCTGTTGTGAGCCCAGAATGGTGAAGTGCTTTCAGAGAGGTAAAATTCATGCTCATATGCAATCCTACCCTTGGAAGCTTTTTCTACAATTCTGATCTTCCCCATTGCTTCTGGAAACCCTCCCAGAGTTTTGGATACATTCCCCTCAGGGCAGCAATGCTCCCCTGTCACTGAACTTCAGATAAATCCTATCCTAACGCTGCACTTGTCTTTTGCATGGAGAGGGTGTGGGCCAGCAGAGTTTGCTTTTCTCATTGGCGTGTCAGTAGAGCTGCCAATCGTGTCTGATTCCAGTCGTGGTTTTGTCACAGGCACCTACCAAGGACTGGTGTTTGAATGGCATCTTCTGAGGTGAAAGAGGTGAATTCCAACATCCGTAAGTCACTTCTAACTGTGCTGGACCTGGATCTTGTTTTGCCAAGTGCACATTGGACCCATTAACTTAATGGAGAGTAGGAAACACAAACATGGGAAAAAAATCAAGCCCAAGATGTCTGAATCACATATTAACAGATACATCTTAAAGCAGAGATCTCTTTTACTTATTTCTGCTGGTGTACATAGTAAATACAGGAAACAAGACAGCTTATCCTACTGCATTGCAACGGGTTTCAGTTATCTCTGGCTAAATCAGTACATTTCAGTGGATGTGATGGGTGAAAAACATCTCCCAAGAGGGTGAGTTCATTTTCTTGAGGCTGTGTTTCCCTCTGCTGGTGTGGAGTTAATACTGCTGATGGTTTTTTTTCCTCAAAACCAAGCTTCTGAAGCTACTATTTTCTCATACTCCCATGAAATATTTAAACTTGTCCCTCATCATAAGGATGATTCCTTATATCCAATCTAAATCTACCTTCTTTCAGTTTAAAACTTTGACTCTTGTCCTGTTCCAGTGTGTCACCACCCTCACAATAAGTAATTTTTTCCTAATGTCTGATCTAAAGCAAATATCTTTCAGTTTAAAGGCATTCCCCCTCGTGCTATTACTGCATGCTCTCACTTGTGAAATGTTCCTCTCCAGCTCTCTTGTAGCACCACTAGGTACTGGAAGGGGCTCTAAGGCCTCTCTGGAGCCTCCTCTTCTCCAGGCTGAACAATCCAAACTCTTTTGGCCTGTCTTCACAGCAGAGGCTCTCAAGCCCCCTGATCAGCTTTGTGGTGTTTTCTGGACTCTGAACAACAGGTCCACATCCATCTTATGCTGGGGGTACCAGAGATGGATGCAGCACTCCAGGTGGGGTTTCATAGGAGTGGAGTAGAGGGTGAGAATCTACTCCCTCGACCTGCTGCCCACACTGCTTTTGGTGCAGCCCAGAATACAGCTGGCTCTCTGAAAAAAAACTCCACTGTGTGTAAGAGCCTGGACTATCTGACAGCATTAAGCAAGCACAGGGAATGAAACTATTTAAGTTAGAGAGCTAATGTGTTTTGAGATCTGAATATCATAGATCCAGTAAATTTGCTGGCTATGCATCTGCAGGGAAGGCAAGCTGTTGTCAGACCATTTAAGCAAGACAGCCTCTGTATTCCACACAGGAATGATCTCTGCAGGTGTATTTTGATCCTAAAGCACCTAGAGAACTCTGGGTATTCCGTAGATACTTATCTCCTCCAAGGTGGGCCTCTTTCTGACCAAAGACAACACAGATTGTTTTCCTTTTGTTCTTCTTAACAGAAGGCTCAATATCAATAGCAGGTAATTCAGAGATTTCCTTAGCTGTTACACAGCACCTCTCAGTGTAAGTGGGGTTCGGGAAGGAGTAGAGAAGACACTGCTCAGTGGTATCAATTTCAGTTTAAGCCTGAGAGCTCTGGGCTTTATATTCTCTGTCCACACAATCACCAGAAGTCATTACTGCTACTCAAAATGATTGTGTGTTGCAGAATTTAGAATTACTGTTCCATCAAGACTGGTATTCCTCAGCTTATATTGTGTAGTATTTCTGAGGGACATCTATGAAAACAAAATTGTTTTACAGATACCTAGACAATGCTACAGCAAATCTCTTCTGTGCCAGAACTGTTAAGTGGAAATATTTTTCAAAGCTGGAAAAGAAAGTGCTTTAGACAATCTTCACATTCAGTTCTTCAGAGTGTTTGTCATTGTTAGAACTTATTTTACTGTAGGAGAGAGTTCCATTCAATAGCCATATCTGCCTGCTACTTACCAGTGCAATAAAAATCCAGTGTCTCAGACCAAGCCAGGAAGATTTAATCCCTGTAGCACTTCAGGTCTTTCAACCCTTCACAAAACCATTGTTTGAACCACTATTTTCTTCTTCAGTCTATTATTTATTAACAAAGATGGCTTTTTAGTGGTTATTATTTCAGCTTGCAAAGACAAACTGTATGTCAAAATCAAAGTTTCCAAAGTATTCTATTCAGAACCATGAAACATAATCCCATATTTATCTAAAAAAATTGTGCCAGACTTTTATGATGATAAAGACTTAGGAATGCCTTTGCTTTTAAGTTTGTTTTGTGTAGTTGCGTTTTTTCCCAATGAACCTAATCATTCTGAAATTAAGCAAAACTCTCACACAGTTGTGAATTGACATTCTAAGCCCTAAGACTCCAACAAAAGGAGATCCCTTAGCAGGTTCTTTGATTATACCTTCTTTTGACAGCACAGAACATTTGGATCAAAGGCCAGCAGACACATCCAGCTGGAATAGCTTATTCCATAAACAAGCGGAATCTTCCACTGCATGGTCCTGTAGGCACTTTCCAGAGCTGCTGCAAGCATTACCTGCCAGTTGTAGGGAGGGTAGTATTCAGATGAACTCCCAGCTCAGTACACTGAGCCAAGACCAGGCTGTAGCTCATTACCATAAGTGGGATCCACAAAAAAAAAGGTTTGTTTTTGAATTTCAGGACTTACTGATCTATTACTGGATTTCAGCAAGTGAAAATCCCATGACACATCTTGTACTTTGTCTGTGACTTTAACATTCTAGAAAAATAAGAAATTCAGTGAAGACAGAAGGGGTTATTCTACTCCTTATTGCTTGGGAGTGGGACTCAAAAGTATGTTGGGTACACATTATCCTTGATGCAGAAATATTTCTAAGCTGCTGTGTGTGCAGCTCCTGTGTGTCTGTGGGTGCTTGAGAAGTTGTAGCTCAGCATAGAGGTGGTTCAGCACGATTGTTTTCTTGTTCCCACTGGTTTCTAGGCTGAGAGCTCCTTGTCCCCCACCTTTCAGTGGTTTTCTCTTTCTTGGCTTCTGGCTGTATATATAAACTTCCCAATAATTTATTTCCCTGCTTTTCCTGTAGTCTCAGTCCTGCTGGTTCTGGTTCTTAGAGAGTTCTGTGGCCAAGTCTGGCAATTCACAGCCGCTGTTTGCAGGCTGTCCTGCAGTCATCCACCCCTTTTGTGTGCCTCTGGGTGCTGCTTTTGACACTTCAGCAGCTGAGCATCATCTGCCTTTCACTTACTGAGTGGTAATGCAGAGAAAGAAGTGAAGGTTTTGAGCAGACCAGGCCAATACCTGTCTCAACACAGGCATTTGCTTCTTGCTGTTGGAGCTACATCTGTCCTCACTTTTGGAGTGCTAAAAAGGGATTTGCCAAGTTGCTGTGTGGGGATGGTACATGTGGTGGGTTAGTCAGCACTGCAGAGGGGCTTCAGCAACCTCTTAAACTCCAGCATGTTCTGAGAGAGCCTGTGCTTGTTTCCAAGCTGCAGTTCCAACATGAGCCAGGTATAAGGAAGGATCTCTGGGAAATTTTGATGTTGAAATTCAATGTTACAGTTCACTACCTTCATACTTGGGAAAGCCTGCACTTTGTGGCAGAAGCTTTCAAAGTGTTTGGTGCAAGGAAAATTCAGCCCTGGAGAATGTGACCCAGGACCAGGAACTGCAGCTGAAACAGCTGGCCACTGTGAAGGGAAGGAACCTTAATGAGGTGCTACAGTTTTGCTTAGAGTTAACCTGGATTCTCAAGTAATTTCTGGCCTGTGTAAGAAACAGGTTTTGCATGGTCTATGTGTGTGCAAACACACCCTGTGGTTATTGCACACGTGGAATGAACCCCAAGTTTGCTCAGAAATAAAAGTTGCAGCCACAATTATGGAATCTCCTTAGGTAATCCCTTCTGAAACAGTAACTGCTCAGCCTGTGTGTAAAGAGGGCATGTTTGCCTGCAAGGCACAGCTATATTAGTGACATTCCTTTACTCCGGAAAGCAGATGTTTCCTAGGGAGCAAACTGCCCAATAGTTCCTGATTATCCACATTTCAGTATTCGAGTGGAGCCAGCTCTGGGCAGAAATCCGAAGTGCCAGGTATTTTGCTTAGGCTATAGATGAGGAGAAAGAGGATTCTAAAAGCCCAGTAAAGATTTCTATAGTAAAATGCTCCCTTGATTTTTATTATCTGATGTTGTTGTCCAACTTCAAAAACATCTTTTGTTCTTGTTAATTGATTCAACATCTCATTATTTGTCTGCAGCTGATCTCATTTTGCTTTGAGGCAGAGAAGTGCTTTGCCTTCAGAGCTGTCTGTCTTCCAAGTCTGTTGTCTGCAATTTCTGAGCATGCCTTTGTAGTTTCTAAGTCCTAACTGAAATTAAACTGTAAAATTTTCAATAGTTAGTTCCAGGCAAAGTCCTGAATGAAAAGCAATGGACTTGGGTTCTCTGAATTAAGGAAAACTACTCAAGAAATTAACTGTCCATGGGAACATGCAGCTTTTAGACATCACAAGGGAAGACAGGGATGCCAGCAATGAAACTCAATGTCTTGTACCCATGACTGATGGCAGCAAAGTGTATATGAATGCTGTCTTAGAAGGGTCTGTGGGTCCCTTTTTCCTCCCCTTTTTGGGTGCCTTACTTTGTGGAGACAGGGTGTTCAATGCAAGCAGCCAAAAAAAAAAAAAAAGAAAAAGAAAAAAAGAAGTTCAGGCACTTTCCACTCTCTCCTATGGCCATTATGGTGGCTGTGAACAGTTTCAGAGCAAAGAGCACCTGGAGATGCTGGGGACAGAACATGTGAGACAAGATGGCCACAGTTCCCTGCATATGCTGGAAAAGCCCTGGAAATTGATATAGAGTTCCCAGAGTTTATTTGCAGTCATTGTGGGACTCTTGCCTTAAAATATGAGGTTAAGTGCTCAGTGGAGGTTTCTTGGAATCCCAGTTTGTCAGAAACTTTATTCCACCTATTGCCTGCTAAGTTTGTCTCCTAAGGAGATCTGAAGTGGAGGCAGAGAAGGCAAAGGACAAAACATTAGAGAATGAGAAAAGGCAGCTCAGGGAAAAAGATGAGCAAAGACACACTGCAAGCAAAACATCCATCTATTGCTCCTGGCATGTGGTCTTGGGGACCTGTCACAAAACACACGAGGGTCTTTGAGTGGACCACACTTCAAGTCAAATGTTTTTAAAAAAACTTCAGGATAGGGTCTCCTTCTCAAATAATGAAGGGGCAGTTTTCTTAATGGCTTTTATTGCTCTTTCCAGTATTGCTGAGAAGTCCTATTGCTAAATAGGATTTATTGACATTCAGCCTGAACTTGCCATCACCCTTCAGCTTTACCTACTCTCCTGTTCAGCTTTACTCTAAACATTTTTCTGCTGCCATGATCTTAACAACTTTCAATCACATCTAGGTTGTGATTCTGCTTCCCTGTCTTGAAATTCACGATCTTTTTATGAAGCTAAAATCATGTCAAGGCAAACAAAATGTGTTGTAAAAAGATATAATCTTTATCTTCCCCTCTCTGGCCTTTCTGATTTTCATCTGTGTTTCTCACTGTTGTCCTCACTTTAAACTGGAAATCCTCAGGCAGTTCTTCCAGAGCTGCTTGCCTGTTAAAATAAATAGTGAAATGTGGCTTCATGGAAACTCTAATGTCCTAAGGGCCTGAATGCCAAGTCCCTGTGCACAAGTTGAAACAAAAGAGATAATTTCGGCTGGACAGACATTCTTGGTATTTTACAAGATGCCTGGAGACACGCTGGGAACACAGTATGGAATCAGGGTGTCAGTGAGAAGAGTAGAACCATTTTCAGAGCATCCAGTTTTGTTTAGCTGAGACAATCAGGCAGTAGTAGTTAAAAAGTTAAGAGAAAGTCTCATATATCTATTTGCAAGTTTTTTTTTTTTTTTAAATAAATTCCAGCATCCAACAGCTGGTGGGGACTGTGTCTGTCAGCTTTGCAATGGGGTTAAAAACTTAAAAACTTCCTTGAGGTCCTCCCGTGGTTCTTGGGATACTTCCCAGAAATCACTCCACCTATATGCAAGGACAGGAAAAATCAGAGTATGTTGGTATGGGCTTGTCAATACATAGAATTATAACTTATTTCTGAAACTTGTGTTCCTTGGTTCATTAGCTGTGACTGAAGTGTGTTGAAAGAGGAGCTTCCCTGTTATTAACTCCAACAACATCTTGACTTCCAAATATATGTGACTGGAAAATTGCAGTAGTGGTCATTCAAGGTTACAGTGCTGTGCAAATATGCAAGACTTAAAAAAAGCCACAAAGGAAATCATAGGTCTAGGCATATGTGTACATTCAGCATGCAAAAAGAGGGATATAAGCAACTTTTGTTGGAATCCTGGAGCTTCCAGGCTACTGTAATACCTACTAGAAGGCAGATGAATGGAAAATAACCTGCATGCATCAATAAAACATAATTTTACTTTTACGATCTGAATCTCAGCAAGCAGTAGACCCTCCAAAATTTAAATGTGTAGAAAATCTTCAGAAAAAGCTCATTCTGAGCAGTGGAGAATTGTTTCCATTGTTCTCTCTCGACTTTTTGCAGCCTCCCCTGTGAACAGCCTCATTCCAGCAACTGCTTTCCTCTGGCTAAGCGAGCTGTTCATCCAGCTGCCTAACTGATTACTCTTTTCTTTCCCTGTTATCGTGTTGTCTCTATAGGATTTAGCATCTGAAAAGGTTTCAGTCTGTCCCACCCACCCCATGTGGGGCCTAACAGTGACAACAACTCAAACTGTGCCCTGGCTTCTCCAGCATCAAACTGGCATGCTTGAAAATCAGGGCTGTAAGACCAGATCAAATTGATTCCTGGTGACAATCTGATTTCCCTCAAATCAAGGTATCTGGGAGAGATCCCAGGACATTGTGCTCCGTGTGTCTTGGAACCACGTTTCCTAGGTGAGGCAATCAGTACCTTTGAGCTGTCTGCTAAAGCTCCCATAAATGTGCCATCAAACCCCATACCTGTGATTTTCTGCCACTTCAGGCTCACTAGGAATAGCAGCCAGGGCACAGAAGTCGTTCTGCTGTGCTGGTGAGTTTTAGACAGAGCTTGGTCTGCTGAGAGCACCTACCTGGTAATATTCAGGAATTTTCCCCACCTCAAGTGCTTTACATCTTTGGATAGATGTTGTATGAAAGGTCTGATGGAAAAGCATAGCAAAGGCACAGGGAATACCATGGGAAGAGGAAGGGAAGGAGACTGCTAGCTTGGTTTGAGTGTTCATGTATTATTCTTCACGTAGGGGGCTGAGGATATAGTAGGTGCCTAGTAGGTGTACGTAGTTGGATATAATGTGATATGGGAACCACAAAGAGCAGTTATGAGATTTTTTCCCCCATGAGTAGTGCAGCCAAAAGGCCTTAAGGAGGGAGAAGCTGGACATTTTTGTGATTTAGTATTACTTTTTTGGGCGGACTGTAGCAGGGGTTTTGAAAAGCCACTAGCAATCTTGTGCTGAGAAATTTTTGATAGAACTACTTGAGTAGATACAATTTTCCTCTCCAGTTTCACCCTCTCTTTCCTGTTCTTTGTAAGGTAGAAACAGAGGATAGGGATAGTGAAGACCTCCTCCTCTCATTCCACTTGCCACGGGATTTTCCCTGCAAGGAACAGCTAGTCACTGCCATAGAGTCACAGAAGGCCTAAAGAATTACTTCAGATGTACCTGCCTAAAGATGTCCAGGATGAATCTCATGCTCAGTAAGTCATGCTCTCTCACCATAGCTGGGTGTTTGTCTTTATTTCTTTTCCTCCATTTTTTTTCAAGAGGAGTTTGCACGTAGGAATCATGTGTATGAGCTGGGGACATACTGTCAGAGGGACTATTTACACCTGCAGCCATAGTGCAGCACCCCAGGAGACACCTCAGAGCCAGGGGCGTGCTTTGGGTGCTGCCCTGTGCTGGAGCAGGGGCTCTGCATGGATTGTGATCCTGACCCTGAGGATCACTTCTTCTTTGGGAGAAGTGGGAGGGGGACTTATGCATGAGGCAGTGGTGTCCAAAGCCACGATGCTGTGGGCAATGGCAAAAGTGGTCCTGACTGCAGCTTTTGTCCTCTATGCTTAGCTCAGACAGCGCTGGAGGTGGTTGCTGGATACAGTCAGATGTCCTCCTATCCCACATCATCTCTCCACCCCTTCGTGCTGTTGGTTCTCTTCTTCCAGGCATAGTAACTATCTGTGACCTTTGCACTCATTGCTTAGATATCCCCAGGTGCATTTCTTTGTTGCTGCACTTTTTGCTGTCTGATCTTGTTGTATTTTTCATGGCATTAAGAGAGGATGAAGGAATGGAAAAGATTTTCAGAGAGGGGAGTTTTCAACTGGACATGCACTGCACTTCTTTTCGAGGTTGTGGGAATGACTGGCTTGTTGTGGATCTTCAGAGATTCCTTGACCTCGAGAAGGATGTTGAAAGTATGGAAAGTTGCTTCTGAAGTGAAGGGCACTGCATCCTTTTGCATGCAGGAACACCTCTGAATTCAATGGCATAACTAGGAAGGCAAGTCTTGGTGGGCTGGGGAAGGACTCTAGGAGCGGGGAACAGTGTTAGATCGGGCTGATTAGACTCTGACTTCCTTCTTTGTCCTAGTTCTGAAGTTCCCTCTCTCCATCTCTCCTTTCTCCTGTGGCTCTGTTCCCAGCCCCTCACCAACAGACAGTACTGGGAAAAGAGCTGGAGTCACAACTGCAATGTTTCTGAGGTCAACTGGTCAATTGAAGTGCTATAAATTATTTGATTAAATAGATTTCAATGAACAAATAAGAAGCCTTTATTTAATCAATTTCATCTTCTTTTGAGCTGGTAACCAGTACACACTGAACAAATATTGTCAACGTTGCCTTTTAAACCTATTTTTGCTATCCAAAAGTGTGTGCTGTGGCTGTGCATGTTTGATCAACCCTGCTAGGTTAATGTTTTAGAGCATTCACTTTTTACAGTTTTTCATGACAAGAATATAATGAGATAATTTTTTTTTTTCATTCCACAATTCATTCCTGTACAGCTTAATGGAATCTAGACTTCAATTACTGCACAAATCCCATAGCACCTAAAAATCATCATCAAATAAAGCTACCTTAGATGTTTTGGATTCATTGAAAGTAAGCTTGTCTAAACATATTTGACATTTACATGGATTCAATTTAAACAAGGCAAGATTTATCTCTCAAAAATAATTAACTGATTGATTTTTTTTCCTCTCTCTTTTTCTGGTCAATGTGTTCCTCAGTGTTTCAGAAATCATAGAGCTTAGCTCCTCACAACTAGTTCCTATTTGCAGATACAGAGGGCAAAAGAAATTTCCATGCTTTTGCAATCCCCAAAGGCTTTTTCAATTTGAATAAGCTAGTCAGTACTTTGAACCAGGTGAATAAACAGGAAAAAAAAAAAAAGGAAATAGTCTGTGGAGGAATGAACAGACCTCTCTTGTTAAAAACTGGCTGAACACTTTTGTAAAGTGTTTTCTGGGCATTCACCACTGACTTTTGCTTACTCAATAGTCTGCCTTTAAGACATTGTAGTAAACCTGTAGGGCTTTATTAACTTTTTAACTGTAATTACTTGACTGTATTCTAAAACAAAACTCACCCCCCTCATAGTAAATAATTTATTCCTTATATCCAAACTAAATCTACCCTCTTTCAATTTAAAATTTTGCCCCTTGTGCTGTCACTCCAGGCCTTGCTAAATACTCTCCCTCCACCTTTTTTATAAGCTCCAGTTAGTACTGGGAGGCTGCTCTAAGGCCTCTCTGGAGCCTTCTCTTCTCCAGGCTGAATAACCCTGACTATCTCAGCCTGTCTCCATAGGAGAGGGGCTCCAGCCCTCTGATCAACTTGGTGGCCTCCTCTGGACTTGCACCAGGAGGTGAATGTCATTCTTGTACCAGTGTCCCCAGAACTGGATGGAGCACTCCAGGTGGGGTGTCACTAGAACAGGGCAGTGAATAATGCAGGTGAACATGGAAAACTGGTTCTAAGGTCTGAAACTGAGCCTGTAAAATGGTATGCTTTTTTTTTTTTCTTCTTCTTCTTTTCTTTAGTCCTGCAGGCCTTTATCCTTTATCCCAGGGTCTGGTTTCTTCTCTGCAATGTCTCAGGTCAGTTTGCTAGAAGTATTCCCGTAGATGAGTTTTGTTAGGTTTTTCCACTGAGGAGTTAATTGGATGTAATCAAAGTTGCCAGTTAACTGAGAAAATAAATGGCTTGGTCAAAAATTAAGAATCTACCCTAAGACCTGACAAATGTTCCCACAACTACATTACAAGTAGTTAAATCTCCACCATGCTTTTTCAAGGTGGAACTTGCTTTACATAGGACCCCAAACTTTACCACTAGGGTCTGGTTTGGGTTTTGATTCTTTGTTAAGACTAGAGATGATTTCTAAGCCACTGTGTTAAGAACTGGAAATGTTGTGGGCTTGGCTGAGCCAATTTATCAATTTGTAAACAGTTTTCAACTTCTGTAAGTGCTTATCTTATTTGATGACCAGATTTGAATTAACAAGTCAGGATGTTGTGGTTCGGAGGAGTCACCATGCCTGGAGTTCTGCTGAGATTTCCTCCCTTTGGTGGGGTAAGAGAGGTGAAGCAAGAGCCAGGGGTTTGGTGTGGGGCCAAGAAAGTTCAGAAGGGAATAGACTCTTTCAATGGCATGTGTGGATTTTCTGGGTGTTAGCTGGTGCTCTAGTTACTGCTCCCTTTGTGAGAAGTATGCAAAGTTGCAGGTCTCAGGGTTCACATACGTCCTTTTAAGAGAAATCCATGCCTTGCTTGGGGTTTGAGCACCTTCTTATGACAGTTTCCAAAATCCCTCATGCATCATTTTGAAATTTGCCCAAACTGAATTCCAACTACAGAAATTAAAGCCTACAGTCTGAAGCCAGGAAAAAAAAAAAGAAAAAAAAAAAAGAAAAGAGATTTGCAGCTCTTTGAATGATCTTAGTATAGGGGCCAAGCATTGAGAAAGGCATAGAACAGTTTACACTATGTTGCCTTCAAGCTTTCTGACCCAGTCAGCTCCTGCTCCTTTTGCTGTGTTTGTCCAGGTGTGTTCTCAATTCCTTGCTTGGTTTTGGTGCAATGGACAAATTTGCTGTCAAGGTAGAAGAAAGAGGGTGCAGCAGTCTACTTTGCCATTGTGGAGAGATTCTTTAAAGGGATTCCATTATGTTATGGATGCTAGTCAGTTTGCAGAAGCACTAAGGCCTGGCAGATTTTTATGAACCTTATATGAACTGTGAAATATCCTAAATGCAAAAGTTTTCTTCACTACCAGAACACAAGGATAACAAATCTCATTGTCTTTGAAAATGCTACACAGCAGTTATGGAGTGGGCTTCTGTGTGTGTAAGAGGCGAGTCGGAAATGTCAGTGATGAGAAGCATGAAATTTGTGATTGGAAAGAAGGCAACAACAGAGGAGGCCCAAGGCCTGTATGATATTGGTGATAAGTGTCTAGAGGAGGATGAAGAGTGATTCAGTTACTTTGATGAATTACTCTGCACTACACCCTCTCCAACAGATGTGCTTCTTCAAAGAAAGTGAGGACTTCCTCCCCTCTGCACGGTCTCCTATCAAAGTGCTCTGCAGACATCAGTACTTCTCTGGTACTCTTCTCATGCAGTTCATTGAGACCATGGCCTTTTTATTTTCTTCAAAGATATTAGAACACAGGAGAGATTTCTGAGGTCCTTTTCCTCATTCTGAACCATGGACAATGTTATCAATTTATCATATGTATGACCTTTACTGAGACTTCTCTTCTTCCTTTTCAGTTTTTGATTCAGGTTTTAACTGTGGAGAAGAGGTTTCTATATGGTTTTGCATTGCCAGTATGGACTGTGTCCCTTGCTCCAGGTGAAGTCTGTTTTCAGGAGGAATAGATCCCTTAGTCCCCATGGGAATCTTGGCTCAACACTTCTATCACAAAGGACTTCTTGGAGCTCATTTAGAGAAAGAAAATGAAGAACTAGAAAGGGTGCACAACATTGCTTTGCTTTCTCTGTTGCAGAGACTTCGAGTTTGTGACACCTGTGCAGCTGTCAGTCACTGCCTTTGATGCAGATCCTTCAAATGTATGTTCATGTGACCAAAAGCCAGGTTTGCCAAAGCTAAACAAGGAATAGAGAGCACACCTGGGCAAACACAGTAGGAGGGCATGGTGGGACAGGGTCAGAGAGATCTCCCCAGTGCTGGCCCCAGCGGGTGCAGCTCCTGCCAGAAATCTGCCAGCATCTGGACCTCTCTGGCTGTGATTTGTGATAGATCTGGCTCATGTTTTTTTGTAGGAAAATCTGGTTTTAGACAAAAAATTTGTAAGTTTCCCTGGCAGACTCTTTTCAGTAGTGCTAAGCAATAGGAAAAGAGGTAACAGGCAGAAACTGATGCACAGGAAATTCCACACAAATATGAGGAAGAACTTCTTACTGTGCAGATGACTGAGCACTGGAACAGATTGCCCAGAGAAGTTGTGGAGTCTCCCTCACTGGAGATATTTGAAAACTGACTAGATGACATCTTGTGCAATGTGCTCTGGGAGGAATCAGCTTCAGCAGGGAGGTTGGACCAGATGACGCACTGTGGTCCCTTCCAATCTGACCCGTTCTGTGCCTGCCACTCTCAGTAACGTGACCCCTTTCTTTGAGAAGGACACAAAGAGACAAGAATGGGGAGAATGTGTTCATCAAAATAAAAAGTGTCTAGTCTCCCTTGCCAAGGAGCCTAACAGTGATTTAGACCAACTCAGAGTATACTCCTGTCAGCCTCTGGCCAGTTATCTCAATCAACTGAACAGTGAGATGTTCACTTGAGACAAAGGCAATACTGGTTAGCACTAACATCCTGTACATAATGTGCAGCCCTGATGATGCATGTCAGCCTTCCCATCTCCATCTGGGAACAGACTATGGAGAACCTTGGGAGCCGGCTCCCGAGTTAGCTGAACATTTCTGTGCATCCTGCTGTTTTTGCCCGGTGAAGAGATCCCAACTGATTGCTTGTGTAACATCACGTTGGGATGCAGGTATGGAAAGCTTAGGCTGCATTGGCACTGTTAAGCAGCACTGGGAAATATTTCCAGGCACAGAACTGTAGCTGTCTGTACTGTTAGGACAGTCCCTTGTACATCTCAGCTCAGGCTAACTAATGCTGTCTCACATAAGTCTCAGATGTAGTTTGTGGACTGCTCACAGCAGGCACTTTATGTGGTGACTATGCTTTTCTGGAGGCCAAACTGGTTAACCAGGGTGATCGACTACCCACCGTACAGGCTGCCATCAGTGCTTACAAAACATCCCACATATTTAATTTGTGAGTTTTAACCTGACCCTCAGGTTCAAAAGCAGAACCAAAAGGCTGTATCCCTGGATGCCAGACCTTTCAGACCCAGAATAATGAAGAACTGGAAGTTGTTCCGGAGGTCCCCTCCTTGCAGATGATGCCATGACTAATGGGTGTTGCAGGGCGCTGGTGGAGACCTCTGTGGGCCAGTATTTGTTTCCATTTCCCTCGTGGTGTGCAAGGAAGGAAAAGGCAAAGTCATTAGCTCATTAGCAGTTGCTGGCTGGTGGCAGGGCTGCTTCCTTATGCACACGGAAGGATTCGCTCCATTCTCAAGCCAGACAGCCTGAGGAGATCCACACCCCCCTAATCTGATCCAGAGCTCCTGAGCTCTGTCCCCCGTGAGGACACTGCTGTGTGCAGGGGACAGCTCTTGCTGCCTGCTGCACAGCAGCAATCCATCTCCAGCTGAAACAAAAGGGATGCAAGTGACAAGTGATCAGGACCTGGCCTGGGTCACTGATCTGCAAAGTTCTCACTGTTTTTTTGCCGTGAGAAGTCCATTTGGTCAGGTGTCTCCATGGCAGCCTTGCAGGAGGGGATGTTCTGAACTGGTGGCTGGCAGCCAAAGTGGCTGCTATTGGCTAAGGGGCACTTGGCACAGTACATTTATCCTTACGGCTGCCGTGTGGAATCTCAGGAGAGAGGGAGACGTGGGGAGAGGCTGGCTCCTCCCCACATCCCACTTCTTCATTTAGGCTGTGCTAGAAAGAAATTATCCCCCCTATAAACAGCCTTAGAGATTTCAGAGGAAGAGAGCCATTTGAGACTGGGCAGCAAGAGCCCCCAGGATGAGGATAGCCATCCTCCTGAGCCTTCTGTTCCATGCTGCAGCTGCTTCTCACCAACTGTGAGTGATGCTGAACTCCTGTTTCAGTCTCTTTCATCAGTCTAGCTAGATGGACCATATCCCATGCCATCAGCTTTCATGCTTCCTGCTCTATCAGGTCACTGCAAGGAGTAGCTGAGTCACACACCTTGCTTCCCATGCCTTAGTTTGACTCCTGCAGGTCAATACAAGATTTTTGGGGGTCTTCTAGGTCAGTCTTTAGGCCCAGAGATGCTTGCTCTGCAGTTGCAATGCAGATAAAATAATTGGTGTCTAGACTGCAAGGTTATGAAACCACCTCTTTCTGAAGACTGCATGGGATGTTTTTTGGAGAGTTCAGGAGATTACTGGAATAAGGAATTCAAAAAAGATTATAGGGCTATACTTAAGCTAATCAAGCAGAAACTATTTCTCAACTTTCAGTGAAGCAACAGTTTTGCTGGGCTCACTGTTGCTTTTGAATGTTGATGGAAGCCATGGCACATTGCTGAGGGATTCTGCAGTAGTGGGCCACAGCAGGGCAGCTTTCTTACGCCTTTTGAGACCTCAAACTGATACCACCTCTGCTGTCTTCCCCCACCACAGACATTACCTGGTGGTGATCCCTGCAGCTCTGCGGTACCCATCCACCCAGGTTGCCTGCCTCCACATCACCTGCCATGAAGCAAAAATTCAAGTGACTCTGGCCTTGGAGCGCTCTGCAGGACGGGAGCTCTTAATGCAAGAAACCATCCAGAAGAAGAAGACTTTCCTCTGCACTAAGTTCTGGGTGAGCCACCCTAGGCAAATGCCATCACTGATTTTCCTTTCAGGAAATTGCTTGTGTTACTCCCTAACCAGGGGTGACATGGGTGGGGTCTACTTTGTCTTGGTGTGAGCCTTTCAGGAAGGGGAATGGGTGGTGTCCAGGGATGCACAGCCCAACACAGCCTTTTGGTTAGCTTTCTGAATTTCCTTTCTGAATCAAAGTTTGAAATTAAATTTACATTCGTTAAAATCTGCCAGGCTTCTGGATACCACCTGTGTCCTTCTCCTACATTACAGGCCAGATGAAGCAGCTTTAGCTCTTTCTGAAGGACTTGTGCAGGTTCACAGCTAAAGCTCGGGGAAATAGCGTCTTGCAGGACTTACTGCAGTTTCTGTAGTACCTGAAGTCAGGCAGCAATTCAGCTCTTGGGAGCTACTGAAGACTAGTTGGATGGAAATGAATATGCTTGTTTTTCTAAACAGTATCTTAGAGGTTATTTATTGTTGGTGAGAACTTAGCAAAGATCTGGGATAAGGCAGACACATTTAAGCAATATCCCTTCTGACATACTGATCCCTTCTGATATACTGTATATTCTGTGATGAGGCTGCTGGGATCTTTAGCATCTGGTTGTGTTTTCTACTTTTGGATTTCTACTTTGTCTTTCTGGTTGTGTTTTCTACTTTGGATTTCTTGCTAATAAGTGCTGGATAGTTCTGAAAGCCTAGCATTTGAGGCTGTACAACTGCTTAATCTCTCTCTTTTGATTCTCTGCTACCATCTCTCACCTTCCTGTCATCTGCCTATCTTCCTGAACAAGTCTGAAGACTTGAAAGTGTCAGGTGCTTCCTTGTCACCAGTGGGAAAAATGACAGATTCCATGGCATGCAGGGCCTCCTGCTGTTCATGTAGGACTGTGTGAGTTCTGGATGTGATCTAGTTTCAGAGGTTGTTGCTGATTGTTCCCTCCTGGCACAATGGGAGGGAACCAGTTAGTTGTTCCCCTTTACTGTCAGAAGATTACCTGGGGCCTGTGTGCTCTCCTCTTTGTCTGTGCAGGTTGCCCCTCCAGCTGATGGCACAGAGGAGGTTGCCACTGCAAAACTGACCATCACAGGAGATGGGGTCAATGTTGAGGAGCAGAAAAAGGTCCTGATCTGCAAGTCCAGGAATGGCACCATCATCCAAACAGACAAGCCCATCTATGAACCAGGACAGACAGGTGAGATGCAAATGGGAGCAGCCGAGGGTCCCAGGCTTTTTGCTGGTTGCACCATGTAGAAAGCCTGTGATGCCCTGCAATACATGAACAGCTCTAGCAGAAGGCTTGGTGACCACATGTCTTGCTGAATGGTGTTAACAGTATTTGTAATGTCTGGCTTGTGATGACCGTGGAGTTGCAGGAGGCAGTAGATGATGATAACCATGTCCATGGTACCTTACATGTGGGAATGTTCGTGTCAGACATTACCACAAGGGTGTCTAGAATGCAGACAGGAACTGGGGAAGCACACGGAACAGGGGTCTGTAGGGAAAAACTGAGATCTGATAATATATTCCCTGATTTCCTTGTCTTCAGTGAAATTTCGCATTGTGACTCTGGATGAGGAATTCCTTGCACTCAATGATTCGGTAAGCGTGTCCTGGGGGCTATGGAAAAGGCTGCCTTGTACCATGCATGGATCCTGCCTTCCTTCCACCCTGCTCATCTGCCAAAACTCCAGCTTTTCCACACTCACCCCTGGCAGGTTTTATGAGTATGCAGAGGGCAATAGTAACTGCCAGGACAATGGCAGAGGTGTGCATGTCCCTTGCTCATCTTGGTAGAATGGTCACTGCAAGTATGGGACATAGTGATTCCTGATGTGATGGTGTCACAGGGCGAGTGAACAGACTGTAAATCAGGTTTTCCTTCTTGTGGGGAAGGGTGCTTTTAATCTGTGCCCTACAAGCTGGAATGTGGGAAGGGCTGCTTAGACATTTTTAGGACAAACTTTTTGATTGCAGCAATGTGGAAATGTGTCCAGAAAAGGCATTTTCATCATTGGAGATGTTCAAAACCCAGCTGGAGAAGGCTATGAGCAATCTGCTCAGGAAGACATGTTTCAGCAGGATGTTGGATTAGGTGGCCTCCAGAGGGTCATTTCAAATTATGTGATCCTATACATCTGTAACCCTCTTAAGGCCACACCTGAACCAGAACTAGGTTTGTGTGGGTAGTAACTTGAGTTTTTCTGTCAGGAAGTCATTAGTAAGTACTGTGTGACCTCCAGATTATTTTTCCTTTCCCTTTCTTCACACCTTACTGTAATGAACCCACCTGGTATTTCTCCTTTCTGGTGGCATTTGTTTTACTTTGTATTGTTGTCAGTGCTCTTAAGTTTCCAAATCACCAGTTGCATATCCTTTAGAGAGGGCTCTGTGTCTGAAGAACCTTGTATGTGGTGCTGGCATGTGTTTCCCTCTTCTAATGTTTTTGCATTTTTTCCTCCCCAGATTTCCCTGTTTCTCCTGGTGAGTGATGCTGAAATCTCGTGTTAGAGTAATGGTGATGGCAGTCGTTTCACTGTGCTGTACATGTTCAGTTTCTGGTAGATTTTACAGACCTCTGAGTGGAGTAGTAAAGCTTCTTTTTTTGTTGTTGTTGTATGTTGAATTTTTAAACTAACATACTCCTTTCAGCTTCTTTTTTATTCACTTCTTTGAGGTTAAGCTCCCAGGCACTTCAGTAGAAATCTGTTGTTCTAGACCTGCAAGAGAATAAATAGAAAACTTAGATGCTTATGAAAGAAAGTTAGAACTATGAAGAATCTTTGCTTAAAATTAGAGTTTAAGTAAGTGTAGAAGGAGGCTCAGATGCTGGGAGCAGAATCTGAGTATTATCATATCTTCAAAATTCCCTGATGACTCTATACCAAACCTCATTTCCTTAGCTATAGAACCTGATAGTCTACAACACTGAAATCCTGAAGCTCAGTTTCTATGGGATGTGGATCAATGAGATGCTGGAACAACTCCTTCTTTCTTGTGGGTGCAGGACCCTAAGAACAACCAGATAGAGCAGTGGCAGAACGTGGTCCCTCAGGATGGCATTGCAGACCTGTCTTTCCAGCTGAGTGATGAGCCCTTGCTGGGAACGTACGTCATCAATGTCACCAGCGCCAGAGCCTACGGCAGCTTCTCTGTTAAGGAGCGCGGTATGAGCACGTGGGGCTTTGTCTGAGCTGCTGACCAGGACCTTGCACTCCTGGTCCAGGATGCAGGGTGTTTATTCCTTGATAACCATCCTAGGAGCAAATGGGAAAAGTGGTAGCATCTGTCATAGAAAAGTGTCTGAGCTGAGGCTTAGGAGAGGAGACGGCTTCGGGACCTTGGCTTAGTGTGTGGGAGGAGCGTTGTGCATGGCCCCAGACCTTTCACACAGCTGATTCCTATGGATCTCAGAGTCAGATAAAACAAGGCAATTTAGGGTGGGCTTTTCCAGAGAATATGAAGTCCAGTGGCCTCTCACTTCACTTTCATTCCCTAATCAACTGTATTGGGAGGCCAGACTTCTCTCAGTGAAAACAGCTGTCAAAAGTACCAGGGACATGGGCATGTTTGTTTTTAGTTTGCGAAGGAGCAAATCATCCAGGGCCTACACACAAATCTGTTAAAGATACACGGAAAATCTTTCCTTTCCCCTTGCCACCACCTTCCTTCTCCTGTCCCTTATTCCACCATAGTCTGCCTTTATGTTAATTTGTGAAGGCTGTCCCTGGCCTGTGTTTCCTACAGTTCTCTGTTTCTCCCTTCCAGTGCTGCCAAAATTTGAAGTGATCTTTGAGGCTCCAAATCAGATTTATGCACTAGAGACAGCCTTCCCGCTCCGGGTATGTGGCAGGTGAGGATCTGACTGGAGGGATGGACCTGTGCTCATTTCTGGCCTGATGTGCACAAGCTGGATGGGTAACCATGAGGAGATAAAGGGCAAGTTTACTACACTTCAGTCACAGGAAGCCACAATCTTCCATGCAGCTGTTTGCACCCTGAGGCAACACAAAACATTCCTGTAACTATCATTCTGATACTCTAATGCCCCTTTTCTAAAAACACTTCCCAGATCTCCACACACAAAACCTGGGGCAAGAGCCTGCCCTTTGACAAGCAACTGTTTGTGGGAGAGGACATGGCAGATATGTGGTGTTCATCTCCCTGAAGAATAAACTCATGGGAAATGATGGGAAGCTTTTCCAGATTGTGCTCAAGTGGAAACTAGAGGGAGGCAAAAATGAATTGTCTGAAGTATGATCCAAGGACAATGCTACAGTTAGCCCCATGTAAAGGTGATTTTTTTAATAGAAGGCACTTTCCTAATCACCCATGTTTCTGGTCATAAGATGATGAATGCCTTCAGCACATCCTGGGGTTATTGCAGGTGATGCTGCAGTCAGTGCCTACATATGCTGCAGTCAGTGCCTACAACACTCTAGTTACCCAAAATAATTTCGTTTGTTGCTAATTGTATCACAAAGCCCTTGATCTCCTATCACTGCACAGCCCTGTCCTGACCCTGCTGGCTGGGTCAGGATTCCTGGGCCTGCTGCATGGCTGCCACTCTTGTGCTATATTGTGAGTATCTGGCAGTGAGTGGTCCCTGGGGCTATGCAAAGCAAACTGTGCTCTGCCACTGTGTGTGACTGTCTCTTCCTCTCCCTGCTCCCCCCAAACAGATACACTCGTGGGAAAAGTGTCCAGGGGATGGTTCATGTGAGCCTTTGTCAGAAGATAGCCCCGTTCCTGCCCAGTGCTTCCAAACCCGACCTCTGTTACAAATTCAGCAACCAGGTGAGATGCTTAGGAAGAGCTGAGCCATATTCAGAGGCATTTGTGCGCAGCCTAAGGGCAACACAAGGTTGCTGTGTCTTTTAGCTGAAGTAACAGCAGTGTTAACCCATTGTTTTGGCTACTTGGCCACTGCTACAGGCGCTGCCTCTCAGCAGCTGTGCCTGATGATTTTGACTGGGCCTCATCATCTGCCTGCTCCGCATCCTGGGCTGCAATGCCAAAAGGAAAAGCACCCCAAGAGCAGGGGTTTCGTGCCACTGCTCCTCTGCCACTTCCATAACTTCTAATCCAAGTGCCTCTCTCAGAGCTTGTTTCTCCTCTCTGTACTTTCAGACAGATGAGGCAGGTTGCTTCTCCACAAACGTGAGCCTGTCCTCCTTCAGCCGAGACTTTCGGTACTATCGGGACAGCATGGTTGCAGAGGCCTCACTGGTGGAGGACGCCACAGGTAACTCCGGAATTTCTGGTGCCTGGGAGGAGGCAGGTGAAGATGTGCTAAAAGCACCAGAGACTTTCAGGCTAGCAAGGGATCTGAGCCTTTTGAGCCCATTGGGGGCTGCTATGTAACCTCACAGATAGAGACAGAGACAGCTGCTCTTGATGGTGTGACACACTCACTCTGAGTGTGGTGTCAGGTGCTGAGGCTCTCTAAAAGCTAGAAGTTAAATGGGAGAAAGATCAGATCCCCAGAATCTTGGGCAGATCACCATTGGGATGTGAAATGTGTATGCAGCTGAACATGTCTATCCATATTACCAGTGGGTCACTCTGCAGGAAAATTGCTGAGGAGTGTTTGGCTTTCTTGTTCCCTCTCTCATGTTTCTGTCTTGCTGCTTTCATTCAGAGATACAGGTCAATGCTTCCCACAAATTACTCATCTCCAGGATTGGCGGGATGGCCTTGTTTGATGATGTGAATTCTTACTACCACCCTGGACAGATGTACAGAGGAAAGGTAATTCCAGGTTTCAGTTCTTTAAAGGGGAGAGCGTGAGCACTATTTCACGGTAACCTTTACTTACTGTCTTTTCTGACCCTATCTCTAGCCAGGGGCTTGGGAGGGCACAAATGACTCCCAAAACCAAAACTCTGGAATTGTTCAGTGTCAGAATAACACCCAAGATTGCAATTTACCAAATAACCCATGAGGGGGAGCAGCTATGGGCTTTAATATGTGGGGTGCAAACCCAAACATCTGGAATTTCAGCAGCCAGGAAGTCTTCTGCTGTGAAGGATTGGAGAGCATTGGAGTTTGGACCGGATGACCCACTGTGACCCCTTCCAACCTTGCCCATTCTGTGATTCTGTGATTCTGTGATTCTGTGATTCTGTGATTCTGTGATTCTGTGAATGAACATGGTAGTGCAAGTGGTATATGACAGGAGCAGTGGCAGTGTTGATAAAGTTATTAGTGACTGAAAGAGTGATCTTGCTGTCTTTGGAGACACCTGCTCCTGACTTGAGGAAACCAGAGATTCTATCCGCTAATTGGATTCTTTTGCACTTCTCTTGCTCCCATTATATTCTCAGATTAAAGTAATTGATTACCAAGGCAAAGCACTGAAGAACAAAGAAGTCCTCCTCGTAGTAAACTGTGCTGAGCAGCAATTCAGGCAGAAGTACATCACTGGGGACTCTGGAACAGCTTCATTTAGCCTGGACACCTCTGCCTGGAACAGCACCTTGGCCTCCTTGGAGGTAAGTGAGAAAGGGTGTGTCTTGTGGCTCATGTGGTATGTGTGCATGTCAAAGCTGTTTACTGTCCCACAAACATCTTCCTTGTTCCTTCCCAAGGGAGAGTAACTCAAATCTCAAACACCTCAGCATGTTCTAGATCTTGGCTGAGATCTTGGCTCTCCCTCTGAGAGCTTATTCTCCAGGCCCTGTTGCTTTCCTCATGAGCTCTCCACAGAGAGACCTGTCATTGGCATTGCTCAGATTGTCTTACCAAGGTGATTTGCAGCTGACTTGTTTAACTAGAGAAACTAACTGGTTTGTTTTTTTTGTCTCACCAGGCAAGTGTCCTGCATCAAGATTCAGACAGAGAGCCTGGGACAGTTGACTTGAGTTACCAGCGAGCCTCTTATTTCATACATCCATTCTACAGCACCAGCAGGAGCTTCCTCTCTATTATCCGTGTGCCAGAGACAATGCCCTGTGGTAAAACACAGTCTGTCCAGGTGGACTTCAAAATTTATGAGGAAGACCTGGAACATGGGCCCAAGCGTGTCATTTTCTCCTACTTTGTGAGTTTCTGGGAAAGCACTAGTGGGTGACAGCTGAAGGCCCGAGATCAGCATCTCTTAGAGGTTCAAGCCTGATATTTGATAGTCTTGGCTCAGACCAGGACAGGGAGTTCCTCCAGTCATCATGGAACTGGATCCTGCTTTTGATTCTGGTACTGCAGTAACAAATAGCAACAAAACCTTTCTTTTAGGCTCTGCAGAGGTGCAGGGCAGGTATTGGGCTTACCTTTCCTCCCCCCACTTCACCTCTGAGCTCTCCTTACTAGCTGAGAGCAAATAAATCTAATATTCCTCCCCCAACCTCCATTTAATCTCCCAATTTAATTTCAGGGTTTCTTAGTGATCTCAAAGGCTATGTGATTATGTGACCATCCCTTTCTGTGTTCTTCTCTAGGTCACAGGGAAAAGAGGGATAGTCCATGCAGGTCAGCAGACCGTTTGGGTTGGGCTGCCAAGAAGTAAGTGCGCTCCCCAGTGTCATATCTAGCATCACTTGTGTGCTGCATCCGAGCACTGTGCCTTTCCAGATTTCATGTTCCCTTTGCCCTCCTGTATTGTACCAAGAGAAGAATACTCAGCATTTCCCAGCCCACAGGCTCATCCTCTATTGTCTTCAAGTCTACTTTTGCTGCTGCTCCTGTAAGCAGCACGAAACTGTAGCCTTACCCTCCATACCAACAGTGTCTCCAAATAATCTGGGTCATTAGGATGCCACATTTTATAATTTTGATGTCTGTTGACCCACTGTTGACTATTTCTCCAGCTCTTTGTTTTAAAACCTGAATTATTAGTACTGTGGGGTAAGGTCACCTCTTTGTTGGTGATGGGATGGGAGATGTTGGGTGAGAGGAGGCTTTGAAAGATATCTGAGACTCTCACTCTTTGTGGAGCCAAGCTTGAACTCCAAAGTACTGTTTCATGTCCCCAAGGCAATAAACAGAAAAGTCTTTTGCTGGTCTTAAATACCAGGTCAAGAGATGTGCTGATTGTTTCAGTAGTGTCCAGAAATCTCTTTGGTCTTGAAAGACTTCAGTAAAGGAGGAAAGGATTTAAACAGGCACATGCAGAATGGCAAAGATGATCAGACTCTATTTTCATTACCAATCTAGTTCCTCTTATTCCCTCTCTTCTCCATCTAGTGCTGGAAAGCTCCTTCTCCATCCCTCTCACGTTCAGCTCGACCTATGCCCCAGCTCCCAGACTTGTTGTTTATGTCATCTTCCCTAATGGAAAAATCATTGCTGATTCTGCTATCTTCAGTGTCTCCACGTGTTTCAGAAACAAGGTAAGGTTTGTGTCTGAGGCTATGACTAAATGTGTGAGCAGGGACGTGTCTGCTGCAATGAAAGGAGAGCTGTGTTGCTGTGTGTGGCTGACACTGTGTGTGATGCTGCCACAGGAACTGCAGTTTGTGATTGGTGAGGTGTGCTGTGATGTTTGAAGAAAGTGTGTGCTCAGCATTGTGGGGGCTGCTGCAATGTTTGGGAAAGGCAGAGAGCTGCTGTCTGTCTCCATGGGCAACTGCAGCCTGGTAGGATCATAGATAATCCAGCCCAGCACAGATCATTTGTGTGGCTCTCAGGAGAGCTCAGGGCTGCTCTGCTGCTGCAGCAATTAGAATTGCTAGTATGTGCTACTGGGATGGCATCTGAAAGTGGATAATGAAAGAAGTGGATTTTACTGGCCATCCAGAAAGGGCTGAGGGTATCTGGTCATTGTGACATCTTTGGGAATCTGCTTTCTTGGCTGTGTCTTGCACTCCAAAGGTGAATTTCTGAGAGGGCATTACCCCTGCTGCACAGGTCCACAGCTGTTTGTCTGCCGTAGACAGTAAGATTCAAGCAAAACCAGGAAGAGTTTCAGGAAACTGAGGCCAATCCTGCAAAGAGCCTGGAGATAAGGACTAGGCTTATTTTTGATCTGGGGCCCCAGAAGAAGGGGCTTCTTAAGACAGCTGTGAGGTGTGTGACCAGGGCTGGCTGGTTTGCTTGGTAAAGAAGAGAGAACTATGCTCTGACATGGAAATATCTCCATGTGCACACTGATGGCTCCCCCTCTGGCATCTTTCCTGTTAGAACCTCAATGTGGTCTTTTTTAAATACCTCCTGGGGGTCCTTGGGAGGTTCCTTGGCTGTCTGTCCAAGGCAAGTCGTTGGAAACTCTCTTCATGTAGGTCCCTTCCCTGCTTGGGAAGTGGTAGGGTGGCCACCCTTAGAAATGTCACTCAGGCATTGCCTGCATTCTTCCCTTCCAGGTGGAGCTGAGCTTCTCCACGCCAGAGACTCTTCCTGGCTCACAGGTTGGCCTCCGCCTGCAGGCAGCTCCTGGCTCCACGTGCGCTGTCTGGGCTGTGGATCCAAGGGCCTTTAGGATGAAGCCAGGAAAAGAACTAAGCAGCCACTCGGTGAGCGAGCCTGCTCTGACTTTTTCCCTTCCCTCTTGACACCAGGCGGGAGGGAGGCCACTGCTCCTGTGCAGAACTTAAATCCAGGAAACTGAAATCACGGCCTGGAGGGATCAGCAGTGCTCCCAGTGTGGATGGGTAGGGATTAGGGATTAAGGAAGATGTTGAGCATCACTTGGTGGTAACACAGCATCTGTGCTGGCACTATCAGAGGAGAGCCCAGGAAGAGTGACAGCGATCCTGGGCTTTCTGGCACACACTCATGTACAGTAGCCAGAAGCAACTCAAACAGGCCTTGGATGCAGGAGAGGAAGGGAATGCCAGGTTTAATTTGCACTGATTTTTTTCCCCTTGCTTTCTCAGATCTATGGGCTGTTCCCATCTGTTTATAATGCCAGGTATCCTCGCCAAGTGTCTGAAGATGATCGTTCATGTGGCTTCCCAAATTCTGATGAGCCTGATGTGTTTACAGCATTCAGGGTAAAAATGGTTGATTTGGTGGGTTGAGATAATTCATGAACTGAGGGAAATATGGCCCCTGACTTTACCAATATCCAAGGGATGCTGCTGCAGACAGGACAGTGGACAGGTGCAGTTTAAGCCCTTGTAACTCACTTGTTATTTGAATAGGTGACTGAAATGTACAAGGAAAAATCATTGTGTGGTTGCCACACTTGGGTTGTGTGACTCAGATGCCAAGGAATATTCATTACTTTAATTGGATTTCACACAATTTGTTTAATCTTCATAGCATGAGCAATTGCACCCTGCAGGCAAAGAAGGCATAGTACCCAAATGACCATATGTTTGAAAAGGAATAAATTTGACTGACTCAGGCCAGATGAATTACCTTAGAAGACCTTGTTTGCCCATTGCTGGGAATCTGAATTATTCCTTCTTAAAATGAAGCAGGAGAATACAGAGGACAGCCAAGCCCTACTGCATGAGGGGACAGGAAGGCACAAGGGTAGAGGGCAGAGAAGAGAGGACAATCTTCTGGTGATTAATTTTTTCCTACAGGAAATGGGGTTGAAAATTATGTCCAACACCAATATCAAGAAACCCAGAGTATGCCCAACCACTCCATTGACAACTAAGCTGCGGGAAAGAGGAATGTCTATTTCCAGGCCCATGTTGACGTTTGCCCAGCCCCATAAAGTGTATAACAGTAAGCATTTGCCAGCTGTTTCTTCTTACATGGGAGGCTCAGTCTTTCATGTGAAAGCAGTTCTGGGTTTGAGCCAAGAGGCAGCACTTGCTGTAAGTGCAAATGGAGGAGAAAGAGGTTTCCTGTCCCTAAACCTAGTTGTTGTTGTGCTAGTGTGAGGGCTGTTAGGGGGATGTCTGGATCCCAAGTTTTATCTCTGGAGTGAGGGAAATATTGCCTGTCCCATGGTGCCTCCACATGCAAGTAAAGCCCAAAGCATCTCTTTCATTTAAAATGAGGCAAGGGATTTTAAAATTTGGCACAGCACATTTTCTTCTGTTGCCATGCTTCCCAAGAGCTGACTGCAATTGCTGCAGCCTGAGCTGTGCTGGAGCTACTCTGCTCTTAACCAGGACCTGAGGACCCTGTGGTGACTATAGATCTTTGTTGTTTCCAACAGAGCATCTGACATCAACCTATCAGCCCACTATGTTTCCACCTTTTTCTGCAACTGAAGAGAAAGCACACAAGCATTTTCACCAAACCTGGCTGTGGGATTTGTATTCCGTGGGGTGAGTTAACTGGGCAGTGAGGGTTTAGTCTGGGTCATTTTGTGTGGCTGGGAGTGCCAGCAGATGCAGGTGAGTTTAGATCATAGGCAGCTGTGCAAGACACTTGAGGACATACATCATGAGGCTCATACCTGTAGGCTGTTCATTGCTGGAGTTGGTGTATTCATGAAATGCATTTTCCCCTACTAGGAGTGCTGGTCATCCATGAGAGGTGACTGGCATAGGAAGATAGAAAAGCATGAGGAGCAGCAAACCAGCTTAGTTTACTGCCTATACTCTGCTTTTGGTAGTCCTGTGGGCTTGCATTTCCCAAAATGTGCTCACAGATGTATCCTGGTATCCAGGGGGAGCTGATGTCTACAGAAGTCCTTCACAGGACTGAACATTGTGTCCTGTGAGAAAGCCTCAGTGTGTACACAGGGTCAGCTGAGAGAGCTTTAGGAGATTTTTCATCTGAGACTTAAAGATTTTCTTGTGTGCTCTCTGAAGACTGAAATATGCTCAGGCCAGATCCCGAGCATATTTCCCATCAACATCTGCCCTCTCCCACCTCCACTGTCCTTACAGATACATCTACCTCTTCACCCCTAGCAGCAGATATTTCCTCTGTGACTTGTTCACCAACCTGATCTGAGCCACCCAAAGTTTCTGTCTTGTGTGTGTTGCCTTCCTATACATGCACGGTGAAATAAGCTGAATAATACCAGTACCTTTGGCTATACCTGCTTTTTGTGTCATCTGTGGTGGCAGCTGCAGAACAGTCTGTTCCTTTCAAAAGTTGTGATGTGTGCACAGGACAAGCCTCTGCCCTGCCCTCATGCTGGGCTTTAAGCTGTAAGTGTCTCACAGGACGGAGAATGGCTGGATCAACCTCATCTAAGCCCTACTTCTGCTAGTCCTGTTGCTCTGTTGGTTTCTGGTTCTCCATTGCTAGGCCAAGGAAAATAAGACTGCTGACGTCTGTAAGTCATTTTTAGATGTGCAAGGGGCAAGTGCTGCCTGTGAATGATGGCATCTTGCAGCCATGTACCCTATTGACCCAAGTGTTCTGTCAGTATAAGCCCCTGAGGTGGGGTCCCCACTTCTACAAGGACTTACTTGAAACCCTGCAAGGGCTGCAAGCTCAGTAGGGGTTGGGCTGAGGTGAGGGATTGGGGTGCTCTGCAGAGAGGAACACAGAGCAGGTCACCTGGTACAGCATCATTCAATTAAATGCTTCTGTTGCTGTCCACTTCTCCCCAGCCCTAGTGGGAACAAGAGTACCACTGTCACTGTGCCTGACACCATCACAGGATGGAAAGCAGGAATGTTCTGCACAGGACGGAACGGCTTTGGGTTTGCTCCAGCCTCCTGGCTGATTGTTTCCAAGCCCTTTCTGGTGGAGCTGCCAGTGCCATCTTCTGTGGTCCAGGGTGAGACCTTCAACTTGAAGGCCACAGTCTCCAACAACCTGCAGCAATGCATGAGGGTAGGTGAGCCTTGATAGCCTCTGCAAGGAAAGTGGGACATGGCTGACACCTGTGGCCTGTGATCATAGAATCACAGGGGAAGGGACCTTAAAGATCATGCCGTTCCAAATCCCCTTTGAGAGGTCATGGCAATTCAGTGACGTTCACTCTGAGTGGAAAAGGCAAAACATTACCCCCACTTTTAAAAAGAGAAATAAGGAAGCACCCTTGACATGCTTGAGAGTTGGGCCTGTGCAAACCCCGTGAAGTCCAGCAAGGCCAAGTGCAAGGTCCTGCATGTGAGTTGGAGCAATCCCAAGCACAAACACAGACACACCTGTTGCCCTTGATAACCCTGGCCAGGTGGCCAGGACTATAGCTTTCCCAACCTGATCCCTGGCTAATCAAACAATCTGTGTGTATTCCTCTCAGGCTGTGCTCCTGCTTCCACCCTCTCTAGGCTTCCTTCTTATGTTGTTGATGTTTATTTATTGCCACTTGCCATCCCTTCTGCCCTTCAGATCCAAGTGACCCTGGAGGAGCTTGCACACTTCCAGCTGAAGCCATGCAAAGGCTGTGTCTACAGCAGCTGCTTGTGTGCCGGGGAAGCCAAGACTTTTCAGTGGAGTGTCACAGCTGAGCAGCTGGGTGAGAAGCACAGGGAGGTGGGGTGGTGGAATTGGGAAGGGATGGGACCAAGGTGGGGGTGTCTGGTAAGAGCTGACATAGAGTGAGGAGCTGCTTGCTCTGTTACCCAGAGTACTTATTTGCACTTATCCTATGGTCATGGTTACTCACAAGCCTGTGCTAGGAGGTACAGAAACATATAGGGTTCTGATAAAATTTTTTGTTGTCAGCAGGTGATATCTATTGTATTAACAGGAAGTGTTTCCTCAGAAGGTGTCTTACGCACATAAATGTATGTTATTTTCAGGGCTCATGAACATCACCCTCAGCACAGAGGCTGTGGCCTCCAAAGAGCTCTGTGGTGAGGAGATACCATTTGTCCCAAAACAAGGACAGAAAGATACGATCACCAAACTCATTCAAGTCCGGGTCAGTCAAGCTGTTCTCTTACCTAAGCCTCAGAGTAGGCTTTGTGCAATTCCCAGATTTTTTGTGTGTTAATTTTGGGAGTTACTATTCAAAACGCTATTCAGAATGTGCAATTATCATCTTGGGGCCTAAGCTGGGCTCAGGCGTGAGGGCTGATGGATGTAGAAGGTAAAGGGATGTCCTCCACTTCATACCATGGGAAACTTTAAACACTCTTTTATGTCCTTGTCTCCTGAGTTCTCTGCTGAATCTTACAGTGCCATTTTCACAGATATTCAGAATGTAGGATATTCTGAAAATGCATGCTGGTTTCTGATCTGGAGTGAAAATGGTTGAAAGTAGTTTGTATTTTTGTGTGATAATGATGATACTCCAGCTGACTGTCCACCCTGAACCAGGATTCTGAACATACCTTCTTCTAATCCATTTGTAATCCCGTTTCTCTCCTGGGTGCTCATTAAAATGCTACTTTTATGTGCTCCAACAGCCAGAGGGAGTGTTGGTAGAAAAGGCTCACAGCTCCATCCTGTGTCCCAAAAAAGGTAGATGGATTGTTTTCTTCTTTCACCCTGTTCACCCCCCTCTTCCTGCCTAACCACCTTCTGGGTATTTCCACCTATTGAACAATTTTCTCTGTCTACATGATGAAGCTACAGAAGTGTACTCTAATTGTGGTGCCAGCTAGGGCTTTCTCCTAGGCAGGGACATGGGAAGGTCTGCTCTTTTACCATCAACATCCCTGGCACTAATGTGACAGCTTGAGGCCTTTTTCACCTGTGGAAATAAAACCACACTACTGAACATGGTGAGGCTGGAGGATATGGCTTGGGATTGCTGTTCCTGTCTTGAATTTTATGGCCTATGATGAGGCCATCAGCTGATTTTGAGAGTATGAGGAGCATTGAGAAGACAAGCCTGTGACTGAAATCTTAAATGAGATGGAGTAACTTCTGTAGAGAAAAATAGGTGACTTTGACCCCTGAGGGTTTCCAGGAGAAAATCCTCTCAACCTTTCTATAAAGAGGTGTGTTAGGACAGCACAGTTACCATGGGGTGGATGGAGGAAGTTAAGGGTGGAATGGGACATGGATTTTGGAAGTGATTTACAGCCTCTGTGACAGGAAAATGGGAAGTTATCACAGAACAGCCTTGAACAGTTTCTGGGGTTTTGAAGGCTTTTTTCATCAAAATCTATTTATTTTTCTTCTCCCCACACCTTACCTGACTGGTGTCAGGGAATCCAGCAGAGGAGTCTGTGTCCCTGGTGTTGCCTCTAAATGTGGTTGAAGGTTCAGTCAGAGCTACCGTCTCAGTCACTGGTAAGCAGTTAAGCTATGGTAGTAGCCTTGCAAATCCCATATGTCTGAGTTTAGCCCTAGGAAAGCCCAAATTCCCCCACATACCACTTCTGAGACTTCCAAGGCTCCACTATCATGTTTTTCTCATGTGTGTGGCTGTGTTTCCTGATTACTGACAACCTAAAACATGCAGCAAGGGAGAGAATGTTGTGTTAATGAGCTTCCCTGCCAGGGTGGGAATGTGTACAGCTTATATGAGGGGCACAGTGGAACTGATAAGGTGGCTGGACAGAGGTGTCCTCACACTGCTGTGCTGGGCCTACCTTGCTTGGTGCACTGCTGGGAATGATCACAGGCAGGAGGAGGTGAATCTTACTGCCTAGGAGGTCAGGGTGTTTATTTTTTGTCTCAGGGGACCTCATGGGGATGGCACTGCAGAACTTGGACCACCTGGTGCAGCTGCCCCACGGCTGTGGGGAGCAGAACATGGTGCTGTTTGCCCCCGTTGTCTATGTGCTGCAGTACCTGGAGAAGACGAGGCAGCTGAGCCCTGAGATCAAGGACAGGGCAACAGGATTCCTGCGCAGTGGTGAGTGCAACAGAGCCACCTGGCCCCTCTGCCTTCCCCTGTGTCCAACAGTCCCAGGTTCCTACTCCCCTCCCACCTGGAGCACTCAACCACCCCATTCCTCCACAGTGACTTCATTGCAATTACCACTGTGAGCACTCATGTCCTATCCTGCTTCCCAGGGTACCAGATACAGCTGCAGTATCAGCACCCTGATGGTTCCTACAGTGAATTTGGTACCAAGGACGAGTATGGTAATACTTGGTAAGCCCTGGGCTCTCTCCCTGCTGTCTACCTGCTCTCTGACAGCCAGGAGGTGGGCAGCTTCCTGCTTCCAGCATGAAACCCTTGCTGTCCTATTTGATCCTAAGTGTTCTAGAAGCTTTGTGGACTAGTGCTCCCCAGTCCTGGGGATGAGCTGATCTTGGGCCAGCACATTAGAAATAGCAAAATAGGTAAAGAGACATCACCAGTTTCAAGCTCCCACTTTTTTCCCCTCAATTTTTCCTTAGATTCTTTCTTTCCTCTCTTTCTTCCTGCTCTTTCATGCACTCCACCTCTCTCTGATTCTCTCTTCCTTCTTTCATGCCTTTTTTCCTGTTCTCTTTAATCAGGCTGACTGCATTTGTGGTTAAATGCTTTGTCCAAGCCAAACCATACATTTACCTGGACAACCGGATTATCCAAGCTGCTCTCACCTGGCTGGAATTCCACCAGCTTCCCAGTGGTTGCTTCAAAAATGTGGGACAACTTTTCCACACATTCATGAAGGTAGGAGCCAGTGCACCTTGAAGGACAGCACCAAGCAGTTCTTGCCGAGTCTGCTGGTAATTGTTTAAATTCACTTTCCTGTGTTGTAGTGCTTTCTTGAGAGGGAGCAAGCCAGGGTGAGACCTCTCCTGAAAAGCTTCAGTATTTGCCTATTAATTTTCCCAGCTTTTTGGATGTCTATGCTTTTTTTAGGGAGGTGTAGATGGGGAAGTCCCCTTGGCTGCCTACATCACTGCTGCATATTTGGAGGCAGGAGCAACACCAGAGGTAAATACTGGGATTCTTTGCCATGCTCTTGCCTTAAAATCTGAATCTTAACGAGCTTAGTGGTAACACTGGGACGGGTATCAGGGCACCTTGGAGGGACTTGTGGGCAAAGTAATTGAGTGGGTGAGGAAGATTTAACAGCTTCTTAGGAAAAACTCTCCCTTTGAGGAGGATATTCCTGGCTGGGAGATGGTGAGGTTAAACTACTGGGAGCCATTGGACTTAGTGATTAGATAAGGTGTTGGCCATTTCCCAGGAATGAGCTGTTAATTCTCTCTCCCCCACCTCCCATCCCCTGGCTGGTCCTACCCAGCTGAAGGCTGATTGTGAGGTGGGTGGAGCTGCTCGCACAGCCAAGTAAATAGACAAAACGTAATACCTATTAGGGTTTAGCTTCACAAATAAAACAGAATCCTGGGAAAGGAGTGCTGTAGGGCAGCTGGAGCCGCATGCTTAAGCAATGATAATAACAGGGAGCTCTTACAAGTGCTAAGGATTGTAGCTAGTTACTAGGCTGTGGTACGGGCAAATAAAAAACCAATTAACTTGATGCAGAAGCACAATTGTAGACATTGTGAAGTGAAGCTCTCTGGAAATCAGAAAAGTAAGTAAAAAAGCAGTGCTTTTCAGTGGAATGGAAAGCAATGGGCTTAGGCAAAAAAAAAAAAAAAAAAGGAAGACAGATGGAAATTAACCTTCTTTCTGGCAATAGATGTCCTTCAGGTCACCCCTTTTTCACCATAAGTACAGTTATTCACTGTGAAGTTGAATTAAACACAGTCGCCCTGCTCAGCAGGCTGTGTGTACGCATTGGCAGTTGTGTGGTTTTGCTGATGTTGTGTTTGGACTGGAAAAGTAAGACATGGTGGGATTATTCCCTCAGGAAAGGTGCTCATTTCATTGAGAGAGCACTGCTGAAGCCCAAAACCAGCTCAGGGGGGAGGTCTGTCAAGCACCTTCCACCCAGGGCTGAAGACACTGCTACTGGTGCTGCACTGATACAGAGAGTGCAGGTCTGAGCACAGAGTCACCTGAGTGAATGAACGGGGTGCTTTCTGTGCTGGCACATGCCAGTGCATGCTCCTGCTTGTGTCCCAGGGTCTGTCTGGCTCCCAGGGGTTTGTGTGTGACCAGCAGCGTGTCCCTCTCTCCTGCAGAGCGCGGTGGTGCGCAGGGCTCTGGGCTGCATCGCTCCTGCCCTCCCCAAGGCTGCCAGCCCGTACACCCAGGCCCTGCTGGCCTACACCTTCGCCCTGGCTAAGGACTCCCAGCGCACCCAAGAGCTCCTCGATGTCCTTGACCAAAAGGCAATCAGAGCAGGTACGGGGGCCTCGGTGCCAGGGGAACACCAGAGAAGGGACAGGTGACCTTTTTGAGCCCTTGGCAAGGTGCAGCCTGGGAGGAGCACAGCCTCACCCTCGAGGCCCTTCATCAAGGAGAGCTTTTAGACATCCACTGAATGAGCTCATGGCGTGTGCTGCCGACACTGTGGTGTGGGTGCTGATTTCCTTCAGATCTGTTGTCCTGTTCTGGTACATGAAGTGGAGGTTGGGATTTGGGAGACTTGGGCATTCTTGTGCAGGACTGCAAAATGCCAGAGAGGAAAGCAAGCTGTTCCATGTCTTGTTAGTCCCTGATTGTCAGGGCTGGCCAGTGGACAGCTGGCTAGTATCAGGTTGTTAGTGGACCTGGAAAACAAGGCAGTACAGAATTTGGACAACTGGGAGGTAATGCATATGCAGATTATTGGCATCTTAGTTTTTGCATGTCACCTTGGTGTGGAATATGGAGTTGTAGGTATTGCAAAATACATTGGTTTTTAGCAGCCCTGGTGATGTGATGAGCCAACCAAAAGGTGTTTACCCAATGGTCTCTGCAGATACAAGCTACTGTGTCTAGGAGGCTAGGCCACAGGAGTTCTTCCCTGATATCCCTCAAGATTCCTTCTACTACCTTCCTTTCCCAGATGGGCAGATCCACTGGAGTCAGACGTCATCCAAGCCCAGAACCAGTACCAGCCCTTGGTCACAGCCAGTGCCTGTGGATGTGGAGCTGACAGCCTATGTCCTCCTGGCCCTGCTCTCCAAGCCGAATGTCACAGAGTCTGACCTCACCACGGCCTCTGGCATTGTGGCCTGGCTCACCAGGCAGCAGAATGCCTATGGAGGCTTTGCCTCAACACAGGTAACTCATGGCCAGGGAAGGGGATGTTTCTTGAGAAAGAACCTCTGCAAGATATGCACACATTGTATGCAAGAGTAAATGCTTTGGGTAAAGGATTCCTTGGATGTGGAGGCCCTCAGGATGCTGGTTTCAAGTGTCTCTGGATGTCAGAGATGCAAATGTAATTGTGTTTTCCTTTTCAGGACACAGTGGTGGCCTTGCAGGCACTGGCTAAGTATGCAGCACTGACACACAGCACACAGGGGGATGCAGAGGTGAGGGTGAGGTCCCATGGAGGCTTTGGGAAGAAGTTCCAAGTCTCCTACCAGAACCGGCTGCTGGTGCAGGAGGCGGCACTGGCAGAGGTCCCGGGCAAGTTCTTGGTGCAGGCCCATGGCAGCTGTTGTGTCTTCACTCGGGTAGGTCCCTCATCTCCTCATCTTTTCAAAACCAAAACTCTGCTGCACCTCTGTGGAAGGAAATGTGCATTGACTGTGCTTTAATCCCAGCCTGGTGCCAATGCAATAAACCTGTGTGTGGGAGGAAACAGAACCTGCCCAAATATGAGGACCATGATGCTTCCATGGCTCTCAAGAGTACTGGAAGATGAAAATGCTTTATAGTGATCCCACTGCTGTGTGCCTGACTTGCACAGTCTCAACTGAAAGTCTGAGAAGGAGCCCATGGAAGGTTTCCAATCTGAGTGACCTTTATTTTGGGTACTGGGACAAGTGTGCTTATTGCATATCATTAATCCATTCACTGTCTGGGGTCCAGTCTCAAGGAGTTGAGTAGCCAGTGGGAAAAAAAAGTGTCATAGATGATATCAACCTAATTATCAATGTCTTAGTCCATCTTTTTGCCTCTCTCTGCAGATGGTGCTGAGGTACAACACGCCCTCACCACAAGACTCAACATCCTTTGCCTTGCAAGTGAAAACCGAGCCGGTCAATTGCACCAAGGACAACACACGCTCTGTTACTGTCCATGTCAATGTCAGGTGACTCTAAAGATCTCATCTCACTTCGGAAGGAAAGCAGGGCATGGCTGGAGAGCTGAGGGGTGCTTCTTGGCTGCAGTGGAGGCACCAGGCAGTTTCAGCAGGAGGGCCAGATGGGGAGCCTTGGCTCTTGCTGGAGAGAGGTGTGCAGTAGTCAGCTCAGCCTGGGGATGCAGCCATTCTCTGCACCCTGTGAGAGGGAGCAGTGACTGCCTCAGCCCCAGCCCTGGCTTGGCTGCCTGGCTCAGGGTACTGCGCACAGGACTGGTGGTAAAGGGAAGGGAAAGCTGGGAGAGATTCTCTTTTTAATGTTCTCCCCCAGAGACTCTCTTCTTCATCTTCTCCCCCAGCTACAATGGGAAGAAATCTACTTCCAACATGGTGATTCTGGAGGTGTCCTTACTGACTGGATTTGCCCTGGCTCCAGGATCCGGGATGTCTGTAAGAAGTGTGGAATCAGAGTGGGGATGTGGTGTCAGTGGGAGCCCATCTGTGCCCAAAGAGAGGGAAAGGCTGTATGGGAAGGTTGTGTAGGAAGGTGTTGCCTGTCTCTTCCTTGAGCAATCTCACCATCCCTTTTCCTCTGCCACACAACAAACTTGAACACATCCTGTTGGCTGTTTCTTTGAGTCTTGAGGATGTTGATACTTCTGACCCAATCAGCTTAGCATACCCCTGTCGGCTAAGTACCCTGGGCTCTTGTCCTTGGGGCTTGCAGGAGCTGAGTGGCCCTGTAGGGAGATCAGCCTGAAGAGATAAGAGTCCAAAATACATTTGGAAGTGAGTGAATGAGAATCTGCCCACTCAAACTGAAATAAACCCTGTTGGGATGTCTCACACTTTCCTTTCAAAAGATGAAAGTAAATTGCTTTCTCCTCTCTCCTGCCCTAGCTGCAGCATGGACACTCTGTGAGAAGAACTGAGAAAACACAAGGAGGTGTTGCCATCTACTTGGACAAGGTAATATCTGTGCTGCTAGAGAAGCTGAAGGAGTGGAGGGCTCTGCCAGAGTTTTTGGGAGAATCTAGGGCTGGGGCTAGCAGATCAGGATACTCAAGCTTCATCCTGAAGTCCAGTGTTCGAGTCTACAGAATTTATATTGTCAGTTAGTAGGATCAAATTCAGGTGAGGAATAAAAAGAACTGCTTGTAAGTGAACTGTCATTTATTTTCTTCCCCAGCTGAGCCATATCTCTGACACATATGTCCTGCATCTGGAGCAGGAGATTGAGGTGACCAACCTGAAGCCAGGCCATGTCAGGGTCTATGACTACTACAGCCCAGGTCAGTGTGGAACCATGGGGTGCCTGGGTGTCTGCACTTGCCTCTGTGCAAGGATAACTTGGATCTCTCTTGCTCTGTTGTAGAGGAGCAGGCCCTGGCTGACTATAATGTCTTCTGCATCTGAGGTAGGTGCAAATCCCCTCCTCAGCCCCCTGTACAGACCTTCCTCTGCACCCATCCACTTCTCTGTGTCCCACTGGAGCACTGTGTATCTCTGATTCAGCATGTTCCCTTCATCTAGGATTGTACCTGAAACTCCCTAAGCAGAATTCATGGTACTAGTTTCAGCTTATCATATTTGGGTATGGAGAGTTTTTCTTTCTGGGGAGGGGTTGAAGTAACACAAAGATAGTGGATCAAACAAAAAGCCCCTTTCCTTTAGAGTCCTTAGTGAGAGCCCATGCTCTGTAGTTGTTAGCATCCCAAATTAATAATTTGGGTCATACTATTTGTTCTCTGGGTTACTCTCTCTTCTGCTCTCATTTCTCCAGGGACTTGGACTGCTTCCTTACTGTCCACTGCTACAATTCATAGAGATCCCACTAGTGCAAGATGCCTTAGGACAGTGGGGCTGCTGCACTATTGCTCCTGGTATAATGAGACACCTGGAAAGTCACATCTCATGCTTGGGATTTTGGTGCTGGGACACATCTCGTGTTGGATTTCAGGACTAACTCCTGCCTAAGCTATGCTGCTCATCCTGACAGCCATTACCTGGTGAATTTTTTTGGGGCGTCTAATTAATTCTGTTTTAATCCAGGGATTTTCTTGCTTGCAAAAAGAATGAAAATAAAATACAAATCACAATTCTGGCTTCTGTAGTGTGTGTTTGGACTCTGTGACAGCGTTTACCTGGGAAGAGTGAGCAAAAGCAAACTCTTTATCTCAGCCATGTCATTGGCATTCATTTCCTCCAGCAGTGTTATGCAGCCAGCAGTATGGGATGAGGACTCCTAGTCCTGCATGGAGGCTGATCCCACTGGGCATCATCTCCTGCACACAGATGTAGCTGAGCCATAAGGTCTTGGCTGCTGGTGCACTTTATGTGGATGCAAATCTACCCTGCCGTGTATCTCACAGACTGACTCTGTCCTTATGGCATAGAAAGCAGAAAGGGAGTGATTTTAGTTTCTGCACCTCCCATGGAGCTGGATCTTGTGCAGGACAAGTCAAACATGAGTTGTCAGGAAGGGGTGGTGCCCTGGGGCTGAGCCCCCTGCTACTGAGCGAGGAATGTGAGCAGGGTCTTTGCCACATTACAAGGAGCTGGACAGGCAATTCAACAGGCAAAGAGTAAATGAAAATTCAACATCTATCACAGCTTTTTAAAATCAAACCTCACAATTTAAGTGCTGGTGATCACAGATCTTTTATGTTGACAGAGACAATTCTCTGTATAAACAGGTAGATCTCCACAGACCCTCTCTAGAGCTAGCTCTAATAGCGTGATGGCTAAGTGCAAAGGCAGGCTTAAGAGTGGAAGGCCTGAAGGACAGGTAGGGGTTGAGGGTCAGGATTTGGTTACAGCCTTGAAAGATCTCCCTACCCTGCAGCAAGGCTGGGATTTGTGATGGTTTAATGGGAGGGATTTGGAAAGCGTGTTTAAATTTTAACTATGATGCTCCGTAGTAATCCTGAAGACTCAGCAATTCCTGTCTGTAAGACAAAGACATGAGCATTTCAAGTTTGCTTGTTTGAGGGTGAACACACCGAGGAGATGTGCCAGTAAGGCAGGCTGCTGACAGCCTGCTCTGTGCTTCATGTGCAGTTTAACAGGGCTAGAATGAAAGCATCAGCAGCTGGATGGTAGCAATACCTTGTGCAGCACCAGAAGTGGCTGAGCTGATGTTGCACCTTTGTTTAAACAGGTGCTTTTCCTCCTCTCTTCATTCAGTTTCCTCAGTAGTCCATGAGCAATGCAGATCTCAACTCTGCAGAACAGAATTTTTAATTGCTTTCTTTGGAACTTTTTAAAAAGACTTTGCAAGTATTTCTGCTTTCTTTGCAAATGTCTTCTCTCTCCCTTGCCTTTACCACTGGCAAACTCTGTCCTTGCTGATACCAAAAAGCAGAACTGGAGCCAGTCAGGCCTACAGCTGTTACTGGTATTTGGAGAGTACCCTGCCTAGAGCTCGGAGTCGTGCAGAGAGGGAGAAGCTCCACCTACCACTGCCAATGCCACCATGTCCTTATAATCTGTTTTGCAGAGCTCAGCAAAGCAGAGGTCTGAGAAAAGTCCCCGGCACAGAGTTTTATTGGGAAGAAAACTTCTGTGGTGGTTATACACACACAGGAATCCAACTTACCCCTTGCTGACACCATGAGAGGTAGCTCATACAGGAGCCCATTACTGCAGAAGGAGGTCACACACAACCCCTCGTTACTCCTGTGCCTATGTGTACACACACTCTGGGTAAAAATTACACATAGTGTCACTTTGGACTCAATATCCTTTGTAATTTCTATTCCACTTTCTTAACAACTCTTCTGTGTCTTTTAAAATGTTCTTAATGAGATTTAAACAGGAGTACCTGTGATGTGAGAGCATTTGGAAGGAGGTGGGTGTCTTCCAAGAGAATTTAGACAGGGGAAAAAATCACTTTTCTACAAAACACATATATTTATTATTTATCTCTCTGGCTTAAACATTCTGTTCTCTGCTTAGAGCAGCAGATGTCAAACATCCCACTAATTTTTTTTATCCTTCACAAAATCGAGGGGTTGTGGTGATTCAGGCTGGGGCTTGTGGTGTGCATCCTTCCATTTAGCTTGTGATCAGCTCAGTGCGTGAGCACTGAGAACTGCTGGCTTCCAGGGACACAAATCCATTATGGGTGTGCCTCTTGCCTGTTTCTGGGGCAGCTGATGAATGGATCCGTGGGCTGGGGAAAGATCTTAGCACAGGACAGCACCGAGGTACTGTGTGCCCTGTCACCAAGTCCTAGGGGGTGCAGAGCCCTGCTAAGAGGTGCTCCCTTCCCCAGTGCCTCCTGGCCACCAGCAGCTGGTCACTGTGCTGGTAGGAGGAGGAGATGGAGACAGGACTGAGGCAGGTGAATCACACACACCAAGCCTGCCAGTTTGTTTTTGTTGCTCCTCCATTTATTTAATTCTGTTTCATTGGGAGTTAGACTGGATTGAGTGCTCAGGTGTAGCTTTCCAGTCAGTGCCAAGCCCAGAACTTCAGAGGTGCTTACATGTCTGCTCTCACAAAACAGCTACTGGAGTCAGTAGGAGTCAGGACGCTCAATACCTTTGCCATGGTGAGCCCCTGTGCTGTTGTGAGGGATCTGGCTGTCCCCTGAAACTGCTGTGCATCTACTGTGAACAAACAAATGTCAGCTGGGATTGTTCAACAGGCACTGCCTGTACTTTTTGAGACCCATGGAAAGAAATGAAAGGCAGCTTAGTGTCAGAATGATTCACATTCTTGCTCCGGTTCCTGTTTGCTTGTTTGTCCAGGTGCATTTACGCATTTTTCCCAACTGCTGGCACCAGCAGCTCTGACCTGCACAAAGCCCACGGAGAGGGAAAGGAGAGAGAGGAGCTGTACCTGCCCATTACGTGTGTGTGCATGAGTGGGTAAAAGAAAGCCCCAAAATCTAGTTTCCTTGTTATGATCAGTCTTTACTAAAGCAATGGAAAATATTACTAGGCCCTACATGTTTAAGAGCTCAGTTTGGTACTGAAGAATAAGTTAGTGGTACATTTTGATGTGAAATTACCTTTTTACTAAAATTGAAAAACTCCTTATTTTGAGAATGAGAAATTTCAAGAACCAAATTCTCTTTTCAGTTATGGTAAGATACTCAGGGAAAAGTTCAGTACAATCAGTGGACTAACATATATAAAATTAGCATGTGGAAAGAAGGCCCCAGACTAGATAGTGTGTGTTCCCATCACCTGGGGCTCGAGCACAGCCTTTTGGTAGCTAGGCAAGACCCTGTAGGACTTCAGCCATGCAGATTTTGACCTGCCTGACCAATGTTTAGTCCTCATTTCCTCTGCTGGTGAGGGTGTGAGTGGGTTGGCCTTGAACTGTAGCACAGAGCAATGTGACATAGCTGGGGTGAGTTGCTGCTGTTCAATTTTCTCTTCAAACTGAAATACCTGTAGGGTAGAGGCAAGGTGAGGACTCCAGCTCTGCTTGCTGCCTGTGCTTTCCTCCTCTGTGAAGGAGCAGTGAGCTATGAAAATGTACTGAATTTGTACAAAGCCTGGTCTCCATTTCAGGACTGAGACCTGCCTTGGGTGCTACAGACTCAGAAAGCCTGGGGACAGTATGACCACAAGAGTTCACAGTGAGCTCCAGCTGGGTGCACATGCCAAAGGGTCATGGACAATCCAGCCGGAGGTAAAACAATGGGACTTGGGCTGCAACTGGCCCAGGGAGCAGGGGCAGTGCAGTGAATAGGAAACAGGCTGCTGGTTGGCAAAATAAAAGGCACATTTGTCTGAATGACGCTGCTCCATCCACAGGGGAGTAGGAGAGCAGTGAGGCTGGAGTCCAAAAGGACTTGGATTGGCTGGGGAACGTCCTGGATGGTACAACCCTGTGCCTGCACCACTATAAATGCAGGAAAGAGGTGGAGGGAAGGAAATCTTGGGGCTTCATGTCTGCTTCCTGGGAGAATCAGCAACAAGAGCGGGTGTCCTGGAGACTTTGGAAGGAGAGAAGCAGCACCCTACTTTCTCTCCTGACCAGCCCTCCCAAGGAATCTACCCCTTTGGGGTTCTCCCATGAAAATGTGGACTCCCTTCCTCCTGAGCTGGCTGCTCTACACCCTGGGGATAGTGGCACAACCGTAAGTGCCATTTAAAAATCTAGTGATTGATAAGAATGCTGAGGGAGGGGCCAAGATAGCAGGGAGAGAGTGTGGGACCCTGTGAGTCACCACCAGGAAGGGCTGGACACGGGGTGGGGTGCAGAGCCTTGTTGTGAATGCAGGGCCCTCTTGGAGGTGGGAACCTCTCCCATGGATATCTCTGCAGTACAAGAACTAGGAGAGCACTGGTGTTGGGAACAAGAGCGCGGGAGTGCAGTATGAGGTGGGATGAAGGGAAAGGTGAAGGATAAAGTGAAGAGCAAATGAAAAGGGCTGCAAGGCAGGGGATGGATAAGCAGGAACCAACCTGCTGTCAGGGTAGTTGAGGAGCCATGTCAAAGCAAGAAGGGCAAATTCTATTCTGTCACCTGAAAGTATTCATCTTGTATTTATCTGAAGTGAACTCTACACCTTCCATCCCCCTGTGTAAGGTTCTCAATCTGGCAATCTGTCCCAGCCTCTCCAGTAGAGCAGCACCTCCTAGCTTCAGAGAGATGGCAAACTCTCCTGTTTCCTCAGGCCAGCCTTTTAGTGCCAAGAGTGGGCGAGAGGGCTCCCGGGATATGATGATATCTTGTTCCCCCACTGCAGGAGGTACCTGATCATCATTCCAGCTGCCCTGCCCTACCCCTCATCCCAGAGGGCATGCTTGGACCTTCGTGGGGTTGAAAAGCCTATCCGTGTGGCCTTAACCCTTGCGCACCCATCTGGCAACCTCAGCCTCTACCGCAAGGTCGTCCGGAATGACTGGACCTTCGAGTGCACCAGATTTCAGGTCAGAGTCATTCCTGGCAGGGACCCCTAGCTGGCAGCTCACAACGTGCTCATTTGCCTCTCTGCAAAGAAAGAGGGAATGAGGAAGACAGAAGATAAGAGGGCATGGAAAGGAGCGAATGCAAAATCATGGGGAGGGTTTAGTGGCAGCCCGGTGGCTTTGCTCCTTGTCTTTGTCTGTCCTCATGGCACTCTTCCTGTGGGATATCCTGGTGGCACACTGAGGAAAGGCTGCCTGGCCAGGCAGCAAAGGTCTGAGGAGGGTGGATAGCTTAGAAGCACCCAAATGGCAGTTGTGCAGCTCATTCTCTCCCCTGAGGAGGATGCAAGCGTGTTGTTTGCAAATCTGTGATGCAGAAAGAGTCAGACCTCTCATCTCAGACAGCTTCCCTCATGTCTGCTTCTTTCCAAGCTTTCCTTTCTGGGCTTGAAAATGCCCTGGAGGACTAGGAAAGACATGGGAAGGTGTACACGCAAGCTCAGCATAAATCTTTCTTATTTGCCAAATTCATGATCCTTATTTTCTTAGTTTGCACTGATAATAAGACAGGATTTCAGTCTCTCTGCCCCTCACACTCAAGGAAACAGAATTCTTATCACCATAGACCTTTTCTTCCCTTAAGTCTTCTCCATCTTGCTCCATGCAGATTCTAACAGTGGAACCATGAAGGAGTAAACAAAATTTCTGTGTCAGAACAGACTCTTTTCTCTTGTCCAAGATCTATCCCAGCTGCTCAGCCTTGTGCTTCCCTGTGCTTCCACCGACACAGCCTTCGGCCACTGAGGGGACACCCTATGCTGGCCTCCAGAGTAAGATGGCAAAGAGCCTGGCCTTGCAGTGCAGCTGAAGTGAGAAGAGCACTGCTCTGATGCCTGCTAACCTAGTGGCTCTCATGTTTTGTGTCCCAGGTGCCCCGACCTGCAGACAGCCAGGAGGTGGCCACTGTGCACCTGCACATCTCCAATGGCCACTACTTCAGTGCAAGTGAAGAGAAGAAAGTCCTGATCCGCAGGGCTGGAACAGGCACCTTCATTCAGATGGATAAACCGATCTATAATCCAGGACAGACAGGTGAGCAATGCACAGAGCACCCTGACAGTGGCCCTGCCTTGACCCTCCCGGGCTTTGTTCCCAATTTCCTGTCAGTGGAGCGCTGAGCACTTTATGCTACCTGGCCTCCATGAGGACAGAGAGGAGAGCTGCAGTGAGGGGATCCCATGTTTTAGCAGCAGGAGGGGCCTGGGAGGTCAGGCCTGACATGGTCTAGGAGCAGAGCTGGCTTGGAAAAGGGAGCAGACCTGAACATGGTCATCTTGGCCAGGGCCAGGTGAGACTGGTCTGCCTACACTGCAGACAAGGAAATGTAAAGGTAACCCTGGCTGTAGCCCACAGGAAAACCCCTAAATTGTGAAGCAGCTGCGCTGCTGCCACGTGTTTGGGGCAAGCAGAGGTGAGTGGGGCTGGGATGACGTGTTTGGGGCAAGCAGAGGTGAGTGGGGCAAGCAGAGGTGAGAGGGGCTGCAGGGCAGGCATGGGTTGGGGCAGAGCTATGGCATGGGCTGGGTGTGGAGCTATAATTCTGGGGTGAGACAAGTGCAGGGCAGGTCCATTCCCACGTGCACTCTGTCTGTAATGTGCTTTACTCCATTTTCTCCCTCCAGTGAAATTCAGGATTGTGACGCTGACTGAAGATTTTGTTCCCGTTAACAGCAAGGTAAAGCCTGTCTAAGTGGAGGCAAGGAAGTCTCCAGGCTTCAGATGGTTCTGCTTCCTCTACCAACTCATGCCAGGGAGGCTGGGACAGTCTCACCACCTAGGGTGGTCAATGCCAACCCTCAAGAAAACCAAATTTGAACAACAATTCCTGTTGGCTGACGGCTCTGCTGTTGCTGCTGTAGGATGCCTGCTGGTTGATGGGAGGGTTGGATGGTATTTGGGGAGTGTGCCAGCATTCCCAGCTAGCTGAGTTACCTGAGTGCACCTGCCCTTGCCAAAAAAGCAGGCAGGGCTTCTGGGAACCAGTCTGTGGGTTGCTGGCCATGGGCATAATTATCAGACAAAGCTGTCTACCGACATCACCAGACTTGAAGATCCCCCTCCCACAGCTCTGGAAAGCTCAGTGATTTGTGCAGTGTGTGGCACCTAAGGGTGGCAGGAGAGCCTGAAGCAAACTGCAACATTTTAAGAAAAATTAATTAATATGGGGAAAGATTCACAGGAAGTGATCATTAAAAAAAAATGAGTGAAAACAGTATAAGCAAATTATACTGACTTCCTGCTGGCAGCAGCTCATTGTCCCCATGCCAAGGGAGTGAGAGGTTGCCAGAGACTTACATATGCGGTGGCCAGGAAACTGCAAGGCTAGTGCCATTCTTCAGTAAGCAATTATATCTGCAGCCAGCAGCTATAGCCATTTCACTCCTCAGCCCTCAAGCAATTTAGGGAGAGCAAACAGGAATTCATGCCATGACAATTAAAATACTGAAGGGCACACATTAGGGGAGTTGGACCAAATCCTTCCAGACTAAAATAAAGGGAAAGATCCTTCCAGCTTATTTATTGCTGACTTAATTTCCTCTTTCTTGGGTTATTGGTGAGGTCCTAGGATCAAAAACTCCTTTCTTCTCCCCAAAGGGAAGGCATATATCTTATAAGATAATGAATTCTAAACAATACATTTGCTTCTATGCCTACAATTGGTTCATGTACATATTTGACTGTAAAGGCTTGATGTCTGTGTGAGTACAAACAAATTAACATTGTGACTGTTATTTATGGTGTGATGAAAATTCAAGGAGATTGTGTTTAGCCAAAGCTATTATAAAGCCTTGAGTGCATTGCAGCACTGAAGCTATAATATCTAGTTTGTAAAATAGATGAGTTGAAGTTAATATGGGTGCTGTTGACCAGCAGGTTAATCTGCACTTTTTTTTTATTTCAGTGAAAACTGTGCTGCCTCTGATAACTTGTATTTAAGCTTAGAATGATCAATAATGTGAATTACATGTCAATTGCATGTTTACAGTCTGGTTATTCTCCCGAGCCCTGCTCCTGACTCTTTAGGTGTTGTGATCCCAGATTAGAGGCTCCTCACCAATACTGCCTCCTGGATGATAGGTGCAGTGATATAAGACCAAACAGAGAATTAATGGGCCTAGAAGGGCTGAAGGATGTCCTCTCTTGTCCCTTCCTGTTACTGTCAGCTGCAGTCAGCATTAATTCATAACTTTAAGCCTTACTTCCTATGCCGGGATTTTAAAGGAAGATTTTCTGAGTATTCTTCCTATAGGTGATGCAGATTTGATAATTATTGGGATATATGTTACAAAACATTTAATATTTGTGAACTTGGGATGATGATATTTGAGAGTCTTCCTACTCTTTCCCCTTTTATTAGAGCAAATTCTAGCTTTCATCATTGTCAAATACCTATCAAAATGCATCTGAAATATTCAAGGATCTAAAAGCAAATCTGAAGAATAACATAGATTTTTTACTATTCTTTACTATTTCAAAGTAGTTGTCCTGCTTTCAGTAGGATCAAGCTTCTTGTGTCATAACATTTGTCATAGTACAGGGGCTGGGTGGGTAAGAGAAATTTATATGCAGGTTGCTGTGTCATGCCAGTTTTTGACAGTGCTGTCTGTTTGCTTTGCAGTACTCCATGGTGGAAATCCAGGTGGGTGTTCCAGACTCCTCAGGTGTTGTGAGAAAAGGTATTTCAGTATGGATAGCACCTACCATGCTGTCTTACCAAGTAACTTTTCTTAATCTCTATGTATGCATATTCTCTGTCCAAATGCTTCTTGTTAACAAGACTTGATGATACAAATGGTTTGACTTCATCCATTTCTACATTCGGGAATTTAGGCCCAGCTTTAGCTACTTTTTATAGTTCATCTTTACTGGAGACTGGAGAGTCTAAATGTCAGAACCTTCCATACTTTCTTTTTCCGTGGCTGTGCAGAGCAGAGTAAACCTGTGTGGGTTGGGTTTACCTCTGTTGGTGCTCCAGCATCACCATCTGGGCTAAAGCCAACAGGAACCCGTGAAAGCCCCTGAAATGTCTGACATGCCTTTGAATCCAGTGGGCTCTGGGTAGAGAATAGCCAGCATTGCTGATGACTGCCTCTTCTTTCCTTCCCTTGCACCGCAGGACCCCAACCAAAACCGCATTGGCCAGTGGCTGGATGTGAGACCAAAACAGGGCATTGCAGATCTCTCTTTCCAGTTAGCTGATGAACTCTCCCTGGGGACTTACACCATCAGTACCCAGTCCTTTAAGTCCAGCTCAGTGCACTCCAGTACCTTTAAGGTGGAGGAACGTGGTAAGGAGAACGAAGGAAGGGATGGAAGAAGTTGCTTGTTTGTTGCTTGCTTGTCTGTATAACAATGTAAAGCCAAATATTGTAAAATAAGGTTTACTGCCTGAGAGCAAATTTATGGGCAATACCAGAAATGAACACAAGAGAGATTGTGCTGGAGATTCCTGGAGAAGGTGCCTTCTGGCAGATTGAGAATACACGAAAGACCTCTGCAAGACTGTTGGAAAAAAAAACCAGGATTCTTTCTTTTGTTTCTCTGTTTTTAATTAATGCTTGGTTTTACCTCATTAACTTGTTCCTTCATGGGAACATACTCTTCCCTTTTGTGATCCTGTGCCCAGGTAGTCTTCTGCCCTTGATGGAGTAACTCTGAGGTTTTTGTTCCAGTGTTGCAAAAGTTTGATGTTTTCTTCGAAGGACCAGCTCAGATTTATGCTTCAGATAAAACCTTCCCACTGCAAGTGTGTGGCAGGTAAGGAGAATGTTCAGGGGAAGGGAAAAATTCCATCAAAACTGTGTCTCTCCTTCCATATGTCTCCTGTCTTTTCAATCCATCAAAGAGAGGTGGCTCAAGAAGGGTCAAACAGAGCCATTCTGTTCAAATAGTTCAAGAGTCAAGCTAATAGGTTCTTCCTTGGGGAAGAGGTACCTGAGCCACACATGAGAGAGAACATCCAGCAATAGGGACACTTGCCCTGGGCAACAGATACCCTCCTCTCGAAGATGTGTCTGTCCTGCATTGAAAGATCTTATGTGGGTAAAATACTTACCAGATATGGGACAGAGATGTGGAGGTAAAGGAGAAGGGGCTGGCATTTCTTTAGGAGTTTATGCCTTTCCTTCTCACTTACCTGCTACTGAACTTATTACCTTCTTAGAAGCAGTAGATAAATGTCTCTAATTACATGGTTATCAGCAAAAAGTGAGCAGATGAGGGTGGGAAGGAGGGCAGAAACTCTGACACAAAGTACAAACTCAAAAAAAGGAGGACAATGAACTCAAAAGCACTCAAAATCCAGTAAGCTCATTTGTATTTGGGGCTGCATTGTCTGGAGACTTTTGGTGTCTCTTTTGCCACTGATTGGTCTGACATAATTTCTCATTAATTGGGACAGTTACAATCAGGTCATATGAGGCTGTAGTAGTAAATAGTGCACACTACATCACCAGGATGGGTCACAGATGACATCTTTTTACTGATACTGTCAGGAGCATTGCTCCAAGGGGCAAGTCAGAGAGGAGTCAAAGCAAGAAAAGGCAGCAAAGCAGGCAGAGGAAATACCTAAATGTCTAAATCAGCAGGGCAGGTCTGATGATGGAAACAAGAGCCCTGATCATGAGATAAGCCCATAGTGAGGCAAGTCTGAAGTCACTCTGTGGCTCTATTACTGCAATTTGCTGTCTGCAGGGACACCCATTTCTGCTGCTTTCCTCTGAAAACTAATATCTTCACCAAGTAGATAAATCAGATGCACTCTGCGTGTCTGCCTACAATTCCAGGATAGCAAGTGCCCAGAAGTGGGAGAGCTCCAGAGAGTGTGGGTCTGTCCCTATCTGTTTCTGCATCTATTCCTTTGTTTCTGCATCTGTTGGATGCCAGACCATGCTATTGCACTCCCAAAGTACTCAGAGTACTTTATTTTGATTTGTGCCAGCCTGCTTGCCAGCTGCAGTAAGACCTGTGTCACAAAAGGCACCTGTGTGATGTCCTGGACAGAGCAGGCAGTGCCTCTGCCCAGGAGCTCCTCTGGTCTTCTCCCTGCAGGTACAGTTTTGGGAAAGCAGTGCGAGGGACCGTGCACGTGACTCTGTGCCAAAAAGCAAGGAGGTGGCCCCAGAATGCCAGCAAGGACATCTGTAGGGAATACAGCGGTCCCGTGAGTAAAATCCTGGAAGGTATATGGGCAGTAGAGAAGCGCCACAGAGGATGCAGTCAAGGGCTGAATGAGCAGAATGAACTGCTCAGAGCCCTTTCCAGTCTGACCTTGAACGTTTCCGGGAATGGAGCATCCACCACCTCCCTGGGGAACATGTTCCAGTGTATAATGAGTTCTGCATTATCATTTGTTGTAGTTGATAGTTATGACAGAATGACTAATACCTGGCCCCTTCCCTTCTCCCCAGCCCCAAATAATACGTGTCACTCTCTATTGCAGATGGCAAGCAATGGGTGTTTCACCCCTTCTGTCAGCACATCAGTCTTCAATCTGACTCCCAGCGAGGAAGACAACAAACTTTATGCAGAAGCCTCTCTCCTGGAGATGGGCACAGGTACCCAGGGGCTCAGCAGGGAATGTACAGGGGCAAGAGGAACCATTCTGGGGGTTTGAGGATTAGAGAGGGCACACATCCTCCTTTCCTCTTCTCTGCTGCTGGGATCATCACGGGACATGGAGAGCTACTCTGCCACCAGCAGGAGGATGAGGAGTGGCTGGGAGCTGAATGAGTGGTGTGGGTCCATGAGGCTACAAAGAGGCTTGCAGACAGCTTAACTAAAGAAGGAGCTGCCACAGGAGCAGCCTCCAAACCTTGAAGAATGCTGGTTTTGGGAAGGAAGTTACAGACACTGCTAAGAGGGGCTGGGAATAATAAAGTGAGATTAAACTGCAGTGCAGTAGTCACCTCTCGTACTGATCCTGCTTCCCTTGCACTCTGCATTCCAACAGGGGTGCGGATCAACACCTCCAGCCAAATCCTCATCTCCAGGACAGCTGCAAGGGCAGTATTTGAGACACCCAATGAATATTACATCCCTGGAGTACCATACAGGGGGAAGGTGATTTTCTTCCCTTGCTTTTTTGCTCTCTCTCATTTGCCAAGGAATAAGACATCTGGTAAATCTAGCTGACCTAAAGCATTTCCTGCTCCTCAAATGTACTTTACCTTGCACTGTGTTTCATTGCTTGACAGTGTAGCTGCAGTTGCTGCATTTGAGGTTCTCTGTTGTATTTGCATCTCCAGTGTCTGCTGAGAGCAGTGAGTGGTGTCTCAGCAGGGGTGCTGGGATGCAAGGATGTCTCAGCTGTTGGCTAGGAGAGAAACTCCTCATGTTCTAGCCACACATACCTTTTGGAGCAGACAGATTTGAACCATGCTCAGCCTCACATTAGAGAGGAGGGAGTTGTGCAATTCTCCTGTCTTCTTGGGGCCAGACTGAAGTCTGTAGGTGATCTACGCAGGAAGGTTATGCTTGTCAGAGATAGGAAGGTTTTGGGTATGACATTGGAAGAAATATCTGACTTTGGCTTTCCTGCCTCACCCTGTTGTCACCAGATTAAGGTTCAGGATCACTATGGAACTGGTATGAAGAACAGGAAAGTTTATCTTGTGATAAGGTTCATGAGGCGTCGCTTTATCAAAACATACATCACAGATGACAGTGGAATAGCATCGTTCAACCTCGACACTACTGCCTGGAACAGCTCATCAGTCTCTCTGGAGGTAAACACCACCTCTGCATATGGAAAGTGAGAGTCTTTGAGCTCTGCCTGTGCTTCCCCCTCCTGCCCTGCAGCCCCCCTGCCACCTCAGGCCTGGGCTCACCACACAGCTCTGCACAGAGCCAGCTGGAAGGCACCAAGCCAACAGCCTTTCCCAAACCAAGCTGATGACAGCCTAACAAAGCACTGAAGCATGAACTCTTCATTTCTGTGTGTCTCTGTGCCCTTTCAGGGGAGGTTCACACTGGAGGAGTTCATGCGCACTCCTCGAAGGCCTGACTTCACTTACACCAACGCTTACCATCACCTGCAGCCGTTCCATGTGACAACCAAGAGCTTCCTGGACATACACCCACCCATGGAGACATTGCCTTGTGGGCTGAAGCAGAATGTCCAGGTGACCTTCACTCTCAGCAGGGATGACCTGGGAGAAGACACCAGCCGTATAAGTTTTGCATATTATGTGAGTAAGGGTAGTAGACAACCTGGGGGGAAAGGCTGCACTGACAGGACCAGACCTCAGTGAAAAGCAGAGGATATAATTTAGGTCATCCCTGGAGGGATGACAGCTAAACCTTGTTCTCAGGGAGCTGGTGAATGCTACATCTGGTAGGGCTTGGCCTGGCCACACCACGATCCTGGTGCTGGGGCTCCAGTCACCTCCATGGATAGGAGGAGGTTTCTGTCTTTGTAGCCCATCACCCCCTTAGCCTCTGCCAAGGCTTCAGCTGGAAGTTTATTCTCCCTTTAAAACTGGTGGGCTATCCCTTTTTCACTCTGGTTCTCAAACAACTGGTCAGGGGAAATGGATTTTGGTCTGTTCTGGTCTGTTCAGTGAACCCACTACCCATACATTGTCCTCACTGAACAGACTAGACCAGAGACTCCTGTGTCTCAACTGCAAATCTCCTCAAGTCTGGGATTGGATTGAGCCCACAGTTGATTTTGGGGGCTTTATTTTGCTTTTGAGAGCAAGTAAGTGTGGATGCACTCTGGTGGCAAGCAGCAGTCTGCTCATCTCATGTCCTTCCTGCAGGTCACTGGCAAGTCTGGAATTGTTGTCAGGGGCCAGAGGAATATCCAGATCGGGAAACTGAATAGTAAGTTGTGGCAAAGAAATGGAAGGAGTTGGTTTCTAGGTTGTACATGAGAATTGCCAGAGTTTCTCCCAAATTCCCTCAATCTGTAGGTCTGGAGCAGTCAGCAAACGGGACAGAAGGAGGCTGAGGAAGCAGTTGTGTCAGATGGAAGAGGGCAAAAAGACAGAAATAAACAGTGACAGGAAGAGAGACTGGGATGACGTAGGGGAAGATGGAATACATAGGGTCAGAGAATGGAGGGAGAGGGCAGACAGTGCAGCAGCACGAATTGGTTTGACATTCTGAGATTATATAGCACAAAAAGAAGAAGGGAAGAAGGAGGTGTTGGTGGGCCTATGGTGAAAATATTCTGCCTTTCCTTCTTCAGTGTTGAAGGGCTCGTTCTCCATCCCTTTGACCTTCACTGCCGACTTGTCCCCGTCACCTTCCTTAGTGGTGTATGCCATCTTCCCCAACGGAGGGGTCACAGCTGACAGCATCCGTTTGGATGTTGCCTTGTGCTTCCAAAACCAGGTGAGACTCACCTCTGTGGCTGGGGGAGAGCTGATGAACAGGAGTCAGGATGCCTGAGGGAAGGAGACCCTCAGATCCTTCCAAGAGAGAACTGGGGAGAAGAGATGGAAGGGGTATCTGCAGCACAGTGCCCAGGGACCAGGAAAGTTTGAGCAGTCACTTCTGATAGCAGTGGCTGAGCAGGGGAGATTCGAGCTAGTCTTCCTCTTTCTGTCTGTGCTGTCTGTCACCCTCCTCACACCTCTTTCTTTTTCATATTCCTTTCCTGGTGTGTTGCTCCAGGTCGAGGTAGGATTCCCAGGTAAAGAAGCCCAGGCAGGGTCAGCAGTGCAGCTCCAGCTGCAGGCAGTGCCCGGCTCCCTGTGTGCAGTCCAGGCAGTGGATGAAAACATGTTCTCCACCAGATTAGACCGTGAGCTGACCAGCCAAATGGTGAGTGTCTGTGCAACCAGGCAAAACCTTGGGAGTGATGGATGAGCTGGGAGAGTCAGGCAGGGGCTGTGGCAAGGGGAGCTGGAGGCCAATGTGTAAGGAGGTCTGTGTGTGAAAGAGAAAGCAGGGCCTGCCTAGGAAGAAAGACAGGAACTGATGTGCATGCTAGGGGAAGATGGAGTGAATCACCTGGAGGTATCTGCTCCTTGCCCAATCCTTCCCTGCCTGTGAGTTTGCCTAGGTCTATGGTTTGTTCCCTGCTGCCTACCAACGTGGATACCCTGCCCAAGTAGAAGAGCATTCAGATCGCTGTGTGCAGCCTCAGTCCTTGTCGTCTCTGCTACGAGGAAGGCCACAACATATCTTTCAGCCTGACATCTTCAACCTCTTCCGGGTAATCACCTCATGATGTTTCCCAGAGCTGTTGCCATTATGAGCATCAGAGGTATTTTCTCCCCCAGCAGTCTGAGAGGGCTTTTCCTCCTCCAGACAGACTCTTCTGTCTGCCCCAACTGAACTGTGTTGTCTCAAAAGATGTACAACCCCATTGAGTAGGAATACCTGTATTTCCCTCCACATGTGCACAAAACAAGGTGATGAAATCCTGGACCATCAAATTCCATTTTTTTTCACTTGAATGGGAATGAGGATTGAGTTCCTGGGCTGTGTACTGTTTGTCTACAGTATTAGAGAAAAGAGAGACAGGAAGTGATCCCAAGCATTAGACCACAGGTTGTTGTCATGGCTTAGTTCTTAGCTGCTCTTTGCCACAAGAGGTCCCAGGCAGACCTCTTGGTGTCTTTAGGGCAGATCTCCTTCATGCTTTCCTCAGCACTGTGTCTGCTTGGGCCAGTGCTGCTCTAGGCTGCCTGAGCACTGGGTTGTCCTGACCCTCACGGTTTCCAGAGTAATTTGAAGAGCAGCAGTCAGTCTTCCCCACTCACAGATGCTTTTCTGCCTCCCCTGCCCTCCCTCTTTTCCTAATAGAACATGGGACTGAAAATCTTCTCAAACCTTGCAATCAGGAAGCCCTCTCAATGCTCTCGTCGCATGGTGAAGCCAATCATAGGTGAGCTGCACTTTAAGCCTACCTGGGACATGAGAGCTTTGGGGTTTGTTGGTGGTGGATGTTGTCTCTTAGGGGTACCGGGTGTTGCTGCCACAGTCCACCAGACTCAGTAGGAGCAACCCAGTCCCCATAAAAAAGGGCTCTGAAGAATGTCACTACCTGGATGTTCCCTGACACTAAAGGATGACACTCCCTTTCCTCACAGACAAACCCAAGTGGGGCCTAAGATCTGTTTCCCAGTGTTTTCCCATTCCTCAGGCTGTACTGAGACCCAGCTTCTGTCCCCATTTGTAGCCACAGAGACATGTGGCTTCATGTTCTTCCCCTGTGTCTCAGTTTGCACTTGATAACTGTACTAAGCTGGCTCACCTGCCTGCCTGTATTTAAACCATTGCTTGCTGTGGAATGTGAGCTTTGTGCAGCAAGCAAACAGTTCTGTTACTCACAGAATTATACAAGTGTTGGTTAAAATGGCTCTCTGGGGGTTCTTAGTCTCATAAGCAAAAACTCTGGCTCAGGCCAGGAAAGGGCTTTGGCTAAGCAAGTCTTGGAAACCTTGCAATCAGCTCACTGCAAGCTGCTTCTCCCGCTATCACTCTTTTTCCCCCTTTATTTCTAATCTCTCCCATGGAATCAGTCCAGTCCCTTGTGCTTTCCTCTGCCAGACTCTCCTATATCTCTCTTACTCCTGGCTTTGCCTCCAGCCCCACTGCAAGACTGGTTGGCAGAATTCACCTCTCCCACTCTGGTGGGACTCCTTATTCTTTTCTTCAGGGATGCCTTCTACAGAAGTCCAAAGAATCACTGAGGAAGAACCCCAATTTACAACTCACAGAAGATCTCACCACTATTTCCCTGAAACTTGGATCTGGAATGTGTACTCTGTTGGGTAAGTGATTCCTGACTTTACAAATGGACAGAAGGATGACCCTTTGCTGTAGAGACTTGGCTGCCTTGAGTTTGTGTAAAAGAGGTGCAAAGAGACCTCTGCATGAAAATTATGTGGTTCTTCTCTGCATTTGTAAAGTGTCAGACTAGTAGACTTTGAGGTGCAGAACTGAAGTGTACACAGATTTAAGGAACAGGAGTACACTTCCAGACCAAACCACCATGAGTGTACAGAGCTGGAATGCTTGGGCAGTGTCTTGCTCTGAAGAAGGACATAAAACCTTTACTGATGGCATTTAAAGAGGGTTTATGGCTCTAGGGGAAAATTGCTGAGAAATGCCTTGCTGTGAGCCACTGGAACAAAAGTCATTGTCAATACAGCAGAGGTTGATCCAAGCATGAGGACCTGTGCCACCTCCCTCAGCAGGGCCATGAGCACTCCTCATTGCACCTCCTTTCCTCTCCACTAGCAGATGAATCTCCTCATGCAAATTCTGTCTTCCTCTCAGCTCCAATGGCAGCAGGAATGTCTCAGTCACAGCACCTGCTGCTGCTGCAGAGTGGAAAGTCAAGATGTTCTGCTTGGCTGGGAGGGGGTTTGGCCTTGCCCCAACCACGAGCCTCAGAACAGTTCAGCCCTTCTTTGTGGACGTGGCACTGCCATATTCCGTTATCCGTGGAGAGACCTTCCTGATAAAAGCCACTGTCTTCAGCTACCTGCGGCAGTGCATACAGGTGTGTGCCTGTGCCACAGTTAACACTGTGTGGGACAGGCCTACTGTGCCCTCCAGTTTTAGAGCTCATTGTGCCAAGCCATCTCACCTAGCTGCCCAGTCACTCACCTGCATCTGTCATTCCCGCAGATCCAGGTGGCCCTGGCTAAATCCTCAGACTTCCAGGTGGAGCCATGTCAGACTTGCAGGGACAAGGAGTGTCTGTGTGCAGAGGAGTCCAAGACCTTCATGTGGAATGTGACAGCAGTCCAACTGGGTATGGCAGCAAAAAGGGACTGGTGATGGAGAGCCCTAAAACTGAAGTGAAAGAGTGTAAGAGGTCCAGAGAAGTTGGTAGAGAACTTCAGGTTTCCTCTGAATTCAGGTTTCCTCTGAATTCAGGTTTCCTCTGAATCCTAAAGTTTGTCCTTAATGGGGCAAACATGCAGTCCGTTATGTTTTCTTTCTTTCTCTCTTCATAGACAGACTCACCAGAGAGGGAAGGAACTCCTGAAGAGAGGGCTGTGGGACCAGCTGAGGAGGAGGAGGCTGTGTGGGTGTGGGTGGGGCAATTTTGTTTTGCTGGTCCTGTGCTTCATATGCAATGGGAAGGGTATGCTGGGGTCCAAGGGCTGCTGAACCCTCTGTTTTTTAAGTCATATTGCAGTGCAGTGAAATCACTGCTGGTGAGATGTTACTGAGTTTTCTCATGCTCAGGGTGTCTGAACAAGCTGTCAGCACTGGCTGGCTCACCTTTACTGGCCAAACCACGGAGGCCATGAAGACCAACAACCCAAAGTATCTCAGGCCACTATTGGTCAAAGAAAATTTACTCCATTTGGCCACAGGAATAAGAAAAGGACTCTGTTGAATTTATTTGCTAGGGACTCTGAACATCTCAGTGAGGACAGAGGTACTGGACACCACGTCACGGTGTGGGGGCAGGAAGCCCTTGCCAGCTGCTGTGAGGGGGAGGCACACACTGACCAAACACTTGCTGGTCCAGGTCAGTATGAGAACAGCCTCATCCCTGTCCAAGGGGGAAGGCAGGCTGAGGTGGGCTAAATAGTTTTATCACCTCAAATTTTGGCCAGCAACAGAATACCAAAGCTGTGGCTTAGTTCACTTTATTTCTCCCAGGACCTAGACAAGCCTGTTCTTGCAGTACTCTTTCTTGAGCTGCATTCCCATGTCTGTGTTCTCCCTGTACCTTTCCCTGCTTTTCATGCTGTACCTGAGCTTTTGTACGTGCTCACTGGCCAGAGAGCCCTGTCCCTTGGGCTAACTCTTGATCCTTTGAGCAGTGAAGCAGGCAGACCTGCCAAAAAGGAGGAGGGTGGAGTCCCTGACCTCAGAATTCAGACTTGAACTTTCTCTGAAATGCTGATGTCATTTGGGAATTTTATGTGTATTTTTGTTTCTCCATGTCCCACGTGCATGCTTGTGCCCTGGCAGCCAGAGGGTGTGTTAGTGGAGAAGTCCTACAGCTCCCTTCTGTGCCCAAGAGGAGGTATGTGCCAGAGACGAGGTATGTGCACAGCCTCAACGGGCTCTGCAGCCTGAAATAAGTACACCTGAAAGTAGAAATAAACTGTGGGAGGTCTCATGACAGAAAGTTTTGAAATTATTTTTCACATAGGAAATTTCACTTCCTATCAGCCATGAATGAATAAGAAACATTACTCCCACATGTGCTGTCCTACATGAATTTACTGTTGAGTATAAGTGGCAAAATCCTGCTCTGTAGTCTCCTTCCCACAGTGCAACCCTTGGATGTTCCTGGGGCTTGACAGTCACTAGTGAGAGATGCTCTAACCCTCCCAATCCCTGCAGCATTGCGCGTCTCGCCAGGATGTCCTCCCTAGAGCGATGTCCAGCTGTGATTCTTGTGAGCCCTCTGAAGTGCAATGAATTGAGCTGAAGTGAAGCTTGGTGGGCCCTTGGCCCCACCAGCAGCTCTCATGTACGGCCTAATCTGAAAAGATTCCAGGCAATGTGCCTTGGTGCAATGAGCAGGACAGTCGGTGTGAGCAGGATGTAGGCAGTGTCCCACTTTCCTGGGGCAGTTTTGTCTCTCCAGTTAGGGGCTTGGTTTTTCATGCTACACCTTTTATCCTGCTGTTACCAGGAAACGTGGCTGAGGAACCCGTGTCCCTTCGCCTCCCTGACAATGTAATAAAGGCATCTGCCAGGGCTTCCATTTCCATCACAGGTAAGTGACTTCTACTGTGGGCTCACAGACTGCTGGTCTGTGTCAGAGCAAGGCTTAACTTGGTGTCAGAGGATCCACTTGACATGAAACTGCCCAGAAGAGAGGATGCTGTGTTTCTATTCCCTGCAAACACCAGGCTTATAGATTTTTGTCTTTCATGGGAAGAGTAATCTGCACAGGACAATAATCCTTCTTTTTCTAGCTAGGACCTTGGAGCAGAGACTTTGGACCTTGGTTTTTTCTGTGTAGAGACAAACAGTAAAGCTCAAAACCATGCTACAGCAGAAGCTCCTGGAGAGAAGAAATCTTTCTCAGCATTATAAAGTTACAAAGGAGCACTTTGGAGAGGCTACTGGGGCTGGCCATACCTACCATTAAATATATCTATTGGTACTGCAGGCCAGAACTGGTGCCAGGCCAGGCCTGGCATAAGTAGCCATGAATATTTTGCAGCAGAGCCCCAACAGAGGAAAGAACACAAGGCTTTTCTGACTGGCTGGAGGATGTATGGACACCTTCACACCATCTGACTAGCACCCCTGCTGGCTTCCTCACATTTTGATGCTTGGCATATGGTTGGGTAAAACAGGCCTGGCTAAAGACCTGGCATTTCAACCTTTCCCTGAGTGCTGTTACATTTGCTTGTCTATATGACACAGACTGAGCAGGTGCAGCTCTGCTGACAGCCTTTTACAAACAGTATTTGTTATAGCTGGAGCTCTTCAGAATGCAAAAGCTGATAAGGGGAACTTAGCTCCAGGGACTCCATACAGTTGTCATGATGCCAAGCTGGAAAGAGGCAAAACAGTCACCACTCTCCATCTTGCACTCAGTTATTTACTTCTCTTTCCTCATTTCTCCAGTGCTTTCCCCCTGCTAAGATAAAGCACTGTTACCCCCTGCCTGGCTGAAAAGGCACCTCAAATAATATTTACACCTTCTTTGTTTTTTACACGCTTGGATAGGTGACCTCATGGGGATGGCACTGCAGAACCTGGACCATCTGGTGCAGCTGCCCCACGGCTGTGGGGAGCAGAACATGGTGCTGTTTGCCCCCGTTGTCTATGTGCTGCAGTACCTGGAGAAGACGAGGCAGCTGAGCCCTGAGATCAAGGACAGGGCAACAGGATTCCTGCGCAGTGGTGAGTGCAACAGAGCCACCTGGCCCCTCTGCCTTCCCCTGTGTCCAACATACCACTAACTCTTGCCCTTGCACCCACTTTGTCAGCACTGTTCCCCCTGTGTTACTGTGCCATATTAATCACCGTTCCCATCTCCCCAGGGTATCAGACACAACTTCTTTACAAGCACAGAGATGGCTCCTACAGTTTCTTTGGGCAGAAGGATGGAGAAGGAAACACTTGGTAAGCACTGAAAACATCCCTCACTTCTGATATTTCCTGTCTGGGTCAGAACACCTAATGGATTTGAGAAGGCTGACAAGATGTTCCTTCTTTGGGATGGAGACAGAAGGAACTCTCTGACGGGGAGAGACTGAGGCACTTGAGCCACTCGAAAAAGCAGTCAGGAGGGGCAGCAGAGTTTCTGGGAAAGTGTAACAGCAAATATGTGGGAATGAAAGGTCTTTTTTTTTTTTGTCTCTATGCCCCTGCTGTTGGCCCACAGACAACATCAGGTCATGCTACTGGTGACCTGGCAGTCAAGAGGGGTACACATATCTGGAAAAAAATCAGTTGAGAGGAATAAAAAATCCTCTCCTTAGTGAGTGGAGAGGAGCTGTCTTGGCCCAACTTACACCTATGGTGCTTGGCTAAGATGAATGGAGAAAGGAAGAAAATGGGGAATTCCAGATTTTCTCTAGTAATTTGGAGGAGATGAAGTGGAACAGGTAAAAGTAGAAGGAGTGGGAGGGTTTCCACCTGTGAAATTACTGGGTAAAGCACTAAGTAATATGTAAGTAATACATCTGTGGAGACAGGGGCAGGGAGAGGAGCCACTGGAGAGGGTCCTGTGGAACATTTCCACTTTTAGATTGACTTTCCTCATGAAACTTACTCTTTTTTGCACCCCCACGATGTCACTAGTTCAGAGACAAGCACCAAGAGACCTCTCTGACTGTCTCTTTGCCTTTTTTTTTGTTTGCCTCTTTTTCTCCCAACTCATCCTCTTCCTAGGTTGACAGCTTTTGTACTCAAGAATTTTGGCCAAGCCAGAAAATATATCTACGTAGATGACAAGAACATCCAGGATGGCCTACGTTGGCTAGAGCAAAACCAGCTCCCCAGTGGCTGCTTTGCCACCAAAGGGACCTTTTTTCACTCCTCCCTAAAGGTAATGGTGGGCCAGGGCAGGTAGCACTGCTGGGGAATGCCTGGAGAGATTTTTGACAGCAGAAGATTGTGGGACCCCAAAGGATCCTAGATAGTCATTCTGCCACCTGTGCAAGTCCTAAAGAGAGGGAAAACATGAGAGGAATCCTTTTCCTTCAGAGGAGTGGGCCCTCCTAACACCCTGTAAGAGTGAAAGATGTGTTCCCCTCACAGGGCAGCATGGATGATGAAGTCTCTCTGGGGGCCTATGTTGCTGCAGCACTGCTGGAGATGGGTCTGCCACTGCAGGTGAGCATGCTCAGCTCCCTCCTGCTCCCTCCTGCTCTCCTGGGCACACCATGGGGGTATGGCAGCTTGTGATTCTGGTCTTCTCCAGGCCATGAACTGGGAGGGAACTTCTGGGAGTGAGTCAATGTTTGGTCAAATGGTGAAGTCATTCCTCAAAAGAGCCAGTGTTGTGAAACTGGCCTGATGCAGCAGTAGTGCTTGGTGGCAATGGCTCCCAGTGCACACCAGGGCTCCACTGCCTGTTTTCTGAAGACAGTCTGTAAATTAATGGATTTCTCTGGAGTTACATTGGGAAGATATAGTGTGGCTCCCTGGAATGAGAGCCCCAGCCCCCTATTTCACCCCTATCAGAGTTTGGCACATGTCTCCTCCCAACACAGGGCAAGCTGATGCAGAATACTCTCCGCTGCCTGCAGAAGGTGGTTCACAACATCACCAACATCTACACAGAAGCCTTGCTGGCCTATGCCTTTGCCTTGGCTGGGGACTATGAGACAACCCAGGAGCTGCTGTACAAACTGGAGGAACAGGCTATCAAATCAGGTGCTGGTAGCTGGGACTCTGGACCAATGTGTGCCCAGCTACAGCAGTTGAAAATTATATATGTATTTATAGATACTCCTTGTATTTGTGAAGTAACTGCATTGTGTGACTGAAAATACAATAAGGAGTTTCACAAACTGTGAGAGTGACTTAGAAATAGTTTCCTCAGACTGGAGGATTTCAAGATCCCTTTGAAGGAGGAAGTAGGAGTCTGTGAGCTAAAACAAGGTGAAGTCTTGAAGAATAAATTCAAGAAAGCAATCCTGGCCTGAGTATAGTGAATGTACTGAAGGAGCCCTGAAAGCACTGTGGGGTTTGTTTCCTCTGAAACCCAAATTATGTCCTCCCTAAATAGCCTTCATAATCTTTTTCCTTCTGCAGGAGGACAAATCCACTGGAGCCCCAAGCCAAGCTCTCCAGCTTCCACAGACTTCTGGCCTGGCACTCAGTCAGTGGACATAGAGCTGACAGCCTATGTGCTCCTGGCGTACCTCTCCAAACCACGGGTACACGCGGGTGACATGACAACTGCAGCTGGCATTGTGGCGTGGCTGACACGGCAGCAAAATGCCTATGGGGGTTTTGCCTCCACTCAGGTAACCAGCAGCTCCCCATGGATCCTTTTGTAGCCTAGGCTGGCAGCACAAGTCCTCTTGAGGAATTCCTGTTCCAAGCCAGTTCCATTCTGGCTGATGCTTTCAGAGGAGCCTGTCTCTCTCTCTCCAGGACACAGCTGTTGCCTTGCAAGCCTTAGCGAAATACGCAGCGAGGACGTTCAGCACATCAGGCCAGGCAGTGGTGAGGGTGAGGTCCCAGAGGGCCTTTGGGAAGGCGTTCCAGGTGAGCCGCCAGAAGCGGCTGCTGGTGCAGCAGGCAGCGCTGGTGGAGATCCCGGGGCAGTTCCTGGTGCAGGCCCAGGGCAGCAGCTGCGTCTTCACTCAGGTGAGGAGGTGGGATGACCGTGGAGAGAGGAGAACACTGCCTCTTTTCTCCTGCATGAGATCATGCCTGGCCTGTGTTTTCTGCTCCTGGTCCTTATCCTGCAGACAGTGCTGAGGTACCACGAGCCTTCCCCACGGACTCCTGTGATCTTCACACTGCGCGTCAGCACAGAGCTGAACAACTGCAGCCAGGCGAACCCGCACATCCTCACCATCCACATCCTCGCCAGGTGACTCCAGGGCTGCTTCCTCCTCCAGCAAGATGGAGTGAGCTTTGGGACAGCAGCCAGGAAGGTCTGAGGGCTCTGATGGGGAGACCCGGCCCTTGGGGTGCACAGGACAGAGGGTGAATCAGACAGGTGGAAGGCTTGGAGGGGGAAGGTGCTGGCTTACTCCTGTGAGAGGGAGCAGTGGCTGCCACGCCCCCAGTCCCAGATGGGACACCTGGCTCAGGGAGTGGTGGTAGAGGGAAGAGGGGCTGGGAGGGCACTATCCTCACAGAGTCAGACCCTCTGTCTGGTTTTTCTTCTCCAGCTACATCGGGAGCAGAGTCACGTCCAACATGGTGATCATAGAGGTCTCCCTGCTATCTGGATTCATCATGACTTCCAGATCCAGAATGTTGGTAAGAACTTTGGAATAAGAAAACCCAGCTGTGGTAAATGGATCCTGCCTCCTTACTCCTGTTGAGAATTGTTCATTTCAGGCCAGGCAGCAGCTAAATTTGCAGGGGATCTTTGCTGTTGCAATTGCACCAAAACTTCTTGTTTTCCTACAGCCCCCACAAGGGAGATCAGAGGTGGTTCAGCTTCTCCCACTGGCAGTATTTGGACTTGGACCAGGAACAAAGTGTACACCAGCAGGGTGTGCTGACACCAGGATTTGTCAGAAAGTTTAAGACAAGATTTCTCAGAGATACTGTAGCTCTAGCTAAAAATATTCCTTTGTTTTCCAATTAAATCATAAATTAAATCACAGTGCCCCTGCAGGTCTTTAAAAGCAGTTGAACACTCAGTGAGATGAAATGAGAATCTCTACCGGTGCCTGCACCCATTTGCTCACCAACCTATCAGTCATACACACTACCCACACAGCCTTTGGTCCCCAGAGGGGGATATTCCTCTGCCCTGGGCAGGATCAGTGTGGTTCATACATGAAATGCTCACAAGGATGTCCAAGGGAGACTAGCAAAGATATAACCACTGAAAACTGCACAGTTCCACACAGAGTCCAGCTCTATACCTTCCCTCCATAAAACACTGGTTCCCTCAGGTCAGGAATCCCTAAGGAAAATGCTCACAAATTTCATTCTATTATTGTTTCCTATCCTAGCTGGAGAACAGAACCATTGTTAAGAAAATAGAAGTGAAAGCTAATGTGGTCTACATTTATCTGGAGAAGGTAAGTGAGAACAAAAGCATTTGGTGGGGCACAGTGGGAGCAAAAGGTCAGAGGACAAGGAGCTGTGTGAGAAGCCTGAGGCTGGTCTAGGTGAGAAAAGAGCACTGATAGAATTGGGGGCAGAGGAAGTTTGCCCAATTTCATTGTCATTGGGTTAGAATATTCCTACACAATATTGTGAAAATTCCCAGCACAATATTGTGTGCTATTCCTCACACAATACTCCATTTTAAAGTCCAGAATCAAAAATGGATTGGAGAAATGTAGTTTAGGAAAACATTCAAATCAGGGAAAATTAAGATGCTGTGACTTCTTTCTCCCCTTTCTTGCTAATTTCCTTCCCTTTCCACTAGCTCAATGATGAATCTCAGACTTTCACTCTGGAACTGGAACAAGTAATTCAGGTGAAGAACCTGAAACCAGCCAGCATCAAAATCTATGATTACTACCAGCCAGGTGGGTTGCAGATTTCCTACTATTTGGGGGTGGGGAGCTGGGTTCCTTATTCTCTGGCTGGGAAGAGAGATGCAGTCTTCTCTGCGTGCATCCATGTGTAATCACCTTCCTTATTTCCTTTTGCAGAGGAGCGAGCCTTGGCTGAATACAGTGCTGTCTGCAGTTGAGGTAGGCAGCAAGTTCCCATGTGACACCAACAGTGGCATCAGGAAATGGTGGGTCTTGGGCGGGAAACATGGAATATAAGCAAAGACAGGAAGGGGAATGGTAAGCAGTGGGGAACATGTACCCAGCTAGAAACAGGAAGTATTTGTTTCTAGGTCTATGGATCAGGTTTTTTTAATGCTCTATCTCGTCTTGTGCACATCTGCACCTGGAGTGGCAGAGTTTTGTACATGAGCAGAGGTAGAGAATTTATTTTTCCCAGCTGCTCTTAAATGCAATTTTCCTGGTTTGGGAGAAAAACAGTAAACCTGAATAATCATTTAATCAGACAGTTCTAGTCTTCTACTTTTAATAAGATGCCACACACAGTCTGAGCCTTCCAGAAACTAACTGCTCAGCAGGAAATTCCAAGCATTTTCTTTTTTTCTTCGTATCTCCATGTGGTGACACTTGGCAGGGGTGACAAAGGACTGATGGGCAGAGACTGCAGAGGAGGGATCCATCCCTGTTCCTGTGAAGACAATAAAGGACAAAACAAAACAAAACAAAAAGTTCCTGAAGTATTATAACTAACCACTGAGAACTTACAGGCCTTTTTTGCACCTTGTGACCAAATGCTACTGTCAGGCCAAGAAGGACAGAGCTCTTATCACCCAGAGAGTGGTTGGGCACTGGAACGGGTTTCCCTGGGAAGCGGTCACAGCACCAAAACTGACGGAGTTCAAAAAGCATTTGGACAATGCTGTCAGGCACATGGTGGGACTCTTGAGGCTGTCCTGTGCAGGACAGCCTGTGCTGAGTGATCCTTGTGGGTCCCTTCCAACTCAGAATGTTTTATGACCTAAGATTCTCTCTCACTTTATCTATACAAAGCTTATGTCAGAATCTCCGGTAAGGGTGTGGAGCTTGTGGCAGACATCCCAGGGCAGGGCTGTGTGCCTCCCTACAGGTGACTGATGGAGCAGGTGGTTTTCCCAGTCTTGTGGGCTGTGGGCAGGAAAGCACACAGGTGCAAGTGAAAGTTTAGAGCAGGGGCAGGTGTTGGTCAAGCTTAAGCTTTGTCTTTGCTCAGCCTGGGAAGAGGATGGGCAGGTGCCCATTCCCTAGTGTGGATCACAAGCCAGGCTGAGGTGGAGAAAGGCTTGGCATTGAAATGGAGCCAGGCCCTGCAGGAAAGGTGAGCATGGCACGTTGTGTGCACAGGGCTGGAGGGGTGTGAAACTACAGGGAAAGTGCCAGGAAAGGGAAATGTGGTGACTTGAATAAAGTGTATTTGATGCAAAGGGCCAGGACTGGTGATAGTACCTAGTACATGCAATCTTTGTTTTCTGGAACATATCTCCAGCTTTGTCATAATCTCGTCACATCAAATCTTCTACTTCAGTTCTCTTTCCCTCAGTTTAACCACTGGGATACAGGAACTCCCCCTAACTTGCCATTGCAAATGGCTTTCTACCCTGGACCTGCAGTCTGGCAAGTTTCTTGACCAAGGGCCTTTGCCTGCATCTCCCTCCCCTTCCATATTCTTCAGGACCATGCCTATGACAACAAAAGAAGTGTTGGGCCCTCACCTCACTTGCATGGGACACTGTAGCTCATCACTGCAGTTTCTTCTGGAAGACAAGAAAGAAAGTGCTGGTGAGACACATTGTCAAAACCCCACTAAAGCAATCCAGCATTGTGCCACTGTTCCTAGGAGAGGTGTTCCCTCCATTTAGAGGCTACAACTCCCCTCTATGTGACACACTGGTGTGTGCCCATGACTCTGCAGCTGGTCAGGATTTACCCAAGGCATGAGGCTGCAAGTCCCAAAGAGCTCCATCACAGTTATGAATTCCAGATTTTCTCAAGGAATAGCAATCCCTGAAACATTTCTAGCTTTTCTTCCCACTAGGAACCCCACAGAACAGAGGACAAGTTGGTTTTGGTTTTATTGTTCTAAGGGGGCCCATACTCTTCTGAGTCATCCCCTTGCTATGGTCCCTCTGCCTTTTCTGTCTCCCACAAAGTAAGTGCTCAAAAGCACAGCTCCTTGCTCCACTCTTGTTGGGAGAGCCAGACCCTCAGTGGTTCTACACACCAGCTTCAGGCCTGCAGTTCTGGAGCCAGAGGGAGGAGCACCTACCATTTTGAAAACCAACAGGTTAAGTTCATGCCTAGAGAGCTTCTAAGGGACAGTCAGATAACCTTGTTAGAGATGGTATTGTCTTAGACTCAACAAAATTCAGAAATTATCTTTCCAGAAGTACATTTGGGTGGTTTTTGCAGTACAGCATCTGAGCTCACCTGGCATATAGTAATCATAGATCTTGATATTAGCTGGTTTATGATCCTTCACTTGCATGTCCTGCTCCACCAGGAAAGTGTAGGTTTGAGGCTGTCTAGTCAGCTAAGACCAAGAAATGCAAGGATTAAAAACAGAAAAGGACAGAAAAGTCCTGTAAGACAACCCCTTTCACCTACTTATACTCAGGCTCTGTAGAGACCTCACCACTGTGACACATCTGTTCTGCTTTCTAGTCCATCTCAGAAATATCTTTTACTTCCCATTCTGTGACTGTCTCCCCTTTTTTGTCACCAAATTTAACTCAGCTCATGAGGAACATCAGAAACCTACGGAGTCAGTGTGTACTACCTAAATGGTGTGCTAGTGTTGCCCACCAATCCCACCTTTCCATCCAGCTCTACTCTGAGCTCCTTCATTCACCTGGCCTTAGTGGCTACTTCCTTATTCATAGTGACATCAGCTCTTATTCTCCAGTCTCTCATAACCCTCATCATTAAGCAGACAAATACAAGCTGTGGACAAACATCTGCTGTAGGGTAGTAGTTACATGACCTGCTGTTCATTGCGGTGCACCTTGTGTTACCTGGCAGCTTGAGCTCAAATGTTTCTCTGTATTTTCTGCTTTCTGTTGTAGATGTAAGGAAAGCAGCAGCTCTGCAAGCCTAATGCGTCCATGTGACACTAACCCACTTCCTATAGGGCCAGCTTAGCTCAGCCTAATGACAGAAACTGAGGATGAAGAATCACAGAAATGCTCCTTAGAAATACTGGAGTTTTAAATACATGCCAGGTCTCATTTCTGGTGCTGTTTAGGTATTCACGGAGCTAGAAAAAGGCTGGAGTGGTTCTTAATCTGTTGATTCATGAGGCTGTGGAGTGAACACTTCTGTTCACACAACCATCTGGTTTCGTTTCAAACAATCCTGGCAAAATCCATGAGCAATCTTGCATGCTCTCTGCTGCATTCGGGTTGCTTAAGAGTTTTCTAAGATTTCAGGCTTGCTTGGATTTGCTAGATGGATCTTATTACTACTCCCCAGTCCTAACCAGGCACCATATATATGGACTTTCAATAATCACTGAACAGTGCCAACAGATGTAGGCTTAAAATGAGAGTTTGCTGTGTTTCACTCAAGTTAAGTAGCCCTGTAAGTGTCTCTACAGATGAACAACTGCCAACTGGCACTTCTCCAGATCAGCAAATGTGGCTGGTATGCAGGAACAACAGCTCTGGATAGTTAAAACAGTAGTGAAACCAGTAAACAAGAATAAAAGCTGTCAGTCCATAGCCCCTTTAATGATGATATTAGCCCAAATTACACTCACTTCCTCCAGGTAGAGAACGACTTGGTCAGCTTTGCTTTCAACTTTCTTCACTAAAGGCATTTTCTTTAGCTGAAAATAGGGGAGAAATATCAGAAAGGCTTTAATAAAAAGCAGAAATATTCAGGGGTGTTTGTCCTTGTGAGAGTACGGACAAGTATTTACATGGCCAGGGAAGCTGTTGATGTAGGGAAAGGCTAGGTGCAGCTTGGAAGAGACTTTGAGTATAAGGATTTCTTAGGAAGAAAATAACCCTGTTTCTCTGCTCACAGGAATGATCACATTTCAGCATACAGTCCTGCATGATGGACATCCATCACTGTTCCCATCCCAGCTGGACACAAATTCACGGTCTCACCTCTTCCAGTGAACCTGCCACGGGGCTGTATCCAGACAGCAGCTCCACTTGGATCAGGACCATGTTGGTGGACACACGGTTCCCTGTGTAGCTGCAGCAGGAACCCAAGGGACAGCACTAATGTTACTTTCTGAGCCATGATCTCCAGATACTCCAGTACTCTTTGGTACTCAGGTGGAGGAATGTGCCTTTCTTTCCAGTGTTTCTCCTGTAAGCATACCTGTTTCTGCACTGTAATAAATCTTTGTGCTTCCTTTGATCTTACTTTTAATTGTGCCAAGGAGAGTAAGTTCCTTGGAAGCCTTGTGGTATTATGTTCTTTAGGCATGGCAGGGCATATCACATCCTATGCCTGTTCTCTTGGCAGTTCTGTCCCAAGCCAGGTGGGAGTGCAGCAGAGGAGAGTGGTGTGACAGTCAGCCAGGAGCGGAGGAGGGAACACTTAGCAGTATGTGGCAGTCCCACAGGACCTTCACATCATTAGTGTTTTGAGACCTAATCCTAGAAGGGGGTGAGACCCACAGACCTTCGGAGAATTTGTGGTGAGGGGCATGGGACAAGACAGGACTACAGCCTGAGCCACCCCTCTGGGGCCTTGTGCCTCTCACCCAGCTGGGGAGAGCACAGTGGGGTCACCTCAGCACGTGGACCCCACGAGTGAAGGGGAACCCTGCCATCAAGAGACTGGTGTGGTGTCAGAAGCCTCTCAGCACAGGGGAGGAAAGGGGCAACTGAGTGTCTCCTACCGAGCACGAATGGTGACAGGGAATCGCGTGGCGTCAGGCACGGTGCACTCCGTCTGCACGGATACGGCAAAGGTGGCCTCGCTTCTCAGTGGAGGGATGTGGTACCTCAGGATGGCCTGCCAGGACAGAAAGAAGCTGGATGGCAGAGAACAGCAGGTTTTTTTTTTTTGCTGGAGAGTATTCTTGTCTAGACTCAGCTACTGTTTGCTGTCCTGCATTGGTGTAAGAGAAAACCATGCGGCAGAAGCAGCGGTTCTGTTACTAGTGCACTGCTCCTGCTGGATTTCTTGGAGGAGAAGAGCTGCTCTGTCTGGATGGAGATGATCCAGATTTCACCTGGGGAGTAGATGTTACCTTCCTGCTGGATCTCAGTTACCCCAACCAGCCTTGAAGTCCAGATTCTTGAAAGTTACTATAGCAGTTTGTTTTGACAGTTGGCTAAGTAGCAGGGTAGGATATTCTCTGGCTTTCAACGCTTTTCACCAGACAGACTTCTTCCTGGCTGGGCTTACCTGCAGGAAAAGACACCCATGGCCTTGCACATGCAGGGTATAATCTTGGGGAATGGCTGGCAGCTCCACTGTCTGCTGCAGGAGGCGATTGCTTTTGTCTACTCGGAAGTTTTGGCTGAACCCCTTGGAAGTGAGAGAAACCTGAAGATCAGGGCTATCCTTGCTAAAGATGTTGGTTGCATACAGAGCTAGGGCTTCCAGAGCAGCAACCGTGTCCTGAGGAAAGAGAAAAACATCAGGAAAAGTAGGATTCCTGCTTCCTATGCATGCCCAGTCCTTAGCCTTCCACCCCCCTCCCCCCCCCCCCCCCCCAAACTGCAGCTGTAGCACAATAAGAGTTGAGCTTTTCCCTCTGGCTTTTAGCATGGGATTATCCGTAACTCCCAGGACTTGTAAATCCATAAAACCTTTTTTAATTTATTTATTTTTGTTTTTCTGCTATGGGCTGTTAGAACCCACTTCTCTCAAAAAACCAGCATCAAATCTGATGATGATGATGATGGCTCAAGGGGATTACCTGGGTTGAAGCAAAGCCTCCATATGGGTTTTGTTGCTTGGTGAGCCAAGACACAATCTTGGATGCCTTTTTGATTTCATCTGACGACAAACTTGACTTTGTAAGGTGAGCCATGAGGATACTAGATGTCAATTCCACATCAACAGATGGAGCCCGATACCAAGATAGGGAATCTTCTTCCTGTTTGGACTGTTGACTCCAGAATATTTGGTCGTCTAGAGGTGGAGTGGGAACATTTATGGAGTGTGTAACTGTATCTAGTGACCCTGGAGTTCTACTTAGCCCCTATATAGGTACTAAACAAACATGTACATTGGACATAATGTATTTGGACAAGATACATGTGCATAGCTCCCTGTTTGCTCCCCACACCCTGCTTTTCCCAGAAAAACCTTAGGTCTGCAGGCTGGGGAGGAGCTCCACTATATCCGTGAAGCACCCCTGGTTTGGGTGACTGGGAGGCCAGGACTGTGAGATGATCCATAGAGACAATCTGTCTCACAGTGTGGGACAGCTTGGCAAACTGAGGCTTGGATAGCCAAGCCTTGGACTCCCCACAGAGCTCTAGCAGTACCCGTCTACCCTACTCCTTCCCTCCATTCCAGTGGTGGTTTAACCCAAGGATTTCCACACAGTTCTGCCAGTGGCCCTCCCTCCTGCCCCAGAGTCTGTGGTACCTCTTATTATGGCAGCCTTATCCAATCTTTTGAGGATTTTCTGCCTGAGGGCCTTGTCTCCTGCCACTGCAAAGGCGTTTGCAGCCAGTGCCAGGCTGTAGAGGTTGGGACTGCCAGTATCAGCATGGACCAGGTCCCTTATACACTTCAGAGCTTTCCCCACAACTGGGTCCTAGGATACAATTGAAAGCACTCTAGTTATGGGCAGGGTTTTTGGGAAGGGAATGCAGATTTCACGTGTACAGAAGAGGGTGGAAACCAAAGGCAGAGGCCAGGCACTGCGTGTGAGAGGCTGTGCACACAGCCCGCTCCTGCTGCCGATACTCACGGAGTGAGGCATCCCCGAGTGTATGAGAGCTATCACAATCACAGAGCTCAGCCCCAGGCCTTCCTCCACTGCACCCTGCAGACACCACAAAACACAAAAGGTGAGGGATGCTATGAGAAGGGAAAGGGGAGAGTTTTCTAGTGCCTTCTGCTCCCCTAGCAAATGCTAGCACAAGCAACAGTGCTGGTCCCTATTCCCTCTCCTATGGAACTGACAGGACTGGTATCCACTTTTAAAGGTCCTGCTTACCAGAGCACTCCTCTGCCAGGGTTTCCCTATCTCTTCTGGGTAGCTGATTCCCTCCCTCTGCTGAGCACATTCCCCTTTCTCCTCCTAAATGTAAGATTTTCAGTAGCAGATTTCAATGCCAGGAGAAAGTGATGTTCCCACAACCCCGCTGCAAGGTGGTGAGTCTTAGCCCTTGAGACGGAGGTAGGGCAGGGCACTGTTTCAGTTCCCAAGTGCACATCATCAAATGCAAACCTTCATTATTCGTAAGTTGAAAAAGTGCCACAGTGACTAGGCAACCCTGAGCGTCACCCAAGGGTGACCCTGGGCACTTCAGAGCCTTCCTCCTGCAACAGAGTTCATTTGTTCTTGTCCCCCAAACTGGACCAGAATGTGAAGGAGCTCTGAGGTACCTAATGAACCACCAGGACATGTCATACCATCAGACCATTGTTGAAGAGCTTCCCCACACTCTTGAAGCAGCCAGATGGAGTCTGACTTTTAATCAGGGCACTGGCAGCATCCTTTATATTTTGTTCATCTATGTGGATGAAGTGCTGGGCTTGGCTGAAGGTCTTCAGGACAAGAGCAGTAAGCCTAGAGCCAAGGAAGGAAGGAGGATATAGAACTGAATTGTCACTTGATGCACGTCTTCAAGAGGAGAGAGGAGTCTCTGTGCCTTCTACTACATTCTCCCTGAAGAAATACCTGCAGGCCACAGCCCCTGTGCAGATGGAGAACTGGAAGCAATGCACATGAGCTCAAGAAGCTTGAGGTCAGAACCATGTGCAGCAAGAGGGAAAAAATTCAATTCTTCAGACCTTCAGAGCTCTGCTAATTCTAACAGGGTGCTTTGCTGCCCTAGAGGGCTGACACTTAGTGAGCTCACTCAGAGCCATTCCCAATCCTGTTTGGGCACCAAGCATTCTGAACACCTGTAAAGAAGGTGCCTTTGCTGCCACGTTTTAAGAATCAGTCTTGTTTGGGGTGCCCAAGAACAAACAATCCAACAGAGATACTTCAGGTTAGCTCATTGTTACATTTGACAGAGGTGTTCCATAGACTAAGAGGAAGATTTTGTATATTTATCAAAACAGATAAATAGGGAAAGTGATGGCATATTGGGGAGTGTGAAACCTGGCATGACATAAATGTTATGGACTAAGAGATGGATATTGCTCTGGTTTCGGCTAGAGTGGAGTTAATTTCTTCTCAGCTGTTAGAGTGCCATGTTTTGGATTTGGCATGAGGATGGTGTTGAGCGAACAGCTGTGTGGTGCTTAATTTCCATCTGGGCTTAAGCTACAACACCTTCCAAAAGGTCTCAGGAGCAATTTCTGTATAAAATTCCACACTTTCAGACTGCCTCAGTTTCCCCAGACCAAAATCCAAGCCAGCTTGAGCCTGATCAGGTCAAACTGTTGTTCCTCAGTTATGTCTGGATAACATTGCTTACCAAGTGTTTCCTGGCTCACTTCCTTCCCCAAAGGCACTGTATGAGCCGTCTGTGTGCTTGTACAGGAGCTGCTGCTGATATCCTGCAGGAAGAGGCTGGGGGTAGTGAAGATGCTGTGTGCCTGTCCTGTTCTCCAGGAGCCAACCTGCCCCACCAATCCTGCTGATCATTACAGAGAGCATTATCTCTGAGGAATTTAGCAGAGGGGTGCCATGTACTGCTTGTTTCGCTGACGTGCTCTAGCCTGATTTACACTGCTGCAATTACCATGATGCCAGGCAAGTGATGCTGCACAAATCCTGCTCAGCACCAGGCCTCTGCTGAGGCTCCTTCCACACAAGTACTGTAGTGGACATCACCAGCTTAACAAGTAGGAATTCACTCACCGCTTTCCAGGTAGCTAATTGCCTTCTGTTTGATTTCTGGAGTCAGCTGTCCTGTTTCTTCAAGGTACCGTGTGATAAAGACATTTGGGGCAAAATGAACCATGTTCTGCTCACCACAGCCACTGGACATCTGGAGAAGCTCATCTATGTTGTCCAGTGCTGTTCCCATAATGTCACCTGTAGGACAGAACTACAGCTTTGGGAGCCATACGCATTCTTACATGTAAAACAACTCTGGTCTCACAGATTCACCAGATAACCTGCTAGGACTGATCTCAGTTCACCTCTGCTCACATGATGTCTACAGACTGTAGGAACAGTGATTTGGTACTAGGCTGTCTTTCCCCTGGCTTGGTGAAATTATACATCCATCCAGTGCCACTTGTAGAGGACAGACAGGATACTGCTCTGGAAGAGAGTACCATACCTCGCTGTACATATTCCCTTTCATTACTTTGTTTGCTAAAGAAGACACAGTGGCACCAGAAGAGATGTGTCCTGCATGGAAAAATATTACTTCCCAAGACTCTTCTAAAAACTCACCTAAGAAAGAGATGTGGGCTCTCTCTGACCCAAGGACAGTGTTCTCTGGCATAGTGAAAGAGATTGTCTCTGAAGCTGAAGTTCCTGCAAACAGCAAAAACATCGGAACAACAGGCATGAGAAAAAGGGCAGAGTCACAGGTGTCTCCCAGGAGATGGTGTAAACAGGTCTGGGATCACCTCATCAGTTGGTGAAATCAGCATTCAAAAGAGAGGATGACACAGATCCAGCCACCCATAGATGAGGGTCTGTGATGTGGTTAGGCTGTGGTTTTATGTTGCCAGGAGCTTTTAGTACTGGGTAGGGCTGAATGGCTTTGCCTACCCATAAAAGCTCCAAGATCCCTGACTTTCTGCTCCCTACACACCTCCAGAGAGTCCTAGAGTTGTTCAAACATCACACTGCTTCCATCTGATCTCTCTGTTCTGTGCATAAGCACAGCCCCAGTAAGACAGTACTTAGGGGTCTCTGCACCTACCTTCAGGGCACAGGAGTGAGGTGTGGGTCTTTTCCTCCAGCTGCCCTTCTGCCTGGTGGGGAAAAGGCTAGTCAGCTCAGAAGGGAGAGTGGTAAAATCAGAGAGCACTGTGCAGCACCCCACCTTTGTGCATGCACCTTTTCCATCCTCATGGGCCTTGGCAAAGGGCTTCACACACACAGCACAGATATTCATGCCCACAGTGAAATTGTATGGGAAGCAGGTTTCTAAGCTGCTGCATGGCCTTTGACACCATTGCCCTGCCAGCAAACAGTTCTGACATTTCTGTCCCATCCAGTGGAGGAGCTTCAATCCAGTCTACCCTTAGAATCGCTCCTTGACCAGTCTCCCTGAGAAATGTGCCCACCTCCCCAGCTGACTCTTCCTTCCCAGGGCCACCCACCAGACTGTCTTGAGCCCAACCCAGCTCCAACATCTCCAGAACCCTGCAGGGCAGCCTGACCTTCACCAGCAGGTGTTTAACCACTGTGTCCGTCCCTCCGGACTCTGGCACAACAGCTGTAGGCTTTGTGCAAACATCTTCCTGCTCCACCACCTCAGCAGTGACAGTGAAATTCACCTTCCCTAAAAAACAAAACATCATGAGGCTGCTTGGCACATCTATGCCTACGTTTTAGTTTGCTCAGCCTCGGGCTGCTCACTCATGCTTTGCACAGGAGGCCAGTCTCCCTTCCAGCCCAGCTCTGGTTTTGTCAAGCAGCTCTGCCAGTGCTTCCCACCCCTGCCCCTTCCTCGACTCCTTACCTAATTTTGTAGCCTTCACATCCCAGGAAAATGTTTTTGCTGAATCAGGGCACAGGCAAAGAGTGAACCTGACATTTTCATGAAGAAACTCAAAATCCCTGGAGTCCATTAGGCTAAGCTGGAGCTAGAGGTGAAACAAAAGGGAGTTCAGGTTACAGAGCTGCAGCTGCTGCTGTGTTTTTCCATTCAGGTCCTTGATTCAAATAACAATCAATCCCAGAAGCCAGGGGTGAGTATGTTGATGGCCTGTTGCAGTATCTGTGGGACACCAGCAGCACCCCATGGACATGCAATCCACGTTTGTAAGGCTTGTCTTCTGGGGAGGGATAAAGGGGTCAGTGATGGCTCTGTGTGGGACTAAATTGAACAACTTCTTTGGAGTCTTTTGCCCAGTGCCTAAGCAGGCAGCCCCTCTGTATGGGTCTCTTTCAGTAAAGTAGTTCCCACACATTCCTCTGCTCCAAAGCATCATGGAGGGAGCCACTCACCGCCATGCACTGCTTCAGGTAGCTGAAGACTTTGACTTTCAGGGGAAATGACTCTCCTCGGAAAACAGAATAAGGCAAAGTGGGTTCCACGAAGAAGGGCTTGAAGCTCCTCAGGCTGGTGGTCTCTGAGATTCCCAAGCCATGGCTCTCCGAGGTGCAGAAGGTCATGGCTCTCCAGTCTGTGATACTGTCAGGTACTGTGACAGCTAGCTCAGCAGCCCCTGAATCACTGAGGAGAAAACAAAGTAGAAGAGGTTGTCCCCACCCTGGAAAGATTTCTCTTGGGAAGACAAATGCAGAAGTTCAGACTATGAAATGGAAGTGCATGTGAAGGCATGGGGATTCCTAGCAAGTAGGACAGAGGTATTGGAATGATAGCAAATAGGTGGGCAAGGAATGACTTGAGAGGAAAATGCAACCCATAATTTGTTTCTGAGCAGTGCTGCACCTGAAATTCTTCTTTTGTGTGGGCACAGAGGGCTCATAGGGGTCCGTGTTATACACCCAGTCTGTGCCATGGAGTATGGTGTGACGCTTCCTATTGGGAAGGTGTAGATACAATGAAACATGTCTCTTCTGAGGTGCATATTGACAGGACAAAAAGTAACACACAGCTGGAATGTGGGAGATTCTGACCTGACATAAGAAAATACCATGAGGATGGTCAAACATGGAAATGCAGTTTGAGGAGTCTCCACCCTTAGGGATACAGAGTACTTTACTACAACTTGATCTAAGAGGACCTGCCTTGTGTAGAATGTTGAGCTATGGATCTGTGGAGGCCTTTTACATCCTTCAATAGTGTGTGATGTTAAATTCCTAGAAGCATTTGGAAAATCTCAAGCAGAGACAGGAACTGAACCAAAACTCTATTGTCCTTATCCACTTCTTCGTAACTCCCTCTTTCACTTTGTGTGCAGAAGGCAACAATGCCCTGTCTCTGCTCCTGCCCATTCCCTCTGCTGTGTCTGGTAGAAAGTCTGTATCCCTGTGGAGCCACAGCCTGTAATTACTCACTTGATGGGAACCAGAGTCCAGATGAATGTCTCTGGGAACCAGGTACGTGCTGGCGCTGACTCATCGCCCAGCTCGATGAGCTCTGCCTCAGCAGCTTCAACAGCATCTTCTTCTTCTAGATACCTGGTCTCCAAGTCTGCCAGCTCATCAAAAGCTATTAGGAATACAAGCATTCATTCAAAGGCAGAGCAACTGTGAAAACAGGATAAAGTCCAGCCAGGAAAAGCACAGCTCTCCTTCCCTCCCACTCCCAGCCCAAACACCCTTGTTGTCTCCAAAATGCCCTTAACTTATTGTCTTCCATAAGACAACTCAGGAGGCCAGCGGGATTCCAATATGTGTGTGCTCCCCAGTGAGACATTTCACCTGCTCACAGTTTTGTTCTCATTCCCTGCAGAAAAGCCAAGATACTGTCTAATGCCAATCTTGGTTCATTCTCTGGTTTCCAGAAAGACCTTTCCTAGTCTTACAAGCATATTTTCTTTCCTGAGACAGATACCCCATTTCCCTCCTTGACCATATTATTTTCCCACTTGCCAGGTAAAGCTTCCAAAAGGGTTCAAACCCCACAGCCACCCCTCTGCCCCTCCAGTGCACTGGACACAAACTCCTGCCAGGGCTTTTCCCCTCTCCCTGTGGAGCACATCCCCTGTACAACCTCCCACTCACGCCTGTAAGCCATCCCCAGCTCCTAAGTACATTGCATGTTCAGCTGCCCATGTGCAGCCTATATGTTACCCGTGATCTCCAAAGAAACAGGAAAAATCGAGATGTACACATGTAGTCGTAGTCAAAAGTGGTCTGGGTGCGGCACTCAATTGGAGACTTGATTCTAAGGCTGGTTAAAAATGTTAGACCTGCATTCTGGAGGAAAGAAGGGGGAGAAAAGAAGGCATATTTCTGTGGAGGGGTTGTGTGTGTCTGAGGGTCTGTCTCTTCCCCCTCCTCCCAGCAGATCACAGCTACTCTGTGTTGTTGCACCTCAGCACAACATGCAAATTTATATTGGGAGAAAAGGCAGAACTGTCCTGCTCCCAGAGCCTGGTCCACATGCCACAGGATTGTGGGGGTGACCACTCGCATGTGCATGCCTGTTCACGAAGTCATTATTTTGGCACCACAGTTTGCTGCCCACCCTAACCCAGACTTTTCTTTATCCTTCACTGACATTCCTTTCTACTGTTCATTCTCTCCTTTCCCTGGGTTCCCCTTTTCTCTCAGGTGCTTTGCTTCTCCAACCTCCAATTTTCTCTGACACAGGCTGACAATCCACACTGCTTCCAATTCATAGAAAGTCTAAAGGGGACCAGTGGGGAGCTGGGTTCTAGGAATCTGCCTGATCAATGGGAATTTATCATACTGGGAGCACAGAGTGTCATTGATCTCTTAGTTGAGAAGCAAATTCAGATTGTGAAGTCACCAGCATTTACAGGAAAGACAGTCTGTGAAGCTACCCAGTGCTGACCTGGGATACAAAAGTGCTCAGCTCTGATATTTCAGGCTTTCTGGAAATTAGATTTACCTTCAGAAGTTCATAAACATCTGGTTGGGACACTGCATAAGAGTATCTGTTGTACATGAACGGTGACTTCATTCCTGGTGAAGAGGTGGGCTGAGAGGCATCAGTGATTCCTGGGCTCTTGCGGATGGTACAGTAGTCACTGTAGACATCTGTGAGGGTGCTGAGCTGCTCCTGAGCATAGCTGAACATATTATACACCTGTAGAGAGGGAACGAAAACAGTATAGGTCAGTATGAGAGGTGAGAAGATTTTCATTTCTATCCAGAGATTTCCTGTGACCTCAGAGGCCAAGCTCAGGTTCTGCCTATCATAAAGAACCCAGCCTCAAGGGGATTTGAATTTTATGGAGAGCCTTCACAAATTTTGGATGTACAGCACAAGAGAAGAACATGAGCCCCTCTGGGGTACGGCTGCATAGCTGTGGCCACTTCTAGCCTTATAATTGTACCTGTGAACCCAATGTAAAGACTAAGGACACCCTCCCTGCATGGGGAAAACACTGGACTTCTTGCCTGACTGAAGACTCATCCTGGATCCACCAAGACAGTGTCAGGAGGCAATTCAGGTGTCCTTAAACCAAGGTCTGGAGGAGAAAAGGGACCCTTCCACTGACAATACACCACTTAGAGCCCACTCTGTGAATGGAAGGACTGTCTGGTTCACATGGGCTGGAACAAAGACATGGAGCCTATCCCATGTGTGGCTTTTTTTTTAACATGACTTTTTTTTCAGAGCACTGTCATGAATCGGTTCAGGAGATGGATGTCTCTTCCCTTCTGCTTGCCACTGTGGTAAAGCACTGTAAGTTTAACCAGGATGTGACTTCAGGCTGTACCTGGGGCTGACAATGGGTTATTCTAACAGAATACAACCCCTGTAGACACTGGAAATTTTGGCTGGTGTTTGATGCTGGCCCTCATTTTTTCTCATTAAACGATGCCCTGTCCCCATTCAAGCACTTGTTGGTATATCCACCATGCCTCATTAACCACCAATGGTCAGCACTGGAGTGACTCACACTATCCCTGGATAGCTCAGCCTCTGGCCTCAGGAGAAGGACACTTTTGTCTACTGCACGGACGCTGCACAGGGAGCCTGGTGCAGCTTGCAAATGGAGATGGACAGTCGATCCTGGGAGAGCCACTGCATCTGAGAAGCCAAGCTTCACCTGAAACAGCAGGAGAAAGGGGGACTGCAGACACTGAGAGATGAAGGAAAGGGGAAGCTGTGGTTGTTGGGTTCTGCTGCATATCTACTGCCAGTTTGCAGATCATTAGCCACCCTCCAGCCTACCTGCCTCTCTGTGCTTTGTGCACTGCTTACATGGTTCCTGAAGCAGCTGGAGACTTTCAGACTGATGGTGTCAGCTGCCACTTGTCCCTCAGGGAAGGCAATGTAAACAAAGAGGGTAGCCATGGATGAAATGAGGTCAATGGGCAGAGTGATGTTGAAAGCCCCACTGTACTGACCTGAAGGATGAAGGAAAAATTGAAAAAGTATGGCAAGGTGCAAGGAAGTCTTCAATCCAAGGATTACAGCAGCAATGTACTCTTCCTCTGTAATACTTCTTACAGATTCTTGCATAAAAAGTATTCTGCCTTGCTTCTGGGGAGGCCACAGCTAGGGTAGGATGGAGGTTTTTATAGCAGTGACCTTGTATCATGACACACCTTGGCAACAGTGAGCACTTGGAAGAGAAATGAGTCTTTCCACTTGAGCCCAGAAAGACTCCATAAGTTACTTTGGCATTTTCCTGCTTGGCAGATAAACTCTGACAGTTTCATCATTTGATCAGCAGGAAAAAAAAAAAAAAAAGGAAATTAAAAGGCAGAAAAAATATAGCATATTTCCTCTAGGTTTTTTGTGCCAGCTCTGTGGTTTCCTGTTAGTCTCAGATCTCTTTTGTCTCCTTCTCCATCTAGGCTGGAAAGACTTTCTTGTTGGATCCTTAATCTGTTCCTGGCAGTTAGATGCTCTTACCTGATGGTGGATCAAGAAGCACTGTTGTTTGGCCGTGATGCACAAGGGACCCTCTGGCCATAACCTAAAGGGCAATGAACAGAACAAAGGGTTGAGAGTGCCTCTGCTCCACGTTTCTGGGCCAGCAAAGGGCCCTGTGCTGATGCACACCGGGCTCAGAACTGACCTCGCTGGCATTGCCCACACTCACCAGGTGGTAGAAGTGTGCTCTGGCAGCCCGGTGGCCCAGCTCTGTGGCAAGTAGGTGGTAGTGCACAGCGACCTGCTGCACATCCCCACAGGCTGGCACTGCCCGCACGGGCTGGATCTTCACGGAGCTGCGGCTGGAGGAGTAGAAGGCCCTCAGTGGGAGCGATGCGGTGCCGTAAGACACCTTCACGTTTCGACCGTTCGTGTCCTCCGGCTGGGACTTTGCCTGTGGCACAGAAAAAAGTGTCTGAGGATTTCCTACAGCTCTTCATACATACACCAAAACGAAGGCTGACTAAACAGTGAGCTCTGAACTATCCCCGTATCTACTTCCACCTACACCAAGTTCAATCAGTCCTCTTCTATGGAGCTTGGCATTTGCCTGCTGTACCACACTCTGGGATAACTAGTGCCTAAACAGGAGCAGGGACCTGTACACTGCCAGGGCTTTAGCTGAAGTCTGAAATTCTGCCATGCTGCTGCTATCCTGGGAACAAGCCAGATCATTTTACTATGTAAAGTGGCTTATCAGCTCCTGGATCAAACGACTGAACCTTTTGCTTCTGTCTGGTATATGTGGGTAAAGTATTAGCATAGATCTGCCCTTAAAATGTATTTCAATTCTAGTTACCTGCTTAGCTCTGGTTTGCAATAACTGGTTCCTAACCTGTAATACAACTTTACTGCTGTTGTCCCATGCTGATGTCTCCAAGACAAAGGAGGCCATCCCAGTGTCATCCGTGAGGTAGGTCTTGGTCTGCTTCCTGCTCCCATAGGACACTGTAAGGAACACCTTCTTGTTCTTCAGGGGTGTCCCACTGGCACTTCTGAGTTCCAGCTGTAACAATACAGAGAACAGTCAGAGAGTTGGAGGCCTCAGGATTGAAAATCCACCTCCCAGTAGAAGTCCCAGTCCCCCTCTCTGCAAAGGGACTCTCAGTGTGAATTTTGACCTCTCCAAACCTTCCTCATTTATGCAGCAGGCATCTCATCTGGCAAAGCCGCAGATCCTGCAGTCATACCTTTGGATAACCTCTTAGTAGATATGTCAAAGGAGGGACTGGGACAGAGGATTGTGCTGGCAGCTTTGGGCAGCTCAGAACAAGGGGACCCCTGGGCACTTCTGTGCCTGCCACCTGCTTAGGCCCAGCCACTGGGCTTCCCATGTTTCTTCCCTTTTCACTCACATTTCCATAGTAGGGAGCTCCTTGCTGATAGTAGTAGCTCGTCCCCCAGAACTGGAGAGTTGTGATATCAAAAGTGACCTTGCAGTTTTCAGTGGTGTTGAACTCCACCCCTGGGAAAGACAGGAGGCACATGCAGCTGAGTAGAGTGTCTAAGCAGGCATGAAGATTGGATAAACTCAGTTAAGTGATGAACTATCATTCATAGGGCACTGCAGTTTCTCCATGCAGCTTTAGGAGTCATTTAACACACACATACTCAGATACGGTGCCTCCTACACTCTGACGTGACAGAATGACAGCAATCTATCTGGCGGTCTCTGTGTCAGACACTTCTCAAACACTTTAAGATGGTCCTACTCATAATTGTCTTCTTCCATTCTCCTTCCCTCCTCACAGCAGTCACTAGAACACAGCATTTTTCCTTGCCTTTCCCATGTCAGTTCACAGCCTGATGTCTTGTCCAGTGTGCCCATCTGAAATCACTGCAGCAGTTTGTTAAGTGAATGTGTGTCACTGCTTCTGGCAAGGGGCTGCGAAACATTTTCTTCACAGGAAGAAAAGGAAGGCTTTGCAAAATCTTGTGAGAGTGGGAACCTTATAAGAAACATTATTTCCCTATCTGGGATGTGGAGATAAATCTAATGAGGAGCTAATAAAAGTACACAGTCAGGCCCTTGGTTATCTCTAGTTGGTCTGAATAACATCTCATTCCAATGGACTGTCCTAAAATATGGTTTAAGAACAAGAGAACGTGGCCCGGCCCATCTCTGTACACATTTTTAATGTGATGAGAAGACAAGAGAAAGCAGCTCTTGCCCATCTCCATCAAAACAAAATGACTGCCAGAGCAGGGATCAAGACTGGATGAACTCAATTGTCTTACAGATAAAAACCCAAAGACAAGTACATTTTACGAGTGTATAATGGAAGATTTTCCACAAAGTGTAGAATCAGTTTTTTCTACCTGTTCCACTTTCTTTCAGAAAAGCCTCAGCCTCCAGACTGAAATCATAATTATCACCATGCTTCCGGTGGAAAATCTTAGTATTCACTTCAGTGGAAAAGCAGCCATCCTCATTTGTCTGGGAATATGAAATCATATTTGTTAACCAATCATGAAGGCAAAAGAGTGTTCTGTCCCTTTGCTCTCTTTCCTCCCTTTTGCAGGAGGGGTGGGTGTCTCCCACGCTCACCTCGCCGGTGTAATCCTTACAGATACTGCGCTTGGCTTTGGAAGACTTGCGGTTGTAGCGGATGTGTTTACGGCACACCACAGCCTTCACGCTGCCCTGGACTGCTTTCCCATAGGTGTACCTGGCAAAGGGAGCACAGAGGACTTACACTCACACAGAAACATTGGCTCAGGAGTCAGTAATGTCAGCTTTACCCTGGGGCTTGCAGCTATACAGCCCAGCAGCCTGCAGTATATTCGTGGGTCAGCAGCTCAGCAGAGGAGGCCAAGAAGTACAAATAGCCTCATCAGATTGAGACAGAAGGCACTGGTAGGTTAGTTCTCTCCAAGTCAACAGTAGTCCCACCAGGCAGGGCTAGGGGACGTGTTGGCCACGATCTCAGCCATTATTCCTAAAACATTGTCCCTAACAAATACAGCAGAGGTGCTGCATTGTAGGGCACATGCTACATTGAGGGAATGCACTGCCACACTTTCAGACTCACAGAGAAAGTAGGGAGAAAGAATATGGAGAAAGGTGAGGGTCCAGGAGAATTGCTTGGCAAAGGATGACAGGGTACCAACTCTTGGGGTGAGGGTAGGGTTGGCAGAGACCATTTTGAGCTCAGTTATTGATGGCTGTGCATTTTCCAAACCAGTAAAAATGCACCTTCTGCCACGATAAGTCAGCTCACATGCCACAGACGTGGAGAGGGAAGTTTTCCTCTAGGATGGTGACCACCTGAGGCATCTGGATGGAGACACTGAACTTGGGCAGCACTGTGTGAAAGCAAGAGAAAGATAATTCAGTGAGAATAGAAAGACTTATTTTGCTTCAATCCTTCCAAAGTGGCTGCTTACAGGAAAAAAAAAAAATCTCTCCTTTCGTTCTAGCACATGGCCTGGTAGGAATACGCCAGCTAGGAAAATGGGACAGGAGTAGGCAGCTTGAGTCTCCTTCCCAGAGCACAGCTGTGGGACATTGTCTCAGTCCCATCCTCAGGACATGGGTGGGGGTGGGGGAAGAAAGCTGATGGGCCTGGGTGAAGGTCAGTGATTACACCTGTGGGCAGGCAGTTGCACTTCCCAGCACAACCAGCACAGCTGTTCACAGCTGCATGGCCCATCCAGCTCTGTGTGAGGAGGCGGGGCTGGAGGCTGGCAAAACACCTTTCTCTGCTGCCACCAGCTCCTGAGACTCTTACCATACTCCTCCACCCTGAAGGTGCGTGTGAGGCCAGGCATTCTGATGGTATACTCTCCAAGCGGTGCTTCTGCAGCCAGCGGGAAGGACAGATCCACAATGCCTCCCACAGGTGTAACATCCAGCCACTGTGCAATTCGGTTCCCTTTGGGGTCCTGCACAGGTGTAGCAGAGAGTAGTTATTTTCCAGTGCAAAAAGACTCTTTTGCAGGATGTCCAAGATACCAAGGTGTGGTCTGACCACATATTCTCTTGTCCTGAGAGCCCAGGTCTATGGCACAGCTACAGTGCTCAGGTGAGTCCAAGCTCAAAGAGGAAAGGATTTCTCTCCCTGTGTCATTGACGAAGTAAATCTACCATATATTTGTTCTCTGGTAGCACTGCCATCTCTGACTGCTGCAAAACTGTTGTCCACTGCCTGCCTGTCTCAATAAGAGAAAGAAGTGGTCCTTCTTTAGAGATCTCTGTGGTCACCTGAGCTGGCACAGCCTGCAAGGTCACTGTGGAGACATTCTGCCTAAGGCATGAGCTACTGGGGAATGATGTCTTGAATCCCCAGGAAAGAGCAGGGAAACGAGTCCAGGATTCCATGCAGGGGAACCATTGAAGCCCAGTCATGAAGGACAGTGCTCTCCACTGCTGATTCTGGCAGGGCAGGGTGCAGAATTCTAAGTACAGCCACACTGCCCAGCCATTAGGAGCTTTGTGATGAGTTGATAGGACTGTTCCCATTAATTCTGAGGTAACTGACTTTCTGCATCAGTATTTCCCTACCACCATCTCCAAACCTGTGTCTTCCCCAAGGTGAGAAGAGTTCATCACTTACAATAAAGTAGGAGCTTTACCTTCAGTTCCACCAGGCGCTGCTGTGGGGAGGAAAAAAGAGTTACTGGTGGGATGCTTTCAGATAAGTTACCATTCACCTCCTTGGTATTTTTTATTTCCCCAACCATCCATGAGTCTTCTCCAAGCAATTCCCAGGAATTGTCCATAACCCATGAGCAGCTCCTGTCTTGCAGGTGGTGCCCAACATTGTTTGTAAACACCAAAAGCAAATTTGATACCATCTCCTGGCTGGGCCAAGCACTGATCTAGAGGCAGTTCATAACATTTCCAGACTTCAGGTATCTTCCCTCTTGACTTACTGTTTCACTGCTGGCAATAAAGTTCTGATCCAAGGTCACAATCCGCAACTTGACTACAAAGCAAAAGGAAAACAGGACTGACTGAAATGAAATCAAGTCTCTCAATAGTAAATAACAAGAACACGTGGCTAAGAAAGATGTGTACACGGTCTTCTCTGAGGGGGTTTGGGCAGCAGATAAAACCATCCACTCCTAGGCCTATGCCCAAAGCCCTGCTAGGAGCTGGCAGGCTGCTAGAAAAAAAAAAAAAAAACGTTAGGAGAGGCAGTGTGGGGCTTTCTGGGAAGGCTGGCTGTGGTGGTGGGAAAGAGAATTTTTCTGGACAGTGGACCTGTGGTGGACCACTCAGTCTTGCCTGCAGTGAAGGTCATCCCAGTGGAAAGTGTGGAGAGGCATGGGGCAAACAGCTAAACACTGTGGTGATCTGAGCTGTGCAAGGGCAGTGGTGGCACCTGTAGGTGTGCAATCCTCACCTGAGGAATTCTGTGGGGAAGAGAGGGATTGAGAACCCTGACAGACAGTCATGACTTTAACTGGAGCAATCATGAGTATAACACTGTGGCTTCTAAATCTTTTCTCACACATCAAGGAAAACACACAAGCCCTGTTCACAGTGGCATATGGCATGCTAACACAGGAGAGAGATATTCCCAAACCCTTCAAAGCCTAGAAGGAAGCCTGTGGCCCATCTCCCTTCCTGAGCAGGTTCTGCGCAGAGGACTAGAGAGTACCCCACATTCTGTGGCCTGAGGACCACTCTCTCTCGCAAGACACGGCATTCTGTCCATACCGATCTGTCCAGGTTTGTACACGGGTTTGTCTGTCTGGATGAAAGTCTTCTTGTCTGCATGCTTGATTAGGACTTTCTGTTTCTTCTGGAACTCTGAGTTGGCTTCCATGACTGTGATAACAACAAAAGCCACTTCCTCAGGGTTTCCAATAGGTGGAGGGACCTGCAGGTATAGTTACAACCATCATTCAGCGTGGATCCCATTCACTGATCCCAAGGTTTTTGGAATAACAATTATGATATAACTTTTGGGTTGCTCTAGTTCTTCTTGCCTGGAAAGAACATTTCTAGAAAGGTAAAATATTAGTGGGTCTACATAGCAGAAAGGACAATGGCAGACCTATGCAGGCTGAAGCAGAAGATTCACTGGACAATTAAGATATCCTCATGGGAAGGCACAACTCTTTGCATTCCTGCCCAGCAAGAGCAGAACTCATGCCATATCCACCCTATTGAGAGCCCTTGAAAGTATCTTCCTCACCTGGAAGCTTGTGCAATGAAAGAAGGGGAGCTGAGAGATGGACTGAGTGATCAGAGTCTCATTCCCAGCTCTGCTTTGCAAGGTGACCGACACATGGATTGGGACTGCTTGCTCTCTGCTGAGCTGGAGACACACTGTCTCTGAGAAGGGGTAGTAGAGCTGAGATGGTATTGCCACGGCATAGTTTCTGGAAAAAAAGAAAAAAGAAAAAAGAAAAAAAGAAAAAAAGAAAAAAGAAGTCAGGTTAAACTGACTTTCTAAGAGGGCAGGTTTTTACCTGTATTTAGGTACTTCCTAACAGACTTCTGCCCTCTTCACTCTGCTGTCATGACACCAGTGGGACATGACACTGTTCTCATCTGTGGGTACTGGAAACATTGACAGTGAGGCAGCACTATATGCTGCATGCACATATAAAATTACAAAGTCACTGCCTTACAAACTGAAAGTGAAAATAAGGTGAAGGGACCTCCCCACATCACCCAAGGGATCAGCACCAGCTTGGCTCTCCTGCAGATTTCCCAAGTCTTCAATGTTTTCACTGCACCACACCACCTTATCACCATCAGTTTTGTTGGCTGGTTTTCCCACTACTCTTGGGCTCAGAAACAATGCCCTCTGTGAGGGACCCAGTGTTCCAGCTTCATGTCCCAGCCACAGAAACTCATGAGCACCTTCACTTCAGCTCCTGACACTCTTGTCCTCTTTGTGCTCTACTTGCTCTCCCATTTCTGCATCTACTCTGAGCTGCGTCCATAACACCAAAAAGCTGTTCACAGTTTGTTTGTTTCCATCTTTTACTGTACTGTAGCATCTAGGACCAACAAAAAGCCAACATTCAAGCAGATTTCAAAATTGTTATCACTGATTCCTCGCACTCACTGCCCCTGGACAGGCTCAGCCAGCAGCATGTTTTGCAGGAAGCAGAGGGCAGGGCTTGGAAAGATCAGAAAAGCTGGAGGAAGGGAGGTGACCTGCTGGCAGTTCTCAGCTGGAGCTCAGCACCCTGGTGAGAAGGAGTCAAAGTCCTGCTGGCCAGGAGCCTTTGACTGCTGTCACACTTGAGTGCTGCCAAGCTGCCTTGAGGATCTCAAAACACATAAAAACAACATTTTGTTTTTCCTACTTGGGCTGACTCATGGCACCTCCCTCTTGCCAATTGTGCCAAAGGATGGGATGAACACTAAAAATTCACTGCTTGAAACTTCACATACCACCCTTGCTTTTGATGATCCTTTACTCTGGAACATTTTCTTACACCCCTTTAACATTTTATCCCTTGCCCTTGCTTTCTGAGCTATAAAAGTAAGAAAGAACATCTCTGGGGCTGTCATCCAAGGGTCCCGAGATCCAAGCTGGATCACAAATCTATGAAAAAAATTGGAATACAGGCAGGACAGCAAACAACCTATTGAAGCGAGTGGTATTTCCATAAAGCAAAGCTTCATGCTGAGGGTAACAGTGGCAAGCAGACAGCAGTAAAGCACATCCCTTGTATGGGAGCTTGTCAGCCTATGGAACATGTCCTAGAGGAAGTACTCCCACTGGAGAAGGTTTTTAAAACTAGGCTTGTGCACACCACACCACACGCAGCAGGAGGGAACCCAGCTACAACCCACTGCCACATTTTTCACTGTAACATCTACTGCTCCAGCACAGTCATGCTTCTGTTTGCACTTGTGCCATGGCTGCAAAAGCAAACGCCTTCAAAAAAAGCAAGAACAAGTTCACAAGCCAGGACATCACAGAAGTATCTGCTGGAACAGGAGTTGCATTCCTGACAAAGCATATGAAGAGAAGCTGTGCTGGGAATTGTTCTTGAGAGAGGTCTGAGAAAAGGCGTGGTGGGAGCAGATGGCCAGCCAAGCCTGAACGAACACACTGCTTTACTAAAAGCATCCCTACCAGATACTTAGGATCATGTTTGCTCACTTTGTACAGACACTCAGCTTTGCTGGCTAAATTATTAAATGGTGACCTATGACCTGGGAAGAAAGGCTTAGCCCAAAGGAAACATATTCTGGAACACAGTAGGAGGCGTGAGATATTGGAAGGTCAGAATTAAGCACAAGCAGAAAGCTGGCAGAGTCGTTCTGCCTGAGTCCTTGCTGAAATACATGGTCTACATCAAAGGCACTAAAGGAAGAGCCAATTAGCAGGGGGAATGTGGGGAAAGGGCACATGGAAACCAAACAAAACCTTGGGAATATGAGAAATTATGGCTCTCCAGAAAAACACTCCTCACCTTAAGACTTCTGTCCCATTTCTGTCATCTACTGCCACCCTCCCGTCAGGACCCCTCAGAGACCAGAGCACATTTGCAAAGCAGTGAAGTTCTTACAGCATTGCAGGCATTCCAGCCGTGCTAGGCAGGAGAAGGATGCAGCCCCACAGGAAAACGATCCTCCACATAGCTGATTGCTCGAATTCCTCCAAGGTCGAATTCCTCCAAGGAAAGCTTAGCCACTCCTCAGTACCCTCTTCTCCCCTGCTCCTGCTGTCTTCCTTCTCCCCCTCATCCAGAGCTGATGGAGCATGCAACTTCTGCCCCGACCAGACCAGACGCCCGTTCCTCCCTTGGCTTCAAAACCAAGGTGGAGATCAGGCTGCTGGTGGCTGGAATGTGGGCGGGAGAAAGGGGTGGCGACAATGTTTACTGCCTACAAACTAGAGGCAGCTGCTTCGAGACTTTGTAAGGCTTGTTGGTGTTTCTCTGGGAGAGGGCTTGTCTGCCTTAGGCAGCAGAGCTGCTGGCAGCGGGAGTGCTTAGTTACTGTATTTGGTACAGGGGCCCAATTTTCAAAAATTTTTCCCCAATTTTTTTTACTGGGACGTCATCAGAAACATTTGGATACAAATTAATTCTTTGTGATGTCAGTGGATTTTTCTTCTTGGTTCTTCTGCAGAACTTCTTAAGTATAATTTGTTTCTTACTGAAATTTCGCTTCTGACCTGCAGCCTCCAGCTGGACCAGCCCAGGGCTTCACATGCAGCTCTGCCAGTGTCCCCATTTCTCCCTGGAGGAAGGGAAGAACTTTAGCATTTTATTATCTTTTGGCTGTCTTTCTGTTTTTTGTCTCACTAGTTTAGACTTGAATTCAAACCCCATTTTAATTTTGGAGACTCAAATATGCTCCCAGATCAGTGACATACAGTGCTTTAAACCCGAGGTTTATCTGCAGTGTCAGTGCTAGGTTGAAGGCTCGTGTGCCCCTGTTACATTAGACTGTGGTCTAGGAGAGTGGGTGCTAAGCACACAGATGTGGACTGTGCCAAAGTAAATCCAGGGATTGCTTCAGCTGGGAGCAAGGCACGGGGGGATGGCAAATTCTCTCTGTGCTTGTGTACCTTTGGTTGAGTTCTGCTAAAACACAGCAGGGGCCAGGACAGAATGAGGATATCCACCTTCAGGTGAGGTTGTAACTAGAGGGCAAAGTCATCCAAGCCCTGTGCACTTCACTGCTGCCATTCAGGAGAGGGAAACACAAGGGTGCAGTGCCCGGGAAGAGTCTGGGGGAGAGGGGTGGTGGTGTCAGTGTAGAATCACCTTATGGCTGTGGGAATCTGTCAGAAGACTGGGCATCCAGCTTGGGCACATGTAAAGTAGAGATTTGATAAAATATGCATGGATTTAAAGTGTCATGCTTTATTTGGAAAGGCCTAAGAGTGGAACTATGAGAGGAGTTGGCATAGGTAGCAGGAACTGCCCTGGAAATGATGCTGTACCCAGGAGGATTCGACATGGCTGGGATGGATGGGTGGACAGAGGTAGTGATGCATGGAATGGAGGTGATTTGAAAGGTGATTTTTACTCGGAGTAATGAGTGCATGAGGGGAAGATCACTAATGTTGTTTTTTACAAGTTGAGGATGCTTTTTACAAGATGAGGTCAGTAGCTGATGTGCAGATTTGGCTCTCATCAGATACTACAGCCACGATCCAGACCAACCACAGATGAGATGAGGCTCTAGTCCCCTTCAGCTTGAGTTAGAGACATGTATTTCCACATATCCCTTCCTAGTGTCCTGGCACTCACGGCCTGGAATACCACCTGAATGTAAATGTGGGTGGAGAACTGTGCTATGTGACCTTCACTCTGCTGTTGGTGGGAGCAAGTAAATATTAGCTCATGTCATTAGCCTAGAAAAGATATTATCTCCATATATTAACTCCCCTACTCTTTGAACCTAGGGGTATCTGAGGGGGTATTTAGGATTGCTCCAGCCCATCAGTACATGCAGTTCTCTCCTCCAGTGTGGATCTTGTCAGCTTTTTGTCCCAGCCCAAGCAATGGGAGCACCACTGTTCCTCTTAGCCCTGACCCTATTCCCAGTTGCAGCTGCAGCAAGCCTGGAACCGTGAGAGTCTCTCCTTTTGATTTTGGGGGGCTTGGGGGAAGGGCCTGCCGTTGAAGGGGGGTGCTGAGGGGCTGCACTCTTTGGCACCCCAGAGCTGGAGGGTGGGGCCTGGCTGCCGGGGGGACTGAGCAGAAGCAGCTCCTGCAGAGTCCCGGGCATTGAGCGCTGCAGTGTTGGCTTGTGCAGGAGCTGCACTGGACACAAAGGTACAGAGGCCACGGGAGTTCTGCCTCTGTTCGTGCTGTGCTGGTGGGGTGAAGGCTGGTGTGAGCACGGAAGCCTAATGCCTCAGCCAATGAATGTTTGGCTTCTTTGGCTTCCTCACACAGCCTTGCTCAGTGTACTCGCAACTGCAGCATCGTGGACTGGGCAGCTGTGTCCTGGCTGGTGGCAGGGTGGTGACACAGGGAAACTGGGAGTTCTCTATACTGGGCATGTTCCTCCTTTCTCATTTGGAAAGGAGATTAAAAGCGCTAAACTTCCTTCAATGCAGTCCTCCAGACATTTTTCACCCTTGTTCTACCTCTTCACGAAAGCAGCAGAGATGGATTCTGGCCTGTCCACCTCAGCCTCTGGCGGGTTTTTGAACACGTACTGCTCTCTTCTAGTCACTATATGGTGGTGTTCCCTGCTGTCATTCAGCAGTCCCAGGAGGAGAAGCTCTACATTCACTTCAGCTCCCTAACGGAGGCCGTCCACCTGGCTGTCACCTTGCGGACAAAAACCCAGAATCACACACTGGTGGAGCGGGATGTGGAGAAGCCAGGCACTTTTCAGAGCATCACCTTCCAGGTGAGTGTAGATGTGGCTACTGATTTGACAGGGGATGCTTGCACGTTCACACAAGAGCACAGCACTTCTCTGGGTACACTGTCCTTTTCCTTGCCATAGGTTCCAAGCAGGCTGAGTATACTTCCCTACCAGTGCTAGGCAAAATACAACAGTGCCCCGGAGTCTAAGATTGTAGGGCATCTTTCCTATGTATAAAAAGATTTTTATAGAAAATAACAGATTTCTTTTGGTCTGTATCAGCACATTTCATCCTACTTAAAGTGAGGTGCTAAACATTTATTTTCACTTTAATCAGTGTTTTGTCCCTAAAAGTGCTTGTATATCACAGCAAAATCAATGCATTGCAAATACATTATTTTCATCCTTGTTTCCTGAGGAGCCTGCCCCTTCAGCTCCAAGAGGACCATTGTGGTCTAAAGCTGCATCTACATTGCCAGATGTAGTTGCAGCCTGCATAGACATTGAGCTTGCTTTAATTTAGCTGTGATGGCACTGAACCCACAATGAACTGAATTTCACCGAGGCAGTCTGGATATTTCTGGAGTGGCTTGAGTTCCTGTCATTGCTAACTGCTGTAGTTAGCTTATCTAGACACAGACTACAGAACCCTCAGCTATGTTTCTGGAGAGCCATGGAGATGTGTGTGGTGCTGAGGTTCTACAAACTGCAGTCTTCCTCAGCACTGCACAAAGTCACTGTGCCTATGCCCTGATTGCCCTGCAGACTCAGCAGAATTCAAGGAGGGGCTGTTGTCACTTTTGGGTTTTACACCAACATGACAATGATTATCTAAAAGTTTAATGCCAGCCCTTAGGAGAGAGCAAGTCCTGGTTCTGGAAAGCCAAGGAAGTCTGCTGTTAGCAAAAAATAAAAACCACCAAAAAAATCTTTCTCCTGCTGAGCTCAGTCTCTCTGATACTGAGATGCCCTGTGTTTGCCTCAGCAGTATCCCATCTCCCATTACTTCAGATCTGACTTTCCTATGGTTTACTTAGTTCCATAAAACTCTCGCATTTATGTTAAGTGGGAGAATGACATGTTGGTCAGTTCACTATTAAGTTCATGAACAAGGCAGTGACTCCTTCTCCCTAGAATCACAAGTGGGTTATGGAGTCAGATGGAAGAATTTGGACTCTGGAGTTTGGGGAGTTTCTAACAGTGAGATGATGTCTTATATCTGTGATAAGATGCAAAGTTTCTGATTAAATTTTTTCCATTTCCTTGTGTCAATCAACCTAGGTGCCAGACCTCATGTTAATTCCCGAGAAAACAGATGATTCCGAGACACAGGTAGGACATGTCTCTTGTCTGTATCTCCTCTTACAAATTAGAGGGCTTCAGCCTCTCCTGTGCATGAGCCATGGTAATGTTGGAGATGCAGGGTGGGAAAGATAGTAAAGAGGAAAAATAAATGTGCAAAGAGGCAAACATGACAAGCAGAAAGGCAAAAAGGGTATGAAGAAGCTGGACAATGAAAAGAAGAGTATGACTAGGGAAAGGAGAGACTTAAATCATAGGAGATGAAAGGAGGAGGGGGACATTGAAGATTTTGGAAGGACAAGTGCCTCTGGTTCTCTTTCAAGCTCTTTGTAGTCTGAGGTAATTTGTTTTTCTTTTTTAACCTTACAGTCAGAGGAGGTGGCTTTTCTGCATGTCCTGATCCACAGTGGAGACAATGTGCTCCTTGAGGGTGACAAAAAAGTTCTGGTCAAGCCCCAGAAGAATATAATTCTGATAGAGACAGACAAGGGCTTATACAAACCTGGAGAAACAGGTAAGGCAAGAAGGCAGCATACGGAAATGGGGACGGAAGGGTCAAGATAGCAGCCACACCTGGAGGGAAGATTTCACGAAGTGCAGCAAGCTAAGGTTGTTGCAGATGGATGGAAGCAGATCTCTATTATCCAGTGTTTCTAGGAACAGTTTGAGCCAGGGTGTTTCCCTCCAAGGTGTGCTACACCAAATTCCCAGCCTGCTGCTCCTGGGTGTTGTTTTGGTGCCACATCTCTAGTGAGAGCGAAAGGGAAAGCCAGGACTCTCCAGGACACTGGACAGCCTTGAAGACTGTTGTTCATATTTGAGTAAAACCTAGAGTGTCAGTTCCAAGCTGTAGAATTACAGAGTCCCCACAGTCTTCACAATATGAATGGACTGCACACAGACCCCACTATGGACAAGCCCACTGTTTACCCCAACTTTGCAATCTCTCTAGGTAAAGGCAGTGGGGTTCTGCAGCACACAGCTGTGTATAAGCCTCCCAGACAAAGCCCTCTGGGGTGGGAGATGCTCCCAAACAGGGAGAGCTGTTTGGGAAAAGATCTGAGCATCTCTGAGAGACAGAGATGCAGAGAGACATGAACACTGGAGCACAGAAAAGGAGAAGCAAGTTTGTGGAAGGAAATGTTGCAGTCAGAATACTTTACTATGTTTTTCTTTATATCTGCAGTGAAATTTCGAATTGTGAACCTTGATGAGAGCCTTAAGGTCATTAAAAATGAGGTGAGTATCACTTTGTGCCTTTCTAGAAGCAGGAGCTTCAGCATGAGACACATTGAGAGGCTCATGAAAGAGATATCTCCCTTCATGCCTGTTAAACATAAGAATAAATTATCTTAGGAGGAAATCACTCATCCACTGGTCCCTTGGAGAAAAACAAGTGTGAGCTGGCACAGAGGGAGGAGGAGACATACTGGGGGGTCTGGATGGGGCAGAAATTCCTGCACAGGGACCCATGTCAGGCAGAGTTCTTTATACTGGTTCACATGGATGCTGTTTTACAAAACTGAGATTGTGTTTCTCTTGTTTTTACAGTATTCCCAGATATGGCTGCAGGTAAGTGACAAAGAAGTGACCAAAGGGATATATCTGTCTCTTCTACTGTGATCTTTCACTCCCAGGGTTGTGCCACAAATGTAACTTCATGAAGTTATAGCTCAGGTTCAGCTGAAGGTTTTTCTATGTGGTCTGCTTCTATGTGGTCAGCATAGCTGCTTCTCCTTCCCATGGTGTTATGATGATGCCACTTCCCAGTAGCTTTACTGTTCCTGGCAGCCTCTGTAATTCCTAAATTTACTAAAATAATAATGGAGGGAAGGAAAGGTATCTGTCCTGGAGATCTGTAGTCCTCTCTACTGGGTCAAGTTTAAGCCCTTGTAGTGCCTTCTTGTGCCTGAGTATGGCTGGACCTGCCAGGTACATGTGCTCCCAATGTGGCTTGTGGCTCTGCGTGTCCTTTCCCAAACAGGATCCTGAATACAACCGTGTTGCTGAGTGGCTGAATGTAAAGTCAAATCATGGCATTGTGGATCTATCCTTCCCTCTGGCATCTGAAGCATCCCTTGGGAAGTACACCATCTCAGTCCAGCAGGACATGGCTCAAACAACCTTCAGTGTTGAGGAATATGGTGAGACTCCAACATCAGAGGGGTGTGAAAAGCAGTGTGGGTAGCTGGAGGAGAAAGCAGGGTGATGCAGGTGTGTCCATCCCACCTTTTGCCTTAGAACAACAGAATGGACACAAGGAAGGATGGGTCTGTGTGTGTGCACACCTCACATGGGGCTGGAGGATCTGCAGCTGCACAGGGTACAAAGGAGAGGCCGTGGGCTGACATCTCACTCTACTTGCATCTGGGCCCTGTAATGAGCACATTTTGCTGCTCATTGTCACCCTTTTCTGGGCTAGGTTTGTCATCCACTTCAGTCAGCTGCTGTAATGGGAAGTGGAATCATGCTTTGGTCCCATTAATTGGCATTGGTAAAGACAAAACCTTGTGCCATTTAAGTATTTAAGCTTGCCTGAGCTGGAGTAGGAAGCAGTCCCATGTGCAATTGCAGCAGCAAGTACAGGGTGGAGTGGCTGGAGGGAGTAACTTGACTGCAGCATGGTGATGAAGAACTGGGGACGTCGCTGTCTTTCCCTCATCTGGACTGCAGCTTTAATACAACTTCTTTCAGTGCTCATACTCATCCATACCATCCATTGTTTTTTTCCTCCATCCTTATCTCACTCTCTCCCACACAGTGCTGAAAAAATTTGAGATGAAAATTGAGCACCCTCCACATATCACTACATCAGATGAGGAATTTCAGCTAGTTGTCTGTGGCAAGTGAGTATGTGATACCGTTGTGATCTCTGCCCTTTGACTCCACTGTCACCTCCAGATTGCTCATGAAAAAGAAGTGGTCTTCCACTTGTCAGTATGATCTTTTTGCATTACCCTGTGTTTTTGGGAGACAGATCACACTCTGGAATGGGCTCCTTCTCACACCTAGTCACTTACTTGTGCGGCTGAAGGACAATAAAGATGCTGGGCATAGTGGGTGGAGAGAGATGCAAAATTATTTTAAAGGATGAGCTAAAGTTCCTGAGCAAACAAGGTACAAAGCAAAGCTCTCCAGGCTCCACTTCCCCTGATGGGAGGTGATGGGAGGTGTCCTATACCAATATTTCTGCTGACAGTCAGCAGACTGTCTTTTGGTGAATGTTTCTCTCTTTTGACATAGGTATACTTATGGGAAGCCTGTTCAAGGGAAAGTAGAAATTACTGTTATGACACTCTCCCAGGACATGGAAGGCAATTCTACAAGTTCGGCGATTCAGAAGCAAAACAGATGGGTAGGTGAACAAATAGGAGATCAAAAAGTGTCTGGAAATGTGTTTCTGTCCCCTTAACCTGCCTCAGTGCACCTCAAATGGGCACCAACCTGTTCAGTCTGGTATCTTCCCCATTGCTGGACATGATCAGACCACTGATTCCTCTTCCCATAATCCTGTTGCTTGAATTACTGCTCTAGCTGCGTGTTCCTGACTCTGTGGTTCAGGAAAAGGTGTAAGCCATGGGAAGCAGTGGTGTCTGGGACCTTTTCCAAGGGTCAGTATCACATTGTGTGCAATCAGATCACCCCATCAGGTGAGGCTATTCAGATCACTGGCCTATTCAGCCCTGTGACCATGCCCAGCAATAAGCAGGCTACCAGAGCATCACATGGACTGTGGATCCATGCCCCGTTTCTTGCTCTACCCCTGCACAATGAGTCATCTAAAGCTTGTTAGTGTCTGGTCTGAAATTATGTCCATTGTTGGCTACATTTTTTTCTCATCTGATTCCATTATTTTTTGTGGTTATGCTTCACATTTGTTTTTTTCCCACGGGTTTCAGATGCAGCTCTTTTGGCCTGAGAGCCACAGGAAAATATTTTTAAATGTCAGACCAGCCAGCAGTGAGCCAGAATATAAAAATCTAGCTGGATCTCTGCATCTTTTAAAATGCAGTCCAGCTGGAATGCTGTGCAGTCTTAGCTGTGCAAAACATCAGCTGAATGCCAGCTCCACATGGCATGTAAGAGGCCCTGAAAGGTTCTGAGGAGCACTTCACAGGCATGTCTAGAAACACTGGCTATACCCAGGCTCTGCCTCAATGATTGGCAAAGCTCTTGCCATCTGTACCTGGCAGGATGCCTGTGTCTAATATGGCCATGTCACAGGAATGGTCATGTCTGGAAAGCCACTCTGTCAGGCTTTATTCATCAGGGCCATAGCATTTCAGGGAGACCTTTAGCTCACATAATGAAATTCATGCTCTCTCAGCTACAGGATTTGGGCTGAATCCAGTCTCCTGAGATTCTCTGTGACGTAATTAATCCTTATGTGATTTGCCTTAAGTACTTTTTTTTTTTTGCCACTTTTTTGGTGATTGTTTAATCCAATCACATTGATTTTCTTTTCTGCGTAAGGTTTCCATGATCGGTTTCTGCAGTTAGGATTTGGGAACTTTCCTTTGTTTCAAAAATATCTGGAAATACTTCTTTAGGATTGCCTGGCATCTGTGGAACAGTTTGTCTTCCTCCACACATCACTCTTTCTCTCTGTTGTCCTCTCTGTGCAGACAAATAAGGATGGCTGCACTGCTTTCACAATAAAGACAGAAGCTCTGGAAATAAATGAAGCTGACAGCTATGTAGTTGCAGAAGGAAAAATGGTGGAAAATGGAACAGGTACTGCATAATATGTGGAGCATTCTCTTCTTCACGGACAACATTTTTGGTTTTGGTCTTTATATGGCAGTGGAATTTCTTTTGAAAAAGTAACTTGGATGTTCCCATATCGTCTGTCATGGCAATAGTCTCTATTCTAGTACATCTTCCATCTGTTTCTACCAGATTTAATAATCCTCTCCACCATTCACCTCCCTTCATATTGTGTAACTTCTTAGTGATTGCCTGGACATCAGGGTGCTCCTCAGCTAGTTGCAAAGTCCTAGACTGTTTAAACAGTCACCTAGTTTCCCTTTATCTTCAAAAAACATAAACAAATAAACATGTAAATAAATACTTACAGCCTATTATGCATCATGTCATGAAGCAGGAAGTCCAGAAAGCTTGATGAAATCATATCCTAGAAGAATGTATTTTCTTTCCTAAATTTAGAACTTGTAGATGTCATACGTAGTGTTGAAGAACGTTTTTCACTTCTGCTTCCCTAAGAGCACTGCTCCAGATTCAACAGATTTTTCATCTCCCCATCCAGGAGCCCATTCTGTGGAAATAGCTCTAATTCCTGTTGCAACCATCATGAAATCTGTACAGTTTATCAACCTCCATCCATTCTACAAACGAGGGATACCATACACAGGGAAGGTAACATTCCTGGATCCCTTTTCTGCTGAGAATGCATCATAGATAAAACCTTTTTTAGGAAGAAGGGAACAGTCTCCAGGAAAGTAAATGCTGCTCTGCTGGCACCCAGAAACTAGGAGTGAAGCCTCCTGTAGAAGAAATTTTTTTCTCCCTATCCTAACAGTGTATTTCCTGGACTGGAATTCTGGGGCCAGCTGCAGTTTCTGGAGGCTTCCCCAGGAGCATCTCCTGAAACTAATCTGTGCATATGGGATGGGGGTGGCGTCAGCAGGCACATAACATTCCCTTTGGACGAAAGCTCATGGTAACTTGGCAGAAATCTCTAAAGCCTTGCATATCAGTTCACTGGCACTCATTTCTGACTCAGGTCCCCTGGGTGATGCTAGGACTGCTGTCCTGGAGCTAGAAACACTTTCACCTGGGCCAGTACTGACCCCAGCATGGAGGGCAAGGAACAGCAAGAGTTAAGTTTTTGGGGACAAATCTCTTTGTGATCATCAAAGATCCTGCATCATTGTCCAAGAAACACCTCAGGATCTGAGGAATTCACCTTTTCCCCTAATAGATGTGTCTCATTTTCCTGTATTACTATTTTGTTCCAGTCCTGAACAGCTTCAAATTGTTGGTTTCATGTATTTATTGGATTTTTATTTGGATCCTTCCAACTGGTCTGAAAGCTAGAAGGGCTGAGGAAACCCAGTGATAGAAGCAATTAATATTAAGCACTGGCAGTGCCTCAGAGTCTGGCACAACAAGGCATTAACTTCCTCCCCTTCCCTACAGATGTTCTTCCACAGTGCAAAGTCTCCCCTCAGAAATGAAACAGTCCATCTAATAGTTGATGTCAATGATGAGGAGACACAGCTGTCACTCCTCACAGATGAGAAGGGGGAGGCTCACTTCACGCTGGATACCACCAGTTGGAACAGCACAATGGTTTCTCTGAGAGTGAGTATCAGCCACTGAAAATCTTTTGTCTGGTGTGAGGTGTGTCCCATGAAGAGATAAAAGAGGAAAAATGAGATTATGGTCAAATCCACTAGGCTTAGATTTTTGCTAAAACTTTGTAAGAGCAAATCTCATAAGAGACTTTAAAATGATGTTTCAACAAATAATTTTAGGCATACAAGATGTGCAGTCTGCCATCAGTTCAGGTGATAACAGAGTTTCAGCAAGTGTACAGGTTCCCTTGCATCACTTGGTACTAATTGTATTGCCACCTTGTGTTTATGTGCTTGGAAGGGAACCTACCGCCCTCCAAGTGACGACAGCTCATTTTCTGGTGAAATGGAAGGAGAGGACTTCCACTGGCTGAAACCTTTCTACTCTGAGAGCGACAGCTTCCTTGAGATCAAGGCCAAGGATGATGTGTTGTCCTGTGATCAAGAACAGGAAGTGCAGGTGGATTATATCCTTTCCCAGAATAAACTCAGCTCTGAAGAAGACCACATTTATTTCTACTACTTGGTGAGTACAGAAGACAGCTAATTCTCAGGGCAAGGTTATGCTTACTGGCATTTTACCCTTTTCTCACAGCACAGAGATACTCAAAGGAAAGGTAAAGCTACACCTAGACAGTCAGCTTGTGACTTCTGTTCTGCCCAAACTTGTGCCTGCTTTCCAGTTCCTGGACTTGCTGCTAGCCCCCAGCTGCGTTGCTTTGTTATCCATGTCTTGACCTGAGCCTTGGCAATGGATGCCGGCCATTTGCCCTACTTTCTCTTATGTCCACATGGATGGCAGTGGCTGGCTAGCCCAAACTCTGCCCAGAAGGTGAGCCCTGGATGTCTATCTGTGTCTGGGGCAATATATCTGAGAACTAAGAGGCAATCTCTGGGGCAGCTGACATTCCCCCACCTGTATCTTTGCAGAGAAAAGCTTGAGAGGCCCTTGCACAGGGCCTTGATGCACACCAGAGGTATGCAGTAGAGTTTTGATGAAGTCCACTTTCAAGAAAGTGAGTCAAAGCAGGGGTGTGACTAAAGCCTAGCCGAGAGGTTATGACTGTCTTGGTTACAGGACTGCACTCACTCGTACAATCAAAAAGTACTGGATCCTAGTAATGCAAAGATCAGAGTTCACTGTATCTTAAGACCGTAGCTTCATTGCCCGTAGCTTCAGAAGTACCTCTGGCTTTGCAAGCAGCCCCACCTTCTCATGCCCTAACCAACACCTCTCAAGTCCTACCCAGCTATACCATCAGCATCTCTGCTGCAGAACTCTGGAAATCATGTCCTGCCAGAGGAACTTCTGGGGCAACATTTGTCAGATTCTCTCTTCTTGTGTTCTTTTCACACTCTCCTCATGCTCTTGGAATTCAGACCCTTGAATGGCGCTTCTCTTTGTTCTTTAGGTGATAGCAAAAGGCAAGATCCTTTTCAGCAGAGAGAAGAAGGTGCCAATTACCCAGCACGAGAGTGAGTAAAAACATGAGAAGTTAAGTGTCTCATAACACACTCCAGAAAACCGACCACTCTCCAGTGACTCTGTCTGCAGGTGTTATTCTTATCTACAAGTGAGAAATATTGAACTGAGTTCTTAGTGGTGATCCTTCTCTTAAGACCAACACAATCTCCTCTCATTTCAGTGTCTTTCTAGGCAACTGTCCTCCTTCTCTCTTGTCTAATTGATCTAACATCCAATCTTATGACTTTGCTGCTAACTTGTACCTTTGGAGAAGACATGAGTCAAAGAAATGGCTGGTATGCTTGATTTATTGTTAATTTGTGACATTGTCTGTGTGGGATATTCTTATCTGCAAGGTAGAAATTAAGTCCCTCTTTTGATTCTTAATGTGTGTCCCACTCCAATGAGTTGATTTGTTTGGATGTTGTCCTTCTCTTCCTCGCTGCTGTCTAGTGCAGATCTGAAGGGCTCCTTCTCATTGACTCTGCCTGTTGGCAATGACTTCCTGCCTGACATCAAGCTTCTGGTTTATGCGGTCTTCTCAGACGGAGAGGTGGTGGCTGATGTGGAGCAGTTTGAAGTAGAAAAGTGCTTTAGCCATAAGGTGAGCAGAAATCACACAAGGAGTGTGATAGCATTGTTCATGTGCTCTGGTCTGCTGTAGCTCCTGGTCCTGTTTTATCCTCGTCCAAATGGTGTAAGCTGGATATATGCAAAACCACATGCTTTGGGTGAGAAACAAGACAGGTAACCTCCTTCTCCCTGAATTCCTAGTCCTGCTCACCACAACACCAACTGGCAAGCTTTGCTCAAGGAGTAAACCAGGTCCCCTTGGACTCTTTTTTTCCCCCATTCCCTGTTACTGACTTGTGAACACACTGTCCCTCATATGCTCCCTAACATGGATGAGAAACCTGTCTGCTCAGCTCCCTGTGGTAGTTCTGGATCAGAGGGTGGTGGATGTATGGTGGTAGAGGAATTGTGGCCAGGGCTGTGTGCACTGCAGCCCCTTTAACCTTCCCAATGGATTTCCAGGATGGCCTGATTCAGCACCTCGTCCCCCTTCCCTACTGTATTCAAAGTCTTTCCCTCTGCAACCCAGATATATAAGAGTCAGAGGGATCCACTCTCCAAGGCTAAGCCCCCAGACCTGGTCTTCTTTTGCAGGTGGCACTGGAATTCTCACATAAGGAGGAAGTCCCAGGATCACAAGTCAGACTGAACCTCAAGGCTGCTCCTGGGTCGTTGTGCTCTGTGCGAGCTGTTGACAAGAGCATCCTCCTGAAGAGGAACCAAACCCTAACAGCAGACAGTGTGAGTGCAGCCTGCCCTGTCCAACCCCCTAAGCTCTGCCTGCCTTCTGCCTCCATGCATGGGTGGCAGGAAGCCCACAGGACATCCCAGGACAGCTGCAGTGTTAGGTGGCTGCCCTGCCATGCCCCTTCTTTGGCCTCTTCTGAGCAGTTATGGGGTGATTTTGTTTCTTATCCTCACCTCTGTGCTGTGAGCCCCTGCCTGAAGAGTGGTGGATGCTACATGGCACTGCAGGGGGAGGCAGGGAGAGCTGCTTCAAGGAGATGCTGGTGCTTTCTGCTTGGAGGGAGAGTGCTTAGCAGCCTCCCTCACAACCACATCTCTGCTCTACCATCTTCCACCAAACTGTGATGTTAGGCCTTTAAAATGGAATTTTGCCCAGGCAGGCTCCTCCTATCCCTCTGCCCCAACCACTGCTGAGTTAAAACCATGTGACAGATCAGTGTTTTGGAGCAGTTCTTTAGAAAACAGTAGCTAGACGAGAGCACCCAGAGCACACAGTGGCTGGTGAAAAGTGGTCAGTATTTTGTCAGCACCCAGGTGGATTCTGAGAATCAAAACGGTTGGAGGCACCTACCTTAAAGCGTGTGTTTCAGAGGAACTAATTTAAATCTTAGAGCAAAAATACTGCAAAACCTGAAAATTCTAACAAAAATCCACAATGTGTACCAGAGATAAAGCAGGTACATGCCTTATGCAAAGTTGTAAGTTAAATTATAGCAGTACAGGGTGTTACAAAGAAGCATCACCAAATCCAGGGGGACGCACTACACCTGTTGATAGAGCCCACGGTGTGATCTGGTTGTCCATTTCATAGGATGCTGTCCTAGTGCAGAGCATGGCATCATCTGCTAGCAGATGTTTAAAGTAATGATCTTTATTACTTTAGTAATAAAAATTGGTCAGATGTGCCAATGCCTTGCGTTTAAGCTGAAGCATTTTTATCCTAATTTTGCACCCTAGTGTTGAAAGGCTTGAACTGTCTTGCAGCCTAAAAGCTGCTTGTCTACATCCACTGCTTGGAATTATGTCCTTTAGTATATATTACCCTATATATGTCCTTTATATAACGTCCTTTGGTGTTAGCTGGGTTAGTGCCAACTTCCTCAACTGCAAAGCTCTTCAATATTGAATAGAGGCATACAACCCAAAAGTTTGACCCATAGACATGGTTGTTGGCCAACTCTGTTTGAAGGCCTGTGTTTTTCCATTGCAGTTGTATGAAAAAATCTTCAAGGACAGCTTCACGGTTGGAGGACGAGGCTTGCCTTACCGCCTGGAAGACTTTGAGGCATACCCTTGCCTGCCCCGGCAGCCCAGACCCCACAAAAAGGCTAGGATGGGTGCACCGTGGTACCAAAGTGAGGCTGATGTCTATAACCTGTTTAAGGTGAGTGCCTACACCTCCTCTAAACTTTGCCTGAGCTAGTGAGTTCCAATATGCTGTCCTGAATGCCTACAAGAAGTCATCTGTTCCTTGCTGTCCGCTGTAGCCACACTCATTTGGAGACTATGGGGGAAGCTGAGTAAGCATAGTACAAACCACCTGATAAGAAAAAGATAGTGTGAAAATAAACAAATTTACTTCAGGCTCCCATAACTACAAAGGGGGAGTGGCAAGAATACAGCAGTAATACCTGAGCACCTCACCATATTCTGACCAATCACTGCTTGGCTATTATTGTATTTACAAACTGCTTTACTCTGTGTTTCATTGAGCATCTCCTCACTTATCCTCAAGCAGTTTAAAAAAAAGGAAGTCTCTCACAGTTTGGCTTTATAGCTAACTGTCAAGACAAACAACAAAATAAACTGATATGCTAACAAGCATGATAGCCAGAAAAGTGTTAACATGTCTGCTAACTGAAATGCAAGAAGTGCTGAGTGCTGCTTCTGGCAGAATGCTCTTTAATAAAATATATGCAAAATATATGAGTTGAAGCACCTCAAAATAGGAGAAGAGGGTAACAACACACTGAAAACAACCCAAAATGTAGTTTAAATTGCATGGGTTTTTTAATTTGACAGAACTCTACCACAAAAATACAGACCCTGATTCCCTTCAAAAGGCATGTTACTGTGCTGTCTCCTGGATGATTATTCCTTAGACTGTGTGTCATTGCTAGGGTCGGGCATATGAAGTGCACCTCTAGTTGAAATCTACTTGTATGAGAAGAAACAGTTGGTCCCAGTATTCCTCAGAAACTGGTTTCCATTCCTCATGCACTGGTCAGAGTCTGAGCCACAAGGTTATGCATATAAAGAAGCAGCATTTAAAAGTGTTTCATTACTGGCCACCAGCCCCCATTTGTTACCCATGATCACGAGATCGTTTCAACATTCCTTTTCCCTTTTATTCATCAATGATTTACTGTCTGTACTATTTTCCCAGAAACTGCGCATGAAGATATTTACCAACACCAGAATCAAGAAACCTGTTTCCTGTGTGCTTCCAGACTTTCATAAAAAGATTTATCTAACGCAAGACATTATTGTTGGTAAGGAATAGACATGTCCAACTTCTTGAGTGAACGGTTTTCCCTCTCCCAGTTCTGGCCAGCCTGCAGCTGAGACAAGTGACCCCCATCCCACAGCTTCTTGTTTGTGTATAAGAGCAACAAAGCTTGTGTCCATTTTAATGGACCTGATTTACAAATCACAGGTAGAAGCTCAAATTGCCATGCTTTCTTGGTGTCCCTGTGTTTACTGTTTTTCATACAGAATGTAGTATGCTCTCTGCCAGCACTTTCACAGATTATTTAAAGGAGTGTGACTCCATTTCAGCGTGCTGTCTCCTGCTGGATCCAGACCAAATTTGGATCCGTCAGACTGAGCCTTGAGCTATCCAGCTCTGTCTCCCTAAAGCTCTGTTCCCCAAATATACCCACACTGCATCAGATTCTCATTGAAACACCAGCCCTGTCCACTCACATTCTGTGTCACAAAACATTTGTGCTTTGTGTTAGATTGCCTGTGAATGAAGAGCCAGTTTCACCTGTAGCTATATATGCTGTTTTCTGAGGTATCACTTGTTTTCTACCAGGCAGCCAAGCTACCCCTGCTAATTCTAAACCTCACTCTGATGACAAGGAGAAGCCAAAACCACGGACGCTTTTCCCAGAGACCTGGATTTGGGATTTGGTGTCAGTCGGGTTGGTAACAGCCTCTGCCTTCCTTCCCCAGGGAAACTCCTGAAGTATTCTGACTGCTTCTAAACATGTTCTCCTCTTCTGCTTCCTGCTGCAGGGGTGATGGACAAGCATCTCTCCAAGTTGCTGTACCTGACACCATCACAGAATGGAATGCCAACACCTTCTGTGTTGCCGATACTGGCTTTGGTTTCTCGCCTCTGACCTCTCTTAGGGTCTTCCAGCCATTCTTTGTGGATGTATCACTGCCATACTCTGTGATTCAAGGAGAGACTTTCAGGCTAAAAGCCACTGTCTTCAACTACCTCAAGGACTGTATCCAGGTGAGTTCCTCCAAGTGAGTTTCCCCAATTACACAGCCTCTGTCAGAACAAAATCTTGAGCCCAAAGACAAGCTCTGAGCTCCTCAGGAGCCCTAGATTCTGATGGCTGGGCCATAAAGCACAACCTCACACTTTATGACCCAGGGTATTTGCTGCTTGGTGCAGTGCCTGTTAATAACACTAACCCAATGTGTGCTTACATGTCCAACCATGCTCAGGTCCACACCACCCTCACAGAGACCTCAGAACTAAAGGTGGATGCCTGTCCAAGCTGCCAGTTCACCAGCTGCCTCTGTGCCAATGAAGCAAAAACCTTTGAGTGGAACGTGACGGCGACCAGACTGGGTGAGGCTGGGCAGAGGGATGTGTGGCAGCTCATGGGAGGAGCGGTGGAATTTGCCCATGTCTGCATGTCTGGATCTAATGCCTGTACATACAGCTGTCTGCTGCAAGTACTCAGCAATGTGTCCCCGTGCTCCTTGCAGGCAGAGTGAACGTCACCGTGACCAGCGTGGCAGAAGAGACACACAGTCTGTGTGGTAACAACATTGCTGTGACACCTTTGCAAGGAGGGAGAGATGCAGTGATAAAATCTCTGCTTGTGAAGGTTGGTCACATCTCAGGGTGGAGAGCCCCTGGGGACAGGGGTTTGTCCCCTGGGGCAGTCAGCAAGATGCTGACTTTTGGTGGAAAAAAACATGGCTAAAGAGGAAGTTTAGTCCCTTCTTGGACATCAGACCAACTTGCTAAGGCAGGGTGACTTCCTTTCCTGTCCTCTCTATCTGAACTACTCTTTCTCCATCTGCAGCCAGGAGGTGTCCTACAAGAGAAGACCCAAAATGCCTTTCTCTGTCCTGCAGGTAGGGGACAAAAATTCCTGACTGCTATTGATCATGAGACCAGGATGGAAGGGACAGGGTTACTGCAAATACCCGGTGGGGGTGAAATTAATCAGAGAGCAAGCACTGGTGGCACCATCCTGTCTGGGAGAACAACCACTATAATTTGTCCTTGTCAGTCTTTTACGTGGCAAAATTTCCTGTATTGAGGCATTTTTTTGCAAGTCTTGGCTCCTGTGACTTGATGTCACATTATGCTTCACCTGGGTCTCCTTGGATGTTACACTTGTATGAATGGCTTCTTCCATGGTATAAATGTCTGAGTTCTGCCTTCCTCAGATAACACCATCTCTGAAGAGTTCTCCCTGACTCTGCCTGCAGAAGTGCTGGAGGGATCTGCCCGAGTCATGTTCTCTGTGATTGGTGAGAAAGGCTTTCCCTGCTCTTGGGTCTGCAGTGAAAAAACTTGCACAAAGCTTTGGCCTTGATTGATGCATTGGCCCAGCTCCTAATGAGATCATTTGTAAGGGATGTGATGTTGGCCTCAGAAATGTTGATCAAGTAATCTTTTCCAATATTTAAGTGAACCAAAACTATCCCTGCATATTTCCAGCAACTTTGTCTCTGTAATTCCTTGATACAGGAATTACAGCTCCCTTTACCTTTCTTCAGACCCCCTCAAGCTTCCTTTCCTTCTCCCAGAACCATGATGGCTTTCCTTTCTTTGCTGGCCTAATGTAGGAAGGGTCATCAGAAATCTCAATCATGTCTGTTTGGGCAGGAACTGGCTCTTTTCTAGGATCCCAGCAGAGCCTAGGGAATGCAGCAGTCCTTTTGCTTCACACTGCACAATGTCTGTGCTTTTCCTTTCTCATGTCTCTCAAATGTAAGGTGACATCATGGGTCCAGCACTCCAAAATTTAGACCAGCTGCTAAGCATGCCCTTTGGCTGTGGTGAACAGAACATGGTCCAGTTTGCACCAAACATCTTCATTCTCCAGTACCTGAACAAGACTAAACAACTGAACCCAGAAATTAAGGATAAAGCACTGAAATTTCTGACAACAGGTAAGCATTGTCCTTCTTCCTTCTGCTGCAAAATGAAGCTGCTAGAAATCAAGTGTGGGGCACAGATCTGGTGGGAAGCTGAAGGGCAGGAGTGGGAGCAACTGCCAGAGCTGTGACAAAGGAAGGTATCACAGAGAAAAGGGAAATGTTTAATGGAAAGAAAAGTTTCTGAAGAAAGCACAAATTGTCTCTGCTGGTAATTGAGGCACTAAGTCCGCTATTTTGAGAAAGGTGTAGGTAATTAATGATTTCCATCATGATGTGATGCCTCTTTGCTCTGTCAGCAGTCCAAGGCTGGCAGAAACACCTTGTGAAAAGACAGCCTCAGCTACTATTACACGGAATAAAGAGTAGACTTTGGGAGTAAATAAGAGTTCAGTAGTTTAATGTTTCCCCATGTTTTAGAAAACATATTTTGCGGTCATGTCAATTCTCTCCAGTACAATCTGAATTTAATATAGTGGTAGTGTTTGTGTCTCATGCTGTAATGTGCCTCATATTTCAGCCTGCCAGTCTCCCTGTTTGGACAGGATTTGACTCCTTTTCTTTTCCCATTTTTTTCTCTGGTACTGCAAGCACATACTGAGAACATGTACATGTATTTGGGAGAGTGGGGTCTACCCAAGAGAATGGTGGTGGCAGAGATGAAAGACAAAGGGTAAACACTAAGGCTGTGAGGAGGGTGGAGGGAGAGCCAACAGATGCAGACAGCATTCTGCCCTCAGAGCTCAAGGGCATGGCCTTGTTGCTTCCTGTACATTCCACAAAAAAGTGCTTTGTTGAGTCCCAACATGGCTAGGAGAAGTGCTGAAAAGCAATTAGTGTTTCATTTGTGTCCTCTCTAGGAAAGCCTTCCTCCTCACTCTTACCACTCTTTTTGTTACAGCAAAGCACCTGAGGGCTCCCTGGCACATGGGGAGCCATGAGGTGGCTGAGCATGTCACCCTTCTGCCAAGCAGCAGGGCAGGAACCCCCAGCACTTGCTCCAGTAGTGCAGAGCAGCAGCAGGGCCACTTCAGCAGGGCTGTGCAGCTGCTTCTTGTCACGCCGATGCTGTGGGGTGCAGGGGGAGCTGGGGCTGGTGTCCTTGTCTCAGCAGCTCTGACTGTAAGACCTGGTGAAGCCTCTTGCAGTGAAGCCATCTTCCCATGGCTAGGGTACAGTTTGAGATGCTACGGGTGCTCACAATCAGCCATGTCCTGTTGCCACAGGTTACCAGCGTCAGCTGCTCTACAAACACGACGATGGCTCCTACAGTGCCTTTGGGAAAGGTGATGAGCAGGGCAACACGTGGTGAGTGACCAAAATTGCTATTGTCACCCTAAACCTGCCATCCTTGCTGGTTCATCTCCTGGCTGTGACATGGGATTCCTCTGTGCTCTGCTCACAGGCTGACAGCTTTTGTAGCCAGGTCCTTTGGGCAGGCCAGCTCCCACATTTACATCGACAAGGACCACGTGCGCAGCGCTCTGCGCTGGTTGCAGGAGCACCAGCTGCCCAGCGGCTGCTTCCAGAGCGTGGGGAAGCTCTTCAACAATGACCTGAAGGTAAGGCTGCCAGACATGTGAGTGGGAGCAGGAGGAACTCATTGTGAGGCACACGGTTGCTTCCTCAGGCTTTTCCACTGTGAACAGTAGCACAAAGCAATGTCCCCACTGTTACTACATTTCTCCTCATGGAGAAAAGCAAGGCACAGCTTTTCCCAGGAATATAGCTGGGACTCACGTTCTCTGAAAAACAGAGAAAGAGAAACACAGTTCTTATCACTTGCTGTGCCCGTGTTGTGCCAAAGTAGAATGGAATGTGGAGATTGTTTACCCAAAGTGAGGATGTTTTCTTCCCTTGGCCAATCAAGGCCAAGAGTGTGTCTGCGTCGGACTGTCTGCTGACAGTCACACACATTCAGCAAGAGTCAGCGAGAGTGCAGTCTGTGCAGTTGTGAGCTTGTGAGTTCATGGCAGATTCAATTTTAGATTTATAGAATAAAGTACTTCATCAGCCTTCTGAAGATGGAGTCAGATGCCTCGTCATTTTTCTCTCCCCTCATCTGGGGCCCGGGGTTGCTGTGATTTTTGCAATACCCCATGGCCTAGCACAGCTAAGGCATCTTCCCAGAGCTGAATGAAAAACATGGCCTGAACCAGCAGTCATTTCCTCTGTGTGAGGTTTTAGACTCTGCTAGGCTTTCTTAATTTTCACTCTAGCCAAAAAACAACACAGCTAATTGTGCCAAGGCACAATGAGATGAGACAAGGGCACAGGGAAATGAGAAATATTTTTATATTTTAGTGCTTGTCTAGAATATCCCGGCTGGATTCTCCCTCTTCTCATACGTTATAGTGCACAATACTCTATGTGCTCTAATACACAATTGTCTGAAGACACAATTGTCCCTCCACTGCCCCAAAAATATGACTTCTCCTGGAGCTTGTCATCCCCCAAATGATCCCTGCAGTGTAGCTGGAAATGCATCAAACTCTTGGTGAACATGCCCTAGAGCTTAGGTACTGAGCAGTGCGTGTGCAGAATGGCAATACGTGAGTTCATCGCCTTTGTAAAGGTATGAATAATCCACACTGGTCAGATTACAAAATTGCCCACATTAAATACAAAGCATTAAATTTCTGAAAGAAAACAGTCTGCTACATTCGTAAAGCAAAGGGTTACTAATTTTTTCCTAAAATTTGGATGCAGTACAAAATGAAACCAGAGTGTACATGTAGGCTGTTCATCCTTGTGTAACTGTCTTTAATTTCCCACCTTGAGCTTTCTATCGGAACAGAACTTTTTGGAATAGGTTTTGCACCTCCACCTGCCTCACACTTACAAAGTTTCTTCCAGCCAGTGTGAATGACACTTATTAGCATCTTAGCCCAATCTCCCCCTCTCATTTTAGATGTATTCTTGTCTCATATCTGAGGATGTAAGCAGAACTTCCCCAAGAATGAATGTCCTCTGAGATGAAAGCCAGCTCCTGAAAGCCTGTTAAACACATATTAACCTGTAGTTTCTCAAAGTCAGGTGACTTATATGGAAACTTGCATAACTTCTTTATGATGCAAATCATGCATCATAAAAACTTTATTCGAGTGTACAGTGGGATAAATTGCTTTACAGTTTGTATCATGCCTTTCTATGAGAAGGGATGTCTAGGCTGTTTGGACAACATGGCTGAGACTGCCCTCCACAGCAAACTTTCAGGATATTCAGCAAGTGAGCCTGGAGGGCTTTCCTGTCCAGGAATGCCCAGAAGCACATTGCTGTGCTCTCTCAAATGCAGTTTTGGGGGCTATGCAATGACAGGCAAGCAGTGGTTGGGTTTGTCCTTTTCTGATGACTGTGTGTGTGCTTGCAGGGTGGTGTGGATGACACAATCTCATTAACAGCCTATATTGCTGCTGCACTGGTGGAGCTCCATCTGGAGAGGAATGTAAGTCACACTGAACTCCTGCAGGGCTTGGGAGCATGCTCCATCATTCATTCCTCCCCTGGTTGGGGGCTTCAGGGACTACCCAGCTTGAGCTGGTGAAAGGGTCTGTCATTCCCACCTTGCTACACAATAACAGGAAAATTTTGTCTTGGTGAGGAGTTCTTAATATAAATGGCCTGATTTGCAGCAAAGCAGAGCATGTGCTTTTCCCAGCTCATCCCAAGGGAAACAACTGTGTCTGAAAATAACAAAGGGTTTGCTGGGAGAGGCAATGGCTTTTGCTAAACTGATCAACAGAGCTAAAGGAGAAAAAAAAGACTACTTTTCACGTATGCACTGTCCCCCCTCCCCCAAATGAAAGCAGTGATCTTCAGGACAAGTGTAGACTGTTTTAGCAAAAAGAAGAACTGATATTCCAGGCTTAATGGTACAGTTCTAAAAACATCATACCCTTCAGGATCAGACATCCACAGATGTGTCTCTGACAATTCTGAGCCAGCATGTTACCAGACACTTCCTACAGCTGCATTCTCCAGTGCATTAGCAATCCCTATCCCAATGATAAGTCCAGCACACCTTTGCTTTCAACCCACAGTCAGTGATGCTTTGACCACTGTACCTCACACTTCACAGTCCTGGGAGAGATGCTAACACTAAAATACATCAAGGATGTGTCTGGGATAGATGTTCACAACAACATGGTGTTTGGTCAGAGGAAATTCACTTGGTTTGGATTCCTTTTTCAGGACACCATGTTGGAAAATGCCTTACATTGCCTCAAGAAAGTAACACTTGATGAGACAAGCCTTTATGTCAAGGCTTTGATGGCTTATGTCTTCACATTGAGTAAGGACGTGGAGATGAGAAAGCAGCTCCTGGATATGGTACAGAAGGAAACTGGTAGGTTGTTGCTTTGGGATCCTTGAGATCATGACTGTGTTCAAGGTCTGATATCTGTAGCATTTAATTGCAGTATTCTGGCAGATTTAGCTATTCACAAATACGCCTTTGTGTGAGAAAATCACAATTTATTCAAGCTATGACAATCTCTACTTTTCTCAGACCCAGGAAACAATTTCTAATCAAAAGCAGCAGAGGTTATCCATGCTTAATTTGTGCAGTTAAAATGCTTATTTGTGTCATGGTGCTCCTGTCATTCTTCAGCAATTCATACATAGTACAAGAGATCTTGCAGAGCAAACTTGTTTCACCATGTCTGTTCAGCTGCTGGTCAGGACATTTTCTTGAAAAATTCAAACCTTTTGACTGCTTCTTCATTGCTGCTTTACTCAGCACAGGGCCCTTGGGTGGGTTGACCTTTACTGCTGTGCTGCTGAGCTTGGTTCTTCCTTTTGTCTCATTACCTTGGAGGAAAAAATAGACTTCTGTCCTGAGTGAGGATACTGGGGTAGGTGTTCAAAGCACCTAAGCCTATGGTTAAAATGTTGGTAATATTACCTAAGTTGATTTAAGTAAGTTCTTCCCCACATTTCCTTGTCTGGCAGTGTGGTGAACTACACTGAGGGCTGAAAAACAACATATTAAAAAAAACAAAAGGAGAGAGGATTTTTCAGTCTGACCAGCTACCAGTGCTGAGTGTTGCTCACTGCATAGCCACTCAAGCTGCCAGCTGGAGCAGAAAGGAGTAGAATTGCACACATTCAGTGCAGTACTTGTTCAGAGCTGCCTCTGTGATAATACACGTGGAAGAAGGAAAATTCCTTCCATTGTGATAAACATAATGAAGGTTCTCCGTAGAGGACCTTAGCTAAATTCTGAAGTCTTGAGACTGGTATTATGCAAACAAGTGATTTGGTGGCTCTTCTTTCAAAAGTGAAGGATTTTTTTTTCTGAAAACTGACTTTGAATTTTAAAGCATTTCAGGTTTTCACACTTATACCATTGCAGAAGATTCCTACACAATTAAGCTAAATTCTTAGCTGAATTTGGTTAGTGCCCTACTACCACTGCAGCAAAATATTCAACTGGACTCAGATGTATTCAGTGCTTTGAGCTTGAACCTGAAGTGGGAGCCCAGCTGTTGTTTAAATTGCCCCAACAAGCAAATATAAATTGGGTAGTCTTTCTCCTCCAGTAGCCTGACAGCAATTCGCCCTCAAAGACTGAGCAGTTCTTGTACAATAGGTACAAGTGACTGGAAATGAGTCCTAGAGCTTTTCAGCACAGGGGGTCCCGTTACTCTATGCTAGGCATATGCAGAAACAGCTAAAATGCTGAAGCTTGGAGATGTAACTTTGAATATACAGGGATCTACAGTTCTTCTTTTCCACATATTTCTTCCCCCATCAGCACAGCTACTGACATCAAAATCTGCTGGTGAAAAGTCTTCTTCCATGATTGAGACAGTAGCCTACATTGCCTTGGCTCACATCTCCAAACCAGACTTGTCACTCAATGAAGCCTCTGTGAGCAAGCTTGTGCGCTGGCTCAGCGCGCAAAGAAACGCCTTCGGAGGATTTGCTTCCACACAGGTAACAAACCAGGGAAAATCATGGGGGAAAGAGTTGTTGTGCCTGGAGTGATGTGCACATCTCTCTAGTGACATGCATGTCATTCTAGACCCATCCTTTGCAGACAAAGGTGTATGAGCCCTGTTTGGGAAAGGGAGTGCCATGGGGAAACTCTTCCCTGTGTAGTGTGACTGGGATTACCCAAGATCTCTGGCACTGCTAAGCCCAGAGCTCACAAGCTGCCATTCCAGGTAACAGAAATCATCCTGCTGCCTGTGGCATAGGCCCTACCTATGCACTTAAGGGGGGTAGAGCCTGCCTGTGTCAAGAGTGTGAATCAGGGCCATGAGGACTGTAGCTCTCTCTGCAGTCCCTGAACTGGTGTGCTGGGTCTTGTCCTGCATGGCCCTGCAGCAAAGTGACTCTGACTCTCCCTCCAGGACACGGTTGTCAGCCTGCAGGCCCTCGCCCAGTATGCAGCCCTGATTCCTCAGGAGATCAGAGATGTCAAGGTGGCAGTGAAAGGAAAGGGGGCCTCTCCACTGGAATTCCATGTGCACAGGAACAACAAGTTGGTCCTGCATCAGGCATCTCTCCTTGCAGACACAGGGACCTACATAGTGCAAGCGACGGGCAGTGGCTGCGTTTATGTGCAGGTGCGTACGCGTGAGGAGCAAAGCTCTCAGGCTTTGCCTCACTACTGAAGGGAGGTTTGGCTTTAAGCAGCTACTATAGCCTCAAGTTCTGAGTAGGATTTTGCCTTCTAAGCAGAGTCATGTCAAATTTGAAGGTACTCAGCTGTACTTTGTTGACAGGGTTTCACGTAACCATCTCTGGTATCTCCTCAGAAATGTCTCAGCTTTGCTGTCTTATCCTACAGAGGCATGTCATTATTAACAGACCTGTAGATCTGAAGTCAGGAGTAATGAGACACAGAAGAGTACATGCGTAGATTTTGAATGTGTGTTGTTGATGTAACTGCTTCAGGAGCTGGACATTTCTGACACAAAATTCTTTGGGTATTTATCACATGCAGAAATGAGGAGTGATGTGGTACCACGTTCTTCTTATTCCAGTACACCAACACAACTGGTCTGTCAGGAGGCTACATCTTATTTTTCTGTCAGTTTTGATAGTTGTTCACTTGTGAGACATTCATCCAGCAAAGAACTCAAGTCACTTCCTGTGAAAACCTTTTCTGCTGGGTCACTTCTGTTTAGATGATGCCCACAGAGAATTTTATGATGCTCACAGAGAATCTGCAAGCAGTGTCTAGTCAAGGGGACGCAACAATTATTAATTGTTAATGCTTGTAGGAAGTAACTAGAACCATACTGCCTGGCTACACTTGCATACAGTCAATGAGCACAAGACATCTGATGAGCACATGCTGGGGAGGCAGTCAGTCACCAGGCAGGTGGAGGAAGATTGGCTATGCTGCTCTTTGGATGACTCTGATCATCCCGCCTACTGAGTTGTCTTCTTCCAATTTTTAGTTCTTCTTTCTTAAGGGATTGTAATTGTTCTATTAGTAGTTTCCCCTTGAGACCTAGAGCTACTGACAATCAGCATGTCAAGTGTTAACAATTACACTTCTTTCTCCTTGTGGGGCAGTGTTTTAGCTAATGTGCTTCCTTGAACCTTAACACATTTACCTCTTTATGAGACTGAATGAGGCCTTGAATCACAAGTAGCTGAGTCTCCAAGTTTTGGTTTGCATTTGACAGGTGTCAAATGCAATCTGATGCAATGTGCTAAACAGCACATCTCTGAACAGAAAGTGCATCTGATTGGTAGCTACTGGCTACCAATCCATTAAAGCCAGATGCACAGGTAGTGCTTTACTCAGGGAAACTCTGGGGCACTACACAGAGATGTTTTCTCCCCCACCAGACTACTTTGTACTATAACATCCCACCACCAAAAAAAGAAGAGGTCTTTCTCCTGGATGTGGAAACAGTACCAAAAGAATGTGATGGTGTCAGGAAAGAGTTTGACATCCATGTATCTGTCAGGTATGAGATCCCTTGAGGCTCTTTCTTCAATGGAAAAAAGTATGAACCCAGTTGTATGACTAGAACCCCATGAAAGCCTCCTGTCTGTAGAATCACAGACACAGGATGATTTTCTTCTTCTCCGTGGATCACAAGGAGATTGTTAACTGAGGATTAAGGCCTGGAGAAGTGTGGCAGAGCACTGGTAGTGTCTTGCACAACCACAGCAACCATCTCAGGCAGCTCAGCAGTCCCCGGAGTATCAGCAACTGAGGTCCCATGTTGGGGGACGCTTGGCATCCTGGGCTGAACCAGCCCTGAGGTGCATGCCCCTGTAGTGTGAACCACTGCTGGAACTAGACAGCAGAAACTCCAGTCCCTACCCATATTGCACTTGCATGCATATGTCTAGAGTGAGAGTCTTGATCCATATTCTCCATGCCTTACTGTCCTTACTGTAAGAGAACAAGAGCAACATTTCCACTCTCAGCCTGTAACAGCAAAGGTAATTTCTACCTTGGAGAGTGCAACAGGAAGCCATATTATTTCCACATTAACCATAACACATTTGCTGCACAATCTCTGTCCATATTGAATGAGTCGATGGGGACCATTTTGTCCCTTTGTCCCACCAGTTAGACATACTGCTGAGGTTTCATATCACTGTAGGGCACGGCAAAGTTTGGAAGTGTCCATTAGTATCTCCTAGAAATGCTGTGCTGCCTTCCACATCTAATGTGCTTCTCTCCTGACCCGCTTCAGATATGTCGGGGATCGTGGGACGAGTAACATGGCCCTGGTGGAGGTGGAGATGCTGTCAGGGTTCATTCCTGTTCAGAGCTCTGTGAAAGAGGTAAGACTTTTCCTTCAGCTTTCCTTGAGGATATCAAAATCTATTTTCCACATGTAGCTCAGTGAGAAATATCCAAACATTTAAGAAGTGTCGGAGAAAGGTAATTACAAGTGCAGATATAACAGGCCATTTCACAAGGCAACTTCCCACTTGCACAAGTGGTTGTGCAGTTTTTCATGTCCACAGTGAGGATTGCATACACAGAAAGAGGTCAGAGAGAAGATGAAAAAGCACCTAGTTAGAATCACCTGGTGTGCATTGGGCCCCTTTGCACTTACCAGTGCCATTTTTAGGGGTATTCCTATAATAAATAGGTGTATTCCTATAACAAATAGTTGTATTCCTAAATAAATAGGGGTATTCCTAAAATAAAGTAATGTTGAATCCCATAGTGTCGTTCAATGACAAGCTCCAATGTTCCACACAATAGCGAGAAAGACCCAACATAGCCTCGTACCAGCCAGTTTTCCCTTTGCTACAAGTGATGGCAGTAGGAACATGGCCCAAGGACACTTGTACCAAAACTGAAAAATATTTTCTAAGGCTTGATGTGCTCCCAGCAATCTCAATGCCAAGGAAGGCGAACGTGACTAGTCCCAAGGCTAGGCTAAGTGCTTTTGTCAACAGTGGTTCACTGACAAATACCAAACCTGCTGTGAAACAGGGAAGCCCAATAAGCTGATGTTAACCAAGCTTATCTCTTGCCTTCCTATACAGCTGGAGAAGGTACCCCTCGTGAAAAAGACGGAGATAAAACCGGACAAAATCACAATCTACTTGGAGGAGGTAAGAGGAGGACCACAGGGAACTGCCCATTCAAGTAGTAGCAACTGAAGTACTTTGCATGGGGACTTTCTCAGATTAGAAATACAAATCTCTAGGCTGGTCAAGCAGGCTAAACTTCTCACAGAAGAGAAAGAGGGTCGAAGAGCCTGGAAAGATAGAAATAAAACCTCTGATGCAGAAGGAGTAAAGTTAGTACGTAGGTGATTTTGAGATGATCAGTGCTTTTTTGCTCACTTCCATTCTTCTCTCCAGCTGGGTGAGAGTTCTCTGAAGCTTAACATCTCAGTGGAACAAGATGTTGAAGTGCAGAACCTGAAAGCTGCAACAGTGCATGTCTATGACTACTATAAGCCCGGTGAGATTCCACTGACATTGGTGTAAAGTAACTATTGTACCCTCCACTCAGACATAATTATGTCTGTGACCCTAATTCCCTTTAACTCTCTTATTCCAGTGCAGGTCCTCCTGCAACTTCAAACTCGGGTTTCCTCTGTACAAAACTTTAATATTCAAGTAGTTAGTTGCTTAGAAAAGTTCTTGAGACAAGACTGCCTGGAACTTGGATTATGTTGTGGGGTGTTATGTGTTGCACAGCTGTGTTTGTTTTCGTCTTCTAGCTTCAATCTAGAAGGCTTCTCTGACAATTTGCCGTAACTTCTTCAGCTTTTTAGCTCTCTTGAGAATACTTAGGCATTTATTGAAAATCAGTATTACATAGTGCTACCCTGATCCACTAGAAGGCAGAATTTAGTCGTATGCATTTCATGTATAGTGTAATAATCCTACCATCCATTGTGTCCTGCCATGTCTCAGAGGATAATAGGAAAATAATTTGTTACCCTTTAAAGCTCTAAATTAATTATTAGCACAGAGAAGAGAGATCTTGATGACATTTTGAGTCTCTCTGATTATTCTGTTCTCAGTATGAGACTAAACAGCAGATGGAACATTAAGAATTATTAAAAAAAATAATTTGAGAACAAAATGGAAAAACTGCCACTGGAGATTTCAAAAGCAGCACTATGTGTCATATACTAAATTCCATTCTTGTCCCCCCTTCCACCATGGCAAGAAAAGGACACTTTTTAATCCAGCTATTACAGAGCAAAATATTGTCACCTAATATGTTCTTTCTCTGCTATTTCATCCTGTACAAGAATTTTTGTGCTTCGTACATACAATTTAAAGAGTGTTATCTGACGTGAAAATACTAATTATCACTAAATAAGCCAGGCTATCAGGACACGCTGTGGAAAGGTTTTTTATTTACAAAAAATGTCCTTGCATTAGAAGGTATCACAGTGCACAAGGTGGTCTTTTATAGCTGTGTGGGATACATGTTGTGGGGACAGATTACTGGCCTGACCCACTAGAGATGTTTCTTTATTTCTGCATTCACAGTCTGAGGAGTGAAAAATTAAGGCATTGGGGTGGTTGTGCTACTGAGAAAGAAGTTTGGCACTACCCTGCCATGCAGTCCTGCAGCTCACCACCCTGTCCCTCTTCTTTCTACAGATGACCACTCGGCAAGAGAATATGCTTTCCCCTGCAGCTCAGGTTAGTGCAAGCAGCCTTCCAGCTGGGACAGGGCAGAGGACTGGTGGTAAGCAGGCAAAGCATCCCACCTCTGCTCTGCATTTAATCCTGTCATGTGATGTAGAGCCTTCTTGGACTGCAGGTTTAATTGGGATCTATTCATGAGTTGTGGGCACAGTTTCTAACCCAGGTATTAATCTCAGTATAGACTAAGGCTTGAGCATACCATGGAAGGTTAAAATGATCTCTTTTTATTTAATTTCAATGCAGTCCTCATAGCATCCCAAGTCTAAGTATAACTGGAAATGCCCATGTCAATGATAAAAAGATGTTGCAACTCATGCCATAAGATCTCTTAATCCACAGACACCTTCTAAAAATTCATCAGACACTTTGCATTTTCTTTCCTCTTTCTTTCTACAGATGCCTCAAAGCAGTTTTCCTCCTAGTATGCTCTGACTCTGCAACCTGCATGGGAAAACTTCATGGGTTTTCTGCCTGCATGGGAAAACTTCATTTCTCCAGCTCTCCTCTTCTCTGCTGTGTTGGAAGCACCCTATTTGCTTTGCCCTATGTTTCTATGTGAAAACTGGCTTAATACACATTAGTTTGGGAGCAGGTGAAATAAAGTATGTGGAACCTGGAAAGAAGGCAATAATGTGACAGTTGATGAAGATTTCAGTGCATGAAAAAGAGAGAAACACTGTGCATGTTGTGGTTACATATTTTGCATTTCGTCACCATAGTGATTTAAATCTCTCTTCTCCCCAAGTCCCATCTCTGAGCTCCCTTTTCAATTCAATTAACTCAATAGTTGATCCGCAACCAAACTCCATGCAAAAAAAAAAAAAAAAACCAACAAAAAAAACAACAACCCAAAACAACAAAACAACAACTAATTATTAACCCTGATCTGGTTTACTGCCTGACCCTGCGAGTAATTTTTCTGTCACAACTGAGGAGTAGGAACAGGCAAGGGAATGCTAAGGAAGAAATACTTTACCAGTTCATTCAGACAGAAAAGAACTGTACAGCAAAGTCTTATGAAGGGAGCAAATGAAACCAAAATAACACTCACTACACATTCACTGCATGTTTAGACTCTGACAACACCTAGCCCCATCCTGGCAAGACATTAACCCAAATGACTAATCCTTACCTGTGGCACTACTTAAAAATACAACAATCTGAGGAATTTCAGGATGCAGCACATGCAACAAGACAACAGAGTGTATGCAGATGGCCCAGCGGGATATGCAGTGCCATTAGGAAGAGATAGCACTCATAAAAAGGGGGACGCTGGATAAGAACAAATGGGTACTAGTTCCACAGAGCTGATGCAAAAAGCAGACAGGGTTGAGTTCAAGGAAGCAAAAATATGAAGGGACAAGCCTCCAAGGATTGTTCCCCTAGCATTGTCCCTTCCCAAGACATTGTAGGAGTCAACAGAGACTATTCAATGGTACTCTGCAAAGGGACCAAAGCAAGACCTGTTGCGGTGGCCTTCTTGGCAAGTCTCTTCCTCTGGATATTTGGGCTGGACTGGAAGAGCTTTGGGGTTAGAGCCCTCTGATCTGCTGAACTTCAGATAGGGAGGTTGTAAATAAAACCTGAAGCCTGTAACCCAGCATGCTCATTGTGCCCATAAGCCACGCTCTCCCATCTCTAAATGGACATGTGCCAAGGGTCTGCTTTACAGTTCATGGGATCAGATTGCCATGAAATTAGATCCCGATAGAAGCAGTCCACCAAGATTCCTCTGCTTCTGAAGACAGGATCTCTTGGCACCTTGTACCTGCATGCGGCAGATAAATGAGAATAACAAGTGTGTGAAATATGAATACAAACAGATATTTCCAGGCTGCGGTTTCAAATCAGATAGTTGTTATTCAGCTGCAGATGAGGGGCTGAGGAAGCTGGCAAAACAGAGAGCTGAAAAAAAGCCGCTGTGTGGCAACCTCCCATAAGATAGGAATGTATAGTAGAAGTCAGTGAGGTCTTTGCCTCTTGAATTAAATATTAGGGAATGCAATAAGTGGCTAGTCTGTTCTGGATGGGCAATCTGATGCTTGCTCAGTTCTGTGGCTGTTGAAAAGTGCTCTCTGTCCTTGGTGACATCCATAGGAAATACCTTCCAGAGCAAGAAAGGAACCCTTGTAATGTGTAAGCAAAGGTAGGACTGGTGGCCGGGAGACTTCCTTCCACCACCTCACTACAAGCAGCTGTGTGGGTCTTGGTTGCCCAAATAGTCTGGAGGCAACTGGGAATTTTCCTGCAAAGTTTTGCTGCTTTAATCTGTAAAAGAAGAAGGTCCAGAAGAGCGTAGTGCAGGTGGCAGCTAACAGGCAATCTGGTCATCAGCATCTCAGACAGCAAGGGATTTTTCTGCAAAGAGAAGCTTTTAAAAGGAATGGGAAGCAGGCCCCTTGAAAGAAAGATGACTGTAAGCACACAAGATGGCCCCGTATGGATTCTGACCTTGTTAGGGCACTATTATAAAAATAAATGACATATTAAAAATCTGTACATGACAAAGGTAGTCTGTACATTGAGCAGTCCACCACAAGAGACAGGGCTTTCCTTCTGAGGTACTGGAAGGTGATGGTCTCACTTCCAGGCTGAAGTGAGTAAATGGGTGTGGAAAAGGGAAAGAAGACAAATGCAGTTACATAGACTACATGTCTGTTTATATGCCTATACTATAAGAATCTGTACGGCACAGTATGCAGGCTCATGCTCATGCTAAGTGCTGTTTATTCACCTGTGTATAAGGTTCATTTACTACCACTGTCTTCCTGATTAACATGGAAAAAAAAAAATCCTGTGAGCTCGGAAGGTGCACTTTTCCTGCAGGGCCACTGAGTGTCACCATCGCTCCGTGGCTTGCTCTGCAAGATGCCGTTTCTCCAGGGATTAAATCTCCTTTTCTAAAACGGGCTGGATTGGGGGGGGGGGGGGGGGGGGGGGGGGGGAATCATTGGCATGAAAATAGGCTGCTTCTTCCTTTTTCCCGGAGCTGGGAAGAGCTGCACCTAAAACGTGAGCTATCTACGCAATGAATTCTGCCTTATGTGTAGGCAAAGCATTTGACAGGTTTCCAGCCAGACCCTCTATGCCAGTCTTCCAATTCACAGCATGATGCTCAGTGACAACAATCATGGGGCTGAACAAGTGCTTTGTCGGGAGACACTAAAAAGGCTGGAATCTCACCATTTGGGGAGCAGAATGAGCAGAATAGATATTGGCCAGGGGCACCTGCTTTCCCTGAAAGTATTAAGGGCAGCTGAACCTGCTGGACTGAAAGGTCCAGTGGCTTCCTTTTTTCCTGGGTCAGTGGAGGTGAGTGAGAGCTTACTTGTTTCACACCCCAGCAGTAGCAGAATGGTGTGCAAGTCCACAAAAGACATGTGCACATAGGTTAACATTGACAGGAGACAATACTTCAGAGACTCCCATATCAGCACAGTGTCACTGGCCTGATCCTGTTCCTAAGGATCAGCACTTAGAGAAATGCATTTTCATAGGTCTCAGGTTTTTGGCCCAATAAACCTTCCTACATGCTGACTGGACAGACCACATGCACAAAACAAAGAACAAAATAACACGGGAAACAATTAAAACAATTTATTAAAAATGTAATGCAGGCTCAGCTGATCAGATAGAAACCTTGTGCAGACAACATACTGATTGCATTTGACTGGCTTTGTTTATACCTACCTTCTCTCCATTTGATCCACTTTGGTCCTACCATTTTCCTGCCTGTGATTTTTACTCCAAGCATACCAGTGCAGTTGTGAAAACCCTGAAATTCTCTTTATCGGTCCCAACATTCCCCCACAGCTGCTAACTACTCCCCCTCGTAAGTCCTAAAGGCTCTTTATTGCAGTATTTTCCCCTAGTCCTATTGCAGTAACTGCCCTTCGTTTGCATACATTCCAGAGAGCTTCCTCCTTTGAATCCACTTCAGTGTGTTTTGCAAGTGGGACAAATGGCTTAGTCGTTCATCCAGTTGTTGGGGCTTTTAGGCGTGGTTGATTCACGGGGATTACTGTTTGCTGGGTTTCCTGCCTTGTCATTGTTTCTTTGTTCACTGTCTGACCTTTTGTTTTGAATAACCTTAAATATCTCCTTGAAAATCAGCCAGACAGTTTTCCATCTGAATTGAAAAAGAACCCTCAGCATTTAGAGCAAGTATGTTTGGTAACAGCCCAAATGCCCTCCTGTACGGTGTGTTTCGCTGCTGTTTAGGCAGCAGCAAATATTATTCAGCGATTCTAAGTCAATGGGAATTGACTGCAATTCATAATGGGAATTTTTTCCTGTGAACTGATAGCCCAGCACTGTCATTACAGAGCCAGATGCAACTTTCTTGCAACATGAAGCTCAAAGATGCCCTTTGCAGGAGTATTTATGGTGCTTACAGCCTCAGTGGTGCTTGAGCTTCTGCACCTTGTACATGTAGATGGAGTGTGCTCATTCCTGTTTGTCTTTTGCTGCATCCCAACGGTCCTTGGTGCATGTGAAATAGCATTCTGAAAGGAAACTCACCAGCCCCCATCAACATGAGCTACTGCTCTGACCCGATGGGCATTTATTTTCTTAGAAACAAATATGTTGATTGTAAAATCATGGAATACTTTGGGTTGGAAGGGACATTAAATGACTAAATCATCTAGCTCCAAACCAACAGAACATGGGCAGGGACACCATTCACTAGACCGGGTTGACCAAAGTCCCATCCAGCCTGGACTCAAACACTTCCAGGGCTGGGGCATACACAGCTTCTCTGGGCAACCTGTGCCTGTGCCTCACCACCCTCACAGGAAAGAATTTCTTCCTAATAATTAATCTAAACCTGCTCCTCTTCATTTAGGAGCCACTGCCCCTTGTCCTGTCACTGCATGCATACACACTTCCTCTCCACTTCCCATCCAAAGACGACAACATTACAGTTAAAAATTCCTAAATTTGCCATAATCAACCACTCATACCCCAAGCCAGGCAACTGACAGGTAACAAACTGATGCTCTTTGAGAGTAATCAAGAGAAGCAAGGTCCAAGTGCTTCTCTGCTAAAAGCTGCCAGCAAGCTCTGGCATTGTGGGTTTTTTATCCTGTTCATACAGGTTTCTACTGTGCACCTCTACGTGTGTACACATGTAGAAGGCAGAACACCTCCTGCTGTGTCCTGTTTGTTCATCAAAGCTTGTTGCAGGTACCAACACAAAGTTTACAATCTACATTCTTCTCCCAGGCAACTAGCAACAGGACGAGAGGGCATAGTCTTTAGCTGCTGCGCCAGGGGAGGTGTAGGCTGGACAACAGGAGGAATTTCTTCACAGAAGGAGTGATTCGACATTGGAATGGGCTGCACAGGAAAGTGGTGGAGTCACCATTCCTGGAGGTGTCTAAGGAAAGCCTGGATGTGGCACTCAGTGCCACGGTCTATTGACATGACGGTGTTCGGTCACAGGTTGGACTCGATGATCTCAGAGGTCTTTTCCAACCGACTTGATTCCGTGCTACATAAAACGACTAGCATTTAACAAGGTTGATTAGTCTCCAGAAGGACGGACGGTAAAGCGAGACGCGGCAGAGGGGACACCCGCTCAGGCTGGCGAAGAGCGCTGTACGCCCGCCGAGCACCCGGGCTCTGACTCCCATCAGCACCGTGCTGCCTCGGTGCCAGCCCCGCAGGCACAGCCAGAAGCCGCGGGCGAGGACCGGGGCCGGCACGGGGCCGGGCCGGGCGCTGCTCCCGCCGTTCCCGCCGCCGCCGGACCGCGTCCCGCCGGGCTCCGCTCCCGTCACCCGGGCAACGGGCAAGCGGCGCCCGGGGAAGGCACCACGTGCCCGGAAGCGCCTCGAGGGAGGAAGTGACGGAGCGCCGGGGGAGCCCCAGAGGCCGAGATTTAAAAAAAAAAAAAAAAAAAAAAAAAAAGGAAAAAAAAAAAACCCGGATAAAACCAACAAAAAAAATCAAACCAAGAAAAGGAAAAAAGGGATTAAAAAAGAGGGATACGGGGAGAGGGGCGGGCGGAGCGGGCGCGGGTCCCGCCCCTTCGGGGCCGCCCCGCCAGACCGCGGCCCCGCCGGCGCCGCCGCCAGGTCCCGCCCCCGGCCCCGCCCGCCCCGACACCGGAGCTGCCGCCCCGCCCCGCCCGCTCGGCCGGGCCCGGCTGCCCGCGCGCGGGGGGCGTGTCGGGCGCGGCGGCGGCGGCGGCGGTGCGGGGGCTCCGGTGCGGCGGCGGCAGCGCGGGTCCTGCGGGCGGGCGGGGGGCGGCGGAGCGGAGCGGGGCAGAGCAGAGCAGAGCCGAGCCGAGCCGCGGCGGCTGCAGGTGAGGCGGGGCCCGGGGCGCGGGCGGCCGCGGCGGGGAGAGTTCCCCGGGGCCGGCGCGGGATGGAAGTTGACAGCGGCGGCGGAGCAGCCATTGTCTGTCCGGCCCGGCCCCGGGCAGCTCCCCCGCGCAGCCCCGCTCGCTCCCCCGGGCAGCCGCCGCCCGGCTTCGGGCATCCTGCGGCGCATCCCGCCTCCCGCCGCGGCGGGGCTGCGGGCACAGCACGGGCGGGCAGGGCGCCCGCACGCCGTGTCGGATGAACTTTGCTGCCGGAGTTGCCGGCGGCCTGGGTGGCTGCCGCCGCGCTGTCCCCTGCCATCCTCCCCTCCTTCCATCCTTCCTTCCCTCTCTCTTTCCCGCCGCCGGCCGGGCGAGGCGCTCGGCGGGGAAAGGCGGGCTGGGCACCGAGGGGTGGGGACCAGGTGCTGCGAGGGTCCTGCAGTGCTGGAGCGTCGCACCCGCTGCTGCTTCCAGAGCATCCCAGAGCAGAGTCAGCTTGTCCCGGCAGTTCCGCACTTCTGCTTGTGTGGCTTGGAAACTATTGTAGAAACATACAGTATCAGCAGCGAGGATGCTGTAGTACTGGGTGCTAGCTTTGCTCCTCCAAACCTGTGGTGTAAACCCGTGGAAATCTTACGTGTTTCCTAACTTAGTTTCTCAAGGATGAAGTGACAAAATCACTTAAGAAAGTTAGAATATGTTGTGCGGGCAGCAGTCGTGTCCCGGGGGAATGGATGGGGTGAGCAAGTAAAACTTTTCAACCTCCTACCTAGTGCTTAGTGATTAGAGTATAGTTTGGCTTGACTTTGTCTGCTCTTGTGCTTGAGAAAGGTCGGGAACTTGTAGATGGGCCACCTGAGGTGTTCTCGGTGTGTGCTGGGATCCGCAACTGTGGGTTAGGTTCTGGAGTGGCCCATGTTCTCATGCTTGTACTGCTGTCTGAGCCAGTTTTATCCCTTCTCCTTCCCGTCCTTTTTGCTGTGTGGACATTCCTGCCATGGTGCTAAAAAGCTTTTGTATCCTTCTGTGTCTGTCTTTTAGGGATGCAGTTCTAGCTATTGTTCAAAGGTTAATTTCCAGTAGAGGCCACGTTGTTAACTGTGTGTTAGTTTTCCTTTTTTGGTTTGTTTGTTTGGAAAATCCATGGTTTAATAATTTTTAGTAGGTTATCCATCTCACGGAGCAGCTAGCTGAGTCAAGTGATGTGATAGCCCAGTGATCACTAGGTTTTTGTAAGAGGAAAATGCTTGGGGGTGCAGTTGGAGGAGGGGAGAGTGTGTAATTCTCCTATTTTGTGTGGAAATGGCCTGTGTTTGGATCAGATTACACTAACATGGAGCTGCATCCTTAGATGAACTTGCTTGGGAAAATGCTGTGCCTTTTCACTTTTGTCTTTGGAAAGAGTTTTGCTGGGTAACTCTGCTTGCTGTAAGTGACTTAAAATTCTTACTTACCACCCTTCTGCAAAGTGAGCATATGCTTCTCTGTCCACATCTCCAAAAGGCATTCTGCCTACAAAGAGAGTAAAATTTTTCTATGCCAGAGGTGTTTCAGTAAGATTCTGTTTATGCTAGGACCTGATTTTAGTAAGCTCTAGATCAATATGGAGCTCTCAAAAATGCTGGAAATCTTAGGAATCGGTGGTGCTGCTTACTGATGAAACACAGATTGATTGGTGGAGTAGAGCACCAGGGCAGAAGCCTGGTTTCTCCTGGTGAAGCTGTTGAGGACAAGGGTATTTGCTGTAGCTAAGGTGAACATCAGTTACATCCTTTCCTCTCTCATGGGCACTTGTGGCATCACAAGTAAGGTAATTCAACTCAGTGATCTGGCAGGAAATAGGGTTTTAGGTACCTTTTCTGCAGTTACCAAGTTGATCTAATGAGCCCCAGAAGCGAGGTGAAGGAGAAGGAGCATTGGGAAGTTGAGGTGGGCAAGGGAACATAAATTGTTTCCTAATGGCATCTGAGCTACTGGAGAACTTGGTGCAATGTGTGTAGCTTCATGTGCATTTTAACCCCACTGAAAGTACTTTATTTATCCACCACAGTTTCATTCTTTCAAAAAGTCTGTATTCTCTCCCTTCTCTCTGTTTATTTTCAGGCTTCATTTAATCTTTTCCTCTCTGGAGAAGATCTTTATGGCAGTTGCTTCTCCAAGAGCTTTTATATTCTAGGTAGGTTTATTGACAAGTTGTTTCTGGCTGAAATAGGGTTGTGCCTGAAGACAGTAGTGGCCAGTTAGGAAGAGGTGTGTCTCAGTTGAGGAGATGGTGGCCACTGCTGAAGTAGTGCAGGAAGCCAGTTTTGCATCAGCAGGGAGATGCCTGGGCAGGGCTTGAGGGCAGAGGTGAAGATGTATTTGGAAGACCGGACTGGAGCAGCAGCACTCTGCTTGCCAGTTAAAGAATTTTTCAGATTTTGAGGAGCAGGTTTGAAGCAGCAGTTCCCTGATTTAGCCACCCATCCTCTGCAGAGTTAATGCTGTTGTCCTACTTTGAAGTCATCTGCTACCCTTAGCACCATTTCAGAATTTAAAAAGTTGTCTGGCTGAGAGTATTGTTGTGCCTCCTTTTCTGCTGCACAGGTCTATTTGCTTATACACCAAGAAAATGTTTGGCGAAGGTTGTAAAGCTCAGAATCTCTGGATTTAAAAAGGGCTAGATAAAGGGGCTGTGCTGGTGCTCTGGCTCCTAAAAGCTCATTTACAGGGGCCTCATTTAGAGGTCTCAGATATGCTACAGAGGAACCAGCTGGTACTTAAAAAACAAATAGGCTGTCTCAGTGATAAGACTTACCAGAAGTATTTTTTTAAAAATTTTACATGGAGTTTTAAAACGTCAGGTTGGTTTTCTTTTTTTTCTGGTGGAATTCTTTTGTATAATCACTTTTCTCTCCCTTTTCTGACTCTAGCCCCTGCTGCTGCTACTCCCTGTTTAGCTCATGTTTCTTGCTACAGGAAACTCTCATATCATCTCAATGTGCTACTCTTCTACTAAGTACTCTCTCTTCAGTCTCACTTCTCTTCCTCTTAGCTGATGAAAGCCTTCTCCAGTCCTTTCTCAGTCCTAGAATTCACTGCAACTCGTCTTTCTGCTGCTGGAAGGTCTCCCTGGTTCTGCATAGCCTCTTCATGTCATGAAAAGAGCAGCTTTTGCCTCACAAGTGTTGCCAGTGAACACTTCATCCACTCTGCTTCTGTTCCTCCTGAAAGGAACTTGCCACCACAGATACCAGCTTCTAATCTAATATTCAAGTTAAAATCTGTTTGGAGCAACAAGTAGCTGGAAAGTTTGTGTGATCAGAAGAAGAAACAGTCGAGGGCTGGGGGCTAAACTGGGAGAAAGAGAGACTGAGTTGGTATCAGTAGGGCATTGGAGCTGAGGGACTGGAGGAAGAGAGGCTCAGAAATTGCCAAAGTGCATTGGAGGACTGAAAGCACAGTGCAATTCCCCTCAGTTTGCTAGTCTCTATTGAAAGGAGAGGCACTCAGGTCTGTAACCAGAACTGTTTCAATGAGCTGCAGCTGTTTCTTCATTCCCCTACCTTTTTAAGAGTTCAGGATGCTGTAGCTTGCAACTATAGCATGGCAATAAAATATGAGAATATGCACATTACGTTTCTGATGGTGGTAATAAAAGATTTAAACTCTGAGTAAGATTTCTGGGTGATTTTAGAATCCCAGCTTCCCTGGTCCCTGCAATGTAGCAAAGATGTGCAGGGAGACTGGTATTGAGATATTCTAGTACAAAAGGTATGTAATGTAGTGAAATACAGTTTGGTTCTTTCTGCAGCCTGACTTAGTTTCCAATTCTTTCAATGTAGATCTGGAGTCCATCTCAGCCTGAGCTCCTGGGATCCTGTCGCCATGGAGACTGAAAGTGAGCAGAACTCCAACTCCACCAGCGGGAGCTCCAGTTCTGGAGGAAGCACCCGGCCTCAGATCTCGCAGATGTCTCTCTATGAGCGACAGGCAGTACAGGTGAGACATCCCAGGGTGGGCTCTGGGATGGCAGTGCGCCACTGGAAGGTGGTGGTGAGCTCTTTTGTGTTCCTCTGCGTTGTTGTGTGTCAAGGTGGGACCGTCATCTTTTCAGATTGTGGACTGTCATCTTTTCAGATTTAGAAATTCTTATGCTAGGCCTGATGTTTAGTTCTTGTAGCCTGAGGCTTCATGTTTTATAGGTTACTCCTTCGGTGTCCAGCCTCCTAGATTTAATCTATACTGTAACCCAATAGATTTATCGTAGCCTGCTGTTCTAGAGCAAATCAGTTTGCCATCCCAGTTCCTATTGCCCTCCATACACAAACTACAGTGGAACTCTTGTCTGCCTGTGTGAGCGTGCACATCCCCGGATTCCTGAAGTTTATTAAAGTCTTGCAAGTGTGAATCCCACTGTCCTGGCATACACCTGTGATTCAGTGTGTCACCAAATTTGTAACTGTACTATGGATTTGGATGTGCTGATCTGGTGCCTGCTTTTTCATGCTCTAGAAATGTTCTCATGGCTTACTTACTTCTTCGTTGCTCTCTTCAATCACATTTCAACGGCATGCAGTTTTTGACAATTGGGTTTTCTTCTTTATCTAGGCTCTGCAGGCACTCCAGAGACAGCCCAATGCAGCCCAGTACTTCCATCAGTTTATGCTCCAGCAGCAGTTTAACAGTGCCCAACTTCACAGCCTGGCTGCTGTCCAGCAGGTGAGTTGCCAAGAAGCAGAAGGAGAGAAGTTGGATCAACCTCTGGGGAAGATCCAGAGGTTCTGTTTTGATACAGTGCCTTGTGCACCGAGTCATCCTGATCCCTGATGAGACAATGAGTCCCTAAACACATTGTTTAGAGTTAATACTAACAGCCAGTCAACTGGAAGCCTGAAGTAAAGATTAATTTTTTTTTTTGGCTACAGAGCAGGGGAAGATAAAATTTGACATCACCATTAAAGAACTTGCACTTCAGAGACCTATTACTACCCCCTGCACCTTCTTTAACTAAAAGATGGGTGGTTAAGTCAGCAGTGGATGCAGTAGTGCTTAAAAACTGTATTAAATGGATCAGGGGGTAGTAGCTTCTCTGAGAATAAACATTTGTGTTTGCATGAAATTTCAGGCAGCATTCTCTGAAATTTCTGTCTTGGAACTTAGTAGCCATGTTTCTTTACCAGCAGGGGGGTAAACCTGTGCAACCAGGAAGCTGTCTCTAAATGAGACATATACAGATCGATATAAATCAATATATTTTATGATATATAAATGTTAATTGGTTTTTATTTTTTTCTTTATCAACTTTGCTCACCTACTAGACTTAATCATCAGCTTAAAATGGATTATGTGTGACATGAATACATTATTTTTGTGTAACAATACCTCAGTAGCTGTTCTCCTTGGCAGTTAGTCCAGGATGTCATTGTTCTGAAAATCCCTGACTGCAGTCTTACAGTATAGAAATAGAATCCTCTCATCAGTTTTACACAAATCTTAGTTACTAAACTAACTAAACTCATGCAAGGGAATTCCCCTGGCATCAGAGAAGGGGAAATAAATCTATCAATATTTATGTTCTTCCACAAACCATATGCTCTCTAATCTGAATTTTGTTACTTGGAGTGCTATCACTGCATTGCTACTAAACTGCCTAATTAGCCCAACAAATTGCTAATATATTGTGGGGAACGTCTGGGTGTTAGCAGTGGATTCCAGCATTGGGGTGAGGGTTGCAGTGTGTACTATGACAGGCTGGGCAGGAGTAGCGCATGTACCCATGGGTGGAAGGACTGGAGGTCATACACTCTGAGGGTAAGGGACTACGTGCTCTGACAGAGCCAAATAATTGGGCTGGATTGAAAAGTTTCTTCAGGCACTTATTTCTCTGCCAATCTCTCCTGCAGGCTACAATTGCAGCCAGTAGACAGGCCAACTCCCCCAACACTAGCACCTCGCAACAGACCACCACCACCCAGGCTTCTGTAAGTAAAACTGCTCCCTCACATACATATCAAAGCCTCCCTCCCCCTCCCCACCTTGTTCTGTCTCCTCCTTGTCTTTAAGGATGCACACAACTTCTAAGAATCCTGGGAATCAACAAGATGCTGACAGCTTTGAGGATTTGGGATGCTGTCGTTATTGGTGGGGCTTGAGGAAACCAGATAAGGTTTTTGGGTGGGAGAGGCCTCTTAGCTGGAAAGGTAGACATGGATCTCTGTTTGCTGAGGCTTTGGGGATACATTGTCATGGATTAGAAAAGGATCAGGACTTGTAAGAAGGAGGAGCCGTGAGCAGCTTTTGTCTTAGGCAGAGCAGTAGTTTGTTGAATGAGAGGATGTCTGGTTTTGTAGCAAGTGTTGAGGAGCTTGGATTTGCTCAGAGAGTAGATGAGTTGGTAGACAAGGTTTTGTGGGTTTTTTACCTTTACTTGGGAGGCTGGAGAAAATGATGTATTTTTTTGGATCTCTTATTGCAGTTGCATGCTAACAGTGATTCTCAAGCTCAGCATACAAATGAGGTCAGTATCCAGGGCTCTGGCTAATATAGATTGTGTAGCCTGTAGGACAAGCCCTCTAAGACAAGAACTTTCTTCTTCTTGGTCCTCTGTGGGATACAGGAAAAAACTGTAAAATATCTGTTCTGACTGTACCCCACTAAGCATATTTGTACTTATTTCTTGGTCTCCATCTCTTCATATGTGATTTGAAGCTTTTTTCTCTTCTAAGATCAACCTTGCCACCACCTCAGCTGCTCAGCTGATCAGTCGGTCCCAGAGCGTGAGCTCCCCGAGCGCCACCACGCTGACGCAGTCTGTGCTCCTTGGGAACACCACCTCACCACCTCTCAACCAGTCACAAGCTCAGATGTACCTTCGGGTAAGAGATGTTCATCAAAATGTGTCCTGACCACGAGCCCCACTTAGCAGCCACTGCAGAGTTTCACTGCTTGGGATTACCAACACCAACAGACTAACCTAGCTTTAAGGATGTTGAAGTATATTTTTTAAAATTGCATGGGGGAGGTCTCATCCCTGAAACCACAAGTTTGATTCTGGGCTCAGCCTTCGAGATCGATGAGCTTTGTATTGTGTGGCTCAGGTGAGAATATTGACAACTCTGTGGTTCCATAGCACTTCTCGCTATGGTGCAAATGTGAAATACATGTCCTAGACTTGAATGTAGCTCACAGAAATAAAGCTACTCTTCTGGTTCAGTGCTGGAACAGATTTACGTGGTAAATTACTCTTCTACTGCTTGCTGAGCTCAGGGATGTAAGTCAGAATTCAAGTAAGCCTAGACAAATAAATCAATGTGAACAAATGTCATCCTTTTAATTGCTTTGATGTCCAGCTAGGTAGAAAGCATTAGGCTTGACTGTGGAGTCAAGTCTGGGGTTGCAAAATATTGCTTGCAAAATATTTTCTGTTTTCCAGTTGACTTCGGATATAGATTGTAATCCCCTACTTTTCAAGCAGCAATAATCTCGGATGTATGTTTTTTATCACTGTTGTTCAACCACTTCTAGATACACAGCCTTGGGCAGTTTGTGGGAGTTAGCCCAGGCCTATGTTAGATAGAAGAGTGCTTGTTTCCATAAGGAAACTGTTCCCAGTTTCCTGCTTCGGAGGGTTATGTTCAGTGTTACAGTGCAGGGAGGGTTGGTGGTTTTGCAGTGTGTGACATTGCAGCCTGCTGTTCCTTTATGATCTGTTTGCTTGTGGTTTTTTTTTTGTCTTCCTTTCTCTTCTACCTCCGTTCCTTCCATTGCACGTCACCTGATCCTCAACAGCCGCAGCTGGGGAACCTGTTGCAGGTGAACCGGACCTTGGGCCGCAATGTGCCTCTCGCCTCCCAGCTCATCCTGATGCCCAATGGGGCTGTGGCTGCTGTCCAGCAGGAGGTACCACCCACTCAGAGTCCTGGGGTCCACGCAGACACAGACCAGGTCAGTGACCGTCCTCCCTTTCCCCTGCTTCTGCCACACCACACTCGGGTCTTTGTCTCAAGCTGTCTCTGTATAGCAGATTAGAGCTATTTTATCCCCAGCCCTTATCCCTTTGCAGGCAGATTTTGCCACCGTGATTTTATGTTTGCTTTCTGCCTCCAGAGATGAAATTTCTGAGGTGAGCACAGGCTGGATCAATCCCATCTTTACACTTTCTTGGTTGTGATTGCGTGAAAAGAACTCTTGAGTTCTATGTACAGTTTTCAGTCACGCTGCAATTGAGAGACTTTGTCAGAGGTAGTATTCATCCAAATTGGTTCATTGTTGTAAAGATGCCAAAGACTTGTCTGAAGCAATTTTTTTGCAGAAAAGCCAGCTGTGATCAAATTTTGGAGATAACGTGGCATTTGGAGCGGAAGTAAATACAGAGGATGACAGCACCAAAATGCAGAGTGAAATTGGAAAGGGTGTGGGCCACGAGTAGATCTGTGGGCCTGGGGCAGGCAGGTGGCACAAAAATTGAAAATGAATGACTGGTTTTTAAAGGGGCAACTCAGTGCTTCTAGAGCTGTTCTGAACTACCCATGCCAGGGTATGGCAGGCAGGTCTGAAGTCTGTCCCATGCCCTGGAGAAAAACTGTGTCCCCAGATCCTGTTCAAAAAGTGCCACGAGATGTTTAATTTCCATCAGAGATTGAGGAAGGAGAGAGTTCAGGATAATGTGCTTCCTGTGGAGAGCTGTGCTGAGCTCTGCCCTGCAGTGTTAGCAGCTCCTCACATGAGACCTGAGGCATCAACTCAGCCTGCATCCCAGCAGAGTGTGTTGCTTACGTGTGCTCTGTCACACTCCCGGCAACTACCATGTATAAAGCGCGTGGATTCTGTTTGGTGCGTGTGTCTCTAGGTGCAGAACTTGGCTGTGAGGAGCCAGCAGACCTCTGCCACTAACGCCCAGCTCCAAGGCTCTGCTCAGAAGACAGCCCTGACAGGCAGCTCCCAGGCTTCGGGCTTACCGCAGGCCAGCAGCACGGGCCAGACCATGGCAGTGGCGCAGGCCTCCTCCAGCGGGGCAGGCCAGTCCCTCAACCTGAGCCAGGGAGCAGCGGGCAGCAACGGTGTCTCCGGGGGTGTGGTGGCCAGTGGTGGGAGCCAGCCCTCAATGGGACTGAGCCAGAGCTCCTCAGCCGGTGCTGCTGGCAGTTGCCAGAGGAAGGGCACCGGGGTGGTTCAGCCGTTGCCGGTGGCGGCTGCCCAGGCCGTGACTGTCAGCCAGGGGAGCCAGACAGAGACGGAGAACGCAGCTGCAAAGAAGGGTGACACAGACAGTGGTGGACAGCAAACGGTGGGCATGAACCTCACCAGGACCGCTACACCAGCACCCAGCCAGACGCTGATCAGCTCAGGTAAAAACCCATCTGTTTTTTTCTCTTCAAAATCATTGGGCCTTCACAAGAATGACATTTGGAAGCCTGGTGATAAAATGTTTTCAGACACATCTCCCAGCTTCGGTCCTCCCAGAGACTTGTCTCAAGGGGTTATCCCTTTCTATTAGCACAGGAAGTTGATTTAATCCCTCATGTCCTCTGCAAGTAAGCTGTCAGTTATTTTGGAGTTTAATGCCTCAAACCAGTGCAGTGGCTGCCTTATTTTTGTTGTTGCTGTTCCCAGCTGCACTGTTGCTAACTTTTGTTTTTTCTTACTCTGTTTTTGTATAGCGACATATACGCAGATCCAGCCACACTCGCTGATCCAACAGCAGCAGCAGATCCATCTGCAGAAGCAGGTGGTGATCCAGCAGCAGATAGCCATTCATCACCAGCAGCAGTTCCAGCACCGCCAGTCCCAGCTCCTCCACACAGCCACCCATCTCCAACTGGCTCAACAACAGCAACAGCAGCAAGCAGCATCTCTGACCCAGCAGCAGCAGCAAGCTCAGACTCCACAGCAGCAGGCTCCCCCTCAAAACCAGCAGCAGGCACAGACCCTTGTGGTGCAACCTATGTTGCAGTCCCAGCCACCGCATTTACAGCTCCAGCAGGACAGTCCGTGCCAGCCAGCCACCAAATCACCTGTTCCTATCCAGTCAAAATCTCTGGTCACCCCCATCAAACCCCCTCAGCTTGGGCCTGCCAAAATGTCAGCAACACAGCAGCCTCCGCCACACATCCCGGTGCAGGTAGTGGGCACTCGGCAGCAGGGCTCAGGCCAAGCCCAAGCTCTGGGCTTGGCTCAGATTGCTGCAGCGGTGCCGACTTCCCGGGGAATGCCAGCTGTAGTCCAGCCTGTTTCCCAAACCCATGCTGCTTCCCCATCATCATCTTCAGCTCCAGCGTCCTCACAGGAAGCTCCCCCTCTCACCACAGGGGTGAATTTGGCACAAGTTCAAGGCACAGCCCACATGGTGAAGAGCCCAGCTTCCTCTCCAGTTGTGGCTCAGATGCCAGCAGCATTCTACATGCAGTCTGTCCAGTTGCCAGTAAGTGATACCATTGAGAAGGAGAATAGCATATGGATTCTCTTTGTTCATTCCTAGGACACCAATCGCAGTCCAGGCCCAGGTCAGTGGGATGGGATGGGTAAGGGTTTTGGGGAAAGGGATGTGGAGACTTTTTTACCCTCAAAAACACTAATTCCAATCCAGCCCCTGGGGTTACTGACTACAGGCGTTTCTCTTCCACATTATCATTCAAAGGCTTGCATGAAGTTAAATAGGTGAGACTCGGAGCGTGCCCCAGATGGGGTGGGTGTCCACATCACGTACTGAGTATCCCATTTAACTGTGGGGTTTGGTTCACCTTGGCTGGCTGCTGGATGAAAACCAAGTTGCTGCTCCATCACTCTCCCTTCACAACGTGACAGGAGGAGAAAAATAGTGAAAAGCTTGTGAGTTGAGATAAGGATGTGGAGATCACTTTCCAATGACCATCATGGGCAAAACAAACTCAGTTTGTGGAAATTATTTATTTTACTGCCAATTTAGTGTAGGATAATTGAAAATAAAAACAAATGCAAAAAATAGCTCCCCCCTTCTTCACAGCCTCAGCTTCACTCTTGACTCTTCTACCTCCTCCCTGAATGCTTCAGGAGGACAAGAAATGGAATCTGTGGTCAGCTCATAAGGTTTTGTCTCTCCCTCATGCTTTTCCCTTGCTTTAGCATGGGGGAATCCCTCCCGTGGGATACAGTCCTTCACAAAGGATACAGTCCTTCATAAAGTCCTTCTCCAGTGTTGGCCTTTCCCACAGGCTGCAGTTTTTCATTAACTGTTCCAGTGTGGATATTTCTGGGTTACAGATCCCTTGGTGTGTGATACCATCCGCTGACTCGAGGCCTCAGAGGATTCCCTAGCAACAGGCTATGCAGAGGAAAACTCAAATTCCATAGGCTTTGTCCATGCTGTTGTGAAATGTCCAGCTAGGGCCTACCTAAATCCATGAGATGACAGCACTTTGCCATCTCAGATCATGGAATCATAAATAATTGGAGTTTAAAAGAATCCTAAAGATCATATAGTTCCCCATGGACTGGGACACCTTTCTGTAGACTAGGTTGCTCCATCCAACTTTGCCTTGAGCACCTCTTTAGCCAGTTGCTGAGACTCTTTCTAAACTCTGTCTGCTTCCTCAGGCAGGTGTCACAGGATTTGTCTTGATTTTTAGAGCAAGGGGTCAGTTTTGCTCCTCATGTATGTGTGTCCCCTACTCTTTTGACTCTCCATTGAAACTGATCTGACTTATCCAAAAAGCCTGTTTGGAAGCTGCTGGGTGAATGCCATTCCATTTCTTCCTGCAGTGATCCTTTGAGGTTCACACAGTGTCTTGGTCTTACACCAGTGTATCCACATGACTTGGAACATCAGATCCTAGTCTGTGGCATGGTAGTCAGTCTCCTCAAGCTTTGTTCCTTGCTAGGCAAATGCTCCCAAGTAGAGGTATGTACTGAGGGAGCTTGAGGCATCTCCAGAAGAAACCAGGCTGGAAATCAGGTATGATGGAGCAGGGTGCTTTGTTGTTTTTGTTTGGTTGGGGTTTTTTTTGGTTTTTTTTTTTTTTTTTTTTTTAATCTGGCTTCTTTGCTTTGGAGCTTTTCTATCTGCTTACGTGTTCCTCTTTATTCATGCAGGGCAAATCTCAGACCTTGGCAGTAAAGCGCAAGGCAGAGTCAGAGGAAGAGAAGGAGGAGCCAGCCACTGTCACCACACTCCTGCCTGCCAGGTCCTCTCCCGTAACAGACAGCCCCAAAAACATGGAGGAGAAGAGTGGCCTTGGAGGTGAGGTACAGAGGAGAGCTCTGCCTATGTGTGCTAATGACCTGAAGTAAGTAGAGCAAAGTTAGCTCATGCCTGTGCTGTTACCTTTCCAGATAATTCTGATACCGCTGCCATTGCAACCCCAAATGCCACATCAAGTGAAGGAGTCTCGGCCACCCCCACCTCTGCTTCCACCCCAAACCTGGCACTGGTGTCACGTCAGATGGGAGACTCCAAACCTCCTCAAGCCATTGTCAAGCCCCAGATCCTCACACACATCATTGAAGGCTTTGTCATCCAGGAGGGAGCAGAGCCCTTTCCAGTAAGGAGGTTTTTGCTGTGGGGGAAGGAGGTGTAGCACTTTCTTGGGAGGGTGGTGGGCTTCCATCTTTGCATAGGGGTATCTTTCCCCATATTCCAATTCAGCATTTTTAGCCTGAGACACAGTAAAGAGGAAGGGAAGGGAAGGGAGGGCGGTGTCATGAATGAAGCCAGGCATTAAGAGGTGTCATTAAAGAGAAGGGGTTTGAAGGAGTAAAGCAAGTGTTGCAGCAACTGCTTACTCCAGTTGTCACCAAAGCAATAATTAATGCAGGAATTGTAAGGAGCCTCTCCTCTCTGTGAGGGAAAGATGCATTTTGAACAGGCAGCAAGTGAAGTTGAAGTAAAGAAGGGGAAATGGAGTTACATGGAATTGGACATTAATCAAGGCAGATAGTGATTGGGGATCTTTAAATGAACAACCAAGCCTGTGAGTCAGGAAGCAGTAATGACTTTTTTCAGCATCTCTCCTTCCCTATTAGGTAGAGAGATTCTTCTGAGTTGAATTTTGAGCTGCACATACCTTGGCAGAGGGTGGTGGACACAGGGAATCCTTTATTGGTGGGTCCAACTCATTCTCTCCCTATCCAGGTGGGTTGTTCTCAGCTGCTGAAAGAATCTGAGAAACCACTGCAGGGAGAGCCTCCGTCTGGTCAGAATGAAAACCTGTCCAGCAATTCTCTGGGAGAGGATAGTGCTTCCATGGGTGAGTTTCAAGACCAGGAGGACTAGCTAGTGTTACTGAAAGTTTCTGCTCTGTATTACTAACTTAATGCATTACAGACTTGTATCTCTATGTCCCAGCTCCCTAAAGACTTGACCTGTGGAACTAGGATCTCGCTGTTTTTGAGTGCCAGAAGACTGAAAATGCTTTTTTTTTGTTGTTGTAAATATGATCTAACACATCCTGTGTCAGTAGTAAGCAGGAGATTCTGAACTGTACTTGTCTTTAATGACTCTTAAGCTGTGAAGGATGTGTAGACAGAGCAGAGTGATGGAGATTTCCCCCACAGCCTTGCAGGATGGGAAGAATACACTTTTTTTTAAAATTATTTTTTATTTTATGGTTCCATTAAATGGTACTGACGAGGAGAAAAAAACTGCTCTGTTCGATATCCTGGGGTCCTAATTAGTGGGGGTTGTACTTCTCTTTTCCCAGTTGCTTCCCCAAGCTAACTACTTACTAGATTCAGTAGAAAACAGTGCTTGGCATCTGTCTGCTCAGAAGAGCAGTGGAACGGGGAATCATTGGGTGTGTGATATGCTTCAGTTCAGATCACCATCTGGTGTGTGTCTCTGTATCTCACTAGAGCTTGACAAGAAGGCAAACTTGTTGAAGTGTGAATATTGTGGGAAGTATGCCCCAGCGAGCCAGTTCCGTGGCTCCAAGAGGTTTTGTTCCATGACCTGTGCTAAAAGGTAATAACAGCAAGATGTAATATTCGTTATCTGTGACTGCACGTTTGCTGGAACTGGGCATGTGCCCCTTCTCCAAGCAGTGTACCACCTTTCAGTATATCTGATCCTCCCTCTGTGGCATGTACTAGCCACAGAGATCCTTTATCACTCTAAATGATTTGTAAATGCTTTTAGGTCTGGAGAGGTGTATGTGATGCTGAGTATAAACAGGATTTCTGCCTTGCTCCGAAAATGAACTGAGAAGGGGGAAATTCTTGGGCTGTAAAGAACTTCTCTTCAGAGAAATGTACATTTGACTGACTAAATTAACGCATACTGGTAGCTGTCTCATGCATTGGTACTGGACAAAGACACAAGGGAGCACTGGGGAAAAAAACGGGGAAAAGTTAGAGTAGTCATTGCTGCCTCCTGTTGTGTGTCCAGAGTGCTTGTTATGGGTCTTTTTTCCCATAGGGGAATTACTTAATTGACCCTTCAGATGTTAGATCAAGACTCTGGTGTCCAAATATTGCTTGTGTCAGAGGTCTGGACTGGTTCCTTCCAAGGGGAAGTCTTAGAAGGAGGAGGAACAGAACTTGATGGTGAAGAGGAGTCTTATCCCCATCTAGAGCAAGGAGAAGTAGTTGGTTTAGATAGTTGCTGCTTTCTAACTGCTGCTCTGCTTCTGTTTACTTGAGGTACAATGTCAGCTGCAGCCATCAGTTCCGGCTGCAGAGAAAGAAGATGAAGGAATTCCAGGAAGCCAACTATGCCCGTGTGCGCCGACGGGGACCACGGCGCAGCAGCTCCGAAATTGCTCGAACGAAGATCCAGGGCAAGCGCCACAGGGTAAGGACACACACCTGTCAAGGCAGGTCTGCGTAGGGTTTGTCCCTTCTGGCTGTACCACTTTGTCACAGTGGATGCAGTTGTGTAGGATGTGCCGTGGGCATCATGACACACTTGTTACACAAGGCACGGGGAGCTGTTCTAATCCCTCATGGACTGCAGGAAGTGTATTCATGTTTGTACTTGTTCTGTGCACTCTGTGTTCGCTCCTGTGTGCATCTTGAAGGTCTCAGTGAGTGAGACCAGCTGACAGCCTTGGCAGAAAACAATCCACTTTTCCCATTTGATTAGCAGTCTTTCACATGAATGACTTGAATTGGGCTATAGATGAATTGAATGAGCCTCAGTTCTGATGTGAGGAAGAGAGGGAGCTCTTCTGTCAACTGTCCCTGTACCAACAGCCTGAGACAGTTGTTCCAGACTGTTGGGACAACTTCTGCTGCTCCCAGTGTCTTGTTTTGCAGCTTGTAATTGTGAATTTCTTACAAAACGCCTTTTATTTTCTTTCTTTCCTATGGGTTTGTAGGGCCAGGAAGACTCGAGTCGAGGCTCTGATAACTCCAGCTATGATGAAGCTTTGTCCCCTACATCTCCAGGACCCCTGTCAGTAAGGACCAGTCATGGAGAGAGGGACCTGGCAAACTCTAATATGGCCCCCCCTACCCCAGATCTACATGGCATCAACCCAGTCTTCCTGTCCAGCAATCCTAGTCGTTGGAGTGTGGAGGAAGTGTACGAGTTCATTGCATCATTGCAAGGTGAAGTTAAGATCCTCTCCTGCACTCTTGTGATCCAGTAGCATGGGGAGTTGGGCTCAGTGGTGCCTACTGCTTTTGGACAGGTTTCTGAATTGGAGTAGATCACAGAGATGGATTCTTAAGATTTATTTCTCAAGTAGCCTGTGTGCTCAAGGAGACTGCTTTTCTGTACCTGCCAGAGATGCAGGAGGAATGAGGGGAGTGCCCAATGCACAGGTGTTTCTCACTGCATTTTTTTGTTTGCTTCACAGGGTGCCAGGAAATTGCTGAGGAATTTCGGTCACAGGAAATTGATGGTCAGGCCCTGCTGCTTCTGAAGGAGGAACATCTCATGAGTGCCATGAACATCAAACTGGGACCAGCTCTCAAGATCTGTGCCAAGATCAATGTCCTCAAGGAAACCTAAGAATTCTGAAACCAGAGGTCTCACTTTTGCTCTGGCCCCAGGGCAGCTGCCAGTTTTGGAGCATCCTGCTGGGGTGGGGAAGAATGGGACAGTCCCCTGTGGTCTTGCATTCAAGAAGAACAAGAAGGAATTTAACTGATTGAAACTGCCATGCACAAGCCCATCTCTTGGTCTCTTAATGGTGCTACAACGTTGAGGAAAACTGCCACCTGGGGCCTTTAAACAACTTTCCTTCTTCCTGATTTTCAATATGCCTCCCCTTTATACACCACATAAAGATGTTAAAGGGATCTCTTTCTGTCTTAAAAGATTTCTGAAAGGGAGCTGCCCTCAACCCTTTCTGCCACAGCAGGTCTGCTAGATCTTAGCTTTGAATATCATTGCCAGAACTCAAGGCATAGGAAGAGCTGGCCCCGCACGGACAGTGGGAGCACCTGTGCTTGGGGCTTTTATGAAGGGGAAATAGCACATTGCAAGTGACAGAGGTGACAAACAATAATTTGAGCAAAAGGGGCTGCTGCTTTTCCACTTATAAAAATACCTAGGCTGCTCATGAACTGGGTTTAATAGCCATTCCAGCATGCATACCAAACTTGAAGGCCTGTGGCAATAGGATCTGTCTTGTCTTCACTCTGCATGTCTACAGGAGACAGTAAAGCTAAAGTGTTGTGGCAGCTATTCACTCCAAGTGCTCCTCTCAGAACCAGTCAGAGGATTTTTCCTGAGTACTTATGACCAAGTGATGGGAAACTCAAAGGGAAGGGGGATTGTTTTACATTAGGGAACCTTGCAGCACGAGGTTTGTCTTCCCATTGTGTTAGAGCATAATTTACAGATCCAAAGCAGTCTCCAGAAGCACCAAGGCTCTTCATGAAATGGGCTGGGGTTTTGTTTTGTGTGTTTTCTTACCAGTTTGTATTCTTTTCGTGTCTGTCTTTGTTATCCTCAGGAGAGCTTACAGGACAAAATTTAGGCTGACAGGATTGTACTGCTTGCCTCAGGCTTTTTTTTTTTTGGTTTTGTTTTTTTTGTTGTTGTGTTGTAAAACAAGTATTTCTCAGTTACAAGAAACCAAACACACACCCTGTAAGAAGTGAATACTGATCTTTGAATATGACTTCTCATTTCTAAAGGATAGAATTTATGTTACAGGCTGATTTTCTCCTACTCAGCCCCTCCAGGTTTGCTTAGGGGTTCTTTGATTGTTCTATTTTTTAAGGACAAAATGTGGTATTCTGCAGTTTTGTAGCCAAATTGCCAAAGGTAAAAACCTGGGCTGTTATTCTCATCCACAAGCACCTCTGCTTCAAACAGGCAAAACACCTGAAGGAGTTACACAAACTGTGAAGAGGTAAGTGCCCTCTAGAGCCAAATACCTGAAAGCAAGATGGTGTTATAAACCATGTATCTCAGCTTTTCTGTTTTCAGAAGTTTCACATGAATATTTGAGTGAAACGTAAGACTGTTCTCTGTGTTAAGCACCTATTGTTGCAGGAAAGGTGTAGTGGCATGGGAGAAAGCCTTATAGCATAGGTAGGAAAACATTAGAGATCTTAAAAATGGGCTATTTATTGACCCATGTTAGAAAAAGAGGAAGGAAAGTGCTTAGTAGATGGATAAAATGTGGCAGCAGCTTCCTAGTCTTAACTGTGCTGCTGAATCTCACTTTTGTGATATCCTTTTTCATGTGAGAAGACATCTGAGGCTTTGTGAATGCAAATAGGCCCAAAGGAAGCTGCCTGTGCTTGCTTGCACCCTGGTACCACGGTTTGGTCTGATGTAATCTGGGGACAGGGGAGGAGGAGGTTAGAATCAGCAGTGAGCAGAGAAAGGCTGCCCTTAAAACATTTTATCCTTAGCAGGCAGGGTGTGGTACAACTCCTGCTTAGTTTGACCCTTGGCACGGTAGGCAGACAGGTAGCCTGCCACTCCTGAGGACTGGATTTTATTTCAGTCATATGGGAAGGCTTCACTTCTTCATTTCATGTTCAGTGTTCTTAATAAAAAAATGCTTGATCAGGCTTTGCAGGTCTGGTTGCTTTTTAACCCCCCGAGTGTATGGAAAGTACAAATCTCATCACTAAGTTATTTTTGACTATCATTTCTGCAGAAAAATACAGAGCATAATCCATCCATCCTGAGCCTCTAAAGTTTCAGTTTTGAAATATGTGGGTAGCCTTCCCTCATACGCCTGAGAGGACCTGGAGTAAAACGAGATGGCAGCAAAAACCATGAGCGAACAAGAACATGTTCATTACTGGCAAGAATTCAGGCACAAGGCACCACACACTAAGGACTCTTGACTTTTGGGTGAGAAAAAAGGTGCTCTGTCACCAAAGCAAGTTCTTGCTACATCAGCACAACACTTCACCAGGTTTTTTGGTCACTTTATTTTTGAAAGTTGTGTTTTGTACAAAAAAAATTACCTTCGACACCACCATGAAAACAGTAATGGACTTACTGACTTCCTATTTTTCCCATGTTATGAGAAAGACTGAGACTGTAACAAAAGTCAAAGAAAGCGGGAATTGCTTACCCACTCCAAACCCAGAAAGAAAGCAGGGCCACCCCTTTTCTCTCAAAGTCTTAAAAATACATGAACCGTGCCTGTACACTGCTGTTAACCCAGTTGTGGCTTCCCCAGACAGGGCAGTTGTCAGCCAGTCCACAGAGTGGGGTAGAATGGGATTGCTCAGAGTCTAGCCTCTCAAATAAAAAGCAATTTCGAATCAAGGTGCGAGGTTCCTGAAGGTTCCCATTAAGTCTAAACTCAAGTGTACCTGCTTTTCACCAGGGCCCAAGGAGAAGGTCTTTCTCACTCCCAGCCAGTGGCAGTATGTTAGGTACCATCTGCGCAGGGCAAGTGTCTTAAGACTGGCCTGCACCCTGCTTTAGGGGACAGTGATTTATGAAAGCTGACCATGTAAGAGTCCCTTATGCAATTCTCAGTGTGTTAGCATTCTTAGCCAGGACTTCCATGGTTCCTTTGATATAAAAATAAATCCTGATGGCTTCGTAGGAAAACCCTCTGCAAAATAAGGAACTTCTGGGGAGCATGAAATCATAATGCTGACAGTGACTGAGGAGTGTGGGCAGTCAACTCAGGAAGCCTGTGTCAGAACTCAAGTGGCAGATACCTGTCTCATTTTATCTTGATGTCACTTTCAGCAAATGTTCCTTTTCCTTAGCAGCACATCTTTTCCTTTTGCTTCTCACTGAGAAGACTGAGTCAATACTTTGACTGAAGTCAGTCTTTTGACTCCATTTAACTCCTATGGTTTTTCAGCATTGCCCCTCTCCAGTCTCAGAGGATGGCATACATCCCTGTACAGCTGTTGAAGGAAACTGTTGAGAAGTTCACACCACTGCCATTAGGGAAACAAAAGATTTCAGAGGTGTTAGTGCCTCTTCACCCCCAGAGTCTGGCATAGAGCATTCTATGCCAGTTATGCTGGCAGAAATTGTACAACAGCGCAGAAGCTAGAAAAGCTGAAAATGCATTCAAAGAAAAATAATTCCAGTGTCTAACAGATCCTGTAAACCCTAGGGAAAAAAAAATAAAAATACACAGAATATTCCTTTTACAGTGTCAGCTGTTTCAACCCATAGCCTTTTTCCCTTTCTGCTCCCATCCATGCCTCTTTTTTCCTCTTAGAGATTCATCTCCCCTTCCTGCTCAGTGCTGAACACTCAAATTGCTGTTTTCTGCTCAACTGTCAACACTTCTCCCCTGAGCTCTGCTGCACTTTTAAAACCCAACCCAGCATTATAAATATAAGACATGCCATTAGGAACCGGTGCTGTTCACATCCAGAGGCATCCATGGGACTTGACACACCGGAGACAGCGGAAGCAAACAGTGTAAAGAAAATCAGAAGTGAGAGAAGGGGAACTGGCTGGGAGGCACCTGGCTAAACAAGCACTGGGGTGATGGGGAGAAAAGATCTTGGTGCGGAAAGCCTCTCACATGGGCAGCAAGTGGTCATCCCGTTCTTCTGACTCCTCTCCCAGCTGGTCATCCCCCACGCCGCGGTACGCGGCTGGCGCGTTCCGAGGCTTGGATCGGCACACAAAGTCACAGCCATCCTACGAGCACAGGACACAGCACCAGCATCAGACTGTTTGCAATTGACTCAGCATCCAAACCAAAGCAGCTCCTGCCATTTCTCTTTTGCTAAGGTATTATGCCTGTCCTTGTGCTACCTGAAACATCTCCCCAAAACTTGGGGATAAAAAACATCCTACTCAGTCTTAGAAGCTCTGGACAGTTATGCAGCAACATCAGGCCAAGGCAAATATGAAGGATAAATAGCACTGCCTACAATGACCAAGGAAGGATTTCACAGTCAGACATAAGCATTTCACAGTCCCCAGGTGAACATTTCTACCTGGAAAGTGTTAACTCCTGAGGAGCACGTGTTCTAGTTTGTTATGGAGCAGTTGCAGGAAAGAGGCAGGGAATTGGTCTCAGCAAGGATTAAAAAATGGCATACTCAAGAAAAAGGAAACAGATACTCTCTTCTTCTGCTTCTGAGTATGCCACCCTGGTGGTAGGTCTACCCAAACCACAGAGTCAATGCCTTTTTCTCCTAACATGGGCCAGGCTGAGAATACATAAGAAATTTACTCACTGCCACCAAATTGCCCAGATCTTGCCAGAAGGCAAAATGAGGAATCTGCTCCATGCCCTTTGCTCCCACAACGAGGCGCTGATAGAGGAACCCACCGATGATGTAGACTGCAATCAGTAACACAAACCTAAGAGGCACAATTGAAAAAAAAAAAAAAAAAAAAAAAAGGAAAATCAAAGCTCAAAGCTGAGGAAATCTTATAATCTTATAGAAAATCTCTTCTGAGCCAGCTAGCACCACTCAGGAACAGAGCTGTAAACAGAAACCAGACCATAAAAGGTCCCCAAGTTATCAATCTGCTTGTATAAATCTTTTAGCAGCATTATGTGAAAGTAGTGCCTCTAAGCACAAACACAGAAAATGAGTCAAGACTCCTGGTCTGAGTTCTCAGCTCTGGCAAAGAGCCATCATATAATTTTAGGAAGTCAAATCTCTCATGCTTCAGTGCACTTGTCTGTAAGCTATGAAGGAAAACGTTTACTGGGAACAAACCAGCCCAGCATCATGCCCTGAGCAAGAGCTTTTGTCCAAAAAGCTCAGAGGCATAGTAACATCTAATGGTGGCTGTGGGAAAGTACACTGCAGTAATTTAGTCTTACTATAGCATTTGCTATGTTTCTAAATAGCACCGGAGATGATGACTCAGGCACAAACAGCTCTTCAAATGACTCACGTGATCAGTAGAATGGAGCCAACACTGAGGTGGGAATTCTCAGCTGGACAAGCCACACTGCTGTCCATTTCAAAGAGGTAGAAACACTCCTGCTCCTTTTCCCGCTCTTCAGAAATAATGCTGAATGAACTCTGCAATTTGGGAAAAGTGAAGTCATGTGAAAACGTGCCCACGCACACTGAACTTCACCAGGAGACAGTTTTATCACTGTTGGTGGAGCTGGGCACCAGACACTGGAGGCCAGCTCACTGTCCCCTCAAACCCCTCTGCTCACAACCAGCCACTGGTCTGGCAGCCCCCTGATGCTCTCTCACCCCAGCTGTCACTCACCGCTGTCACTCCCCGCTTGCAAGAAATCATTATCACAGCTCGCCTCTTCTCGCCACTGCAGTGCCTGCCGTATGAATCACCTCCTTTGTAAATCAGCATGATCCAGTCACCTGCCAGGAGATAAACAATACAGGCTACAGATCCAGATCAGGAGGCGACAGGCAGCTACTGAGTAAGCCAAGTAGTGAGTGGAATCCTACTTCCATTGAAGACCTGGGTTTCATTGATTCTTCCTATCACCGTGGTCTTTCCATTCTGTCTATCTGTTTGCACCAGGCCACCGAAGTCATGCGAGGTGCTGTTGACTTCCCTGCACACCCTGAAATGGTAGATGTAGTTTTCTGTTTTGCCCTTCTCCACAGTCACGTTAAACCTGCAGCAGGGAGAAGACAGAAAAGACAGCCCACTGGATTACAAAGAACACTCAGAGCAGTGGGCACTCCAGACCCAGGAGCCCATCAGAGACTACACTAACAGGGGGAGTACATTCCGCAGCCTGACCCAAATCCTCCCTTCCCCTTGGCCCACTGTGTGGCTCCGAGGCCTGCAGGGTGTTGTGCTGTACCTCATGTGGCTCAGGGGCTCCAGTTTCTTCAGCAGGGCTCTCTCCATCTGCGACTCACTGCTCTCATCACCAACCACATCACAGCTCCTCTCTTCTGACTGCTCGGCCCCTGCTACAGCCAGGGCCACAAAGACCAGCAGCAAGGCAGAGGTATGGCAAGGTGGTGACATCCTGGACACATGCCACAGAGAACACAGGATTAACTTCAAAAAGGATTCCTTTCAGCCCCCTGCAAACTAACTTCAGGGTCATGGAGTCAATGATTAGCCACTTCCTCAGTCCTGACTGCAAAAAGGAGAAGCTGAAATCTAGAAACAACTCACAGTTCACAAGAGATGCTAAATCTGAATCTCTTGCGCAGCCAAAGACAATTCACTGGGCCAATTTGGGGCTCTCTTCTGAATTTGCCTTGAGACCACAAAAAGTTGTGCTGCTGAGCACATTAATTAGCTGCCAGAGCAGAGTCCAGCAGACTGAACGCTGGAGTAAATTTCAGGCATAATCCACTGTTTGTTATGGCGTTGCACTGAGAAGCCAGTCAGCAGAAAATTATTTATGAGGCCTCTAATCAATCATCTTCACAACTCTCATGTAAAGGGCTCAGAGGGAAAAGCCACTGTGATTAGTCAGACTCTGCTGGTTCAAGTCCCTTAATCTTTATAATGATCTTTCCAGTACTCCTTTAGCTGAAAATCTGAAAGACATTAATAATGCTAAACTGCAACTTCACAGAACAGTTTCTTTCCTCCTTTCCTTCCCAGTTTCCACCAGGGAAGGAGGAAAGCGAGGCATCCTATGTAAGATCCAATCAACAAGGCAGTAATGAAGATAATAACAGTAATAATTAATAACGATAGCAATAATAATAATAATCTCTAAGATTTGGCTTTCAGGTTCACGCTAAAATCACATATTAAACATTCAATGATGGCACCGGCCAAACAAAGCAGTGCAACAGATCTCACTCTGCTTCTCGTGCCGCAGACTTTGGTAAAGCTCCAGTAGCTGGTGGAAGGCAGGCCCTCCATTAAATGAGCACCTGGCTGCAGGCGGGCACAGAGCCCGGTGAACCCAGTGATTTCCCCAGAGCCCCGCGGAGTCCACCGCCACAGCTCACAGCTGCTGAGCGGGGGCTCTGCTCGCCGTGGGGCACCGAAAGAAGGTTAGGAACGCAGAAATCACGGAACGGCTAAGGCTGCAAGGGACCAAAGTGGGTCACTCGGTCCGACTTCTCTGCTCAAGCAGGGTCGTCCTAGAGCACACGGCACAGGATTGTGTCCAGACGGTTCTGGAATATCTCCACTGAGGGAGACTCCACAGCCCCCACGGCCAGTCTGTTCCAGAGCGCGGTCACTGAAATGAGGAAGCCGGTGACACGAGGGCTCGTGACTGCTCTCTCCCGAGGCCAAAAGCAGGACCTGCCCTCAGCCCCAGGCACGGCTTCTCCCGGGAACATGCTGCGCTTCGCTGGGAGCGGCTCGGCCGGGCTCCTCCAGCCGGGGGCCGCTGCCCCAGACGCCCCCGGGACGGAGCGCGGCTTCGCCCCGTGGCCTCGCTATGCCCGCTGCCCACCTCGCCAACCCCGCGCACCCACCTGCGGCCGCCCCGGGACCGGGACCAGGCGCCGCCGCCCACAGGGAAGAGAGACGCGAGGCTCACGCGCATCCCATGCTGGGCGGCCCGGAGACCACTGGCACGGGCGGCACCGGCCTCCTCCGCGTCCCGACCGGCTCCCTCGCCTGCCCCGCGAGCCGGAAGCCGGGAAGAGCGTGGCGGAACTGCAGCCCGGCGCCAATGGGAGCGCGGGAGCGGCCGGGATCGCCCGCCCAGGAGCGCTTCGGAGCGAATGGTGCGCGGCGGGGGAAAGGCGGGCAGGGCCGGGGGCGCACCGGGGCACGCCCACTTCCTCTCCATCAGCCAATGGGCGATGAGCTTCTGCGCGGAGGCCCCGCCCTCACTCGCATTTCTGCCAATGAACGACGAGGGCGGGCAGCGAGGAGGAGCCCTCACAGCGCGGAGCCGTAGGGAGCGGCACTTGCGATGCCGAGGCGGCGGGGAGCAGGGGGGAGCAGCCCCGCAGGATGGGGACCGGGATCGCCGGGCTCCTGGCTGCACATCAACTCACACAAGTGCTCTGTGACTGTCCCTCGCTGACGTCGCGCTCTGCCCTCTCCTGTGCCCCGCGCCGGTTCGGAGCAGCCGCAGGGAGGGGGCCGCACCAGCGGGGATGAAAGGCTTCTCGGCATCAGCCTTCCCTCGCTCCCGCTGCCGCAGGCCGTAGCAGTCTCTCTGTCGTTGGGCTTTGCCATCCCCACCAAGTACCTCCAGAGTGACTTGTGTTGCAGGAGCGAGGCGTCTCGACCACTTCATTAAACTGCTTTGTGGCCTTGATCCTTCTGATTTTGTCCCCACTTTGTGTCTCTGGTTGATTCTCTCCATGTTTTGTTGGTATGCTTTAGAATAAAGATGCCTCCCCCAACTCCTGCAGATTTTGCCACTGTAGAGGAATTCCAGGTCCAGCACACAAGGTTAGTGTGCTTGAGCATCTTGGATGTCATTAATAAAGCTATAAATATGAGATGTGAGACTGGGCTGTTCAAAGGACATATCTCCTTATGATATGTTCCCAGAGCACATCCACTTTCCAGGAGTCTGTTACTGGAAGGGACAGATGTTCTTTGCCAGAGTTCTGAGGCTTTTGCATCCTCTAGTTAAGGAAGACATGCTGCAGTTAGTGAATGTACCAACATGCTGGAAAAGGTACCTGTCTAAGAGAAATCTGGGAGGTTCCCCCTCTGGTATGCTGCTTCAGTAGTGAAGAACTAGGGAAGAAGTGCTGCTGGCTCCTGGAAAACTGATCAGTGTAGTCCTGCTGTGACTCCTTACTGACAGTATGGCACAGCTGCATTAGTCAGATTTATTTATTCATACTTGCATAATAACTGAGAGTTGCCCTCACACCTTCTACAGTGTGATCTCTCCCACTCTACTTCCCCTCCTGCTAATAGTAGAAAAGAAAAAAAGAAAAAACAAAACCGTGAACCACATTAAAACAGCTCTTAATTATTTCCCACCAGCTTTCACTTCTCCAGTTCTTCACAAATAGTGCTGTCTTTGTAGTCACTCTGGGCCAGCAGGCAGCCTGGGCAGTTAAAAAGTGACAAAACTGGCAGGAGCTGGGAGAGACACCTTTATTCAAAAGTATGAGAGAACATGGACATACTGGAGAGAATCTACCAAGGAAACACAAAGTGGGGACAAAATCAGATTTGGACACTTAGCCTGTGTCTGAATCCTGTTATTACTTTTCCGCTATAACAGACTGTATTCCCAGCTAAACTCCCTTGTGAGTATAACAAATTCTCTCTCTCTGCGTATGAGAGCTCTCTTTAGACTTCTCTATTATTGATTTGAAGCATTTAGGAGAGATGTTGTGCCTCTTGTCTTGCTCTGCTGTCTTATGCCTTCCCCATCCTTTCAAGCACACGTTCCCTATTTTCCTGTCCACAGGCCCTACCTAGGATTGGAAGGAATCTTGTGCGTGCAATATGCCACCCTTACAGGCAAGTGAAGAAAGGTGCAGAACTATCCAATCCCTTCCCCAACATGTGCATTGTAACAAATTGGCCACTCTGTGTCAGGTAAGCATCCTCCCATGCAATCATTTCTCAAATTTAGAACATGTCACCAGAAGGGGGAACAATCATCCTGTTGGAGGTAGCAGTCATCCCAACTCCTTTGTTGAGCATGCCCAAACAATTATTGGAAATCAACTGTAGTGTACTGTGCTGAAGAAGTGCAGCCTGAGCCTGACCAATATCCCTGTTCTGAGCACAAAACGGAGCGGATCAGAATGTGGATTAAAACAAAAACCAGCCAACCATGCAGCTAAGAGATTTCTTAGGGTGCTGGAAACATCTGTACTCCCTGCCACAGAGTCACAGAATCTTTTAGGTTGGAAAAGACCCTGGAGATCATTGAGTTCAACCATTAACCTGACACTGGCAAGCCCAGCACTAAACCATGTCCCTAAGCTCCACATCTGCATCTTTTAAAAATACTTTCAGGGATGGTGACTCAACCACTTGCCTGTGCAGCCTGTCCTAGTGCTTGATATCCTCTTTTTGGTGAAGAAATTTTTGCCAATATCCAATCTAAACCTCCCCTGGCACAACTTGAACTCTTCTCATCAATGATCAATACTTCAAAAGAAAAGTAGCCTTTCCTGTTGTTGCTGACCACAGAATCACTAAATGGTTGAGTTGGGAAGGGACCTTTCAAGGTCATCTGGTTCCACTCCCTGCTCAAGCCAGGGTACCTACAACCTGGTCTACCTACAGCCCAGGCCACTCTCATTTGAGGGGCACACCACAACCTCTCTGGCCAACCCATGTCAGTTTTCAGCCACCCTCAGAGTAAAAGAGTGTTTCCTGATGTTCAGAGGCAACACCTTCTGTCTTTCAGTTTGTGCCCATGGCCTTTTGTCCTGTCACTGGGCACCACTGAAGAGTTTGACTCTTCTTGTACCCTCCCTCCAGGCATTTATATACATTAATTGGATGCTAACCAAGAAGTCTTTTCCCCAGGCCAAAGAGTACCAGAGCTCTCAGTCTTTCCTCCCAGGATAGAAGGAGTCTGGTCCCTTTATCCTCTGTGTGCCCCTTTGGTAGATTCTCCTCAGTATGTCCCTATCTCCCTTGTACTGATGCTGTTGACGTGTTGACTTGGAGGGACTTGAGGAATGCCAGCTCTCAGTGCCTGCCTTGTGTCTCAAGCACAGTCACACTGGTATTGGGTATAGACAGAGTTCCCAGTTTGAAGTGGAATTGTCCAAAGCTCACAAGGCTTCCTTTTCAGACTTGTGCTGTCCACCTCTACTTCCTGTCTGACAGCAGTTGGGCTGCCACTTTGCTGTAGCCATTGCTTATCCCACTTTTCACCTTGTACTCTCACTATTCACCTTTTTTGCCCTGTGCTGTCACCATCCTGCTGCTCCTGCCCTGAAGGGAGCTCCTCAGAGCAGCACGAATCCTCCCAATTCCTGCATCAGTGTAACCACACCTTCTTGCATTGGCAACAATTAGAGCACCCCTGAACTTTGTGATTAATCACCTTTTCCATTAGCAGTTGTTCTTGAGACATCCTCCATCAGGTTAGAAAATGAAAGCTGCTGCAGTTCCTCTGCTCTCCGTTCTGTTGTAAATTTGGTTATCTTAGCAGCTGGAGATAGAGGTAGCACCTTCATATTTCTTGTCTTCTGAATGTAGCCTCAGGCTTCCTGTTTCACTGGCATTGAGCCCTGTTGTTCAACAGCCTGATCGAAACATCCTTTGTGCACACTCCTTGCTTTGGCATGGAGGCAAGCAGATCAGAAATTTCTGCAGCTGATGAGAGCGAGGAAGTAACGTATACTTCTGTCAAATTCTCTCAGACTCCTCCTTCAAGACCCAAAGCTCCACAGGAGAAAAGAGGTGAGGAAAGATGGATCAGGTAGGTCCACCAAAAATTTTACTTTGAGTGAAAGGAAGATTTAACAGAAACACTCTGAACTGGCAACTGATTCTGAGTGCCAGCTTAGAGAGCTGGCTTTGGTTCTAAAATTACTGTGGATATTGTGATGTGATTAAAGCTGACGAGTTAGAGACCCAGCATTTTTTCCCTCCCTCTCACCGACCTCCTTCAGTGTCTGCTCCTGGGTATTCAACCCAGGCATCCTTTTCTTCAAAACTGGTTTAAAGTTGTCTGCTTGTCAGCAGCAAGAGGTTGTGAGCAATAGTTCTTTGAAGGGCAGGCAAGATGCGAGTACAGATAAATTAGAGGTGCATGCTAATCAGAGATCAGAGACAGAGAAAGCATATGAGATCATCCAGCCTCTCTCCTGTGGGGCTATGCAGGATTCTTTTATAATTTTTTCCTGTTTTCTGTGTTCTAGTGTTACATACCTCCCAGTGAGCAAATTTGCAGCTTTTGCTGTGAAACAGTTCTTCAGAACGCTTTACTATCAGGAAGATTTTCTTAGTGCTTTCCTTAAATTTTTACTTTCCTTATTTCCTCTCCATTACCCCTGATTAGACCTGCAGATGTCATACCGAACAACTCTTCTGGCAGCTTAGTGTAGAAATACCACCGTCAAAGAGTCAAACTTTGCATTGGTGATCCTTCTTGTAAATATTCCCTTCATGCAAAATGGTGGGGGGGTTGGAACTAAGTGAGCTTTAGGGTCCTTTCCAACTCAGATAATTCTATAATTCTTTGAAACATCAGTGAGCTTTAGATAAGTTCTGTTGCACTGGCTGCAACACTAATGGGTGACTTTAAATTTCCAGAGGTTTTACAGCAAAGGGGACTCTCACTGTGGGGTTCAAGATTTCTGTACCCTGATCAGAATAATTTTGTATACCTTAGGTGTTTACTGCTGCTGTTTACTTAGGTGTTTACTGGTCACTTGTTTCACTATGGAAACAAAGCCAGCACAGAAACTCCTCAGTTACTATCTGGTACTCACACTCCATCTGTTTGGAGGGCTGTCTTGCTGTGCATGTGTTTTCACCAGAAATTATGTTTTCTGTTGCATCAGAAAACACAGTAACATTGTTTCATTCCCTGCTATTCCTGTTCACCCCCGCCCTGTTGAAAGGGGATTAACCAATGCCCTCTTTAGATGTTTGCATTTTTCTTTTTCACATCTCTTCACATTCTTTTATGGAACCACGTCTTTCTGAGCTATGGTCAGACAACCGAAAATAAGGAAGCTGATACTTGAACACACTTCTTGTGCATATTATTTGATTATTTCTCAGCTTTCTTCAGCATGAAAGAGATCCCTGAGGAGTTCACTTTAAGAACCTTTCTTTTGAAGGTCTTTTTGTTCAACTCTGTTCCTGCCTCCATCACTTCTGAGAGATGTGCTCTCAGGTATTTTTCCCTTGCTGACTTTGCAGGCACAGTATTAGGGGTGTGTAGATCAGTCCTCTGGTCAAACCAACAGGTTTTGGTGCTTATGGACTCCTCAAAAATGAAGAGTTGCCCTGGTTGTTTCTTCTCTTTGGCTTCCAAAGAGCCTTAGATATGCTGCACTAACAGAATGTCAGTACAGCACTCACTTAAGACAGTGTTAGCCTGTGTAGTGTGCTTGCAGTAACAGCAATAACCAGGTCTGTGCCACAGACCTGTGCCACAGGAACAGAATCTTTGTATCTGAAATTCTCCTCCTTGGCTCTAGATAGTCATGCTGCTCCCATACTGAGGTAGGCAGGAGCTGAGGGGACCTGTTTGGGACAGTGCCATGACATTCTTCAGATTGTCCTGATGAGCTGAATTGTAAAATGCTAACAGCTTTCAGTTTTTGAACTGAATCTGGACTCACAAACCTAAAAATATTGGGTCGTGTTGCTTGCAAATGAATGGAGAGTATCAGAGTCGGTTCTCCTGAGCACCGAGAGACTTGTTGGGATGTTTTGTAAATAGAAAGTGATAACACTGGATATTTACATTAAATGTCCACCAGTCCACTTACCCCCTTGGACAGATTCTTCCACAGTTCGTCAGACAACTACATGAAAATATTTCTGGATGTTCCATTCAGATTTTCCTCCTGTTTCAAACTCATCTTAGGTACTTCTCCCATCCACTCCTACAAGAGCTTCATGTGTAGTTCGGGGGCTGAGGATCAAACAGAAACCATTGAACCTGTTTCAAAAAGTGTGAACTGCAGGGACTCCTTTTGCAGCTGGTAAAAACCCTGATTTGTGAAATACTTTATTGCACTTCTCTGGATTGATCTCTGCAGTCCAAGTGCAGCTTAAATTCACCTCAAACACTTCCTGTTTTCCCACTTCACTTTGTTTTTTTTTTCCCTTCCAAAATTATCTAATGCCATATTTTTTTCATTTTTACGAACTTTAGTGACTCTCCCACTGCTGGGGTTGTGGAGGTGCCCTGGGATTTTGTTTTGATGATGAATCATTCCCTTTTTTCTGCAGTTGGCTTGAAACAATAGAGAGTGAACTGCTCTATTCATTTCCAGGAGGCACCATCTCCGTGCCCAGTGCTGACATTTGAGGATTAACTGTTTCAAAGACTGCCATCCTGGTAGCCTTGTCTTGGCAGTTTTCTCTAAAACCTAAGAATGATGAGAAGGATGCAGGAGACAGCTTCTTTGGAGAGGCAAGAGAGGAAGGAAAATACAAGTACAGATGTGATCTCAGAACCAGGAGTTATGTTTCATCAGATGTTTATATCCTTTTGCCAAGTTTTCAGTTGTAATCTGCAGAGAAAAACCTCCACCCTACCCCTTAACCTTGGGCTGACTTCATTCTCTTGAGGCCTAATCTGATGACAAAACCCAAGCTGCCAGGGATACAAACAAGAGGAATAGAGAGCAGAGTCAAGTTTAAGTTCAGACCCAGTCAAAGTCCTTCAGTTCTTCCGCTGTCCCTTTGTGTGAAGCTGAGGAGTAGGTTGTAACTAAAAAGTCTTTCTGTATTTTGTCTCTGAAAAGAGATGGAGTTTTCTTATGTAATAATGATTTTAAAAAATAAGAAATGTTACTATTTTTAAACTATGTTTGGGACAGCTAGAAGATCCTACAAGCTTCAGGAAACATGAGAAAACCTCTATCTTAGAAAAGATCTTTATACCAGAAGAATGATGCTTACAACAACACTCCCTCATGATCTCCCTTGTTACCGTAGAAACTTCTTGGTAAAACCACAGGCCTAAGTGTGTTGCTAGAGATGAGAAACTGGCCTTAACATATCTGAGCCTGCAAACTACTCAAGATCAAAATAAATTAACTCTAATTACTTTACTGATCTGGTCCATTTTCCATATTTGGACAAAGCTTCCAATATGTAAACGATGTGTTCTTGTTTTTAAGTGGAGTCCCTTGACCTTCTGTTTTAGCACTGGCTTTCTTTGTCTTTCTCACAATATTTTTCATATGTGATCTGCATTTGTTTTCAACCTCCCCCAAGAGATCAAATGTGTTTCTTTGCATCTCGTGACATGACCAAGAGAGAAGCACCTCAAATCTCATGAGATCCATGGGGATTTTATTGCTATATTTGGGTAGAAGGCTCTGGAACATCACAAGATCAGGATGTGGTACATAAGTTAGCTGCGCATTTACTGCTTCTTAGAAAGTGCTGTTGTCTGTCCAGCTGTCATACTGAGATTAATAAAACAAGCAAACCAAACTCTCCTGGAGCTCATCCGTGCCAGTAAGTGTCACCCTCTCTTCTGTCTGGGAGAGAAGAGATTTTAGTGATGAAATTTCAAATGTTTTATGCAAACTGAATGCCTCTCGGGTCAAACACAGCTCCAGGAGATGGCAGTGGAAAAACAACATGTAGCCTGGAGGTTAACATGTTGTGCTGTACATAAGCAGACCTCTAAAGGCCAGTCCTGACCAGCCGTTTGAAAGCAAGCTGTGCTGGGCTACAGTGGAAGTTGCCCCAAGGCCTCACCCTCTGCCACTGGCAGCCAGTGAACAGCAAACAGTGGTGGTGGAAGTGTGAAGGGGAAGATGTGCGAAGGTCTTCAAGGCCGGCTCTCCCATCCTGCCACCCCACCATGGAAGATGAAAATGTAGAACTGCCTTGGGAGTATCCTGGGAAGATATAGCATGACCATGTGTCTAAGCCTGTGAACAGGATGCTGAGATTAAACCTGTTGTTATTGCTGGGAGAGCTGGGGGAAAAGCTTTGGATTTCTTTTTACATGTAAGCTGGAACATGGTGGCTGTAGCAATGCAGCTTTCTGGTTCCCATCCCAACCTTCAATGCTGAGGCAGGAGTGGATTTTTTGTGAGGCTTCTGGCAGCACGAGGTGTCACACGGTGCCTAGGTGGCTCCAGCTCACTTGTGGTAGGTGCTTCCTCTGGTGGGGTCAGTCACTGGCCAGGCAGGGGCAGAGCTGTGGCTAATGTGGAGAAAGGTTCCCCCTGGAAAGTTCAGATAGGAACTGGTGGCCCCAAACCCAGCCAAAATGGGGCCCTGGGCTGACGGGGAGGCCCCAGTTTGTCTGGGCAGTGACAGTGATGTCCGCCATGTGCAGAGAGTATACAGACACAATGCTTTAAATAGTGCAGTTCCTTGTGGAAATGCCCAGGACAGAAGCAAACTATATAAAACTACAGCCAGTTTTCCTGTGGCTTCTCTTCACTGTGGTGTCTTTTCTCTTTTACAGCTCCCTGTCTGCGGCCAGCAGTTCTGAAGGGCTTGGCCATAGGCTTTGGCACACTGAGCATCTCCCTGGCAATTGCTTTGATTTGGAAGATGAGTAAGTGCACAAAGGGCTGCTGAGCATGAGCAACCAACAGCAAAGGAGCAGCGATACATCTAACCACAGAAACTCCATCGTATGGAGTTAAAACCAGAAGCTCTTCTAGATTTCTACCAGCCTTATGTACCCACTGCATATCCAGAATATTTTGAAGAATATATTCCTCATGCAGACTCCAGGAAACCCATTTCAGATCCTGTGGCAAAGAACAGTTAAACATATTGAAAAGTCTTTTTAGACTTGCCTGGTAGATGTAGTGGTAAGCTGGAGAACAAATAGGTCTGTAATATATTTGCATGCATGCAGATAGTGCTAGACTATGTGGAGGAGCTTCCTGTTAGTTGCTTAAAATCCATCCACCCAAAGTGGGACATGATCACACCACACAGAGTGCAATCTGTTTTCAGGTAGCCAGTTGGGTATTATTGGGTATCTGAGTGGTTCAGTGGAAACCTGGGGGCGGGGTGAGTGTGTACATGCTTGCCACCAGCATCAGAGTGCATGCGACTATTGTAAGATTTTGAAATTACATTGTTATTTTCAGAATCTTGTCCTGATTTGAGTTTCCTGCATTTCAACTATCCAAATGAGTTGTTTCTCAGTAGTTCCTTGCTAACAAGTGTTTCTGTTGGTTAATAGTAGAGAAGAGTATGAGTATTTTGACTTCTTTACAGGTGACTGCCACCCACACTGCCCTCAACAGTGGGTGGCCTACAGAGGGAGCTGCTACTCCTTCTCCACGGAGAAGAAGGACTGGAATTCCAGCCATGAATCCTGCAGGGCACAGGGAGCTCACCTCCTGGTGATCAGTGATACCTTGGAGATGGTAATGGTTTTCTGTGGCTTTTAGGATCTCTCCTTTCCTTGCAGACACCTAAGTGACTGGCATACAAGCAGTGCTGTCACTTCAGCAATATTTTGGTTTTAAAGGAGAGGAAGGATTTATGACTGTGGTGTTACACATCAGAAAGATTGCAGGAAGCAGAGAAGCAAAGGGGAGAACAGAGAGATGAGGGTCACTCTCAGGTATACAGAATCATCCTATGAAGGATGGTAGGAGACAGTTTTCTTCACTGTTCCTCTCCACCTCCTCTCCTATTCCCAATAAGACTGATATGAATGATTACAGGAAATGATGGTGGCACTGAGCAGTCATTGTATTCGTTGCTTACAAACTGATATGTCCCCACTCTCAAGGAATGCTTCCTTTGCAAAAGCGATTCTTCTCCTCCTTGTGAGTGCTCCATCTCCTCCTGCTCAGTGACCCATGCAATTCCCTGTGTTCATGCTTAGATATTTCTTTCTCGGTCTCTTTTCAATGCTTACTTCCTCCTTCTGTCGAAATACCTCAGCTGTGCTGGTGAAATAAGGAACCATGTGTTCCACTGCAGGTGCTCTCTGGGGGCAGGGGCATGTATGGTCACTAGAGAAATGAGCAGTGCTGTTTACTGGGGCGCTGAGGCACATCTGCTGAAGTAGAGCAGAACCCTTGATCCGGTTTTGCTCAAGCCAGGGCATATTAGCTCAGGTCCAATGAACGTGGACAGCTTCCAGTCCGTGGACAGAAGTTGCATTGTGTGATGTCCTCTGGAGGATTACAAAGGCAGGTCTCTGCTTGATTGGGAGTATGTACCAGGCTCTCAGATTTGCTTCGACAAATCCTGTCTCCTTGAGAAATAGGCATCTTCCCCAGATTACCCATTTCTTCGGCATGAAGAAAGCCTTCCTGCTCCTGCTGCTTTCTTACTACCATCTCAGCTACTAGAGTGTTACTCATTATCCCTGCTCAGGGACAGGGTTAGGTTTAGAGTTAGGGTTTAGATTCATCCATCTAAACAAGACTTTTCTAGCTATCTTTGCCTTGTACTGCAAAGGCTGTGATTGCTCGACCTCCAAGTGCTAGGGAAGTGCAGTCATCTCCAAAACACCAGGAACACTCCAGTGATTCCTCAAGCTGCTCCTATTCCCACAACTTTACCAAGCCAGCTTTGTTATGCTTCTCTCTGAAGATGTCCTCTCTGAAGCTTTGTTTATGGCAGCAGGAGATAAGGATGGAGCCCAGCCATACCCCTGAAAGGTTGCTGTTCTTTGGTTGCAAAAGTGGACAAGACAAACCTACCTTTCTTGGCTTTGTCTTTTTTTATGGAGAGGAGGGTTAGGGATGGGGAATTTACTTCAGGGCTGAATTTCTGTTGCAGGCTTCACCTTTTAACAATAATTAGAGGTTAAAAGTTAGCTAAAATGAAATGAACATTGAAAACACACAGGAGGAAAAATGTGTATGAAATTTAGAGAGCTTTCATACTGGTCTTGTTACACATATCTGTCAGTGCCTGCACTTCCTGCCCTACCCTGCCCTGATTTTACCTTTAATTGTTAATACTTAATATTAGCTTGCTAGTTAGCTGTATAGTAGGGTGTTAATAGCATACCTTCCTACATAAAGCTCTGTGCAGGAAACTCCAGAAGACTGGGGTGCAGTTCATAGACTCATATAATCACAGAATATGCAGAGTAGGAAGGGACCCATCAGGATCATTGAGTCCGACTCCTGGCCCCGTCATTAGAAGGTGTGGGGAAGCAGTACTGTCAGTCGCTTAAGGAACAGTGAGGTGAGGGGATGTATCTTGCTCTCTGTTCTCTTTACTTATCTCCATTTTCAAGCTGGCTTTCATTAGTCACTTTGTAATTCATCATCATTTCTAGGATCTGTTCAAGCGTATTCAAGCAGAATGTTTCTGGATTGGACTGAGGAACAGTACAAGCTCTGGATGGATTTGGGAGGATGGCTCTGTATTAAGTGATGCCAGGTGAGTTTCATTCTGTTTTAAAAACAATAGTGCTTATTCAGATTGCCTGGTGTTCCAGAACACCCAGAGTTCCTCCTCCAGATGTCAGGAGCTTTCTTCCTGGGCAAATTTTCTTCTTGCTGTCACCTGTACTGCACTAAGCTCAATAGGGTTTACTTTTCACTGCCCTGCACCTTGTAAAGGCATGTACCTGTGAAAAGCAGGTCAAGTATTAGTATCTCACTCTCTGCTTCCCTCCAGCTGCTCAGACCAAGGACTTTATTTACCTGCACCAGCACACAGATGCTTGGTCAGAAAGGCATATGGCTTTACTGGGTTTAGCCACCTTGCACCCATTCTGTAGAATGCTGGTGTCACTGGGTGCAAGAACCCAGCCCTTTCCTGCTCTGCTGGTGCCAACCTAAGTCAGAACCTTAATTTTATCTCAGTCTTTATTTGGAAAAAAAGTCAGTGTTTTCCATGAGGAAAAATATTTTTTTATCTGATGACTTTGCCTGGCCCTTTCCTTTTTATGGCAGTTAAGGCAATGAGTTAGTTTCTAAAGCCTCTCCAGCAAGCAAAACTTGCCCAACATCTCACTGTTAACAGGTCAGTACTCTGAGCACTTGGCTTAGCTCCCTGAATAAATCCAGCTTTCTGTTCCTACAAACTCCTTGAAGGCAGTGAACATTCCATGAGACTTTCACCACTGCCACTCATATGCTGGTGGATATCATTGTCACTGCAGGGAACTGTGTCTATGTTTGGGTCTGATTTGGGTTCCATGATGGCAAAATTACTCAGCTGTGGCAGGTAGATAGGTTCTTTGGTGTACATTTTATTTTCTAACAGCTGCCTTTTGGAGGTCAGGTTGTTTCTCTTCCTCTGGGCTACACCCTTCAAAATCAGATGTTTTTAATTTCTTGTCTCCAGGAGACAATCTCAGTATTTTCTTTCATTCTCACTACTGTTCCATGTCTCTTGCAGGGTCCACTCTAACAGCGCTGTGCAAAATTGTGCTGTCCTGATGAAAGATCAGTTTCGTGCCTCCAGCTGTGAAGTTTCAGTTCCATGGATCTGTGAGAAGACACTTAGATAAATCGCATGTTCTCTTTCACCTCACAACCACCTCATCAGGGGTATGAGTTGATCATTCTCCTGAAAACTGAAGCTTCATACAACAGCAAGGAGTTGCCTTTTCCATACCCTCACTAGTGTTTTACAAGGACAGGTTTGTTGTCCATAATGGTGAGTTACTCTCAGCAATAGATTTATTCTCAGTCCACAAGTGTTGGATTACTGCTCTTTGTGACCAGATGAGACCTGGGACATATTCCCTGGCCCACTCTTTCCTGTATTTATCCTATAAAGGCAAATAAAAGCTTTGTCACAACAGGTGTCTTCAGACCTCTGAGGGGGACCTAGTAATTTTCCCTCACTTCTAAGTATCAGATTTAATTTCCATTCCCTGCAACTCCATTGTCTGATATCAGAAGGAAAAGGAAGCCTGCTGTTCATTGACAGAAACATATAAACATATTTCTCCCAGTGGCAGCTTCTCCTTTTGCATCCCAGTGGTATGAGTGGGAGAGAAGAGGGTGAAATGAAACTGCAGCTTCTGTAAATCCAGCAGTAAAAATAAATCTGCAGGACTGCACTGAACCAAAAATGTGTACCTGTGCCACTTCTTCTCTGTTAGAAGGAATTACCAGATTTAACCAAGCTGGTCAAGAAACTGGCCTTCTGGAGTCAAAGGAATACAGCTAATTCTGTGTAATGATTTAATCCACCAGGAACCTGTTTTCCTCCCCACTTGTGTGTTTTCATACTGCAGATAGAGGAAGCAGTGGACAAATTCTCAATGCAATGATCTTTCATTTCAAATAGAGCAGAGACAGGCTCAGAGTTTGAATGCCATAAAACCGCAGTGAATATTTGGGAACACTCTCTTCTGTTCTGGGCTCCTTGGTACAAGAGAGACATGGCCATACTGACTGGAGAGTCCAACACAGGGCCACAAATATGACTAAAGGACTGGAGCATCCTCCCTCTGCGGAGAGGCTGAGACAGCTGGGATGGTTTATTCTAAAGCAGAGAAGGCTAAGGAGAGAACTCATTGCTACAATCATAGAAGCACAATAACCAACCTCTGCATTTCAATTCAGACTACATATATTTGCTTCATATTTTTATTATAATTTCAGAAAATCCTTACCAGCTACCAGTGGCATTATCTTCCACCTGCTTAACAGGATGCTACACATGAAGGTACTGAGGTGGATAAAGACAAAATTATGGATCTTAGCATACTTAGCTAAGTGGATGTCTACTGAACCTCATATAGAATTCACTGAGATAAGGGTCTCAGGTGAAAATGTGTTACAGCAAGGGGGAGTCTGCTTTTTAATAACCATTACTGCAACAGCCAGACCTGGGGAAACTGCTGTGTATTAGGAGGTCAAAACTTAAAAATTTTCATCTTGGGTTATCTGGGTTACTTTGGCTGAGTCATTTTATCTGTGCCAGAATCCATTCAACTACCAAAAGATAGTTGTTCCTGACTCCTAGAAAGTTGCCTGACACTATGAAATAATGCTGAACACTTTGCTTGGTTTGTCAAAGTGGTGGTAGCATCTGTAGAAGGGAACTTACCATAGAATACCACTGAAGAAACAGCTTCTCATATTATCACATGTAGGTGAGATGAGCATGTCTCTGAGCTTGCCAACTTTATCTTGCCTGAATAGATTGAAAACATTTCTCTTCAGTTTTTGTCTACAGAGCACATTTTTGACCAAGGTCCTAATGATCAGGAGCAGGCTTAGGAGCCATGTGAGCTGTTTGGCTATTTGACAAAAACGGTAGATCTCTATAGAGATCCCTCTGCCATGTGCAGTTCTGCATCTCGTCCTGTCGGGTTGGTGTTCCATCAGTCCAGCTCCTGACCTTTACCACTGTAAATTGTCATCTTCAGAAAGGCTTTGACCGGTCCATATGTATGAATCCTCTCCTCAGTGGGTGAGGCAGACCTTCCTGGGTTACATTTCTTTTGGGCAAGCAAAGCTGTCTTTAGGTATCAGATGCAGAAGGAAGAGGACAAATCTGGGCTGTCTTTTGTGCAGTCCCCAAGGAAATTGCACATGCTCTACTATCCTCATTTTTCCTATGCAGGTCACTGCAGGGCAGAATGAGGTTGGTAGTGAAGGTTTGTTATTGCACTGCACTTGGATTTCTTAACTCCAGAGTTACTCAGCTTACCAAAGTTTTGATGATTATATTAGGAGAAGGGTAGGACAGACAGAAAATAATTTAATCCTGCACACTTTTTAATCTTAAAATTATGCTTTACATCCTCTAACATAGATCTCCATTCTTTGGAGTTTGCATTCGAACTATAAGTAAGACAGATGTTCTACTCCACTTGCAAGGGTAATAATTACCAGAGCTATTGATCCTCCTACTGCAGACCAAGTAAAGACAGTGGTCTAAAGACCCCATTTCCCTCGATGGTACAACATGGCCCATCACAGTGGATTACATGAATTTGCACTTAATTAAATCAGGATGACTCTGTCAAACAGCAATAATTTGATCTAGATGTATCAATAATTTGACCTGGAACCAGAACCAGAAGAAGGAAAGTAAGACCCAGGCCACCTAAGTTCTGCTGTGTGAGGGTAGCTGCTGCTCTGGGCACTTGGTTAATGTGTTACATGCTGTTAATGGGTTGAACTTTTGGCAGTTCCCATCATGTCACTGTCCCTATTTCTGTCAGGGTGAAGGCCAGATCATTTTAGTTGACTTGATTTTCCAGGCATTTTGTGGCCTCTTTTCCTGGCATTAGCTTTGATGGGACCAGGAACTGGGAGCAAAAGGGAACAGTGTGGGTGGAGAGGGAAGGTTTTTTCAATTTCCATTCCCTGTTTTCACAACCTGTTAATGGGAATTAGACACACCCAGGCTTGTTTCCCAAGTCCTAGCTCAATCTCCTGCTCCCAGTTTGAAGGTAATCAAACAGCTCCTGTTCTTCCAGCAACCTCCATGACCAGTGCCATGTCCAGCTCCATGCAGAGAGCTCTGCCAGAAATGGAGGCCTTCCCCTCATGCTCTACTGTTAGCCATTCTTTCCTTAGCTACAGCCTTTCCTCTTCCATTGCCTCTGTCCTGCCCCAGCAGAGACACAGCTCTGGCCTGCCAGGAACCTTCCCCTCCCTCTCCCCCCCAGCACTGGCCTTCTGCCCAGACTTGGAGCTGCTAGTTCCAGCTCCTCCTTGCTGCCTCTCCCTGTTTCCGGATGGGCCCTGGCCCCCAGCCTTTATCTCCTCCAGCCCCTGGGCTGTTTGCAGAGGAGAGTATAAAGGGGCTGACTGGGAGAGCAGAGGGGGAGTAAAAGCAGCACTGGACCACACTGTCTGCTTGACTCACCACGTCCTGCTGTGTACCATGGGGAAGAACGGGCTGCTTATCAAATCAAGCATCTTCCTCCTCCTCCTCTTCTTCCTTCCAGGAGACACCTCACCCATCACAGAGCCGTAAGCTATGCTGGGGGGTCTCTGGGCAGGCAGGAGACCTTGGCTGTATTCCTGTGTCTATTTCTTTGTCCCTTGTCTTCTATCTAACTTCTTTTACCCAGGAATAGAGACACCAGGGCTGGGTAAAGTGCCTGCTACAAGTGCTTGAGAGAGATGCAAAACAAGCTGTGAAACTGAGATATCAGTAAAACTTCAGTGGATTCAATAGGATTTCAACAAAGTTTTATGCACAAAATTAGTTCTTTTGAAAGATAACTTTTCATAAACGTTTGTGCAGTGAGGTCTTTTTAAGGGACAAACTCTTTTGAAAGGACAATGAAAGGTTTAATTTTGGGTTCTGTCCTACTCCCAGGTTGAAATGCCCAGGAGCTGGGAGTGGCTTTTTAAAAATGATAATGAGAAGAAAAGGAACAAATAGCTCATCGGCATGCTTGGAAATGGCTTTATTCTTTAATTCACATTTTTCAGCTCAGCCAAAGGAATGAAAATTCCCTTCTCACCCTGGGTAATGTGACACTGTAAGACTGTGACTGTCCAGGTTTGTGAGGATATATCGTCCTGCCTCCTTTCTTCACCCCCTTTTGCCCTGTTGGTATGTGAAGGGCATTTGTGTTGTCGTGCATGTGTGTACATGTGTGGTAGGAGCAGCACATGAGGGGTCCTCACATCCCAAAGGCTTTCTGCTTTGGCTTTTTGGCAATGTCTCTTCCTCCCCTGTGAAGCACAAACCCTGTGAAGCACAGAGCACCTCACCCATCACAGAGCCCATCACAAGGGGATTTGTGAGCAAGGCTGTGCTGTAGTGCTTTCATCAAATGCAGGGGAAACAAACAGTGGGATCTGAGGGGCCAGAGCTTGATCCCCACAGACCATGTGTCAAACAAAAAGGTGCCAGAGCTTCTGCTACTGCTGAAGTGAATGCTTTGCCTTACTGCTGAGCTATTGAGGGCTCTTCTCCCATCTGCTTGCTGCTCTGAGTATGCCCACTGGAGGCCAGTCCTTGTCCACCAAAATGGGAGCACGGTTAGCATTAGGTGGATTGGGCTTGGTTCCCAGATGTAGTGCTGGGCACTGGGACACCACTGGCAAGTTGGCAAGTTGCCATCTTGGGAAGAAAGGAGGCTGCCCAGGGCTGAGCAGGGATCCCCTGTTGAGCTGAGACAGAGGGCCTTGCTTCCCTGAAAACCTGAAACTTGTTTGTGTTTTTGCTTAAGATCTGGCACCACGCTGTGGCGGTTTTGAATCTCTGCGAGGAATGAGAGTAATGCTATGGATGCTTCACAGTGTGTAGTCAATGGAATTTTTTCACTGGGTACTGGCATTTTTGTGGCTCCTGAATGCTTCTAACAGTGTCTAGCAAAAGTGACAATTGAGTTTCCCGCTGCCTTTATTCAGGATCCCAGGAAGAAGTGCTGCTGTTGTGCCAGAATGTAGAAAAACATATCCTTTCCAGATGTTTGTGTGTAGGATTTCCTCTGGTATTTTACATTTGAGACCTCTCTGCTTTCCCCTGCTGCTACAGACATGCTGGAAATCTTGTTACATGCTTAGAAAATGCACCCTTCTCCCTGCGCAGCGAAAGCTGTAGTCATCCGATTGGTTTGTTTGTTCTTTCTACATAGTTGCTGTTTCCTGTTGCTGCTCCACTGACCTATCATTCTCCCTTGTTCCCAGGCAGTACCTGGTGCTGGTGCCCCATCTGATCCACACAGATTCTCAAGAGAAAGTCTGTGTTCAGCTGACCCACCTGAATGAGTCTGTGACACTGAGTGCCACACTCGAGTACCTGTGGGGGAACGGAAGCTTGATTGATGACGTGGTGTCAGAGGAAGATGTGTTCACCTGCATCCCTTTCTATGTGAGTAATTCATCCTTGTGGGATGATCCTTTGTGCCAGGCATAAAATGTAAAGGCACTGAGAAGTAATGACCAGAGTAACACTATGTAGATATTCACTTACCTCTTGATTAAAGGTGTGTTCATGTCCATCATCAATGCCCTCTTGCTGCTGAGATCTCCTTAATATTCTAAATGACTGTGAGATGCTGGATCCTAGAAAGCCACCCCCTTTCTAGAACAGGAGAAGAAAGTGGGTTTAGCATATGGACACTCCTGATGGCTATTTGGTGAAATGGCTTTCCACATAATCCTTCAACATCCTCAGTTTGTCACTTCAGTACCTTCAAAATGTGGTACAGCTTTTGGACCTCAGATACTTTTCACCTGATGTATACTGAATTTATGTAAGAACATAGAGCTGTGATTGCCTGTATCTGAAAAAAACCCAACAAAGCAGGAAATTTATAATTTAATGAGATTGAAAGCCCCAGGGGCTATAATGAGTTGTAGGCAACTAGGAAAACCTGATCATTCAGGTCAGAGCCTAGATTATGGCCTAGTCTTTGGCATGAAGAGTGAGGACTTGGTCTTCAGGACCCTGGAAAGGTTGGCATTTTTGTCTTGGTTTGTCAGATGTAGGCTGAAGACTGACTTAGTCACTTGTGAAAGAGAGGTATAGATGTCTTGGCATGTCTGGTTTGGAAAAGGAAATGTTCTACGAGGACTAGGGACATAACCTGAAAGAGAAGACAGACTATTCCATTCTGCTTATGAATGTCAAAAGGAAAAGGATGGAAAGGTTTGGTCAGGGCAGTAAGAAACTTTAAAAATTGGGTGCTAGAGGTAGGAGTTCCTTTGCTGCTCAATACTGGCACAATCACATCAGGAGGAGTGGGTAGGAATACGGGACAAATAAAAATCAGTTTCTTGGTCCCAATTATTGTTCCTGTCACCTCTGTGTGGTTCCATCAGGATTATATTAGACCTCTTATTTCATGAAGGCTAGTTCAGTTCAGGAAGCCTTTAAAGGTGATCTGTTACACAGTTTCCTCTTTACTTTCCAGCTTCCAAAACCAAGACTTCCATTACCATTCGTGTTTCTCACTGTGACGGTGAAGGGGGCCACGCTGCAGTTCAGCAGCCGCAAATTACTGGTGGTCCGGAACTCCGAGAGCTTGGTCTTCATCCAGACAGACAAACCCATCTACAAGCCCGGACAGACAGGTACCAGGAAAGGGGTGGAGATTTGCATTTGAAACAAACATTTGTACTAAAAGTGTTGGATCATGCTGGCCAGATATCAGTTGCTTTCAGAGGGGGTCAGAACTGCAATCTCGTGGCTGAGACTTATGATTTATTGCTCCATAAAGGGAAAAACTGGGGAATCTTTAGGTGTATGCACATATCCGGGGCACTCCCTCTCCCTCTCTCACTGTGGGTGGGCTCTGTTGTTGTGGTCCATGCAGTTAGGAGGTCTGCATTGAAACCAGAGATGGACTGGATTTTTATCATATAGAGAACAGTGCCAAAACTCAGACTTAGTCATGAAATAGCTTCCAAAGCAGCAGCTGATTTTGCTCAATGAAGACAGAAAGAATTATGTAAGCTATTTATTTCTTCTGGGCCAGTGATCTCCTAAATTTGGCCTGGGTAAAAATGTCCTAAAAGTGGTACTGAATTCTCTTTCCATCCAGAGCCAACACAAACTTGCAGCCAAGTGCTGAAGTAATTTGTCTGCATTCATCCTTCCTAGGAAGTCAGTCTACTTATAACAAAATTAGAAGACCCATGTGAATTCTGGCATAAAAATGCCTCATTGCAAAGTAGACAAAAGCAACTTAAATTTAACTTTGGTCCCGATCAGTGAGATTCTGAAGCCCGTGATCAGTAAGATGTTCACACTGCTCTGGATTTGCTCTTAACATCCTCTTGTTCATGTACCCATAGTAGATGGATAACCTTCTAGCATGACCTAGCATTTTAGTAAATGGAATTTCCTTAGAAGAGAACAGCCCTGTTGTCTGTTATACCATTTGTTTTTGCAACTGATTTTTCTGGTTACTGATTGTGCTGTGGAACCTCACTGTCTTTCTCTATCAGTCCTGTTCAGAATTGTCTCTCTGGATGAAGAGTTCCGACCTGTGAATGAAATGGTAAGCATGCTCCTTGTTTTTCAACTTATCTGGCCTTAAGTCAAATGTGGGTAAAGGGAGGAAAAATAGTCTCTGTCGGGGAGAGGTCTCAGTATACTGAGATAACTGAAAATTCTAGATCACCTCAGATCTTTTTAACAGGATCTCTTGTCAAATTTCTGCACAAAGCTGTCTTCTGCGTTCTTGGAAAGGTTTGACAAACTGCAAATGGACAGGGCTGGTATAAACAGTGAGCAATCTGTCATTGCCACAGTGTGCACCTGTCCTTATTAGCACCGCAGATCATCCAGAGTTAGTAATTAGTAATTTTGGCTGTCTTTTGTGCCTGAGACAAAGGATGGTCCCTGTCTTCTCACACCCAAAATGCTCTGATGAACATATCAGCAACTTCTTTCCTTACCCCATTGGATTAGCTTTTACCCTGAAATGTGGTCATAGCTCATGTCATTTGACTGTGCTCCTTGCACTCTGTCTAAACATACTGCTTCCTTTCTTCTTTTTCTAGATTCCACTGGTGTATATTGAGGTATGTACAAACATTTAATTCACATTCACATCTATTGCACCTCAACCTGGGCAGAGTAAACAGTTGCCTCAACATGATTCTTGTTTATTTTTTGTATTAAGCTGGTCCATTATGTTAATTCAGCTATACAGAATTTTAACTCATGTGGTGGCTACCACGTACCTGGACCCAGGTTACAGCTCCCCTGTCATCCTGCTGTGTACTTCTCCCAAAACTCTGCTAGTGCCCTCCACTCCTGGCCTGCAACCTCCTGAAACACAGGGGCTGTCCCTCCCTTCACTGCTTTTGCTAGACCTCATTGCAGACTCCCATTGTTCTCACAATCTCCTTGTGATCACATTATCTGTAGGACCCAAAGAAAAATCGTCTGTACCAGTGGACAAACGCAGAGTTAGAGATGGGATTTATACAGCTGTTCTTCAACCTCACCTCTGAACCTATCCAAGGCACCTACACCGTGGTGGCACAGAAGGCCTCTGGGAACAAAGTTCAGCGTTCTTTCTCTGTGGAGGAGTATGGTAACTGTCACTGGAGTTTCATGTTCCTAACAGCTAGTCCCATGGGACATGAAATCTTAATTGAAGAGTGCAGGAGATCTGACCAGGATGCTCAGCATTGCTGGAAATTTGTTTCTGTGTTCTTTCCCTCCCAAGAATCTTCTCTTTAGCAGGAGAAGACTGAAGCTTTGAGTGACCTATCTCCACTTCTCCCTGAGCCCCAGACTATGGAGTGCAACTCTTCAGAATGCCCACCTCAGCAAGGCTCCTATCAGGAGGAGCAGAGTGCTTGGATCATTCTGTGCTGACAGCCACAAGCCTTACCTCCTTTCTGAGGTGTTTTTAGGCCACAGCCTCATCTCCAGCTAGCTACATACCTGTCAAATGTCACGCCATAAGTCTGGCTATAAGCTGGGGCAGTCTAGGCTGTAAATTAAGATCTTGCCTTTTCTGCCCCACAAGCTAAGCCTTTAGTTTGTGTGATGCTGTAGTGCCTTACCTCCTTTTGGTGCTCTCACCTCTATGGCACTTCCATCTGCTTGGCTAGAAAAATGGTATCCCAGTATGCACCAGCACATGATAACAACCAGCATATCTTCCCACCCCAGCAAGCCAGCTGCAGCCTTTCTTACATGGTCTGACGTAGCCTGGCTCGTGCAGCAGAGATGTGTCCCAGTAGATGAGTCTAGAAGTGCTTTGATCTCTTCCAGTTGCAGGACTGTGCTCTGTCCTGTGCCCTGAATCCCCTCCTAGTTCTCCCAAGACGGTCTCCACTTCCCCTCCTGCAACTGGGTGCGGATGGTATGTCACCCTGTGATGTATCACTGGAGAAGCCAGGGTGTCTTCCTGTTTTGAACATTGATAAGATCTACGTGCTCTGAAAATGCAGAGACCAGGCTGCAGTCTGTATATTTGTGGGAAACTTCTACTGATTTTTCTCTCTGTTTTACTGTATCCTACTGCTGTGGGACTGATAACCCATGTGTTACCTATGAAAGTGCTGTATCTTAATAGCTGATGTAATAATCTTGTCTTCTTACCTGGCACAATGCTTGGCTGAGGGGTTTTCAATGGCTTCAGTGGGATGTGCAGGTGACAGACGCCTCTAAAAGCTGACCATTTAGATGTAAAAGGTTGTTAGGTAATTTGTCAGAGCAGCCTCTGAGCACCTTCTTGTGTCATTCCAATGTTATTCCCTACCACATAGACTGTTTTCCTTTGGTTCTGCTGCAGTGCTGCCAAAATTCGAAGTGACAGTGAAAATGCCCAAGGTGATCAGCATTCTTGATGAGGAGCTGAAGGTGACAGTTTGTGGACTGTGAGTGTCATTCTTTCAAGTTCTGCTTGGTTTCAGTGTTTTCTTGAGTTGCTGATGAAAGTTCAGTTGGGAGGCTGAGAGATGAGACTTTATTATATTTCTCACTCCTTTTGGGGTCCCAGGACCAAGCAGACTGTATCTACTGTTAGACAAAAGGCAACAGTTACTGTTTGATGCACATTGTGTGTAACATATAGAAACATATTTTTGATCTGATTTTTTTGTGAGAGTGTTTCTTGCACATTTTTCGAGTCATTGAGGATTTCACACCAGCTACAGTGCTAGGGATGAGGTCTTTAGTTTGGTTCACCCAGGAATGATGTTTTAGTTGTATCTTCTGCTTGTTGTTGTGGAGAGGAAACCCTAAGGAGAGCAGCTGCCCTCTTTCCTTTGGGCCACCTCACTGGATTCCACCTTGCAGTGTTCCATACACCCTGCTGGGAGAGCCATGGCTTGGGCTGAAGAGTGAGAGTAAAGACCCAGTGCTCATACATACATAAACCAGTTCTGTCACAACTGGGTGGTTGGGTAGATGCTTGCAACATGTTCTCCAGGATGAGGGGGACTTGCAACAAAATCAGCATTAGGATATGGTACCAGATTCCTTTCTGCTTTTTATTTCTTATGCTGGCCCTGTGTATCCTGGAGGCAGCTCTAGGGAATACAGCTGGCATCAATGGGGATGAGACTGTAAGTTTTCTACATTCCTGTTACATTCCTAATGTCTCTGTTTTCCTTTCAATCCTCCCTGCTTGTAGATACACATTTGGGAAGCCTGTTCCCGGCCTCGTGAGCTTCCGCGTCTGCCGGAACTATGAACATGCAGCCGTGTCCTGTTATGGTGAAGAGTCTAGAGCAGTCTGTGAGGAGTTCTCTGGACAAGTGAGTCAGGATTACTCTGGTGGGAAGAGTGATTGGAGAAAGTGTTATTAAGCATGCCTTGTAGGCACAGGCTTGCTCTGAGTACGTACAAACTTAGTGTTAAAGTGTGGTGAGGCACTGGCACAGGTTGCCCAGGTAAGCTGTGGATGCCCCATCCCTGGAAGTGTTCAAGGCCAGGCTTAATGGGGTTTTGAGCAGCCTGGTCTATTGGGAGATGGCCCTTCCTGTGGCAGGGGAATTGGAACTTAGATGGCCTTTAAGCCCCATTCCAATCAAAACCGTTCTGTGACTCTATGATTCTGTGAAAATCCATGTATTTTAAGGAAGGCTGAAGGATGAGAGAAGATTAGGTGCAAGATGAAATGTGAAAGGTAAAAATAAGGGGGAAGGTCTGAGCAGTAAGAGCAATTTATGTAAAGGCTGGAATCTGATAGAGAATTAAGAGATTAAAGAAATAATAGAAAGGTCAGATGGAGTGTAGAGACTGTAAGAGCAAAGATAGAAAAGCCATGAGCAATGAGAACAGAGTTGGAATTGGTTTACACTGGAGACCGTGTGTGGGGACAGAAGCTGGTGTTAGAGGAAGCAAAGGAGCAGAAACCAGGAGAGAGGCTGATGCATTTTGAGCAGGAAGGAAAGAAATATGGGTTTAGCAGCAGTGATTAAGACAGACAGAAAAAAAAAAACCCACCACTTTTTTCACCTTTTAACTGCCAAGAGCGAAACTGAAAGATGTTTGGAGCACAGACAGGTGCAACAATACTGGGTTAATTGACAGAAGTTGAAATAATAGCAATTGTGGAAATATACCAGAAGAAGAAAGCATATAGAAGATGTTCTTGTGGTCCCTGGGCTCTGCTACAGTGTGAGCCATATGAGTCTACAGCTACCTCTTCCACTACTGTTGTTACAATGTCAAAAGAAAATATAAATACTGTGGTGCTAACCTCTATTCTAGGCACCTCTTCTGTGGAGACCTGCCTTGTGCATGAGTTTGCTGAAGAGAGGTGGCAAGCTTTGGAAATACTTTTCCAGCTGTCATCCTCTTCCTACAAATGCACAGGCTTTGGTTTATGTATCACTCATATGGCTTACACATTTTAAGTAAGCAGCTTTATTTTCCAAAGAGCCTGATGCCTGACAAACATTTCTTATGTGGCACATATTGACTAATTCCCTATGCACTCGTACCAAGTGTTGGCAGCTTCAAGCTTCACAAACATACACAAAAATTGTCTAGTTTGAAAACCTTTTTTTTTTTCTCAAATCTTTCTGGAATATCTCAATATGCTTTTTGCCAAGTTATTTATGTCTTTTTCCAGTTTTAATATCAACAACAGAGGTAGGTTATCTGTGAGGTTGTGGGCTTCTCTTTCAGTTCAGAGCAACACACAGTGATAGATTCATTAAGTTAAATAAACATTGTATAAATGAGAATATAATGGTCTTGTTTGTTTTCCTCCAACAGACAGACATCTATGGCTGCATTTCTGAAGTGGTAAAGACCAAATTATTCCAGCTCAAGAGAAGAGGATATGAGAATAAGCTCCGTGTAGAGGCTAAGATTAAAGAGGAGGATACAGGTAATGGATCATCTGGATGAAAGAGCCATGTAGTGGGCCCAGGAGAGACCAGCAGAGGGGCCTGCCCAGTAGGAATGAGGGATAAAAGCAGACTCTCTCTTCTGGAACCTTAGATTTTCCTGCCTCTAGTCCAGGACTATCAAGCAAAGAGTTTGTCCAGCAAAGGAGGATTGGCTTAGAGTAAAAGGAATTCTGGTCAGGCAGAGGCAAATTAGTTCTTCTTCTGCTTCTTTCTGCAGGAGTGGAGTTGACTGGAACAAGCTTCTCTGAGATCACAACTACCATTAGCAGAATAATATTTGAGCTTTCAGATCCTTACTACAAGCGAGGAATCCCCTTCTTTGGGCAGGTAGGGAAACCATGAGAACGGAATGCCATGAGTGCCAAGCAATGATGCTACTGAACCTTCTGGTCAGATGTATGCCCCAACTCTGCAAGGATGCTGGACCTCAGTGCTGCTAATCCCTGTGGGTATCCTTTCCTCTGAAGGCTCTCAAACGGGGGAACAGCAGCTGAGAGCACAGCTCTTATTCTGTCCTTGTGCTTCTGCCTCTCCAGTCCACTAAAATTCTCCTCCATTGTCACCTGTTTAATTGGAGGCCTCAGGGGTGTGAGTGTTTGTCATTCTCTGCATCCATCCTCTGACCCAGAGGCAGAGATAAGAAAGAGGCAGAGAAAAAGTATTCAGGAAGTTTGCAGCTGTCTCTGAAAGAGATACATGTAAAGTGCTGTTAAGGCTTTCTTGTCTGACATGGGTTCAACATCTTTACCTTGGTGTTCTACCAGTCTTGTTCAGGTGGCAGCCATCCCTCTCCTTCTAAACTGAACTGCTTTTGCTCCTCCAGGTGAAACTAGTGGATGGGTCTAATGCTCCAATTGCCAATGAAACGGTGAGAATTTCTCTTCAAGGAGGACCGGAACAAAACTATACAACAAATGAAGAGGGCATGGCAGAGTTTGCCCTAAACACTTCCTCATTGGCCTTGGAAAATGTTGGAATTATGGTAAGTCCTTTGAGCAGAGAAGATAATGAAGTCCCCCACAGGGCTGGAGGGGAAGCTCTAAAGTTTCTACTACATATGTAAAAGTAGTTAGATTATTGTTACTTATTGTTTCTGCGAACTTGACACCAGTTTGGTGGAAATAGTCATACAGCAGACTGAGGTTCTAGGTCACAATTGCACTTGTCTTGTAAATATTTGATTTCTGCTTAGCAATTGCAATGCAGGGTTAGAAGGAACAGCAAGAGATCATAATAGTCCATTCTGCTCCAGGAGATCACCAGCCCTGTCTAGTCAAGGGTGGGTCTGTCTCCCATCTGCACACCTCAGAGTTGAATTTAGCATTTCAGGTTTCTAAGTACAACTCCTGGGTTTTTTGGGGGGGAGGAGGGGAGTTGGGTTTTTTTTTGTTTGTTTGGTTGGTTGGTTTTGCTTTGTTTTGGTTTGTTGTGGAATTTGTTTTTCTGGGACAAACAGGTGCTGCTGAGCATCTTTTTGTTGGTGGGAAATGCAATTTGTTGTATAATATGCATATTTTGTAATATCACATCCTGGAGTAGGGGAGAATATTTGTGTCTAGACTTATATTTAATCTACTCTCTACTCCCTACAATTCCCCTGTCACACACTAAAACCATTAAAAATTTTCCAGAAGTTACTACTAGATAGTTGAAGGTTTCAGATTTTTGCAGGATAAAGAAATGGCAAGGATTCCCAAGTAATGAGAAAGATAAAGAAAAAAGGGCGTGTGAGGCATATCAAATGCTGAAACACCCTTCTAAATGTGAAAGATCTTCCCTTGCTCTCATTTTTAAGAGAACCTGAACTCTTTCCTCCTAAACTTCTGTTCAGTTTAGGTTTTGAATTATTAGTTGGAGATTGTCCTTCTTTTCTATAGCATCTGTAGCTTGATCTTGGCAATATATTCTGTTAATATCTGAATTGAATAGCACTATTTTTTCTTCAGTGCTGCTAATAAGGAAAGAAATGAAAATTGGCTTTTTTTCCCCTTAGACTAACTAGAATATTAGAGAGGGCAAGGCGTTAGTGTAAAAAGCCCTTAAAGTGACACTGATAGTAAACAAAAATCTGATATGATTCAGCTTGTTTGACTCAAACTCCAGCTTCTGTGGGAGTGAGATCATTCCCAATGATTTGCTAAAGATACCACCATCCTGTCTTGCACTTTCCAAACTCATATGTTGGGGTTTGTTTTCTTTTATTTTTTTTTTATATTTTGTAGACTTCCTTGTTACTTCAGTACCAAAAAAATACTAAAGCGGTGAATTTTTGTCTCCAGTTTGGCCACCTGTGTTTGAGGATCTATGTATGTATTTTCTCCTTTTCCAGGCAGTTCATAAAACCAACAACTATTGCTATGATCATTCCTGGGTTGCTCCATCTTATGGAGAACGTTATCACCAACTGAAGCGCTTTTACTCTCCCAGTAATAGCTTCCTCAAAATTGAGCCCAAGTCCAAGCCACTGAGCTGTGGCTCCTCCACAGAGATCCAGGTGCATTATATCCTTACTCCAGCAGCTATAGGAGAGCAGAAGAAAATCACCTTTTACTACCTGGTAAGTTTGCGCCTGCCATACAGTGAGGTTGTCACTGGCAATTATAGGGGGGTTAGAAATAAAAGCTGTGGTTTGTGGCAGCAGTCTTTAAGCACTTTCTCATCACCCTTCACATGTTCTTTAGGAAAAACAAGGAGGGTCTGAGTTGGGAGTAAAAAAGTGAGGATATCCCTGTGCCCTCTGGGTGAGCACAGGGATTCTGCTACAGGGAGGCAGAGAGCTGGGTGTGAGCAGCAGACACAGAGCTCAGTTGCTGTCCTTGCAGGGCCCCTCACTTTCAGGTTTGGCTAAGGCAAAACCACAATCACAACAAAGTTTCTCCTTCCATTCAGGTGATGGCCAAGGGAAACATTAAGCAAGGAGGCACTCACATTCTGGATTTGGACCAGGAAAGTGGTGAGTTCCTCTCCCCCACCAAATTTTCACTCTTATAGGGGAGCTAGGCAACTGTGGCAGACATACACTCTGCTTCCATGTAAATGCAGGGATCGACATGTGCATGTCATCTAGGATCTGGGAAAAGTTTGACCTTTATTTTCTCTGCCTTTAGGCTTTTCACAGATTTGCTCTAATCCCCTGTGCCACTATCTTTCTCCTGACACTGCATTTTCTGGGGCTCCAGTGCTCCTCAGAGATATAGTCTGTTTTTAGAAGGTGAAGAAAATTCAGCATACTTATTCACTGGAAAACAGACCTTTTCAGTCATACAGGGAGACTTATACATCGCTGTGAGCACCAATTCATCCCACTTGGATGCCTGGAATTTCATAATGGCTAGGATAAAGTTCAGCATAAAGTCAAACCTAGAATTTTGACTGCTCCAAGAGAAAGTTTTTGCACCTTAACTTTTTGCCATTGTTTTGTTTGCTAGACAATGGTGTGTTCTCACTGCAGCTGTCTGTACAAGCTGATATTGCTCCAGTGGCCCAAGTGCTTGTCTACACCACGGTCTCCAGCAAGGAGGTGATTGCTGATTCAGCCAAGTTCTACACAGAATTATGTTTCAACAATAAGGTAAGTGCCCACTTCCTGAGGGAGCAGCCACCAGGTTGCAGTGTGTTCAAGCTCATTTATTTAGATTCAGCCTGGTTAAGCTAATTTCTTTAGACACACTAACACTGGACAGGCAACATATCAATTGTTGTAGGTAGCTTCACTGCTTACTGGTTTGTGCTAACCTGGAGGAGATCAACTGCTGGGAAAAAAGTGCAGAGGCTACACTGATAAAACCCCCTTTAGCAACTGGTCAAACTGCTGATCCTGCAGAGGGTCCTGGTGAAGAAAAAGAAAACAACAGCAAGATCTTTGCAAGCTGATTTTCTCTCCACATACGGTTTCTGGGTACAGTACAGTGACTGGTCCTAGTTCAAGGACATGCTCCACTGTCTGATCACATCTAGCCCCTATGTGGGATTGCCTCATCACACTCACAATGACCAAAAAACCCACAACCACTTTAAAAATTTTATGAGCAATTGTGATGCTTGAAGTTGCCAAGAACTCTTGCTGCTGGTTCCCCTGGCACTGCCAGAAGGGAACAGTAGCCCAGAGAAAGTGTAGAGGGAAGTGTGCATGCATGTGGGGACCTTCTAAAGTTAGAACTGAATGCACTCAACTGGAAGGAAAAGTCCTGTGAGAGTAGGGCATCTGTGGCATAGCCTTTCCTGTGGTTACAGGTGGACTTAAGCTTCTCCCCTTCGGAAGGCCTGCCTTCCTCGGATGCTCACTTGCAGTTCCGAGCCTCACCGAACTCCCTCTGTGCTGTGCGTGCTGTGGACAAGAGTGTTCTCCTCATGAAGCCAGAAGCTGACCTGTCACCCACCTCTGTAAGTTCTTGGTCTGTGGAACATGCCAGAGCCTGCTCAGAGCAAGAGCAGCCAGTGCTGGAGTGGAAGCAGGGAACAGTCCCTCTTGTCAGAACTGACACAGGGAGGCTCCCCTGTGCTGCTTCTCATCTTCCTCCAGTGGGCAAAAAGATGAAAATGGGGCAACAGTTGTTTCTTAGGGGTTTTGTGTGATTTTAGGGATGGCAATTAGAAAGCCCTTTTAAGGAGCCTGCTTGTCTTGGCCAGAGACAAATGCTATTGTGTGTTTGATGTTATAATTTTTCAGTTATTCTCCTCATGCATGCATTAATTTTCTTGGGGTAGCATCTGGAAGTGTCAAAGAGTTTATTTGCCTTTTGCCAAGCAGAAAATTACAATCCTTGAGTAGGACAAGGTACTCAAGGTACAGATGGTTTGACCAATGTAATTTTTACATATTTGAGCCATAATAACCAGAGTAACATGCAGAGCTTAAGGAAAAAAAAGGTAGTATCTCCAAATTTTGGTCCCTTTTTTTGATTCCCAAACTCTTATTGCTCTCAGCACAGGGAAACCATGGCAATATGGATGTATGAGCTGGTGATATGACTGTTGTGGCTCTTGCATCCAACTCCCTCAGTTGTGTTTCATAACAAAGGACACTAAAATGCCAAATGCTCTCTCTCTTCCTGCCAAGGTGTATGACTTACTTCCAGTGAAGGAATTCCATAACTATGTCTATGATCCAAACGCACCCGTGGAGGAGCCCCGGTGGAATTGTGTGACCGTGAAGCCAATAGTTCGGGATGGGATCACCTATGTTCCAGTAACGGGTGTGAATGAAGAGGACACTTACAGCATCCTAAAGGTATAGCCCCCACTGGCCTGGTTAGGGAGTGGAGTGGGAGAATGTTTGAGAATGCTTAAGCCTTCTGTGGCTTCATGAAACTTAACAAGGGAAGGGTTTCTGCATCTGAATGATCTGCCACTTCTTTTTACCCGGAGGCATATTCAGTGAGAGTCATAAGCTTTACTTGTCTTGCCAGATATGCTTCACACTTGGTGGAAAAGGGGTCAGTCTCAAAGTTTTCTTATAGGAAAAGGTTTGAGCTTGACTTGAAGTGAGGTTCTAATTGGAGGTAAATGATCCCATGCCATCATAGTTACCTCGAATAAGTCAGTATGTCCTTGAGCTGCACTGTAGCCATAGATATTTCATTCCAGAGAGAAAACTTTATATCTACTTCCTGGCTAATCCTGACCCCTAGTCTGAAATTGGACTGTGTCCTAGAAAAAGAGGGGATATATCCTTTGATCTCTCTGAGGCACCCAGGCACTCAGACCCAAGGATCGGGGGACCATCTCAGGGTCCAATCCATACACAGTAACAACTTCTCCATTTTGAGGCAGTAAAATGCCAATCAAGTCTGCTGTGTAAACCTCAACAAGATTCAGTAATAAAAAAGCATGTTTGGTTTTTATCCCATAGGAGATGGGTTTAAGGGTTTTCACAAATACCAACGTGAAGAAACCTTGGATTTGCAGCCCGAGTAACATCTATCCTGCCCATGCATCAGGTGGCCTAGGAGTACCTGCAGCCATGGCTGCACCACCCATGTATGCAATGAGAACAAGCGGTAAGGGAACTCGGTTTTGTCATTACTTCTCTTCTGAACAGAGATACTGTTTGTGTTTTGGGGTGAATACTTAAATAAGAGCTAGGGTTGTGAATTGGAACCTTGGAAGCAGTACTGAGCTGATGGGTTTGCAGATTTCAGCTTCTGAGTGGGTTGTGTAGGTCGACAGACAAACTTTGGTAATGCTACGTAAGAAATCAGCAGAACCAGATAGTGTTCAAAGACTAGCAGAGCAGAGGATATTACCCTGCTGATAAATTCTCTGTTCATTAGGCTTTGTACAGTAGACTTCTATTCCTAAATTATCACTTACAGAGTCTCCAATACCACTTTCAGGCTGTTCTCATTGACTCAGTCAGTCTTATGTATGGTCAAAAAGCATGAAGTGGGTGAAAAATTTTTCAGTGATGAGTTGGTAGACTTTGGGAGCTTAGCATGGTCAGACAGACATGATAGAAGTCCGGTCTGAAATGGACCCATCCTATTATCCTGTCTTTAAGGGCTATCTTAACTCTTACACTGTAACAGTTTGGGCAACAGGATTGGCCCTATCATCCTTCAGTCTCATATTAAGGAAAATATCTTAGAATTTTAAGTTATTGTAGCTGGATAGCTGATTCAGAGAGTTTTCCTTTGGCACTAGAACCTGTGCTTTTGTATGTGTCCACTTTGAAAACAATTTCAAATTCTGATAGAAGCTGCTAAGTTGGAGGATAGATGCCTTTTAATTATTTTGAACTGAAATAGGCATCACTAAGAAGACTGAAATACCACAATAGAAAAACACAAGCAAGCCGCCTGCCACTTTTGCCAGGAGCAATGTGATATAACTCTGATAGCATCTTTCAGCTGTCCCTGAGACCTTCTTGGGCTCTGGAGATGCCTGTTGCACAGTTAGTATGCATACTTGTTGGCTACTCAATTGTTATCCAAATGCAGAAATTCAATTAGCCAAAGGAAAGATGACGAAAATCAGAATTTCCTTGAGAACTTTTCTTCTTTTTCTGCTTGGATGCATTTATCTTTCTGTTTGTGAAAGCCAAGCAAACCAAGTCCCACCCACCCCATCTTTGTTTTCCAGTTATTGAAAAGTAAAGTAAAACAAAATATTTAAACAAATTTCATCCCAAACACAGAATATTTTATTTGGAATAAATTTTGTATGCGAAAACTTTGTTTTAGTCAGAATAGCTCTTTTTACTTTTCCCACATTCCAGCTGCTTTTTTTTCTTTTGAGCATTTTCAGCCTAGTTCTTGAGGAGGCCATAGCTTTGACAGGAAGTTGCTAACTCTGAGTCACAATGACCCTATAAAAGCTGCTTCAACAGAGGGATGTTTCATTGCTGGCTGGCCTGATTAGGATGGACAAGATCATCACATGGAAGGCTGTGCATGAAAGAGAGAAAGCTGCTTGTATAGAAGGTCCTAAATAGGTTTTTGGTCTAAATCCTTTTTTTTTTTAAAGCTGTAAAATGCTGGCTTCCAAACTTTGAGGTCTGCTGGAGACCAGCAGAAAATAATGGAAGGTTAGCTCTTCTTGCCAATAAGCCCTGGCTCTGAAACTGCACTGCTGTTGGTACCGTAGCTCACTACAACCACAAGCATCTGCTTCTGCTGGACACTCTCTCAGACTGAAGCATGATGCTGATATAGATCTTGCTTGTTTGGAATTATCAATAGTTGATTTCTTTTTCATCTCACCACATTCAGAGATTTCGTCAGATAGAAGTTCTAACCTGTTAAGCACTCCTGAAGAGGTGACAGAGACAGTCCGAAAGTATTTCCCAGAAACCTGGATTTGGAGTTTAGTACCTATAAGGTGAGTACCTTGGGCTACCTCATTCCTTTTTAATAAAACTGGATTTATAAGATGAAAAAACATGAATCCCAAAGTGTTTGTCCTTCATTGTTTGCAGAGACTATTTGACAATCATCTGAGATGAAATTACTTTCAGCCATTGTTAGGCTTGTTCAAAGAGTGGACTGGAAGGTGTAGAGTGGTCCTAAAGTAGGAAATGTACTGTGCCCCATCATTCACACAGCAAATACTGTTCAGTAGGCCAAAAGGGGTACAGGTAGTCACCAAAATGCTGTAACATTGATCCCTCTGTCCTTGCTGTCTGTGCTTTACCAGCTCTGAGGGAAAAGCTGATCTGGAAGTGACCATCCCTGACACCATCACTGAGTGGAAAGCCAGTGCATTCTGCACTTCAGCAGACACGGGCTTTGGCCTGTCCCCGACAGTGTCCCTCAGAGCCTTCCAGCCCTTCTTTGTCGAGCTCACCATGCCCTACTCTGTGGTGCGTGGGGAGTCCTTCACGCTGAAAGCCACCGTTTTCAACTACCTGCCTGCCTGCATCAGGGTAAGGGAGGCTTAAATTACTCTCTGTAGCTGTGTACCTTCTTGTGCACCCCTTGCCTTCACCTAGCCTTCCTACCTTATCTCTCAGTAGCCCTAGACCCTTTGCTCTGACTTTTTATGCTATTTCTCTTATATACTCCAAATGCAGAACCCACAACTCCAGTTCCCTGCCCCTTTGCTACTGAAGAAATAGCTGTTTCTATGGCTTCCTAGCTCCCTGGTTCTCATGATCACCCTTTCTTAATTGCACCTCTCTACAACTGGCAGGTCAGTGTGACTCTGGCTCAGTCTTCTCATTTCCTGGCTACTCTGGTGGAAAAGGAGGAAGAATCTCATTGTCTCTGTGAGAGTGGGAGGAAAACTGTGGCTTGGCTGGTGACCCCCAAATCTCTAGGTAAAAGTCTCAGGGTTTCCTGAAAACTGCAGGAAGGGTTTCTTTGTGCTGTTCTCCCTGTTCAGTATTGGATATTACAGCAACACATCTTCCTGGGAAACACTTCAGTTGCATATGACTGATCTGGGGGGCAAAGACTGATGTTTGAGAGGCAAAGACTGGGGGATTCATAGGGTCCAACTGTGTGTCTGGCCTCACATGCAGTACCTTCAAGCCTTATATCCTGATCCTTGGACAGCATCTCCTGAGGCCAGAGACATTGCTGGCCAGCAGAGATGGTCTGCTAGCTCCATTCCTCCCAGAGATTAGGGAGGACATGGGAACTTCACACTTTGTTTTCACTGTTGGTGTGGTAGCAGCTTTGGTGTGCTTGCAGGGCAGCATGTGCTGAACAGCAGTGTGGCTGGTCACACTCAGCACTGTGTCCTAGGTTCTGTAAAACAGTCCCCAGAATAGAGTCACCTTTCAATGACAGCACAGCTCTTGTAGAGAGCTTTTTGTGGGAAAAAGCAGTGCCCAGCTATGACAGAAATCTCCATCCACGAGCCTGCAAGGTGGAACTCCTGAAAGTAGCAGTGAATCCCATTTCCCTGGCTCTGCCTGGCAGGGCTTACTGACCCCTGTTTCCTCCAGGGCAGGTGGAGTTCTCAGTGACCACTGAGGCCCTACAGAACCAGCAGCCCTGCGGGAACTACATTGTGGAGACTCCTGAGAAAGGGCGGAAGGACACGGTCATCAGACAGCTGCTGGTGGAGGTATGTGAGCTGTGGGAAGGGAGAACTGAGCTTTCATACGGGCTTTGGCTTACATAGTGGTACAACTGGATGGACGCTAGATAATCTCATCTAGCTCCCTTTCTTGTTAAAGGTTGGACCAGATGATCTTTTGAGACGCCTCCTAACCCCTTCTAACCTGGTCTGGTCTATGACTTTATGGCATCACTATGCAGCATGGCAATATGATGGTTTTACATCATCTTTGTACTTTGACAGGGTTTCATAAAGAGTTCAGCTTAATAATGTGCCTTGTGTCTCCTGGTGCAATTAAATTTCCCTGTCTTCTACTGTAACAGGACTCCTACTGCAATCCATCCTTCCCTTTAGCTCTCATCCGACACCTGCTATTTCAATACACTGTCTTTACAGCCTCTCTCCTTCTTTTGACACATCCCCTGTAAATGTGCCAGTCAGCACATGCTGTCTCTCTGCCTCAGAGTGGCCAAGCAAACTGCCTCTTAAGCTCAGTGTGGTGCAATTACGGTTTGGTAACAAAGACTGGCACCAGGACGATGGTGAGGGATTCATAAGCACCTATGGGAATTTGATGACTGTAAAGAAATCCCCTTAAAACTACACATGAAAACATGTTGAAATTTTACAGCTTACCCATTTCCTGTGGCAGGAAGAGCTGCTGATGTGATGTGGAACAGAAGGAAATACTATGTGGCAGTATTGGATAGCCTTTACAGGAAATTGTTAGTTTATGATATACTGAGGGTGGTAATCTGGCAGTGAGGTTCTATGTTCTGAGCTTTCCTCCATATCATAAAACCCCCTAATGTTTGCCCACCATGTGCTATCAGTAGTGTCAACACTGTAGTATCCTACAGTGTACTACATCCTCCCTTTCTATTGTTTACATACACTTTTTTTTCCCCTAAAGCATCTGCAGTATTACAATAAATAGCACTGCAGACTTCTCTTCAGCACAGCCCTCTGTAATGCTGCAGTCTCTTTGTCACAAAGATGTTAAGTGTCTCACACTGTGTGCAATGGTTGCAGGTCATCCATTTGATGGTCCTGCAGTGTTCTCCTCTCTTTTTCCTGTCCTTCCTCCATATACAACCCAAGTCATTTAGGATCACATTTCTTTTACTTGCTTAAATTATTTCAGAGCTCTGTGTTTCAGGGAATGTTTGTGACTGCCTCTCCTTCTTCAGTCCCTCACTTTTCTTTTTACATATCCTTCTATCCTTGTGAGGATTCCTGTCTATATTTCCCATCTCACTAATTTCTCACCTCTCTTGTTTTCCTTCATCCCATCCAAGCCTGAAGGAGTTGAGAAGGAAACAACCCAGAATTCTGTGCTCTGTGTGAAAGGTAAAGCCCACTCCTTGCACACTCTCTGTTCTTGTGTGGTTTGATGGGTGGGATGTTGGAGGCCTGCCTCTATCATATTCCATGTAGTCTGACATTTTTGGGTAGTCAAAACATGTCCCATTGGTAAGGAGTTTGAGACATAAAACACAAGAAAGTCCTAAAGAATTGAGCCTCCTGCCTGAGCATGGTATGAGCTAGGACAGATTTAGCATGGATGTTTGCATCCCTGCTCTCTTTAGTTCTGGCTCTGGAGTTACAAGTCCTCTTGTTTTCTTGCATACTCAGGAGGAAGTTGTAGACACATGAGCTGCAGTGCCTAGAAGTGGCTGGGAGTGGTTTCATGCAGAGATTGTGTTACAGCCAGGGAAATATGAAGCAACTGAAATCAGGGCATTTCTAATAGGAAGAGTTCCTGTTGTTGCACTGAGACCCCCTCCCCTTCCATTAGCCATTTCTTGGAACTGCACTCAAACTGTTTGGATCTTGTTTCTTTCTCAGGAGTCCCTGTAAAAGAGGAGTTTTCCCTGTTGCTACCTGTAAATGTGGTACAAGACTCAGGCAGAGCATATTTCTCAGTGCTGGGTGAGTTAACAGCCTGACAGTAGAACCATGTGCTGTTTCTGACTCCTTGTGTTGACCTCCTACCTCACAGCTTTTTCTCTTGGTTTCTAGCACAACTCATTCTTGTCTTTAATCTCTTCTGTCCTGAGCACTTTCTCTTCTGTTTGTGCTATTCCTTTTCCCTTTCTGCAAGCCTTTTTTTCTTAGCCTTCTCACAATGCCCTAACCTTTCTCTCATTTCCCTTTTTTCTTTTTCTCTGAGGTTCTGTATTTTGTTCCAGGATCTTTATCAATCCCGACTATCTTTTGTTCTTCTCTGATATCTCCTGCATCTGTCATTCAGTAGCTTCCCTTGATTCTGATAGCCAGCCCTAAATATTGTTAACATCCCTCTGGTATCTCCTGATCCTCAGGTGACATCATGGGCACTGCCATGCAGAATCTGCACCAGCTGCTCCAGATGCCCTTTGGCTGTGGGGAGCAGAACATGGTCCTGTTTGCACCCAACATCTACGTCCTGGACTATCTGAACAAGACAGGGCAGCTGAGTGAGGAGATCAAATCCAAGGCCACTGGATACTTAGTGAGCGGTGAGCTGGGGCATGGATTTTGCTTCTGCTTTGGCTTTTTTCTAGATCCTGCCTTGGGTAGATCTGTCGAATGCTGGCCAGATGTTGGAAGAGGTCTTCTCTTATACACAGATGGTCTCTGCCTAAGGTGGCCTTTTGCTACTTTTTTCTTTATTATTTTGTGTTGCTAAAGCATTACTGTACCTGATCATTGCAAGCACTTTTCTCATGGGGTGGAAATGCAGTGCAGAGTTGTCACTGCTACAGTGACTCATTCGTTGTCATTTGTAGGTCCTGCCATCCTTCTGAAGAAAGGCAGGTGTTGCTTTTCCTCGTTCATGGAGGTGGGGGATGTACCAGCACTTCATATTGGTTAGATTAGGACTGACCTTTGCCTCTCTGATTTGCTTTTGCTGATTGAGCTATTTTTCTATTTCCCCATCCCTCAGCAGACTTTTTTTTGCATCTGAATCTTGCCTTATCTTTCCATTGCAGGTTATCAGAGGCAGCTGAACTACAAGCACCAAGATGGCTCCTACAGTACCTTTGGACAGCGTTATGGCCAGCCAGGGAATACCTGGTGAGATTTCAATGCCACCTACGCATCTTCAATATGCTCCTCTTTCTCACCCACACATTTATTATAAATACTGCCTGACAGGAAATAGGAAATGCTGTTGTAGACAGCAGGCTTTCCAGAGCTGGTGTGGTCCCAGCTGCCTCCTTCTTAATAAATAGGCTACATCAGCCAGCTTATGGCTGAAGTGATTCCTCCCACCAGTGGCTCCGAGGACCATTACAGACAAAAAGGAAATAGAGATAAATTGGGGAAGAAAGGAGCAGGAATTTAACACCCTGACTGAAGAAGACTAAAAAGTTGCAGTGGCAGTTCTTCTAGACTAGCATCTGCTGAGAAGTCTGCTGGAAAAGATGGTTCCATATGGAAACATATGAGGAAACACAAGTGGAAAAGTTGATTATCCAAGAGCAGTGCTGAATGCTTTTTTTCCAAGCGTTTGTACGCTACTAAGCGAAGACAGGCTGGAGGAGCATGTGTATTGCCATTTTGACTTATTGAAAAGTTTTGACTTGCTCCTGTATATCATTGTCATGTGTTTTCAATTTTAAGTAAGGATAATAATGGAAGAACTCATCACCCTCAGTTTGCTTTTAGTTTCTGAAATGGTAATTGGCTTTTGACAGCATGTTGGCTTCTTACCACATGCCTGCTTCTTTTCCATAACTGCTTGCAATGGCTCTTAACAAAAACTCTTTTAACATGGTCTGCTTTACTTCGAAATTCTAGGGGAGTTCTGGGAAGCCCATGAAGCATGGATCTACAGTTTAAGAATTCTACCAGCAGACTATGAGCTCGCAGGAATTTAATTATTCTTCCTTGTAATTTTGAGTACTTCTTTTATGCATATTTAGCTAACTGGCATGCAATTACTGATATATTTCAAAGAGCTTTTTTCAAAGGCAGATCAACAATCATTGTCCTTCAAACTGTAACATCAACACAAAGAGATCACAGGGTTTTTTGAGCCAAAAATGAGAGACAAAAATCAAAGTGGAAAGCAATTTTTTGCAGAATTTTTTGAGGTGAGGATATAATTCACATATGGTCTGACTAATTCGCCCACAGTTTCCCAGGCCCTCTTGCATGTTTCCAGATAGATGAAGTGCACATGGGTCCTCTCAACTGAAATGGGCAACAGGCCTGCTCAGGGCCTTTCATTTTTTCACTTTCAGGCTCACAGCCTTTGTCCTCAAGTCCTTTGCCCAGGCCCGGCATCACATCTTCATAGAGGAGAGGCACATCCAGGGTGCTTTGTACTGGCTGTCCTACAAACAGAAGGAGAATGGCTGTTTCCAGAGTTCTGGGACACTCCTGAACAATGCCATGAAGGTAACAAGTCTGCTTGGTTGTTTCTTTGTGCAGCTAGAGCTTGGCTATAAGTCAGATGGGGCCAGTTGAGCTTCTTGAGCACATAGGGAGATGGGATATTCCCATGCCCATGGCAAACATTGGGGAGGGAGCCACACACCATTCTGTATTTATTGGAGATACCTTCACATCAGCTGCAAGAGGAAGGAGGCAAACTAAAGGATTGTAATGCAGAATAGTGCATTGCTCCTACTGGAGTGGGAGGAAAGACTGAGGATATGAAGGTGGGTGGGGTCAGCATCTACCTTTGTGTTTCCCTGCAGGGTGGAGTGGACGACGAGGCCACGCTGACAGCCTACATCACTATTGCGTTGCTGGAGATTCCCCTGCCCGTGACTGTACGTGTCTGCATCCTAACTTGGGCCATTTGTGCTGTGTCAGACAACACAGTATTGACCAGAATTTGCTCCAGATTGGAAAAATGACTTGGTTGTTGAGCCCTGTGGTATAAGAACTGTCATATTTGCTATATCTGGGAGACATTGTACCCTGCTTGTTTCTAGACCTCCTACTGGCAGTCCCCTTCTGAAAGTTCAGCAGGATGATGTGCTTTCAGTAAGGCAAAAACCTCATTTCTCCCCACCCTCCTAAACACTGGCTTCCTTTCCCCAGCACTCCATGGTGCGGAATGCTCTGTTCTGCCTGGAAACAGCAGCAAATCAGAAAGAAAACCATGTGTACACCAAGGCACTGCTGGCATACGCCTTTGCCCTGGCAGGGAACAGGGAGAAGCGGAAGACATTGCTTGACTCCCTTGAAAAGGAAGCTGTGAGAAAGGGTGAGTGTTCCAGGTGGGAGGTGGCTTTCACCAGCCTTACACCTCCCCTTGGTAGATTGGCTTTTGTTGGTGGGGCAGTGGCTGCAGGCACTGGCCTCTGTGGGTAGGGAAAGGTGGAGGGAGAGGAAGGACTCGTGCAAAGGGACTACTTTTCTGAGAAATTCCTCTCAGGGCCCAGTCTTCTTCACTGCTCTGAGGGAGCTCACCAGGAAGCAGCGGGCACCATTCCCTTGGTGCTGAGCTCCTGGGTGGCTCTTCTCCCATCTGTCCTCAGCCTGATCCTCTCGCCATGCCAGGCACTGCTTAGCAAAGGCTTAGCAATGCCCAGGGACCTTCCTTCCTTCTTCCAGGTCATGGGCTCAACACAGAACAAAGGTGACCTTGCAGAGCGCAAGGCATGTCAGTCAGAGAAGAGATGGGTGTGCTGAGAGAGAAAATGAGCATACAGGGCATTTTGGAGTCTGCGGCACAAGTTCTGAGAAATCAGGGGAAATCCTGTAATCACTTGGGATTAATCTGGCTAAGTCAGGGTGGACAGAGAGTTTGTCCAAGCAGTGGGGACTGGAAATGTGAAGGGAGTATCCCCCACACCTTTTGCCTTCTCAAGCTGCAGGTGACTGGTTAGCCCCGATCACATTCTTGGGGCCATTTGGACTCACAGAGTTTGTCACTGCCTGAGCCAGGCATCTCTACTCACAGAGGGAAGTAGTGGCATCCCCCTGAGGTCTCTGGTTCCCTGCAGTGCCCAAGTCCATAAATGTCAACATGAATGTGGAGTCTAGGACAAAGTGGTGCCTAGGCCTGAGGCTCAGCAGTCTCATACTCATTGTAAACCTGCAGAATGTGTAAACCTGACCCTTCCCACCCACGTCACCCTGCATGACAGACGCATCCCAGAGGCTCCGTCCTCCCAGCTGGATCAGGCAGCAGGTCAGGAAGTCCCTTGCAATATTTACTAGTAACAGCTGCTTGTTGTCTCTCTCCCTGCCTCCTGTGAAGATGGCTCTGTTCACTGGCAGCGGCCTGGGAAGGAGCTCGAGGCTGATCTCCCGTTCCACCGCTACCGAGCTCCCTCTGCGGAAGTGGAGATGACGGCCTACGTGCTCCTGGCTCACCTCACCCCACAGCCAGCCCCTGCCCAGGAGGAGCTGGCATTTGCGTCCCTAATTGCAAAGTGGATCAGCAGCCAGCAGAATCCCAATGGAGGCTTCTCCTCTACCCAGGTGAGCTGCTTCCCTCCGGCCACCTCACACGTCAAGGTCAGAAGATGGGACATGGCAGAGAGTCAGGTGGGAGCACAGGAAGGTTTTTCAGGAAGGTGGGAATTGTAGCCCTGCAATGGATCCATGCACTACCTCCCATGGTTGCCAAGTTCCCAAGAGGCCACAGACAAACATGTCAGGTAGAGGCCCTGGGAAGAGAAATATGCTGGAGCTGCTCTTTCCTTCTCTCTTTTCTTCTTAACACCGGAGAAAGTGAGGATGGAGGGGAGGGTGCCAGCTGGCAGAAAGGGCAGGCTGCAGGAGGACAGGCTGCAGGAGGAGAGGCTCATTGCATCCCCTGCTGGGACTTGTCTCTTTCAGGACACAGTGGTGGCTCTCCAAGCCTTGTCCCTGTATGGAGCTGCCACCTATGCCAAGAGCGGAGCAGCTTCCAAAGTGGCCCTGCAATCTGGAGGGGACTTCCAGCAAGACTTCCAAGTGGATCCCAGCAACCGGCTGCTGCTGCAGCGCGTGCCCCTTCCCCAGGTGCCAGGGGAGTACAGCGTGGAGGTGTCTGGTGAAGGATGCGTCTACCTGCAGGTGAGGGTGATGGGGACAGCTGGCATCATGGGAGGGAGCCCCTGGCCAGGCTGGGGAGGACAGAATCATAGGATCATCCAGGCTGGAAAAAGCCCTGAGATCATTGAATCCTTCCTTTGAGGCACAGGAGAGTAAAGAACAGGAGAGAGGGGAGAAGCAGAAGGCTGTGGGTAAAGGGCAGAGGATAGAAAGAGTAGAGGAATGTGGAAAAGAGAATGGGAGAGAAGGAGAGAAGGCTCTGCAGTGTGGAGGGGCTGTGAGAAGTGGGAAGGCTGGGTGTGAGAGGGTCCCCTCTCTCCCACGTTGAGTACGCACACGCTCACAGACACTCACACAGAGCTGCTGGCTGTCCCCTAGACCAGCCTGAGGTACAACGTGCAGCCCACGCAGGAGGAGGCGCCCTTCATGCTTCATGTGCACACAGTCCCAGAGGCGTGTGGGGACTCCCAGGCTCACAAGGTCTTTGACATTGGCATAAATGTCAGGTGAGTGTGCCTTTCGGTCTGAGCTTTCCTCTTGGCCCCTGGGAGCTGGGGCAGGTCTGGTTATCCCCAGGGTGAGGCAGTCTGAGAGTGCAGGACATTCCTGGGAAGGTGGGCAGGAGGCAGCTCTTCTGTGAGGAGAGGCTCTGGAGGAAGAACTTGTCCTGCTGTGTGGGCAGCCCAGGGCTGGGCTAGTGGGAGGCTGCATAGATGACTAGGAGAACCTGGTATAGCTGGAGAAGAAGGTGCTGGACTGCCAGGACTTAGTGGGATGCCAAGTGTTATGGAAAAGCTGGAAGTGTGCCCAGCTCTGAGCTGATGTGCAACTGAATCTTTGTTGCTTGGTTCCTCAGTTACACAGGGGAGCGCAATGTCTCCAACATGGTGATTGTTGATGTGAAGATGCTGTCAGGATTTGTCCCCTTGAAGTCCTCAGTGAGGAAGGTAGGAGCTTGTTTGTCATGCAAGCAACATTGAATCATAGAGTCATTAAGGTTGAAAAAGATCTCCATGTGCAACCTTCCACCAAAAAGATCCATACCCATTTATTATTGTATCACAAAGTGCCCCATCTACTCTTTTTTTAAACTTTTCATGGAATAGTGACTTCCCCACTTTCCCACAAAGCCTGTTCCAATGCCTAATCCCTCTTTCAGTGCAGCAATTTCTCCTAATATTCAACATGAATCTTCCCAGTCAGAATTTGGGGACATTTCCTCTTGTTCCATCACTATTTGCCTGGGAGGAGAGACTGTCCCTTGCCTTGCTGCAACTCCTTCCAGGGAGTTGTAGAGAGCAATAATGTTCCCTTGAGCCTCCTTTTCTTCAGACTAAACAATCTCAGTACCCTAAGCCGCTCCTCATAAGTCTTACATTCCAGTCCCTTTTCCAGGATCATTGTCTTTCTTTGGAATTGCTCCAAAGTCTGAAGTGAGGGGTCCAAAACTGAGTGCAGAATTCAATGTGCAGCATCAACAGTGCTGAATACAAAGAGAAAGCATCCACTTTCTTATATTCGAGACACCTTTCAAGTGTCTGTAGCAAATGACAAAGCTTCAGCTTGATTTTGTCACTGTCATTTGCACATTTGACATGTATAGTAGTCTCTTTTCATACATGGCTTAAGGCTAGCACAAGGGGAGACAACATGATCAGTCTAAGAAAAAATAGAATAAGTATTTTTTTCTTTAGACAGATGATGAGCGCTTTTATTTTCACTGTGTTCCAACAGTTCCCCATAAACATTGTCTGTGCGTAGTACATTCAAATATAGTGCTGTTTCCTTTTTCCCTTTGCTGATCTAAAAATCTCTTATAACATTGTAACTCCTTAGGTGTTGGATAACAGATGCTGATTAGGTGCATGAACTGGAAAATAAAGGCGGTGCACAACTAGCAAGCCAGATGGAACGTATTTTCATTTAATTGTTCCATCACTGTGTTTGATCCAGTGCTGAGGCTCTTCTGGAGCCAGGTTTTACTTCTTCAGCCAGCCTGGTGAAGGGAGGGCTGGAGACCATGATACTTGTGTGGCACACCCAGGAGGCAGTTCTGTGCTGCTGACTTAGTTCCCTGAGTACTGCAGTATTTCATCCAGAGTACATCCCACCCACAGGGCTGTGCAAGGGGCACAGGGAGACCTCCTTCAAAGCAGTAACATCTTGGTCTTCTTTCTTCAGCTGGAAGGCCACCCTGTTATTGAGCGCACAGAGCTGAATACAAACCATGTTCTACTATATCTGGAAAAGGTGAGGATGGGCAGAAACACAGGCATTGGGAATTTTGCCTGTGTAGAGCAAAAAATCTGGGACTCAAAACTACCATGGCTCTGCTAAAAATGGGACTGAATAATTTACTGTCTTTTTCTGACTACAAACTTCAAGTTTTAGACTTAATGCTACTTCTCTACCAGCCCTCAGCCAGCATTCCCTCCACCCTGTGCACAGATTTCCCCACCAGCAGAGCCTCCTTGAGGGTGGGAAATGGTCCCAGGGTCTGCCCCTGCCCCTCAGCCAGTCCTACAGCCCTGTGTCCCTCCAGAGCACAAGTGGCCGGGGAGAGTGTGGGAGCCTGGGGTCAGTGCAGAGGCACAGGGGAGCCCCCCAGTGCAGAGCCCCCCCTGAGCCTCTACTGTTTCCCTTCCCCAGCTGGGCAGGGAGACCCTCAGCTTCTCCTTCACGGTGGAGCGGGACATCCCCGTGCGGGGCCTGAAGCCAGCCCAGGTGAAGGTCTATGACTACTATGAGACAGGTGAGTGCCAGTGGTGCCCCTGGGGGCGAGGCTGGGCAGGGGGACACATGGAGGGGCACGGGAGCTGTGGGGACACGCAGCTGCCCCAGCCTGGCACTGCCACCCCAGCCCTGCCCTGAGCTCTGTGACTGCAGAGGGACTGGGGTAGAGCCATGGATGCTGGGGGTCCCGTGTTCATTTCTGGCCCTGCAGTGTGGCTGTGCCTGTGCTTCCAGGCAGACCTGCTGCTCCTTGTGCCTCTGCTGTGCCAAGGTGGCAGTGACAGAGCTGTTTGTGCCCACCTCAGCCTAGTTTGCTGGGAGGAGGTGTCTGTGCAGCCCTTGGCTACACTGCCAAGGAGACCTGCTGGAGCTGCCTATGTGGGTGGCTCTGCCTTGCTGCCACTGCGCCCAGACAGAGCTGGGACTGGGATCTCAGGGAGAAACTAGGGATGGAGGCACCAGTCTGGTCTGGGGGTCTGGGAAAAGCATCTCTGTGGTGCCCATCCCTCTGCCAGCAGTGCCAGCAGTCATGACACTCTCCCTTTCCTTCTGTTTTCCAGATGAGTTTGCCACACAGGAATACAGTGCTCCCTGCACCACAGGTAGGTGCACATGAACAACTGAGATGCTCCAGCAGGGACTGTTGCAAGTCGTCTTGAACTAGAGTCTTTGTAGACGTTGTGTTTTCTTGGTCTGTGTCTCCTCTCAGCATTTTTTCACTATGCCTACTGCAGTCCTCATATCAGTACAGAGACCAAAAGCAATGCTGCCACCCAACTTCCTCTGTACGATCAGATACAGCTTTCATTTTCCTTCCCTGCATGCAGCAATCTCAGTATTACTGCCTTTGTTTGTACTGTGGCAAGTGTCTTTTCCTCTGTGTTAGTGTCCCTTTATGCAAGTAAGATTCAGGTCTCCCTTGGGATGGAACATCACACTCAGCCTTTTGTCTCTGCCCTTTTTAGGGCCACATCTGCTGTGCTGCAGACAGTGAAAGGTACTGAGGAATTGTCTCCCAAATACCTTGGTGAAATGTTGATGTTATTCACATCTCTTTAATGAAGACCTTTCAAACTCTTCCCAGGTTAATTTTGCTTACCCATGGGAAATGAGGTTGCTGAGAGAGAATGTGTGCTCATGAGAGAATGGATAGCTCATGTATCTCCAGGACAAATCTTTCTCCCCTCTCTGTAGTATAGATATTTTGAATGTGTCCAGTCATTCCCATTCTGTTATCTGTCTGAAACTGGGCATTTTTAGGTGAATCAGTTTCTTATAGTTTAAGAGGCTTAAGCTCACATAGCCACCTGAACACCGAGATATCCAAGGCTCTGGATACCACTCACCAGAATATTTATCTCATTTTGTCCTTTTCCCACCTCCAGTGGCTGAACAAGGAAATTCCTGAAGAATGCACCTTGTCGGAGCCTTGCTGTATCAGCTCATGAGCTTCTGCCCCAGAAGATCTTGTTAGGGGAGGGGTATTGAAAAGTTAGGGGAGGACACCTCAAAAGCAGAAATGAAGCAACATTGTAAATAAATTAATTCTTCATTCTCATCAGATGTCTCTGGCCTTGTTTTCTGTTACTGTTATGCTTGTCTCTCTTCCTATCCATGTCATGGCCTGATATTTCAATCTAGAACCATCCATGGCAAGGTGATGTTTGGCAACTCCTCAGGAATACCAGAAGGCAGACAGCTTTTAGTAGTTGGGAGATTTTTCTCCATACTTGCCAGTTGTTTAAGGAGAGAGGACATCGTATCTCATCCCTTATGCACCAGAAGTTTGTCACTCTGCCTTTACACAGAGTATTTTCTGCAAGGTGATCCTTGGACATAAACCTCTGATCGCATATTGCCTTTCACTGTGCTGTGAAATCACTGCTGTGAGGTGCCAGGACACTGTGAACCTGTCCAATCTGATCTTTTGCAGCAGCCCCGTGGACTTTCCCATTCTTTGAGGGTCTGCTTATTTCTAAACAGCTAAAGTGAAATCAGAGAGGGACTGGGACCTTCAGAGTGTCATTCATAGAATTTTTAGGTTGGAGAGGGCTTTAAGGTCAAGTCCTACCATTAACCCAGCATTGCTCAGTCTGCTGCTAAGCCATGTAGGGTTGCATGGGGTTGTTGTGACCCAAGTGTAGGCCCCAGTACTTGGCCTCACACCACTGACCTTGACCCATGGATACAGCCTGTCCAGATCCCTCTGCAGAACCCTCCTGCCCTCCAGCAGATCCACACTCCCACCCAGCTTGGTGTTTCCTCCAAACTTACTGAGGGTGCCCTTGATCCCCTCAGGTCATTGATAGTTAAGCAGGAGTGGCCCCAACACTGAGCCCTGGGGGACCCCACTGGTGACCAGCTGGATTCTGTAGCTCCATTCACCACCTCTCCCTGGGCCTGGCTATCCAGACAGCTTTTTACCCAGCAAACAGTGCACCTGTACAAGCAATAGGCAGTCAATTTCTCCAGGAGAATGCTTTGGTAAATTGTGTCAAAGGCTTTACTGAAGTCTGGGTGACCTATATCCATGGTCTTTCCCTTATCCATTGAGTGGGTCACCTTGTCGTAGAAGGAGATCAGACTGGTCAAGCAGGACCTGCCTTTCCTAAACTCTGCTGGGTCTGATCACCTGGTTCTCCTGTATGTGACACATGATGGCACTCAAGATAATCTTAGGCAAAAATTCAACCAAGAACCACTTTATGAGGAAAAACCCCTTCCATTTTTCATAAGAACTTTATCATCTTACCCTCAGTGGAGCTCCACACATCTCCTCTGGGCTGTCTGAGTAATTTTTGATACTTCTTTTTTTCTCCTTCACAACTAGGCTTACAATGCTTCAGCAGATTTCAATGGGGAGGACCTGGCTTCACATCTCGTAATTTGGGCTAAACATTTTTCATGTACATTTTCCAAATGGCTTCTAGATGTTTCACATGGATGCAGAGGCAGTCAGCCTCAGTTCAAGAGGTCATATGGCACCATGTGTGTTTCACTTACATGTTTCTATGTGCAGAGGTGCCTTTCACCCTGCCAATGTAGGCTTAAGCAAACAAACCTATAGGAGTCCCTCTTGTAGCTTATTGCACAAATAGAGACCCTCGTTCTCTGAAAAAGCACTTGTCTATGGTACAAAAAATAGATGGCTGTATTATTTCTAATTCAAAACAAAATGCAATTTACCTGTATTATAAATTTTGCTCAGCTGTCACTGAAGCTGGTTCATTCCACAGTCTCTTCTGAATATGAGGTGTCAAAAGGCCTTGAGTGTGTAAACCCCAAACATAACAGAAGACAAAGTGTAATAATATTAATATGTAGCAAAATAGATGAAGAATTTTATTTGTTCTCAATTACATTGTTTGTGCAGGCGCACTAAATGAAAAATTGGATGAAACAGCCAACTGTGCATACTTTGGATGCACAATATGCCATGATACCTAACAGTAAGCATTTCAGGAGAATAAACAGGCACATAAGATTTTTTTGCATTCAAAAGTTAAACCCACAAATTCATGAGACAAAATGAAGAAAGGGGGATCATTCCTGAGGGTGTCTAAGAGGCCTGTAGACTGTTTCATCAAAGCAGCTATGTGATTTAAATGAATGTACCATTTACATTAGGCTTAGGCAGGTAGGTTAGTGGCAAATGCCATTAGCTTTTCCTTAGGAATCTCCCAGAAGTAGCAGACATGAGATAACGGAAACTTCCACAAGAAGGCTCAAGCTTCAACTGGAGAAGAAGCCATTGTAAGCCAGCAGCCGAAGGCATAATGCAGGCACACATCCCTCCTGCCCCCTGGCACTCTCTAATCAGTGAAGAGGGCAGACTCTGTCTCCTCCCACTCTTCTACAAACAAGAAGCTATCCCAGGAGGGGTGTCTACAGGGAAGATCACAGAGGCTGAATTTCATGTAACATTAGTTGATCTTCCAGGCTGCCTAATGGTGGGAGACATGGATGGACCTCTGCAGAGACCAGTTCAATGGAGGATATGGTTTGTAAGCCAGGGGAGAGAAGTTGTTCCCAAGAACTACCTATCCTTCTCCATTGATTAGACTGCATCTCAGATGATAAGTTCAGAGGACATAACACAGAGACAGATACATTAGAAAGGCTGATCCCCACTTAGATCATTCTGTCCTCTTTTTTTCCCCCCCTCACTTGTAAGCCCTATTTCCCTGCACACAGGCATTGTTGGATGGGTTACTCTTTAACCTAAGAAGCCAGGGAGATTAAAGCTGTGACTGAAAGATGAGCAGGAAAAATCAGAATGGGAAGCAAATTGTTCAAAAATCATTGGTGAGTACAGTTAATTTATTTGTAAAGTTCACTTTCCATTCCGTGCAGGCATTAATAATGTCATGCTGTGGAGGTGGTGGTGAGGCAGGCAGGTTCCAGCACCTGGGAGTGTTCTTCAATCATTTCCCTGGTCTGCTTCCTCTGCAAGGATGAAAGAAGATGGGAGGGAACAGGAGTCAGAGAGATATGTCCATCTGCTTTCTAAGGTTGAGAGACAGAGGGAGCAAGATGTGGATGAGGAAGCCAGGTTGTGCGTGAGGCACAGTACAGGACAGAGAGTTGCTGTTTTACCATGGTAGAGGGTCACCCACAGCACTCACTACTTGTGTCACCTTCAAGGCAGCGTGAGGTTGAGAGAGGGCTGGAAATTCTCCCTGACTCACTGGGAGAGATAAGCAGAGGGATTTGTCACAACTGAGGTGTGCACAGTGCAAACAGAAAAAGCTGGCTGGTGTAGCCGTGAGATGTGTTCTGTTTATTTCTCTGCAAAGAGTGGAAGAAATCTACTGCACTCTATTGCTCTACTATACGGGGCAGGGAAGGAAGCTTGGCAACTGAGATCTGCCTTCTAGTCAGTGCAGGCCACCTCTGCACATTTAGACTAGTGGATGAGCCTCTTGAATAGCAATCATCCTTTCCAAGGAAGATAAAATCTCTGCCGTTTAACAGAACTGGGGAAAAGTGGCCTAAAATCTAAGGTCTCCCCATGAGTCTCACACTGGACAACCAGACCACACCAAAACACCCTTTGGAAATGTTTTACTGTCCATTCAATGTTTGGACTTATGCACATTTTTCCATGAAAGGGAGGCTGTAGGTCCAGAATCAGCAGAAAACAGCTGTATCTATGGACACAGCTCAGATTAACAAGCACTATGGAATAGAAGTGTGGGAGTTCAGACTCTCTTCTGCTTTTTCAGTTAAAAAAAAAAGAGATAAATGCCACCATTTACCACCAGCAAAAGGCAAAGCTTTTGTCCTCCCCAAGTCCAATTCACTTTTCCCAAATCTGTTCTCAGGTGTCACCCTCCGGTCCTGTGAAAAACCATTTCCCAGGAGCTCTGCTTTCCAGAAGCCTCCATATTCCAAACACCTGAAACTGGGCAATTGATTGAAAGCAAGACCTGCCAGTCTTCATATTGGAAGACTCCATATAGGACAGGAGAAAAAACCTTGGTCAGAGCTTTTTACAGAAGCTCCTAAATTACCTGGGCTCCTAAGACAAATACACATGGCCTTGCATTGCAGAGAATCCCCCAAAGATGACAGTATTCTGTCCTGACAGTTCAGACTCCAAGTCAATACTGAGGGCTGCCTGCCCAGGGTTATGAGGCACAGCTGTCTCCCGAGAGGCCCTGGGGCAGCAGGAACCTTAGCAGGAAGCAGCTGTTCCTCCAGACAGCAGCAACCAAAGGCAAACTTGCCACCTCCGTAACTCCCATGCTTTCTGTTTTACACACAAGATCTCTGCCTTTAAGTTGGGCCAATGTCATCCAAATTCAAACAGGAAGAGACAAGTGCTGCCTGGAAGATCAAAAATATAATGAAGAAGGTATAGAGAGCAGTGAAGGAAGCCGTACCCTACCTGTGGTGCAGGGAGCACTGTATTCCTGTGTGGCAAACTCATCTGGAAAACAGAAGGGAAGGGAAAGTGAGCTGCCATGACCACTGGCACTGCTGGCAGAGGGATGGGTGCCACAGAGATGCTTTTCCCAGACCCCCAGACCAGGCTGGTGCCTCCATCCCCAGTTTCTCCCTGAGATCCCAGTTGTGCTGGGGGCAGCCCCAGTCCCAGCCCTGTCTGGGCGCAGTGGCAGCAAGGCAGAGCCACCCTCACAGGCAGCTCCAGCAGGTCTCCTTGGCAGTGCGGCCAAGGGCTGCACAGACATCTCCTCCCAGCACACTGGGCTGAGGTGGGCACAAACAGCTCTGTCACTGCCACCTTGGCACAGCAGCCGGGACAGCAGAGGCACAAGGAGCAGCAGGTCTGCCTGGAAGCACAGGCACAGCCACACTGCAGGGCCAGAAATGAACACGGGACCCCCAGCATCCATGGCTCTACCCCAGTCCCTCTGCAGTCACAGAGCTCAGGGCAGGGCTGGGGTGGCAGTGCCAGGCTGGGGCAGCTGCGTGTCCCCACAGCTCCCGTGCCCCTCCATGTGTCCCCCTGCCCAGCCTCGCCCCCAGGGGCACCACTGGCACTCACCTGTCTCGTAGTAGTCATAGACCTTCACCTGGGCTGGCTTCAGGCCCCGCACGGGGATGTCCCGCTCCACCGTGAAGGAGAAGCTGAGGGTCTCCCTGCCCAGCTGCGGAAGGGAAGCAGTAGAGGCTCAGGGGGGGCTCTGCACTGCAGGGGCTCCCCTGTGCCTCTGCACTGACCCCAGGCTCCCACACTCTCCCCAGCCACTTGTGCTCTGGAGGGACACTGATGCTCTCCCCGGCCACCCATGCTCTGGGGATGTTAGCAGTGCTCTCCCTCTCCATTTTGTGCTAGTGCCATTGCACTGCAGAGCTCAGCGTGTGCCCCATGGCAGCAGCCCTGGGTTAGTCCTCACCTGCTCGATGTACAGCAAAACATGGTTTGTGTTCACTTCTGTTCGCTGGATCTGGTGAAACCGTGTGTTTGAGAGCTGGGAAAGGGAGATGTGGAGGAGGTTGATGTTCTGAAGGGAAGTTAGTCACTCTTCCTCAATTTCACCCCACCACTAAAACCTCAACACGTAGGTGCTGAGAAGTAAAGCACAGGAAGGGTACTTCCCAGGGAACTTGTCAAACACTCTTCTATGAAGCCCCACATCCTAAGACTTCCCCCAGCTCCTACCATCTGAGGCTCTTTCACCTTCTTGACACAAAAATTGAATGAGGAACCAGCATTGCCATGGCTGTCACATATTTGCCAAGGCTCCTGGGTCCCTGATATTAGACCTGATGGTCTCCTTCCATCTTCTGATCTGGGTCTAAGCAGCACTTATAACTGCAAGCTACCACAAGAACATGAGGAGCGGGAAGGAAATGCAGCTGCTGGCATCCCTTATTCACCCCTACTCCAGAGCTGAGGGGTGGAAGAAGGGATGGACAGGTCTAAGAGTGGAGAAGATACCAGGAAAATAATTAAATGCTACTTTAAGTAAAGCAATGGAGGCCCCATATTAAAAACAGATATGCTCAAAGAAATGCTTCACACAGCACCATACCTTCCCCACTGAGGACTTCAAGGGGACAAATCCTGACAGCATCTTCACATCAACAATCACCATGTTGGAGACATTGCGCTCCCCTGTGTAACTGAGGAACCAAGCAACAAAGATTCAGTTGCACATCAGCTCAGAGCTGGGCACACTTCCAGCTTTTCCATAACACTTGGCATCCCACTAAGTCCTAGCAGTCCAGCACCTTCTTCTCCAGCTATGCCAGGTTCTCCTAGTCATCTATGCAGTCTCCCACTAACCCAGCCCTGGGCTGCCCACACAGCAGGACAAGTTCTTCCTCCAGAGCCTCTCCTCACAGAAGAGCTGCCTCCTGCCCACCTTCCCAGGAATGTCCTGCACTCTCAGACTGCCTCACCCTGGGGATAACCAGACCTGCCCCAGCTCCCAGGGCTCAAGAGGAAAGCTCAGACCGAAAGGCACACTCACCTGACATTTATGCCAATGTCAAAGACCTTGTGAGCCTGGGAGTCCCCACACGCCTCTGGGACTGTGTGCACATGAAGCATGAAGGGCGCCTCCTCCTGCGTGGGCTGCACGTTGTACCTCAGGCTGGCCTAGGGGACAGCCAGCAGCTCTGTGTGAGTGTCTGTGAGCGTGTGCGTACTCAGCGTGGGAGAGAGGGGACCCTCTCACACCCAGCCTTCCCACTTCTCACAGCCCCTCCACACTGCAGAGCCTTCTCTCCTTCTCTCCCATTCTCTTTTCCACATTCCTCTACTCTGCCCTTCCTCCTCTGCCCTTTACCCACAGCCTTCTGCTTCTCCCCTCTCTCCTGTTCTTTACTCTCCTGTGCCTCAAAGGAAGGATTCAATGATCTCAGGGCTTTTTCCAGCCTGGATGATCCTATGATTCTGTCCTCCCCAGCCTGGCCAGGGGCTCCCTCCCATGATGCCAGCTGTCCCCATCACCCTCACCTGCAGGTAGACGCATCCTTCACCAGACACCTCCACGCTGTACTCCCCTGGCACCTGGGGAAGGGGCACGCGCTGCAGCAGCAGCCGGTTGCTGGGATCCACTTGGAAGTCTTGCTGGAAGTCCCCTCCAGACTGCAGGGCCACTTTGGAAGCTGCTCCGCTCTTGGCATAGGTGGCAGCTCCATACAGGGACAAGGCTTGGAGAGCCACCACTGTGTCCTGAAAGAGACAAGTCCCAGCAGGGGATGCAATGAGCCTCTCCTCCTGCAGCCTGTCCTCCTGCAGCCTGCCCTTTCTGCCAGCTGGCACCCTCCCCTCCATCCTCACTTTCTCCGGTGTTAAGAAGAAAAGAGAGAAGGAAAGAGCAGCTCCAGCATATTTCTCTTCCCAGGGCCTCTACCTGACATATTTCTCTGTAGCCTCTTGGGAACTTGGCAACCATGGGAGGTAGTGCATGGATCCATTGCAGGGCTACAGTTCCCACCTTCCTGAAAAACCTTCCTGTGCTCCCACCTGACTCTCTGCCATGTCCCATCTTCTGACCTTGACGTGTGAGGTGGCCGGAGGGAAGCAGCTCACCTGGGTAGAGGAGAAGCCTCCATTGGGATTCTGCTGGCTGCTGATCCACTTTGCAATTAGGGACGCAAATGCCAGCTCCTCCTGGGCAGGGGCTGGCTGCGAGGTGAGGTGAGCCAGGAGCACGTAGGCCGTCATCTCCACTTCCGCAGAGGGAGCTCGGTAGCGGTGGAACGGGAGATCAGCCTCGAGCTCCTTCCCAGGTCGCTGCCAGTGAACAGAGCCATCTTCACAGGAGGCAGGGAGAGAGACAACAAGCAGCTGTTACTAGAAAATATTGCAAGGGACTTCCTGACCTGCTGCCTGATCCAGCTGGGAGGATGGAGCCTCCGGGATGCGTCTGTCATGCAGGGTGACGTGGGTGGGAAGGGTCAGGTTTACACATTCTGCAGGTTTACAATGAGTATGAGACTGCTGAGCCTCAGGCCTAGGCACCACTTTGTCCTAGACTCCACATTCACATTCATGGTCTGCAGTCTACTGCTTGGCCAACCCCACTGTCCACTCTGACTTAAACTGAATAATTCTGAAGGATTACAGGATTTCCCCTGATTTCTCAGAACTTGTGCCGCAGACTCCAAAATGCCCTGTATGCTCATTTTCTCTCTCAGCACACCCATCTCTTCTCTGACTGACATGCCTTGTGCTCTGCAAGGTCACCTTTGTTCTGTGTTGAGCCCATGACCTGGAAGGAAGGAAGGAAGGTCCCTGGGCATTGCTAAGCCTTTGCTAAGCAGTGCCTGGCGTGGCGAGAGGATCAGGCTGAGGACAGATGGGAGCAGAGCCATCCAGGAGCTCAGCACCAAGTGAATGGTGCCCACTGCTTCCTGGTGAGCTCCCTCGGAGCAGAGAAGAAGCACTGGGCCCTGAGAGGAATTTCTCAGAAAAGTAATCCCTTTGCACGAGTCCTTCCTCTCCCTCCACCTTTCCCTACCCACAGAGGCCAGTGCCTGCAGCCACTGCCCCACCAACAAAAGCCAATCTACCAAGGGGAGGTGTAAGGCTGGTGAAAGCCACGTCCCACCCGGAACACTCACCCTTTCTCACAGCTTCCTTTTCAAGGGAGTCAAGCAATTCCTTCCGCTTCTCCCTGTTCCCTGCCAGGGCAAAGGTGTATGCCAGCAGTGCCTTGGTGTACACATGGTTTTCTTTCTGATTTGCTGCTGTTTCCAGGCAGAACAGAGCATTCCTCACCACGGAGTGCTGGAAGGACAGAGAGACTGAACTAGAGGTGATCATACCGAGCTCCATCTTGAAACAGTAGGAATAGGGTGGTACTTGTGGACCCTTAGCATACCACTCTCTGTCTTGACAAAGATTTTACCATTGTGTTTCCTTCCCTCCAGGCCTAATAATTCCTAGAACAAATGGGCAGCCAAATGCTGTTCCTTATCTTGAATCTACTTTTCTTTAACATGTCTTGTTGTGATGGTTTTTCCCAGTTTGATTTAAAGACTGTGAAGCTGTGCTCCAATCCTTCTTCCTTGCGAAGAATTACTGGCCTGATTGTGTTCTGGGGTAAGAGTTCTCTGAAATTCTTCCTTGCTTTAGGTGTACTGAACACTTGCTTTCCTCCTCCAGTTATCACCCTGAGACTGTTCTGTGCTTTCACTGTCTTCTCTACGCTTTCCTTTTTGTTTGTTTACCCTTTTCCAGGGCATTTTCAAAAAATTTCACTTTCTGGAAGTAATATAGATTCTAGTTTGCTGATGAACTCTATCTCTGCACAAGAAAAAAAAAAAGTGTGTTTTTTTTGTATTTTCTGGAAGGTTTTTTGTGATGTTCACATTAGCAATGCCTGTATTGGTTTAAGAGTGTAATCACTACAGCAAAGTAAAATGTAGCTACTTTACATGCTGTTTTGACTTACAGACACTGTTACACCACAAACCTTCAGAAAGACATGACTACTCCTCATTTGTGATGGAAAAACTGCTATAAAATTGAAAATCTAGCTCTGCAGGGAGAGCATGCCATGACCTGAAAGCTAACAGCACATTTACAGCTTAATAAAGGGTCTAGAAGGAAAAGACATATTTTTCTGTTGCTCTGTGCTTTGACTTTCACTGTGTGTGTACTGCAAGATGAAATCTTGTGTGATCCCCTTTGGAGAAGCAGTTCAGCTGGTTTTAAGAAAGCAAAGAATAAAGCCAAAATTGGTTGTGTCTATGCCTATTACTGTTTGTACAGTAAATGTTGGGGAGGAGTGCAGTCTAATGACAGGATGTGACAGTAGGCACACATGCTAATGACAGTGCTATTAAGGTTTTTATGAGGGTTTAATATGGTTTATTTTGCTTATAGAAATACTCTGTATGAGCCTTAATTATTTAAGGACTGTGCTAATCTTAGTTCATGCACCTTAACTTGAAATGCCCCCAGTACCCCACTCAGATTGTGACAAACCCCTTCCTTCATATTCAGTGGCAGTTTTGGACTCAGACAGGGAGCTGGAAAACATCCTCGTTATCCAATATGGCTCTGCCTGAGTGTTTGACTTCTAAACACAACACATAACAAAGAAAGAATGCTCTTCTGGTGGAATTAGTGCCATCCATGTCACTCTACTGACAAAATAATTCCTTCTGCTTGTTCTTGCTACTCAGGAAAAAACTTTGGACACTGAACATTCCCTATAACATTTGGAACTGAGAGATTGCAACAGCCTGGTGACCACACTGGCTCAGCAGTCCTTCTGCTGTGATTCATACCCCAGTTTTACCTGCACAACCACCTTGTCTCAAAGTGAGGGGATCAGAATGACCAAACCCACACTGCTCTTAAATAGGCCTTATGCTTTCCACAGAGTGCCATGATGGAATTCCCTATAGGTATACCTTATCTTTCAAGCACTAAGGATGGGGATTTCCCACAAAATAATCTAGAAGAAGCAGAGAAAATGACAATGCATGCCTGAGTGTGCCATCCCTTTTTACAGACCTGTGGTGTTGTATCTGCCCAATAGGCCCAAGAGTGGTTAAACAGGATTGTACTATTCTAAGAAACAGAAGGAGATTTCTGTAGGTATAGAAAACCTATTTGGCTCACTTCAGAGAATTAAATGTTTTTTAAATCACTGTCAATACAAGCTGTATGGAGCAAATCCATTATCATCCACAAAAGAACTCAGAAAAATGTTAAGTGAAATGTGTATAAAATGGGACAAGGGAGGAAAATAGAGGAAGATGTTCCTTCAGTCTAGGCTTAAATGGAAAGACTATTCAGACAGGATTTCTTCTTTCCAAAGGTAAAGGGACCTGATAATCTGGGCCAGATTAGGTTAGTACCATCTGTGGCTCAGATTGGGGTGCAGACACGTACGGTTACAGGCAGAGGAATCTCCAGCAGTGCAATAGTGATGTAGGCTGCCAGTGTGACCTCATCATTCACTCCACCCTGCAGGGAAACACAAAAGTACTTGTTGATCTCACAGAGTGCCACTGGCTTCTCCCTGTGCTACATATCTACATCCTGCAGGGACAAATTCTTCCTGGCTTCTATTTCATGCTGAGTCCTCCAGAAGATGGTGCTGACTTCTTCCTGCTTCCCTGCTCCTTCCCACACCCCAGGTGCTGAAATAACTCTGTTGATGCCAGCATGACTTATGGCCAAGTTCCATCCTGACAAAGCCCATGTGGAGCCAACCAAGCAGACTTGTTACCTTCATGGCATTGTTCAGGAGCGTCCCAGAACTGCGGAAACAGCCATTCTCCTTCTGCTTTTGAGTAAGCCAGATCAAAGCATCCTGGATGTGCTTCTCCTCTATGAAGATATGAGGCCGGGCCTGGGCAAAGGACTTGAGGACAAAGGCTGTGAGCCTGAAAGTGATAGAAGGAGCCAAGACATCCTGAGTAGGCCCTGTATCTGTCAGAGGTCATTGGGCCCATTTAACTCCATCTCCACCTCCATTCCAAACCCCACAATGGCCAAGTACAAGAGAACATTGAGGAATAAGACAGCATGAAAAACAGAAAGGAAAAGTTAGAGGTAAAGTCTTACCAGGTATTTCCAACTTGCCCATAACGTGGCCCAAAGGTGCTGTAAGAACCATCCCGGTGTTTGTACTTCAATTGCCTTTGATACCCTGAAATGAAGAGTGAAAATATATTTCAGTTGCCGCAGTGCTTTTCAAGGAGCCATGCAAGGGAAATGCAGCAGACGCGGGATACGCTGTCTCCCTTGGCTATGGCACAAATGTGACCTGTGCTGCTCAGTATTACGAAGGAAATTCAGGGAAACCCCCAGCTCTGAATATCTCTCTTCCTCTCTACAAAAACACCTGGAAACTGTCTATCTGTGGTCACTGCTGCTCTCTGCTCAAGACTTCAGAAGGAGAGGTAAATGCATCCCAGATGAGAGAAATGGGAGAATTATTCCCAAAGGAGAACTGATTAAAAATGTGAGTCCTACACAGGATAGGAATGCAGAAAACGGGATAATTTTCTTTGGAGGAAATACAATTTTCCTGCAAAAATAACTGAGTCACAGCCACCCTTTGCTAGTTGGCAGATGCCTACCATGTGCATAGGTACTGATGTTGTGTCTGCCATCATGCCCTAGCTAATGTGGTAAAATTCTGCCCTGGTCAAAGGTGAACAATACTTTCTCACCTCAATCCTAAGGAGAATTCAAGATCTACATAAGCAGCTGCCATGATTAATGGTTGTAGTCTGATTTATGTAGTTCATTAACCCTTTCTTATGGAGGGAAATCCTGACTTATTGCCAGCCCTGGACTTTTTCTGTGGACACATTCCTGTTTGGATGCTGTTGTCTCTCACCCTGTGCTTCCAGCTAAGCATAGGATTCCTTCTTACAGATACTGTACTGTACAGCCCTAAGCTGCCAGTATCCTGTTCCCTTCTAGAGACAGCCTCCAACAGATCATCCAGGCCAGTGGCCAACAGTGTCCTCATCCTGTAGCCAAGGGAAGGGATGAACAAAGGCAAAAGCTCACCGCTCACTAAGTATCCAGTGGCCTTGGATTTGATCTCCTCACTCAGCTGCCCTGTCTTGTTCAGATAGTCCAGGATGTAGATGTTGGGTGCAAACAGGACCATGTTCTGCTCCCCACAGCCAAAGGGCATCTGGAGCAGCTGGTGCAGGTTCTGCATGGCAGTGCCCATGATGTCACCTGGGTAATGGGACAATTCACAGTGTAAATTGGCCATTAGACTGAGCACAGCCTGAAGTGGCAGTGTTCCAAAATAGCATGTGACACTTTGAGGAGGTTTCACTTACCTAGCACTGAGAAATATGCTCTGGCTGAGCCATCCACCACAGTCTCTGGGAGAGCCAAGGAGACTGTCTGCGACACTGACTCTTCTGGGATAAAAAGCAGATTAATTTGGTTACAATTCCAGATGTATCTACAATGCATGGGTAGCAGCTATCCATGGTGAGACACCTGAAGAGGGGTTTCCTGACTTCAACAAATCCATTAATCTATTATTTTGTTGATGAAGTTTTCCATCCTGCAAATTTTGTATTGGGCCTGCGACACACTCACACACAGGTTGTCATGGACTTCTACACGGCACCATCAACCACTTTTGACTGACAAATACACCTTTTCCAGCCTATTTTTCTGGCCTTTTCTGCTTTGGTGGGCAGTCCTGGCTTACTGCAGAGTCCAGTTTTTGATTTTACATCTGTTAAATGAAAGGCATTAGAGATAACTGTATCAGATCCCAAATACTCTCTCCTTGCATTGACCTGGTCAGCCTCATTTCCTAAAAGATGTGCTTCTTCTTCTCTAATTGTAGATATTGTGACATCCTCAGCTCTTCTTCCACAGGAAGAATTGTTTTCACTAACAGTTGGATGTACATCCAGTTTGTTCAATTTTATCAGATCCCTAGACATTTCTTCTCAGAGTGGAGCGCTCACAAGTCTTTTATTTCACTTTTGTCTTTAGTTTCTACCTCAGCAAAGGAAGTTTTGGAAAACAAATGGCTCTTACCAGATGCACAAAGCACAGAGTTGTAAGTGGTTTCCACTTCAGTCCCTTCCGGCTTGGGGAAAAGGGCAAAGGGAAAAAAAGCAAAAAAATGAGAAACAACAGCAACAGAGAAAAGGAAAAAATATCAAAAGGAAAAGTAAAAGGCACTCTTTGAAAATTGCCTAGAAATTTTTCTCCTCCATGTGCTTGACTGGGGAAAATCGAGAACTGTAACATACTGGCTAATTACAAGTATGAAATGTAATAAACTTTCCTTTCTTTCTTATTACTGAGAGAACTGCAGCTTCACAGGTTGTGATGGAGATAACATGCAAGGTGATGTTATCAACAGGGATATGGGACCTGGTCATGCAAGTTGCCACTCACTGTGGCCCAGTCTAGCAGAGCTCTCCAGGCTGTGGTGACAGCTGAGTGCCTGGCACATTGGGACAATATGTTTGCAAGAACTTTGACTGATGGCAGCTAGAGCACGCCAATGCACCTACAAGTGACATGCTACAACAATCATAATTCAAATGTGTGCCATGGTCAACTGGTTTATAAGTTCTAGTTTAGTCTTTGAAGTCAGAAAAGAATCCCTTTTTTTTCTGTTGAGATGGGTGAAAATATTTTGCAGAAAACTCAGGAATCAAATGTTTACTAGAAAACTGGTTTTGTCAGAATTTATTTTAGCGAGATCCCTGCACCAATTTTTTCCCCTTTTAATGGGAGACTTCCCATTATTTCACTGGTTCCAGCTTTTGCCAGCTGTTTTTTTCCCCCAGCATGTAAACAATGGTGGTATTGTCTTCACTTTCTCACAATCAGAATCCATTGTCTCTCATTCTTCAGTATGAAAAGACAGAAAAGTATTAAAAGAGCAAGAAAAAACAAAAGAAAAAAAGAAAAAAATTTTTTGATAAACTGTGGCAGAGCTAAATGCTTTTGTTTGAAAAGGCACCATCTTGTTTGTTTCAGTATGTCATTCTGATATGCAACTAAATGAAAAATCCATTTTTGTGTTTGATTTCCAACAGGAAATGAAAATGTACAAACTATAATTGTTTGAAAGATTTTCCTTTCCAGATGAGAAATTTCTGGATGAAAAAAACATCCCTTTTCCTAAAGAGCTCTCAATGAGACTTCGTTTCTCGAGGGGCAGGAAGATGCCCTGGGGCCTCTGGCACCCTCACTTCTCTCTCTCTCTGGGATGCACTGCCTGCTGCAGGGAATATTGCCATCCATGTGCTCAAGACAATGCAGCTTCACCCCAAGCATGTTACACTGTATCCATCCCTGCTAATTAATTGTTCAGCCTTGGATGCTAATCTCCGATTCCATCCTGTCAGGGCTTGCTGTAGATTAATTGCCACATTACAATAACAGGATAGGATGAGCAATCTCTCAGGCACCCTGGCAGAAGTAACTCTAATACTGGTTCAGTAATTTACATTCCCCTGCCATTTGTGAGAAAAGACTTTACAGTGTTCCATCTTCCTGAATCTTCAAAGAACTAAGCAAACAGTCTTTTTCCTGAAGGGGTATGTGAAATTAGGAAAATTTCCTGAAATGTTAAACAGTTGTTCATGTATTATACATTCAAATTCATTTGTAAAAAAAAAAAAAACCAACAAAAAACCAACCAAAAAACCCCAAAACCACACACACACACACACAAAAAGCCTAGCATATAGGACTGTTGTTCCATCATTACATTCCAGTTAGCAAAACATTTCTTGAAGCTATATGAATCCTAGCTCTGCCTTACTGAAAACTGGAATGTCTGCAATGTAAGGAGGACTTATTATGATATAAATTTCCCTATACAACAAGCTGGTGCTTTTTTCTTGCTAATAGCATCACTGGGAATCTTATACTGAGGATTAATTTTATGACAGGCAACTTACCATGTGAAAAACTATGTTTTTATCATTGCAAAACACTGCTTAAGAAGGAAGTGTACAAAAGAATGTAAAAATAAAAGGTTAGTTACACTTTTTTGAACATTCTTAGAGGTGTAATAAAAATAATTCAAAACAGTGATGGTAGTTTTGTTTCGAAATATTTGTAGATTGCAGTGACTGTTCCATATTCCAGAGTACTGGCCATGGGCTGGAGGAGAAGCATAAGCTTTCTGGCTAGTACGCTATTCACAGCCTTTCCCTGGGATTTATTACAGGCAAACACAAGGATTTCTCATTTATCTCTGATATGATGTGTCTCAGAAAAACCCATCATTATTGCTTGCCTTATTATTCCTGTCCCTGCCTGTAATGTAAGACCCTGCTTTGACTGTGAGATGGCAGCATTATGAGTTATGGCCTCTATTGGCCCATGTTAGATTTATCAGTGCTTCTTTTGGAAAAGCTTGAAGAATAAGAGTCCCACAAGCCATTATTGCTGCTCTCACAGTGAAACCAGGAAACCTTTATCACACAGCAGCTCTGGCTGTTACTATTGCTACTTTTCTGTGCCACCAGAAGGAGCAGCCCACGTACCTCCACCAGCAGCTGTCTGATGACCGTGTCCTTCTGCCCTTTCTCAGGGGTCTCCACAATGTAGTTCCCGCAGGGCTGCTGGTTCTGTAGGGCCTCAGTGGTCACTGAGAACTCCACCTGCCCTGGAGGAAACAGGGGTCAGTAAGCCCTGCCAGGCAGAGCCAGGGAAACATGGGTTTGTGTTTGTGCTGGGAACTCAGTGATGCACTACAGAGAAGCTTTTCCAAGAGGAGAACTAAATCTGAGACAGGGTTTTATCTTGACCCAGATGCAGCCTTCCAGTTTACCTCCTTTGTGATGGTCACCCAAGCAGGTGTTAGTCCATCAGCACGAAGAGTAGTGATGGGGAAGGTGTCATAAATCAAATGGTCTTTTTCTGGAAGGCTTCACAGAAAGCAATTTTTGATTAAAAAATTTCAGACCCAAACACATTAAGACATGACATTCTTAGCTCCTCAGCTGGAATGTCTGTGTTCTTTGCATGCCTTAAGGGAATTAGTGATTTCCATGTGCCCTGTAACACATCGTTTGTTTAGGACCTGTAAACACTATACCCACTGTAGTGTCAGCCTCAGGGCTGGACTTCTGATATAGAGAAGATTCTTCCAAACAGGTTTGGAGTCACCTAGCTCCTCACACCAGAGATCTGGTGCCATACACTGCTATCTGATCCCAGTAGATCTTCATGTCATCTGGTCTCTTACCTAGAGATCTTGGTGTTACTGCCCAAGCAACAGTTTTTCTTTCATTGACGCAGATGCAGGAGGATTCCTCCTGTTTCCCCACTGGTACAGCCAGGAAATCAGTAGATTCAGCCAGAGACACACTGACCTGCAAGTTGTACAGAGAGAGGTCATGAGGTCTGGACTTGGAGAGAAGCTGGAGTTATTGCAGAGAATGCAGTGCATAGAAATGGGTAGTGGAGCTAACTATTATGGGTATTGCAGAGCAAGAGCTGCCTGATAGAAGAGGAAATGACTGAAATTTATACAATTGTAGGAGATCAGGGAGGTAAGCGTAGAGAACAGCATCTTTGGAAAGGAAATCGATTCTGGGAAAATGAATAGCACAGACCAGTTGTGCCATGAATTAAAGATCTCCCTCATGATTAGTTAGTGAAGAGATAAAACACCAGCAGTGGGAAAGCTAGTAAGGCAACAAGGAAAAGTAGAATAAGGGAACAAGGAAAAGTGGAATAAAGAGCCTGAAAATAGCAAACAAAATAGGAAATATAGGGACATAAGTAAGCGTGCATTGGAATGACTGTATAAGTGCCCCACCTTGTTAAAGCTTCATTCCTTTTAGAATAAAAATCAGTATTTATAGAAAACTAAGCAGAGGCAATTGAGATTACATACTAATCCCTTCCCAAATTTTCTCTTCTCTTTTTATGTTAGAAAAAAATGCAGCTAAGAATGGTCAAGCTGTATAGATAGCTCTCCTCAGTGTTTTAGGGACAGATGCAACAAATTACAGGAAGTCTGCACATTCTAGTAAATCTTCTGTGAAGTTTTGTGAGATGAGACTAAAGGCTGAACATAAATATCATCCCTGGTGAACCTGGAACTTCCATTTGGGCATGCAGTGATTCTGTGATCTGTGAAGAACCCAGGTTCTCTATTTCTGGAGAACAGTGACATAAATTTGTGATGACAAGGCTGGGAGTCCCAGTAGCAGGGCTTCAGGCTCTGAATCAAATGCAGCTTTCAAAACTTTGACAGGAAAACACATTCCCTCTTCATTGAATACAACAAGGATTTGTACATACATACACCTATATGAAATTACATTTGCAGATCAGTCATCTGGCTGGGAGCACCTGGTTAGAAAGGGCCCACTGCAGTCTCCCCATGGCTGTTAGGCTGAGCAAAGCTGTGAGCATCTCTTACCCTGATGCAGGCAGGCAGGTAGTTGAAAACGGTGGCTTTCAGCGTGAAGGACTCCCCACGCACCACAGAGTAGGGTATGGTGAGCTCGACAAAGAAGGGCTGGAAGGCTCTGAGGGACACTGTCGGGGACAGGCCAAAGCCCGTGTCTGCTGAAGTGCAGAATGCACTGGCTTTCCACTCAGTGATGGTGTCAGGGATGGTCACTTCCAGATCAGCTTTTCCCTCAGAGCTGGTGAGGGACAGAGAACAAGATTTCAGTGGTATTCCGGTGTTCATCTATTCTCCTACTGAGCAACATCTGCTGACAGCAAACCCCTGCCCCCCTGGGATATAGGCACTGGCTTTTGCATGTTCCTCCAAAGCATCCTGTACTTAATGTCCTTAAAAAATCCCTTTGTCTACTAGAAATCCTCCTCTCACTGAAATACCGATACATCCACTGAGGCTTTAACCTAGTCCAAGGTTTTGGCCTAGTGACCACATTCTACATTCTCTTAAACACTTACTTCACTGAAACTATGTCCCAGATCCATGTCTCAGGGAAGTACTTCCGGACAGTCTCCATAGGATTGCCATCAACCATATCTTCTACCATGTCATAACTCAATTCTCCATGCAGATTCATTGCAGAGACTAGCAAGTTTATTCAAGGACAGGAAGAAAGGAAAAGATGTGTCAAATTCCATTCTAAACCAGGACAACTACTTTCCCTCCCAGTAGTTGCTATTCTTAGGTCAAATTTTAAAACTGAAAGAACAGCTTTGACATCTTGGCCATTGGAAACATAAATTTCTCTGTTGCCATCTCAGTATTTAATTTTTCTTAATGTTGCTACTCTTCTTACAGAGATTGGATGGAGTTGAGCATTCTTCTCCCACTGCCACAAAACCTCTCAGTGACAAAAGAATCAGGCATGATGATACGAGGGTATATTTCTATATCAATACAGAATAAAATGTGAAGCTTACTGTCCCCAAATATTACCATGGCACACAGTTTAATAATCTGGTTGAAGAACTGATTGCATTTACACGTGACCAGAAACAGAAGTCACACTTAGCCCTCAATCTAGGAATTTTTTAAAAATGAAAATGGGTCTTAACATCTCTGGCCATCTCACAGTGTTGCATGCTGTTGTGCCTTATGAAAGGCTTTTCCAGCAGGCTTAGAAGACTTTACATCTTCTCAAAGCAGACAGCTGTCTTGAGCCATACTCTGATGACAAATCCTCCATTTCAAACCCAAAGATCTGGTCTCTTATGAGTAGGAGGCTAGAAGCTGTCACTGGACCAAAAGCTACAATTGTTTAATTGGAGCTGGGGTACTGCGCCATAGAAGTCAGTAACTGAAAGTGATATAGGTGAGTTTTTATACAGTCTTTGTAATTTTAAATCTCTTTAAGAAAGCAAGCAAAAGAGGCAATATCATTCACTCTATCTTCACAGTCACTGAACCTGCAGAGAAGTGACACGACCTACCTAGCCCTTTATAGTCATGTAAATGGGTAAACTGGGAACAGAGCCAAATTTATCAGCCCCCAGTCCTAAAATATCAACCCACAGGATTGTACCACCTTCTCATTTGTCTTGGCCCACTTTTACCCTAGTTGTTCCTCCAGCTATTGCTAGAATGTGGCTGCCTAGAAGCAGATGCTCCTTTTTTTGGCTTTCAGAGCTGGACTCAGATCTGATGGGGAAAAAAACCCATTACTTTGTGCTGAAAGACTCCTTTAGTGCCTACAAGCCCTCTGCTGCAGTAGCGGTGGCATGGGAGTCACAAAGCACACACAGTTCTAGCCAGGCACATCTGACTGCCTGGGAAGATACAGGCAGAGGTGAATCAGTTTCATATTTCAGGACTAGGTCCAGAAGGGAGGGATCCTGAATTAGGTCAGCATATCTGAATGCAATCAGATCTGCCTGTGTAATTAATATTCAAAGATTCAAAGAGGGAAGGAAAGAGGCAGGGTGGTAAATATTAGGAGGTTGTGTGGGAGGTAAAACCAAGAAGGTACTAGAACCACTGTAACTCCTTTCCATCATGTGTTCTGGGTAATGCTCGCAGAGTTCAGGCTTATGGATCTTGCTGCTAGTGAAGACTTTTAAGCCCAATTCCTAGTAAACAAAAAGAAAGAAGAACAAAAAATATGCAAAAAAATGGTTTGAAAATAAACTTTACTTAGTATGTCAAGAATGGATGTACCTAAGTCTAGCATTGATCAGAATAACAAAGGCTTGTGTGTAAATTCTGGATAGGCTGGTTTGACACAGATGTGGAGTCTCTATCATGTTATTCTCATACTAAGGCTAAATCCTGGCATGATCAGATGGAAATGTAAGGCCACAGGCCTACCCTGGGGACAGCTGCCTGCGTGAAAATGGCATGTGTGAAATGCACTGGAGGGAGGGTACCCAAAAAACTTTGTGAGGGACACTTTGGGTGCATATGCGTGGATTTGTGGGTTATCAAATTAACTGATACTTTAATAAAGTCATATTTAAATGAGAGAAAGAAAACATGAGTGAATGGGGAGTTTCTAATATTATGGCACTAGAGGTAATTTCTCAGGATTGTTTCCTTATCCAAGCCCATTTGCAGCTGTCTGTACTATGAGGAGACCTTTCAAAGTTTTAATGGTTTAGAGAAGCACTCAGTTACTGTTTATGGGCTAAGTAGATGTGGGGACAGGGCCTGGTTATTTTCTTGCATCCAAACACAAGCAAGTTTACAGAAAATGAGCTTATATTTTTATTAAAAAGCCCTTCAGGGCAGGTGAGAAGAAGAGAGGAGACTGAATTCAAAAAGGGAGCAAAAGAGAAAAATGAAAGGCTGGTGCTTACTTTGAGAATGTCGTAGGCATCCCCTTCGCCATCAGAAGAAATGGGTATGTAAAGAAATCCATTTAATGACAGGTTGTCAAGTGACATGCATGGATTGACATTGTCTTCCTCCAAGTAGTAGTCCCTGAAGCTATAACCCTGGCTTTCCTTCAGTGGGAGAAGTTGATACACCTGGGGAAATGCAAATAACAGAGAACAATGCAGCAGGTCACCTCTTACAGGGACAGACACAACCCAACAATCCACTGGTAAATGCCAGCTTCTGAAAAGCAAGTGTTAGGAATGCAACTGTAAACATACGTAGCCCCATATCTATAGTGCTGTTAGAGAGTACTTGCTTGGTTCTTGTACTTGCCCATTACTAAAAATAGCCAAGACTTACAGAGCTGGGAGAAAGCTCATTTTCAGGCTTCATAAGGAGAACGCTCTTGTCCACTGCACGGAGGGCACACAGGGATCTTGGAGAGGTGTGGAGTTGCAGGTGTGTGTTGGAAGCAGGAAGACCTTCCTTGGGTGCAAAACTCAATCCCACCTGCAAATCCAAAAGGATGTTCAAGCAACCATTTTTCCAGACACTGTTACATTATTATTCTGGCACTTCTAGCTGTGTGAACTGAAATCGGCTGGTATCTAATAGATATTCATCTTTGATCAATACAATTAATAAGGATGATTCTCTTTTTGTTTCTGTCTTGCTCCACTTTTTAAAATTCTCATAGCTTTGTAGCTATGAAATCCTCGGTCAGAGCATTTCATGAACCCATTGTGAATTGTGCCTTCATTCTGGAAATCTAAACTGAGCTGCTGTCCACAAGACACAGGTTGCATAAACCATGACTTGTACTCACTTTATTGGGGAGGCACATTTCAACCTGGAAATCCTGTGAACTGGCGATGACTTCCCCACTGGGTGAAGTGGTGTACACAAGCATCTGTGCCACGGGAGCAATTGCTGCCTCGACAGAGAAGCTCAACCGAAATGTCCCAGAAGCTAACAGAGAGAGCAAAAGGCTATTCAATATGCAAGGGGTTCCAGTATATGCATTTTCCTTCCCCAGATAAAAAAAAAGTCAAGTTCACTCATGAGGAACATTTTTAGTTATCAGGGGCTGGCAAACTGACACATGACTAAAATTTACGGCTGCTACTGAAGACACCTGCATTCATGGACTGATTGTGAATTGACAAAACACATGACTTTAAAGGGTCTCCCTGCCTTCTAGATTCTCCCCGGTTAACATGTGTCATAATTTCTTGATGCTCCCAACCCTTTTTTCCCCCCTCAGTCTCCAAGATCTACCAAAAAATAGTTGAGGCAAAAAAAGTAACATGACTGTTGCAAAGGGTGGCAGCAATCAAGGCTGCAGAATGGCTGAAAGAATAACTTCTGAAGGTTACAGCTAAACAAGCACTTGTCTGGAACACCAAACTGTTGCTCCAAACACAGTATAAAATGCCCCTCTGTGCTGGAAAACTCTCTCAGGGCCTGAGCTTTATGTCACAATGTACACAAGGTGACAGAACATCCCTTGGTACCAGCTCAGGTGGGAGTTCAGTCACTGCTCCTAGTGAGGATACAGAACTTTGTACAGCACACGAGATCTTTTACTGCCATAACCTGTTTATATCCACTGCAGTGCAACTCCTTCTCACAGACTTACAAAATTTCTCCCTCTTTTCATTTTCAAAAGACATTTAAAGTTGCATCCCAGCCTGTCTCTGGTACTGAAATGTGTAATCCTTGGACATTTATGTGAATAAATTTAAATGTGTTGATTAGAATATAGGTATGCATGTGTTTGCACGCTTACAAGGCAGGAATAATTAAAAAAAAATAGGGGAAATGAGAGAGACAAAGAAATGGAGGCCGGCTCTTCCTGCTTGTTGAGTCTCGCAACACTGGTAAGCATCCACAATCAGAATAGGGTGGAATGGCTATCAGAAAGTGCTGGTTTTAGAAAATGGCCAAAACATTATACTTATTTTTGGTTGAATTTTCTGACATTTTCTCATTAAAAAATAGCGCCTGCTGGAACTCAGAGAAAACAAAACTAACCAAAGCCACTTCATCTAAAAAGGCTTAATTTTGAAAATTCAAACATTACATGCAAAGTTTGAACAAAATGTTAAATTTAGTGTTTGAATTGAAGTAATTTATCTACATGCCCTCTGCCCCAAATTACCATCAGAGATGCTAAAAAAGCATAGATCTGCTCACCATCTCCAGCATTCACATTCAGATCATGGGTGCCAGCCAATACGATTTGTCCCTTGGCCATCACCTGTGTAACAATCAGAAATCTGCCTGGAATTGTTGTTTCCAGTGTTGAAAGGAGAAGGAGTGTTTGCTGGGTTAATTGTAAGAGTGTGAGCAACACCAAGAAGATGCTAAACAACTGCCAGGCTGGAATTTACTGGGTCTTTGGATAGAGAAATATTTGCTCCTAGGAGGACCACACTGATTATATGTATCTTTGTTTTCGTATATTTGGCATGTATAGATCAGGTTCAAATGCATTTTGCCTCTAACGACACATAACGCTGGGAGTCATCTGCACATTTCTAACAATTTGGAACAGACTGGAGGTCAGAAAGTCTCCTCATTCCTCTCTCAGTTGCATTGTGAAACAGTATGAAGAAAAATTTCACCAGGATTAGTTTTATAACTGCACCAAGTTGGGACAGAAGACCACAGGATGCAAAGAATAAGAGCTTGAACAAAGTACCTGAAGTCAGGCACAGTAAGCAATAGCCTAAATTCTTCCTGTAATTCCCTCATTTCTAGAAAAAGATTCCTTTTGCACAGTCAAAAATGCTTTTTATTCGGTCACTTTTGATGTGGAATATTTATTCCATAGCACCATACTTGAATTTCAAGATGTGGGATCCACATCTGTAAAAATGGAAATTCTCTCGCTGTTTGTTTACCCACTGTGTGTACATACTTGAAATCAATTTTCCCAGGCAACTGGGATAAACAGGTATCTTGTCCTTCCATGAATTATTATAAGTCATGAAAATAAGCACATAGACATCTCTAGCATAGGTTTCTATTTTCTTTTTTGAATATCAGGCTAAGTCCCCTGATGTTCTGTGCAGTCCACCAGAACTGAATTGTCTGTTCTACTGATATTTTTATTGTTCTCCAAAGCTACTCTTGTCTTCTCTGCTACTGTAATTAAGTGGGATAACCAGAAAAACAAATTTAGGGAGAAAGACATTCTATTTGGATATTCATTGGAATCTTCCTGTTCTCTCAAGAGAGACTGACATGTCATTGTTTGGTAACAGTTCAATTAGTCTCTCTTATCTGATCCCCAAAATGAACAAATTCATTGTTCTTAATACCAGCATGTTGCAGTCTGTTCCAATTAATGTGGTCTCCCAAAATTCTGCACGCAGAAGACAGAGAAAAGAGAAAGATTAACGAAGTGTATTTAGATTGCACTGTTGCAGGCCATGGTTTCCATTTCAAATGCTCTCCATCATTACTGGCCATCTAGCAGTGCTCTGGTTGCTCATCATGGAACATAGCTGGAGGTCACATAGTACTTTCTGTGGCTGTAGATCAAAGTAACCCCAAATATGTCTTACCAAATAAGAAATGACAATTTTCTTCTGCTCCCCTATGGCCTCTGGTGTGAAGATATAGTGGACCTGGACCTCTGCTGAGGCGCCACAACTTAGCGTCTCTGGCTTTGGCTCAATTTTGAGGAAGCTCTTACTGAGCGAGTAAGAGCGAGTTACTCTGCGCGTGGTATGCTCATAGGATGGCGTCACCCAGTCGCTGTCATAACAGTTCAGTTCAGGTTTATGATCTGCCTGAGAAGGAAGAATAAAAGGTTCATAGCCAAACAAAATCAGGTATAAAGTCACATAAAAGTCCACAGAAAAACTCTGGATATGTTCTGTACTTCACATGCTTAGCAGGTTGTGGATAACATGCAGAGAAGACACAGAGAAGTGAGATGATCCACCAAGAAACTCGCCTTACTTTCCAATTGTCAGAAAAGACTGATAATCCATGGGCAGACATTTTCCCTGTTGAAGAGAAAGACAGAGGCTTACCCCTGTCTCTGCCACTCACTCGGATTTCCAGGGAGAGTTCTGTGAAGCTGGTAGTGTCTATGGAAAACCAGGATTGTCCCTGCTCATCTGTAGTGTAATTCCCTTTGTGTTTGTTTCCACCCACAGTAATCGTGATGGTTTCATTGGCAAGTGGAGTATCAGTGCCATCGACCAGTTTCACCTAATAAAGCAATAACAAACTTCAGGTTTTAGACTAGCAACAAAAAGCAATTGACAAGTAATATATCCTCTTCCCTCTTTTCCTCCTTGACAGGCAGGATATTTCTTGATAGAGAAGAACAAAGGAAAAGAATGGGGAAATGTGTGAGGCATGTCCTGAGTCATCTGAGGGCACAACTGAGAAAATTCTCAGCAAAATAACCCAGTCAGCCCATGGAAATTATCTACTAAGATCCTCATTTCCTCAGTAGTTTTAACTCCCCCAGCCAGCTTCTTTTGGGATCTCCACCACAGATCACCTGCCTCTTGAACCATGTAACCCACACACCCCACTACTCCATCTGATGGGATTGTGCCCTTGTGTGTTAGCTGTGCCATTCATTGCCCAGGGTCTCAGAAGTTCCCTACCGTCCCAAAGAGTGGGATTCCTGGTTTGTACACATAGTCCAACAAGTCAAAGGTGATTTTGCTCATGGTGGAAGTGATACCACAGGAGCCTGTTCCAGTCATCTCTATTCCTGAGACAGAGCACAGTAAAGAGGGATTATTAATGAATTTCTAGTCATGTTACTCCACATTCCTTGTGTTTGCCCATTGCTCCTGTTATGCCTGCCTTCACTTTGCCTTCTTCGTGTCCTACGTACCTGTGCCATCTTCTGTGATTTTGCCTTGTACCTCAATGCTCATCTCATATCCCTTACGCAGGAGCTGAAACACCTTGGTCCTCACCACACCAGAAACACACCCACGAGCATCTGCCTAAGCGAGGGATTGGAGAGAAAATTGAAACTCTGTGAAAAAAGTTTGTACATTGAGGAATGAGAATAGATACCCCAGACCCAACATGCTTGACTTCGGTTCATGAAATTGCAGAATTTCTTCAAGGGTTGTCTCCAAGAACTTGTGTTCAGCCTGTTTCCTAGAGTTTCATCCACATATTTTCTGTGTTCTGTGAGGTACTTGACACACAGTTTTCTAAGGACCACACTGGTTTCCTTGTTAATTCCCTCCTGCCTTAGTTGTGTTTTTCTTCCTGTTTCTTCCATTGTCTTCTCTCTTCATCTTGTTGCTCTTCCTCCTGTATTTGACCCATATACAATACCACTTCATCTTTATTCCTTGTTCTCTATACAGCCTTCTTTTTTTCTCATATTTGCTCCTTGCGTACAGTCAGTCCCTCTCACAGCTAGAAAATTCCTTTAAAGATTATTTTCTCAGTTTGTGGAACAATAGCAAAGACCTCATGGCTGGCATGTCAAGGTTTGTCACTGGTTTCAATGGGGTCAGGTTTTCATCATCAGTTCTGTTTTCAGCTAAATGATCCCTCTGTTAAGAACTCCTTCCTCTGAGATTCTCTGCTTTTCCCTGGAGAGAATGCTATCTCTGATGCCCTACTCTCTCCTAACATATTTGATCTTTCTTGAGACAACATTGCCCATTAACCTTCAGAAAAGCCACTATATTTTGATCTTAGGACTCACCCGCCTAGTGAATTCTTCACACACAGATTCTGTTTCTTTTCCGTAACAACTTGAAGCAGACTGGGAAAATTTCCGGCATACTCGGACATTCACCAAACCAGGAACAGGCTTCCCATAGGTGTACCTAATCACAGTGTGTTAAACAATGTATCAGATAGGGAGACAATCAGTACAGTCACACTCAGACACATCTCCTTAAAGACCTCTGTGGATGATTTCCTAATACTTCTTAAAGGATGACTGATCTGGCATTTTAATGATTTCCATCACTTCCATAGTGAGATTCTTCCATCATCCATGGAAGATACATTCATCCTGTTCTAGATGGGACCTCTCTGCAGAAAAAGGTTGACTTTAGAAAATTATTTCAATCAGGAGCATTTGTGTATTACAAATTGCTCAGGATTCAATGAAGAAATGGGAAGACAACCAGGTACTCAGAAGGAACAATTTATGAGTTAAAAATGAGAACACTGGTTTGGCATCACCAATTTAAATGATGTCTGATCTGACATCTTGGAGTATTTGAGGGTTCAGCATTGGCAGAGAAGCTCTAACTGAAGAAATTAAAGACAGAAAGAGAAAATGTGAAATAAACTGTGAAGAGAAAGATGCAGATTTGTTCAACATAATCTTTTAAGGAACACAAGGAAGACCCTTCACTTTGACTGTTCAGGCCAAGCAGCAGGTTCAGGGCTGACAGAATGAGATAAGTGTTTGCTATATGCCTGGGAAAAGTTTAAAAACCCTCCCCGAGCACTTGTTTTGGTCCTCAGCAAAAAGGACCAAGAGTGAAGGATAAGCAGCAGAGATTTATTTGAGCTCTGTGACTCACAGACCACAGACAGACACTGGAAGCTCGTTGTCCTTAATAGTGATCATCTTTGGGACCTTCACCAGGACCTCGAACCTGGGCAGCACTAGATGGAAGAGAGAAAGTCTGGTATGAGAAGAGTGAATAGGAGCTGTGCACTACACAGCAACCCAAGCATAGAGCCAGGATCATTTTCATATGAACCTCTCTCTGGTCTTCAGTATGGATCTCTACCCCTTCCATAGGTTTTCTCAGCCTTCACCACTGTTTGGGTTCAAAGGCAATTAAGGAAGCTTGTAGTCCTTACCTTGCCTTATTGGCAGCAGAGGCTTTTGTGGCACCAGACAGCTGAGCAGATCACTCACAGTGTCCATTCACAAGGACACACTGGTCCTGTGTGGTGTCTTCACAATGCATAATTTGCAGGTGGGACTCGGAGCAGCCCATTCATCACCTTTGTAATTTACCACATTGAAATGCCCCAAATCATTGGTTTTCTTGGCTCATTCTTACTGTTCTGGAGATCCAGAGCTGCTCCTAGGCTCACTAAGATGCACAGACTCTCAGATCTATATTTTCAAGTGCAAAAGGCAGAACTAAAGCCCAATGTAAGGGGGCACAAGTAAAATACATATTTTGCTCCTGACCATTAAGTTACATCCCTCTTCCCATATTGCATCCTGTAGCCCTACACCTCCAACTCCTCATGCCCAGGGCTGGACTGTAACATGTAATGTCCTGCTTCCAGGTGGTGCAGCTGAGGGCTTTTTTCACAGCACAAGGAAATAACAGCAGAGTGGGTGCACATCCAGGAAATGGAAAATAACCCTGAGTTATACAGTTTAGACATAGATTTGCCTCTAAGATGGGAGTCACGGCTCAATGTTTCAACCCCAGGGTGCATTTTCTCAAAAGACTGTAAGAGAAATAGCAATAGGAGAGATTCATATGAAAAAGACTAAAGGACAAAGGAAAGAAAAATCAGGTTAGGAGCAGACTAACAACGGAACTTAACATCTTTGATTTTGTGAGGCATTCAGAATGTCTTTGTGGGAGGAGGAACAGGCCATCTGTCACCATGACAGATTGAAGCCTATAGCCTGATTTGTGGTGAAATAATTTACCATGCCTGACTTGAAGCCAAATAAGGCATCTCCCATAGACTTCAATGGCAATCTATGGGCTGCATATTCCAGAAACAGCAGGTCCTGATCAATGGATCTGCTGTTTCTGGAATAAACATCTGATCTTCATGCAGAGTCAGTGGAGAGACTGGGAGTGTGAAGCACTGGCCAATCAACCTTCTCAAATGTGCACTACAGTTAGAATACACATCTACAATCACCCAAGAAGCTCTGTTAGAGAGTTGAGGGGTAAAAGGCTCCCTGCAGCAGCACAGTTCTCCGTACTCAGTCTCTCCTAGCAGTCTTTTTTGTAACATTCATGGGTTGTTCTTCAATCACAAGTTTTCTACCAAACATATTTTCTAAGCTTTCACAGAACCGAGGAAGAGCAAAAATAGAGAGGGCTGCAAATGGAGAAAGAGCCTTATGTAGATGATGAGAGAAGCAAACTAAAGCCACCAAAATATTGTCATCTCTTATCTCATATCTAGTGCTACTTGCAACAAGCTGCTGGACTGGAATCAACTGAGACAAAGCCGGCTGAAATTGGTGCCACAAGCCATACACAGGAATTCTGGCATGTCCTGTGCTCCCCAGTGCACTTTGAGCAAATACAAGTTTGGGCAGGTTGTAGAGATGTCGTAAAGTCAGCAATCACTTCTGATACTTAGTGCTTTCTGGCTCAGCCCCTATGAACTCCATTGCCTGTTATATTCTATGTTCTTCCCAGGAAATTCCAATTTGAGCGGCCACAGTAAAAGGCATTACTGTCAAATTCCTCTCCTTACCAAATTCCTCCACACTGAAGGAGTGCTCCACATGGGATGAGAAGCTCTTCTGCACAACTATTTTGTAGAAGCCTTGGATGGGATCCGAGGTGAGGGGGAAGGAGAGCTGTGTAAAGCCTGTTTCTAGTTCCACCCCTTGCCACTGGTACACACGGTTCCTCTGGGGATCCTGCAGGTGAGGGCAACAGTGTCACAAGACAGTACAGGAGAGTGGCAGGGACAGAGCAGTGCAGTGCCCAGTGCATGCACATTCCAGCTGGGAAATACTTATCTGTAATTATTCAACAATCTATGAGGTTCTGAAAGTACTTACCTGCCAATTCTGCATAACTTGCATACAAAAAAGCTTTTAAACACTTTTGTGTTGTCTCCCCCTCAGCTGTACCTGCAAAGGATGGGACCAGGAAGCTAGGCAAGACAGACTGGCAGGGTAACAGAAGAGAACAGAACCGGTATCAGAAGTAAGTGAAGCACACGGAGAAAAGAGGAAAGTTTCAGCTTCCTTGACAGCATGCAAAATTTTGGTTTTCTCCTGGCGGGAATAAAGACTGCTGAAGTGCCAGTACACAATCTCCTGAGGAATCAGACACCTGACTTATCTATGGGACTGAGAAATGTACATGTATAAGAGTCCTAAGCCAGTGATTGGGTGGGGGAATGGTGACAGGAACAGAGGAAAGTATACTTCCACACAGAGGCATCCAGCTGAGAGCCCTCCCTTGTGTCTCCATGCTCCTAATGCTGGAACTGAAGTCTCACCACTACTACATTTGTGTATTTCTCATTATTGACCAACCATCAATAATTAATCCCCTCAGCCCCAAATTTCTTGTAGAAGTCACTGAAACAGCACAGTTGTTCTGCGTAGTTTAACACATCCTTGTACCTTGGCTGTCACCAAAAGTTTATTTACTCTAGATAGGCGTGTGCCTCCAGGTATGTGACTATGTGCATTTACTTCACTGAGATATTATCTCAGGGCTTAGGGAAAATGGAGATGTGAATGACATTCTCCCAGCTGGAGGTCATCAGTCAGGGGGCAGAAGAGGGAGCTGTGTTCCCAAGAAGCCACCTGGGAGGGTGGCACAGTCAGTAAAATGCATGCCATGGCTCTGACCAAATCCTCTTCATCATCACGTTTCAACCCTGCTGAAAAGCTCACCACTTATTGTGAGGGACACCACTGGGCTTCCTCAGAAGAGGAATTCAAGAAAATGGTTACAGTGAATGTTTACATTTCAAACTGGGCTTGTGAACTTGTTGCCATTCCTGTGATGTATCTATAGGGAAGGCCTGAAAACCAGTTTGTTTTCTTCCTCAGAAAGGTGTTCTATTTTTTTTTTAAAATTACATAAGCAATAGGTAAGGATAATAGTTCAGAAGGATAATAGACTAATACTAACTCCTGCTTTACTAAGATAAATTAGTGACATCCAGAGTGTGGATTGATGGTCATTTTTTGTCTTAGAAGTGCTGATACTTAGGCTGTCACCTTTCTTCACTCCTGCCACTCTTTCCTTTGGTCCAGTCCAAATCTCATGCAGTCATGTGGTAAACTGCACTGACAGATCTGAGCTGGCTGAAGAAAGTACTCTAGAGTAATCCAGTGAATTTTCTGCCCCAGGAGTTCCCAACTCTACAAGAGTGCCTTGTAGACAGCCGTGACATCCAAACAAAGGGCAGTACTGGGCTGAGAAGGAGCACTGAGGAAGGGAGAGGGAATGGTGAAGATGAAGGACAAGGCCTACAAAAGCTGGCTTAAACAGCACGGACAATCACCATGCTTTACAGGCTAGAGCTGAAAACACAGATGACCTTCCTAGGGATTTAAAAGTGAAGGCTTTCATGGTATTGACACATATGCACAAAGGTTATTAAATTATTCAGCTTGTTAGGCAAGGACATATTTCTGGAAGATGTAGTTGTTTTTGCTCCTTTCATTAAATTTCTGTACTCAATGAAGTATCATCTCATTGAAAGGGAAGGGACCCCATGGCACAGCCCTAGCAAAAAGTAGCTCTGAGATGCTCCCTTTGGCCTGCTAATCCACCTGACCTCCCACTGTCTTACTCTTCTTTCTCCAATATTCACAGATCACCAGTGGCCCACCAGCTCTGCAACTCTTTTTTGGAAGTTTGCTGATGGGAAAAGAGAATGATAGCACCCTGAAAAGGGGATTAAAAAAAAGGGGCACAGCCTGGTTTTGGCCTACCTTGTGCCTCCTCTGTTGTGATGACTCTCCAGCTCTAGACAGAGATGGTGCAGAATGGAGACAGCAACCCCATGCAGCAAGGAACAGTAAAAGGACTGACTACCCAGGACTCATTAATCATGTAAACCAAAATAAATTTTGTACACACTAATTTCAGGGTCCATCCATGAGCCCTCACCGTAAGTTTTTTCAAAAGAAGATATCCCAAATAATAATTGTAAATTTTGGGCTCTCACCTGAAAAAGTGAGAGCTTGAATCATTGAAACATCCTTCCTATTAACTTTTGCCTGCCACTGGAGTTCAACCATTAAAAAAAACCCACTAAAAAACAGACAAAAAGTACATGCTTGGAAGGACAGAGGATGTCTACTTACCTAGTTTTGTTTCTTTGGTTTTCATAGCTTATTTAACTCTAAATGTTTAACTTCAATTTCAACCACACTTGGCAGACAGAGACTCAGTTCTGACTGGGAAGAGGAATGAGGCATTTTGATGACCTCTAGCCAAGTGTAGTTCTGTTCACAGCATGGCTTGTAATGCTTAATTAGTTTTCTCCCACAGCTGAAGGAATCATTATTGGAACTTATTTTGATGCCCAGCTACTCAGCCTTCCTTTAACCAAAGGGAAAAGGTCACAGGCCTGTGGTTTTTCCCTTGCCCTTCATCCTGAAAACACACTGCCGGGGACTGCTAGCTCTGTGCCTGCACATTCTTCTGCAAATAATAATGTAGTTATCCACTCACCTGAATGTAGACAAAGGGAAACTGTGGGGAAAGAGCAAAAGAAAATCAATGTTAGGAATATTAATCACAGGGAAGTAATTTCCAGATTTGGACTGAAGGGTAGAAGAACAAATTTCAAAGTCCTTTGGGTTGTTCCCTTTCTGTACTTGCTCTTTTTCCTTGGTACTTGATGGCTAAGGGAATCTTTTCTATAATATTTTAGGGCCCTGACCTTTTGTCTTACCACTGTAAGAAGATGTGATGAAGCACAAGTTTTTAAAGATCTTGTCTGCATGAGGAACTGATTTTCAAATAAAACTAAAGGTGGGCTTGCACCCCTGACCAGTTCCATAAAACCAAGTTCTTGTCATGCTGCTCTCAAAGTGTTGGATTGCACCCACTGCCAGAAACAGCTGCACACCTATGGAAACTTGTCCAACACATTTTTTCAGTAATGACATCCCTGCCCACACGCTTAGCCACATACATTGATTTGCAAATCTGGTTTTAAAAATCTATATGCTTCTGAAAAGGGGGATTTTTTTTCCCATCCATTAGAGACAGGTGGAATGTGTCCTAGGATATAATACGAAACACGTAAAGCATGGTGTGAGAGTGTATCATATGCTTTAAAGGCTGTCTTCAGTGGCTCTGGATGATGACAACAATGGTGTTAATTTAAGAATTAAATGTCCTGGCCAACAACAAGGAATTAAGGCTCTACCTTCTCATTCAGCGGGTAGAAGTCTTTGTCCAGAGAGATGATCCGAAACTGAACTGAAGAGTGTAACAGAAAAAAAAGGAAATTCCACTGTTAAATTTGTAGCCATCACCAGGAAATGACAATGTTTCAATAATTTATAACTCAAATTCATTCCACAGATCAACAGGCTCTGAATTGAGATCTCTAAGTAATAGAAACAATTACTTCAAGCTCTTTCTCTTGCAGATAGTGAGGGGCAGATAAATTTAGAAGGATAACCAGGTCTTGGCTGAATTGATTTATCTCTTGGGAGCGCCTGTCCTGCTTTGTTGATTCTGGTGCAGCCAAGGGAGACTATGCTTTGCAGTCATCCCAGTTTTGTGCCTGCCTCTACTTGAGTGGAATGAATCAGAGCCTGTGCCCACATCTGGCTGAGATGCTGTGCCTGGAGAATGGAGATTAGGAATGATGCAAGTGCCGTGAACTAGACCTCAGCTGACATAAAGAAATAAGATTTACTGAGTACCTTAGATCTCCCCATGAAGAAACCTGAAAACTTTGATACAAATACGGCGCCTCTGAAGAAAGGAGCCCTTAAGATGTTTTGCTGTCAGAGTCAATACCAGCCCAATTCCCGGTACCTGTTTGTCCAGGCTTGTAGATGGGTTTGTCTGTCTGGACGAAGACCAAGCTTTCAGAGTTCTTGACCAGCACTGACTTGCGGCTCTTGAACTGCAATGTGTCCCCTGTCACCATCACAGTGAGAAATGCCACTGATGTGCTATTGGATTTTGGGAGCTAAGGAGAATGAAAAGGATAACTGCTTTACTGATTCACCCCATTGCACTGAGAGTTGAAGGAAGAAGTGCTAGCTGGGTCAGAAAGTTCCCTAAAGGAACAAAAAGGACTCAGTGCAGGGAGCAAGAAAAAACTATTGCCTTCCTTCATTTACATACTTTTCTTAGAGAAATACTGAACCTGATCTTATTTGATCACATGATTTATCAAAAGAAAATTAACCCAGATTCATTAATTAGGGCATGGAACCTGTTGCTTACATTACTCACCAACCAGCCTTCTGCAGTAAAAAAATTGGAATAAGCTCCAGAAGCAGCCATATGACTTCATGGACATCACTGTCTTTAACAATTCCCCAGCTTCTACAGTTTTCAGTCCACACTGGTATTTTTCATCTCAGGCTTACACATATCAAACAAGCATGGGGCACATTCTGTCGGTCAAAGTTCCAAAAGACTTCTCTAACACATGCATGCAGAGAAGTATCACGTGGGACACAGAATTTGATAATGGGGGAAAATTAGTCCTCGTAAGACTTCCACCATCAGTCATCCACACTGAGTTAATTCTTATGTTCGAGTTATCTTAGGGGTCTCTGATTGCCATGTGTCTTATTTCTCATTTCTGGACTGTTTGGATCTACTATGCCGCATCAATAAACACAAGAGACCATCCCATGAGGATGAGATACTCACAGAGAAAGGGATGCAGGTGAACACGTCTTTCTCTGACACCACGTCATCAATCAAGCTCCTGTTCTCCCCTAGGTACTCGAGTGTGGCACTCAGTGTCACAGACTCATTCAGGTAGGTCAGCTGAACACAGATTTTCTCGTGAGAATTTGTGTGGATCAGAAAGGGCACTAGCACCATGTACTGCCTGTGAAGAGAGGAAGCAAGAAAGATCAGAAATGTAAAACAGTTTTAAGGCAACAGTATTAGGTGAAGGGAAATTAACAAATCAGCATGCCTAATCCATTGCCACCCCTGCGAATTGCAGTGCATATAACATAAGCATTCATTTTATTTTGGGTTTATACATATTAAACAGTCTAACTAATTAGCCTAAAAGCAGGAAAATGCTTGCAGTAGAAGGAACAATTTCTATGCTAATAGAGAGTGCTTTACAAAGGATGTTTTGTTTGGCTTCACAGCAGGGAGTAAGGATGGTTTGAAAGGTTTCAGGCTGTTAATTGAATTTGTATATCCCACAATCTCCTTTTGACACTCAAAGGCATTAGCTAAAAACAGTTGAGGAAAAAACCCACCCACTTGTCTGACTCCTCCAGTCTTTGCCTATCCAGGTTTCCAAATCCTTCACATGCTGTGCAAAGATGTGAGTGCTTGCAGTTTGGGACCTTATTAAGATGAGCACACAAAGGATTTTGGGGTGTAGTGTTTTATTGCAATGCAAGTGTACTTGCATCTTCAAAGAACTTTTGGGAAAGGTCCCTCACAGAGGACCCTTAAACTAAGCTGCCATTCAATAAAAGGGATAATTTTACTAATAAATCAAATTATTAATTCCGTCCTGGATTAATTGGTTGAAAGATAGGACAGAAGGGGTAGGAACCAGTGAAAACCTCCAGAGTTTGTGTTGAGACCCTGTTTTTCAGTACATACCTAAATGATCTCAGAATTACAATTTTCTCATAATTGTTCAGGATAAAAAAATTCTAAAAATTGACTTAGATATTTGTGGAAAATATTTTTTGTATGATAGAACTGAGAAGCAAAAATAGCCAATGAAATGTTCATAAAGGGAATATATTAAGTCAGCTCCTACCACTCAGACTTGACTGCTGTTGGTCAGCCTTGGAAAATTCTCAATCAGTAGAAAGTTATAAGCAGACTGTCAGGAAGTGTTCAGAAAGGAATGGAAGACAAACACAGATGTGTCCATCCAGAGCTACATTTTTGCCTGGGATGTGAGCTTTCTTGGGAGTCCTAAAGCTATTGTGGAGGCAGTGGGATCCCAGCAGCTCCTGCATTTCCTTCACCGTGAGGCAGCACTGTGATGAAAAGTAGTGAAGAGCCTGCTGGCAGCTCTGCTCAGCCAGTGCTGCTGCAGAAGCTGTGAAAGGGGGGAACTCCAGCCTCCCAGAGAGTGAGTTACCACTTGTGAGTCTACTTTCTCCAGAGTTTCCTTTCTTCCACAACCTTCTCACTCTGGCTTCAGCCCATGCTGCTTCCCCTAATGCTATTCCCCCTGTCCTCTGTCAGTGGCACTGGCAATGTGACAATAACATCCAGTCTACAGAAAGGACAGCATGACCTAGTTTGTGGGGAATTTGGCCTCATTTCTCTTCCTGTTCACTGTTCTGCTGAAATTTTGGCCAACATGCAGAACTTCCCCTTAGGCTGGCTTCCCTGCCTTTGAAACAAAGATATAAACCATGCTGTTTATAGACCTCTCTTTAGGTATTTGGGGATGCATTGTTTAGAAGAGACAGATGAATTAAATTACCACGAGTGTTTTAAGCACCTGTGGTGACAAAACCCATGTATACACAGTCCAGGACAAAAAGCATCTGGGCTGACAAAAGAGACCTCAGCATGCAACGAGCTGTTCTGACGAGAGAGGCAGTGCCTCTGACAGAGGCACACATCAAGGAGGAATAGGAGATCCTAGAGATGGTGGCTGAGGCAAAAATGGCGAGTTTCTCTATACAGAGAAGGTAATACTGTAGCTTAAGGTGGAATAATGTCTGTCTGTGTATTGACTCTCAGCTACTTACTAGAACAGGCACCCAGCCAAAGAAGGCAATGGACTTCATCAGCCCAAATCCATACTTGCCAATTCAAGTGTCATTATGGCCTCACACTTAGGACCAAATGCAGAGTGCTCCCAAGCATGTCCACTGCACTGTAAAACAGCTTACATGCACAACCAGAGTAGGAAAGCAATACCTTTGGCTGCATTCTTCCAAAATCATAGAAGTTTTGGTTACAAAGGACCTCTGGATATCTCAAGCCCACCTTCCCTCCTGGAACAGGAGGACACCTTTGCAAAGGACACCATAGATGAAGTTTCTACCATCTAGCTGGGTCACCTGTTCTGGTGCTGCACTAACTTGATGAATATGGGGTTTTTTTTGTAATATGCAATCTGAGTCTTAATTGTTTCTCCTGTCCAGCTGGTCCCCTCTGAAACAGAAATAGCAGCAGCTATTTCTGCCCAAATAAGTGATACCCCTACTTGCATAGGGCACAGTAAGCAAGTCTTGGTTGGAGGTTTAATTTTTGTCTTCAGATCAAGGGTTGCTTCCTTTCTGTGTTGTATACAGCATCTGATCTATGCTGCACCCACAACAAAACCACTATCCTTATGCTACCTCGCAGTTCACTGCTCAGAACTGCCTCCCCGCTGGGCTCCTGTCTTCCTTCTCCGGACCCCAACAACACCCCTCTCTCCCCCACCTCTCAGCCTTTCTTTGCTCTTCCCTCCCAGAACGGGGCTCAGTTAAGGCACAAAAAGCAGCCTACAAGAAAGATGGAGAGAGGCTACTGCCAAGGGACAGGACAAGGGGAAATGGATTCAAACTGAAAGAGAGTAGGTTTAGATTACATATTAGGGAGAAAATTTCTTCACTGTGAGGGTGGTGAGACACTGGTACAGATTGCCCAGTCAAGCTGTGGATACCCCATCGTGAGATGCTTAAAGCCAGGTTGAATGGAGCTCTGAGCAGCCCGGTCTAGAGAAAAGTGTCCCTGTGCATGGCAGGGGATTTGGAACTGAGTGATCTTTAAGGTCCCTTCCAGCCCAGGCCATTCTATGATTCTATGTTGCCCATAGGTCTGAGCAGTATGGTTTCTTTCCCTTTCCCCCTGATGTTGGGCAAGAATGAATTAAGATTACTTAATTACTTAGTTACATCAGATTACTGTAGGGGGACCAGAGATCTGTGCCTGACCCCAAAGCAGACTTGCTTGGCTGATCTACCCCAGAAGCACCCAAACAGGGCAGACAAATGAGGGATTGACGGAACAGCGTGTGTCAAAGGTTCTTCAGGCTGACCCAGTTACCTCTGAGCACACAGCAAGCGGCAGCAGTAGAGCTGCCCCTTCTGCAGCGCTGTGGCAGTGCTCGTGGGCCTGAAATCTCTGCAGCAAGCCCTGCTGGACCCGTGTTGCTGAGAGCTGCGCCTCTGTCAGCACAGCAAGGGGAACGCCAGCCAAGGTGTGAAGAGAGGGGCTGCTCCCACCCAGACAAGAGGCTTCAGAGCAACACTCTCTGGTGGGCAAGGCTGGGGTGGGCATGCCAGACTGCAGCCTGCCCGTGGCACCGGCAGAGCTCAAGCTGCAGCCGTGCTAGTGGGCTGCACAGCCCCGGCGTGGGTGTCCAGGGAGGGCGCTGGCACCAGCCTCCCTGCCGGAGGAAGGGAATCTAGGTCACAGATCCTCTCTGAGAACAAGAACATCTGAGGCTGCCAAGGGAAACAAACTGGCAGGAGAAAGGGGAACAAACTGGCTTGAAAAGCAACAGGAGGATGGGGAGAAGTAACTCAGTGATTGAAACAAGGACACTCCGGGAAAGGTAAGCACCTGGATTCCATAAGCATCATGCCCACAACATCCCAGGCCCTGAGAGGTTTCCAGGCAGAAACATACTTGGGCAAAGATGCTGTGAGGATCCAGGTTTGGACAGCTCGGGGATTACAGGGTGGGAGTGGGGAGCACTGTCAGAGCTGTGCAGGAAGCTGAGGGCTTGGTTATTAGTGGGAAGAAAACTGCAGGAAAAAGGGAGCACTTAGACCTCCCTCCCCCCTCCGCACATGTAGCTTACGGTTCTGTGTTGAGAGGAGTATTTCCAGGAAGGAAGAAGAGAAGAAGGAGGAAGATGTTTGGTTTGCTGGGCAGCTTGTCCTTCCCCATGGTGCAGAGCAGGTCGTGCTGAGCCAAGCAGTGCTGCTGTTTTCCTGCACCTTGTAATTCTCCTCCACTCCGTGCTCTGTCAGCCTCTTTATAACTGCTCTCTGCAAACAGCCCAGGGGCTGGAGGAGATAAGGGCTGGGGGCCAGGGCCCATCCGGAAACAGGGAGAGGCAGCAAGGAGGAGCTGGAACAGAGGGACAGTATTTGGCCAGAGACTCTGCAAGTGGGGGAAGGGTATTTATTTGGGTAATGCTTATATTAGAAATCTTTGAATGATTCATACCCTGTTTTCCTTAACCCATCAGAATTCCACAGTGTTGGGAATATGAACTGTGTTCAGCACATGGTAATATTCCCTGTGGGCAGCATCCAATCACAGCAATCTGATTTAAATTTCCACAATATTTCCTTCACAGGTCCTCTTCATCAGCACTTTAAAATATGTTCTTTTGAGTTGGAATGACTGGCACAGAAGATGAAATTAATAAGTTAATACGGGCCATCATGAATATTAATAAATCCCACTCACAGCATGCCTCATTCTGCAAAGTTTCCTCCAAGCCTTACAGTCCTCACTGCTTTGCCTGGCAAAGATGACACAAAAATTTGATGTGTCCTACACCTCCAAGTTTATGACCACTATAGAAAACACATTTTCCCTTGAAAATAAAGTATGATATTGAGCTGTGTAATTTTGATCACCTCAACCCAATTCTGGTAGAGTTTCCTCTAATTTCTTTTCAGTTTCTATTTTTTAGCTTTGTAGGTGACTGCCAATTGTCCAAAAGCAGAGTGGCTTGCTGCTGACTGCAAGTGCAGGAAGAAAAGGTCTCTGTGGTTGGGTGTAAATACTCTCTGGACTTTCACAACAGTAGTATATGTGGGAATCCTTGTCTGCTCCAGAAGTCTTAAAGAAATTTTGGCACCTCTGCCACCAAAGGCAAATAATCCCAAGAAAGACACCTATTTCTCTAATATGATCCTGTTCAGCCTCCTCAAGGACTATAGCACAATGCTTGACCCTCAAGGCCAAAGCCAAGCAATAAAGGGAACTTTAACCTTCGGCTTTGAAGAGCAGGCATGTGTGAAAAGAAAAAGCTGTGGAAACATTACTTGAAGACACTGGTATCATGCCTAAGGTGGTCCATGCACTTTCACCTAAGAACTCCTGTTGGAAACCAGCAGCTCTAGCAAAGGAATGTCTCTCCTTAATGCCTACATCAGCTTCGTGTGGTGACAGGTGAGAAAAAAACCCACTGTAAAACCCAAGACTTATATGAACAGCTCCAGTTAACAAATTGTATTAGCTGTTCAGCTAAACACAGAAAAAAATACTACACAAGAAAAAAAAAACAAAAACCAAACATCCGTATTGTTATTTTAAAGGAAATCCAAATTATGATATTAGTTTTCCCAGCCTGAGAAAAAGCAAAAGCAAACAAACCCAAAGCAATTTATTTAGTACGACAAAAAAGTATGACAGGAAAAAGTACTTAGATAAATCAGTAGGACTAATGGCAACACCCAAAGACATAAAAAGGGGTTTCTCCTTGTATAGGAGACAAAATGCTTCACAGACCACAGTGAAGGGAAGGTCATCTATCAAAAAACCTCAGACAATATGAACATTTTACAAGTTGTACCAAGCAGGAACAGGAAGATATGCAATGAAATGAAATACCATAAAACGGCTTCATCAGCTAAACTTCAAATGAAACTGGAAATGTCAGAATGAATAAAGATTATCCACTTTAGGTGCTTGTTGAATAATTTAACCTGAGAGAAGGGCCTGACAGCAGATGAACTGCCTTTCCCAGACGTGGACAGCTGGGCTGTCAAATATAACTCGTATTTCTGAGGTGTCATGTAAACAAATGACTAAATTCAGGCATGGCAAAACCATCAATGAATTATTTTCATTTTAATGCACTTTGTAGATTAAATTGCAAACCAGATTGGTAGCTGAATTTTATAAATGGTCCTGTGACCATATTTTGTGTGATGTGAGGTGGCCATCTGTAGGGTAAGCCATATACAAGGTACATAGAGGTTTTCTGTCTTTCTCAGCTATGTTATTACAAACATTCACAGAATGTATAAACTTGGTCTTGCCTCAGAAGAAATTTATATTGTAGGCTGTAAAAAAGGCTATGAACAAGGTTGTTTACCCTCAGGCATGAGAAATCCACAGTGTGTCTGTTTGATACTTACAGTACACAGCGCTCACAGAGTAGGATAAATTACTGAAATCCCATTATAAAATCCATCTAAGGTAACTAGTGAACGATATCTAATAATTTTAAAATGTGTAAACAGGAAACTGCTTGCATGTTAGCAGATATTTTTGGATATTACAGAGAATTGAAGATAATCCCTGATGCAGTAACAAATGACAAGCTATTTTAATTTATGCTTTTGTACTACTCAGAATTTTGCCAAGGAGGGAGTAGAAAAAGCCAAAACATTTACAAATGTCTCTGACCAGCACTCAGGACAATCAATTATGCTTTTTTTTGAGTCATATGACTCTTCAGATAAAAATTTACCATGTAAAAAGATATATTAAATGCACATAGACTTTCTGTTTAGCTTTGGCTATTAAGTTATTGTCTGAACTACCTCTCTCCTCAGGTACAGGCATCTCATGAAGGTTCATCTGCTGGCCCTGAGGTTACACTCAAGTCAGGTTGAACAGTGTTGGAGCCAGGCTTTCCTCAGAGATGCACAGTGGCAGGAGCAAAGGCAATGGACCAAGCTTCATACAGAGAAACAATGAGCACATGGAAGGAAAAAAAGTATTTCTCTCAAGGGCTATGTAACAACAGAACTGGCATCCACAGGTGCCATGAGACATCCATCCCCAGAGATCATCCACACATCATAGCACAAGGCCATGAGCAGAAGTGCCAGTGTAGGAAAAACCTCCATACTCATAGTGTGTAGGCATTTCAGAGATTTCTCCCATTTAGACTTAAATTTCACTTAGCTATAAAACAGTAAAACTCCAAGTCAGTGCCTCCCTCTGGCAGGCTGCTGGAAGAAGGCAGCAGAAGGCTGTGCCAATGCCACCTCCCTGCACCCATGCTGCGCCCACCTGCTGTAACCCCCACCTGCTGCAGAGGTGTGCAGGGGCTCTCCCTCCTCTCCTGTCTCCCAGAGCCTTCTGTGGTGAGCTGAGGTGGCCAAGAGAAAAGGCTTTGTGCTTAACTCGGTTCCTGCCTTGCTGGGTAACATGATGCAAGGCCATCGGGCTCTCTCTGTGCTGCAGCTATGCCAGGTGTTTGATACCCAAGACATGAGTCTTTTCCCAGTGCAGAGAGGAGCTGGGGCTCAGCTGGTGTGCTTGTCCAGGATTTTGAGATAGAGGATGCTATAGGAAAGCTAAACATAAAAGTCCTAGTGGAGCATGAGGCAAAGAAATCAGATATTGTCACATTTAATCCTTTCCCCTGCACCTCTGCTTTGTTCTGTTTCAACTTGTTAGGCAGGGCAGAGCTGATATTTCAGTTAGGGGAAGGTGTGTGAGCCATGACAGTGTAGCACAGCTGGAGAACACACCGTTTATCAGGAACCCTTTTAACACAGTGTCCTGCTACAGAGCCTGCCCTGGGAACAGGACAGGACCTCTCCTAAGCAACCATAGGCTCTGAAGAGAGAGCCAGCTGAGCATCCCACAGTTAATGCACAGGACTTCCCAGATGAGCTCTACCTTGGCATACACCTTGGGGACACACCTTGCCTTGACAGCAAGGACAGGAAGGAGAATTGGTGGCACCTAGAGCTTATCACTTCTAGAGAATTGAAGAAGAAAACATCTGGCACAGTTATGCAATTGCTTCCCATAATAACCCAGCCTTAACCTCCCTACAGGCAGTGAGTCAAAGGGTAGGAGGCTGAAAAAATGTGTGAGGTTAGCACTTTAGCAGCATGCACAGAGTCCTGTCATAGCCAGTGGTGATTTTTATTCCCTTCACCTTTGACTGCCTTGTTCATATGTCTCTCTTCCCTCTCAAACAGGATTTTTTAACTCTCCCAGATGCCAGGTTATATACACACAGTGTGACAGCATGGGGTCCAGAAGCCCTGCTGAAATAATGTTCTTAAGGGAGATCCTGGTTTACCCATCTGGAACAGTGGTGTGCCAGAGAGGAGATCAGTGTGCTGAGCTGCAGGAGTATCAGAAAGGAGAAGAGTGAGACATTCCCTTGAAGGAGGCTATTAGGTCCTGTATTCAATATAATGCCTTGCTTTTAGGCTTTTCTTGACCCTCAAAAGGTGACCCTTTACAAGGTCAAACTGAAAAAAGCTTTCTCTTGCTGTGAGCTACAGGATCAGCTTATATTGTGTTGCTTTTCCACTTGAAAATCCTTGAGGAAACTTTTCATTGTTGGTCTGAATAAAAAAATTCAAATGTGTGAGTGATGTTCGTCAGGAAGCCCTTCTCTGACACATGGTGTTTCACAGCCGGTGGTGCCAGAGATGTGACCACACTTCTGTGTCACCTGGCTGATGAATCAGATGGTGGGGGTCACTTCAGTGCAGACAAAGCCCTACCTCCCTAATTGTCCACCAGGTACAAATGAGCTCAAAGAAATAATCAGAGAACAAGGCTGAGTTGCTTCCTCAGAGCAACTTGACATCGTCATTTGTTGGCTGAAGGGTCTTCTGACACATTTCTGGTCTTCTCTGATCATGGAATTTGTCAGTCATTACTCGCACTCCATATTTGACAGAGGTGCTGAGAAGAAGACCTGAACAGCTAAATCATTCAGGGGTCTTGCTGCGCCATTGTCTAATAGCTTGGCACTATTGCCTGTGACACTGCAAGGATCACGGAGGATTTGAGTCAAAATATGGAGCAACCAAACTCCCTGGACTGAGGACTCCTTTGTCTGACCCTAGGTAAGCATTTGAGGGACCTAAGTAAGAAAATGCTTCTACGCTAGAGCTTATTTTTCTGGAAACACTAATTTTTTTCTCTAGATTTTGCATCCTGCTGCCTGCTCTGTAGATGATACTCATCTTCTACTGCGAAAAAAAACAATTTATGTTCACTTTTCAAAGCAGGTTTTTAGGTCTTCTTCTTAACAAGGCCATAACATCAGCCTTTTGCAGATCCTTGAGTGTGAACTCCACATGAGCAGCAAATCAATTCCCACAGGACAATTAAACTCTACAAAGAATTACTTAACACAAAAGGGAAGTAAGCTTGACAGAGCATTTCAGTCAAAGACACTATGGCGTGATTACACTTTGTTAACTCTTTCTTATTAATAAGAATTGCATTTCAGAGCAGCTTTTAATGTACTTCTAGCAGAGCTATGCATGGACCCACAGGACATTCAGAAGCTTCAGAGCAGGTACAAGGACACTGGCAGACACCCACAGTGAAGCTGGCAGTTTCCCATTTATTGTAGTGTTGATGACTCAGTCCAATATCCTGTAATATTTCAGCTTTTTAAAGCTTTTTTAATTTTTCAGCTATCTGAGAATTTCAGCTTTTTTAAACTGAGATGTGTAATACCAAGCACAGTAAGCCAGTGCATGTGCCTTTGGGTTGGCAGCAGCAGGGTACCTCGGAGCAGCTCTTGGGCCAGTGAGCTTGATTTTATCACATTTGGACAACACTGTTTGCTTAGTCTACATGTCTAAAAAATTACAGTAATTCTACCCTCTGAGGCCTGGAACACTGCCCAGATCCCTGGCACCTCAGGATTATCAGATGACAGAGGAAGAAATGACATTCAGTCCGGTGGCTGTCCCTGGCTTGTTCAGCCCACAATTAATATACTTGCTTCAGTTTCAGGTGTGTGGCAAAAAAAAAAAACCTAGAGCTGAAACATGATACCAAGGTTCCAGACATCTTGGAGGTGCTGGAATGTGTTTTAAAGATATTGCTGTTCCCTGTGGGAGTGGAAGCCAGGGAGACATGATCTAGATTTAAAAATCTGGAGGGAGAGTGTGAGCATGGGATATTTATTAGATCTGACTGCAACCAGCAATTATTTGTTTGAGTTGAAGGATAAAATTAGGTAGCAAACATTACATTTTCAGCATGCAAAGGAAGAGATTGCAGTGGGAAATAAGCACTTCATGTTTTAATAGTCAGGTTTGACCTAGCAGGAAGATAAGATTTCAAAAGTATGATAAAAATGCACTTTTTTTTTTTTTCCCCCCCAGGACCTTGTTTCTTCCCAGGAAACTATGTTAGGCAGAACAGAGTAACATATTTGGCCAGACCTGAGAGGATTTTTGTGAGTTCCATGTGAGATGCTGAAGCCTTAACTTAATTTGCCTTACATTCCTCAGGAAGATATACACCCTGTATCCACATCCACTCAGCCTGCTCTCCTTTTCAACCTTGTTACCATAACTATTGATTTCTCTTGCTTTAGCCCAGCCTGATGCTTGTGTAAATCAAGTCAGTTGCTACAATCTGGGCTGTGTCAGGAATGCGAAATTCACAGCCTTTCTTGCTTTCCTCCTTTTTCTCCCACTGCCAGTGATGTTTTAATTTTGACATTCTGCATGGAGATCAGAAATGTACCCAAAGCTATTTCATGTCCCACAAATTTCTTGTCCGTGGAACTTAAGAAAGTGGCTTTTTATAAGCATCAGTATCATGCATATACCACATGGCAAGCCCTGTGGAGTTCTAAAACTCAATTTTTTAGTGCACTTTAAAAAAAAAAATTGTTTTGGGGAGAAGAATATCCTCCGTTGGCCTGATGATTAATTTTCACTGGGAAAAAAATGCAAGCCCGCGCGCAGCTGTTAGCAAATCTCCCGGTGGAATGGCTCCTGTCGAAACACATCCTAGCCCTCGGCACCTGAGCTGTTTGCGCTTAAATTCCTGCTGGGGTCCCTGCGCAGCGGGTCCCATTATCCCCCCGGCTCCACGCCCGGTGCCCCTCTGGCTCCATCCCCGCTCCCGGGATGCGGGGAGCGGAGCGAGGGCGCCGGCGGGCGGGGACCCGCGGCACCGGGAGCCCTGCGGGATGGGCGAGGGCTGCCGCCGCCGCTGCTGCTCCGGGAAGGAGGAGCAGCATCCGTGTTTCTTTCCCCAGCCCTCCCGGTGCTGCTCTGCTAGTGTGTTAGTGTTTGCAGAAGCCACCACGACTCCAAGCGTGACGAAGTAGGGGATGACCAGAGGTGCGGGAAAACGGGGAGGCAGGCTCGCTGCTGGTGGCTGGTACATTGATCCATCCTGGACTGGTTTGGACAAACTCTGGCCAGACTTGTGGACTGGAGGGCCTGGCAGGGTGAGATGGAGGATGTGGGTCCAGGCAGTCACAGTCCTGGACTGCAAGCTGCCCCTTTCCCCTGCACCCTGTCCCCTGCTGAGCACGATGCAGTCACTCTGTGATGTCCACACCTAAACCCTTATTCATGCCACAGGGGCAAAGGCAGTGCTGTCGCAGGCCTGGGCGAAGGCGAGGGGCTGTCGAGCAGCCATGAGGAGTGGGTGCCACCTCTGGTTGTGGGGGAACTGAACACCACGTGTATTGCAGTAGTGGCCAGTGGTTACCAGCTGTAGCTGAGGGACAGGGCAGTGCTGCAGGCAGGACAAGCGTGCTCCTCTCCTCATCCTCCCCCAGCCAGCAGTCATGACATGTGGACTATCATCAAAATGCCTGTTCTGTGACACTGAAAAAAAGCCAATGCCCAATGTAAAAGGGAGGTTTATTGGCAGAAAGGTATACATGATTATGCTACAAAGCTGGAGAGATGTGCTGTGAAAGGAAACAGAGAGACAGACACTAGCTCAATCGATGTCATGGAGTCCCACTGTGATGCAATGGCTCTTTCCAGGACTTCATGACAGAAAAAAAAATAGGGTGCTTGACCACTTATTCAACATTTATGGTGCTCCTGCAGGTGAAAATCCAAAAGAAAATAACCTCAGTGAGAACCAAGAGTTGCAGGTTACAAAACACAGGCATTTTTTTCAAGATACAGGATAGTCAATTCTTTCTATGTGAAACAGACAGAAGCTGGACCAAGGTCTTGCAGCAAGCTGTGCCTGAACTCCTCAGAAACTGCTCCTGAGACAACAGCCAGCAGAACTGCTGTGCTGAGCAGGATGCAGATCTGACCTCCTCTACAGCCAGGCAGCATCATACCTCTGACTAGTTAATACACTGCCTCCATGATTTGTGTCACCTTGTGTTCTCCTCAAATAATGTATTTACTGTCCCAGAAAAAGTTTCTCTTAGTCCACATGGAAAGCCTTGCTTGGGTCTGGGAAGCATAGGCTCCAGAGGGAAGACTTTTGAGGACGGCCATAGGTAAATGGTTCTTTGGTATGTATCTGTGCTTTTGAGGAATCTTTGGAGGTATTTCCTAGTCTTTCCATTATTCTGCACTTTGGCTTTCATTCTAGATGCTAAGCTCATCCCATTAACAGCAATGTGGTCCCCACTTGGATTCCACTGGTGTCATGGGACAGAATCTGGCCAGTCTCTGCCTCCTCTCTGAGAATCCTCATGGAGGCTTCATTTCTTGGAGAATGGTTCCTCTTCTACTCTCTCTGCTTTTGCTGCTTTATAGTTCACTTTCTTATCTGCCTGTTTGGTTATTTTCTGGCTTTTACTTACCTTTTCAAATCCTTAGTCCACTTCTGCAACAACCTCTTTGCAAGGTGATGAGTATTGAGTAACAGCATACTCTTCTGGAGGAGAAGAATAGAAACGTTCTTGTTACCCTGGAGAACATTTGTATCCCTGGAGGTGGATATAACCTATACATGCTTAAACTGGAGATCCTTGAAATATCCTTTATTTTGGTGCATGTATTTTCTTAACATTCTAGTCATGCCTATTGATCACCTTGGGCATGAGACCAAGGTCAAAAAGTGAAATGAGTCTCTCCCCTGGCCCTAGATTTAGGTGCTGATGGAGCCCAGAGGAGTGCTGGTTGCAGCAGGGCTGGTTCTGGATGTCCCTTAAGGCACACTGTTTCTGCTGTCCCTGTCCCTCCCCCACACTTCACCCTGGTTAAAATCAAAGACATACCTGTTTCATAGTAGTCATAGATCTGCACAGGTGCTGGCTTGGGGTGGGTCACTACAAAGTCCTGCTCAACCGAGAAAGTGATTTCTTTCCTTTTCTTCTGTGAGATCTGGGATGGAAGGCCAGAGATCACATCAGTCAATTTATTTGTACAGCACCATCTAGAGAGACAAGGGTGGTAACTGACAGGTTGCATATTCCAAATCCCACTGATGCCACACCTGAGACAGCCATTATCCAAACATGTTTGGAGAGCTCAAAGTGAAACTGAACTGAAGAGTTAGTAGATTTTCTGTCCTGCTTGTATCACCTGATTCTGTAATTGTTGTATATCTTGTTGCCAGAAGTGGGAAAATTGCCCAAAGGGACTGAGTGTAATTTTCCAGGATCTCCCAATGGTCAGGATGATAAAGTCTGGTATTCCAATCCCTTTCATTTCAGACATGGACATTATGTGCCACCAAGAAACTGGGAATCAATTTACGGTGTCCATCACTGGGGAATTGGCTTCTGTTAGTTCTACAGTGCCCTGAGCAAATTATTTACTAAGTAAATTCTGATTCAGGGATTAGATTACAATTTAAAATTTTGCAATGATCTAGTGTAAGAGAAGCAAAGAAAATCTTTCCAGAGTAGAATGAAAGCAGTGTTTCATGTCATGTTGGAAAGACCAAGGTTTCTAAGAAGCCTACCAAAGAGGCATACACACAAGGGAACCACTTTTCTGGTGTTTATCTGCTTTTTACTGAAATAAAAATAATTTTGTTTAATTTCAACGGGCTTTTTTTAATGAATTGTTTTGATTTTTTTAGTTGCTGGTAGGACATGTGTCAGTTTGAAGCTGTTTAGAAGGTTGGTAAGTTATATGCAGTTTGGGAAGTAAGCAGCTTAGTGATAACACTAGAGAACTGTTGAGGAAGAGACCATGATAAATGTACCATATAGGGTATATCCATAGTCTGATTACCTATTGCATGCTGTTTCCATCCTTTGTGAAAATCAAATAGGCAGTGACCAGAACTTACATTTTGCAGATAAAGGAGGACGTGATTTTTCTTGTTTTCTACTTGCATCACTGTTCGACTGTCAATGAGCTTTGAAACAAGAAAATGGAGATGAATATATTAGTAAAACATTACAAAACAAGTGCTGCCTCAGACCCTACTGCTGCATGTCTGTGGTATTCATTCTTCTCCTAGTCAAGTTTCAAGGGCCGGTAGCTGACTTTTAGATTCCAAATATTGATGAATGGATTGAAAGGATGGACAAAAACCTACCACTTGACTTAGTTGGGGGTATGAGCTCTTTCCAAATGCACAAGTCACTACAATTCACTTGGGGAATTCTGCCCGACTCTGGTGTCATCTGCATTTCAGAGCCAGTCTGAGAGGTTTTCCACCCTTTCCCCAACTGGGCAGTGCCCAGTTGTAGCTGCCAGCTGCTCAGGCTTGAGCTGAAACCCTTCCTAGTTTTAAATATAGGAGGGTCTGTGTGTTCGAAGCTCCCTGGAGGGCATTCCCTCCACCCAGTAATGAACAGCGCAGCCATGCAAACACTTCACAGGGTCTGAGGCTGAATGGTTCTTAACCATGCCTCTGGTAATTGAGCCTTGCTCCTCTAAGTTTACCTTATCCAGGGAAGACTTAACAGGAACAAAGCCAGAGAGCATCTTCACATCAATAATGAGCATGTTGGAGCTGCTGCGTTTCCCCGTGTAACTGAAACAACAGAGGGCCCATCAGCGTCTGGTCTTTGGGGACACTGTGTCTTACAGGCTGATACCATCAGCATATTGATCAGCCTGTGGTTCTTGACTTTATAAGCTGAAGTGAAAACACACAGCAATGTTCTCTGCGTGCCTTGTCATCTGTGCAGCTGGTTTGCTGGTGGCACATACCTGCTTACGAGGACAATATCAAATTTTGCTGGTCTATGCTGTGGGCAGGAAGCATTTGATGTCTGTACTGAAAGCAGAAATCCAGAGGACCCCTCTGGAAGGTGAATGTTGTATCTCAGTGCTGTCTGGAAGAGGAAAAAACCCTTTTGTTCAAGAATGCCAAAGATTTTCTTTGCAATCCAAAAAACCAGACTTAGTGAACTTTTCTGGCAATGTTGCACTTGGTTGTATGTGGAAGATGCTTGCTTATATCAATGATGAACACATAAGACTTCTACTCTTTACCAATGAAGGTGCTTGTACCCAGAGTCACCTCCCAGAAAGAAATCAGATGTTGATCAGAAAGGACTCGTTTTCCATGCCAGAACTCCCTAGGAGTCAGAATGTGGGATGGGAAAAAGAGTGTTTCAATGGTTTAAGGAAATCAAGCAATTAGGAAAAATAAAGAGGAGTTAGCTAGAAAATCATCAAAACAATGGCTATCGTGTATGCAAAATGTGAAACACAATGAAGAAGAAAGCAGACATTTACTTGCATAAATACACATCCACTGCCATTCATTGTCAGGCTGTATTTCCCAGGGACCTCTGGAAGGGGAGTCTGTTGCATCAGGAGCCTGTTCTCATTGTTGACAAAAAATACCTTCTCAAAAGGCTTTTTGGAAGTGATCTTGACTCCTTTTTGTGAAGCAGAGCTGTAGGTGGCCTCACCATAAGCAGCGAGTGCTTGAAGGGCAATGACTGTGTCCTGGAGAAAAAGAAAATAATAAAAGACAATTGGCTACACAGCGTGACCAGTGCAGAGGAGATCAAAGTCACTGTTGCAATACCCATCACAGTTTCTTCTTCCTGAATTTGTGTATAATTCCAGGGTTCCCATACAAAAGGAGCCATTTCATTCTCTCATGTATGCTTTAGGGTAGGAGAATTTCTCTCCTGACACAAGGGTCTCAGAACATAAAATCTGAGAGGCAGAGTGCACTTCTAGTTTTTCATAGTGATGAAGCCTGTGTTTTCTGGGGAGTTACACAGAACACATGGGTCATCTGACAGATGGGACTTGGTGTTTTCTAGGCTCATCCCCGACACAAATATCTGTATTTATTGCTACTGAAGTTACCCTTGTATGGTTTTAACCTTTCTATACTTAAGAAGGGGGGGGGGAAAGTATTGTGGTCTCCTAATATAAAGGTTTGGTTTCTCTCAGAGACAGCAATTAGAAAAGAAAAACATGACTAGGTAGTCAGAGCCCTGCTGGAACCCTGAAAGAATGCCCTGATTCCTAGGACTAGCTGTGGAGTGGAAGGTAGTTTTGGCACCTGGGTAGAAGAGAAACCTCCATAGGGATTCTGCTGCCTGATGATCCACTGTACAATCCCTGAGGCCTTTGTGAGGTCCTCTTTACTCCGGTTGGGTTTGCAGAGCAATGCCAACAACACGTAACTGGTGATCTCAACATCAGCTGAAGGGGCATGGTCAAGGAAGGAGGGAGATTTGTCTGATGGAGACCTCTCCTCCTGCTCCCAGTGCTGTGAGCCATCTGAATAAACAAAGAGAGGAACCAGTATTGATTAGAGGTGTCACTGCTCTGTACTCTGCCTTGGAGTCTCACTGCATCCGAGTCTCTTCCTCAGAAGGACTCCCTGCACATCAATGAATGCACTGCAGATTAACTCCACGGATCATTTGTGTGGTTTGGTTCATGTGCCCACTCTCTCAATATTGTCAAGGTCAGACCATCAGTAAGATCTGTTCCATCTTCCCATTTTCCAAATTCCCCAAGTGACTGAAACTCACCAACTTCCTTTGCTGATTTCTGTAACTCCTCAAGGAATGATTCACATTTTTCTGCCTTGCCAGCTAAGCAGAAAGCATAGACCATGAGTGCCTGAGTGTAAACTTCCCTGATACTCTTCTCAGATGCAGTCTCCAGACAAAAAAAGGCATTTCGGATTACAGGGTACTTAAAAACAAAAAAGCATATGGGTTTTATTCAGGACAGTAGTCTTCATCTGCTCAAAAAATTTTCTTTAAACTTGTTCCTCATCCTGTCACTATCACAGCAATGAGAGTGGATTTCAGCTTGTATAATGACTTCAGGAGAGAGAATTATTCAAGGAGGGATTTCACAGGAAACACCAAACAAATCAAGTAGCTTTTAATGGTGTTCTTGACAAGGTTGCTTTATAGATTTCATGGATAATTCCTTCTGCTAACCTCCATGATAATTATTTGCTCTGCATTTCTATAGTCAAGAGTTTGCTGTCTTGAACAAATCTAACTTAGTGGTTTCTATCCTTACTGACTTTGGTGTAACTTTAATTCTGTGATATTGTACTAGGTTGACACCCACAAAAAAAATGTACACTTTGACTCCATGTCCTGAGAAAATATATTAAAAAGTGGAGACTAACTCATCTATTGAAGTCTTACATCTCCTCCGTAGTTGCCTTTGTGCTGCCAACTTTTTGAAAAGGACAGATCAGCTTTCGCTCTGGTGGACATTTGTTTTTCCTACATTCCTTTTAGTTTCATTTGTAGATGATATAGGTTTACCTTACTTTCTTGACTGGGCTGTCTTTGAGGCTAAGCCATAGTGTGTGGGTTACTACCTGTCATGTGTAGGTTTTTACCTGTCTACCTGTTTTTATTAGAAACTAAAGGGTGTCACTAAATCCTTTGTGTCTGGCAAATAGAAGATCTAATCCCACTGAGGTTTGTACAGTTTCTGCTCAAAGACTGGTGTTTTAAGAGATGTAGAGATGGGGATTTTCTCTGTCACAGCCACCAGTGCAGATACAGAACATGGTCACCTACTCTGGGAGCTCTCTTCCTCTCTTTCCCTCTCTTTACTACCTAGACAATTTATCAGATGCTGGACCCAAGGCAACAAGTGGGGACCAGTTCCATCTGAGTATCAGGTAAGTCTCCTTACCGAAATGGAGTGCCCAGCTTCCAGCATGGCAATGGTGATGTAGGCAGAAAGAGACAGCTCATCATCTACTCCTCCCTGAAAACAACATGGAGAGAGGAATAATCTGTAAATGCCACAGATGAGAGCCTTTAAATATCAATTTCCATGTCCCAACTGAGAGAGTATGGACAGCTCTGGAGGCAGCCCAAAGGGAAAGAGAGCATTCACATACCTCTTGAATAGCTCACTAATCCAGAGAAGCCCTTTGCTATTAAATCCAAGAACATCACTCCTTTAAGCTTACAGTCCTGCAATCCTATCTCAGATGCACATAACATGTAAAGTAGGTGTACAAAAGCTGAATGAGCTGAAAATACTCATTATAGGATGTGGAGAATTAGCCCTTGGAAGAAGACAGGCATTTGGAGCAAAATACAGTTTTTGGCAGTAATAGGAGAACATATTCTTAATGAAAAAGTATAAATTTGACCAAGTAGTAATTCTCTGCTACCTTCAAGGCATTGTTGAAGAGTGTCCCAACACTCCGGAAACAGCCATCTAGCTTCTGTTTGCTGGACAGCCACAACAGGGTTTGAGACTGGACACGTTCATCAATGTAGATGAAGCGACCAGCTTGTGCAAATGATCTGTACACAAAGGCAGTGAGCCTGCAAAGGAAAGATGGAGCTGTGAGATGAGCACTGGAAGAAACAGAAGAAATCATCCCTTCTGTTCATGCTGCTGAAGAGCATGAAGAGTTACAGCCAGTGTGTTGGTGGCTTGCTTTCTCTTTGTGTGCTCCTCAGAGAGAGAATAGTTAAAGGAGTAGTCGCTAGATGGGACATGGGGAGGATGTCCAGCACACTCTGTGGCTGATCCTGTCTACAGAGCACCACAGTGCAATGGGTTTCATAGGAGACAGCAGGAGTATGAACAGAAAGCCAGCTGGGTCTTTAGGGATCTACTTCTTTTCCTGCACCCAGCCTGGCAGAGGAGGGAGAGACATTTTCTTTAGTACTTCCCAACCTCCAGTCCTAGACAGCTCTGTACATCTGATTCAGCCAGTAAAGCTGCCTCTTACCTGCACCATAATGATTGAATGTAAATTAATCTCTGAGCCAATTCTGCTCCCAGTCACTCACCAGGTGTTCCCTTCTCTATCTCTGGTGCCAAAGATGCTGTAGGACCCATCAGGACGTTTGTATGACAGCTGCTTCTGGTAGCCTGCAAGAACATGGGAAAGGAAGTGCTCTTGGATGTAAGAGCAAAACAAAACTATTTTGTTTGCTGACGTATTTGTCTGGGAAAGAATGGAAAGGCAATGTATATCTAACAAGCAGGAGGGGAGCGCTGAGGGATCCTATAAATGGAAGTATGGAAGACCTTGTCTGGCAGAAACACTGAGAGATTAGCCAGAGTTCTTTCAGCTCAATTCTCCAACTAGACATACAGGATCAGGATACGTGCTGTGCCTGAGAGGGAAAAGAGAAGGGGACTGGAAGACAAAACCACAAAGGAAAAACATGTCAGCTGAGTGTCAGCAAAAAGGCATAAGATAAGAAGATAAAGGAAAGTAAAAGTGGCTTGTTCAGGGCAAATCCTTGGGTCTCTGGGCTGTGCTACAACTGTGATGCCATCTGCCAGGGTAGCTATGCTGCTGCTGCTGCTTCTGCTCACTGGCCCTCAACAGGAATTTCAGCACACGTTGTAAGGGAACCACAATGCTCTCACCGCTCACTAAGTATCCAGTGGCCTTGGATTTGACCTCCCTGCTCAGCTGCCCTGTCTTGTTCAGATAGTCCAGGACGTAGATGTTGGGTGCAAACAGGACCATGTTCTGCTCCCCACAGCCAAAGGGCATCTGGAGGAGCTGGTGCAGGTTCTGCATGGCAGTGCCCATGATGTCACCTGGGGAAGAGGAGAGGGGAAGGATCAGCACAACTCATGGCCACTGAAATTACCAGTAATTTCCATTCCACAGGCAGAGTCATAAAAGCCTAGCAGGGGTTGGGAGCCTTCTGAACAGAACTTTGTTCTGCTTTGCAGCCAACAAAGAATGCCTCTCCCTGCCTCTCCTTACATAGTCTAAATTGCCCTTACAGGAAACACTCCTTATTTTGATACCACTTCAAGCAGATACTTCTTGTTGGAAATGAAGGGAACTTACAAGAAACTTCTGTTTCCAGAGGATAGAAGGGAATAGCCAGAGCTATTTATTGCAGACATTTTTTTGGAAAATTAACAGCTAATCTGCAAAGGGGCATTGATAATGCAGATGTATCACAGACCACCTCTTAATTGTTATTTCTAGGAAAGGCAGCACAGACCCAGCAAGGGACTTCTGGAAAGAGCTTCTAAAAGTCACCAACATTACCAAGCAAGGATTTTATGGCTAGTGAGTCACATAAGCAAATCCATGTCCTGAAAAGACTGAATAGACTCTACTGGCAGCTCTGATTTGTAGATGGGTGTGTACAAAAATACCATACTGGCATGAATCTGGCTGAGGTCATGAGTCAGAACTGTGCTGCTGCTTTGGAGAAAGACTTTCAAATGAGCTGAATTTAAACAGAATAGTGAAAAGTGATGCAACTGATATGTTGCTGATGCAGAGCATTGCTGGACAAGATAAGAATCAGTCTCTTTTCTCAAAAGTTTCCCACACTTGGAGTAGAAACTCACATTTTGAATCTGAAAGAGCTTTCATGTTACATTTTCTATATTTTCTTTTTTAAAAAAATGTTTTATTAATTATATATTTACCAACAACAGAAAAGGAGGCTCTGGCTGATCCTTCCAAAACATTTGTAGGTAGCTCCAGGGCTATATCTTGAATAACTACATCATCTGTGGAGAAAAATATTTGTCATTTGCATAGGAATACGAATTATAACAGTGAAATGCTCCTGGTACAAATTGCACAGTACAAGAGACAGCAACAAAGTGAAACTCACAGCATTCACCAAGAACACAAAGAGAGAACGGGACACAGCAAAATCAAAATTGTGAAAAACAGATCAAGTGGTGTAGTCGCTGTCATTGCTCAATAGAAACCCTTAAAACAGGGTAAGGTTGGTACTCACAGGTTGTAGTATCTGTGACCCTTGGGGATTCATTCAGTGACACTATTGGTAGAGCTGGTTTGTGAGGGTCAGAACAGATTTTTAGCCTCTTTTAGGCCAGTCAGGAAACCTTAGGAGCTGTTTGCTGTCAGCACTGAGATGGCGTGGAAAGGAACATCGCATTCCCTCCCATTCCCACCAGAGGTGGAAAGCTGTAAGCTACAGGTTTCCATAGAATAGAGGACAGCACTCAACATGAGTGAAAGAAACTCAGGACATAATTTGCACAGAAAGGTCATCTCCCTTTGAGAGCATCATAGCAGTCTTCCTGCAGCATCTGAGCACATCTGAGCAGGGCACTGATGCTGCCTCAGTGATATGCACCAGACCACTCAGGAATCTGGTAGCAAGGAACATGTTTTTCACTCATATTACACTCATACTAGCTGTCATGTGGACAACTCTGGGAAAAAGGGAAGGGAAAACATCAACAAACACTGCAGGAAAGAGTGCAGACTCCAAACTTTTTTCAGTTCTTCTCAAGACAGTGGTATATAAGACCCTTACCTTCTGTACAAATTAAGGAGTTTTGGGTCTTTTCCCTTCTGATTCCTTCAGGCTGCAAGTAGATGGAAAGAAGAGACACATGCAGTGGATGAGACAAAAGCATGCAGAAGAAATTCAGTGTCAAAATGCCACCCCCTTTCCCAGCCTCCTACGTCACAAAACACGTGGATTGAAGCAACAGTTTACAAGTTCACGCACAATGTGTCTGCTCCTAAAAGGGAGAACACATCAGATGGAGTCCCTCATTTCCAGTTTCTGCTCTGCATGAGGGAGACCTGTCAACCTCCACTGATCCTCATGGAAGAGGACATCAGATGGGAGTGGACTTGGTCTTAGGTTGAACAGCCAGACCCTGTCCCAGAAAAATGAAGGTGGAGCCATACCGGGAGTTCTTTAGGGAACCTGAAAATCTTTTCCTTGCTTTTGGTACTTTCACTGGGTTTTAGTTTCCTCATGAAAAGAATGCAGGACAAACAGTAAGAGCTGCCAGCAGTACCTCAACCAGCAGTGTTCTGATCTGGGTGTCCCTGTAGTTAATACTGATGTTCCTGGGAGCTTTGTCTCCACAAGCTTCATACTCCTTGGTTTCTGCAGTAATGCTGAACACTACATTACCTTAAATAGCAGAAAAAAAGGAAAAAAAAATGGACCTCTGCCATGCAGGATGATCAACAAAGTAAGAAATTTCATCTGATGAATAAGATGAAGTAGTTCAACATAATGAATGGTCAGTCACTGTAGGTGAGACATATGGGATGAGAACTGATCTGTAAAAATGGCGATGATAAAGACACTGAAGCTGTGGAGAAGCTCTTTAACCCAGAGAACTGGAAAGAACAGTGGTAGACCAAGCTCTCTAGGTTGGAAAAGGATTAAGTTTTTTCAGGTAAGATATACATTAGTATCAATCTTGTAACATAAAACCAAGTAGATTCAAAGCACTTACCGATTTCTTTGGGGAAAATATTCCAGACATAGGTCTTTCTTTGCTTGGCGCACACACATCCATCATCCTCTGGGGAGATGAATTTGGCTTGATAATCAAGGGAATCCGACAGTGAAACATTAATCTGAGAACAGAAAGAGTAGTGTGATGGGATGAAGGTTTTGTACCACATTGCAAATGGTGCTTTATTGTTAGAGAGGGTGAGACACTATCTTCTTACATCTAGAGTTAAGTGTAGGGCAGATTTAAGGCCTCAGATGATGATGATGTCTGATGAATCATCCATCAGATGTAACCTGAACAGTTTTCCCTCTTGCTTCTCTCAACAGTCTCACTGTTAACTCAGGATGTTAAGCATCCTATGCACACCTGATTCTTAAGGAAAAGGCCCCAGTGAAACCATTGATGGCTTGCATATCTGTGGATGGTGAATGATACTCTGCAAAGCACTTTCTTCCTTTCTCTATGGATCTTGATACAGTTGCTTTACAGATCTGGCCTAGTCACAGCTCACAAGATCTCCCTTTGCTCTGTACGGTTTGTTCTGAGAGGACAAATCCAGTCAGGATAATCTGTTGTCAGCTAGAATGAGCAGTACCTCAGTCAAGAGCAGATCCAGCCACCTGCACCCATCATTTTGCTTCAGTTTCTTTGGAGATGGGATAAGGTCTAAGGAAATGGGCAGAAGTACACACCTTAATGCACTCGTTAAGGTAGTTGAAGACAGTGGCTCTAAGCAGGAAATCTTCTCCTCGTATGATAGAGTATGGCAAGGTCAACTCAACAAAGAAAGGCTGCAAGGCTGTCAGGGTGGCAGGCACAGACATGCCAAATCCAGCCAACTCTTCCACACAGAAAGCACTGGCTTTCCATTTGGTGATGGTGTCAGGGATGGTGTATGAGATGCTGGCTTTTCCAGTAGAGCTGGTGGGAATGGAGAAAGGATGAAGCCTTTAGAAAGGGTAAATTTCAGATAACTTGAATCTCAGTAGATGAAACATGTTTTGAGAACCAGAGCTACCCCTATTCTATCTGCAGAAATCCCACATACAATCCCTGGAATTTACCACTAAAATTTGAGAAAAGTCCATTTAAATGTTCCTCTGGCCATCATATCATTGAGTTTGGAAAGACAACTCAGAATTCTTGTTCTGCAAATCGGTATTTTAAATAGAGGTGTCCTTCTTCTGAGGACGGGAATATGACTTATGGTACACACATTGTGGGAACAGGTGTCTTTAGGGACATTTTTGGTAATTGGATCATGGAAAAGACAAGGGCAGATGGGCAGCTTATGACTGAGAAAATAGGTCTTCTGGGCCAAAAAGGAAGAAGAGTTGGCAAGGGATTGCCACCTTGCAGGACATCAGGGAACATATTCAGTAATTCTTAAAGCAAGACAAGGATATGAAAGAAGCAATACTCACTTAATTGGAACTATATCCCAAATCCAAGCTTCAGGAAAGAATTCCCGAATAGTCTCAAGGATGAGTGTCCTCTCTTGTTCCTCCCTAGCAGCTTCAGCTGGTAAGAGATAACAAGAATTTAGTAAAGCCTGGTTCATATAATGGAGATGCCCAGAAAGGACAGGTTTGAATGTTCATGGGCCAATATGAAGGACAATAAGTGTTTTACCATTACCTTCTGATTTAGAATATATCATATTCATATTTACACATATGCCACACAAATATTATTAAATGTTGCCAATATATCCCTCAGTTAGGTATAACCTGGTGTCAAAGGTGAAAGAAATCATTGCTTGAAGTGTTTTGGTCTCTCATGAGCATGAGACCTAGGGCTAGAACTCAGATCACTTGGCTCGTAGCTCTGATTACTGTTCACACTGTCACTCAGTCTTTTCCAACTAGCTCTGGTCAGAAGGGAATCAATGTGAACAGCGTTAGTTTTGTGTGACACTGCCATTTGCCAACAATTCCCAGCATGAAACTGGACATGAATCAGAAGTGTAGAGCTGAAAGACTCTTGGGCATTGGCCATTAGCTTAAGCTCTCTCATTCAATGCCAGGCCAATATTTAATATCGAAACCAAAGTGGTTAACAAGTACTGTCCATGTCCGCATAATAAGAATACCTCTTCCTTTAAGGAGAAAGGTAAAATCTCTTTCCTGTCCTCTGTGTTACCTGATGATTTGACATGGTGTGCAGAAGCCACATGCCCTGCATTCGTTATGTATGGTTGACGTCTCACGGTCTCACCAGTGCATACAACTGGCTGTCGAACCTTCGAGTTGGTAAAAAATTTAATTCCCATATCCTGTAAAAATCCACATTTTAGTGTTAGCCATAACCACACTACAGCTGAGGTTTGTTCCATTCTTCCCTCTTTCCCATTACCCTGTTTCTACCAGAGATGTGCCCAGAGATATGTATGCAGAGACTTTTGGGAGCTTTGTGTGTGCTGGAGAATCACAGCAGGCACTAGAATCAATTGGGAACAGAGGTCTAAGAGGAGAGTTGTCATGTATGAGTTTTACTAATAGGGTTGTTTGCAGAATCTAACACTACATAAGCAGAAACTCACTTAAGCATATTTAAGTAACGTACAGGACATTTACCTTGACGACTTGATACACATCTGGGCCTAATCCAGACATTACAGGTGTGTAATACAAGCCTTTGTGAAAGATGTGGTCAGATGAGACACAGGGCTCTTGGGAGTCTTCTTCTAGATTGAACCCATGGAAGACGTAGCCTTGAAAATCTTGTAGGGGATGCAGGCTGTAAACCTGTGAGGGGTAAGGAAACAGGAACTGTCTATATGTAAACATCAACCTTACATACACCACCAAATACTGCAAATTGCCAAAACTGAGATGACAACCTGTTTGAAACCATGCTCTGTTTCCTGGACTGAGAAATGCCTGCATGGCTGGGATTAGAGATCAGCGACACAAAGTCTAGCTGGAGGCCAGTAACCATTGTTGTACCACAGGGTACTCCAATACTGGGTCTAATCTTGCTCAAAATCTTCTTTGATGATCTGGATGTTACAGCAAGTTTGCTGACAGCACAAAACTGGGAGTAGTGGGTATGCTGGAGGGTTGTACTGCCAGAGACCAGTCACAGGTTAAACTACATCCCAGATGAAAGAGGATTTACAATCCACAGGAAACAAAATCTGTTTATTGCTTACTAAAGATGGCTTATGACTGGCACATGCCAGAGGCTGTAAAACTCTAACTCAGTCTAACAGTCTCAAGTGAAGAGACACTGTAATGGAGGAGAAAAAAGCAGTGGAAGGAGACAAGGCATCTGGCAGCTTACCATTTCCATGGACAGCTCTGTCTCTGGCTTCAGGAGCAACACACTCTGATCCACTGCCCTCACAGCACAGAAGGAGTTGGCAGCAGCTTCGATGACCAAACTGACATTGGAAGCTGGGTGCATCTGCTTTTCAGAGAATTCCAAGTGGACCTGAAATTCATCAAACAGATGTTGGCATGGCTAACCCATGCTGCTGGCACTGCTCTGACTGTGTGTGTGAGTGAAGGGCAAGGAGGAGAGTGGAAGGATTTTCTGTTAAAGCACAGAAGATGTGCCTGAAGGAGAATGTCTGGTCTTCACTGTAGCTGTTGACCAGGCCTCTGTTATAACAGGGACTTAGGCAATAAGCACACTTAGATTCCTGGGATAGCTTAAATGAAGCCTACCTCAAGAGATTTAAAACGAAGTATGATTCTTTTGCTGTCAAATTGAAACTTTTTATGACTTGACTACATGTAATAACTCTACAGTGAGCAAATAATATTTTTCCTAAGTCCATGGCCCATGTTAGCAAATGTAGAAAACAGATTTTGAATCCATTTGGAACAAAATCTATTTCACGTTTGTTTTAGTTAAGAGGAAAAAAATAGGAGGGGTAACTAGAAACATTTTGTTTAATGTCACTTGCTTTGTTTTGTTTTATAGTTTCATGCATTTTAGCTTTTAGGAACTAAAGATTAGAAAAATATTATTGGTGAAATCTGAGTTTATAATGATGAATGAAAATGTACCATAAAAAAAAAAGAGGAAGACATATTTAACCCCAGGCTTCTATTTTGGCTTTCCTTTCTATGTGTATTTAGTTCTGCTAAACCTAAACTTTATTTTTCAACAAAAAGAATGTAAAAAATTAGATTGAATGATGAAGTGGAATAAGTCAAAAGTTTGTTCCCTATGTTGAAAAATAGAAAGTCCAAAAGGGAATGGAACCCAAGTAGAGTTTAAGCAAGGCAAGAATCTTTTTTGGACTTAAGTAGGTCTCCTGAAAAGTTTTTAATGTTAAAAGAAGCGATATCTTCTGAAAATAAGGCCAGGAGGTAGTGATAGAGGAAAGATATAAGGCCAAAGAGAAAAAAGAAAATAAAAGGAGCAATGTAGAGAGAAGGGGAAGGAAACAAGAAACAAAACTCTTGTGGATGTATACACAAAGAATTTGTATTCATCTGACAGCAGGTAAGGCTTGCTCTATCTTAGTGCCTCTCACCTTGTTTTTGAAACACTTCTCAACTGGCAATTGAACACTGTCTGCCACCAGCTCCTTGTCAGGGTGTAAGGTGTACACCAGCAACCGAAGGGCTGGAGCCATTTTCTCACTGACCACAAGCGGAATGGTGAAAGTGCCATTTTGGCCTGTTAGAAGAAACAAAGGCACCAATAAGGAAGGAATATCAAAGAGTTACTGTAGTAGTAGCCAAACTCAACAGGTATGTAACTTTACCAGTCAGTGGAGCAATCTGAAGATGATAAACTGAACAATTTTCCAGGAGGTAATGGGCCTGGGTTTAATCCAGGTGGTCTCAGATTTATTGTGGATTTGCACATGTGGCCATCTTCAGATAGGATCCTAAAGCAGACACTCTGCATTCCCTATGTCATTCCTTGGGAAGATCTTTAGAGAACACTATTTGACTAATGTAAAATTCAGTAATTGCTGGACTAAACCTGACTTTATAGTGATCTTAGTGGTAGTGCTACTGTCATGCACACATGCGTGGTGGAGAGAGATATGGCCCTTCCTGTTGCTGCTATTTTCAACCATCTGGGTGTTTGGTTCTTTCTTTGTTTGTTTTAATGCAAAAATATGGATTGGCAACTTAACTTACCAGCTTGGATATTAACTTTAATTTCCCCTGTAAGGACAATCTTGCCTTTTGCCATGCCCTGTACAGAGAAGATGAAGACATGTATAGGTTGGCAGAAGTTGGAGGGAGAAAGCAGCAATCAGGTTCATTGTGCATCAACAGGAAAATCTACAATGAGATGATCTGAAATGCTTAAACATGAGCCTTAGGGCATGATGAATGCCCCCTCTGCTGCTGCTGGGGACCTTGTTGCTGGTCACAAAGCAGTAGCAAAAGGAAGGGAAGAGGGAGACAGAAAATTCCATGAATATCTCTCACTGCTGTAATTCTTGTGGATGGATTGCCAGATAGCTGCCCAGTAAAGCCCTTTCAGCAAACCAACCCACAGCCTCACTCTTACCACATAGTAGAAGTTCATGGTGTTGATTCTCTTGTATCCTTCTGTGTTTAAGACATAGTGCACAGTGATCATCCTCTTCTGCCCACATTTCAGATCTTTCCACACGGGCTCAATCCTCACAAAACTGCCAGTCCAAGAGTAGAAGCGCTGGACGGAGAGAGAGGCTTCCGGGTAGTAAGGCTCTATCCAGCCTTCATAGTGGCAGTGGTCACTGGTTTTATAAACTGCCTGAACGGGAGAGGGAGTGGGGAAGAAAAGGAAAACAAACAGATATCACTAGAGAAGTCATCAACACATTCTGACATCGAAATGATTAGTTCATGTAAAGCGTATAGATAAGAACTGCATCTAAAGTAAAACTGGTAAGGAAAGAGCAGCCTTGCAGCAAGCCATTGCATTGCAACAAGTCAGATGTTTTCCTCACTCCTCTATAGCAGTTTTTGAGAGCTCTACACAATGAAGAAAGATGAAAAAAGCATATTTTTATTACCAGAATTAAAATCTCATCCCATCTTTTTTTGGGTTCAGTTTGAGAGCAGCCATCTCTCCTCTTTTTGTCTCTATTCAGCCTTGTTTTGTACTCACTTTCAGACTGATCTCGGGATCAAACATTTCGGATGTGTCGATGCTGAACTCAGCAACACCATTATGATCCGTGGTGAAGTTGTCTGTATTCTTGTTATTGACAAATAGCTGAATGACCTCATTGGAAATTGGAGAGCTGTCTTTGTCTACCAGCTTGATCTGTAAAAGGGAATGTGAAACATGTTGAATGTATTTCTGTATGTAGATACTGATATTTTGCGCTCTTTTGCTCTCCAAACAGCAGAATTACTTTATCATCTTCCTTCAAACCAATACTTCATGACTGAAATTTCTGTCTTTGCTTTCTGGCAACTATCTGAGCTAACTTATGAGGTTTGGAGCAGGAGCTTCCTCAGCATCTGCCACACCATTTATAATGTCCTTTTGTGGAGCAAGAACTTTCATGTATCATCTCATTCCTCATTAGTCCCTTCTGACTATACATTTCCAGTTTAAAAATATATTTTCTTTTCTCCCTTCTTTCTTTTTCCTTCCTTAGTCATGAGAGTCTGCTGCTGCTATTTTCAGTGTCTGAAAACCTTTTCTCCACATCTTTGTTTTGAACATTTTCCTAATTCTGTCTGCACTGTCTCTGCTGTTTATTTGTTAAACAAATAACAGATCCCATTAAGTAAATTGTGTGTTGCTAGAAATGAGCATTTATTTTGATTTTTTTAAAGAAAAAATCACAGAGTGGGAATAGCAACCAAATAAGAAAGTTATACAGACTTTAGAGAGGGGAAAAAAACCCCATCCTTGAAAGACAATCTTGTCTCCTTGCAGTGTTACTGGTCCCCCTTATTTTTTCCTTACTGGCAAAAGATGAACTGAAGGAGAGAGATTTATCCCTACCCTATAAACAACTGACAGAGTTATGTGGGTATTGTCATGAAACAAAATAATGAAAAACCTTTCTGAGACAGAAACTCTTGCTATTTCCCTGATTTTCTGTGTGCCCTAAATTCATCCACCAGTGTTTCTATTCATGTCTGGCTGGCATGTGATGGTCAGATCTGAAGGGAGAGGCAGTGATTTACAGCAAGCTTAAAATGCAAGTTAGAGAAAAGCTAGCTAATGAATTGTTCTGATTTCAAGTGTTTCTGGCAGAATCAAACTCCGAATAAACTAATAGTCTTCAGCATTCAGAATTACCAGTAGGGCATTGTATGTAAGGAAAGAAGACTGGGGAGAACACCCCCACCCCAAACAGTCCTCTAGATGTTGCCATCATTGTTGTTATGTGATTGCCTGTCAATAAGCTTGTCCTCCAAGCTCTTGCTTACCTGTCCAAAGTAAGGAATTCCTCTTCTGAAGTGGCGATCCATGTTCTCAAACTGTATGGTGCTCATCACCCGAGTTATGGAAATAACCTGAGCAGCTGTAAATTGCAGGCCTGGAAGACATGCCCAGAGTCATGAGAAGATGCACTTTGTCCTGCACAGAGCATCAGCAGAGTTTGCCTGGAGATGGTCACTGTGCTTGTAAAAATGACCTTCCCCAGGGAGACATCCTTGTACTCAGCAAGCAGAGGCTATCTCCTACTCTCCTTCTTGACCACACTGCTTTTGCTGTTTCTGCCTGCCTGGAAGGGATTACCTGTTCCTTTCTCTGTCACAGTGGCTTTCACATCAAGGTTCCTCATGTAACCAGTGCGATGTAACTCAAAGATGTTGGAGCTGAAGACGTGGGAGAGGCAACCATCTCTCTCCAGCTGGACAGGGAAGAAAACAAATCCTGTTGTCAAGGATCATAGCTTGCAAAGGGTGTTGACAATACACAGGACTCTTCTTTAGTGAGTGAAGCCCTTTCCCAGTACTTTCAACATGATTTATACATGTTTATGGGAAACTGAGTCATGAAGAAGAAACATGTCAATCCTTCAGGCCTGCGGGAAGCCAAGAAGAGAAATGAGGTGCCCTGAGCTCCTAGCTAGTCATACAAGCGAAGAGACGAGTAAGGTGAAGAGAAGTACCAAAGAGAGAAAGAAAAGTGTGATGAGCAAAGGGAGAGAAACATGAACACAGAAGAGAGGACAAGCATGAAGAGGAATAATAATTATGTATCATACATTTTTGGTGAATGATTGACAAACTGGGCTTTTCTTGCACCTCCCGTATGAATCAAAATCCCTGCACACACTGAGCTTGACTTTCCCTTCAATAGGCTGGCCATAGGTGTACCTAGGGGAAGAGGAAATATGATCTGATGAGGTCTATGAGCTAATGCTTGAAAAACAATCTTAAGCTAACGTGTGCAGGAATAGATTCAGGACAGCAGCGAGCTGGGAAGCCAGAGCATGGAATAGTTTTACAGGTATTTCCTAACTCTCCTGCTTTAACAAAATAGAAAATACAACTTAGAAATCAAAAATAGTTCTTTTTCACATGTAAACCTATGAAACAAATCTAGACTTTGAATGCAAAACCAAATACCTTTATAAACATAATGAACAGATTTGGCTACTGACCAAATTAAGACTATTGTCTCCAATCTTCAGCTCAAACTGGAGTTCTAGGCTCACTGAAATCAAAGCAAAACTCCTCAAATCTGCTAGGGGATTTCAACTCTGGATTCCAAATTACAAGGTCTTGGTGTTGGTGTAAGCAAGGTCCTTCTGAAGGACCAAGCTTGGAGGGGATGTCAGACAGCTGGAACCATAATATCCTTGCTAGAATTTAATGTTGCTCTGCTTTATGAAGGTCTCCCTCTGAACTTTTTTGAGAGGAGGAACCTCTCAAAAGATTTGTCTACCTTGTACAACACCATGAGGAACAGAATACTTATACAATAAAATGAGATGAGCACACAAATAAATGATAGCTCCAAAGACCAAGTCAACCCTCACCAACCTCTTCTGGGGCCCTACATATTTTGGCTTCTACTCTACACCCTGACTCTTTACCCCTCGGGAATTTCTTCCACTTCAGCATATTTCCTAATAACTCTGCACTTGGTACTTACAACCCACAGACTTTCACTGTGAACTCCGAATCCAGGACTGTAAGGGTTTCTGGTGCTGTGACTGTGACATCAAACTTTGGCAACACTAGGACAGAGAGCAAGAAAAAGAAACCCAACACTGGCATATTGCAGATTTACAGACTCTCCTAAGATGAAAGCAAAAATGAGGATATATCTTATTGTTAGTCATAGAGGGAATGGGATCTCAGAACCCATGGGTAGCAAAATGATTAAGAACTGGCCTGATCTGCAGAGGTTTAATGGAGCATTTCTGCAACACTTTGAAGAGAAGACAGAACTTCTGAAATGAATCCTGTGATGTCTAGATGCCTTGTGGAGTTTTGGCAAAGAAAGTTCATGGACATAGCTGGGAAAAATTTAGTTTGTCTCACTGAAATTTGCAATCAGCGTGCTGATTCCTTGTGCAGATTATTTTGCTGGCTAAGTGTGTGAAAAATTGTAAATTTTTCTTGGGGTTTTTTACTGTTCTCTTTCTTTTTTAATTTCCCCAGTTCTTAATGACATTTAATTTAAGCTGCATTTGCCAGGAAGCTGTTTGAAGTTTTAGCAGTCGAAAAGGTTTCTTGATATGGGCTCATCTCTAATAATGTTTCCTACACTGAATAAAAATAAAAAGGGTGGCATTTACCATATTCCTCCACATGGAATGAGTGATTTGTTCTATCTCCTGACTCCTTTGCTACAATAATTTTGTATTTCCCCAGGATAGGCTCTTCAGTGAGTGGGAATTCTAGCTGAATAATGTTCATCTCCGATTTCACATTCTGCCACTGCAAGATCCTGTTGCCCCTTGGATCCTGAAGAAAAAAAGAATACAGACTCACAGGTTTTTTGCCTTGGAAATCTTTTGCTACTGACACACAAAACCATCCACAAAGAAGAAAACAGAGCAGGTTGCTTTACTGCACTGGAGAAGCTGCTTAATGCACACGCATTGAGTTAAATTGTGTCTTTGTACTCTGATTTTTCATGTTATTATTAATGTTGTTAGATTCTCATCTGTTGTTCCCAATTTAGGCATTCTCTGCCAGCCTACTTATTAGACTCAATCATCAGGGAAAGTTGCACAATACTGCTCTTTCCTGCTCTTTAGTATATGTTGCTCTAGATTTGTGTCAAGAGAGGAGAGAAAGAAAATCTTTGTGCTTTCCCTTCAGCCAAGTTTATCCCACACAAATCTTGGCCTTTAGCAACCCCAGCTTTTTTTTTCAGCTGCCAGAAGAAGGAAGGAAACCTTTCTTCTGCATTCACTGGGGGTGGCATTTTCCTCTCAGTATATGTTAAGCTAGCTTGACTAAAGAAAACTCATTCACACCATTCCCTTCACTCTTTACAGCCATGGCTGGAATAAAAACACGTGGAGGGCTCAAAAGATGTATGTTCTCATTGTGAAGAAAATAAAGTCCCCTGACTTCACAGTGTAACATGAAAACTTGTAAGTATGCTGTCTAGACATGGACTGCAATTGTTTTAAAAATCACCAGAAAATGCCATGAAAGTACTGATGTAGTTGTATTCACAATCTATATTAGTTTTTAGCAGCACTAGAGTTACAAAAGGATATACCCCAAAATAAGGTGAGCAAACGGGAAGGGGAGTGGAAAACAAAGGCAGACATAAGAACACGACAAATTTTGACTACTAGAATGATTATAGGTGTGCTTCCCATGTCAAGCTCAAAGACTATCCTTGTTTTGTATTAAGGAGCTTCTGTTAATTTCTGCTGGTGTACTCAGCAGTAAGATTTGTCTGTGTATGAACACATTCAAACCTATGTAAGGACATGTGCCTGGAGTAATGCAGTACAAATACAAAAATTTCTTACCTGAATTGCAATCAAGGGGTACTGAAAGAGGAAAAAACAGAATGGAAGAAGATATTAGGGGGCTGATCAAACACAAATTATTTTTCCTCAGGACTGTGAGAAGTATATAACCAATATTCAGCACAATGCCATCCATCAGGTCCTCATCTCTTATTTTAATCAGTTTAACAGCAATTTTACTTCAGTAAGAAGCTTGCACAAAGGAGAGATATCAAGTGAGAATGGTAGGACAGTTTCTGATCGTACTGGTTTTCGTGCAATCTCAGAGTGTGTGAGTGAGCAGAGTCATAGACGTGCACACAAACCATGATTCTGGCTTCTTATTAGCACCAGCTCTTTTGCTACCACTGTGCTGTCTCCTGCATTACAAGTGCAGGAGAGGAGGCCAGGGAAGACCCTTCCATTAATTTCCTTATGCACTACGAGCATGAAGAGAGACTGCTGGCAGTGGAAAGAGTACCTCTGAGGAGATAAATATTTGTGGCAGCAATTTCTTTTTCATTTCCCCCATTTCTAAAATGGGCAAAGTGCCAGGTGGATGATTTACTGATGCCTGCAAGCAACATTTGCTGAACTGTAAGAGTGGAGACTGAACCATGGCCTTTCTGGTCAGAGCTAAGATAATGTCTGCGGCAACAAAGTGGAGGGGGTTTTGAGCTTCTTTCCCAGTGACAACAGAAAGTGTTGTGTTGGGAATTCAAACTGCTACACACTTGCCTTCTTCCCTGTGACTCTAATGAAAGGCTGGATGACAGCATGTGCCTAGGAAATCAGGTTAATTCTTTGACATTTGGTCGCTGCAACATTTCATTTTATTCACAGCAATCCTCTATGTAAAATTTGAGAAGAAGTTGTCTCCCAGCAACTTTAAATACAGGGGAATATTACTGGTCACTCACCTTCTCCTGAACAGGTTTAAAATTTAAATCCAGGGCAACAACACGAAACCTCACTGGAAAAGCAAGAAACAGGGGGTTAGCATTGACCATAGTTTGTTTGGCTGAACATGATGTTTTGCATTCTTTAGTACTCCCAGTTTCACAGGTCTTCCAACAGTCCTGCTTGCCCAGGATGCACATAATCAAGTGCATCTGAAGGTAGAAGAGCCCTACACAGACTTTGATTAAAGGTCTTTTCCCTAGCATCAAGTTCTTGTACTCTTTCATAAAAAATTCCTTTAATGTTAGTAATGAAAAGTTTACTTTCATGAAAGTTTAAAATTACAGAAAGGAATGGCTGCACAAATAAGAACTGCATTACCTTTTCATAATTTGATTTTTCTGCTGCTTGCCCCAGCTCAAAACCAAGCCATATGACCAATAAACAACCCATATTGCACACCTTAGTGGCACGAAATTCCAACTGGTAAGCTTTTCTTCATACTATGTATCTATGTAGATAGAACAGATCTGAATTAAAGTAAAATTATTCTAGTCTAATGGCTGCATTATGTGACTAATCTCTGGGAAGAAGTCTTCTTCTCTGGTTTCCTATAGTGTGTGCTAGAAACCTTAAGGCTAGAAATTAATTGAGGAATGGATCTAGAAAAATGGAGCTCTGCTTATTGGCCATGTGTGAAGCATGGATAAGGGAATAGCATAAGTGCAGGAACACAACATGAAAATCTAGGGTCCAAACACATCGGAGGCCAGAAGGTAAATAGCATGATTTTATCTTTAACAACTTTTAGTTAATTTTAAAGTAACAGATTTCTTTCTTGCTGTTTAGGCTATTTTGATGCTGACCAGCACCACAGAGGGAAGCACTGTTTTATGCCAGGTATTGATCTAATCACCTCTACCCACTATCCTGGCCTGCCATCAGTAATGAAACAGCAGCAGTGATAGCTTCTGTCACCTGGGAGGAAGGCATGAATAAAATAATAGAGGTGATGGGATGACAGTCTCCTGACATCCTGAAGATGACTCCCTAAGCTCCACAGCAAATAACTGTAATAGTTTTAACAGGAACTCTGAAGAAACAGCCTAGAATGTAGCTCAGCCTGAAAAACACCAGACAGAGAAATTCTGTCTGAAGAAATTGCCTCCTAAGGCCCATGTTATAGACAAAGTGGACATTCACCAGTCTGTCCTGGTTTGTAGATGGGTTTGTCTGTCTGCACGAAGACGATGCTGTCTGTGTTCCAGATCATCACTGACTGCCGCTCCTCTAGGCTGACGGTGCTGCCCTTGGCAGAGAAGGAAATAAAAGCCAGGGGTGCAGAATGGACAGGAGGAATCTGTGAAGAAAGAAGAAATGTGGGGAGGTTGTTAGTCTTGAAGTAATTTGCTCCAGAACCTGTTGAACAGCAATACCTGTGGCTTGGGCTCCCATAACGAGACACAGTCTCACTTCAATCAACTTCATCACCTCTCTTGGGTTTTTTCTTATTACTTATGTCTAACAAAAACGCCTCCTTTTCTGTTAGTATGTTACTCTCCTATGCTTCCTCTTTCCTTTAAAAAGTCTTATTTCTTTCCCTGTTTGTTCCTTTCTGCACTCTCTGCTTTAATTTTCTTGTCCCTGTTTACATTTCTTTTCCATGGGGACGTAAATTAAAATTAACTTACCTTGAACTTGAAGCATTGTAGACCACTGCTTGCTGTCATGGTGTTCTTAAAAACAGTGGTATTGACAGAGCTGTATTCTAGGATTACTCTGACAGATACTGTCTCATTGAGGTTAAGGAACTGCAGGCAAACCTGACCTGGAGAGTCATTTTGGAGGACAGCAGGCACCATCAGGACATACTGCCTGTGAAATCCAAACATCAAAGTGATCACATACATATGTAAAGGAGAAACAGCCTCAACAGCATAAAGCAAACACATAACACTGTTATTATTAAGTACCCACCAATTACTTTAGATTTAATAGGACACACTGCCAGTGCTCTTCACTCTGTCCTGCAGCTCTGAACCATCCCAGTCCTGCTATTCCCCACAGCTCTGCTATTGCCCCCAGCTCTTGCCTTTTTGCTCTTTATCTAAGCCCTGGGCCGACCTGGTTTTAGCAAAGCACCCTGCTGTCGCCACTGCTATTGCCTTTTCTGGACACATTAATTTCCAAGGAAGTTCTGCAATAAGTGGAAAGTCTGATCATATTAAATGAGAATGATTCACTTGCCATCCCCATTCTGCTTTAGATCTTCAGATATAAAAGATGAGCCCTGGTGGTATTTAAGTTTTAGAGAAAAATCACTAACACGGACTAGCACAGTCTTTAAAGCCTTTTCACAAATACTAATAGTAGTAAGAGGGTAGTTCTTACAGCTCAGGTTCCTTTGCAGCTGCTGAATGCCACAGAAGAATAGCCAAAAGAAACTTCAGCCACATTTTTCTCACTGGGAGACAGAAGAAAGAGATAAGTTCTCTTCTCGTGAAACAAAACCTTGCCTACTAGTTTAACAGCTCTGCAGCATTCCTCACCCAGTGCTCCAGAGGAAAGGAGTTTAGTGTTCAACTCCTCCCTGGCTCCTTCCTTTGATGTTAGTGCCTTTATAACTGCAGCAAGGGGAGGAGATCCTAGTCTATCTACTCCTAGCAAGAACCTCCCCTAACACTACTGCAACCAAAATCAACCCACCATCTCCAGACTGCAACATTTCACTGCACTTCTCTGAATGTCTGCACAAAATACCTTCAGTGGTCTTGTTTTCAAGGAAAGGGGCTTTCGGTTTTACACTGAGACTTGTCACAGTACTGAAAAGCACAAAGTGACCTAAACCCAAGTAAGTCTGTCAAACCAGATTAACATTTGAGGGTTTTTCCCATTGTTCTTGGAATTTACTGACTGGATTTACAGTCTGGGTGAAGTAGATCAATTTTCTGTATATTTGTCACCAGATTCTGACTAAAATAATACATTGACCTCTCTTTTCCCTTCCTTCATAGGTGTTTTGAAAATTGAGAAAATGGAAACATAGAGAAGCTAGAAACAGGAAGAGCTCTAAAAGGTCTTAATTACTTCTATCTTAGCCACTGAGCACTTGACAGTGTTGTTGAAGTTTGATTCATTTCATCTCGGAATTAGCCAGTCGCTGGGTCTATGGGAATTTGTTAGGTCCCCAGGTTTCCAGTTTTCACACCTGTGTGGAAGCTAATGGAGTTTTTTTATTAGGGAGAAGGAAGTTCTTTTGTTCTTTTGTACTCTAAAGAGAAAACAAAGCACTCAGGTGGGCTGCTCCCCACAAGAAAAACAATGCTGGAAAGCAGTTATTTGATAACTGCAAATAATTTTTCCATTAATGTTGGCACTGGGTCAGTCTGGCAATGAGGTTATGAAGTCAGCTCTCTCCACAGGAGCCTGCTGTGCTTTGCATTTGAGGCTAGAACAGTGTTCATCACTCACCAGCGTTTTGGCTCTTGCTGAAGGGTGCTTGCAGAGTGTCAGGGCTTTCTACCTCCCCCACCTCCCAGCCAAAAGCCAGGAGGCTTGGGGTGGGCAAGGGACTGTGAGGGGAACTGCGAGGACAGATGACCTGAACAGGCCAAAGGGATGTCCTGTACCTGCCATATGACACCATGCTTAGCAATAACAGGTGAGGGAAAGGAGGAGGAGGGACAACATTTGTGGTAACAGCATTTTTCTTCTGAAGCAACCACTGCCTTTACTGAGGCCTCACTTCTCTTGGAGTGGCTGGACATCTGCCTGCCAATGGGAAGCACTGAATAAGTCCCTCTTTTAGCTTCTGCTTTCCTTTTAAACTGTTATTTCAACTCACTAGTGTCTTTGACATCCTTCCTGGAAAATGGGAGTGAGTGAAAGGTTGGGTGACTGCTTTGCTGCCAGAGAGATATGGGTCCAAGGGCAGAATTCCTGTATGGGAGGATGATTTTCTCTAATATCCTGATGTGTTTTATGACTGTCTCTTCTAGCTCCTTGCTAGTCTGTGAAACTTTCTTCAATAGAAGCATAGGGCACATAGGGTGGCTATGAAAAGTTTTCCCTTATGCCTTCAAATTTCTCACAGAATTATCAAACCATATGGAAATGGAAGGTGACAGAAGTAGCAGGTGGGTCCCCAGAGGTGTGGCATGGTGTGGGTGCTTAGAGCACAGACAACAGACTGAGGTTCTGTTCTGAAAGCCCACCTCACTGTCATATCTGTTGCAGAGGATCTCTACAGATTCTACAGTTAAGGAGCTTCCCAAAGGATCAGGCTTTATTTTTTCTGCAACGGGATACCCATACCAGGAGCTGCCAAGAACAGAAATTCACTGACAAGGGCTTGAACTTGAGCTGACATTGTGGAAAAAGGAGATGACCAGTATTGCAGGTTTTTGCTCTTCTTGGCTATTGCAATGTAATAAAGTATTCATCCCAAACAAGTCAATTTGATAATTATCACAATCCAGAAGCTTTCTGAGTATACTTTTGAGCGTTTGATCACTGGTTGAGTGGGTTAGGTGACATTCAAAGGTTGTAGAGGTAGAGAAGGTTAGTTGTGTATAACTTACCGTTATGACAAGCAGGCATTTTCACCCCAAATATAGGCTGGATTGTGGCTTTGGTCAGAAATTGCACTGTTGTATCTCCAAGAACTGGCACAAATCACGATGTCTTCTGTGCACACGTACCTTCTGCACAGTAACCAAAAGAAGGACAAAGATTACCCATCTTTGTCCTAGAGACAATAGAGACAACTTTGTCTTAGAGACTAGAGACAACTTCTCTTTGTAATAGAGAAGTTGTTGAATTAACAGATTTGCAACCAAACAAGTCTCCTGGGTAGAAAAAAGCCACTGTAACCTTATGATAACAAAGGAAAACAGAGGCCATCCTGTCTTCTTGGCTATAACATATAATAACTTGTCTTTCACAAGAGATTTAAAGAAGATTCCACTGGATACAACAAAAAGGTTGTTTTTGGGGCAAATATTCACGAAACCATTGACATTTGTTTTTCATGATTTTTATTGTTATTATTTGCTGACTGCATGTCTTTGCTTTTCAAATTCTACCGATTCTTTTTAACTCAGCTGCATATGTTCGAGAAGCTTGTGAAGATTGCTCTGTGGGGAAGTTAGAGAGATGGTACTTCATCACCAAGTCTGTATTTCATAGAATCATGGAATGGTTTGGGTTGAAAGGGACCTTAAAGAACGTCCAGTTCCAACCATCTGCCAGGGGCACAGACACCTTCCACCAGACCAGGTAGCTCAGAGCCCCATCCAACCTGGCCTTGAACACTTCCAGGGATGGGGCATCCACAGCTTCTCTGGGCAACCTGTGCCAGTGCCTCACCAAGTTTACAGCAAGAAATTTCTTGCTAATATATAATCTAAACCTGCTCTCTTTCAGTTTGAATCCATTCCCCCTTGTCCTGTCACTCTATGGACTTTTAAATAGTCTCCATATTTATTCTAGCATCAGGTGCTGGAAGAGGCTCTTGGTTTTGGGAAATATTGGATTAATGTCTGTATTCAGACAGATTGTCTTGCATTCTTGACTCAAAAGGAGGTTTTTGCCAGCCTAACTTTGAGTGTTACCTGAGGCATAACTTCAGACCTCAGATACTTTTGCTTAGCTGTAGCACACACACACATACACATGCAGAGATCTGTGCGTTTGTAGATGGAGAGCAATGAGAGGGAGCCTTGGCAACAGTAGAATGAGCTGTTTGATTTAGCTAAATTTGATTTAGTTATCTTTGTTAAAAAATGTCCCACCAGCTTAGTACAAATATCTTTCTGCCACTGAAACAGTCCTGCTGCAGCCATAGTTCGACACCAAAAACTGTGCCTTTATGGCTGTGGTTTGGTTTAGTTGAGGCACTAGATATGTTCAACCAGTACAAGATTATCTTTACAAATAAAATCTGTCGTGCTGTGAAAACTAAATTAATACTACTTGGCTGCAACTAATTTTTCATATAGGGCTGCTCAGTCACAGCAATTTCTGTGTCTTTCTGTGTGGTTTCTTGATCTCAAATTTCACTCACTATTACTGAAAAGAGCTGTATTTCTTTCCTGTGGGAATCATCAAATGGCTTTAGGGAAATTCCAACAGTCTCTGGAGCTCCATGTTTTTTTCCTGTTTTTGATGCATTTGCGGCTGCTAACATTTCATATAATTCTAGTACTCCATCTCACTTATGCAGTCTAAAGCCAACTTGGATGTGTCTGCAAGATCTGTATCCATGTATTTGTGGTGTAGGCACTGTCAGCTATCTTGTGAACAGGTTAATTGCATTCAGAATAAGATCAATGCAAAGAAACTTGGTCATTACAGCTACAAAAATTAGCCGAAACGCACTGAGTCAATCTGTGATTTTGGCTATGGCTGCTTCCTGTAACACTGTCTTTTCAAAGATTAGTTTGTAACGATTTGTTTAGACATGGTGAAGGTCGAAATGCTTGGTTTGACCCAGGTGTTTGGGGAACAATGCTGAAACATGGTAACTACAGATAAAGTTCTGCTTGGTCAATAGGGTCTCTAGTCAAGCATGCAAGATTTCTTTCATTGTTCTAAGATGTGTGAGCCTTGGCAAAGTCCTCTAGCAGCTGAAAGGATGGTAAGGTCATAAAAAAAATATGTATATCCCTAGTAGAGTAGTCACAGCTTGCAGTGATTTTGATAAGGGATGGAATTTTTTTCAACAAAATGTGGTGGTGGGGAGGACTGCAGTTTATTTCAGTGGTCTGTGATGCCTGGAAAGGGCAGCCATACAAAAGATGAAGGCAGGCGAAGGTCAGCCAGTTGCAAGGCTTCAGTGACTGTTGAGTGTGGATGGGTCATCCATAATCCGTTTTCAAAACTGAGACCTTTCTCTACATATGTGTGGAGGCTGAGATCTGAGCAGGAATACTGTGAGCTGAAGTATTAAGCCTGTCTTTGCTGCACAGATTTGGTGACAAATGCCAGTGAAAGGTGAGTGAAGCTGGAATCTGACTATTGTCACGGCATATGCACAAGCCTCAGAGTGGATACTAGTAGATAGGGAAATGAAATTATCTTTCCTAGTTGTACACAGATTACCTGGCAGCCTTCAGGCTAAACTATGAATGCAGTGCTATAGTCAGGCTAGTAAGAAAGTCTGCATTTCTTCTGGGAGTGTTTTGCAGTTTTACTGTCCTTGCCTGGACAGAAACTAGAGTTTTTCAGCCCTCCTTTCTTTGTGGTCTTTCTAGGCAGCATCAAGGATTCAATTCAAATGTGAAGAGGTCACCAATAAAATATCTGAATAAACCCCTCAAAAAAATCTCTGATCCTTAGTAAGTTTATTTTTCACACTTGCAAATATAAATCAGGTTTTGATTACAGTGGGAAAAGAAAATACTTAACAATGAGTATCAAGTGGGGAACATTTGACATGTAATCCATAAAATGTAACTTAATGTGGGACAACTAGTCTGGCTGCATGTTCCCCCCTAAATCTCCCATGCCAGCAATCAGCTCATGACTGGTACTGAGAAATCACCTTGTGTACCAAGAGCTGATGCAAGCTGCACATGATGTTGTCACGTAGTGGCTTTTCTGGCTACCAGAAGGTGCCTGAGACCAGCCATCTCTAGCATGCTGAGGGAAGCCCAAATCCTTCTCTGACCTTTTCACCTCTGATCAAACCCCTAACCCTTTGTTTCTATTTCACAGCTATGCACAACTATCCTCTCTTCATAGCTGCAACTTCTGCACTCTGGAGGTAGAAGCATTTGCTTTCATTTCAGGTGACAACTTGTGACAGGCATATGTGGAAAGATGTAGCTCTCTGCGGCTTTTATTTTGCAATGGCTTTTCTCTGCTTTATGGAAAGCCTGTTTTGTATTTTCATTCTGCAGAGATGACTCATAAATGCATTGCAGTGACAGATTTGTAAGTGTTTGAAGCTCCATTAGTCCCTCGTATTTTCTTCTCCTTCCCTCCATCAGTTTAAAGTGGAACAGCCTTCCCTGGCTGGTTGCCCTTCTTCTCTGGATTGACTCGAGAAGGGTCATAGAGTTCTGCTTTCCCTTAGGGATTCAGCCATCAGCCTACAGATCCTACAAGAGCTTTACTGAGGTAATCATACCCTTAAAGTATTTTCCTACAGTTTCAGGCACTGTTGACATAAGAGACTTGAATCATCTGTCTGAACTCCAGGTTGGTCTGTGAGAAGAGCACTACAGAGTAATGTTTTTACTTGTGTCTTTGGATGCAGCTTTATGGGCCAAAGGAAATTTCTTGGACATATTTTTTTGGGAAATGCTATATGTCTAATCCAAGTGCTCTGAGAAAGGAATGGTGGATCTCACTTCAAGCTGTAAAATTATTTTATCAGAACCAAGAGTTCATAGGAGATGAGTGCAAGACATAAGACCTACCTCTTTTAGAGCAGGGACTACCTCTTCTCATTTCTTTGAAGTCTGTCTTCAGTGTAGGCGTGATGTTGCTAGGACTTGAATGGGAAAGAGAGCTTGGGGTTAGGAGTCTCTCACAACTGGCTGATAGCACTAAATGCTGGAGGCTCAGTCTCTTTTTGAGTACTTTGATCTTTTTGCCATTGACCAACATCTTGCTTCTAAATCCATTTTTTGTTGTTACAAAGAATTTTTCTTTTCACTACGACATCCCAGAAATTGAACTTGCTCCAGACACATTATGGAAGGCATGCAAATGCTATTCAGAGCCTGCAGCTTTCTCTCCCTTTATCTGTTATTATTATCTACTTGGCAGCAAAACAATACTCTTGTGTTACCTGATATATTAATTGCACTACTTTAGGAACGCCCCCCAGGGAGAGCCTGTTTGTGCCTTCAACCCCTGACCTTATGCCTGAAAAGTTTTTTGATTCATTCCCCTCACATAAAGGCTATTTTTCCTTTGTCTCCAGTGAAAATATATTCTGCAGCTATATATTGAACTGCTGAGCACTGTACAGAACAAGCTGGAGGATGTGTCCTTGATGAAGACTCATCAGTCTTTTAAAATTTTTATTATCTTCCTAAACAGTTGATGTTCCCAAGTTGTCTCAGGGCAAACAGGCTGGCCTCAGGCAGACAGGGAATAAGAGAAAGTCCTGATAGTCCTCTTTTGAAGAACTAGGGGTTTTTTATTGTTATTGACCCATAAATGACCAGCACTAGGCAAAACTGCCTGCTGGAGAGCACTGTGTGGAAAGGAGGGAGTGACTGGAGCATCACATCCACGCCTAGTGTCACTCATAGTTGCTCATAGCACAAGTGCTTTGCTGTTACACAAAACAGTGTCAGAGTCCTGGCAGCTTGTAACTCTGGGAAAAACTTCCAGAGCCTGTCCTGGCCCATTCCCATGGGCTACAGCAGACAGGTCCCATAAGAACTGCACCTTTTTTGCACACTGCAAGTCAAAGGGAAGATTGATTCATGGTAATTTCAGAGTTCTAGAACATCTTTCTAACTATAGCAATCAAAGAAAACTGAGTGTAAATTTATTGGCCATTTTTGGAGATTGAATATGGCCCTTACCATTTTCTGATTGATTCACATGGTCCTACAAGGTCAGTGTCTAAAGCTCCTTTCAATTGTTACATCTTTTCATCTGACTTGCACTGAGGTTAAGCAAACTGAATTTGTGAAGCAGCAGCGTCACATGATGCAAGCTCCATGAGAAAAAAAAATTGGGTCACTAGCTGCACTGCAGTTAAAAGTGTTAAAGAGGTAAAAGAAGGCTGTAAAATGCAGATTTTGCTACGTACTGCTGGCATTGTTCCATCCATTCCCTCTCAGCCTAGTGTTTTGGAAATTTGTAGTAAAATTTAAATGCTGTGCTTTTGAAAGCATCTGCATTTCATATCAGTTTCCATCTGACCAGGCTTGCAGTTGGCCATTCACTGGAATGACATTAAACAAAGGCTTTGTTTAGCAGCAGGCTGAGTTTACACAGCTGAGGAAGGTGGATTCAAGTAGCCTGACTGACCCCTCTTGAAGCTCACACAATCTTTTTTGCTGACAGGGATGGGAGACCAAGGGGGAGTTTGGGGTCAGTTGGCCCCTTAACATCTTCAGAGTCATAACTTACTTCTCAGCATGTGTCTGTCTGTAGCAAAAGTCACCACAGGTCTCATGCAAACATGAAAACATTGCTTTCAGTGTGACTTTTTGGGTCAAAGGTTGTGCCCAGGGGTTGCTTCTGATGGGAAGAGAAATGCTGGGGATAGAAACTCAATGTTTTGAGAGGAATTGAAAGACTTGAAAGCTACTCACCTCACAAGATCTTTTTTTTTCCCTCAAAATGTCATTATTTTTTCGCAAGGTATAAATTCCACCAGAAATAAGAAACTATTCTTGTTTCTCAGTAAACCAAGCTTATATACAACTTAAAAAAAAAAAGAAAAAAAAAGCAAGTAAAAAAAAAAAAGCAGAGAACTCCATTCCCATATTTCTGTGTGTCCTAAGGAGCAATACAGGTGGCACAGGTGATCATAAATGTTGTTTCGTGCATCGAAGTGCCCCTTCAGGCTCACCTGCATGCACAGTGCTAGCACATGAAAAGCTGCTCTGTGCCTGATGCTCTCATATGCCAGGTGGCATTTAGAGAGCTGAGAGAATCAGGGCATGGGGCCAGGTTCTCAAGGGTGTTAAGGCACTAAGCTCACATCAGCCAGAACCTAAATTCACAAATAGCCTTAAGTTCCCATGTCATATTCCTCGTATGTTTAGAGCAACTCTCTAGCTGCTTCTCAAGGTTTCCTAGGTCCTGGTGTTGCTGAATTCAGCTTTTCTTGCTGGACCCCAGTGCCACTCTCAAGCTGAACACCCTTCTGCTGGTTAGTTTCTGTTGGGCAGTTCTTAGAACAGGAGGCTGCAGTTGGTGACCTTTCCAGGTCCTTCCAAACCAACATTTATGCTCTCCCACAGTTTACACATTTCTTTTGCATCTTTCTGGGATTACACTGAGCCTGAGGATCTCTGGCATGACTTCTCCCTGCCACAGAGGTTCCTGCACTGTGAGGCAGGATTAGTTTCACTTGAACTATCTCCGGGCAAGCCTGGCATCCTACTGAACAGTGCTCTCAGGGTGTGCACTGGACTGCTCCTCTCCTACCATATCCTGGGCTGTTTTGTTCACCCAGTTCTAGATAGACCAAGAAGTGGAGGCTGGGACCAATACCATTGCCAATGAAAATGTTTTTATTACAAAGGGTAGTAAAATATGAGATGCTAATCTGAAGAAAACATTTCTTTCTAGGTAGAGGCAAAACTTGCACAAAAGTTGTCTTCTTGTGATTAGAATTCTGTCATGTGTAGGTGATTCAGTTCAATTGCTGAAAAAGCTGAGCATCAAAGCAATTTCTTCAGGATTTTCCTTCTGGATAATGGGAAGACCAAAACAAGTAAAAACTACAGAAGCAGCAGCAGCACATTATTGTCTGAGATTAGGATTCCTTAAGAGGAATCTATGGCCCAGAACATACATTTCAAATGAGTACCTTTACATAAATTCCCCACTGGAATATGTCATAAGTTTTGAAACAAGATGGATGGTCAGAGTCAATGGATGGTCAGAGTCAACAATTGCACAGTATCTCCCTTGTCAGGAAAAGCATTTTATCTTCAGTTTCTAATCCGCACTGACCCCAGTTCTTTTTGAAGTATGGGCCAGAATGGGTCATTCTGATCTACAGCAATACGGGATTTGCTTATTCCTCATTATTCTACACATTTTTCATTGTATTCCCAGAAAAAAAAACAAACAAGTCTCTTATCCTCTTCTTGTTCTACAGCTGCTTGCCTGATACTTTCTCAATCATTACCTCTCCTGGCACACATCTGATTTCAGTTGGAAGACAGGGAGCAGGGAGTGTTGTACTCTGAAAGGGCATATTCATCTGAAAAGAAGAAAGGAAGAAGACATTTGTATGAGTGAGAAATCATTCTGACTCCAGTCTATCTGCATCTGTCATTAACATGCTACAGAACAGAAGACATTTGATAAATTTTGTGGTAGACTCCCACTTGTCAAGGCACCCAGTTGCAGGGCTGCATAGTCAGAGACCAGGGCACTCTGACCATGTTTGTCAGGACACATCATTGCTGTCACCATGCAAGATGTGGATCAGGTGGCAGAAAATGCACTCCAGGGTCAATTCTCTCACTGCTGCTGCTAATCTGCTAGGATTCAGTTCAAGAAAGGTGGTCAGGCATTTATTTTTCTAGTTCTAGTTACTTAAACTCCTCTTTTGTTAAGTGGGACTGTCATTCCTACTTAGGTATTTAAATTTCACTAAGGAAGATCTTTTTGCTGCAGCCTGCAATGATGATGTTAAGTAAAAAAATTAGCTAATGCAGTTCAGGGAAGTCAGGAACACAGCTGCTTTTGAGTTATTGATTTTAACCGTCATGTCCAAACTGTTCAAAGAAAGTGGAACCACATGTCTTTTTGTACGTGCTTTGTAAGAAAGAAGCTCTCACGTATCACTTTCTTATCTGCTTTATGTTGAATTGAAGCAAGAAATGTAAACACGGGAGGGCAGGAGCTGTTTATGCTCTGCAAAGCCTTTGCAGTCTAGTAATCAAAACCAGCAGAATTGCTAAGTGGGTCTCTCCTTGTCCCTCCTATGTCACAGGTTTTACCGAGGCCTGCTGGGTCACCTACCTGTTTCGTAGTAATCATATATATGCACAGGCACTGGTCTGATGTTTGAGACAGGCAGGCTTTGCTCCACACTGAAGGAGAAGCTGATTTCCCTACGGGAAACCTGGAAATGGCAAGACAAGAAGATGTATCAGAACTTTTCATAACTATCCCTGAGGCTAAGGTTAAACAGATTCATTTCTGAATCAGACTGTGTGACAGTGTGCTATTCTACAGTTCCCTCCAGTTTGTCAATTCGATGTTAAATCAGATAATTGTTTAAAAGCTGTTGCTAAATATGTGTTGCTGCTAAAATTGTGTGCTCTTTTCTTTTCTCCTCCTATTTCCATTGCCAATTACCCCAACCTATTTCCCTGTTAGTGTGGTTTTCAGCACATCAGCATTCATCCTGTAATAGAAAATTACTGTTTGTTTCTTTCCTTGCCTTTTCCCAGCCAAAATCACCTTCAGTACCCCTAAGAATCTTCTCCCTACTTTTCTCCCTTTAATTACTTTGATCACAATGTCTCCTTGTGATGTTGGATTGAGTGAAGTACCTTTACATCTTTAAGGCATAGATATTGTTAATATGCTATTGATAAGATTTTTCTTTTATTTGGGAGACTTGTTTTAAACTTCCAGTTTTATTAAACTGAAAGGTAACCTCCCAAACTTACCTTCTGAAGGTAGAAGAGTATGTGGTTGTTCTTGATGTCTACACGATCCACAACGGAATTCTCGAACCGAAGCTTTAAATAAGGCAAAACACAACAGTGTTATCACGGGAGACTTGCCGAGGAGACTTACAGATTCCACAGCAAAACGCATTTAAAGCGGCTGCCGTGCTCCTTTTATGCCACCCCGCCATCTAGTCGCCAAAAAAAGAAATGCAGGTTGAGTGTTTTTATAACCTGATGCATGCAGACCTGTCACAGTGGTAAACAGTTCCACCAGCCAGCTTTGGTGCTTGTGACTTTCACCATCAACCTAAGAATTCTCTCATTTCAAAGAGAATTTACAATTAATTTCTGCAGCTCAAGCTGACTCGCTTGCTAGTCCATTGTATGTTTTAAATAAAAGTTTAAAAACATTTAGAAAAGAATGGGAACAAAATTATTTTAACATCAAAACATACAAGCCTAAAATATTCCAAACTTTAAAAAACAGCTATCTTTCCCCAAGTGTATATGAAGAGGAGTAGGATGCCAAACAGAATAGCATCTTATCAGAAAAAATCTTCCAAAGAAAATTTATTAATTTCACTCACACAGTTCTAGCCATAAAAATTCAGGACTGAATGCTGAATGACTATAAATACACAAGGTATGAGCAGACTCTACCAAGAATTTCATTCTTCTTTTTATTTATTTTATTATTAATTATTCAATTACAGCTCATGACTTGAAGGTAACTCATCTATTGTGAACCTAAACTGTATTAGGAACCTAAACGAGGGGCTTATCAGTGTTGTCCCCAGAATTGTCATCATGATACTCAAATTTCTTGATAGTAAAGGAGGAGGATCAATGAACTCCTTTTTTTGGTTGTTTGTTAAACTGTACTGTAGAAGAAGAAATAACCCTTTTCAAAGGAATAATAATGCAAAATGCCAATTAAAGCAATTTAACTATGGCAGAAGTATTTCTCACATAGATTCTGTCAGGCTGTGTGACTACAGACTCATGCACACACCACTAAGGAGCACAGGGAAACCCCAGTAACCTGAGCGGAGCCACTGGAGCACTCTGACCCTCTCCCTCTGGGGCTGCCGCAGGGCAGTGACCAGCCCATAGTCAGAGTGTGAGAGCCACCAGGTGAGTCAGCAGCAGAATATCCCCCGATCACCTTGCAGACTGAAGGGAATGCTGCCTACAGACCATGGGGCTGAGTATGGGATGCTGGGATGTCCCATAAAATAAATAGTAAAGAGTTTTTATGGGGTGTTTAGGGGAAGAACCAGAAGTAACAAAGAGAGGGATAAAATCCAGCTGGAAGGAAAAAAGGTGGAAAATGAGATAAAGAGGCCAGTTGCACATGAACAGGTTGGTGGTCAGCACACTTGTCTGCCCTGCACCCGGTCACCACAGCCTCTCCTGCCTTCTTATTAGTCTCTGTTCCTGGCAATTTTCCAGGGTGAAAGGCTCTCTATTCCATGTGAACGTGTGTGCAGAGAGTGCAAGTCACTGAAGAGAGGATCAGAGATCACAGGGACAGTGTGCCTGGGGTGCCAGCATCCTGAGACACCAGACTTGAAGCTTGTAGTGATGGGAATATGTATGTCAGCATGTGCTCACTAGTGATAAACTGGAATAGCAGCCAGCTACTGAGTCAGGCATAAACCTGACCCAAATGTTGGAAACAGCAGAGGATCCAAGACAGCTGCCAAAGGGACCAGAGTGTCTGAGCCTATTTCTGGAGAAACCATACAGTCTTGGAGGTGGACATTGGTCTGGAGCAGCTAGTGGAGACTTATTTGCATGTCTCTATGTGCATGTGTCTGTTTGACATCACTGTGAAACCAGAGGACCTCAGCTCACCTGCTGCATGTTTAAGAATGCTTTTTGAAGCCCTCACTATGCATGCATGGTGATGGGGACCTCAGTTCCAGGCGCTGAAGTGGGGCTCAGGCCTTGGAGGGGGAAAATGTCCAGGTGCCAGCAACTCAACAGAGTTGCTCAGAGTTGGTGCAGGGGCAGCTGCTGGGCAGACTGAGTGCCTGAGGCCAGCTACCATGAGGAACTGCATTGTGCATTTGCATGGATATGCGTGCTTTTGTATATTTATGTATTTATTAATTTCTCTTTTCCACAAATGAGATTTTAATCTGATGAGGCAGAAAAAGGGCACAGGATAAGGCCATTTGTGTTATCCATGTCTGTGGAAGGGCTGTCTTTCCTCTCTACTGATCTGTGTGGCACATCTAATATGTATATATGACTATATATGTGTAGGGTGTATGACTGCTTATTGAGAATATACACTGAACTTTGCTGTTGGTTGGACCTGGGGATATGAAGTCTTAGCTCTCCTGGGCTAATCTCCTGGATTTGGCAACTCCTGACAGATTTGTCTTCAACACATAAACAGCTACAAATTTGAAGCCCAGAGTATGTGAGAGATGGCTATTCCCAGGGACTTTGCACTATTCCCATGGACTCAAATTTGCTAATTGGAGACTCTGTTTATCAACTTCCTATGTTCTTAGGCTTTATCATTCACATTGATCCCATTTTTTACCTTTTTCAGGGAAGATTCTTCAGGAACAAATCCTGAGAGCATTTTCACATCAATAATAGCCATGTTGGAGACGTTGCGGTTTCCTGTGTAACTAAAATGAGAGATGTTCTGTTAGTCTGGTCTGCAAATGGCAAGGAGACCAGTGAATGACATTTTTAGTTCCCAGTAATCCCGTTTTACTTCCTACAACTGCAGAGCACCAGTTAACTGCCCGTACTTAGATCCTTTCTTGGATGCTTTACCAAAGTGTGAATGCAAGGAGGTAGGTCAATAAAAGGAAGTTACCTGGCAGAGAGGACAAGGTCAAACTTTGGTGGATAGTTGCCTGTGCAAGACACATTTGCTGTCCTTACAGACAGAGAGAATCCTGCAGCTTTTTTTGGCAAATGGATGTTGTATTTCAGGGTGGTCTGAAAGAGATAGAAAATGTGGGATGGTCACAGACATAAAGGAGAGCATGACATATGGAGAGGAATAAAGCATGGAGAGGAACAAAGCATGGAGAGCCCCCTGCTTAGTTCCCAGAGGGCGGTGCAGAGTTCCTAGCTTGCTTACCTGCAGATGGACACAGCCAGTGCCATTCACCTCCACGCTGTAACTCCCTGGAATAGTGGGTAGGGACGCTTGCTGCAGTAGGAAGCGGTTCTTGTCGTTCACCTGGAAAATCTTGCTGGGGGTCTCCATGAAGTGGACTTGGATCGTATTAAGATTTTTTTTTGAGAAAGTGAGATATCCGTACTGGGCTAAAGCTTGGAGAGCAACCACAGTATCCTGAAAAGAATAACATGATCCCCAATTAGATACCCAGGCGTAAGATGGTGTGTGAGGTTAGTGCATTTCCCTGATGCCTTGTCAGTACTTGTGAATGCAAGGGGGCTTTGCAAAGAGCCAGGGAGACAAGACACAGGTTCTTGTAGAACTCGTCCTGGTGGACAGGACAGGAAGCTGTCCCCGAGCCACCAGTATGCTCTGGTGACCAGTAAGTCCATCTGTGGTACATTAGGAAGGGCTTTAGCAGCAGGTGGAGGGAGTTGATCCTGCCCCCCTACTTAGCCCTAGGGAGGTGTATCTGGAGTGTTGTGTCCAGTCTGGGCTCCTCAGTACAGCAGAGACATGGAGCTAGCTCCTGGAGCGGGTCCAGAGGAGCATCATGACAAGAATGATTAAGGGACTGGATCATCTCTTACAAAGGCTGATAGAACTGGGCCTGTTCAACCTTGAGAAGAGACAGCTGAGAGGGGATCTCACAAATATCTGAAGGGAGGGTGTCCAGAGGATGCATCCAGGCTCTTCTTGCTGTTGCTAAGCGATTGAAGAAGAGGCAATGGGCAGAAACTGATGCACAGGAAATTCCACCTGAACATGAGGAAGAACTTCTTCACTGTGCAGGTGACTGAGCACTGGGACCGGCTGCCCAGAGAGGTTGTGAAGTCTCCCTCACTGGAGATGTTCAAGAGCTGTCTGGACACTATGTGCTCTAGGATGACCCTGCTTGAGCAGGGAGGTTGGACCAAATGACCCCCTGTTGTCCCTTCCAGCCTGACCCATTCTGGATTCTGTGATTCCGGAGCAACAGATTTTAATTATTGCACAAGACCTGGGATGATATTGTGTCAGCAGTGACTGCTGCCCATGGCTAACTTAGAATTCAGGTAAATTCTCATTGCTTAAAACCAAATAATGTGTAAAGCTACGCAGATCATGGTGTGCCTTTGACAAGGCAACCCATGAAAGCACCAGTTATCCAGTATTACTCAAACTCATATGCATTCAGAAAGATTTGTCATTTCTCAAGATTCAGCTTACAAACTGTACTGCTCCAAGACACTTTCTTTTTACCACACCCAGTTGTTACCTGGCTGGAGGAAAAGCCACCATATGGGTTCTGTTGTTTGATAAGCCAGTACACAACACGGGAAATATGAGATAAGTCTTCTGGAGTGTGTTTGGTTCTGTTGAGCAAAGCTAGGAGCGCATAGCTGGTCATTTCAATCTCAGCAGAAGGGGCACGTGAATAGAAGTCAGAGAAACGTTCTGCTGGTGGCTTGTTTTCTCTCTGCCAGTGAACAGATCCACCTGAAAACAGAGAAGTGGGGTGTAAAAAGGATGGAAAAAACAAGTTTTTTCAGACCTTGGTGTCCTGAACTGGGTAAGTTTTACTACCGAGCTGGAAAATAAAACAGGAAGGGATGGAAAGGGAATTAATAAAAGCAGGCTGTATGAGACAAAGAGGGATTGAAGTGAAGGCAGTGTAGTAGAAGGATGCTAAGGTAGTTGCAAACTACCTTAGGTAGGAGCACACGACATAGCCAAGGGAAGTGAGTTTGTTCAGCATTGGAAGAGGAAACTAATTGAAAAATTAGGTACAATCTTTCAATACCTTGAGCTGAGACTTGCAGGGGACTCTCTCTCCCCCTAAATTATTTCAAAATTTCATAGACCATACCACAGCTGGAACTTTTGTGAAGCCAAAGGAGACAGATAGAAAAACTCCTAGAGATAAATTCAGTAGCATAGCAGGCATAAAAGGCAAGGGAAGAGAGAGCATTCCTGACAAAACTGTGTATCAGAACAGCTCACGTGATCCAACAGGCCATTCCATCATCTGCACTGCCTCTGCCATGGCCATGCTGCACTTACCAGCCCTGACAGCTGCCCCATCCAGCCGCTCAAGGAAGAACTGGTGTCTTTCCTCTCTGCCAGCTAAGCCATAAACATAGGCAAGGAGGGCCTGGTTATACAGGTTGTGGACCCCACTGTTAAATGCAGTCTCCAAGCAGTTCATGCCACTCCGAACGACGGGATGCTGGTAATGCAAAACACAGTGGGATGTCATGTACTTGGATTTGTGTCTCCACACAATATTTTTTAAATACTTCCATCGTTGCTTAAGCTGCAATCTCTGACTCTTCATGCTAGAAATATACACGATCTATGGCATGTTTAAAGGTCTACAGGGTGTATCCTGTAAAAAAAATGCCCTTCAAGTCATGCTGACTCCTTTCTAAATTTATTTAGAGATAAAATAGGCAAAATAAGAGAGTGCTGTTTCTTTTCCTGACTCATGAGATGACCCTATTCAAGTGAAACCTTTGTCCCTTGGTTGCTTTAGCTATAAAATGTGGAGCATTTTTACAGAACTATGTAAAGTGCATTGAGACCTCATGATTAAGCAGGTTCTCTCAAATGGATATTGCTTGTTTGCTAGATATAGCTACCAAGGTAACTCTTCAGGCCTTTTAGCCTTATTGACTGTCTCTGTGAACTCTTCTCCATCTCAGACATCACCAGCACACTACTAACCATATTGTGACTCTGCAGCTTCCCTTAACATGTGGCACTGGGTTTTGGAGCTGCTTATGAAGATGTAGGAAACTAAATTCATGTTGCTATAGAACTGTTTGATTCTGCACAATGTATTCATCCTGTTGGTGTCATGTACCTTGATGATGGCTCATACCCTGTGTCTGAGGGATGTTAAAAAAATCAGCACATCTAGAACATGTTTGTCAGATTTGGAACAATTCTCCTCCTCCCCATTATAAAAAGAACAAAGTCGGCATAAAAACAAGGTCACAAGGATATACAGGAAACATATTACAGAGAACAGAACTTGGCTCTCATTTCCCAATGCTATAACCAAGTACTATAACCAGCAGCTCATAGCTTCCTTCCATTATTAAGATTTCCACAGGGAAATGGGCATTGGAACTAAATGTGCAAAGTGAGTTTGTAGACTAAAGAGCTGGATAGCTTGAACTTTGGACTGGGCAAATTCAGCGACAATTCCAAGTGGATTTTGGATGGAGTGGGCAAATTCAGTCTGGATTTTGCACCTACTTAGACTACCATTGCCTAAAACAGCTGGCTTCCTCAGGGGTGTTTCAAGTGAATCCATAGGCACTGGATATGTAACTGAATTGTAACACTCATTAAATACTTGCAGGGGACTGCAGGGTTCTGAAAACGACTGTCTACAATCAACTACTGTCCTACAAAGACTATTTGAGTTCCTCATTGTAAAGGAAAGATGATGCGTGGACTGTGACTTGAGCAGTTTGACAAATGTTGGACTGGGCTAAAAGCACCAAAAACCTACCGCAGCAGAGTGTCCAGCCTCCAGCAATGACGCCACAACATAGGCTGTGAGGGAGTATTCAGCTTCTTCTCCACCCTGATGAAAAGCAAGCAAAGGACTGGTTAGGACAAATGTCCTAGAAATAAACAACATATGAATTAATTCACAGTTCATATATCAGTTAGATTTGAGATCAGCAGTAATTTCTGTCTCCCTGTGTGCACAGGAACAAGAAAGATCAAGTTCACAGAGAATAAAGGCAAATAATTGACTGCATCTTCTTGGCTTTTGTAGGTGTGTAATAAAGCAGACAATAACTTGTGGCTGAGCACAAAATGCAGTGGTGTAAAATAAAACCCGAGGCTTAGAAAGTTCTACTTCTTTTTACCTCATCATCAAGAGCACACATAAGAATCATGCCCTGCTTGTCTAGGAGAGACACAAGATAACACTACCAAGAAGTGTAAGAGTGTGGTGAAGAGTAAATTTGTGTCTTATCCGAATAAATCCAGATGGCAGGACTGGAAGTTTGTGGCTATACTTATCTCAGTTACCTTCAAAGCATTGTTGAAATGTGATCCAGCATTTTCAAAGCAGCCATCTGACTTCTGCTTGCTTGCCAGCCAGATCAAAGTTTGAGACTGGACATTGTCATCAATGTAGATGTAGCGTTTGGCTTGCTCCAATGACTTGTACACGAAGGCAGTGAGCCTGCAGGTGATCCAGAAACAGAAGGCAGGTATGGTGTGAACAAGACCAAAGACATTAACCAGTGCATAGGATGTGCATAGAAAATTATGTAAAAAGAACTTCATAATGTTTGAGGTAAAAGAAGAAAGTGTTTTCTAAGTTTTAAGTAAATAAAGTACATAAAATCCTGATACTAAAATTTGACCTGATATGTCTCCATTACTGTGCAGAAATCATTCTTTTAGAGCAGTGGTAAAGTATAGACACTGGTTGGTGACTGATGTTAGCAATTTCTAGTCTTAGTTAATTGAATTATGAAGCAAACCAGGTTGGAAGGGACCTTTGGAAGTCTCCTGTTCAATCACCTACTTAAACTAAGGCAAACTTCAGAGCTGTGTCAGGCTGCTCAGTCTTTTGTCCAGTCATGTGAAAGTCTCTAGGGATAGAGATATCCACATCTGCTCTGGGCATTTATCTCAGTGCTACAGCCTTCTCCTGGGGAAGATTTTTATTCCTTCTACCCACCTGGAGTTGTCTCTGTAGCAACCTGAGATAGGACAAACTCTTGTCCTCACTCTGTGCAGCTCCAACAAGGGTCTGACTGTATTTCCACAGTCCCCATCTAGGCAGCAGAAAAGTTTACCCAGGTTTCCCATTAGTTTATTCTTCTACAGGCTGAACAAACCCAGATCCTTTAGCTTCCTGTTGAACATTATGTACTCCAGCTTCCAACCTTTTGTTGCCCACTTTCCAGTTATTAATTTCTCCTTTACTAGGCGATTAAAATTAATTGAACTATATTCATTTAGTCTATTAAAAATAAGAATCACTGAATACTTGGATCTTTTTTTCAAAGCCTAAAGATCCTGAGCTAGGGAGATAGAAAGTGTCATCACTTACCACACACTCCCTTCCCTATCTCGTAACCCAAAGGAGCTGTAGGATCCATCCCTGTGTTTGTATGATAGCTGTTTCTGGTAGCCTGAAAACACAATAAAGAAGACACATTTTCTAATCCCAGAAAAGGATTTGTTCTGCTGTTTGTTCCACTGAAGCACTAAGACTTTTGGATTTAGTATCAGGTAATGTATGTCAGGCGAATAATGCCAACCACTATGAATTCCAGCTTTTACTCCTGGAAGAATGACATGCTGCTTTTGGGGTGCTCTTATTGCCTGCTCTTGGGCAATTATTGTGGTACTGGAATTCAGAGATCAGTGCTCACCATGTTGAGCTGAAGAGTTCAAGGCAAACAATCACAATGCTAGATCATAGAATCACAGTTTATTCTGAATTGGAAGGGACCAACAATGATCACCAAGTCCACCTCTTAACCGTGCAAAGAACCCCAAAAATCACACCATCTGCCTGATAGCATTGTCCAAATGCTTCTTAACTCTGTCAGGCTTGGTCCTGTGAGCACTTCCCTGGGGAAGAAGAAGGAAGAATCTGAAAACCTCTTACCTGTGGATAAATAACCAGTACCCCTGACTCTAATCTCTTCAGTCAGCTGCCCAGTCTTGTTCAGATAATCCAGGGCATAGATGTTGGGTGTGAACAAGGCCATGTTCTGTTCTCCACAGCCATAAGGCATATGGAGGAGGTTATCTATGTTCCGCACAGCTGTGCCCAAAATGTCTCCTGAAGAGTGAAAAGCGTAAGAAGTCAGCCCAGTTCAGACATGTTTTTATTACACAGCTCTATACATTGCTCTATACTTATTATAAACCCAAGGGCAATGACTAATATAGACTAATCATAGTAACCAAAGACACATCATAAAAGAAAAGTGCCAAACCATCCCCATTTTTCATTTCTTATCTGTATGATGGACACCTGGGAGAAACTGAGAATTTGACAGAAAAAAATGAGCACCAATACTGGCTGGCACAGCTTCTGAGAAACAGCTATGAACCCTTGGAAGGCTTAGATTTCCCTGTCCTTTACAACCTGCTTCCTGTTTTTGCATGTACTTGTGAACATGTTGTGTGGGGTACGATGCTGACAGGCTGCGGAGTGCTTAGAAATTGTGTTTAGAAAACAATCTGAGTTTAGAACCTCAAAAAAATTTTCACTGAAGAGAACCCTCAAGTCTTAGGAATGACTTTCAGATTAGTAGAGTCAATTGGGACCTGAAACTTTTATTCTATGGGAACCTATTGACTTACAAATGTTTTTCATTATGCAAAGTGATAAATTTGAAATTATGCAGTCAGCAAAGTTCTGTAGATTTCTTTTCAAGAAATTAAGATTTTTTTTCGAAGAAGTCTGCCTTATACTACTGTTCATCTGAATCAGCTGTTTTACTACACTGAACTGGAAATGCTAATGCAGTATAATCTGAAATGCAATATAAATGGAAATTATTGGACCATTTTGTCCTCTCTTGATATGAGAGAATTCTGAGCAAATTTTGCCTCCCATTGCCATTTCACAAAGTAGAAAACTTACCTTCTAAAATCAGGAATAATTATTTCTTCAACTTTACATAAGGTTTGTGTGTGAATACATGATGGCCCTTGGTGCAGCACAAGAGAAACACCATTTTGCATTCAGTTTAAGTACTAAACTTACCAATGACAGAAAAATAAGCTCTGGCTGATCCCTGCACTAGGTTTCTTGGCAAGCTGAGAGACACTTGTTCAGAAATCTTTTTGCCTGATGAGAAAATTTGAAAAGAAGAATTGTTAAAATTATGGGGTTTTTTACCGAAGTCTTGACTGTTATAGTCCCCAGGCTGGGTAAAGAAAATGCCACAGAGACTTGCCCAATGGGCCAAAATTATATGAAAATCCTGATTTTCAGCCTAGCACCCTGGGTTCTAGTCACCCTAGGACACCAGGAATATATATTTTCCTCCTCTGGAAGGTTCTCTGGTTTTGTAGGACAAGATCTACAAGACAGTGAAGCAGTTCCACTTAACTCCTTGGAATGAATGAATGAATGAATGAATGAATGAATGAATGAATGAATGAACTTGTCTTACCTTTTGCACAGACGAGGGAGCTCTGAGTCAACTCCTTTTTAATACCTTCAGGCTGTTTGATTGCAGTGAAGTGGTCAGGAAGATAAAGAAAAGTGCAGAACATCACCATGAAACCATGAGATTTAGCAGTGCAAGACAGTATGTGAATATGGCTATCCAGACCATGCACCTCTTGCACCCAGTCCTACCCTAGCTCCACTACAATATCTCTTGGCCCATGCACCTTCCTACTCAAAAAGCAGTTCAAAAAAACAGGCATTTCTAGCCTCTGTCCAATTAATCCTATGTAGCTGTTGCTTTATGACACTCAAGATAAACCCTTTTCCTTTTATATCTTCTCTCCACCCTCCTCCCTAGTATTCAAGTCATGTGTTAAAAGTGCTTAAAAGTAAGGTATGGAATCTCCTCCCTTCTGGCAACATGGGCTGTCAGGACACATGCTCAGGGTCCCAAGAAGGAGGCAGTGGGAGAAGGACAGTGGATACTGTGGCTCTCTTATTTTCATATGGAGAAGCTTACTGCACACAGGTACTCTACTCCCTCCTCACTGTATTGTACTTCCTCCCTCCCTCTCTCCCTCCCAACAGCTTCTAACCCTCAGCCACAGAAATTCCAGTTTCCACCAGGCAGAAAGTGCCTGCAAATTTCCAACCGTACCTCAACAAGGAGGGTTTCAAACAAGGTGTCCCTGTAAATGGTCTTCTCTTCTGGAGATGTGCTGTTTCCAATACCTCTGGTGTTCAGCTTGGCCTCAGCAGTAATCATGAAATTCACCTCACCTGGAAAGACACCCATCAGCCAAGAAAATGAAATTATCTTCAATGTCTACAACTACCCCTGGCTGTGACTGCCTCTTCTAGGCTGGTGAACTGCCGAGAAATGTATTTTCTCTGAAGACAGCTCAGTAAAACCAAATTTCATCAAAATTCCATATCTGTTCCTTAGTGGAAAGGAGTGCTTGCCTGGGGCCCTGGTATGAGGAATGAAAGAGGGGTCATCCTGGCCAAAAAAACAGACATTCACTACCAATTTCCACCTCTTCTTAGCCTTGTACTGAGTTTTCTCTGGCCTAGGGCAGTGTTGCAATAGTTCAATTATAGTTCTTCTGACTTTATTCATATTTCAACTTTTGGAGCACTTACACATGCAAGTAGTTAGCAAGTGCTTTTAAAAAAAGGACAATGTGGATTAACACAGCTATAAAACTGGGAAGGAGCAGTGTCTTTTTATTGCCTATTGAGACTCCAGTTCAAAATTATTAGCAAATTTATTAGCAATGAATGGAGCTGTCCAGAAATGCCTGCTTGTGGATTATTGATGCTGCCCTAAAGGGTGAGGGTAGAAAGATCAAACAGGGATAAATCAAGGTGATAAAAAGACAAACTTACCCAGTTTTTGGGGGCTAACAGCCCAAATATATGTTTTTCTTTCATTGGCACACACTGTTGCTGTGTTGCCCTCTGATGAAAGGATCTCTGCCTCATAGTCAGTTGACTGTGCCAGTATGGCACTGATCTGGGACAAAGAAAGAAGGAGCAAGATTACAAATGAAAGAGAATGACCTTAAAATCAGGCTACAGAGCAAAGGAGGCTGCTGCATATGTATTTATTGTGTTTTGAACAGCACAGTACCCACAGCCTCTGCTGAGGTTCCTCCTTCAAGAGCAAAAAGATCTCTGGGAAATAAACAAATACATAAGAAGTAAAAGGGAACTTGATATACCTGGACACACTTGTTGAGGTAGTTGAAGACATTAGCTATTAAATTAAATTTTTCCCCTCGAGTGACAGAGTATGGCAGGGTGAGGTCCACAAAGAATGGTTGGAATGCTGTCAGGGAAACAGGTGAGGAGATGCCAAACCCAGCATCATCCTGCACACAGAAAGCGCTGGCTTTCCATTCTGTGATGCTGTCAGGAATGGTGTAAGAGACATTGACCTCTCCTCTGGAACTGAAGAGAATAAAAAACACAGAATGAGAAATGATCTTTAGAATTTTTCAAGACAAATGACAAAATAGGCCTTCTGCTTGAGTTAGAACTTCTGTTTTCATCTCACTTTCTACAAGATACCTTTCCATATACTAAAAAAAAAAAAGTTATGATACTTGAAGTAAAGGTGCAGGTTAGCTACATGTTAAAGCACTCAAATATTCAACCTTTTAAATTTAGAAATACCAATTGTTGAAAAACCAGAATGGCCAACTACACAGATTAGAATCAATAAATTTAGATTAATGTTCTAGAACAGCATCTGAAGGCATAGTTAAGATGGAAATATTATAATTGAAGATGCTGTGATAGCCTGAAAGAAAATAAAATAAACTGAGTTTTTTGCTGCTAAATTAAAAATTGGGTAAAAAATAACAAGATCCTTCTCTCTCCTTAAAAAATCCTTTTATTTCACTCTTAGGCCCTATTTATTTCTCCCCACCAGAAAGACAGGGAACAGGGCACAGAATATTTGTCTGCAATTGTCATTGATCAAGATGGGAAAAGTAGATCCACATATACAAAGAAAACATATGTTGCATGGTTCCTTACAGAGTCCATTTTAGCTAAATAAATCAACTCAGAAAGGAAGAAAGAAGTGAAGATAAACATACTTACTCTGTGTTAACCAGTTCCCAAATCCAGGTCTCGGGGAAGTATTTCCGAACAGTGCTGAGACCACCACCTACAATAGCAGCCACTTCCCCTAGAGGTGGGGATATGATAAAAGGCTAGTATTAGAGACGTCATGTGAGAAGAACCTGAACTTCTGTCAGACACGCTTCACCACCACAAATGAACACTAAGAATCCTGTCTGAGCATTCTTGGATTTCCCACCCCCCATATAACAGGGAAAATTCCAAGACATATGCAAAGAAACAATTTCTTATGTATTCTCTTTTCCCATGGGAAAATACTGGAAATATTAGCTATTTTACAAGACATTTCACTTTATTTCATACTGAAAGGTCTTGTCATTCAGTTAAAAAAGTGTGTTCCCCATCCTCTACAACTTGCTCTTAGTGATTTGCAAATGGGCCCAGCAGCCAGTATCGTCATCAAGGCTTTATAAATGCTTTACAATGACTCAGAATCACAGAATCATTGAAAAAAAATCTAGGTTGGGAACAACCCCTGTAATTCTCTAGTCCAACTTCTTGAAGTAGGACTAACTTCAAAGTCAGATTATGTTGCTTCTTGTGCAGCTCAGTTTTGGAAACCAGCTGTGATGGAGATTCCAAAAACTCCTGGAGATCCCCTTGTAGTATACTACAATTCTCATGAGGAAGATCTTTTTCCTAATGTTGAATAATGCTTTCCTTTGTGGCAAATTACAACTGCTACTTTTGCTCTTTTGCTGAGCAATCTGACTTGATGGAGAGAGAATCATAACTTTTGCTGATCTGTAAAGGCCTTGGAGACTATGTGCTAAGCGTACCACATGCTGTGTGAAGTCTTGACTTTTAAATATTTAATTCAATTATGATTTGATGAAAGATTCTGACCTGAAAACCCCTGAAAAGCCAATATCAGTTTATAAAAGAAGCAGCATCACAGTATTCCCTGTTTTTTCTATATGCACATACACCTGAAACAAAATTGATTCTACTGCAAGGACTGCCAGAAGGAGATTGTAGGATGCAAACTGAGACACACAGGCCTATTTCCCAAAACCCCCCTCTACACTGGCTATTATTTTATGCAGGCAACAGTTTAAAAGACCAGGTAGACTGAGACTGGAGATACAGAATGAACCTTCTTTTACCTGAGGCCTTGAGTTTGGCGTCATAATAGTGAGAAGGGTAATTTTCCGTTTCTGATCTCTCTTCATTGCACAGAACTGGTTTCCGTAGCACAGAGTTGGTGAACACTTTCAGACCCATATCCTAAATGTGGAATAATCCATCAAATCACTCAGGGCGTTCACTAGCTGCCAGAGCATATCACTGATTATCATTCCTCATTTCTCCCCTCCCTCATCCCAATTCATCCCGTTCTTTCAGCCTTGAATGTCTCAGCTCCACCTCACCAACCTCTGTGTATTTCTTATGGAGCAGTGACACCTTGTGTTCTGCAAAGAGCAGTGATGATGAGTCTGATGTTGGCCTTATGTCTTAGGGTACAGGGCCAGTGGAGTCCAGTGAATAGGAAACAAGTGGCCTACATCACAGAGATCTCTACAAGAAATGCCTGGAGTCATGAGCCAAGGCCATGGTCCTGCTTAGGTATTGTCTACTGAACCATGGGCACCAGCCCAGTGATTTTCTAGCACTGATTTTCAGAGCTCCTGAGTAAGTGATGAGGAAAAAAAGGGGAAAAAAAAAAAAAGGCAGAAATGGGGTGATTGCAGGCTTTAGGCAGTTTCAGGCATCAGCTGCCTTCTCTCAGCAGTAAGAACCACCACCTGAGAAAGTTGAATGCTAATGCTGATGAATTCTTCTGGAATCCCTCCCACTTAAAGAGCCTCCCACACAGACCACATACCCTGAAAATCCTGTAGGCATCTCCATCACGACTGACATTCACAGGTTCAAAGTACAAGCCATCAGAAAAGATGGTTTTGGATGGGGTACACTCCTGCGGCCTGTCATCTTCCAGGTTGAGCCCATTGTAGTAATATCCATATAAATCACCCCTATGAAGCTGATAGTACACCTGGAGGTGAGAATGAGTAGTTTAAGCACAAGGAAGGTCTCAGGCAGGTGCAAAATCACAGATATTCAAAGCTTATGGTGGTCCCTGAGCAATCCTGTAGACCTCAGTGGGCTTAACTAGTGATGCCTACCTAGAGATGAATAAACAATTTGGACTGAGCTGTACCCTCCTTCTTCTGAGCCACAATGGTTTTGTGGAGGGAACTTGAGCAGAAAGCATGGAGATACACTCTTCAGTTAAGCAAAGAGGAGATAAATGTTACAAGACACTAGCTGTCATCTACAGCTTTTGTTCTGGGCCCAAGGCCTATCTGAGCCATGTAAATTATGCAATTATGTAAAAAATTAAATAAAAATGCAATTTTGACATAATCACTCCACAGTGAGGAAATGTGCTGTCAAGCATTTACATAAGGCATATTTTTGGGACATATGTTACTGCCATGCTTCCCAAAAGCAGTGCTATCAATTTCTGTCTTTGAAGCGTACAATTACCTTAGACCTTCCTTTAATCACAGATGTCTGTTTCCCAAGGAAAAATGAAAATACAGTCAGCAGCAGAGACATCACAGGTGGGAACTGAGTTGTTCCTAGCTCCAAAGAACACAAGACTGGGGATGTGACTTACACTCTCAGCAGATAATTCTTGCCCAGACTGAAGAAGGACGCTCTGAATTGCCCGCAGGGCACAGTAGGAGTTGGCAGCAGCTTCCAGTTGGAGTTCAACTTTAGAGCCCGGGAGACCTTGCTTCTCAGAGAACTTGAGCTGGACCTGGAAATTAGCAAATCCAAGACAAACCCACGGAGATTAGGTGAATTGGATTGGCATAGAGATCTAAACCTCCTCTTTCAGCGGCGCTCACTATTCCCCGTAGAACAAAGCTCCTACCGCTAGATGGCCCGTCTGGATCAATTTGTAAAAATTCACATAATCCCCCCAGGCACCCTTCTCTCTCCATCGTGGGGAGAGTTTTGTCTGAGCCTGACCATATGTGTCAGCTCCAGGGATGCCTTCTCATGATCCCAGTCATACCTGCACCTTCGTCCATTCCTAAATGCCATGCCCAGTGCAGGGCTCTTGATGAGATAATTTCCTGACCATTTTTCAGCAAACCTCAATATACCCCTTAATAAGAAAGCAAAGGTTTCCACCTTGTTTTTGAAGCATAAATCACTGTGTATCCTGGAGCTGTCAGCCACTATCTCTCCATGAGGATGCACTGTGTAGACAAGCAATCTGGCACTGGGGGAAAGCTTCTCAGTGACAGTCAGTGTGATGGAGAATACACCTCTGGGAGCTGTGGAAGGAATGTGGATCAGGGAAGGAGAAGCCAGCAAAAGAGCTTAGACAAACCTTCAGCTTTGGCTGAAGGACCACATATTTATTCATAACCTATAAACACCTTTATAACCCAGGGACCTGGATATCAGAAGATTCATCCCTCAGTGGCTGAGGGACAGCTCCCATTAGCAAGATAACAGATACAAACTGGAGGATGCTGAGACCAGGGTGCTTTGCAGAGAGAGGTCTACCCTGGGAAGAAGTTAAACATGGAAATCTGCACAATTGCTATGAGAAGAGCGTAACATTGCCTTTGGGTCTCAAAACTAGAACCTCTTACACCAGAGGAAATAGACCAAAATCCTGAGTTAAAGGAGAGTTCTCTTAAAACTAAGAAATAAGGAATTCTTCTCTACATGGATGAAAACTACAAGTACATGGACAGGAAATTAAGCTTAAGACCAAAGATGGTAAATATGAAACAAGTCACATATCGGGAGAGAGGTTTACTTAAGCCATCTCCTGAAGTGTGCAAATAGACCAGGTTCTGCAAGAAAACTGATTTTTAACAATGAAAGAATGAAGATCAGGATCACTGTCATTTGTAGGTATTTGGAGACTTCTGAAAGGGCAATGAATTTCAAGAGTTGACTGCTAAATATCCCTTTCAAATGGGACACCTATTATTCCAAAGTTTAAAATGTTTTATTATTCTAGTTGGTGAAGACTAGGATATCACACAATAACTGTGAGACCATAAATACTCCTTGGCATTATAAAATAAAACAATAAAACATATGAAGGTTGCATTCCATGTGTTTGATCACAACAAAATATCTTTCTATTAACAAGATAAAATAGATTATAATATGGGGGGTTGGCTAGATGCTGCAGCAAATGAAAATGATTCTGTGAGCAGTAACAGGTCATGGGATTTAGGGACTAGTACCTGACTTAGCCACAGTTCTCTGCTTTCATCCCTTGCATAACTTACTGTGTTCTGAAGTACGAGTAGTAATATGGTCTGGAACTTACCATTAGAAATGGCGACTTGCTTCTGGCCACTGAGAACAATTTTTCCTTGTGTCATCACCTGGGCATAGAAAAGTCTCATGAAAGGGGATCAAAAGCACCTTCTCCCTTCCACCATGAAATCATTGATTTTGAGTATTGTTCTGAGAAGCCTTGAAGGCCATCAGGTTGAGCCATGATCCATAACCACTGTCCGATCGTGAGATTTCTGCCTTATAGGGTGTTTGAGAGAAGGTGAAAAAAGGTGTTTCAGGGGTAACATTAGGACTTACTACATAGTAGAAGTTTGTGGTTGTGGGGTTCCTGTAGCCTTCTCTGTTCAGGACATAGTGAACATTGATTGTTCTCTGCTGGCCACAGATGAGCTCCTCTGTCACTGGCTCAATTTTCAGAAAGCTGTTGGTCCGTGAGTAGAAACGCCGGACAAGGAACGAGGCTTTGGGTTCATTATCAATCCCCCAGACAAAGTCTGCACATTCATCTGGTGCCTGTTTGACCTATGAAATGGCAAACCATACATGTGGAATCAAGAGTGTGGAAAAAAAGAAAATGCAAGGCAGGTGAGAGGCAAAGGCTTCTTTTCTGTAAAATATTCTGTTGGGAAACTGATTTTGTGAGGCTGTTTAAGCCACGAGCATGAACTGGTGTGAAAAATTTGTGTTGCACCAATGAAGAGTGAATGGCCCTCTGGACACCTTTAGGCATCCAGATGCCTGTGGCACATTGCAATAAAGGGGTTACTTTAGTTTTTTTCAGGCTTGGGACCAGTTGCATAAACTGCTGGGACTTACACTGAATTAGAATGGCATTGTTCTAAACGACACACTTTTACTCAGCTCTTTCCATCACACCAGAATAAAAGCATGACAATACAAGAGGACCATGTGATGATAACAGGCACGAGTTTGTGCCAGCAGATATGCAGGGAAGCAGTCAGCAGCAGTGAAAGTTGCTGGCAAGCACCAATGCTAGATGGGGAAGGCAGTGCAGTCTCTGAGGAAGGTACTCTAACATACAAAACAAAGAGAAGGAAGATGAATGCAGAAAGAGCTTCTAAAAGGAAGGGAAAAGCAGGGAGGGACTGAAGATCACTACAACCCAAAACCACACATGGGGTGCAGTGTGCCTTTTCTCAGGCTCTGGTGTTTTCTCATATGAGTTTCACAGAGTTTGCCGGTATTCCTTCTAAATCCTCTCTTCCATGAAGTATTTATTCATGAATTAGATTGTAGCCTGTGTTTACTTACTGTCAGCTTCAGACTGGGATCGAAGAAGTTGGATGTGTCAATGGAAAAAGCAGCAGTGCCATTTTTGTCCGTGGAATAGCTGGCCAGATAATCTCCATTGAGCTCCAGCAGGACAGTACTGTTGGCAACAGGCTCACCATCCATGTTTGTCACAGTGATCTGAACACAATGAATATGCAAGGGATTCAGAAAAAAACAAAGAACAACAACAGAAGAAAAGCTCTGTTTACTAGAGGATGGTCACTTAAACACTGAGGACTGTTGCAGTGAGTAGAAATCAAGAGTGAAATGTATTGAAGAGGCACATGCTCCTCAATATTTTGAGGGAGCGGGAATTCTGTGACAGGAAAATTCCCATCAGTGGGAAATTCCCATCAGTGCAGAATAAGCTATGTGTCACAAAGGGAGGAGGAATATTTATTGAAGAACATTGATCAACACACCTATAACAATGAGATGATTTCATGGCCACAAGCAAACTGTGGAGCTCAGTAGCACCTTTTAACTCCTACACATCTGTGCACACCCACAGTCTCCATTGCCTGTCAGGATGATGCTGTACAGGTCATCACCCTTTTTGTGCCTGGTTCATCCTGCATGTGTAGGTTGCTAAGAAGTAGGATTGTGCTCCAACATCTATACTGCTATAAGCAACCATGCCTGGGATTGCATGATGCAACACAGGGTGAATTCTACCTTTAGCTTAGGCATAACTGTTTCTGAAGATTTTTCTTGAAGACTCCTCTTCCCCATTGATATGACCTTCCATTTAATAATTTTTTAGGCATCCTCTGCCTATAGCAGAAAAGAGACCCTGACATGCCAGGTGTGATACAATCCTCTTTTTTTTCTCTAGGAGTATCAAGAGAACTATACAGACAATGCTATGCAGTATTATCTTGGGAAGCTGGCAACACATTCAGGTGACAGCCATGAATGGGGCAACACAGAGATCATCATGCTGGACCTCAGGGAGTTTGGGTCTAAATGTATCCTCTCATGTACCTACCTCACCATGGTAAGGAATTCCCCTCTTGTAATGGGAATCCATATTCCTGAACAGCACTTGGTCATTTCCTTGGTTGACTGAAACATAGTCATAGGCCTTCATCTGGATACCTGTGAGACGCAGCCAGTACAGAGGAGAAGAAACAGAAATCAGACATGGGCAGAAAGCTGTTCCTTTTGATAAGCTCTGTGGAGTGGTGATGCTCTGGAGGGAGAGCTACACAAAGAAACCTCACAACTGCTGCCTGTTTGCCACACAGATAGTGATCCAGGGGATTCCTCTCATGAAGATCCATGCATTAGCTTTAATCAGTTACTCCCAATGCCCACTTGGTGTTACCTGTCCCATTTTCAGTGACGATGCTTTCTATGTTGAGGCTGGCATACATCATGGCATAGCTGCGGTAAAGGTGGAATTTTTTGATGGAGATGACAGTGTTGAGGCAGCCGTCCTTTCCCAGCTGAAATAGCAGCACAAAGAGGAAAGCCCATTTTTCTCAAGGTTTGCAAAATTGTTCCTCATTATGTATTAGAGTGTCTCTGAAGAGCTCCCTGCCTACCTTACATTTCTTGCTCCCCAGCTTCTATCCCAGATGGCTTTCAATATTATTTTATCTAGCACCTGGAAACTTCTCTCCTTATCCTCTCTAGTCTTCTCTACACTCATGCTCCTTCTTAAACCCATCTTGCATGATGCTTTTGCTCCATGACCACAGCACATTGAGTCTGAGCTAGTGGAAAAATTATTCATTCATTTAATATTAAGTGTCCTCAGAGACTCCCAGCAGAGTTCTGCTGATTAGATTTGGTAAGAACACAGCCCCAGTGTTTCAGAAATTATTACAAATTTACAGTTTTATAAGCTTCCCTCCTCCCTACTGATTCTTTCTGAGGGAAAAATCAGTCTTTTAGTGAGGTCTTTCAGCATTGCTTGTGAGATAGTGAGAAAAACCACACCACTGAGATTGTCTCTCTAGTGTTCCCTTGGAAATTAATGAGGCCACTGAATACTGTACTGCATGCTGGGTAGTAAAGCTAACAGGGAAGAAAGGACTTGTTATGTATCATACCAGTCCAGTGACAGCTTCACAGGTTTTTTTCAAGTTTTGTACACACAGTGGACTATAAAAGCGCTGCTGACACACATTAATTCGCGCATTCCCTTGCACTGGCTGGCCATAAGTGTACCTAGGAGAGGAAGAAACATGAGAATTCAATCATGTGGATTTAACATGAGACCTGCAAAAGTTGCAGAACAATGCAGACTCTAAATCCCTCTGCAGTATCCGGAGCACAGACAGAAGAGCAGTTGGGAATTACAATCCGTCAGCCCTAGTAGAATTCCTTCTACTATTTTTAAGCTGTTTCTGCCATTTTGTTAAAAAACCCCTGCTTGACCATAGTTTTGGTGCAATCATTCTTTAAGGTCTGAAGCTGGAAAGCGGTGCTCAGGACATCATTCCCTGCACCTTTTTCTCCTTGGTACCTTACACAAGGCAGACCATATTGACCCTATTCACCCTTTTAGCTCCTGGCACCCTGCACTTTGGCAGCACCACAGCCAGTAATTTTAATGATAGACACTCGTTTTCTGAAATAATAAAACACAACAGCTAGCAAGTAGGAAGTGCTTCATTTGGACACACACCAACTCCCCTGGTTTCAATTCTGCTATGTAGCAGGAGAAGAGTTATCTTATTTTATATCATGAAAGTCATACCTAAAGGAATTGCTCTAAGCCATATTCTGAGCCAGCAGCAGGATCTCTGCTTCCCAGTAGAGCACACCACCCAATCACCACCCAATGCCTACACCATTTGTTGTGCACAATTGTGTTGTCTTCAGCTCTGATACTTACGAAGCACAAACGTTCACCCTGACTTCTTCATCAAAGAAAGAAATCATCTTTGGCCCAGTGGTTGTCACTTCAAATTTTGGCAGCACTGAGAATGTAATGTGAATATGACCGATCAGCAATTGCATGACACAAGTGTGTGCACGTGTGTGTGTAAGACAGTAAAAAAAAAAAACAAAACAGTTGGCAAAGACAATTTCACCAACAAGGGAGAGGAAATGGATCAAAGAAGAACCTAACTAGGAACTGGCTGTAGTATATTACAATAGAAAAAAATAACCTTCCGTGGCAAGATGAGTAACTACTGTAAAATTAAATAATAATCATACCAATAACTATAACAGTCACAGCAAAACTCATGGTAAATCACTTTAATCTCCTTTCTTAAAGAAAAATGAGTAATGCCAATGTCTCAAACTAGTTAAGCCCTGGAGAACAAAAGTTATTATGCAATCCAGTTGCAGTGAAGGACAAAGGCGACAGATTAAGTGGAATAACAAAATCAAATAGATTGCTGACACCACCTCTCTTCAACTTATCTTTTATCCCAGGTCCCATAGCTGGGAAAGGCCTGTTTCTCATGCACCAGTCCACCCTCTCTCCATGTCATTCTTTTCCAGGCATGATGTGGAGAATTCAAAGGACTTAAACCCTGCATTAGTAGCTTTTATCTGACTTAGGCAGAGCCTCACTGCTAGCACAGGATAGTTTATGAGCCTTTGCTTACCATATTCCTCCACTCTGAAGGACTGGTACTCTTTTTCACCTGACTTTGTCTCCACAGTAATTTGGTAGGACCCCAGGATAGGCTCTGGGATTATTGGAAAGGTGAGCTGGACGATTCCGTGCTTTGATGTCACCTCCAGCCACTGGAAGATCTTGTTTTGCTCTGGATCCTGGAAGAAAGAGATGTAGCAAAACCTTTATCACCATTTCTTGCCTTCTTTCAAGGCCTGTCTTTAGAAACATTGGCTAAATGAGTCACAGGCTAAGAGTGCTTTGGGGCTGATGACGTGTGCTCTGACTTTCCATCTCTGCTTGTAGACTTAACAAAATTAAATTTATGTTTAACTTGGAATCAGCTACACTGACAAGATGGCCTCAGATCATTCAGAAACAGTTCCTGATTGGGACATAAGTTGTGTATGGGACACAGGCTGCCTATCCAGAACACTCGTAGCATAAATCCTTTTGACTCAACTGCCTTTGTAAAGCAGGAATATTATGCTGGCCTCTCTCAGAAAATGCTTGGAGATGTAGTGATGTGAAATGTGGTAGAAGATGATTCATTGTTAGCCCATCCCTATGAGAACATGGCATTTCAGAAAGTCACCATTCTTATGCCTGTGTATGAGCAGGAGGCTATTTCACCAGTTATTTGCTGTAGTCCTCCCAAGTTAAGCCTGGACAGAACACTTGTGTTTGAACTCTAATGAAGGGCAGAGCAGCAACCCCACACAGCCTTTGACTAACAGCTCTAGTTCTGCTAGTTTCTTCTCCTCTGGTGCTAGTAGAAGATATTGCCACTGTTCAACCTCAAATCCATTGGCTTTAAATGGTGTGCTCTGGATGAGTCTCCCTCAGCTGTTGACTCTATGGGAAATGATGAAGTACAGTCTTTCCAAAGCAGCTTGTGCTTTCATTTCATGTTGTATCTCTTACCTCAATGATGATTCTGGGGTACTGGAGGAGGAAATAAAGGCAGAGGAAAAAATTGTTAAAATGATAATCTAACAGCAGAGGTTGATAAACACTAGAACATAAGGAAAACTGTGAACAGCTTTTTCTGGAGAGAGAAGACTGGGCTAGGGAAACAATTTAAAACTCATGTCTGTAATTAAAAAGATAATTTTAAGAGGATAACCTATTTGTGAATTTTTTTTCTGCAAAAATATCTAGTCTTCTTCTACATATCTGGGACTACAAAATCTGTGTGCTGTGAGAGATTTCCACAAGTGCTTTTAGAGCCTTGCCCTCTACAAAGGCAGGGAAATGATGGGGTGTGAAGGTAAGGAGTTACAGCAAATATACAAAAAATACAAAATATAAATAATATCAGGAAGCTTATTCCAGGCCCTTCTCATTCAATATCTAAGTGAGAGAGTCTCAGTGAAGAGGTACCTCAAGAGGATACCTGAAAAGTTTTGACTATCACTCACACTTACCGTCTCCTGAACAGGTCTGAGCTGGGTGTCCAAAGTGACCACACGAAACATCACTGAAAAAAAACAGGACAAAAAAGGATTACAGAATCATCAAGGTTGAAAGAAACCTCAAGGACTGTCTAGCCCAACAATCAACCTGGTACCAAGTGTCAGATCTCCAAATGTCACATGCAGATGCCTCTATCATTTATTTTACTAGCAGTGATAAATCATTTTCAATACACAGCTTTGAACAGGCTTTGTCAGAAAACTAAAGAGTGCCCAGAGAATATGAAAGGATTATCTTAGCCAGTCAAAAAAGAAAACCAAAATAAATGTCAGCTGAAATGTCTTCAATTATTACCCACTTGGACAAAAGTATAATTAGGCTAAAGAGATAGCTAACTCCACCACAGCTAGTACTATAATTTAAATATTGTGATGGAATCAGCACTTTGAAATAAATCAACATTTAAGGAGAAAGAGTTGTTGACAGGAACTGAGGTGCTTGCATCATTTTTATATTAACTTTATTAGCTCCAAACTTAACCTATTATTTTCTGGATTTTTAAGGATACTTTTTATGTGACTCTCCTCAAGTAAACCTGACAGAACTCACGATCCTGTGAATGCAATAAACTAAGTAAAAACACATGACTTATTGCTTCGTTGCGCTCTTGTGAATTGGTTCTATTTTTCAATAACTTTGATGATCCCAAACTCAGATGAGATTTTTATTCCACAAGAGTAAGTTTCTGTCATCCTTGACCCACCCTGTCACTCAATTTCTCACTTTTCTAGCTGACTCAAACCCTTCATCCACCTGTTTGTCCTGGCTTGTAGAGGGGTTTGTCTGTCTGGACGAAGACAGCACCATCCACATTCTGAATCGCCACTGATCTTCTCTCAGCTAAGTCAACTGTGGCACCTTTGGCTGAGAAGGAAATGAATGCCAGGGGATCAGAAGTAGCAGGAGGAACCTGGAGAGGAGCAAAACCCCAGAGGAAAAGTGGTAAATGAGACATGCTGAGGTTCCCTGATGCCCAGGGTTTTAGAGTAGGATACTTTCAGTTGAGTCATAAACAGCTTACGGAAAGTCATGAGAAGCCCCACCTTTGTCAGTGAGATAATTTCTGGGAATTTCTGCTGTGGAAGGCCTGTAATCTGTCATCAGGCAATAAGATTTGTAGCTGTGTTCTATCCTCTGCACCTCCCTGCTTACATGCAGGTTGCCACAGCCATATACCTTTAATTCTAAAATATTTTCTCCTGATGCATTCTGGAAGACCTCAGCTTGGGATTCTTTTTCTTTTGTGTACAGATCTTGCAGAGTCATGGGAGGGGGAATAACTGGGACCCATATGGGACCTATCTTGCTTGATACTGCAACAGTTCCATAAGGAGCATGCAACTCTGAAACAATCTAAAGCTTTGCTCTATTTGCTCTGGGAAAGTCTTTCTCTAGCTTCCCTCTACAATCCACAGGTCTTTTTTTCCTGTTTTGTCAGCCTTTCCAACCGATTATTTTATTTTAAACACTTTGTCTTCTTTCCCTCCCTGACAAGGAGAGTTGCAATCAGGATTATTTCCAGCTACTACACCCTCTTCAGTAGCTTCAAAAGAGAAAATACCTGGAACTCGCCGCACTTGAAGAAGTCATTCTCTGTCACAGGCTCTTCAAAGAGAGTCCTTTGGACACTGCCATATTCCAGGACAACATTCAAGGACAGAGGCTCGCTGAGGTTGTGTAACTGCACACAAGCTGTCTGTGGAGCGTCGCTCCGCACAACCGATGGGACCAGAAGCACATACTGGCTGTAAGACCAATCAGAAAGTTCAGTCATGCAGGAAAGTCAGAGCAAACAGTAGAGGAAAATACCACAGAAGTGCCATAGGTGTGAAGGAAGACATGATCCAAAGCTTGCTCAAATCAATGGAAAGACTTCAATTTCTTTCAATGGATTTTAAATAATATGCCAAGTACAAATGTCAACTTTTTAATCCCTCACAATTCTTTCTGAGCTGACGGACTAGCATCATTCTGTGCAGTGTCTTACCCAGCATGATACTGCACCTCTCCATTCCAGGTATTTACACAGCTCCAATTACTGAAGTGGCTAAAGCATAGCTGCATTTGTCCTCCCATGACCTAGGTGTGTATTTAAACCTCTGCAGCCTCCCATATGGAGGAGCAATATTTAGCTTCTTCTTGGGACCAATGACAAAAATACTAGTCAAGGGTTGCAACAATCTTTAAATTTCTCATTGTCTGGATATCTCCTGAAGAGGAACTGACATAACTCAATTCACTTAATATGCAAGAAGTGATCTTGCTTTTCCCTTTTAGCAGAAAATTCCAGGGAACGCTCAATCTAATCTGCATACTCAGTTCTGTTTCCACGCTCCTGTTTCCATGCTTCTCCTTGTCTTGTTTTCTTTGTTTCTTTCTTCCATTGAAGTTTTTTATTTATACTTTTTCTGTCCATAATTCGGGCAGCCTTCCTTCCCTGGAGTACTCCTCTGAAAAACATTCCTTCATATTTGCTATGTTTGTCTAAAACTCTGTTGCTGTCCAGCAGTTTGCTGCCCAAACTACTCTTTCCAAATAACGTATGACAGAATTCACAAGCTGGTTTTGTAGCACAACATGAATCACACAATCTTTCTTTCTAATCTGATCCTTTTTTTCTCCCACAGCTTTGCCAGTTCATATTGCCTTTATTTTTATTTTCACTTGCCCAGTTCAGGCTGCATGAAATTCAAAGACCAAAATTAAAAGTATTAAAATTAACAATGTATTGGACGAAGGTAAGCTGTTTTTCACAGCTTTTCCTTTAAAATTTTTGAGAAGAGGGTTTAAGCTCCAGCATTGGTGTATTTTTGAATACTGTGGGTGAAATCTTCTGTTTGTATAAAGCCATGGGCACTGACAGTGCTAATATGAATACTAATTGTACTGGGATTGCCATTCAGCATGGTTTCAGTCCCAGCCACTGCCTGGCCTCTAGCACCTCCACATACACTGTGCTCTCTCTGTGCTGCTGATGTATATCTGTCCTAATTATTAGTATTACTTGTTAGTCTAGTCCTGAGTCTCCTTGCCACTTTACCTACATACATCACTCTTCAGCTACTCAAGTTCCAGGTTTCTGTCATTCACACTAGATTTCACAGCAGTTTCCTGATGGAGAACACCATTCCAAACCACCCTTCAATGTCAACTACTTCCAAATCAACACATTTAAGGATCTATGTCTCAAATATCCTGTTTACCATATAGCAGTGTCCCAGAAGAAATAAGCTGGTGGGAAATAAAATAAAATATGTTATCATATAGACACAGAATGTGTGACCACTTACGTTTCAGAAGATACTATGGGAAACCAGTTCAAGGACAGAATACCAAGAAGAATCCTTGACCACATGTCTGTGCATGAAGAAATAGAGAGACTGATCTCAAGCTGACAGCCTGTCCCTGGTTTTTAAATTGGCCTGAAATGGTGCTCCTCCTCCACGGCTTCAATCGCAGTCTCACAAAAGATATTAACATAAAATTTGCATATGTTCAATTTCCTCACTACTATCTGTTCTCACACTCCTTGAACTCCCAAATAATAGCTTTGGAAAGCTCTCATATTTCACATACCTCTGTGAGGTATTGCAAGCCAAACCGGTTCCTGCCTATATGATTGTTTCATTGAAGCTTACCTCTCTGATTATCGTGTCATTGGCTGAAGATTCCCTAATGTTTCAACTTGTTAGTATTTGCCACTGCTTAAGTATTTCCTTATTCTGCAAAGGCATCCTGTAGACACATCACACAACAGAAATAATCATAATACACAGCTTTTTCATGTCTGTATGGGAGCCAGGATGGGTAAAAATAAACCAGTACAACTACAGCTGCATTCAGAATGGCACTAAAGCAAACTCCTAATGATAATCTGGATTTCTTACTGTAGACACTAACATTTGGCAAGAAATGATGCTGGCTAATGGTCTACCATTTTTGCCAGTGGTCAGGACAAGTATATTTCTAGAGAAAGGAATCTTTTAGCATTACTTAATTTGTTCACTCATCTGTCCGTCAGTCTACTTTTTCCCCCTCATCCCTGCTCCCCCCATTAAATGACTTGTTAGTCTGTTGGTGAATTTTAGTAAATCTGAGAAGACATTTCAGAGTAATTAATATACAGAATCACAAAATAACTTAGATAGAATGGAACTTCCTGACATAATGTGCTCAAATCTCTCATTTAGGCTAGCTTCAAAGATGTCATGTTTTGAGTATCTGAAGGAATGGAGAGTCCACATCATCTCTGAACATCTGCTCCCATCCATGCTGTGAACACTTCTTTTCCTTAAATCAGAATTTCCCTAATTATAGCCTTTGTCCATTTTTTCTTGCCCTTTCACTGTGCACCTCCTGGAATTCACTTCCTGGAATTGCACTCCAGGAAGAATCTGCCTCTTTCTTCTCTATAATCCCACTTTATATTGTGGAAGACTGAAATTATGTCCCCATGTAGCCTTTGTTTCTCCAGGCTAAATTAAATTCAGCTGTTTCCTTCTGTAGGCTTGTTCCAGTCCCTGATCATCCCAGTGGCCTTCCACTGGACTCCTTCAGTCTGTCAGTGCCTTTCTTGTACTGGATGCAGAACTTCATTGTGGTCTCCCAGCCACTGAACAGAAGGGAAGGACTGGTTTCCTGGACGTGTTGGCTAAACTCCTGATAATACTACCAAGAAAACAAAATAATCTTTAGTAATTGGGGATTGGATTCATACCCTTACATAGGAAATAGAAAAAAGAGTCAATCTAAAACAAAATAATGTAGGCCAAACAACAACAGTCTCTAACTGCAGCCCCGGGGAAGTAACTGGCAATTTCCTTTCTCCTTTATCTTCTTAACCAAGCAGATAATGAATGGGAAGAGGAAGCTGAGTATACTCCAGGAGTAATTAGGAACACTAAAAAGCTGGGGGCACCGAAAAAGGCGTTGAGCAATGCAGAGAGGGCATAAAGCTATTTCAGGTAAAGAGTATGAGGAGGAAATGAGGACTACTACAGTAATGTGGTGTAGAAATTGATGCCTGTTAAAAGCCTGATTCTAGCAAGTTCAGCTTTAATGGTAAAATATGTTCTTTCAACCCTCTAGCTAACAATTTAGCCACACTTATTTATCATTAAATAATAAATTTAATAATAAATTAAATTGTTCTTCCCATCAGCATAGCTGATGTTAATACTACCTGTGCCTAACCAGGTTGCCTACTCATCTTTCCCAAAACCCTTCTGATGACCAAGTTGGGACGCAAAGGAAACTGTCCCAGATACTTCTGGAGCTATGGGAGCTACTATTCCCACTGTGTTGCTAGTGAGAAATATGACATAAAGCTTCCCAGAATGAGGTGGCCTCACAGTGACAATGCTGAGTGGCAGGTGTGTGGCGTGAAAAGAGGGCAGTCACACTGTTGAAAGAAGCTGCTTGCATTAGTTGGAATGATGTCAGAAGACAGTTAACAGTATGTCATAGATATTTTTGAAGTTCCTCAGACCCATCTCTTACTTTAAACAGGTGCTAAGAAACAGACAAAAAAATTAAGGAGGGAGGAGGAAATGGCAAACAACCCCAGAGTCCTGGTGTAAATTGCTTCAGAAGTGTGGGGTTTTACTTTTGGATTGGGATGATTTTGAAAGATGGAAAAGTCTCTTCTCTAACTTGTGCTTTTGAAGAAAGACTCAGTAGTCTTTTGTTGTTTGTTCTTAAGGTTGTTTATTGTTGGTTATCTACAAGATTCTTTTCTCTGAATTGTTGTGGCTTGTTTAGTAGTTTAGATAAAGGCACTTTGCCTTTTTAGGGGGCTGGTGTTACTTTTTATATTATATATTACGTACTATATGTTTATGCTTTTTTTTTAATATCTGCTATCTTGGTCCCTGTCTAGCAGTTTTTCAGGCGAGGAATTCTAGACGTATATTTCTGGTTTTCTTCCTCTCCGGGCTGCTCTCGAGGTGATTTTGTTTTGGTGATGTTTTTGTTTTGGGCTCTCTGCTCTCTCTCTCTGGAACTTCGGAGTGTGCTTTTTTTTTAGATTGGGTTTGGAGGTCGTCTGATGGTTTTATATTTTTGCTTCAGTCGCGCCCACCCAGGGACGCCAGATGTGGGGTTTTACCCCCGGATTGGGATGACTTCGAAAGATGGAAAAGTCCCTCCTCCAACCCGTGCTTTTGAAGAAAGACTCAGTAGTCTTCTGTTGTCTGTTCTCAAGGTTGTTTATTGTTGGTTATCTACAAGATTCTTCTCCCTGAACTGCTGTGGCCCGTTCAGCAGCTCAGACAAAGGCACTCTGCCCTTCCAGGGGGCTGGTGCTACCTTTTATATTATATATTACGTACTACATGTTTATGCTTTTTCTTCAATACCTGCTATCTATATTGAATAGTGACTTTCTACTCTAAACTAATCTGTGAGTGCCAACACCACCAAAGACATGGAGGTTAGGAAGGAGAAAGAAAGAGGACAGGGCACACCCAAGTCCCTCCATCTTAGAACTCCTGACCCCCATGTACAAAACTTGGACCCCTGCGTACAAGGCTTAAAACCCCCCTGTACAGCACTCAGAAATCTTACCCTTTACTTCGTGACTACTTCTACTACAATATCTAAACTTTTGTGACTTCTTGTTCTTCCTGCGAAATTGGTAAACTGTTCCATGGGTCAGATTCAAAACCACAGGGGTCTCTGGCTGCATGCCAGGGTCTCAGATGCTTTTGACCTAAGTCTAAAACGTCCGAGAATGTCTGTGGGACATTCTGAGTTCCGACACAGAAGCTCACCCTTTATTTACGTGCAGTGTGCCTTTAGCAGGATGGTAAGAGGGCTTTTTTGTTAATAACCAAACATGGAAAAGAAAGATAAAGAGTTCAAAAAACTGAAACTCTGGAAGAATCTATGTTCAGAACAATTGAAAAGCACATGTTTATCTGGAAAGAAGCTATTGAATTAATTACTTTAGTGAAATTACTGATTCCAGAGGACCTCTTTGTGTTGCAGCAATGTTGGGATAAGAACACAGTACTCAGTACTAAGACAGGCATAATTCTTAAGATTGCAGTGCAAGGAGGAAACTATTCCAGGTGTCTTTGGTAGGAAGGGAAAAAGAGGAAATTTTCCATTGTATGATTAAGAAACTAGGAGCCAGAGAGGATAAATCTAGAAGCACAGAGATCAGGATTTAACATGGAGAGATAATGAGCCTCACACTAAGCAGCAGTTACAAGACACACAGAAAGTTCCTGGATACCAGAAATCTTAAACCAGTCTGTGGACCTGCTTTGTATTGGCATAAGGAAAGATGTAACTGGATATCATAGTCTGGCTAGAAATTTGATGAAATGAGGAACAGTGTCAACTTCAAGACCAAAGCAATGCAAATACAAATGTATGTATGATTTTCAAAGTAGAGTCGTGTCACATGCCTTTTGGACAGCAGAAAATCAGCATGTCTTCAACTCACTCCGTCCAGACCTCAGAAAGTTACTGCATTAGCTCTCTGTTATTAAGCAATTTTATATACACATACTTTCCCACCCCCCCCCCACTCCATTCTATCTCTAGATGAGTCAAAGTGATGATTGGAATTGCACTGAAAATGTGGTTTTCACAAGTTATTTTTCTTTCAAATAAAGTTGAATTTGACAATCCATTTTATCAGACTAAATGTGCTTGCCTTCTTTTCTCATTCCAACTGGGCACACATACAGGCCAGAGCAATGTGAGGTTTTCCAACCAAAGCTGGATCCACTCATTTTCTGTGAGTATTTCAGTGTTTAGCATGTACACTGCTCTAACAGAGCATTCTGTGAAGCTGTGACTAGTCACACACTATACTCCAATTAGCTTCTGTAGGTCATGTCAAATACCCCTACCCTGTCCCAAAATGCCCACCATATCTGTATGTGCAGAATCTAGGCACTAGATAGAGTCACAAATTAGAAAATAAAGCAGTTGAACAATATCCACCTGGCATGCAGAATGCTGCATAGTCTGAATGTGGAGCTGAGACATTCAAATTCTTGGTCAATAGGGATCTAAGTCATGCCTGTTTTCTTCTTTGTCAGAGAATCAGCAGGAAGTTAATGAGAAATATGAGCAGCTTTTAGCAGTGAGGCCTTGGATTTTCCAGAAGACTGAGTAATATATAATTACTTATTTCTGCTCTGTGGCTTCACTTTATATTTGCATAACACTGCACAGCAAGGACTGTAAGTACTTTCTAAGTCATTACTACACCTGAGATGACGTACAGACAATTCACCACACCTCACACATTACAATACCTGTTTTATCGCCTGATTTCTTTACCTGAAAGAGGTGGATATGGGATCAGAGACCCAGCTTCCATTTGACTTAGGCAAACACTCTCACAACAGTCCCATGCTATTTACTAGACTGATTTTCTCAGGAAATTATAATACGATACATGCTTTCCCACAACACATTCATCAAATGCTCTGTGATGAAACACCTTTTTTGAAAAAGCCAATATATCTCTGAAAAGTGTTGTGCATGTCCTAAAGTTTACATACTTTGGATAAATTTTCCCATACAGCCTCCTATTTTTCCAAGGCACACCCTTTTCTGCAAGCTTTTAAATTTGCAAGTGAGAGTATTTCTCAGAATGATGTTGGCAACAGGCCATGGTATGGCTGGTAGAATATTCTGTATCATTTAATGTTGAAGGGATGGAATGTTTTTCTGATATTGCTGATTTTCTGTAGTAGTAAAGATTAGGTAATTGTATCACTGTTCTATTGAGAAGAGCAAACCATAAACTATTCAGTACCTGAAAGGTCTTTTTTACAGACAGACTGTTAGTAAATAAACTGCTAAGCTTTCAACACCATATTTATTGAACATGTTTTAGTTCTGCTTCTGAAGAATTAAGTATTACAACCCCATATGTCATGAAATACCAATACTTGAAATACCTACCATTTTTCTTTTTCTGTGAAGTAATGTAATGTATACAGATATCCTTGAAAGACACTTGCTGTGTCTAAATGATGAAAATAGGATCGTGTAAACATAGCAGGGCAGGCTAAGAAAAAGAAAGTTTAAAAAAGACCAGCAAAGACAATCAAAACCAGTCATCAGTCTTTCTTCAGAAACAACAGAAATAGGAAGCCTGCCAGAGAATCCACGGGGCCATGAAATGGAAGAATAGATGAGGTCAAGCAGAGTGCAGGAACAGTGCAAACAATCAGTATTGTTACTTTCTGGTTTAGTTAATCTAATGATTAATGAATATTACTGTTTTTAAATTAACAACTTGATATAAAAAATCATTTATCATAAAACAAAATACCCAACAATATATGAAGGCAATTTTTATGCAGTAATTATGTTGCTGACATTCCGAATTAGCTCAAAATTTTTTAAAAAACAACATATTCAACTCTAAGATTTGTTTGTTACAGATCTTTGTCATAAGGAACAACAAATATGTATTTCATTTGATCACAAAGGACAAAAATGTGTGACAGTGAGCCTTTTAAGGAGTAAAAGTAATTTTTACTTCAGTAGAAAAGCTTTCCTGTCTTCACTGTTTTCATTGCTCCCTTATTCATATTGTGCTGGGTGTTAGGTCAACACAGGCAGACTGACTCACCAGGCTTTAAAGCATCCAGAGAGAAATGGAGTTAAAATAAAGGAACCTATTTGAGAGCTTTCTTTTTGAAATGTCATCATCTCAAATTTTGTGTTCTGATACAAAGAAAATGAATCAGTTCACACCTGACTGCGGCTCTGAATGATCTCCCACTCCTTGTAGTTAAAGGACCTCATCTGGGTTTTACATCTTTTTGTGTTTTAAAGAGAGCAATACACAAGCCCCCACACCCGTCCACTCAAACCCCTCCCATTTCATGGAATCCTCTTCTGGTTTTACCCTTTCAGAAACATCCAGACTCTACCACTCAAAGCAAGAGTTTGCCATCTTAGGAAACTGAGATTGATACCCCAAAAACATTGCTGCTTTTACCCCTTTGAGTTGATCCAGTTCTGGGCTTCTGCCCAGAGAAGGACAATGGAGCTGGTGAAGGGTCTACAGGGTATGTCCTGTAAGGAGTGGCCAAGAGCTGGGGTAGTTTAGCCTGGAGCAAACGAGGCTCGCAGGAGATCTCACTCTCTACAGCTGCCTGAGAGAAGGATGTAGCCAGGTGGGGGTTGATCTCTTCTCCAAGGAAACCAGCAATGGGATGAAACGGCCCCAAGTTGTGCCAGGGGAGATTCAGGCTGGACATCAGGAGGAATTTATTTGTGGAAAGGGTTGTTAAACATTGGAATGAACTGCTCAGGAAAGTGGTGGAACACCTGCCACCCTGGAGGTGTTCCAGAAACAACTTGACGTGGCGCTTTATGCCGTGTTCTAGTTGACAAGGAAGCAGCTACTCAGAGGTTGGACTTGATGATATCAGAAGTGTTTTCCAGCCTTAATGATCCTATGATCCTTGCCAATAGACATTCCACAAGGTCTGCTCAGACTGAGGCTGTAGCTGCTCCATGAGCCAGGAAAGATCTGCTCACTCTAGAGCATCAGCTAGAATTGAGTTGGAACAAGAACCTATGGGCAGCCTTTCCCCAGATGCAACGTCCAAAGAAACAAAAAGACAAAGGGAACTACACCATGCAGGTAACCAGGCATCTTGATCACGAAACCTCAAACTGCAAACACTGCAAAGACCAGATCATTTAATGGATAACCTGAGAACTAGCTAACATGGTCTTATGTGCTGCCAGTATTTGAGGAGAATTGGTAGTTCAAACACAGAAGAGATCTTGTGTAAAGTGAGTTGATCCCTCTTTGTATGTTAAGACCTCATTTTTCCAGACTTTTATACAATGTATAAGTAATGGCTCCAAGACAAGCCTTGACACTCCAAGAATTCCATTTAGTAAAAAACATATTTCAGGGATGGTATTTAATCTAATGAAAGCTCATAGGCTTTCTTCTGGTGATATGAAACAACTGCCACATTCAGTTTCAAGTTACATGCACCTGCTGTGTTGTCTGCAGTAATTCTGCAAGGGGCAGCACTTGATTTAACTAATCTGCAGGCAAAAGAATGCTGGAAATGGTTTTAAGAGTGACTCTTCAGGCAGCACAAATAAGTCTTTTGTATTCCTCCTCATTTTTCTGAAGATTCAGTCATTCTTCCAGTGACCAGGGACCAAAGATTCTGCAGAGCAAATCACTTTGTGTGCCCTTCTCACTTTTTTCAACCAGTGAGATCATGCTGCAGGTCATTCCTCTGAGGACCTTGCATTTTCTAGGAGAATCAGTTTTGGTGGTACAAAGCCCTGACAGCTGTTGATGCCATTTGGGATCATGGGAGTGATGTGTGTAGAAGATCTGTGTGGTGACCGTGCATTTATGTGTATCTGTAGTGTGTGTGTGTGCATATCACTATCAGCAATAGCCACTACAACCTCACTACTAGTTGAACCAGGAATTTCACCTCTGTTGGCTGACAAATTCTGCCCTCCTTAACACTCTTCTGCACTGTGTCCTTTAAAACATACATTTAAGGAGTCAAGTACAAGAAGAGGGCTCTGTCTTCTATCTGATTGGAGAAGACATTTCAGTAGAAGGGATGTTGAAGACATGATCGGAGCCTGATAACGTTACATAATTTGCAGACTTCCATGTAAACTCCTTATTCCTGTCTTCTCCTAGGAGGAAAAGAAAATGAGCAGAAGCACCACTGTCCCAGTCTCTCCCTATTTACCTGGTAAATCTTAGAAATTTCTAAGCACTCCTACCAGCTGAGCTCCTAAAAATAAGGCCACATGGCAAAAAACCAAAAACAAAACCAAAAAACAACAACACCACATAAATTAACAATGGAATGCTTTGATGTATAATTTGTATTCAGTGTTCCTAGAGATCCTCCCATGTAACTGCATGACTGAACATGGGGAGCCCTTACACTGAAGACCATGTCTCTGGAGGCAGCATAGGTTTTACATTTTTATAGCCAAGAATCATGTCAAACCTTTGTAGCAACAAGTGGAATAAGACAATAAATCTAGGTGTGGCCCAAACCTGCAGTTTTTTTAAATGCATCTTTACTTATAGTTAAAGTGCCTTTAATTATATAACCAAGACCCATTCCCTTCACATATATTAGTAATTGCTCTGATTTTCTGTGTGCCTGAATCTGAATCTGAAAATTATATCTCTCTCAAAGCAGTGAATACAGTTTAATCAATGCTAAAAGCAAATGCTTTGAGCCACTGATGCTTAAGAAAAAATTGAATATACCAAGAAATGGCCTATGTCACCTTCCAGTCTGCAATCAATTTTTCTGGGTACTGGTGCTGTAGTACAAGGAGGGTATTTCTACACTCTCCCGTTAATGCCAGGTACTTATTAAAATCCTGGATCACACTGTTGTGTTGCAGCCTTCTGACCCTAGTTCAGGCTCCATAAGAGCTAATAAAAATAGCTGTTCCTTAGTGAACACAAGAACAAGTCCAGCTGCATAGCTCAGGAGTCGCTTGAACAGGTGGGAATGAGATCCTCCAACCACAGACCAAAGCAGAGCTGGTTTGGAGATGGTTCTGCAGTAAAGTCTTCTCCAGGCCTAGTGAGCCACACTAACAAGGTGGGCAGGAATAGTATCAGCTCGGGATTATAGTCTCTGGATGACTACCTAGTAATTAATGAGCAATCATGCACAGCTCTTGAAATGTCCCCAGCCATCCTGGGGCTGTCAGGAATCGGGAGTGGCGGCCATGGGTGTGGTGAAAATGCACAGACAGCAAAGGTAAACTAAATGCGCAAAGAATTGACAAGGCCAAAAGCTGCTGTAAGGCCGCAGTTTTCCTTGGCATTCCCACCCAAAGCCACAAAACCAGAGTTCTCTCTCTGCTCTAACACCTAACCACCGAGGTGACCACAGCCAGCAAGAAAAAGGCCAGCTGCCAGCTGAGGTTTACACGAAAGACTTGGTCAGCCCTGAGCCTATTGCTGTTGACAGCCCAAACCAGAGCTCTGTCTGTAACACCTAATCATCACTATCACCTGAACCTGCTGAAAGGCTGCAATGTCAAGGTGAAGAAGCTAAGTGCACCCTGACTCTCTGCAACTCTCCCCAAGTACAGATCCAAAATTGGAAACACCCGGTGAGTGCTCCCACAGGAAGGTGCCTGAAGGGTCTTACTGGCTTTTGCTTTTTCCCCTGTGGCTTTTCAGCAGCAGCACCAGCACTAAAGGCTCCACGCTTGCCTGGCCAACTAAGCGCACAATCACACTCTCTGACTTCAGCAGAGATAGAGCTCCAAAACTGAAAATGCCTGGTGACTGCTCCAGCGCAAAAGGTGACAGAACAGCTCTTCCTGGCCATACCTATCGCCATGTACCCTTTCAACAGTGTATTCAGATGGAAATATGAACCTGCCTAGCCAGCTAAATGCATCTCAACACATCTCAGATACTCAAAATACCTGGTGACAACTCCAAAACAATAGGTGACAAATCAGAAAGGTGTTGCTGGCCTTTACCTTCCTGTAGCCTGTTCTTTGCTTGTGCATCCTACAAACTGCAGCACCAACACTGGAGCTTTGGACTTGCCTTCTTAATTTAAGTGTACAATAATTTTTTTTTTTTTTTTACAGTTTCAAGCGATTTGTGGTACTGGGTGAGTTCACTTGGGATCTCAGCCTGCACTGGGAGTGCAGTTTACCAACAATTATAGCAGTTTACAGGCTGCAATAGGAGAATGAAAGCCAGCAAGATTTTTCTGCCCTGGCACTTTTGTGTGGGAGCAATCCATGAATGTTTACCACTTTCAAGCTTAGTTGCAGACTATTAAAAAATCAGGATTGCACATTTAAGTGAGTAGAAAAGCACACGGCCCCACTGTTTCTGGTGTGGTTTACAGCCTGCACGAGGTTAAAAAAAGCATGCAACTGCTCTCACAGAAAAGCTGCCAGGCCAGGAAGCTGGACATTTTCAAATTTGGAGCTGGAATCTGACACGAGTAACCAATGTTATATACATTGAGGTGGGAAGGAGATCATGTACCCCTGAGCTCTTGGGGCGGTTTATAGGCTGCAGTGGAAGAGGGAGGGTCAGCACTGCGTTCCGCCCGGATGTTTTCTGCGGGGGCAACGCGGGATGTGCTCGGCTTGGGAGCAGCCCTTGCGTCCGTAAGGGAGCATCGCGGTTCGCGCAGTTTGTGAGGCGGGTTCCTCGCCCCATCTAGTGGTTACATCGAGCGGCGCCGAGGTAAAAGACAGCCACAGCTTTCGGTCCTGCCGCATTTGCTGGGGCTGTGCTGCAGCTCCTCGACATAACAGCAGCAGAGGCACCAGTGACACCAAGAACGCCTGCCAAAGCCAGGGTTTCTAGTCCCACTCTAGGACAGCACAGGTGTCTTCCAGTACCTGAAAGGGACTTTCAAAAAGGCTGGAGAGAGACTTTTCCCAAGGGCAAACTGTGATGGCACAAGGGAAATGGTCTTAAGCTGAAGGAGGGTCAGTTTGGACTACATTATACATTCCTTACCTGCCCTAAGACTTCCCCCTGAAGCTTTTGGGAAAATCCTGCCAAAATTTGGGATAAGCTCAGAGAGGAACAAAATTATTTTGTCTGGTGCCTAAAATTATTGACAACAATAATCTCCCCATTTCAGTTCCTGCAGAAAATAAGCATAGAATCAGAATTACACAATGGCTTGGCTTGGAAGGGGCACAAAAGATGATGTAGTTCCAAGCCCCTTGCCTTTGGTGGGCATGACACCCAGTAGACCAGGTTGCTCAAAGGCCTATCCAACCTGGCCTTAAACACTTCCAGGGATGAAACAGACACAGCTTCTCTGAGAGACACATGCCAGTGCCTCACCATCCTCATAGGAAAGAATTCCTTCCTAATACCTAATCTAAACCTTTCCTCTGTCAGTCTGAAGCTGACGCCCCTTGTCCTATCACTCTATGCCCTTGTCAAAAACCCCACTCCAGCTGTCTTGGAGCCTCATTAGCTATTCAAAGAGGCTCTAGGGTCTTCCTGGAGCCTTCTGAACAATCTCAACTGTCTCAGCCTGTCTCTAAGGCAGAAGTGCTCCAGCCTTCTGATCATCTTCATGTCCTCCTCTGAACTCACTCCAACAGGTCTGCATCCTTCTCATGATGGGCACACCAGAACTGAACAGTCCAGTTTTATGTGATTCTTAGAGTATCACATCCTCTTGTGCAGTTAAGTCCTTCCCAGGATCTATGATGAATGTTTTGGAGCAGCTTCTCTTTTCAAATCTCCTTTGAAAAAGGCTTTGTCCTTTGTAAAGCCTTTATTTAAAGAGATATGTTATGAGATTGATCCTATCACAGACTGGTGTGTACACCCTGATGGTGCCAAGAATTATTTTTTTGTTTCCTCTCTCTGAGTGCACCTCTGTGTTTCTAACAAATGAGCTATTGTAATGCATACAACTCAGGTTTATTCAGCACACTCTTAGACCTGAGTGCTGTCAGTCTTGTTTATTGTTTTATGTCCTTCCATGCCTTTTGTAGGAAAGCACAAAGAGCCTCTCTTTCAGGACGTACACCTCTCGTATCAACAAAGTGCTGAGTAACACTGTTGCCCTTCCTCTCTATGATGGCTTGTTAAATAAAACTCATATCTTGCTTTTTTTTCTGAAAAATTGGTTTTGCCTCCATAGATGAAGAAGACCCAGACAAGCTGACACATTTCTATAACATGTTCAACACTGAAATACATTAGTTTGTGTGGCATTTTTCAAATTTGGGTCAGCAGAGATTCAGCAAAAAGTTATTTGTGAAGAAAAAGTTTTTTATATAAACTTTTAAATTTTTTCCTGCTAGTCAAGAGTTCACTCTATTTGAGAAAATGCTTCAAGAAATTTCAATAATCACTTCAGCTGTGCAAATCTTTTCAGTGTTACTCCTTCTTGAAAGAGGCAATGCTGAGATAAAATAAGGATTTGTTTTTCAAGGGATCTACAGGTCCTTTCCGAAAGTCTGCAGCAAGATTCGTGCAGATCACTCCTCATCCCCTGCACAAGTCCTCCCATTGCTTGCAGTGGTGACCTTTGGAAAGTGGGTTTGAAGAAGGATGGTTCAGAAGGTTTGGCAGCACATCTCTGCTGACCTTTACTGAGATGCTGCTTGCTGTTGAGCTGTCATCACTGTGCATGTTCCTGCTCTTGGTGTACATCAACTGCCCTGGGAGATGCTTGTGCTTAAATCTCTCCTCCACCGCTCGTGTCAAAATGGAGTTGTGCTCTTGCACATTAAGGACATGCACAAGCCAAGTACTAGAGCTCAGCTGCCAAGCTGTTATTTCCTAACCACCCACTTGAATATATATAACTGTTTGCCTAAGGGCTTTCATTTAGTTTTGACCCCCTCTGCCAGTGATTGTATTCATGCACTTTGTGTGCATGAGTGTCTGATGTCAATTAGCCCCCTCTGATAAATGAAGTGTAGAATATAAGTAAATGTTCGCAGGAAGAAAGTTTAGATCCTGCTTATATCTTTCTTATCTCTGAAGGAAAATAAACTATTGTCTCATAAATCAGTCTCTATGAAAAACTCATTATATCATTTTGCTATTGTGCAATAATATTGCTGCTGATGTGGCAAAAG